>NC_049260.1:53592405-54874427 GCF_011100685.1 Canis lupus familiaris | reverse complement strand
ATAGTTGTGCTTCGGTGACAGGTCTTTAGTCTTCAGGATCTGCAGCCATGGAGAGAAGTGCCAGAGGTGGTGAAATGAGATCATGTGAAGAAGCAAGGGTGAAGACACTTCAGTAATCAGGACAATATCTAAAGCAGAGCTTTTCAACATAGGCCATGAGTGGGTTTCAAGGAGCCAAGATATTGGTTTCCTTAGCTCCTGGGAAACCAGGTAGGATCTGGGGCAGCTAGAACTGCTGGGTTTTTTGCCTATGGTTACAAGTAGTTTAGGTCATTTATCTCAGTGCTTTTTTGCATGGTATCATTTTGTAAGAGTGCTATTATGTGAAAAGTTCGGCAAGCTCTGCTCTGAAAATTAAGGCAATGTTTGTTGTCTACTCCAAAGAATGCTCAGAGGATCAGCATAGCAGTACATTTCTAGAAGTCTTCCTAATATGCTCTCCTCTCAACCCCTTTCCAGTTTCTGCCTAACTAACTTCTGCTAAACTTGAAAACCCTGCCTAAGCATCACCATGTCTGTGAAGCTTTTTCTTACCCCTCATCTGAACTACTTGTATACCTTGTACCAAATCATAAATACATACTTGTCTATCCTTCTCATTAGATGTGAGCACCTTGATGGCAGATTGCATCCTGATCACTTCTCTGTACCTCTAACATGTGGTATAGAGTAAGCTTTCAATCAGTGTTTGTTAAACAGAACTGTATTTGCATTTCCATGTGTATCATCTGCTAGGTCATGCCAAGGGTGTCTAAAGTATGCTCGCAGAGTAGCAAGTAACCAGCAGCGCCGTTGGGTCCTGAAGTATGTCTGGCCTGCACTGAGACTTCTCTGGTATGCTCATTTTCCTTATGGACAACCCTAGTTACTTAGCATAAATGCCCAGTATTTTGGGAACTGTGGGAGATGTTGGGGAAAAGACACTTACCGTAATGGGAAAATAGTTCTTGAGGTGGGTCCAGGCACACCAATTCCTTACCCAGGCTGAATGCCTTCCACCTGAGACAGAAATATCAGTGGGGATGGTGTCTGTGTGTGCCAACCCCATCCCTCCCGCTTACTCAGGGCTTTCCTAACAGCATGGAGGGAGCATGGCTCTGCTAGAGAGGTGGAAAAGGAAATGGCCCCAAGACAGTCTTGGCTGGTCCAGGTCCTGTGTCTCTGAGAATTTGGATGAGGGACTTGTGGCATGGTGAGTGGGACTCTCTGGTTACAAGTTAAGCTGGAACATTCTTAGGCCTTGTTCTTTCTAGGTCCATAAGTCTTACCTTGCTCTGGGGTCTTCCAGTCCAGGAAAAACCAGATAAAGTAAAGCACTGGTAGTGGCCACAAGGATGTAAACAGCAAGTAAATGAGCAATGGCTGCAAGATCCAAACTGATGAAGGAGCAGGTCAGACCAAAATTGGGCTGCCAGCAAAACTTGCCCATATACGTCCCCATTAAGAGCTCTCTAAACTACTCAAGCCCCTGTTCCTGGCCTTCTGCACAGTCCAACTCTTGCCCATCCAGAATCCATGTCTACTTGTCCTTCAAACATTCCCTCTCTCATCTACCATACACCAGCCCTATTTCTCTAATTCCCTATCATCCCCATCTACTTGCTTCCCCATCCACTCACCATCCCTCTACTGCTCCCTGCTTACCATTTTCCCCCTGCTCCCATTCATCCACCATCTTTTCCTTCTTGTCTCCTGTCTCCTTCACTGTCCACCATCCCCAAACCCTAGTTAAGCCACAAGCTCGTCATCTTTCCTTGCCCATATACTAGCCACATCTCCTCACACCCTGCCACCTAAGCATCTGCATCCCTCTACTGTTTTCCATTCACCATTCCTTCCATTATCACTCTCTCCCCACATGCTATCACCTCACCCCATCCCAGAATGGTAAACTCTATGGTATAAACATAGGCTATACTTCTCCAAGTCTGTAATTCTAATGCTTCTTCAGTCCCACTCTCCATGCTTCCTTATTCTGGTAGATATACAGGCCTATTCCCTAGGCCTCATTTCCCCCTTCCAGATAGTGAGGATTAAGAAGTGGCTAAAATTAGCCAGATCTACTCATAACCATCATGACCCTGTTCTACCCCTCTGTTTGTTCTCACTGTGTCCTGTGGTATCTCCTCTTTCTCCAGGGCAATCATGGAACTCAAGTCTTATTCTGTAGTATCCTCTGAGATGATCAAAGATAGGACATGAGATTTCCCATGAGCATGAAATTCACCCCAGATCCGGCCCTGGCCTCTGACTCTGGTTTCTTGCTGTGCGCTCTTGGATCAGTACTCACACATGGCAAGGTAGCTCAAGGGCCATTGTAGAAGTATCAGACTCTGGAAGTGCGTAGGCTGCTTGAGACAAGGCATGATGCTCAGAAACCTGAGGAGACAAAGATCCCAGAACACTCTTCCAACCAGTGGTGGCACCAGCCTCTGGAAGCTCACTCGACAGTGATTTGAATGCATATGATCAGGAGGATTTTCACCTCTCTTTTCCTTCTTTGTCCTGCCCCACACCTATGACCCACTGCAGGAGGCAGGCTTTGGAGTACCAAGGACTGCCCTATCAGGTCTGAACCCTGGGCCCTGGCCATTTGCCCTTTGACTCTTTCCTGAGATTATTAAGAAATCAGGATGAAGAAAGGTAAGGACTACCATCTAGTCCTAGTGACTCAGAGACCAAGAGAAGGGAAATACCTTTCATAGGCCACTCTGAGACTACAGGGGTTGTGATCTCAGTGAGGTGGCTGGTGGTCAGGGAGCTCTAGATAGTTTTTGGGGTGGGGATAACCTAGTATAGATTTTTGTTGAGAGACACTATTGTCCTGAAGTAACCTGGCTTGGGATGTCCCCTCTTTTAACTTGCTATTACAAAAATTTCCAGGGCAGCCTGGGTGGCTCAGCGGTTTAGAACCTGCCTTCGGCCCAGGTGATGATCCTGGACACCTGGGATCGAGTCCCACATCCGGCTCCCTGCATAGAGCCTGGTTCCCCTTCTGCCTGTGTCTCTGCCTCTCTCTCTGTTTCTCATGAGTAAATAAATAAAATCTTTTTTAAAAAAATTCCAAATATACACAAAGCTAGAGAATGCAATAAATTTTTATCTTTTTCTTCATGTTTTTTTCTTCAATAACTATTAACATTTTGCCATACTTGTTTCATCTATTGCCCCAATTTTTTTTCTTGGAGCATCTTAAAGCAATTCTAAGGTACATCATTTCACTCTTACATACTTCATTGTGCATACAAAATTATGAATGTTTTCTTCCATAGTGATGCTATAATCATCCTTAACAAATTTTGTAATTCTTGAATAATAACTAATATCCAGTCCATATTCAAATGCCTTTTTACAGTTGGTTAATTTGTTTTTTTTTTTTTTTTACAGTTGGTTAATTTGAATCAGGATCCAAACATGATTTGTTGATTGTATTTGAATGCTATGGTTTCATAACTCTGTCTCTCTTAAATTTTTCATTGTAAAATAAAACTTAGATACAGAAAACCACCTAAAACAAATGTATGGCTTAATAAATTATTATAAGATAAATACCTTGCAGCCACCACTACATCAAGAAATAAAACTCCAGAGCTCTCATGTGCCCCATTTCAATCACAACTGTCTCTTCTTCTTCCCAAAATAACCACTATCCTGACATTTAGAGTAATCTTTTCTTTGCATTTCTATGGTTTTATTACCCAAGCATACTTCCTTAATGATTGTGGTTTAGTCTTGCCTGTTAAAAGAATTGACATGTTCCTTAAATTTTCTCTTTTTAAATTTTTTTATTTTGGAAAGTTTTAGATTTATGGAAGAGTTGCAAAGATAGTATGGAGAGTCCCCTATACTCTCCACACAGCTTCCTCTTATGTTAACATATTATGTAACCATGGTATAGATACCACAGCTTAAGAAACCAATACTGGTACATCACTGTTAATGTCAGAGTTTATTCAAATTGCACCAAATTTTTCTACTAATGTCCATTTTCTGTCCCAGGAGTCCATTAAGGTCTCGCATTGCATTTAGTAATCATGTCTCCTTAGTCTCCTTCAATCTGTGATAGTTTCTTGATCTTTCCTTTTATGGCCTTGGCATTTTAGAAGAGCTTAAGTTTGTTTTCATTTATAGGTTCCCCCTCCATCCCTTTCTTTTTCTGACATTATTTATTTATCTCCACATTTGACCTGGAGAATTTTCCACAGCCTGGACTTTGTTTACTGTATGCTCATGGTATGCTTCAGTAGGTTTCTCTGTATTTCATGAAATGAGACATCTGGATTCAAGGAATGGATCAGACTCAGGTTTGAGCCCTTTGGCAAGATCTAAATTTGCTTTTAATACAGAACAATCCTCCTTCCTTCCCTTTTATTTCCCATGTCATTGGCCTGTTGAAGACTGTTCACCCTTAGAGTAAGCTAGTCTTCCAGGCCTCAGCACCAGCTCCACTAAACAGAGGTGATGGTATGGAGCCTTGTTCCTGGGTGAGTTCCAAATACAGGCAAAATGGGAAGGAGGGGAAGCGAAGTCCTCATTCCTCTCTCTGACACCTGTTCTTGCCTTGTTGTAACTTCATGCCCAATGAAGCAAATTGAGTTGTAGGTTTGTTTTTATTTTTGTTCATTTTTTTGCTTTTCACACCTAAGGATTGTATGCTTCTAAAGGGGTAGGGGCTACATCTAAGTTGTCAGTGCCTCAGCCCCTAAGGCCCTTAGTATTGAATGAATAATGATCAGTGAGTGAATATCTTAGTTTGAGATCTTGATAATGATGGTTTCTTATGGGTAATGAAATCACTGGAGTCTATAGAATAGTGTAACCTTGGAGATTTAAGAGGGGGCCAAGAAGGTGTGCAGAAAAAGAAGACAAGAGACACATTACAAAAGAGGAGAGGAAGAATGAGAGAAAGGAAAGGCAGTTGCTGACCTTTGAATTGGTTTGGCAAAAGATGTGGAGGGCACCACTCCAGGTCTTCTTGCTGATTGGATACCAGCCTGGCCCTTGAGCAAATGCTAGCACTCGGGTATTGCAGCATCTCAACCTACATAGATGTTGACATCCTTGTGGTTGAGGGTGAGAATTAGCCTCTGGCAATATAAGGGAGTTTTAGCATTCTGTCTTTCCATAATAGAATTTTCTGAGCCAACATCAACTCCCTCTCCACATTCTCTCAGCCTTCTAAATTACCTTCTTCTGGGACTTCTCCTGGATTAACTTTTAATAATTTGTACATTTTCATTTTTCCCCTCTAGTTCCTCCCATGGCTTCTGAGAAAAAGGTAGTAAGTTGTTGAGAAGACATTCAGGCTACAGAACTGACCTATACATATATTCTTCCTTGTTGCAGCAGACCCTGTCCCTTGTTTTAGTATTTAAAATTTATGGACTTCAACATGATAATAGCTGTATTTTTTATATTCATTGATAGAGAAATATAGAATAAACTCAAGTACTAAGAGTATACACAATGATGCAATAGGTCATTTGAAAAAAATCTGTGGAAACATGTTATTTATTCATTCTAGACAATGCTTGGGTCATGTGGGAATTTCTAGAACCCTTATAATAGTTAAGTTACTCCCCTCACTCCCCAGCAGTTTGGAAACTGGCTGTTCTCTTTTTCAAAATGAGAATTAATTTATCATTTTTCCTGATTATAGAAATAATCCATGTAAATCACAAATATTTCAGACTATTCGGGAAAGCATAAAGGGAACAAAAGTCACTCATAATCTCATCACATAGAAATAACTAGTCAATGTTAACATCCTGGTATTTCTCTCTCTTGACTTTTTTTCTGTACAAATATAGACATAGATATAGTGTCACTGTGAAGAGTTTAGGCTCCTGAGTCCAACATATCTTGGTCTATTTCTCAGCTCTGACACTCAAGTGAACTATGAATAATTACTTACCCTTTTCCTAACTAGTTTATCTGTAAAAATACAAGTATAATGCTTACTACCTACACCTTAGAGTTGTTGTGAGGAAAAAGTAATGTAAAACACTTTGCTCAGTGCCTTGCTTATATATATGCTTATATTTAAAGCTCAGTAAATGTTAGTTATTATGCATAATTTATTAACCAAAAAGTAATCGTATTTTATGCACTGTTTTGTAAACTGCTTCTTCACCCAGCAGTATATTGTGGACATTATTCATGTCAACTTTCTTCTCTAACAACATACATAACATTTCATTGTATGGATATGCCATGATTCATTCAACTAACCTCCTATTATAGAGGAAGCACAAATTTTTAGGCATGCCTTTTCCATTATCTGGTCAGACTTCTAGATCTTCTACTGGTAGGTGATCAGAAACCTTCATGTACCCACAGATTTTCCAGTAACACTGATAAGTTTCCTTTCTCCCAATAATTTTTAGGATTTACTGGTACAGAAAGTGTGATGCTTTCTCAAGCCTCTGTTAACCTGGGAGATGTTCAGGGACCAGGGAACCTGGTGAGCAGAATCAACCTCTCTCTCCAAGGAGATGACTGAGCCTCAAGAGGGGGTTTGATCCTTTTCTCCAAACAACTCAGGAAACAGGGTTTCAGACCCAGCAAGGTTGCTGCTTAGATTCACCTCAGCTCCACCTCAGGAACTCCAAGGAGATGACTGAGCCTCAAGAGGGGGTTTGATCCTTTTCTCCAAACAACTCAGGAAACAGGGTTTCAGACCCAGCAAGGTTGCTGCTTAGATTCACCTCAGCTCCACCTCAGGAAATGTTTGAATGGAAGCCAAGTCCAGGGCTGTGATGGCATATGGAAAAATGGGACTTGTAAGCTGTGGATCACTGAAATCAGCCTGTATCCAGGAAAAATGGATAAGAAATCTGTTTTATCGATATTTGGTTTCTATGCTTTCATATTGTTTTCTTTTATTTTTGAAAAAAAATTAATCCAGTCTCACCTGGACTAAGGGTGGAGTGATTGCAATTTCCTAGACCAGAGACTTTCTTGGTATGTGGGTGATCCTGGCCACCCTGAATTATATAAAAGAAAATGGAATGATGACCAAAAGAAATTAGGAAACCTGGAAATGTGAGAACTGGTTGTTAGTAAACATACTGATAGTTTCTTGTCTTTTTCTCTCTCTTTTTTAAATGTGAGCCCACAGAATTAACATAAATACTTGGATAATGATACACTCTTATCATTGTTTTATGATGTCCCTCTTCTCTATCTGCCTATATTTATTGATTCATGTTTTTCCAGTAGGGATTTCCCTCTTGAGCACTGCATGCAAGAAGTACTGTCTTGTCCCTGGGTTACAACTCAGCAGCTAATTGTCTAATCTTGGCCTTCACTTCCTTTTCAGAGGCCTGAAGATATATTCTTAATGCCCAAGCTTTGGTAATAAAGTTCTTCTTTCTTTTATCTTACCAGTCCTGGCCTGGTAAGGATTTATCAGAGCAACATCAAATCCTCAAGTGAGTTCTGTCACTATAGGATATTAATAGCAAATAGCCAAAGCAGGTCATGGAGAAGGATGAACATGCATCAATATTCCCCCAAGCCAATGCCTGGTTATATGAAGATCTAGATATCAGAAACAAGTTGGAGTTTTAAGATCTGGGACATCAGCAAGATATGGAGATCAAAGCAAGAATAAACCAAAAGCAGTCATTCCAAAAAATGACATGGCCAGTGGAAACCATTCAGTTCTGGTCCTAAGTCAAAGGTGAGTGGGGATCAGAGGAACAAGTGACATTGAACTCTCTGTCCAGGTGATTAGAACAATCATAGAAGGGTCTTGCCATTTCCCCACCTTCTGTGGCAAGCCAGTCCACCTTGTCATACAGTGTCACTGGCCAACCTCAGCTTATCCACCAAGTGACACTGCCTGCCTCTGGCTGTCTGCCTATTCCTTCTAATCCGGTTTTGCATCCTAAACAATTGGATGAATTCATGCTGTATGGTATGTGCAGAAATAGCCAAGTTGGGGGTGGCAAGGATCAAGGATTTGTTTAGTGCAGTATGATAGCTGCAGGAGTGAAAACCAGAGTTTGCAAAGAAAGAAACTGTCATATCACAGAATATGGCAAGACAAATGCTAACTGGGAAGCTGCTTCATGTTCTCTAATGTCATCGGACTCTGAGCAACTAAATCCGTCAATCTGAAGAGGAATGGTTCATTGACTACAAACTTTCTGGTGCCTAGCACCGTCAAGGGATTTTTTTCTAACTCACAAGTCCTGGCATAGGTAACAAAAGAGCACTTTATCTCAGACATTATACACCTGATATAGTAACTACCCCCACTGGTCCCTTGATGTCACTGGAAGATCTTACTTTCCCACCCTTTTCACCTTTGGTGCCAGAGAAACTACAGGAGTCACAAAGAATCATACAATTCTTCATCTTGGGGGATCCCTGGGTGGCTCAGCGGTTTGGCGCCTGCCTTCGGGCTGGGGCGTGATCATAGAGACCTGGGATCGAGTCCCACGTCAGGCTCCCTGCATAGAGCGTGCTTTTCCCTTTGCCTGTGTCTCTACCTCTGTGTGTGTGTGTGTCTCTCTCTCATGAATAAATAAATAAAATCTAAAATCTTTTAAAAAATAAAATAAAATTCTTCATCTTATCTTCTGGGAGAAGCTCGCTGGTGTGGCTTGACTTTTTCAAGGCCCTACCTATATCTTACAAGGTATAGTACAATTGCCAAAGTTACTGTAGTTGCTGGAGGGCTTCCCTCTCCACTGCAGGGTAGTGGTGAATTACATCAGCTTGTATTGTCCTTAACCTGTTATAAAAAACCAAAACCTCATGTATGGTTTATTCAGCTTATGAGAATGAGAGAAACACCTGTCCCAACACCTTGACCTATTTACATTTAGGAGGCGGGAGATCTAGGAGGGACCAAGATCTACAAGCTGAACCACATGTTGCAAACTCAAATATCTCTAGGGAACAGAGATACTAGAAATGACAGGACAGGCTGAAAATTACACTAGGGAATGGTGGGGATTGTGGTGAACTAGAAAGGGCATGCTCCTTCTAAAGAACTTCAAGGTTGGGGCACCTGGGTGGCTCAGTTGGTTGGGTATCTACCTTTGGCTCAGGTCATGATCCTGGAGTCTCCAGATTGAGCCCCACATTGAACTCACACTGAACCCCACATTGGGCTCCCCACTGAGTGGAGAGTTTGCTTCTCCCTCTGCCCCTGCCCTGCTCCTGCTCTCTCTCTCTCAAATAAATAAATAAAATCGTAAAAAGAAAAACTTCAAGGCTGGCTTTTCCAACTTTTTTGGTCAAAAATTTCAAACATACAAGAAAGTTGAAAGAATAGAATAGTACACGCTTGTATATTATCTATATCTTCAACAATTGCCAATACTTTGCATGTTTATTTTATCTCTATATATTTTAATGTATGTATATATGTATCAGTGTGTGTGTGTGTTTTATATTTCTGAACCATTTCAAATTTTAAAAACAACAATATCTGTACTGTCTAAACAAAACACTACCGTGAACAGATTTGACCCAAGGGCTGCTAACTTGTGACCACTGGGGAAGAACTTGTATGAAGGGCACACATCAAGAAATCTGACATGAAACAAAGGGTGGACTGGCAGAAATAAGCATGCGCTTCCAGCTCTTCCTCAGCCTTCTTGTTCTAAAAAGAGTATATAATGCTTTTCAGATTGGCTAGGATTTTTTTTGTATTATTATGAATTATATCATATGTATAAAAGAGTTGAAAGAATGATCATGAGAACAAAGGTGTATTTATTTAATAGTATGCTCTCAGTAGTTTCGAAGGCCCTTACATGCCTCTCCATAATATTCCCCTCATCTCCTCCTCCACCATGAAAAACCACCATAGTGATGAGTTTGTCTATTATTCACTTGCCTTTATTGGTAGTTTTATCACATATGTATGTTTGTGCCCATAAACAATAAAACATTGTTCAGTTTTGCCTATTTTTATATATATGCACATATATGTATACCTACACATATATAAGATGGTATTCTGCTGTGGCTTGATTGTTTTCACTCAGCAGTAAGATTTTGAGATTCATCTTTGTTGATATACGTAGCTCTGCTTTCTGTATCCCATTGTATGAATGTGGATGGATGTAACATGATTTATTCATCCATGCTCTTATTGATGGATATTCGGGTTGTTTCCATCTTGTTTTTGTTACTATTAACCATGCTTCCTGGATATTTTTATTTATGTCTTCTGGTGCTTGTGTGTAAAAGTTTCTCTGAGATATATGCCTAGGAGTAGAACTGTTGAGTCATAGGTTCTGTGCATATTCAATTTTACTTTAACTCACTTTTTAATTTTTGCCAATCAGTTTAGAGTTGAATACTACCTTGTGGTTTTAACTTGTATTTCCCTAATTAGTAAAGAAATTGAGCATCAGTTCATGTATTTATGGCCCACATTTCTTCTGGAAAATGCTTGCTTATGTCTTCTAATCATTTTTCTGATGGTTGTTTTTCTTTACTACTTTGTAGAAGCTCTTTGATATAGTCCATATTCTAATTCTTTGTCATTTAGGTGCTGTAAATGTTAATATACCAATTTATAGTAAGGTATAGAGGACATAGTCTCTGGAGCCAGACTGCTTGGGTTCAAATCCCAGCTCCACCCTTCACTAACTGTAATCTCAGGCAATTAACTTCTCTGTGCCTCAGTCTTCTTAACCTCTTTGAGCTTCATTTTTCTTATCTGTGGAGTACCTAACTCATGGAGTTATTGTGTCAATTAAATGAATTAATATATATAAAATACTTAGAATGACACCTGGCCTGTAACAAATAATATATATTTCAGTGGAATGCTCTCCAAGGACAGGGATTTTTTTATGTTGCTTTGATTTGTTCATTGATTTATCCTCAGAACCATTATCAGTGCCTGGCACATAGTAGGTGCTCAGTAATAGTTGTTGAATGAATACTCTTTCTCTTAGTTTGATTGTCCATTCACTTGCTTTAGAGATGTTTCAAAGTTATTAATTTTAATGTGGTTGAATTTTTCAATCCTTTCCTTTAAGGTTTGTTCTTTATGTGTGTTATTTAATAAAAATTCTTCCCCACTTTGTTGTTATGAAGATATTTTTCTATATATATTTCTAAAAATTTTTAATTTTGTTGTTATTTTCCTTAAGATTTATGTGCATGAGCAGGGGAAGGGGCAGAGGGATAGGGAGAGAGGAAGCAGACTCCCTGCTGAGTGTGGAGCCTAACAGGAGGCTTGAGCTTATGATCCTGAGCCGAAATCAAGAGTCAGAAGCTTAACTGAATGAACCACCCAGGCACTCCAACCACTCCAACCAGCTATGTTTTAGTGTGGTGTTCTTAGTACTGAGGTTATAGCAACAGGGAACTAGACAAAGTCCCTGTCCTCATGATGCTTACATTCTAGGGAGGGTGTGTGTGTGTATATATATAGATATAGATATATATATATACTAGTGGTATAACAATCCACAAGTGGATATACAATCCAATGCCAAGTGGTGATACAATCTATGAAATAAAATAAATCAGAGTAAAGGGGATAGGGAATGGAATGGGCTGCCATTTTAGGTAGATTGATCGGGGAAGGCATGTGGCCATCTAGGGGAAGAGCAATTCCAGATAGAGGGAACAACAAGTACTAAATCCCTGAGGCAAGAGCATACATGTTCAGGAAATTTATTCAAGAAACAGCAAGCAGGCCAGTGTGGCTGGAGTAGAGTTAGCAACAAGTAAAAAAAATAGTAGGAAGTAGAGTCAGAGAAGTGGTAGTAGTATTAACCGTGGTAAGTCTTTGAGGAAATAAATTATTTTGGCTCATCAATGTCTGTTGGGTAGAAGCAAAGCCTGAAGTGGATTCCTATTATGGTCTCCTGGTCTCTGGTTTATCTTCCCTTCTCTATTACTACCCAGTTCATCTTTTGAAAATTCCTTTTGTACTGTCACTTTCAGGTGCTCTCTGTTGCTTGTAAGATAAAGGCCAAATTACGCAGTCTCTGAAACATCACCCATGCCCTTCCCTCCACCTGGAACATCTTCCTACCTCTTCTCTGTTCAAGATCACATGACCAATACAGTCAAGACAAGAAGTCAGTTCTCTTGACTCCCAGAGGTAATAATCAGAGTTTGTTAAAACTAGAATGATCTGTATTAGTTAGGATGTAGGTTTAGTGCATGTGACAGAGATCCAAAATAAAATGTAGCCTAAATAATGTAAAGATGCATTTGTCTCTCTTTCAAACACAATGAGGTTTCTGAGCTGTTTTATGAGTCTACTCAGTGAAGCTCTCAGGGGCCCAGGCCCTTTCAACCCTCAATTGAGTTGTCTACACTTACATCATCAAAAATGGTTTATCTCCCTAGAATATTATAGCACTCTTTGGTGTGTGTGCATAGCAGCCTTTTAATGATCTTGCTTTGGTATTTGCCCTTTTATTTTCTTAATCAATTAACTAATTAATTAATTTTGGGGTGAGAGAGTTGTGAGAGGGTAGTGCAGGAGGGAGAGGCAAAGAGAATCTTAAGCAAGCTCCTCTCCCAGAGCAGAGTCTGATGTGGGGCTCAATGTGGGGCTGGATGAAGGGGTTCGCTCTCACAATCCTGAGATCATGACCCGAACTGAAATCAAGAGTTGGAGGCTCAACTGACTGAGCCACCTAGGCACCCCTGTTATTTGCCTTTTTAAATTCTATTTTTCACAAGGCAGCTAGAGGAAGGCTTCTAAACTTCAAACCAGATTTTGCAAGATTTCCTCTGTCCAAAACCAATGATGGAGAAGATCTTCCTCCAATGATGGAGATCTGGAGACATAGATATGGAGTGATTTCCAAGATATATCTAAGCAGAAAAAAGAAAGATACAGAATAGCATATACAATAATGCAACCTTCTGTCAAGAAGAAAGGGATAAAAATATATCCATACAACATACAAATATATACATACAAATGTTTCTAATTGTAAGAACTCTAGAGAAAACCTTCAAAATAACAAAAATACTTCCTGATAGAGAGAGAGAAGGAACAGATCAGAGGGGGTGGAGTTGGAAGTGAGATTTATCAATATACTGCATTATGTGAGCTAGTAAGTGTGGATGGAATGATAGAAATAGAAAAACACGATTGTACAACCTCTGATGAAATAACTGTGTCATGCAATGATCATCACTGACTGCTAAAATCATGGCATAAAAGGTTGATATGGAATGTTACAATGAAAAGATTAGGTTATTAGCACATATATTTTGGATCAATCTTAGAAGCACTATAAGGAAGATAACCCCAATGTGCAGTGTCTACCTATGCCTACTTTTAAAGTATTCTCCCTGGGCTCCTGGGTGGCTTAGTAGGTTAAGCATCTGCCTTTAGCTGGGGTCATGATCTCGGGGTCCTGGGATGGAGCCCCAGGTTGGGCTCCCTGCTCATCATGGAGTCTGTTTCTCCCTTTCCCTCTATTCTCCCCCCTGGCTCATGCTCTCTCTCTCTCTCTCTCTCTCTCAAATAAAGAAATAAAATTTAAAGACCCATATTCTCCACTCCAAAGGAGAACCTGAATCTAAAAAAGCCTCTGGCTGGCTTCCAGTTCCTAGGAAATAGGAGAAATAGAGAAACAAGTTAAAAAACATCATGAGGAAGCTAACAGATAAATCCACAATTTAGGACTTTATATAGAGCAGTGATCTAGTTTCTTCAAGAAGTCAATGGTATAAAAAATGGGGGAGGGGTGAGGGAATGCTGCTCTAAATTAAAAGGATTTATTTAAAATAATTTAAAACATTTATATCATAAACCAACTATAAAAAACATTTTGAAGGCAATGAGGGAAATTTGACTATGGACTATGTATTAGATGGTACTAGGGAATGGTTGATTTTTTAGGTATGATAATAACTTTATTGATATGTAAGAAAATGGTAATGTTTTTAGATGTGACATATGTTAAGGTGAAATTTACTTTAAGACACTTCAGCTAAAACTAAAAGAAGTTGGATACTGCAGCAGTATCTTTTTAAAATTAACTAATTTATTTTAAGTAATCTTTCCACCCAACGTGTGGTGGGGCTCAAACTCACGACCCTGAGATCGTGACCCCAGCTGAAGGGAGTCAGCCAGGAAGCAGCAGTATCTTGATAATTGGTGAATCCAAGTAATAGTTTATAAAGTTTCATCATACTATTATCTCTAGTTTCAGATATGTTTAAAATTTTTCATAACAAAAATAATTGTAACCCTTCCAGCAACATTTCATCTCACTTAGTAGAATATCCAAAACCATCACACTGGCCTATGGGCTCCTACTTAATCTAGCTCTTGTTGCCCTCCCTCACCTTATCTTCCATTCTCTTTCCCTATTCATTCCACTCCTTCCAGTTACTAGGAAATCTTGTTGTACCCTGAATATGCCAAGCAGATTTCCTCTCAGGCTTTTGTCTTTGTCGGTCTCTCTGCTAGGACTGTTCTTCCTCCAACATTAACATGACTGGCTGCCTCACTTTAGTCAGATCTCTATTCAAATATCACCTTTCGGGAAGGCCTCCCTCACCAGCTTCACTGAAATAGAACTCCCCATCACACGCTGATCCCTTATTGTCCTTATTTTTCTTCACAGCACTTATCACTATCTGATGGGGTTCCTTGCTTGCTTGTTTATCTGTCTCTCCCAGCTAGGATGTAAGCTCTGAGAGGGCAGGGTCTTTGTTTTATTCAGTGCTACAATCCCAGCATCTAGAGCAGTGCCTGTCACATAGTAGGAACTCCATAAGCATTTGTTAAAATATTGAAAGAATAGTTATGATAGCTTGAAAGCACTAGCGATGTGGGATAAATAACAATTTAAGCTGACACATTTGCTGAATTGCTAATCCTCTATGAACAATGTGTGCTATAATGATCTATATATGTCATATGGTATGAGAGATCCTCGGGATGAAAAGTGAGGCAACTCCCAGACTCTGCTTGTCTTCAGGGAGGACTTGTTTGCACAGATGCTTTTGGACTGTGTCACCTGGCTTACCTCCAGGCAGTTGGGTTTGTCAAAGGGGTGGAGTCCCGCTCCAGCTATTTGTGTAACTGCTGTTTTCTGACTCACTCTTTCCTTGTCCTAGGCCATCCCTAAGCTGAATTTTCTTCCAGTTACTGAGGAAGAGAGGAAAACTAGTTATTGAGAACCATCAGGTCCTGAGAGCCAAAGCCAGAGCCAGAGCCTCAGAGCCACCTTTAGAGCCTGGCTCTAAAAAGGTCTTAGTTTTCTCTCAGACATTATGCCTTCAGACTGTGGTGTTTCTGCAGAGGAGGCCCAAGAAAGGTGGGTCCCCTGTGAAGACTTGGACCTGGGGGGGCAACAGTGAGTCTGAAGGTCCTTTCCCTCCCCCTAACAGGGAACATTTTCCTTCACCTATTTCCTTCCAACCTCTCTCCACTGTCCTTCTTGATGTTCTCTTGTTAAGCAACCACTGAACAGTAAGTAGTGAGCTTGAATCTGTGGCACTTCAGGGAAGCCTGTTCAGGGATGCCTGTGCAGACACCCCATTCAATTCTTCAGCTCAACAAATTCTGAGGGACCTTGACTTTGCTGCACACTCAAACAGTAGTGTTGTGCCATTTGGTTGGGGTCTTGCTTTGTCCTAGAATCCACCAGGGCCAAGGAAAGATCTTTCAGCCCTCATACTTGAGTAACTTACTATTTTACCCTAGCTAACACCAGTACTATTCTATTTTAATGCTTGAATATTTATAACATGTTTAACATCTAGTTGTGCTAATTCCTCCATATTACTTTAGTTTTCAAAAATTGGTTATTTTTTTAAATTGACTCCACACTGGGCATGGAGCCCAACGTGGGGCTTGAACTCTTGAACTTGAGATCAAGGCCTAAGCTGAGATCAAGAGTTGGATGCTTAACTGACTGAGCCACTCACATGCCTCTGCCTGGTTATTTTCTGACTGTATTCTTTTGGATGAATTTTAGAATAGCTTTCTTAAGTGCCAAACAAAACTATTAGGATTTTAATTGGAAGTGCATTAAACATTCAACTTAATTTCTTTCTTTTTAAAAATTTTTTATTTATCTATTCATGAGAGAGACAGAGAGAGAGAGAGAGGCAGAGACACAGGCAGAGGGAGAAGCAGGCTCCATGCTGCGAGCCCGATGTAGGACTTGATCCCGGGACTGAGGGATCATGCCTTGAGCCAAAGGCAGACGCTCAACTGCTGAGCCACCCAGGCGTCTCAATTCTCTTGAGTTTTTAAAATAAGCAATCATATTGTTTGCAAATAACTCATAGACTATGACCTTGACCAAGACTATGACTATGACTATGACCTTGATCAAGACTATGACCTTGACCAAGTTCAGACATTAAGTTGTCATAAGGTAAACCCATATCCTATTGGTGCAATATAATACACTGTAATTTGTTCCCGAAAATTCATCTTACACTGTAAAAATATCAAAATTGGTAATGAAAATAATAAAAATAAAATTCAAGTATATGTTTTTTCTAATTTCTCAAATTTTAATTATGATTTATATTATTTCATTATTTAACTTGATTTTTTTGTATATTTTTTATTGGAGTTCGATTTGCCAACGTATTGTATAACACCCAGTGCTCATCCCGTCAAATGCCCCCCTTAGTGCCCATCATCCAGTCACCCCCACCCCCCACCCACCTTCCCTTCAACTACCCCTTGTTCTTTTCCCAGAGTTAGGAGTCTCTCATGTTCTGTCACCCTGTCTGATTTTTCCCACTCACTTTCTCTCCTTTCCCCTATAATCCCTTTCACTATTTTTAAATTCCCCATATGAGTGAAACCATATAATGTTTGTCCTTCTCCCATTGACTAACTTCACTCAGCATAATACCCTCCAGTTCCAGCCACATTGAAGCAAATGGTGGGTATTTGTCATTTCTAATAGCTGAGTAATATTCCATTGTATACATAAACCACATCTTCTTTATCCATTCATCTTGATGGACACCGAGGCTCCTTCCACAGTTTGGCTATTGTGGACATTGCTGCAATGTCAAGTATATGTTTTTATAAAATTCTCATTAACTGTATAAAACAAAACACTAAATAGAAACGTTACATCATAAATGTTTCTTTTGGGGTTATTTTTCCTCATGGGCTAGCCTAAGATGTACATTGTGAATATATGAAAAATCATTGAATTGTATATTTTAAAAGGTGAATTATATGGTATGTGAATTTTTGAAAAAAACAAAAATACAAGTCCTCGAATTTCAGAATGAAGGTGTCACATTTTTCTGCTAAATATTCCTTAAGTAAATAAACATAGGCATTCTTTTTTACTCTTAAGAACTTTGAGTGCATTTTAAAATAGAGTCATCTTTCTGGAAAGTTTTTGTTATCAATAAGATATGTATTGACACATGACAAATATTTGGAGTAGGATAATTTCTGGAGCATCTCTAACAATGACCCTTTGCTCTCCTATTTAAGTGAAATCTTTATGGCTGAGTTCCTCTAAGAATCTAACAATTCAATACCTCTGATTTATAGCCAAGGCTTGATTTGTATTTCTTGACATGATAGATTTGTGACAGTGTAAGATTACAAAAAGGCCTGTTTCATTGATATTAGACACCTGTTTGGAAATAGTAGCCTTCCTCCTCAATGATTTCATTTAACTTTGCCAGGAATTCCATTAATGCTTCTACAGATAACCCCTTCCCCAGTTCTGATAGTATAACAAATGGGTTCTTTTTCTGTAGCTATTAAACCAGAAATATACTCTACTCAGGAAAAATATTTTCCTTTGATATCTCACTCTATCTTTATGTTATTAAGAGTTAATATTTTTGTCAAAATTGTTGCTTGGATTATTTTGTGTTATGGAGTCAAAAGTCAAAATATCATATTTTAGTCTTAAGTTATGGCTTTTCTTAATTTTTAAAATTGATTTGGCATTTTTCCTCATATATTATAGAGTGAGAAAGCCACTATAATGTAATTTGTTACAGTTACAATACTAAACTGATAGAGTTCATTAAAAAAATTTGGTAAACTCAACTTCATCAAAAGTAAAAATATTTTCTCTGTAAAAGACCCTGTTAAAAGGATAAAAAGACAAGCTACAGACTAGGAGAAAGCATCTGCAAACCATATATCCAACAAAGGACTAGTATCTGGAATATATAAAGAACTTTCAACAGTCAAGATCTAAAATGGGCAAAAGTTGTGAAGAGATGTTTCACTAAAGAGGATATATGGCCAGCAAATAAGCAAATGAAAAAATGTTTAACGTCTTCAGCCATTAGGACAATTGTAGTGTAAGTGCATGACAATTAGCTTTTGGATTGTAACATAAATGCCTGGCATTAAGTTTTTTATTGCCAAAACATCCATATCAAAGACATTCATCTCAAATAAATACATTACCAGCCACACAGTGAGATAAAGAGCCAGGTGACACTCAATCTTAAGGTTCCCCTTTTAGAAAGCCCTGGTGACCTGGATAACTGACTGCGTGACCTTCCTTTTCCCTTCCCAAGTTTTAATTCCTATTCTGATATATTAAATTCACCAATTAAGAATGAACCTGTGAAGCCCTAGGCTCCCCACTCTTGATCCCAGTAATGGCAGAACCCCAAGTCTGCATACTTTTTCTATTTCTACCTATGACCTCACTGTGTGGCACCTGGTGTGCTGTGTATTCTCCGGAACCTGAGTAATAAATCTTGTTTTTTCAAAGTTCTCTGATGGTTGTTGCTGAGGTGTGTTTTGCAATAATAATAAAAACCACAAAAACTGGGCCAGCCACGACATTGAATCCAGTGGGGAAATGTCTGTGGGCTAGCCACAAGTAGTCAGGGCCCAGGTGAGTGCCCCCAGGCATTTCTAGCCGACAGAGATTGATCTAAATCAAAAATGCAAATTAAAACTACAAGAAGATATCACTACATCTGTATCAGAATGGCTAAAATTAAAAAAGAAAGTGACAATATGAAATACTGGCTAAGATGCAGAGAAGCTTAATCCTTTATATATTGCTGATGGGAATGTAAAGTGGTACAGCCATTCTAGAAAATAGTGTGACAGTTTCCTATAAAACTAAATATGCAATTTCCATATACCCCAGCAATTGCACTCCTAGGCATTTGTCCCAGAGAAGTCAAAACTTTCATTTATACAAAAACTTGTACATGGGTGTTAATAGCAGCTTTACTTGTAATAGCCAAAAACTGGAAACAATACAGATGTCCTTCAATGGGTAAATGGTTAAACTACCTGGTGCATCCAGACCATGGAATCCTATTCTGCAACAAAAAGGAATGAACTATTGATACATGATGACTTGGATGGATCTTAAGGGTATTATGTTTAAGGAAAAAAACTAATGTCAAATGACAGCATGCTGTATGATTTCACTTATATAATATCCTTGAAATGATAAAGCTATAGAGATGGAAGATGGATCAGTGATTGCCAGGGCACAGGGATGAAGGCAGAGGTGTGTGATTATACAGGTGAGGTTCTAGATAGTTACTCTATGGTGATGAAACAGTTCTATGTCATGATGGTCATGGGGATCATACAAATCTGTACATGACATCAAATTGTCAGTTTACACACACATACACAAATGAACGTGCATAAAAATAGTAAAAACTGAGTAAGGCCTCTAGTCTAATTAATAGTATTGTACCAGTGTCAATTTCCTGTTTTTATATTGTACTCAATTATGTAAGATGTCACCATCATGGGAAGCTGGGTAAAGGGTCCAATGGACCACATTCGCACCTTGCTGTGAATCTGCAATTATTTCAAAATAAAAAGTATTTTTTAAAAAAGTATTTTAAAAATATTGTGTATTTTTAAACTTTTATACAACTTTTAATACAACTCACATGTTTTTCCTTAAATTAGAAGGATGATTTTTGGGGTACCTGGGTGGCTCAGTTGGTTAAGTGCCTGCCTTTGGCTCAGGTTATGATCCCAGGGTCCTGGGATGGAGCCCCATATCAGGCTTCCTGCTCAACAGGGAGCCTGCTTCCCCCTCTCCCTCTGCCACTCCCCCTGCTTGTGGTCTCTTGCTCTCTCTCTCTCTCTCTCAAATAAATAAGTAAAACCATTTTTTAAAGGCTGATTTTTCTTAAACATTACTTTTTCGAGATATAGTTGCATACTATAAAATTTTCCTATTTAGAGTGTACAATATGGTGGGTTTTAATTATTCACAAGGTTGCACAGCCACCATCACTATCTAATTCCACAACATCTTCATCATCCCCTAAAGAAGCTTCATACCCATTAACAGTCACTCCCATTTCCCCTCTCCCCCAGTCCCTGATAATCACTAATCTACTTTATGTCTCTCTATCTCTATATTTGCATATTCTGGACATTTAATAGAAATGGAATTATGTAATATACAGCCTGTGTTTCTGGCTTCTTTCAATTAGCATAATATTTGCAAGGTTTGCCCATGTTGTGGCATGTAACAGAAGGAATGAAATTCCTTCTATGGTTGAATAATATTCCATTGTATAGATATACCATATTTTGTTTATTCATTCATCAACTGATGGACTTTTGGGTTGTTTTCATTTTTTGGTATTATAAATAGTTGTGCTATGATCATCGACGTACAAATTTTTGTGTGATCATGTATTTTCAATTTTGGGGGTCTATATGTAGGAGTGGGACTGCTAGGTCTTACAATAACTCCATATTTAACTTTTTGAGGAACTACCAACTTGTATTACAAAGGGGCTGCACCATTTTACATTCCTAAGAGCAATGCCTTAGGGTTCTAATTTCTCCATATCCCTTATTAATACTAATACTTGTAATTGCCTGCCTTTATTATAGTCATCCTAGGGAGTGTGAAATGGTATCTCATTATGGTTTTGATTGGCATTTCCCTAATGATTAAAAATTTTGAGCACTTTTTCATTTGTATATCTTATTTGGAGGGATTTCCATTCAAATTCTTCACTCATTTTTTAAGATTTACCTGTTTATTTTTAGAGAGAGAGAGAGTGCACATGTACCTGCATGCAAGTTAGGGGCGAGTGGCAGAGGAAGATAATCTCCAAGAAGACTCCCCACTGATTATGGTACTTGCCCTGAGCACCCTAGAGATCACAACCTCAGCAGAAACCTAGAGTCCAGTTGCGTACTTAACCAACATTGGGTGCCTGAGCCACCCAAGCACCCCCCTTTGCTCACTCTTAATTGTGCTTTTTGTCATTGTAAGAGTTCTTTATATATTCTGCATACTATATTCTTATCAGACATGTGATTTGCAAATTTCTCCTGTGGGTTGTCTTTTCATTTTTATGATAGTGTTCTTTGAAACACAAGTGTTTAATTTTAATGAAGTCCAACTTAGCTATTTTTTCATTTGTTGTTTGTGCTTTTGGTGTCTTATCTAAGAGTCCATTGCCAAATCCAAGGCCAGCAAACTTTACTCTTATGTTTTCTTCTAATAGTTTTATAGCTGCAGCTCTCATTTTAGGTCTTTGATCCATTTCAAGTTAAATTTTGTATGTGGTATGAGGTAGAGTTCCAACTTCATTCTTTTCCATGTGAATATCCAGTTGCCCTGAATCATAAATTGAAAAGACTATTCTTTCTTTCCATTGAATTGTCTTGGCACTCTTGGCAAAACTCAATTGATCACACATGTATGAGTTTGTTTCTGGATTCCCAATTCCAATCTATTGATATAAAAGTTTTTTAATGAATAAATTACTTTCCCTGAGGTGTAACATGGATCCACTCTGAATAAAATCCATATGACTTTGCCCACACTTATGAACTAATTTAAGTGGGGTATCATGGGTCCTTATTTAGGAAAATTAAGCTGATTAATAAATACGTCTCTAAGAAATGAGGAATGGGAGGTGTGGTGGTTGATATTAGAAAGACCTTTGGATTAGAATTAGCAAGACTTGGGTTTGAATGCTAATTCTATACAAAGCAATGTAACTTTGGGCAAGTTACTTAACTGCTTTGAGTTTTAGCTACTGAGAAATGGAGATGACCTCAATCTCACAAGGCTGGTGTTGGCATTAAGAGACAAAGATTGTGAAAATGATGGCATAATCCCTATTACACAGTAGGTACTTGACATAAAGTAGACTCACAGTGTGTGCCTGGTCTCATGGCTCCCTTCTTTTCTTTTCTTTAAAGATTTTATTTATTTATTCATGAGAGACACAGAGAGAGAGAGAAAGAGGCAGAGACACAGGCAGAGGGAGAAGCAGTCTCCGTGCAGGGAGCCCGATGTGGGACTCGATCCTGGGACTCCAGGATCATGCCCTGGGCCAAAGGAGGCACTAAACTGCTGAGCCACCCAGGCTGCCCTCGTGGCTCCCTTCTTTCTGACCCAGAATTGTTACATGAGTCTAGGAGTACGTGAGTCTAGGAGAGATGGACTACTCAGTGGATATCTATGTCAATTTTCACAGTTTTGCTGTCTCCTACACTGTATAACAGTCCTTCTTCCTCACCTTTTTTGTCAGAGGAAGTATAAAGGATGGATGAAGAAGAGGAAAATGGCTCTCCACAGACCAGCTTCCTGGCAGGGTTTGAGGGAAGACCAGTAGTGAACTACAGTAATTAGAAACTAGTCATATGACGACATCAAGAAGGTGGTGAAGCAGGCATCGGAGGGTCCCCTCAAGGGCATCCTGGACTACACTGAGGACCTGGTTGTCTCATGCGACTTCAACAGTGACACCCACTCTTCCACCTTCAATGCCGGGGCTGGCATTTCCCTCAATGACCACTTCGTCAAGCTCATTCATTTCCTGGTATGACAATGAATTCAGCTACAGCAATCGGGTGGTGGGCCTCATGGTCCAAGGCCTCCTGGACCATCAGCCCTAGCAAGAACAAGAGGAAGAGAGAGGCCCTCAGCTGCTGGGGAGTCCCTGCCCCGACTTAATCCCCCAACATACTGAGAATCTCCTGACCTCCAATTTACATCCAGAACCCCTGAGGAAAGGAAGGGGCTTGGGGAGCCCTACCTTGTCATGTACCATCAATAAAGTATAACGTATCCAGCCCTCCCCCCAAAAAAGAAACTAGTCAAAGCCTGTTTTATGTATCTAGACCTTTATTATTTTTTTCAAAATTTTATTTATTTTAAATTTTATTTATTTGAGAGAGAGAGAGAGTGAGAGAGAAAGCACAAGCAGGGGGAGGTAGAGGGACAAGCAGACTCCCTGCCAAGCAGAGAGCCTGACAAGGGGCTTGATCCCAGAATCCTTGGATCATGACCTAAGCCGAAGGCAGATGCTTAATCAACTGAGCCACCCAAATGCCCCAAAATTTTATTTAATTTATAGTTAGTTAACATATAGTGTAATACTGGTTTCAGGAGTAGACCTTTATATTTATAGAAGAGACAGCATAACTACATGTAAAAATTTTTGCCAGTGTAGAACTGGGTCACAACTGAGGGAATCCTTTCAACTTGGATCAGGAACTACAGGTCAGGTTCCTGGTTTACCTTGTTGTATTTCCCAAATTGTAAGGAGGTGGAGGAAACAAATCATTCCTATTCTCAACAAGTCTTCTAAGCCTAAATCTACATACTGATGGTGCTGCTAAGGCTTGGGAGGAAGGAGCCCTGGTGCTCTTTGGCTTCTCATTCCTTTGATCAGAGAGCTGGTTGGAGTCAGGGGACAAAAAAAGACTTGTGGATTCACAAGACTCCGATTTCTTCTCCTTTTTTAAAAAGATTTTATTTATGAGAGATACAGGGAGAGAGAGGCAGAGACATAGGCAGAGGGAGAAGCAGGCTCCATGCAGGAAGCCCGATACGGGACCCGATCCCGGGACTCCAGGATCATACCCTGGGCCGAAGGCAGAAGCCCAACCGCTGAGCCACCCAGGCATCCCAAGACTCTGATTTCTAAAGTGGGGGATATATAGCTCCTGTTATATGATTGTCAGCTCCTGGGTCTCAGGAAGGCCATATTGAACTTTGTGCTGGTCAAACAGCTTGCGCAGGGCACTGATGTAGAGTGCATGGTACTTGTCCACTGTCTTCTTGTTTGGCCTCTTAATCTTGGGGATTGGCAGGGGCTCCCCAACTATGGGACAGGAGAAGAGATAAGCATCAGAGCCTCCCCTCCCCAACTCAAATTACCCATCCTTCAGAGGGAGCCACATACTCAATCAAACTCAGTATCTGTGTCCCCTCCCTTTCCTTTTTTTCCCTGCTGCTCTAGCTCCTTTCCATCCCACATTCTCCAAATACCTTATCTCATGCATGCTGATGAGAATGAGAAGAAGGCTCAGAAGAATGATGAAGGAATGTTTGTGAATAAAAATGGTTTCATGGGAGCTATTAAATGGCCACAATTCTTACTGTTTAGTTGTCCTGCCCACCCTGCCCTCAGCCAATCCTACTGGAATTCCCATTGCCCATCCCAGCTGTTTGCTAGGCCTCCTGGACTGATGGATGACCTGGGTGAGGTGAATCAACAACGAGGGTGGTCCAAAGGTATTGGAAAGCTCACCAACAGTGGTAATGGGCCGATTGAAAGGAAGGAAGCCCCAGGAGTCTCGAGTGAGGCCCCGACCATGGAAGGTACAGAAATTTAATCCCAGGATTTTTTTGAATGTGGCCTGGAAGGTTTTTTGGAAGAACCTTATCCATGTGCCTTCAGGGAAGGTCTCTTGATTGTGAACCTCATTCTCTCCAAAGGAATAAGAAGGGACAAGGTATGCTCTGCAAAGAAAGGAGAAGTATTAACTCTTCCAGGGAGCTCCCCCCCAGCAAAATCCTCTCCAAGGTGTGAAACCTTTCCAATCTGCCTATTATAGGACAAGAACCCAAGTACCCAAACATCTTCAGCTTTTGTTTCATTCTTGCCATGCCCCACCCTTTTAACTGAACCCTTTGGGGGGCGGGGGGGGGAAGGGGGAGCTGCTGTACCTTGTCTTATGATAGAAAGAAACTAATCTTAGGCAATCTAACTGCCGTCATTACACCCAGCATCCAGAGTGATCTTCCTTAACTGCATATCTGGACCTGTCATTCCTCTCTTTAAAGCTCTTCCAGAGATCCTCACTTTATATCATGCTGCTTGCCATGGCTTTTGTGCTCTAGCTTTTGTGCTAGCTTCTCCTCTCCCCACTCCTTTCTTGCAATCTGCTTAGCCATACTAAGTGTGCCAAGTTGTTTCTTGTCTATGATTCTTTGTACATTCTGCTCCCTCTGCCAGAAATGCCTTCCTTCTGTCTTCACATGGCTAATTCTATTTTGCCCTTCAATGCTTAGCTCCAATTTCAATCTCTTGAAGAAAACTTTTTTGACTACCTCCAATTCCCTCCCCCACAATGTGAATTAGGTACTCTTTATCTAGTGCTCATCTTTCTCCGCACTAACACTATTCTAATTCAGTTATTACAGTCATCCCCTTACCTATCTGACTTCCTAGTTGCCTGTCAAGCTGATCAAAGGTGGGAAATCTGTCATTCATCTTTGGATCTTTAGGGCCTCACATAGTGCCTGATACGTTGTAGGTTTCCTGAGTCCTTTCTCCCTTTTGGTCTGGCTGGCAACTCCTACTAATATTTTAGCTCATAATTCAAATGTCACTCACTCATGAAACTTCTACTTGGAGTGAAAGTTTTCCCATCAGTTGTTGTTCCCATAGCACTTTGTACATAACTCTATTATAGCACATTATACATTCAACAAATGTTTATTGAGCTCTTTCTGTGTGTCAGCACTGTATAAAGCCCTAGCCCTGTTCACTGTCACACATCCGTGAACAAAATAGATTTTTAAAATACCTTGCATTTTTTCTTGGGGGAAGACAGTAAATAATAACAAACAAAACAGATATATAAATAAAATCAATGATATATAAAAAGATGATGAATACAACAGGGAAAAAATAGAGCAAGATGGTCAGGATAGAACTTCCTGAGAAGAAACATTTGAGCAAATACCTGGAGTAAGTAAGGGAATGACCCAAACAGTTATTTGGAGGAATAGTGTTCCAGGCAGAGGGAACAGCTAGAGCACCCTAAGGCAGGAGCATGTGGCTTGTTTGAGGGACAGCAAGATCACTGTAGCCCTAATAGAATGAGTAAGGGGGAGAGCAGTGGGTGATGAGGGGTTGCTAAGGACTAGATTATTCAGGGTTTTGCAGGCCCTTGTAAAGACTTTGGATTTTGCTCAGAGTGAAATTGGAGCCATTGGAGCATTTGGAGTAGTGACACAATCTCACATTTAATGAAGTCATCCTGGCTACAGTTGAGAGTAGACTCTTGGATGTGGGGGAGGCAGGGAAAGAAGCAGGCAGAGCGTTAGGAGACTGTAATAATGAGGGGAGAGATTATGCTAATTTAAACCAGGGGGTTTACAGCTGAGATGTAAGTCGTTGGCTTCTGGATATATTTTGTAATTATATGTGTGCATATCTATTGTTCCCATGGGACTGTCAGTTTCTTAAAGGCAAGGATCAGGTTTCATTTATTTTTATATCCTCAATGCCTAGTACTATGCCTGACACACAGTAGTTGTTCACTAACTGCTGAACAAATGCATTCTATTTATCAAACCAGATTATATGCTGTTTGGAGGCAATAACCATGTCTTATTTATTTTTGCAATCCTCCCAGCCCCCAGCCCAATGCCTTCCTTGTCCTGGGTAGGTTCTCTGGACCTCTCAGTTAGTGAGTTGAAAGCAAAGCTCCACTTCCCCTGACCCCTAGCCTACTAGACTAATGGGCAGAAGATAAAAGTCTTTTCCCATTGTTCTTTCTCCAACTTCAAATAAAAAAAATGCCTACAAATGTTATCTGGAGGCCCAAACACCATTAAGACGGGGCAAAGGAGCAGAGGGAAGCAATCAGAGTAAAGAGAGAGCCCCCTCTAACAGGTTTCCAAAGGAGGGAGCCATTCTGGAGAGGTGCTACAGAGTACCTATGGCACTCTGACAATAGGGCACCAGAACCTGGGGACCCACCCTGTCTTCAGTGCCAACTTCACAAAACCTTTACGTTCTTTAAGGTAGATGGTAGAGACTCCCGGTCGGCACAAGAGGGCTTCAGCAGCTCCACCCACCACAATAACCACAGCATTGCCTGAGTCTTTCTGGGTCAGCAAATACTTCAAGGCCAAGCCACTCACTGGGCACACACCTGTGAAACCAAAGAGTCAAGTGGCATAACAAACTTGGTGCCTGAGATTTGGGAAAGGGGTTCCTCTGGGCTCTTCATGCTGAAGACAGTTCTGTTTCCTGACTATTGTTTCCACTCTTCTGTCTTTGACCTCCACATCCTGGGTTAGCCCTAGCCTGAGGTTGGTCCTTAGGGTCAGCTGCTTGTCTTGTGGGGAATCTGTGATACTACATTGAATTCCTCTACCTGCTGCCTCTTAGATCAATACTATCCACTCTCCCCAGTCTTACAGCTCTAGAAACTGTCCAGAGTTCTCTCCCTCAAGAGTGATCAGGACTAGCCACTAGCCACCACTAACCTTCTGTTTTACACTTTGGCTTTGATCCTGAACTCGACTTCTGCTTCCTCCTCTGAAAGAATTCTTGGCAACTCTTATAAATGCCTGTAACTTATCCTACTGTCTAACTAAACCCTGCCTCCCAGATCTTAGACAGAACCTGATGCATGGCCACATACTCTTGTTACTGGCTTTATGTGTTCTGGACTCATTTTTTACAAGTCTTCTTCCATCAAGATATGAGATGTGGACTGTCAGTGCTTACTGGGGTTGGAGGTCTGAGGTAGGCCAGAGAATGGGATGATTTCTTATACTCACCCATTGACATCACATAGTCTCGCACAATGGGGATCCAGAAAATCCATTCCAAGGTCCCTATGGAAGGAGTGATGGCTGGAAAAATTTGAGCAAAGCCAGTGGCCTCAGTAGCAAAGTTGATGAACACACCATAAGAAACAATCCCATGGGGGTGATTGGCAATAATATAGTTGTGTTTGGGAGGGAGGTCATGAGTCTTCACCAGCTGTTAGAGAGAGATTGAGTCAGAGTGGTGGATAGGAAGAAGGAAGAGAGGACATGTGGACCCAGATACCAGCAGATAGCCTGTGTTTCCCTTGGGGAGCCCCAAATCTCTGTTCATTGGGATGTCATCACTGTCAGAGGATTGCCAGGGGTTATGATGCTCAGAGAGTTTGCCACTGTGAAGAAAGGCTGCTATCCATTCATCTCCCCACCTGCCCATCTATCTTATATGCCTACTCTGCATTATGCTTCTGGGACTTGACTTTCACTGCTGGCCACTAAAGCCTTTGAAAACATGGCGCTGAGTGGGGAGGGAAAGTCTGGGCAACAGGACCCAAGAGCACCAAAAGGAAGAGTGGTTACCTTTATTGGGAAATAATTTTGAAAATACTTCCAGAGGGTCCAATTACGTACCCAAGCTGAACGCCTACCACCTGTGGGTACAGAAGGGAAGGAAAGAGCTGATGAGCTACAATCCCTCAAACATCTCTTAGAGGTAGAAGGTTCTTCCTATAGTCCTCAGGTCACAGAGGAAGTCCCCTTTTCACATTTCCGTATCTCTAGAACGTAGTGCTGTAGGCACTGTCCCTGAGTCCAACCCCCAAGAAGATATAGGAGACCCCTGCTTCCCTGGAGCCAGCCAGGAAAGTGATAGGTAAATGTCCCAAAACTGAGGGCACCTGCCCTGAAACCTCTTAATTCTTCCTCAGAAGCCTGGGAGAGATGAGATCTCTTTTCCTTGCTGAGCTTTGCTCTCCTCTCTCTGTCTCCTTCCCTGTACACCTGTTTGCTTCTTTCCATCTTTCCAGCCCTCCACCTTCCTAACTCTTTTCCTTTCCCTTTCCCCTTCTTTCCCCTTCCTATCCTATCTCCCTCTTCTTTTTTTTAATTTATTTTTTATTGGTGTTCAATTTACCAACATACAGAATAACCCCCAGTGCCCGTCACCCATTCACTCCCACCCCCCGCCCTCCTCCCCTTCCACCACCCCTAGTTCGTTTCCCAGAGTTAGGAGTCTTTACGTTCTGTCTCCCTTTCTGATATTTCCCACACATTTCTTCTCCCTTCCCTTATATTCCCTTTCACTATTATTTATATTCCCCAAATGAAT
Organism: Canis lupus familiaris; assembly: GCF_011100685.1. Taxonomy (NCBI): domain Eukaryota; kingdom Metazoa; phylum Chordata; class Mammalia; order Carnivora; family Canidae; genus Canis; species Canis lupus. Next base: position 54,845,363 of record NC_049260.1, on the reverse strand, counting down.
GAGAACATATAATGTTTGTCCTTCTCCGACTGACTTACTTCACTCAGCCTTTCTCCCTCTTCTTCTCCCACTCTCTCCCTCCATTTCCCTCTCCCTTTGGTTCCATCTTTTGCACAGACAGGGACCATCACACTTCCTTTGTCTCATACCTTGACTGTGGGTATTCCAATCATAGGCGAGCCAGGCTAAGGTGAGCACAGACAAGATCCATAATTTAGTGAACACCAGAAAGTAGGGTATAAGCAAAACAGGAATCGCTCCTGAGGGGAAATAAAATCAGTTTCCTTTGGTTTCTTTCAAGTTTAATATAACTCTAACTGCCATCTCCACTCTATACAGAAGGAGCAGGTCAAGGCTGATGTGAGACCCTTCTCTCCCTTTCCCGTCACAACCTCTTCCAGCTCTGCTGTAGTTCAGGCTGTACTCTGAGTCCCTGGACCTGGGTCCCTTTTTGATGGCTGAGATCTTAACTGAGGAAACAACATAACCATGATATTCTCAGAGCAGGCCCTCAGCTGGGGTCAAATGACAGCACTGCTTGGCAAGAACAGCACCTTGAACCAGTGGCTGACATCCCATTTCTGAGACTTCAGGAATTCCTTTCTAAAAGCTTGACCCTCCTTTCTTTCTTTTTTTGGAGAATTTATTTATTTATTTATTCATTCATTCATTCATTCATTCATTCATAAGAGACACACAGAGAGAGGCAGAGATACAGGCAGAGGGAGAAGCAGGCTCCCTGCGGGGAGCCCAATGAGGGAATTGATCCCAGGACCCCGGGATCACTACCTGAGCCAAAGGCAGATGCTCAACCACTGAGCCACCCAGGTGTCCCTTGACCCTCCTTTCTTTGTGGAACTGCTAAGTCAGTACATACTAGTGAAGAGGGCTGCCTGTCGTATATAGGCTGATGCTGAGAAGAAAACACATATTTAGAAAGCACTTTCCTATGTTCAGTTTTGTCACATTCAGAATGTCTCAAAAATCTAGAAAGGGTAACATTATTTCTGTTAGCAAAGGGTCACAGTAGACTTTGAAATGTAAACATGATACATCTCACAGCAGTAAGGAATTAAATCCCATTTTAAAACCTACATTCATGGGATACCTGGGTGGCTCAGTGGTTAAGCATCTGCCTTTGGCTCAGGTCCTGATCCTGGGGTCCTTTGATGGAGTTCCACATTGGGCTCCCACAGGAAGCCTACTTCTCCCTCTGTCTATGTCTTTGCCTTTCTTTCTGTGTCTCTCATAAATAAATAAATAAGATCTTAAAAAATAAAATAATCTGCACTAATGGGAAAGAGGGGCTAAGTACACATGTGAATGAAAAAAGACCCAGCTAAAGGAATGACTTATTTGGCCAGGTAACCACATTAGGTAGATGAAATTTCCAAAGAAGGGGAAGAAACTCAAGAGTTATTTAGCAGCAGGTTTGTTTCTTGCATTTTGGACATAGATGAAAAAAAAAAAAAAACAGGAAAAAAGATGGAATGGGCCTTTCTTTAAAAAATCATGTTATGGAGTAGAAGAAACCTTAGTGATCGGCTGAATTCTCTTTGCAAGAACTAGTTGAGATGGTTGTTATAATCATGCTAATTAAATAGGAAATAGTGGTGGGAGGAATTTCGCAGGAAGCTTACCACTGATAAACATCCTGCTACCTCTGACCCTCATAAAAGATGAGAGTAAATTTGCCAGGTAAGCTTCAGAACAAAACTCAGCAAGAATCATTAATAATTAAAGGTAGTCTAAATGTATCATTTCTTTTATATCTTGCTCCAAATAAATTTAGTTTGTATCCCCAGTATTTAGAACAGTGCCTTGCACACAGTAGGTGTTTAGCAAACATCTACAGATTGACTGAAAAATAAATGTTTTCTCTTTTCAATAATTGGTTAACTTAAATTATTAGTGTTTAGGCAACATTTGTGTTATTTTTAAATAGATGCTATTTAAAAATCATAGATGGATTATGTACCTAATATCTGGTCTCTTTCAGTTATACACAAGTTCTAAGGGTAGTCTAGCCAAGAGCTATACTTCCATAAACACCATCCCCCTTGTGGAATCTATTTGAACTGCAGGTGTGACACCTCAGAAGACCATAAATGTCCTTTGAGGACCAGCCTGCCAGATGCAGCCTGTTTGAGTGTCACTGGTATCACTCACAGTGACAGAAGGGTGATTTAAAGAGATAAGGGAGGACAGCCCCGGTGGCGCAGCGGTTTAGCGCCGCCTGCAGCCCGGGGTGTGATCCTGGAGATCTGGGATTGAGTCCCACGTCGGGCTCCCTGCATGGAGCCTGCTTCGCCCTCTGCCTGTGTCTCTTGCTCTCTCTGAATAAATAAGTAAATAAATATTTTTTAAAAAATAAAGAGATAAGGGAAACGGAGGCCAAAGGTGGAAGAGCTAAATCTCATGGAACAAGGAATTCTATGACAGAAAGCAAAGTTATCTGAGGCAAGAATGATAAAGAACAACCTTTTGTGCATATGTATATGTGACCCTCCCTTAGATATTACGGCCTTGACACCAGGAGATGCTTCCAAAAATTTGTCTGTGTTCAAGTGAGAAATCTTAGTGTGGATTATCAAGGAAGAGGTTCACATAAGGCAGGCTCTTAATTTAGTTTGTATTGAAGATGGCCAAGCCATTCTAATAGATGTGTGGTGTGGCATCTCAAATTTTAATTTTAATTTCCCAAATATCTAATGATGCTTAACAGCTTTCTATGTGCTTATCTGCCTTCTGTATCCTCTTTGGGGAGGTGTCTATTTCACTTTGGTTCATTTTTCAATTGGGTCGTTTGAGTTTTCTTACTGGTGAGTTTTAGGAGTTCTTTATACATTCTGGATACAAGTTCTATGTTGGATATGTGATTTGCAAACATTTTCTCCCAGTTTGTATCTATTTTTTCATTCTCTTAACACGGTCTTTCTCAGAGCAAAAGCTTCTAATTTTGATGAAGTCAAATTTATTATTTTTCCCTTTATATATTGTGCTTTTTTTAATTAAAGATTGTATTTATTTATTCATGAGAGATACACACACACACAGAGGCAGAGACACAGGCAGAGGGAGAAGCAGGCTCCATGCAGGGAGCCAGATGTGGGACTCAATCCTGGGTCTCCAGGATTAGGCCCTGGGCTGAAGGCGGCACTAAACCGCTGAGCCACCCAGGCTGCCCTATATATTTTTAATCTAAAAATCTAAGAACCTTTTACCTCACTTCAGGTCATGAAGGTTTTCTTCTAAGTTTTTTACTAAAAGTTTTACAGGTTTTTTTTTAATTTTTTATTTATTTATGATAGTCACAGAGAGAGAGAGAGAGAGGCAGAGACACAGGCAGAGGGAGAAGCAGGCTCCATGCACCGGGAGCCCGATGTGGGATTCGATCCCAGGTCTCCGGGATCGTGCCCTGGGCCAAAGGCAGGCGCCAAACCGCTGCGCCACCCAGGGATCCCTACAGTTTGTGTTTTACATTTATGTCTGTGATTCATGTTGAGTTAATTATTTAAATAAGATGTGAGGTTTTGACCAAGGTTCACATACTACATATGGATATCTGGTTGTTCCAACATTTGTTTAAAAGACTACCCTTCAGCCGTGCCTGAAGTTGGTTAAGTGACTACCTTCAGCTCAGGTCATGATCTCAAGGTCTTGGGATCAAGCCCTGCATCTGGGCTCCCTGCTCAGTGGGGAGTCTGCTTCTTCTTCTCCTCTGCCCCTCCCCCTGCTTGTGTGCATGTTCTTTCCTGAAATAAATAAACAAAATCTTTTTAAAAAATAAAAGACTGCCCTTCTCCATTGAATTGCTTTTGCATCTTTCTCAAAGATCCATTGGCCATAGGAGGGTTCAAGATGTGGTATAGAAAGATCTTAAACTCATCTTCTCCCATGAACACAGCAACTCTACAGTTACACAAGGAACAATTTCCTCTGAAAAGGCCCTGAAAGATACCTGAGCAGAGCCTCCACAACAAAGGATAAAAAGTCACATTGATATAAGTAGGAGAGGTGGAGACACAGTCTAGCAAGAAACTCTCACATTCAGGAACAGTAACCCACATTTGGGAGGGTGTCTCATAATCTGGAGCTCGTCCCTGAGGAGTGAGGAGTTTGTCCCTCCTTTCAGGCCTCCCAATCCTTGGGAACTGCACCAGAAGTGTCTGGTCTTGAAAACCAACAGGGTTTACTTCAAGGAGAACCATAGGACTAGGAAATAGAAAATTCACACTTAAAAGAGCTTGCACACAGATCCACTTGCCCTAGGACCCAACACAAAAGCAATCATTTGAAAGTCACTTGGAAACTCATTTATTAATCTTAAAGCATCTGCTAGAGAAACAGAAACCTGTTTGGATGCTCTTCAAAGATGGAGGCACCTGTGGGTGTCATTTTTTAGTTCTTCTGCTCTGTTGGTATTGGCACTAGCAGGTGACTTTTTCACACCCTATCCCTAGCCTGCTAGCTCCAGTAGGACTGCCACCCTCGCCCCATGCACTGCAAGTGCAGACTATCTCACTGCAGCTGGGCTGGCCAAGTGCCCCACCCCAATGTGCTATAGTCGTGGCCCACCAAGCTATAGCCAACAAGCACATGCAGCCCATACAAAGGACACCTCTTGAGTACCTGGCTCTGGTGGCCAAGGGGAATGTATTTATGGGTCCCATGAGTCCAAATCAATTGGGGAGATAGTCTTTGGCAGGCTACCACCCACAAGGCACTGCACAAACAGCAGACTGAAACAAACTCCTACTTTTCATGTGAAGAAGTTTTATTTCCTTGTCCTGAAGCTTCAGCCTGAGAGACAGGCTTTAGGTTTGCCATACATCCAGAGGCTACAGAGGCACACCCCAGGGAATATGGACAGGGAGACACCGTATTAGTGGCCTCCCTTGTCCTCCCCACAGCTGGCTAATACCACTCAGAAAGGAGCTTAAAGTCTAAAGCCACAATTTTTGCAACTATTGCCCAGGGGACACCTCCAGAGCATCTTGTCTGGATGTCAGCAGGATTTATACTGTAGACTCACAAGACTGTATATATTTACCTACCTTAAAAACTGTTGCCTGAGGATCTGGCTTATAATTAGCCTGAAACTAAACTGTTTGAGATATCTCTCTCTTGAACACTAACAGGTGTTGCATACCCTCAACAAATGGAATCTATGGAGAACAACTCAGGCTACTTAAACAATTACAAAGGTCTGAGAAACAACCAAAAGATAGAGAAAAGCTAAATGATAAATTTAATCTCCTACACAAAGCCACTCTTTCAAGACTGGGAGAAATAGCTGTTACATAGTAACAATCATAGAGGGTCAAGCAAATTGAAAATAGAGGGATATGTTCCAACTGAAAGAACAAGAAAAAAAACCTCAAGAAAAGAAACCTTAAAAATGGAGATAATCTACCTGATAAAGAATTCAAAGTAATGGCCATAAAGATGTTCACTGAACTTGAGAAGTAAGAACAAACACAGAGCTTCAACAATGAGATAGAAAACAATAAAGTACCAAATAGAAGTCATGCAGCTGGAGAATATAGTATCTAAACTGGAAAATACAGTAGAGTGGTTCAATAGCAGTCTAGGTAAAGCAGAATAAAGGATCAGTCAATTTCGCAGGGCAGAAAAACTAACATCAAGCAGCAAAGAGAAAAAAATGAAAATAAGTGAATATAGCTTAAGGGATTGATGGGACAATATCAAGCAGACTAACATTTGTATTAAATGGGTCCCAAAAGGAGAAGAGAAAGAGAAAGCAGTAGAAAACTTATTAGAGAAAACAATGGCTGAAATATTCCATAACCTAGGGAGGAAAACAGACAGCTTCAAGAAGCAGAGTTCCTAATAAGATAACTCTCTATCGCTCCTTTAAATCTGAATGATAACCTTGCCAGGTAGAGTTTTCTTGGTTGGATGTTTCTTCCTTTCAGCACTTTGGTTTCTTTTATTTACTTTTCTCTTTTCACTGAAGAATAATTAACATTCAGTGTTACATTAGTTTCAGGTGTACAATAGAATGATTCAACAATTCTATACATTATTCAGTGCTCATCAAGATAAATGTATTCTTGATCCTTTTTAAAAAAAATTCTTGATCCTTTTTATCTATTTCAAAGAGATGTGTACCAAGACACATTATAATTCAAATGCCAAAAAATAAAGAGAGAATATTAAAAGCAGACAGAATAGCCAAAGTAATCTTTAAAAGAAGAAAAAAAGCTGGAGATATCACAATTCCAGATATACTACAACAGTGTGGTAATCAAAACAGTATCGTTCTGACACAAAAATAGACACATCGATCAATGGAATAGGATAGAGAGCCCAGAAATAAATCTATGTCTATTTGGTCAGTTAATCTATGACACGGGGGGCAAGAATATATAAGGAGGAAAAGTGTCTCATCAACAAATGGTTCTGGGAAAACCGGACAGCTACATGCAAAAGAATGAAACTGGACCACTTTCTTACACCATACACAAAAATAAACTCAAAATGGATTAAAGACCTAAATGTGAGACATGACCATCAAAGTCCTAGAAGAGAACACAGGCAATAATGTCTCTGACATGAGTCACAGAAACATTTTTCTAGATCTGTCTTCTTCTGCATGTCATACATGCTGAGGATACAGAGGCACCCCCTAGGGAACATGGACATGGATACACCATATTAGGGAAACAAAAGCCAGGGAAACAAAAGCAAAAATAAACTATTGGAACTACATCAAAATAAAAAACTTTTTCACAGCAAAGGAAACCATCAATAAAACAAAAAGACAACCTACTGAATGAGAGGTTTGCAAATGATGTATCTGATAAGAAGTTAATATCCAAAATATATAAAAATCTCATATAGTACCAAAAAAATAACCCAAATAAAAAAATGAGCAGAGGACATGAACAGACATCTTTCTGAAGACATACAGATGGCCAATAGACACATAAACAGATGCTCAACATCACTAAAAATCAGGGAAATGCAAATCAAAACCGCAATGAGATATCACCCTATACCAGTCAGAATGGCTCGAATCCAGAAGACAAGAATTAGAAAGTGCTGGCAAAGATGTAGAGAAAAAGGAGCCTTTGTGCACTGTTGGTGGGAATGCAAATTAGTGCAGCCACTGTGGAAAACAGCATGGAGGTTTCTTAGAAAATTAAAAATAGGGGCTCCTGGGTGGCTCACTTGGCTAAGTGGCTATCTTCAGCTCAGGTCAGATCCCAGGGTCCTGGGATTGAGCCCTGCATCAGGATCCCTGCTCAGTGGGGAGTATGCTTCTCCCTCTCCCTCTGTCCTGCCACACTCCCCCCAGCATTTGTGTTCTCTCTCTAGCTCTGCTGACTCTCAATTAAATAAATAAAATCTTTTTTAAAAAGAAAATTAAAAATAAAATTACCATATGATCAGTAATTCCACCACTAGGCATTTACCCCCCCCCCAAAAAATGAGAAACACTAATTTGAAAAGATATATACACTCCTTTGTTTACCACAGCATTATTTGCAATAGGCAAGATAATAGAAGTAACCCAAGTGTCTATCCATAGATGAATGGATAAAGAAGATGTTATATGTATATGTGTATATATACATGATCTTGCCATTTGTAACATAGCTGGACCTGGAAGGTATAGTGCTAAAAGAAATAAGTTAGTCAGAGAAAGACAAATATATAATCTCACTCATATGTGGAATTTAAGAAACAAAACAAATGAACAAACAAACAAAAAGATACCAACAAAAAAGAGACTCTTAAATACAGAGAAAAAATGGTGGTTGCCAGAGGGGAGATGGGCAGGGAGTGGGATGAAATAGATAAAAAGGATCAAGAATTTTTTTTAAAAAGGATCAAGAATACATTTATCTTGATGAGCACTGAATAATGTATAGAATTGTTGAATCATTCTATTGTACACCTGAAACTAATGTAACACTGAATGTTAATTATTCTTCAGTGAAAAGAGAAAAGTAAATAAAAGAAACCAAAGTGCTGAAAGGAAGAAACATCCAACCAAGAAAACTCTACCTGGCAAGGTTATCATTCAGATTTAAAGGAGCGATAGAGAGTTTTTTACACAAGCAAAATTAAAAGATTTGATCACTACTAAACTGGCCTTACAAGAAATGTTAAAGGGATTTCTTTAAGCTGAAAAGAAAGGCACTAACTAGGAACATGAAGACATACAAACATAAAAATCTACTGATAAGTGCAAATGTATAATAAAGGTAGCGGATTAACCTCTTAAAAAGCTAATATGAAGTTAAAAGATTTTTTTTCTGTTAAGAGCAAATATATGAGAAGTACTTCAGCTGCTCAGCACACTGCATGGAGTATTTTTTAAAGTATTGCAAAAGATCAAAGCCCAGCGACGGGGCCTGGAACAGCTGGAGCTTGACTTGAGATGCATACAAGTGTATTCTGCCACCACAACCACTGTCTTTGTTACTTTTTTATGAATAAGAATATATCCATTCTGCCTAACCCTGGGTTTTTGGATCACCATAGTTGTCCTGGGAATTAATTGCATTTCATAGGTCATCTGAATTCCCATTTCTAAAATGGGGGTCCTGGCCCTGCTGAATACTACAGGTAGGTAGATCTTTAAAAGGCCACTAGTAGAGAATGTCCACCTGATTGATATGCAGAGTGGGGAGCTCTGGAATGTGGCCTGATTATGATGGCCCAGTAAGGACAGCCCTGAATTGTCTCTGACCAACCTCTGCTGCAGGAGTGGCCCACAGTACCAGTGAGATCTGCCAGCTGTGGCTGCAGGTTCCTGAGAGGGCATTCCAGAATATAGTAGCACATGTTGTCTGCAGCTCTTAGTGATTGAAAATTATTAAAAATATTTAAACATATTTAAATTAAGAATCTATTGATAAAGAAATATTTATAAGAGTGCTTGGGTGGCTCAGTCGGTTAAGTGGGGCTCAATCTCATGACCTTGAAATCACACCCAGAGCTGAAACCAAGAGTCAGTCACCTAACCAACTAACCAACCTAACCAACCAGATGCCCCAGTAGGGGACTTTAATACCTCGCTTACATCATGGGTAGACCATCCTGACAGAAAAGCAATAAGGAGACAGCCTTAAATGACACACGAGACCAGATGGACTTAATAGATATATACAGAACTTCCCAAAGCAGCAGAATACACATTCTCCTCAAGTTCACATTCTCCAGGATAGATCATGTTAGGCCACAAAACAGGTCTCAATAAATTTACAGATTGAAATCATATCAAGCATTTTTCCCAGTCACAACGGTATGAAACTAGAAGTCAATTACAGAAAGACAACTAGGATCAGACGGCTTTGCTGGTGAATTCTACCAAACATTCACAGGACATTTAATACCTATCTTTCTCAAAGTCTTCCAAAAATTTAAAGAAGAGAGAATACTTCAAACTCATTTTGTGAGACTAGAATTAACCTGACACTCAAACCAGACAAGAACACTGCAAAAAGAATGAATAAATGAACAAAAGAAAGAAAGAAGAAAGGTAGAAGAAGAAAGAAAGAAAGAAAGAAAGAAAGAAAGAAAGAAAGAAAGAAAGAAAAAGGAAAAAATTACAAGCCAATTTCCCTAATGAACAAGACACAAAAATCCTCAACAAAATATTAGCAGACCAAATTCAACAATACATTAAAGGATCAGATACTATGATCAAGTGGGATTTATTTCAGAGATGCAAGGATGGTTTAGTTTAGCATCCACTAATCAAACAACATGATATATCACACTAACAAAATGGATAAAGATCACACAATCATCTCAATAGATCCAGAAAAATGACTTGACAAAATTCAACATTCATTTATAATAAAAACTCTCAACAAAGTGAGTATGGAGGGAATGTACCTCAATATAATAAAGGCCATATATGACTAACCCACAACTAACATAATATTCAACAGTGAAAAGCTGAAAGTTGCTAAGATCAGGAAAAAGACAGAGATGCCCATTCTCACCACTTTTATTCAACATAATATTGGAAGTCCTAGCTACAGCACTTAGACCAGAAAAAGAAATAAAAGGGAAGGGATCCAAATCAGAAAGAAAGAAGTAGGGATGCCTGGGTGGCTCAATGGTTGAGCATCTGCCTTCGGTCCTGGGATCGAGTCCCACTTCGGGCTCCCCAAGGGGATCCTGCCTCTCCCTCTGCCTATGTCTCTCCCTCTCTCTCTGTGTCTCTCTCGAATAAATAAATAAATAAATATTCTTTTTTTTTAAAAAAAGAAAGGAGAATGTAAAACTCTATTTGCAGCTCACATGATACTATACATAGAAAACCCTAAAGACCACGAAAAGCTGTTAGAACCAATAAATGAATTCACTAAAGTTGCAGGAAACAAAATCAATATACAGAAATCTGTTGCATTTTTATACACCAAGAACAAACCATCACAAAGAGAAAGTAAGAAAACAATCCCATTTACAACTGCTTCAAAAAAAATTCCTAGGAATAAATTTATCCAAGGAAGTGAAAGACATGTACACTGAAAACTATGAGACACTGATAAAGGAAATTGAAGAAGACACAAATAAGTGGAAAGATAGTCTGTGCTCATAGATTGGAAGAATTAACATTGTTAAAATGTTCATACTACCCAAAGCAATCTGCAAATTCAATTCAATCTTTATCAAAATCCCAATGGCATTTTTCACAGAATTAGAACAAATAATTCTAAAATTTGTATGGAACTGCAAAAAATCTTAAATAGTCAAAGCAATCCTGAGAAAGTAGAATAAAGCTGGAGGTATCAAACTCCTGATTTCAGACTATACTACAAAGTTATAGTAACCAAGACAGTATTGTATTGGCATAAAAACATATAGATCAATGGAAGAGGATAGAGAGCCGAGAAATAAACCCACACATAATATGATCAATTAATTTATGACAGAAGAGTCAAGAATATATAATGAGAAAGGGGAAGTCTTTTCAATAAATAATGTAAGGAAAACTGGGCAGCCACATGCAAAAGAATGAAACTAGACCTTACGCCATACCCAAAACTTAAAATGGATTACGGACTTGAATGTAAGATCTAAAGCCATAAAATTCCTAGAAGAAAAAAACATAGGTAGTAAGTTCCTTGACATTGTTCTTAGCAATTTTTTTATCTGACTCTGAAAACAAGGGAAATAAAAGAAGAAATAAACAAATGGGACTAGATTAAGTTAAAAATATTCTGCACAGTTAAGAAAACCATCCATAAAACAAAAAGGTAACCTGCTGAATGGGAGAAGATATTTACAAATATGTTTGTAAAATATAAAAGATATTTACAAATCATAAATCTGATATAAGGGGTTAATATTCAAAATATATAAAGAAGTCATACAACTTAACAAAAAACCAACAACCTGATATAAATAGGAGCAGGGGATATGAAAAGACATTTTTCCAAAGAAAACATACAGATGGCCAATAGATACATGAAAAGATGCTCAGCATCACCAATCATCAGGGAAATGCAAATCAAAACCACGATGAGAAACCACCTCATACATGTTAAAATGGCTATTATCAAAAAGACAAGAAATAACAAATGTTGGAGAAGATGTGGAGAAAAGGAAACACTTGTACATTGTTGGTGAGAATGTAAATTTGTGGATCCACTATAGCAAACAGTATGAGGATTCCTCATATTAACAATAGAACTACACATATGATCCAGCTATTCCACTCCTGGGTATTTATTTGAAGAATACGAAACCGTAATTTAAAAAGATATATGCACCCCCCAATGTTTGTTGCAGCAATATTCACAATAGCCAAGATATGGGAACAACCTAAGTGTCTATGGAAAGATGAATGGATAATGATGCAGCATATATATATGATGGAATTCTACTCAGCCATAGAAAGAAGGAAATCTTGCTAGTTGCATCAACATGGATGGACCTAGAGGGTATTATGCTAAGTGAAATAAGTCCAACAGTGAAAGACAAATACCATATGATTTCATTTACATGTAGAATCTAAAAACCAAAACAAAGAAACACAGCAAAAATAAACTCATAAAGATTGGTGGTTACCAGAGGGGAATGGGGTTGGGAGGTGGGCAAAGTGAGTGAAAGGGCTCAATTGTATGGTGATAGATGGTAACTAGACTTAGGATGGTTATCATTTTATAGTGCATACAAATGGTGAATTATAATGTTATACCTTGAAACTTATACAATGTTATACACTGATTTTATGTCAATATAAAAAAATCAATTGGTCATATTTGTGTAGGTCTATTTCTGGACTCTTTTTTCTGTTCCATTGATCTATCCCTTGCTAATACATCACTGTCTTGATTACTGTAGTTGTATGCCAATTCTTAAGGTCAGATAGTGTGATTCCTCCAATTTTATTCTTTTTCAAAACTGTTTTAGTTATTGTAATTCCTTTGTTTTTCTATATAAGTTTTAGAATCAACTTGCCTATGTCTACATAACTTCCTGGTGGGAGTTTTAAAAATTTTTTATTTTGAAAAAAACTTTAGATTGATAGAAAATTTGCAAGAATGTTTTAATAAAATCCCATATAACCTTCACCTATATCTTCCTATTGAAAATATTCTACGTTTAATTTATCTTTAAATATGTCTATACATCTGTGTTTGTATTTGAAAGTACATTGCAGAGATCATAACCCTTTGCCCCTAAATATCTAAGCACATATTTTCTAAAAACAAAGACATTCTCTTCCTGTATCACATCCACAGTGCTATTATCAAGTTTGGGGAATTCAATATTTATGCAAAAGTGTTATCTAATATACCTGCTGGGATTTTTATTTGAATTATGTTACATTTATAGATAAATTTAGGGATAAATGGCATCTTTATTATATTGAATTTTCCAATCCATGAACACAGTATGTCTCTAACTATTTAGATCTTTAATTTTATGCATTAGTACTTTAGTTTTCAGCCTACAGATGCTGTACAGGTTTTGTTAAACTTATTCATAAATCTTTCATTTCTGGAGAGGGCATTTAAATAGCATTGTCTTAAAATTTCTATTTTCTTATTTTTTTCTTTTTAGAAGGGAGGGAGGGGCTCAGAGAGAGGGAGAAAGAGAATCTTAAGCAGGCTTCATGCCCAAGGCAGAGCCTGATATGGGGCTCGATCCCAGGAGCCTGAGATCATGACCTGAATCAAAATCAAGAGCCAACTGAGCCACCAAGGTGCCCCTTAAATTTCTATTTTCAACTGATTTCTACTAGTATATAGAAATATGTGATCTTGTATCCTGTAGCTTGGCTAAACTCCTTTGCTAGTTCTTGAAGGTTTTTTTCTTCTTTTTTAATAGATTTCCTGGGGCACCTGGGTGGCTCAGTGGTTGAGCATCTGCCTTTGGCTTGGGTCATGATCCCTGGTCCTGAGATTGAGCCCCGTGTCAGGCTCCCCGTGGGGACCCTGCTTCTCCCTCTGCCTATGTCTCTGCCTCTCTCTCTGTAGCTCTCATGAATAAATAAATAAATAAAACCTTTTATAAAAAAAGATTTCCTTGGTATTTTCTACAGCCAATCATGTCATCTGTAAATTGGGCAGGTTTTTTTTCTTATTTTTCAATCTTTTTTTCTTCTTCTTCTCCCTGTCTTATTGCACTTGCTATGACTTTTAGTACAATGTTGAATACAAATGGTGAGAGTGGACACCCTTGTTTTGCTGCCATCTTAGGGAGAAAGCTTTCAGGCTTTCATAAAATATGATGTTAGCTGCAGTGTTTTTTATAGGTGCTCTGTATCAGGTTGAGGAAGTTTCTTTCTATTCCTAGTTTACTGAGAGGTTTTATCATGATTGAAATGGAAGTTTGTCAAATGCTTTCTTTACATCAGTTAATATGATCATGTGTTTTCCTTTGTTAATGTGGTAGTTTACATTGATTTTCAAATATTTTCACTTGCATTCCTGGGATAAAGGCCACTTGGCCATGATATATTATGCTTTGTATTGCTGGATTCAATTTGCTAGTATTTTATTGAGGATTTTTGCATTTATATTCATGAGGAATATTGGTCTATAGTTTTCTTTCTTATACTGTCTTTGTCTAGTTTTGGTATCAAGGTCTGGCTTCATAAATGAATTGACAAGTGTTCCTTCCTCTTTTTTGTAAAAAGATTTTATATATTTATTCATGACACACACACACACACACACACGTAGAGGGAGAAGCAGGCTCCACTTCAGGAGCTCAACACAGGATTCGATCCTGGGACTCCAGGATCACGCCCTGGACTGAAGGCAGATGCTCAACTGCTGAACCACTCAAGCATCCCTGTTCTTTTCTCTTTTATTTTCTGGGAAAGATTGTGTAGAATCTGTGATATATCTTCTTTAAAATGTTTGGTAGAATTTGCCATTGAAACCATCTGGGCCTGCAGTTTGCTGTTTTGGAAGGTATCTAATTATACAAAATTAAATATTTAAAAAAAACAAAATTAAATATTTAATTTAATTAATGGTTATGGATTATCTATTTTATCTTGTGTGAGTTTTGGCTGTTTGTGGTTTTTGAGGAAGTCCCCAAACATCATTGTTAATTTGTCTATTTTTCTTTTCAGTTCTGTCACCTTTTGCTTCATATATATTGAAGCTCTATTGTTAGGTGCATCTATATTTGCATAGTTATGTCTCCTTGGTAAACTGACCCTTTTAACCCTGTTCCTGACTTAAAAACATAAATTTAAACTTGTACAGCCTCAAATTACTAATGAATACTAGCTTAAGCTAAAGATGGCACCTATATGAATCTAAGTGGGTCCTTTCTTCAAAACATCTTTGGTTCATCTTACTTGCTCACTTTCCCATATAGTAATAGCCAATATTTACTGTATACTCATTACGGAAAACTAAGTGCTTTACATGCGTATTTTATTTATCTTCATAAAGACTCCATTAAGACAGCAATTAATCTTATTTTGTAGATGAGGAGCCCAGGTTTAAAGAGGTTAAATAACTATCTGAGACCACAAAGCAAGCTTGTGGTGAGCAAGGGTTGAGAACTCAGACTGTTTTACTCCAGAGACTGCACCTTTAACTGCTAAGCTCTAATTATTTTTCCCTTTAGTCAGTTATCAATTCCTGGCAGTTCTGTCTTTCAAACACCTTTCAAATTATTCTATTCCCCATGTCCATGCTACCACCCAGTCCAAGCCACCATTATCTCTCTCCTAGATGACCCTCAATGTCTTCTAACTAGGCTCCCCACTTCTATTTAAGCCCTGATGCAGCTAGCATGCTAAATGCAAATCTGACTCTGTCACTGTACAACATATAACCAAGAACATAGCTGGCTTGTCAAAGAAGCATTTCTGTGGCTTTGTATTTACTTATTGGGTCTAAATTATCTGTAAATATGAGAACGTGTGGGAGCAAATGGTAATTTAATAATTCAGCATCTAATGTGGCTTCCTATGACTCTTAGGTGAAGACTCCTAAGGTCAGGTCTTGTAATCTTGGTTTCGAAGGCACTCTGTGGTGGAGGCTCCGGCCACCCCCCTGTTTTCTGCATTCCACCATACTGTTCTGTCAGTTCCTTCAACTCATTCTGCGCTCTAGCCTCTGGGCTTCTGTGCATGCTGTCCCTTTTACCTGGAAGAATCTTTCCTCAGCTCTTTCCTGGCTAGCTTCTATTCATCTTTTAGGCCTCAAAATTTTGGAGTTCTCTTTGACTTCTTTCCCTTTCCAAAAGATCTCTCTCCCATTCATTCTCCTGTTCTATCTCCATTGCTCCTGTTACGGATTAAGGCTCTATCTCCCCTGGTCTGGACTGCAGTCTTTGTCTACTCTTTTTGCCTGCTGGTGTCTTTCCTTCTGGTCCATTTACCATGCTACTGCAAGATTTTTTTTTTTTTGAAAGCACGGTCATGGGGATCCCTGGGTGGCGCAGCGGTTTGGCGCCTGCCTTTGGCCCAGGGCGCGATCCTGGAGACCCGGGATCGAATCCCACATCGGGCTCCTGGTGCATGGAGCCTGCTTCTCTCTCTGCCTGTGTCTCTGCCTCTCTCTCTCTCTCTGTCTGTGACTTAAATAAATAAATAATAAATAAAATATTTAAAAAAAAAAAAAAAAAAAAAAAAAAAAAGAAAGCACGGTCATAATGATGTTTGCCTCTGAAACCTTCAGTATTTTCCCACTGCTGACAGGAAAAAGTGTACACATGCTATCCTGATGTGTAAGGCCCCCCATGGACTATCCACACACAGCTTCCTAGCCTCATCTCTCACTATCTGCAGTGACATTGCTTATGCTCTAGCCCAGGATTTCTCAAAGTGTTGTCCCCATACCACTGTAGGTATGCTAGATGGTCTCGGGTGGTGTTTGGATGGAAAATTATTTTAATGTACAATGAATAAAATTGAATTTATGGTAGTAATATAAAATTTCTGTTAAAATAGATTAATTTGGGGATGTTTGGGTAGCTCAGTCCGTTAAGCGTCCAACTCTTCTTGGTTTTGGCTCAGGTCATGATCTCCGGGTCCAGGGATGGAGCCCTGCCCCAGGCTCCATGCTGAGTGCAGATTCTGCTTGAGATTCTCTCTCCCCATCCCTCTGACCCTCCCACTTATGCTCCTCTCTTTGTCTCTCAAATAAATAGATGGATCTTTTCAAAAAA
This sequence comes from Canis lupus familiaris, assembly GCF_011100685.1. Taxonomy (NCBI): domain Eukaryota; kingdom Metazoa; phylum Chordata; class Mammalia; order Carnivora; family Canidae; genus Canis; species Canis lupus. The sequence continues at coordinate 54,828,728 of NC_049260.1, read as the reverse complement.
TAAAATGTATTAATTTAGGTAACAGCAATGAGTCAATTTGGAAAAAATGTTAAGTCATAATAGCACAAGCAGTTCTCAGCTATAGAAAAAAAAATAGAGGATGGGATGTGAATGGCTGAAATATAGGAAACAGAAGCCCAACTACCTTAGTCTACTTCCCATTCCCTTAACTCACCATACAATTTCATATCTCTATACCTTTGGTGATGCTGTTCCTTTATTCTGAATACCCTCTTTCAACTTTCTGCCTATCAAAATTCTTTCAGCCTTCAAGGATTAGCTGAAATGATACCCTCTTTATGCTGAGTGAAGTAAGTCAGTCGGAGAAGGACAAACATTATATGTTCTCATTCATTTGGGGAATATAAATAATAGTGAAAGGGAATATAAGGGAAGGGAGAAGAAATGTGTGGGAAATATCAGAAAGGGAGACAGAACGTAAAGACTCCTAACTCTGGGAAACGAACTAGGGGTGGTGGAAGGGGAGGAGGGCGGGGGGTGGGAGTGAATGGGTGACGGGCACTGGGGGTTATTCTGTATGTTAGTAATTGAACACCAATAAAAAATAAATTAAAAAAAAAGAAATGATACCCTCTTGATGATATTTTTGGTGATTCTCTGCTCAGAATTAAGGATTCTCTTCCCCACACATGGCACATTACTTATGCTTCTATCTAGGCCAGTTTCATTCTGCTGCTTGTGTACTTAGTACCTCATATGTCTGGCCCTCTCCCTATTAGACAGTAAGCGTCTTGAAAACAGCCTTTATCACAGTGCCAAGCACAGGGAGATGACTCCTGATAAATATTTGTTACATGAAATTATAACACATCCGGAAGTTTTGATTTCAAAATTCACCAAGCAGCAGATGAAAGCTAACAGGGACAAAAACCACTAATGCTCTTATTCCAACAAGGAAAGGCCTTCTGGGGATCCAAGGTGTACATGTGTGTATAAGGCTATAGGCAAGCAGTTCTTTTATTTTATTATATTTTTAGATTTTACTTAATTATTCATGAGAGACACACACACAGAGAGGCAGAGACATAGGCAAAGGGAGAAGTAGGCTCCATGCAGGAAGCCCGATGTGGGACTTGTCCTGGGAATCTAGGATCATGCCCTGAGCTGAAGGCAGATGCTCAACCACTGAGCCACCCAGGCATCCTGGTAGATAATTTTATTATCCTCATTTTACATATGAAAAAAGTTAGGCTCAGAGTGGTCAAGCTTTAGGGAAAAAAACCTCCAAGCTTTAGGAAAAAAGTAGGAAGTGTTTGTTGAGTCTTTACTATGTGCCAGGAGCTATATTAGGCACTTTCTGTGTATTAACTCATATTAATACATGTAGAAAGGATAATTTCTTCATTCCAGGAACTCATATTCTATTGGGAAGATTGATACCATAAATACTAAATACATTCCACAGGGTGAAAACTATATACTCCGAGTTCAAGACTCATTTTAGACCTAAGGACACCTCCAGACTAAAAATGAAAGAGTGGAGAACAATTTACCATTCAAATGGTCCTCAAAAGAAAGCCGGGGTAGCAATCCTCATATCAGATAAATTAAAGTTTATCCCAAAGACTGTAGTAAGAGATGAAGAGGAACAATATATCATACTTAAAGGGTCTATCCAACAAGAAGACCTAATAATCATGAATATTTATGCCCATAATGTGGGAGCTGCCAAGTATATCAATCAATTAATAACCAAAGTAAAGACATACTTAGAAAATAATACACTAATAGTAAGAGACTTCAACACGGCACGTTCTGCAAATGACAGATCTTCTAAGAACAACATCACCAACGAAATAAGAGCTATAAATGATACACTGGACCAGATGGGTTTCACAGATATATACAGAACTATGCATCCAAATGCAACTGAATACACATTCTTCTCAAGTGCACATGGAACTTTCTCCAGAATAGACCACTTACTGGGTCACAAATCAGGTCTCAACAGATACCAAAAGATTGGGATTGTCCCCTGCATATTTTCAGACCACAATCCTATGAAACTAGAACAAAAAGGAATTTGGAAGAAACTAAAACACATGGAGATTAAAGAGCATCTTGCTAAAAGATAAATGGGTCAACAAGTAAATTAGAGAAAAATTAAAAAGATTCATGGAAACTAATAAAAATGAAGATACACTATTTAAAAAATCTTTGGGATACAGCAAAAGTGGTCCTAAGATGGAAATATATTGCAATATAAACATCCCTCAAAAAATTGGAAAAAACTCAAATGCACAAGCTAACCTCGCACCTAAAGGAACTGGAGAAAGAACAGAAAAAAAAAAAAACTACACCAAGCAGAAGAAGAGAGATAATAAAGATTAGAGCAGAACTCAATGAAAAGAGACCAGAAGAACTGTAGAACATATCAACAAAACCAGGAGTTGGTTCTTTGAAAGAATTAATAAGATAGGGGCAGTGTGGGTGGCTCAGTGGTTTAGTGCTGCCTTCAGCCCAGGGCCTGATCCTGGAGACCTGGAATAGAGTTCTATGTCGGGCTCCCTGCATGGAGCCTGCTTCTCCCTCTGCTTGTGTCTCTGACTCTCTCTCTCTCTCTCTCTGTGTCTCTCATGAATAAATAAATAAAATCTTAAAAAAAAGAATTAATAAGATAGATAAACCATTAAACAGACTTATTAAAAAGAAAAAAGACTAATAAAATCATGAATGAAAGAGGAGAGATCACAACCAATACCAAGAAATACAAATGATTTTAAAAACTTATTATGAGCAGCTATACACCAATAAATTAGACAATCTACAAGAAATGGACACATTTCTGGAAAACAAATTACCAAAACTGGAACAGGAAGAACTAGAAAACCTGAACAGGCCAATAACCAGGGAGGAAATTGAAGCAGTCATCAAAAACCTCCCAAGACACAAAAGTCCAGGGCCAGATGGCTTCCCAGGGGAATTCTATCAAATGTTTAAAGAAGAAACAATACCTATTCCACTAAAGCTGTTCCACTAAAGATAGAAAGGGATGGAGTAGTTCCAAACTTATTCAATGAGGCTAGCATCACCTTAATTCCAAAACCAGACAAAGACCCCACCAAAAAGGAGAATTATATACCAATATCCCTGATGAACACAGATGCAACAATTCTCAACAAGATACTAGCCAATAGGATCCAACAATACATTAAGAAGATTATTCACCATGACCAAGTGGGATTTATCCCCAGGATGCAAGGCTGGTTCAATACATGTAAAGCAATCAACGTGTTAGATCATATCAACAAGAGAAAAACAAGAACCATATGACCCTCTCAATAGATGCAGAGAAAGCATTTGACAAAACACAGCATCCATTCCTGATCAAAACTCTTCAGAGTGTAGGGATAGAGGGAACTTTTCCTCGGCATCTTAAAAGCCATCTATGAAAAGCCCACAGCAAATATCGTTCTCAATGGAGAAACACTGGGAGCCTTTCCACTAAGATCAGTAACAAGACAGGGATGTCCACTCTCACCACTGCTATTCAACATAGTACTAGAAGTCCTAGCCTCAGCAATCAGGCAACAAAAAGAAATAAAAGGTATTCAAATTGGCGAAGAAGAAGTCAAACTCTCCCTCTTCGCAGATGACATGATACTGTACGTAGAAAACCCAAAAGACTCCACCCCAAGATTGCTAGAACTCATACAGCAATTTGGCAGTGTGGCAGGATACAAAATCAATGCCCAGAAGTCAGTAGCATTTGTACACACTAACAATGAGACTGAAGAAAGAGAAATTAAGGAGTCAATCCCATTTACAATGGCCCCCAAAAGCATAAGATACCTAGCAATAAACCTAACCAAAGAGGTAAAGGATCTATACCCTAAAAACTAGAGAACACTTCTGAAAGAAATTGAGGAAGACACAAAGAGATGGAAAAATATTCCATGCTCATGGATTAGAAGAATTAATAGTGTGAAAATGTCAATGCTACTCAGGGCAATTTAAATGTTCAATGCAATCCCTATGAAAATACCAAGGGCGGGGAGGGGGGTGGCAGCCCGGGTGGCTCAGCGGTTTAGCGCTGCCTTCAGTCCAGGGCCTGATCCTGGAGACCTGGGATCAAGTCCCACCAGGCTCCCTGCATAGAGCCTGCTTCTCCCTCTGCCTGTGTCTCTGCTTCTCTCTCTCTCTCTCTCTCTCTGTCTCTCATGAATAAATAAATAAAATATTAAAAAAAGAAAATACCACGGACTTTCTTCAGAGAGTTGGAACAAATAATCTTAAGTTTTGTGTGAATCAGAAAAGACCCTGAATAGCCAGGGGAATATTTAAAAAGAAAACCAGAGCATCACAATGGGTGCATCGCAATGCCAGATATCAGGTTGTAGTTCAAAGCTGTGATCATCAAGACAGTGTGGTACTGGCACAAAAACAGACACAAAGATCAATGGAACAGAACAGAGAACCCAGAAATGGGCCTTCAACTCTATGGTCAACTAATATTCAACAGAGCAGAAAACACTATCCACTGGAAAAAAAAGACAGTCTCTTCTATAAATGGTGCTGGGAAAATTGGACAGCCATGTGCAGAAGAATGAAACTAGACCATTTTCCTACACCATACACAAAAATAAACTCAAAATGGATGAAAGATCTCAATGTGAGACATGAATCCATCAAAATCCTAGAGGAGAACACAGGCAACACCCTTTTTGAACTTGGCCACAGCAACTTCTTGCAAGATACATCTATGAAGGCAAGGGAAACAAAAGCAAAAATGAACTATTGGGACTTCATCAAGATAAAAAGCTTCTGCACAGCAAAAGAAACAGTCAACAAAACTCAAAGACAACCTACTGAATGGGAGAAGACATTTACAAATGACATATCAGAAAAAAGGCTAGTATCCAAGATCTATAAATAACTTCTTAAACTCCACACCCAAGAAACAAGCAATCCAATCATGAAATGGGCAAAACACATGAACAGAAATTTTACCAAAGAAGACATAGACATGGCCAACAAACACATGAGGAAATGCTCCGCATCACTGGCCATCAGGGAAATACAAATCCAAACCACAATGAGATACCACCTCACACCAGTGAGAATGGTGAAATTAACAAGACAGGAAACAACAAATGTTGGAGAGGATGTGGAGAAAGGGGAATCCTCTTGCACTATTGGTGGGAATGTGAACTGGTACAGCCACTCTGGAAAACTGTGTGGAAGTTCCTCAAAGAGTTAAAAATAGAGCTACCCTACGACCCAGCAATTGCACTACTGGGGATTTACCCCAAAGATACAGATGCAGTGAAAAACCAAGACATCTGCACCCCGATGTTTCTAGCAGCAATGTCCACAATAGCCAAACTGTGGAAAGAGCCTCAGTGTCCACTGAAAGATGAGTGAATAAAGAAGATGTGGTCTCTATATACAATGGAATATTACTCAGCCATTAGAAATGACAAATACCCATCATTTGCTTCTATCCAGAACTGGAGGGTATTATGCTGAGTGAAGTAAGTCAATTGGAGAAAGACAAACATTATATGGTTTCATTCATTCAGGGAATATAAAAAATAGTGAAGGAGATTAAAGGGAAAAGGAGAGAAAAAGAGTGGGAAATATCAGAGAGGGTGACAAAACATGAGAGACTCCTAACTCTGAAAAACAAACAAGGGGAGGTGCGCAGGGGGATGGGGTGACTGGGTGATGGGCACTGAGGGGGTAACTTGACAGGATGAGCAGTGGGTATTATACTATATGTTGGCAAATTGAACTCCAATAAAAAATATACAAAAAATACCGAGATACCTGCACCCTAATGTTTATAGCAGCAATGTCCACAATAGTCAAACTGTGGAAGGAGTCTCGATGTCCATCAACAGATGAATGGATAAAGAAGATGTGGTCTATGTATACAATGGAATATTACTCAGCCATTAGAAACGACAAATACCCATCATTTGCTTTGACATGGATGGAACTGGAGGGTATTATGCTGAGTGAAATAAGTCAATCGGAGAAGGACAAACATTATATGGTCTCATTCATTTGGGGAATATAAATAATAGTGAAAGGGAATATAAGGGAAGGGAGAAGAAATGTGTGGGAAATATCAGAAAGGGAGACAGAACATGAAGACTCCTAACTCTGGGAAACGAACTAGGGGTGGTAGAAGGGGAGGAGGGAGCGGGGGTGGGAGTGAATGGGTGATGGGCACTGAGGGGGGCACTTCACGGGATGAGCACTGGGGTGTTATGCTATATGTTGGCAAATCAAACTCCAATAAAAAAATGAACAAAAAATATAGTCAGGGTTCAAATGTCATTCTGCGAACCCATGGGAACCCAGGCAAAAGACCATTCCTTACTACTGGGGAATCTAGAAAGGATTCTTCTAGAAGGTAAGATATAAGTTAAATTTTGGAAGGAGAGTAGGATTTTGACAGAAAGATTAGTGGAGAAAGGATCTTCCATGCATGAGGAAGAACTCAAAGACCTGTCGATGGAGTCCAAGGCCCATAACACCATAACAGGGAGGATAAAAAGCCATGGAGTAGGAGTGGAACTGGGAAGGAAGCTGGGGCAATTAGGCGTGATACTAGAGGGAAGATGAAGCCAGTGAAAGTTCTTAAGCAGATGAGCAGCATGATCATATCTGTGTATCAGGAAGATAATTTGCAATAAGTGTGGTAGCAAGAGAAATTGTTGGCAGGGAATCAGCTAAGAGTTCCAGTAATTTAGATGAGATGAGAGGCAATGTGAACCTGAAGCAGGTTACTATTTGTCAACCGAATTTGAAAGATACTATGGAGGGAGAATTTTCAGAGTTTGGCAGTTGATTGGATGTAAGGGGTGAATGAATGATGCTTTAAAGGAGCCTGTGGGAATGCTAGGAATGTGTCATTGTCTCTTTTTGCCTAATAATCTAGGATCTAGCTGCGTGTTATTCTTCCTGAAGGTACAATGAAATCAGAACCTAGGGTGCCTGTCTCAGAAGTGGTTGTCAGTCCTCTGTTGATCAAACGGCAAGATTTGACAGTGTCTTACAAGGTGGGGGGCTGGGCTCCAAGTAATGTCAATTTCTATAACAGAAAGGAAGAAAATGAACATCTGTTGAGGATATTTTTTGCTCTTTGGTCTTCAGTATGGTCTTTAGAGGGAGATACTTTGCTCTGTTTCTACAATGGTAAGAGTGAATGACTTAACTCATGAAGGTCACATAAAAAATAAAAGTGACTTACTTGCACAAGGTCACATAGCAAGCAAATGGCAGACCTGGCCTTTCTGACCCCCAAGACTATTTTCCATTTCATGTAGTATCAGAAGCCAGAGAAAGAAGGAAGGCTTACAAAAAACAAAAAACAAAAAACAAAAAACAAAACACACACACACACACACACACACACACACAAAAGAATGACCAGGAGAGAGGAAAAAGAACAAGAGAGTTCTTAAGGTCTCTACTGAGGAAGAAGAAATCCAGAAGAATCATCAATTTAGTGTCACGCCTGGTCTTGTGAGAACTATAATAACCATGACAAGACATGACTCCTGATGGGGGCAAAGGATATAAGGGCTGCTACCTAACCTATTTTTACAAAGTGCTTTAGACTTTCAGAGGTGATGTAGTCGTGATGTAGTCTTGGGTTGTCTAGGAAATGTTGCAGAGAAGCCATGACTGAGCAATATCTCAAAGGAGGGTTTGCCCATGATTAGGTCAGCAAGAGTGATCAAAGCATCTTTCTAGTGGAGGGAATAGTCAGAGCAGAGATGAAGAAGTGGGAGAGTACCCTTTACATTTGTCTGTGAATAGACTGCCTAGAACACAAGCTTCGTATAGAGGAAGCATAGGGGGATGAGCTGGTAAAAAGATTAGAGCCAGAGAGTAGAGGGGGGCCTTGAATGCCCAAGCTAATACATTTGTACTTCACTAAGTAGGCAGTAGGAAAACACTGACTATATTTGAGCAGGAGAAGGCTGTAATCAAAGATGTTTTCAGGGACGCCTGGGTGGCTCAGCGGTTGAGTGCCTGCCTTCAGCTCAGGGCATGATCCTGGAGTCCTGGGATAGAGTCCCACATCGGGCTCCCTGCATGCAGCCTGCTTCTCTGTCTGCCTGTGTCTCTGCCTCTCTCTCTGTGTCTCTTATGAATAACTAAGACTCTACTGGGAGCAAGCAGTGGAATGGCTTGGAGAGGGTGGAGAGTAGAAGGTAGAGGACCATGAAAGAGGATATTGCAACAATTTAGGTAGATAGTGATACAAGCACAGAAAAGAAGAGACTGATGGAAAGCCATCCTCTAATGGAAGCTGGCCCTCAGGAGGACTGTCAGGGACATTGAGTAATTCTAAGGCTCATGAGTATTTGTATTTCACATCTCCCTCAAACTGTCTTTCCATTCCTCTCTTCTCATTTTTTTCCTCCTTCTTGTCCCTGTGCCTTTTTTTTATCTCCCCTTTTCCCTTATTTTGTCTCCCATTATTTTCAGTGATCCTCAGTAATCAGCCATGATTCTGAACATCATTTGAGAAGGAGAGGCATTGAGGGAGGCTCTGAGCAGGAAATGAAGGAAGGTGGGTGTGAAAGAGAAGAAGGAAGGAAATTAAGAAGAGAGGAAGAGGGCAGCCCCGGTGGTGCAGCGGTTTAGCGCCACCTGCAGCCCAGGGTTTGATCCTGGAGACCCAGGATCGAGACCCCACATCGGGCTCCCTGCGTGGAGCCTGCTTCTTCTCCCTCTGCCTGTGTCTCTGCCTCTGCCTCTCTCTCTCAATCTCTCTCTGAATAAATAAATAAATCTTGGAAGAAAGGGGGAGAGAGAGGGAGGGACACTTTTCTGTATGGAGCATTCACTGTAGGCCAAGCTGAGAGGATGGAGATACTGAGACTTAGAGAGGTCACAATACTTGCTGGAAGTCACACAGCTACTTATTAAAGTTTGACAAATTCCAGAATCCACGTCCTATTCACCATGTTTCACTATTTCTCTTCTCTGCCTTCCCCAATTCCCTCAACTTTGTGTAATATTTTTTCCCCTGACGCCTGAATATCATTTCATTGTGACTCTTTCACTTACTACACTGTTTTTTAAATTGTAGTGACTTGTGTATGTGTCCAGCATGATACATAAACTGTGTACAATGGTGGAATTAATGGTTGCTTTGTCTTTGTAGCTAGATAGTAAGGAGTTGGTACTTGACTCATTGTAGTCTTTTAAAAAAAAATATTATTTATTTATTCATGGGAGACAGAGAGAGAGAGAGAGAGAGGCAGAGAGAGAAGCAGGCTCCACACAGGGAGCCCGATGTGGGACTCAATCCCGGGATCCCGGGACTCGACGATCCCGGGACTCCAGGACTACGCCCTGGGCCAAAGGCAGGCACTAAACCGCTGAGCCATCCAGGGATCCCCCTGACTCATTGTAGTCTTGACAAGGACAGTCATTGTCTTGTAATTAGTATCTGCTCTACAACAATTGAACAGATTTGAATATTTTGGCACCTCTGTGGGCATCTCACATTGTTAGATGCTACAGGTACCTTAGTAAACTCCAAGACCCAGGATTCATGTTTTAACTTCTAGTATAATCACTAAAATAATAGAAACAGGATGTATAACATCTAAACTAGTAGAGGAAGCCAAAAGGAATGATAAAGGTAATCAATTTAAAAAGTCAAGACAGGGCAGTCCTGGTGGCGCAGCGGTTTAGCGCCGCCTGCAGTCAGAGGTGTGATCCTGGAGACCTGGGATCGAGTCCCACGTTGGGCTCCCTGCATGGAGCCTGCTTCTCTCTCTGCCTCTGTGTCTCTCATGAATAAATAAAATAAAATCTTAAAAAAAAAGTCAAGACAAATAGCCAACAAGTAAACAAGCATACTAAAAGATGCTCAACTCCACTAATCATTAGGAAAACACAAATCAAAATCACAATGAGACATCATCACATTCATTAGGATGGTTCTTGTTTAAAGAACCTCAGAAAATAAAAAAGTGTTGGAGGGAATGTGGAGAAATCGGACCCCTCATGCATTGTTGGTGGTAATGTAAAATGGCACAGCTGCTTGGAGAACAGTATAGCAGTTCCTCAAAAAAATTTAAAATGGAATTTCCATATGATCTAGCAATCCCCCTTCTGGGAATATATCCAAAAGAATTGAAAACAGGGGGCAGCCCGGGTGGCTCAGCGGTTTAGCGCCACCTTCAGCCCAGGGCCTGATCTTGGAGACCTGGGATCAAGTCCCGTGTCGGGGCTTCCTGCATGGAGCCTGCTTCTGTCTCTCTCTCTCTCATGAATAAATAAATAAAATCTTTTAAAAAAAGGAATTGAAAACAGGACCTCAAAGATATATTTGAACATCCATGTTTATAGAAGCATTATTTGCAATGAAGCATTATTTGCAATATCCACACAGTGGAATATTGTTCATCCTTAACAAGGAAGGAAATCCTGTCACATGATACAACACAGGTGAAACCTAAAGACATGGTAAATGAAATAAGCCAGTTGCAAAAGGACAAATAGTGCATAATTCTACTTATATGAAGTACCCAGAGTAGTCAAAATCAGAGATGGAAAGTAGAATGGTGTTTTCCAGGGGCTGGGGGAAGGGGAAATGGTGAGTTCTTATTTAATGGGTAGAGAGTTTCAGTTTTACAAGATGAAAAGAGTTCTGGAGGTGGATGGTAGTGATGGTTGTACAACACTAGATGTATTTAATGCTGCTAGAATGTACACTTAAAAATAGTTGATGTTATGTGTATTTTACCACAATTTAAAAAAAAAACTCAAAAATACGGGAGAAAGAAAACATTCACATTTATTATTAGTGTTTTCACTGAAGACACGTAAGTGACATCATTTGTCCCTAACATCCCTACTCCACACCTCCAGCTCTTCCAGGAAAACTGGAAACTAGTAAAATGGGGGTCTGGGGTGGGCATTACTAGGAGGCTAACCCTCACCTCTGAGCCCTTACATATTCAGTGATGGATATGCTTTTAATCCTCATCCCTGGGATCCCTGGGTGGCGCAGCGGTTTGGCGCCTGCCTTTGGCCCAGGGCGCGATCCTGGAGACCCGGGATTGAATCCCATGTCGGGCTCCCGGTGCTTGGAGCCTGCTTCTCCCTCTGCCTATGTCTCTGCCTCTCTCTCTCTCTCTCTCTCTGTGACTATCATAAATAAATACAAATTAAAAAAAAAATCCTCATCCCTGTCTAGAGACAGCATCCTTTGAGATGGGGAAAAGAGAGAAAAAAATACTTTAAAACAAATAATTTTCTGGTTGAAAAATGAAAACATTTCATTGAAAAGAGCTCCCAGAAGAGCCAGAACATTTTGGGCACTTGTGTTTAAATACCACACAAAGGCTGGTATTTAAAAAAATAGTCAAAGTGTGGCAGACCCCACACTTAAAGGGATCAGCTTAAATAGTTCTTCTTCTCTTGACTTCTTTTCTCTCCTCTCTAAAACCTATCTTTTCCCACTCTCTCTGGGATCCAGACTTGAAATGGTGGCTGTCACCACAATGCCAACCAAGTCTTTTAGGACATTCCCCTGTCCCTCACTTTCTGAACTAAGGGCTGGAAGTTGTCAAAGGGGTCTGTTTGAGGAAGTTAAGATAAAGGCACAGAGAGACAAAAAGAAAATATAAAAGACTAAAAACAAGTTTATAGAAAAATAGCTTTTTTCCCCTTAATACAACTAGAGTCAGGCCACTGATAGACTAAGAGCTCAGCATGACTTGATTTCAATGAGGCTTAATACGTCATCATCTTTTGGGGGTCATGGACCCCACTGGCAGTCTGGTGAAGCCCAGGGACCCCTTCTCTGAATAATATTTTAAATACACAAAATAAAATATACAGACTTACAAAGGAAATGAATCATATTATAACACAATTCTCAAAACATTACAAAAAATGTGATATAGTAACATGGGCCTCTTGGTTTATGCTTTAAATAACCAGACCTAATGGTAGTTCCAATAACTACTGGAATTTAGAGGTAGTCACAAGCATAAATGAAATTTCGAGACGCCTGCAACAACTGGCATATGAAATGCAAACCTGTGATGTCTATTATTGACAAATTCACTGGTACTGCTAACGCTTCTGTGGTTTGTTGCCTACGTTCATTACTTCAATTCGAGGTTAGTGAAAATTAAGGTGACTTTTTCTATCCAAATTCAAAGCTGTCCCCCCACCCCACCTCAAGTTCTAGGTCTATAGGCCTTTGGTTAAGACCCTCTGTTCTAAGGGGTCATATAGCCTCCCATAGATTGGCATTGACTGCCTTCAGGATGACATTTCTTCCCATACAGTTCTCAAGCTTGGTCCTGTAATTGGCTGCGCATGAAGTCCTAGTTTCTAAGCTTAGAGCTTTCAACCCATTTGCCCAGCACTGATGATTGCCATGCCTTGAATCCACTGCACAATTGGCATTTTATTAAAATTCTATCTAATGAATCACTCAGGCAGCTCTCAGACTTTCCAGAATTTTCTCACCATAGTTTTATACTGGAAAATCACATTCTACCTATCTAGTAACACCAACTCTGCAAGTCATCACCACCTCTGCTCCCATCCCTGAATATGACTTTTCAGCTTAGTTCAGAGGAGGGTGGTCAGAGGGATGGGCTAAATGGGTGATGGGTATCAAGGAGAGCATTTGTTGCCATGAGTACTGGTGTTATATGTAAGTGATGAATCACTAAATTCTACTCCTGAAACTAATATTACACTATATGCTAACTAACGGGAATTTAAATAAAGACTTGAAAAGAAAAAAAGAGGGGGCAGTCCTGAGAAGACTGTGATGATCTTTAAACCAGAACAACCACAGACTCACTCATGGCCTTCATACCCCTCAGTTGGAAAGAGAGAAATCTAATGAACTCAATGGTAGCCCTCTCCCTAGGTGGGGAGGCACAGTCCTTTCCAGGGGAAGGGGACTGACCAGATAATCTCTTTAGAGCCTTCCTCATGTGGGGATCCCTGGCCTCTTTCTTGGTGTGTTCCCATGTACTCTCCAGCCCCTGGGATTCACTCACCCAAAAATATGTAGACTGGGATCCATTGCAAAACAGCCAGAGTTTGGAGGCATTCCTGAAGATCTAGTCTGAAGAGGAAGGCCATGGCTGTGGTGCTCTTCTATTGCAGCAAGAAGCCCAAACAGAAGGCCAGCACTTCTAAAGCTGAGCTGATTATAGGTGCTTTGCTCTAATCTCTTATCACTGAGTCCTTTTTGCTGCTGAAGGTTTTAGGTTTGACTGAACCTTTACTCCAGTCTTCCCTGTTGTCAGCCCTGGCCCTGCCCCAGCTTCCTACACACATCAGGTTTCAGATCATCCTATCTAATCTCTCTAACATATATCCTTTCTCCAGGTGTGCTCAATTGCAATGAGGCAGATATAGCCGTGGGGTGATTTTTGCTGTGTGTGGGGATGTCCCCGATAAATGAGTACTGGAAAAGAGAATGATTAAGGCCTCCGATAGGACCTCTGAAAAGCAACATACTTTCCTGCTTAAGAAAGGAGACCTGGTGACTATACTTGCTTCTGCCTTAAGTGGCTGCTCTATGGCTCCTCTTGTCTTCTACTGAGAACTACCTAGTCAACTTGGGCCTTTTTCTACACTGCTTTCTAGACTTCCTGGATCTGTCCTGGTGCCTCTATTCCCAGAGGCTCTGTATCAGCAGCCAGATATCATATGATAGAGTGGGAGAAGCATTATAGAGAGAGCACACCTGGCTTCCAGGCCGACTTCCACCATGTTATTCCCATGACACCTTTGTTAATTGCTCCATCTCTCTAGAGCTCAGCTGGAGCATTCATTGTTGGAAGCAGTATAGTGTTTAGGGACATGGATTTTAGAGCTGGATAGCTGGGGTTAAATTTCTCAGCTCTGCCACTTATAAGTTGGCAAACATCTGTGCCTCAGTTTCCCCATCTATAAAACAGGGACAGTACCTACTTCATATGGCTTTTCTGAGGATTAGATGACTGAATGAATGTAAAGTGCTTAACATAGTGCCTGGCACACATTAGGCACTGTGTAAGTGTTTCCTGTCTATTTAGTTTGGTTAATGGCTATTGAACATCTACTATGTTTCAGGCTAAGAGGCCTGCTTCTACACATTGCCTTTACAAAATTAAAGATTGTCCCCAGGTCCCAGCCCTCTGGATTTATTATTTTTTTCTGTAACTATCTATTGAGTGACTGCTGTTTGCCAGGTACTGTTATAGTTACTGAAGATTTGGTGGGGAAGAAGATGGACATGATTTCTGTCTTCATTGAATGTATAGTCCAGGGGAGGAGACAGACATTAAGCAAAGGAAAAGCACAAAAATATCTATGCACAAAAACAGCCCAGATAAGCATCTTAAAGTCCTTGAATATAGAAGGTGCTCCAAAAAATCTTTTGAATGTAATCAGAAAGGTAGCTAGGAAAACCAAATACAAAAACGGTATCAAGTATCCTACAAGTGCAAGGAAATATTGATTCCTTAGCCTTTTCCAGGAGGTTAGCAGAATTCTGGCTTCTTCCCTAAACCCCACTCTGGTTCAGAGCTCCCTGACTAGACTAATGAGATTTTTCAGAGTTAAGCTTAGGGAAATTTCTTGGTATGTTGCAGGGGTGTGCTTTCATTACCTAGTGTACCCTAGATGGCCACCCAGCATATAACCCTATTTGTCCACTTCCTCTTTCCTTTCTTCTTCTCACTACCTGGGGTTCTCAAGCTACTTATTGGGGATACTTGGCCACATACAGGATGAGATGTATTGGGACATGTCTGCTCAGAATTTTCATGAGAGGAGAGAGAGACATAGAGGAGGCAAGCCTGGTTCTGTTAGGGGAGAGTGCAGATGTGGAGAGCTGGAGTATCTGGAATGGACAAGATCCACAATATTGAGAGCTCCATGTCCCCTTATAGATCAGGTCTCTACCCTCCTTCACTTTCAGATAGGTAAACGGTAGAGACCTAGAAAGGACTCAAAGTCACACTGGGAGCTAGAGACAGGGCAAGAACAGATGGATTTTTATTTCTGTCTCCCTAATGTCCAGGTCAGAGCCTGGTACAGAGTAGATACCCAAGTAAATGTTTGTGGAACAAATGAAGGAGATCTGGTCTCCGGGTTCCTCAGGCAAAATGGACAGGCATGGCTGGGCCAAGGCCCTGACTAGTCACCCTCTTCTTCCCAAAGCAGAGAGTGTGCTTCCAAGCTGGAGGTTTCTACAGCCACATGGACAAGCATCACATAGATGCCAGGGAATGTGGAAAGAGCAGGAAGAAGCGAAGTAGGCCAGTAGACAAACTTGAGCAGCCAACACTCAGGATTTCCCAATTACAGTTCATTTAGCCAACCAACAAAAGCCTACCTGCCTTCGAGTAAGCGGTACCAAGAGAAAGGTGGCCAAGAAGCACAAAGGTCTGCCAATTCCATTCATCAACATTGAAGGCTGACGTGATTTCCCTCAGGAAACAGTCCAGATGTAATCATTGACACCTTTGGGGGACTGTGAGGTGTGCAGAAGAGAGAAGCACCCAGTGACCTGAGGAGATGAGGGAGGGCTTTATGGGAGAGGGGATGCAACGGGGAGAGGCGGGGACTAGGCACAAAAGGCATGAAGGACCCTCCAGGAAAGACTGCCACTAGTTCACCGGACCAAAAGGAATGGGGATCTGATATAAGCTGGCAAACTAAGGAGTTTCTAAGGAGCAACAGAAAAACAAAGAAAGGAGAAAAATGGAAGGAAAAGATCACGGGGGCTGGGGAGCTCAGAAGGAATGGTGGAAGTGAGGGAAGCTCAGGGACAGAAGCAGCCCCAGGATTCTTATTCCTGGATTCGAAGGTCCACCCTCAGCCCTCAGACTGACTCAGTTTCAGAAAGCTTTTGGATAGCTGGGGTTTTGCCATAATGAGTTATCTTCTGATCTTTCCCCTTCTGCCATACTCTTATTGGGTTAATTACTGCAATTTCATATCAATTAAAAATATTTATGCAGGGTGCCTGGGTGGCTCAGTGGTTGAGCATCTGCTTTCAGCTCAGGGAGTGACCCTGGGGTGTGGGGATGGGTTCCTGCATAGGGATCCCTACGGGTAGCCTGCTTCTCCCTCTGCCTATGTCTCTGCCTTTTCCTTTCTGTGTCTCTCATGAGTAAATAAATAAAATCTTTAAAAAAATAAAAGTATTTATGGAGAACCTACTTAATGCCAAGCATCAGGTGAGGTACTACAGAAGGTACCTACCTAGTCTTTCACTCACTAAATTTTTCCTGAGGTCCTTCTATAAGACTGGTACTATTCTAGGTTGACAACTGTGTGTGGGGGTGGGGTGGGGGGGCAGGCAGAGAGTCAAAGAAGTGCATACAGCATCAATACAGGGATTGGGGCCATCAGAGAATCACAAAGAAGACAGAGGGGAAGGCTAGTAGATGTGTGACCCTGGACAAGATACTTGTCTTCTCTGAGTCTCGGTTTCCTCATCTGGAAAATGGGACTAATCATATTTATTCACTGTGAGGATTAGTGGTAAGTTTTGAAAAGCTCCTTCCTTGGGCAGTCAGTGTCTGACACCCAGGAGCCCCTTGATGGGACTGGTATTCGGCTGTAGGGAGGTGGTGTTTGCAATGGGCTCCAACAGGTAGAGAAGGAGGGACTATAACACCCCTCCCCCATGGCACCCAGTAGATGCAGAAATCTGGAGGTTTGCTCTGGCACAAGGACTGGTTTTGGTGTTTCGGGAGCCTTAGCTTTGTGGAGGGGAGTAGAAGCACGGAAGGCTGGCCACTGTAAGTGGGGGTGTTTTCCTTACAAACCTCTTCATGCCTGGTGGTCTAGTGAAAGTAGACCCTGGACAGGTGGTTCTGAGGAGGGGCCTATGGACGTGGAGTCAGGGCAGAATGGGGTGGGTATTTCAAAATCCCCTGGGAGTCCCTGGATCACTTCTCAGGGCAGGCAGGCCCTGGGGAACAGTGGCATCTGATGTCTTGATTCAGGCAAAAGTGACCAACTGTGTCTGTGTGCCAGGGACTGAGGACATGGGATTTTTCAGTGCTGAAACCAAGAAAATGGTCTCAGGTAAACCGGGACAGTTTGTCCCCTAGTTCAGGTGACTGTTACTCTCTCCTGGACTTCAGCAGGCTGCTCCCTGCAGGTCTCCCTTCCTTTCTGGCCTCCATGCTGCAGGATTGCTGTCAAACACAGCTCTTTGCCACTGCCCTGTTTGAAGCCCTCCCAAGTCTCCCGTGGTCTCTGGAATCAAGTTCAAACCCCAGAACCTGGCATCCAGAACCCTTCTACAGTGGGTTTTGCCTTCCATGATTGTCTTCTTTCCCATTACTTGCACCCCCCAGTAGATATGGCCTCCTTCCCCAAACAAGAAGTGCCCCCTTCCTCTTCTGGGCCTTTGCCCCTGATTGTCTCCTACCAGCCTGACTAATTCCTACCCTTGCTTTCTCTCCCCTGCTCTCACCTCTGGCTTCCCAAGGTACATTATGCCTGCTTTTGGGAGAGTGCATATCAGGAGTTAGTTTGGGATCACGGACCCCACTTCTACGCCCAGTTTCTAGTGCAATGCTTGATAAGCTTTTGGTATATTTATTTTGAATAGTCAGTATATTCGTGCGATTCAAAATTCAAAAGGGACCATAAGGAATTCAGTGAAAAGTCTCCTTCCCACTCCTGGCCTCTAAGCACTCCCACACTTTTCTCCCTCCATGCACGCAGAAAATAAGGTACTTTACTTTGTTAAATGAACACAGGAATAAACAGGGGAGACTCAGAAACAATACAAATGCTCACAATCTGGAGCTGGCTAAGGAAGCTCTTGCATAGCAACATTATAGATGAATCTGCAGTCCTTCAAAATCATGAAGATTAGAAGCTCCTGGGGGGCGCAGTGGGTTAAACATCCAACTCTTGGTTTGGGCTCAGGTCCTGATCTCGGGATCCTGCGATCTGGGATTGAGCCCCCAGTCGGGCTCCACTCTCAGTGCAGAGCTGCTGGAGATTCTGTCCCTGCCTCTGTCCCTGCCCCCGACCCCGGCCTTGCTTTCTCTCAAACAAATAAATACATACATGAAATCTTTTTTTAAAATGTCATTAAAATTATTGTAAGGCAGACTCTGTAGTGTACCATACGTTAAGCTGTAAAAACAGACCTCTCCATTGAATGCACTTTGTAAAAATGTGGTCTTTTCAGTGATAGGATGAAAGGATGTCTGAGAGAGAAATGATTGCAGCTTTAAGGTGAAGAGATTCTGGGTTGTCTTTTATGTAAAGTTGTTTGAATATGAAAAGAGAGAGGCTGGATTGTTGTGAATCTGCCTGATGAAGAAGTGTGATTCATGCTGGGACTCATTCAATCAGTAATGCATTCCACAAACACTGAATGCTTGCTTTGTCAGGAGGAAAGAGCCGGAAACAATGCCGAGCTGCTCAGGATGAGCACTAAGCAGGCTCTGGGGACCTAGGAAGCTCTGAGACAGTGACACAGGTGGGGAGTGTGATGAGTTCATTTCAAGACTGTTGAGTTTGAGTTCTGTGTGTGCATGAAGAGGACCTGTGTAGTGGATGGTAGGATCTAGGTCTGGGTGCTGAGCGGAAAGGTCAGAGCTAGTGCTGGCCATCAGGGTCCCTGAAGTTAGGGAAGCCAGAGCTCACCCAGGGAGGTGAGCAGGTAAGGAGAAGATAGGTTACATAAAGTAGCGAGAGGTCATTCTGCAGATCTCTCAATCTCTCTGAGCCAGGGCCAAGAGCACAAGCAGGGGGAGCAGGAGATGGGGAAGCAGGCTAACCCTGAGCAGGGAGCCTGACACGGGGCTCGATCCCAGGACTCCGGGATCATGACCTGAGCCAAAGGCAGGCACTTAACAGACTGAGCCACCCAGGCACCTGCCTCATGCGTTCATCACCTGGGTCTGGTTTTAGTTGTCTAGGAAGGCCTTGGACCAAGGGGGTCTTCAACTGGCTTAAAAATATATAGGGGCCCCTAAGTAAGAGGCTGGGGTAGAGGGTTTAAATGATTAAAGATCCGGAGAGGAGCACCTGGGTGGCTCAGTCAGTTACGTGTCTGACTCTTGATTTTGTCTCAGGTCATGATCTCGCAGTCTTGAGATAGAGCCCTGAGTTGGGCTCCGTGCTGGGCACAGAACCTGCTGGAGATTCTCTCTCTACCTCTCCCTCTGCCCCTCCTCTTTCTAATAAGTAAATCTTTAAATTTTAAAACAGCAAAAACAGATTAATGATCAGCAAGGACTGGAGGGGGAGAGCAGGTAGGCCTGGCACTGGGAGCAGGAATGTTCCCCTGCAGGTTGAGGGATGGTGGGGGCCCCAGGGAGGGGAGGGGAGGTTAGGTTTCTGAGTAGGGGTTTCCCTCTAATGAGCAGGTCTCTGATGTGCCCTTGGAGGGCCTGTTGGGCAAAACTGATGGAATTGTTGCTCAGAACTTAGAGAAGGGGGAGGGGTTATTCCCAGAGTGGTGTGCCACTGGGGTGTTATTGCCACCTTCATATGTCCCCTGGGCTCTGCGCTTCCCAGGGAGGCACTGCAGTGGACTGGAAGACTGTGTGGCCTTTGGAGTCTGGTCGACCTGGAATCCAGGCCTAGCTGTACCACTTAGGGCTGAGTGATTTTTGGGAAATCACATCTCTGAGCCTCAGTTTCCTCATTTCTAAATCGAGGTTCTAATAACATCTTATTTGGGCTGTTGTTCTGAGGACTAGAAAGAAGGTATATCTCCTAGCATATAGCATAGCATAGTAGCTATTATTTGTGATTCGTGATACCACATAGGAGGAGGCTAGCCGCAGTGACTGCTGATTTGTACTCTATCTTTGAGGGACTTATTGCCAGTTAGGACAAGAAGCTGAAATCGAAGACTTTGTTCACCATGCTGTCACACACATTTGGCAAAGGCGGCCTGGCCAGCAGATCTGTAAAAACTGGTTCTCAGTTTCCACTGCACATAACCATTCTCTCCTTGGCTGGTCATTTCAGCACACAAAGAAAAGCATTTCACAAACCCTCTTGCTGGTGGTGATATATGGACAATAGGTTGAGAAAGCGTTAGAGAGGCAGGGGTTAAAAGAGAGTTGTGAAACTTTGGATTAAAAAAAATGCATCCCCTCCTCTGTCCCCTTCCCTCACCAGCAGCCTCTGGCTCTCATTCCATGCTCTTGTGCCATGTTTTATAACTGTTCCAAGTGTGGTTACAGATTTGATTTCATTTGCTCCTTACCTGGGCCTGTCAGGTTAAGTAGGGCAGAGGCTGCCTGCATCTGGAAGGGGCACAGAGTTGGGATTAGAACCCACATCTCCTTGTTATGGCATAGGAGCAAACTGTGTGTCAGGTTAAGCTGTACCTTCAATGAATGGGTTAAAAACAAACTGTGAGGAAACAACATGCAGGTGTCCAGGAGCTGTTTTGGCAAGGAGGCAATGGCAACAATACTATCTTACTGTAGAGCATCCAACAGAAATGGAAGGCCATGTGTCTTGTGTTGATGAGCAAGCTGGAGGCCCAGAGTGAGCAGAGGAGGACCGTAGGGTTCAGGTGATACAGGTGGATTTAGTTCCCATAGTTTCCCCCTTTGCAGGTTGTTTTATTTTTTATCATTATTTTTAAAAGATTTTATTTGAGAGAGAGACAGCATGAGCGGCTGGTGGGGGGAGGCAGAGAGAGAGGGAGAAGCAGGCTCCTCACTGAGCAGAGAGCCCCACAGACTTGATCCCAGGACTCTGGGGTTAATGACCTGAGCCGAAGGCAGATGCTTAACCCACTGAACCACCCAGGTGCCCCTGCAAGTTGTTTTAAATGACAGAAGTGACCAGGGTGGCCTGGAGTCACTCTGCTCTGCTCTGCTCTGCTTGGAGTGGCTCAGGACTCTTGACACCAACCTCTGGGGCCTGCAAGCAGCTCATTCAGTCCCCTGCCCTCACAGGGATGCTGGGAGGGACAAGAGTGGAAGCAACAAATCACTGAGGAACTGCACGAAAAGATGGTGCTCAGCATTCACCTTTTTTAAAAGATTTTATTTATTTATGAGAGAGAGAGAGAGGCAGAGACACAGGCAGAGGGAGAAGCAGGCAGGGAGCCCCACATGTGGGCCTGGATCCCGGGTGTCCAGGATCACGCCCTGGGCTGAAGGTGGCGCTAAACCGCTGAGCCACGCGGGCTGCCCAGCGTTCACCTTTTAAAAATCCAACTGGCCACCAAGGGACCGCTATTGAGGGCAAACATTTTGGTCACACTGATAGGTTTGCACCTTCTTTCTACTTATCAGCTGCGTGACTGCACCGTTTTTCCTGAGCCCGCTCCCTCCTTCATCAAATGAAGATATCATCTCCAGCCTGACAGGTTGTTAGGATGAAAGAAGCAGCATATGCGAAAGGTTTACTAGCTGGTGAATGCTTCCGGGAGCCCACCAAACCCGGCTCTCTCTAGGACCCTGAAAGACCCAGCCACGGTGGGAGTAGAGAAGGTGGTTCTTTTTTCAGGCTGGCTGTACTCGGGAGGAAGATGGAGGAAGATGGGCCCGCTCACCGCCTCTGTCTTCCTACTGCCCCTCACCCCCCAGCTGAGGGGGGGTCCTGGCGGGGGAGCTGGCATAACCTTTTCTTTGGTGAGTCAGCCTAGAAGGAATTTCTAGAGCTCCAATGATGTATAAGTGGTGCTTTGGGTTTGCCGTTTTAAAAGCTGCTCCCTCTGGATCAGAGCTTTTCTTTTTTTTTAAGATTTTATTTATTTATTCATGAGAGACGCAGAGAGAGGGAGAGGCAGAGACACAGGCAGAGGGAGAAGCAGGCTCCATGCAGGGAGCCCGACGTGGGACTCGATCCAGGGTCTCCAGGATCAGGCCCCGGGCTGAAGGCGGCGCTAAACCGCTGAGCCACCCGGGCTGCCCTGGATCAGCAGCTTTAAGACACAAACCAGCACCAGCGACTGGGAAGCAAAAGGAAATTGAAGGAAGCACGGCTTACTAGTAGGAACTTGAAGAAGTCAGCTTCTCCGGCCTGTTGTTCTCTCTTCTGTCAAACGGGGACGGCGATACCTATTTCACAGGGTCATTGCATTCCTAGTTGCGTGGGAGTGCTGGGTTGGGCGCCCTGGACCTGTCTGTTTCCATTCCCTTCTTGGTGAACAGACTGTAATCACAGAGCTCCAATGGAAGGCACTTCTTCCTCGGCGGCTCGTCTTTTCTAATGGCTGTCACTATTGAACAACCCCCTGCTACAACTGAGGCAACAGGAGCAGTTCAAAGAAATTGTATCGCCGGAGATCACACAGGTTGCAATTTGTAAAGCCAGGATTCAAACTCGCCTTGTCTAGTTTACCTCTTAGGTATCAGAATGTGTGAGGGGGCTTAATTAAGTTGGATCTTCTGGAAGGCCTGTCTTTAAATAGACTCAGACCAAGGGGGTAACCCCAACCTGACCCATTTTGAGAATGAACTCCGAGTGGAGTTTCAAGGGCAGGAAATAGGCCATCGCTACAGGAAACCTCGCAGTAATTGGGAGAGAGCTAAAAATGAACGCTTGCTTCCCCAGGCCTTGGGGAAACTTAAAATGTGCTCTACCAGTTTCCGGAGTTTTCTGTTGTGAGGGGGAGGTGAGTCCTTTATTAAACTGTATACAAATATATTACTGATATTACTGGTAGTCTTCTGTCCTCTCTCACTAAACTCTACCCCTTACTCATGGCCCCACAGCCCTCCACTCCCACCCCTCACCCCATAAACAAGAGGGACTTCAGTCTCCTATTCAAACCTAAGCTAGACTGAAGAAGCTAGAATAGGAAGGCGGAGTCATCTTCCTCTTAAAAGCAAACCTAAGGAGCGCCTGGGTGGCTCAGTTGGTTGGGCATCTAACTTTGGCTTAGGTCATGATCTACGGGTCCTGAGATCAAGCCCCACAACAGGCGGTCTGCTTGTCCCTCTCCCCCTGCTCCCCACTCCACTTGTTCTGTCTTGCTCTCAAATAAAATCTTAAAAAAAAACAAAACCCAAACCTGTGTGCCTGTCACATAGAACAAGAATGTTTTCTACACAGATCATGTTTCAACACATGGCTGCTGTTTTAAGGAATCAACCCAAGAGCTGAGGACTTCTACCAGAGAGTAGGTACCCTTCCATGTCATCTGTGCCACCCTCCTCACTCTGCACCCAGTTATGGGCATGGCTGCAAACACGTACTAACAGCAAAGTGACTGCCATGGCACATTTACCACTACAGACCATGCCAGGTATCGTGCAGCATAGGCAAGCAGGGTCAGAATGGTCTTAGGATAGCCCAGTTAAGAGCTGGACTACAGCCTGAGCTGCTCTTCACCCTAAGGGCTAAGGCAAATAGTCCCAGGAGAGTCAAGGTCCTAGCCCCAGTTGCACACACAAGGATGACTCTCACACAGCACCTTACCTATTTCTCTCATTTCTCCTGGCCAAGGCAGACCAAGGAGAGAGGATTCTTAACGGTTCATTCATTTGCAGCTCTATTTCCCGAAATTAGTGCTGTGTGGCAGGAAGAGTCCTGGCTTTCGCACCTGTCCCTTATAAAGCAGAGTGTTAGGTCATTCCACAGTGCTAGGGCAGGAAGGAGAAAGCAAGCTCCAGCTCCTCTGGGCAGCTCGGATGTTGGGAAATTTACTGCCCACATCAAAGAGAGATGACAGGGATCTCCCCGTAAGCTTGAGGGGACCCACAGCTGACCCCTCCCCCTCAAAAACAAAGCAGCTGATACCCAAATTTCTGCACAGGGTCATGTAATAGAAGGGACTTTTATTATATTTTTAAGATAATTCATACAGCCATTGATTATACAGAGCCACTTCTCAGTACTTTTTTCTTTCCACTTAAGAAATTGGAATATGCCATGATGAGGAGAAGAATGCCAAAACAAGATTGCTGGCTCATCACCTAGGGTACAAACACACACTTAATTGCTTGACACTTTATTGAACGCAAAGCAAGATTAAGCATCTTTGCCCTCGTTGTACACAGCTGAAGCAGGAGCCCAGGGAAGACTGCACAGCTTTCCTTGGCAGGGAAGATGTGAGCCCCTGTAGTTCCATCTTGTTGTGGGAAGACTAACCCATGTTCTGTCGGTTGCCGTAGCCACGAGGATGGGTGTCCTTCCAGTCATCCCACTCCCGAGCTCTGTGGAGCATTTGCTCATCATCCTCGTCCTCCTTTTGTTCCTGATCTTCCTGTTGCTGCGTACCTCTTTTGAGCTCTGCCACAGTGGAAAAATGAGAAAGCAAGGGTGAGAAATGGAAGGACTGTCAGGGGCCTCAGCTCCATTCTGAACAGAGCTGCAAAAAAGGAGAACAAGGAAGACAGGTAGCTACCTACCCCGGGGGCCGGAAGAGTCATGGAGAGTACTTACATTGTTTAATACCTGATGTGTTAAATAATAGTTAAGAAACGATGCTCTGAGTGATTTTCACAAGAAGGCAAGAACATAAAAGTTGAATTCGCAGAATGAATTCTATTTGGGGAAAGATTTCCCTCTAAAAAGGCCAAATACCACCTCTTGTATGTGCGTGTACACACACACACCAAAAACACCAACTGCCCAACAGAACTTACATCAGGCCAAAAAGGCTCAAGTAAAGAAATATTTAATGATTTGTGGTATGTCAGGAAGGAGGGACTGCAGGTGACTTTTCTCCTCCATCCAGTTCCTTTATTAGTTATTCACTTCTGTGTGTGTGTGTCAAACTGTAAATCACAGGGCAGTTGAACCTACCAGAAAAGAATATCTGCTATTTGACACTGGTTTAGAACAGGGTCTGAAGTCCAAATGGCACTTGTTATGCCATGTACACCCAAAAGAAATTAAAACAACTGCTACATCCCTCTTCTGCATTAATTTTGTATTTCCCTTTGTGAGGTAAAGGAGCCTTTTCCTGGCTACCCTGAATGTGCCCATGAGAAAAAAAATCTCATTACTATGATAAAGAAAAATGAAATGCACAGGATCTGAGCTCTTCCAACAGCTAACCTTTTTTTTAAACATTTATGGTAAAATAAGAGATACTGGAGATCACACAAAAATATATATGTTTTTATGAGGAGGCTAGATGTCTGTAGTCTCCATTTGGGCCAAGAAATAGAGCTTCTGTACCTATACCAAAAGCTTCTCCAAACATTTTCCAAATCAGAACTCCTCCCTTCCCCTCCCAAAAGGCAACCATTATGCCAAATTTTATAGTAGTAACTTCCTGAAGTTTATTGTAGCTTTATGACCCCAAATGCACATCCCTAGATGCCAGAGATGTCCATTTATACCTTTTTTTACTTGATGATTTTTAATAGAGTTGTGAAACCATCACCAATGAAAAATAATTTCCATTACCCCAAAGACACATCCTTGTGCCCACATACTGCTGATTCCCATTCCTTCCATACCCCTAGCCCCTGGCTGCCAGCAAGGTACCTCTGTCTCTCAAAGATGTGCCAGTTCTGGAAATTTCCTATTAATGGCATCAAACAATATATGGTCTTTGGGCCTGACTTCTTTCACTTAGCATAAAGTTTTTATTTTTTTTAAGGATTTTATTTTCATTTATTTTTAAAAAAGATTTTATTGAGAGAGAGAGAGAGAGAGAGAGAGAGTCAGTCAGAGACACAAGCAGGAGGAGAAACAGGCTCCATGCAGGAAGCCAGATGTGGGACTCGATCCCAGGTCTCTGGGATCATGCCCCGGACCAAAGGTGGAGCTAAACTGCTGAGCCACCAGGGCTGCCCAGGATTTTATTTATTCATGAGACACAGAAGGCAGAGGAAGCCCGATGTGGGACGTGATCTCGAAACTCCAGGATCATGCCCTGAGCTGAAGGCAGGCACTCAACCTCTGAGACACTCAGGTGTCCCTAGCATAAAGTTTTTAAGGCTAGTCTTCCTCATTTAAAAATATTTTAGTATCTTCTTAACCTACAGGCTTCAATTCCATCCCTTTCTTCCAAGTTCTCTATTGAAGGAATTAGAACATTTGACATGTAGAGTTTCCCCAAATCTGGATCTTGCTGACTGCATAGTCATGCTGCTGTTTCAATAGGGTCTTCTGTATTTCTGCAGACTGGCAAGTGGATACAAAGGCCTGATCTGACTCAGGGCTGATCCCTCTGGCATGACTCTAGCTGGTGCTGTGCTCCCTCGTCAGGTGTATGAGTAACATCTGTGTCTCAGGTGCTGTTAGCAGCTTTTGATGCTTGATGGCTGGGTTCACGGATTTTCTGGGGGTTTCAAAATGTTGATACTCCTAATTTTAACATTTATTTTTTATTAACTAGAATGCTTTTCTAAAGAGAGGCTTCCCCTCAACCACTCCTATATAGTTACCCAGGGGGAAAAAATACAAGATCAATGCTTGATTCTTTCACTTTATTTACCACTTACTAAGGTAATCAATGGGTTCCTTGTTCTCTGAAACTGAACAATTTTTGTTTTTAAATATGACTTACGGATTTAAATGTATCTGATGAGTTTTAACCAACCACAAGGTTTTCTAAAAAAATATGTAAATAAGCTTTTACATTTTAGAATAGTTTTAAATTTATAGAAAAAATTGAACAGTATAAATTTCCCTTCTATCTGTACCCAGTTTCACCTATTGTGAGCATCTTCTACTTTTTCCTTGAGATTTTACCTAACGTCCTTTTTGGCTCCAGGATCCCATCCAGAATGCCACATTATATCTGGTGCCCTGTCTCTTTATCTCTTTAGTCTCCTCTTGGCTGTGACAATTTCTCAGATATTCCTTGTTTTTGAGGACCTGGGCAGTTTGGGTGAGTACTGATCAGGTATTTTTATAGAATATCCCTCAATTTAGGGTTGCCTGATATTCTCTCAAAATTAGACCAGGGTTATGGGTTTTGGAAGAGTTATCACAAAGGCTGAAGGGCTTTGCCTTTCTCTTTTTTTTTTTTTTTTTTTTTTTTTTTTTGCCTTTCTCATCCAATCAAGGCAACATACCGTCAACATCACTTCTCAATGCTGATGTTAACCTAGATCATCCGACTAAGAGAGTGTTTTTAAGGTTCCCAATGGTGATGTTACTCCCCCTGCCCCCTTCCACTTCCATACTGTTGTCTTTAGAAGTCACTGAACAGCCCACACTTCAAGGGTGAGGAGTTATGCTCCAAGTCCTTGAGTCAAGAGTATATTCACAAATTATTGAGAAATTTTTCTGTAGGGGAGCTTTGTCTCTCCTCGTCCATGTATTTATTTGATCATTTATCTCTTTCACTATAGACCCATGGATGTTTGATTTTTTTGTATTGTAATCCAATACTGTTATTTTCCTTTTGAAATTCTTCCAGTTTTGGCAAGAATTCTTTTAGCTGGCCTGTGTCTCATTAACATACTTAAATTGTGGGGTTTTTTTTAAAGGTTTAATTTATTGATTCATGAGACACACACAGACACAGGCAGAGAGAAGCAGGCTCCCTGCGGGGAGCTCGATGAGGGACTTGATCCCAGGGTCCCGGGATTACTCCCTGAGCAGAAGGCAGACGCTCAACCACTGAGCCACCCAGGCATCCTTTATAAGATTATTTATTTATTGAGTGCTTCTTTATTTCTAGTACAAAAGATGCTTTAGGCTCATCTTGTATACTCTCTGCCCCAGCCTAAAAGCAGCCATTTCCCTAAGTGGCCTTTTTTTTTTTCTTTTTTTTGGGGGGGGGAATGATATTAGAAACCCAGATGTAGCCTCTGGCTGTGCTCATTGCTATTGCCTATTACCCTTTTTAAAGCCACAATGTCTCTGGCCAGTGGAGACATTTTCAAATTAGCTTCTGAGTCCTATTGATATGACCCTAGTTAGCTTTGAAAACGTCTTCCCTGTCTCCGTAACAAGATGTTCCTAGTTCATCTTGTCCATTTCCTGCCCCAGACTTGGAATTAGCTATTTCTTTAAGGCATCGTGGTTTCTTTTAATGGGAATGGTCTTTCAAGACCACAAGCTGTGCGTTTACTTTTCAATAAAATTTCTCAAAATAAATAAATGAATGAATGAATAAATAAAATTTCTCATGAGTTCCTATTCAGCACTACAGGTTTATTTCTAACTTAAACGTTTTTGAAATTACATCTGTATTTTTCCACACTAAAAGTCTTACTTCTCAAAGACAGAGGATAGGATTAGAATAATTACGTATATTATCTCACATTACACACAGCCTTGGAATAACACTAACAATTCCACCAATATAATGACTGAGATCAGGTTTTTTTCCTTACATACGCTTTCCCCAATTTGCCATTTTCAAAAATAGTTGTACTGTATCTCCAGTATCTGAGCACCAAGGCATATAAACATTACATACTCTGCTCTCTCCCTTTTTATCCCACTTAGTTTTAGTTCTACAAGTGACTATAGTGCTCGCCACCAGTTGATGTCCTTCTCATCATTTTGGTTGTCTGAAGCTCATTCTCTAGCAAATTCCTTAGGAGGGGATCGTGGGAACAATATTTCCTGAGCTCCTGTATGTTGATAAATGTCTGTACCCTTTATACTTAACAGCTCGTTTTACCGGATATAATATTCTTGGCTCACATTCCTCCCCCTGAGTATCTTAAATATGTTACTCTCCATTTTATTCTGGCACAAAGCATTAATGTTACAAAAGTTGGAGGGTGATGTAGAATTTTCTTTCCTTTATAAATCATCTACTGTTTTTGCCGAAATGTCAAAGTATTTTTCCCTCTTCTTTAAAGTCTAGTAATTTTATTACAATGTGTCTTGTGGTTGGTCTCAGGTACACGGTGTGCTTTATCAAAGTAAATTTCTTTTTTAATTCCAGGAAAGTTTCCTTAACACTAGCTTTTAGCATTTATTCTTTTTCCTTGCTTTGGTTTTCTTCTGCAGATAATCCTGTTATCTGTAAATCAGATATTCTTAGCTATCTTTTAGTACTTGACACTTTTTCTCGAGTTGTGTTTTTTATTTAAAAGTTTCCTTTAAAAAAATTTTTTTAAAGTGTGATACCAGGGTCCGAGGATCGAGTACTGCATTGGGCTCCCTACAGGGAGCCTGCTTCTCTCTCCCTCAGCCTATGTCTTTGCCTCCCTCTCTGTGTCTCTCATGAATAAATAAACAAAATCTTTTTAAAAATTTAAAAAAGAAACAATAAAAGTTTCCTTTTTTACCTTAGCAAGGCTTTTTGTTTTGTTCAATTCTTGTTTTCTTCTGGTTTAGTTTTTACTTCTGAAATAATTCTCATTTCTCACAAGTTGTCACCACATTTCTGTTTTATGAATCCTGCTTTATATTGTTTGTCCATGTCTTAAACAGTTTTCTTAATGCCTTCCAACTAATTTTGAACTATATATTTTTTAGCAATGAACATATTAACTTCATCAAAATTTTTTTATTTTTATTTTTTTTAACTTCATCAAATTTTTAAAAACAGTATATATATTTTAGATTTATTGGTTTTTGAGTGTAACTTTCTGGAAAGTTTTTGATTCTCCCCTTTCCCCCCTTTATAATAATTTTGTGTGGGATGTAACCTTGATAATTTTACATTAAATTTTTTCACAGCTTGAGATATATTTCACATACCATAAAATCCACCCATTTAAAGTGTACAGTTCAGTGGTTTAGTATATTCAGAGATGTGCAACCATCACTGCCATCTGTTGTTCATTCTTATGCACAGTAGGTTTTCCTGAACTTTTAGAAAGTATGGTTCAGGGTGGCTCTTCAAACGTCAAAGAGGCTCCCCTTTCTGCTGCTTTTATGTCTGTTAAAGAAATACTATGACTTGCTTCATTGGAGTTCTTGGCTCTGGTCCTCTCTCCCACTTTTATTTGAATCTTCTCTTTCCTTCTTCTTTATGGTCCCTGTTCTACTCAATTTCAATTCCATTCTCAGCATATTCTCCTCAGTGTGGGACCCTGTCCTGGAAGCAAGATCTGGTGGGTCCTTTTTAAGAGTTCTTTAAAGATTAGACTTCTCCATCTCTTTCAGACTCTGACCACAGGGTTCCCTGAACTCAGTTTTTGTTGGAGGGCAAAACCCCTCCCATTTCAACTGCTGTCCTTAAATTGGTACTGCCACACTTTTAAGGGAATACCTGTTTGCTGTTTTGGAATTCTGCTGTTTGTCAGTTCTCTCAGATGGTCTGTCAACACTTTCTGCTTTCTCCTACACAGATGCCAATCACTTGTTGATCTTGTGGTTATGAGTTACTTGCTCTTATTTGTTTTTATTTTGAAGTTCAGGGGGATATGCGGTCACCTAGTTTGTTGAAAAATGTTGCCCAGATTTTTTTCTTTTGTGTTATTACTGAAACATACATGTAAACGTATACATAAACGTGGCACAGCTCAATGAATTTCCACATCTGAACACATCCATGTAATCAGCACTCAAATCAGATGCAAAACACTAATTCCACAGAAGTCCCCTTCAAGTCCAATTTCATTCATGATCCCCCACTAAAGGTGAACACTATACTGGTCTTTTTTTAAAAAAATTATTTATTTATTCATGAAAGACACAGAGTGAGAGGCAGAGGGGGAAGCAGGCCCCATGCAGGGAGCCTGATGTAGGACTCGATCCTCAGACTCAGGGATCACGCCCTGAGCCAAAGGCAGATGCTCAACCGCTGAGCCACCCAGGCGTCCCACTATACCAGCATATACAAGTTTCACCTGTTTGGGCACTTCCTATGAATGGAATCGTATAGTGCATGTTCTGTTGTATCTGGCTTTTCTCACTCATAATTAGGTTTGCAAAATTCTATCTTTGCCACTGATAGCTCAAGAACTAGAGGTAGTTCAACCTTACTGCTAAATAGTATTTTATTCTGTGAACACACCAAAACTACTTTATCTATTTTATCCTATATAGGCATCTGAGTAGCGTCCAGCTTGGGTTATTACAGATAATGCTGCTTTGGACATTCTTGTATAAGCCTTCTGTGGACAAATGGTCTCATTACTCTTAGGTATAAACCTAGGAATGAAACTACCAGGTCAGGAGGGTACACATATGTGCAACTTTTGTGCATCACCACCACCACCATCCCAGGATTCTCTACATCTTTATTGCTTCCTTTATTCAGTTTACTTTGGGTTTATTTTGTTTCCCCCAACTTCTTAAAATAGAATCTTAGGTAATTAATTTTACCTTTCTCTTCTTCCTAATAGAAGTATTGAATATTATACATGTAAGTATTGGAAATTATACATTTCCCTGTCAGCACGGCTTTAGTTGTATGCCACAAATTTTAATATATTTTGTCATTCAGTTAAAAATATTTTCTCTTTTTGACCCATGAGTTACTTACAAGCATGTTGTTTAATTTAAAAATATTTGAAGACTTCCTAGGTATGTTGTTGATTGCTAATTTAATTCCACTGTGGCCAGAAAACATATTTAGCATGATTTCAATCTTGCAAACTTATTGAGACTTATTTGATGGCTCAGAATATCATCTCTCTTGGTGAATGTGCCATGTGCATTTGAAAAAAGGTATAATTTCCGGTTGTTGGATACATTGTTCTATAAGTGTAAAAGAGGTTAAGGTGGCTGCTAGCTAGTATTGTCCAGATAATCCATACCCTTACTGATTTTCTGTCTAGTAATGCTTTCTTAGTGAAAGAGAAGTATCAAACTTTCCAACCGTGCTTGTAGATTTGTCTGTTTCTTCATTTAAGTCTGTCAGTTTTTAATTCATGTAACTTAAAGCTTGTTATTAGATACAGACATGTTTATCACTGCTAAGTCTTCCAGATAAACTGCTCCTTTTGTTGGTATGAAATGCCCTTGTTTATATCCAGTAACACCTTCTGTCTTGAAGTCTACTTTATCTGATGTTACTATAGCTACTACAGCTTTCTTATGCTTACTGTCAGCATGGTATATCCTTTTTCATCTTTTTACTTTCAACCAATTCTGTGCTTTTATATTTAAAATGCATCTCTTGTAGACAGCATACAGCTGAGTCTGAAATCAATCTCTGATTTCTAATTTGAAGGTTTATTCCTCTTACATTTAGGATAATTACCGTTATGATTGGAATGGGATCTACCATTTTGCTATTGGTTTTCTGTTCACTTTATCTGTTTTATTTATTTATTTTTTGCCTCATCATTCCTGGTTGCTTTCTTCTTATTTTCACTATTGACTATAAAGCTTTGTCTCTTTGCATTAGTTTTAAAAATAGACTATTTTTTCAAATGGTTTTAGGTTCACAGTAAAACTGAATGGAAATTACGCAGTGCTGCCATACACTCCCTGCCCCCACAGATGCACAGCTTCCCCCACTATCAACATCTTGTACCAGAGTAGTACATTTCTTACAATCAACAAACTGACACATCAGTATTGTCCAAAGTCCAGTTTACAACAGGGTTCTTGGTATTGTACATTCTATGGGTTTGGAAAAATGTACATAATGACATGTATCCACTATTATGCTCTCATACAGAAGAGTTTCATTGCCCTAAAAATCCTCCATTCTCCACCTATTTGCCCCTTCTCCAACCTCTGGCAATCACTGATCTGTTTATGGTCTCTCCAGTTTTGTGGTTTCCAGAAAGTCCTATAGTTGTAATCATGGAGCATGTACCGTTCCCGGACCAGGTTCTTTCACTTAGTAATATGTATTTAAGGCTTTCCTGTGTCTTTTTGTGGCTTGACAGCCCCCCCTTTTTAATAAAAGCAATGAAGGGAATCCCTGGGTGGCACAGCGGTTTGGCGCCTGCCTTTGGCCCAGGGCGCGATCCTGGAGACCCAGGATCGAGTCCCACGTCGGGCTCCCGGTGCATGGAGCCTGCTTCTCCCTCTGCCTGTGTCTCTGCCTCATTCTCTCTCTCTCTCTGTGACTATCACAAATAAATAAAAATTAAAAAAAATATTTTCAAAAAAAAAAATAAAAGCAATGAATACTATACTATGGTCTGGATGTACCATGGTTTATCCATTCAACCTACTGAGGACATCTTGGTTGCTTCCAAGTTTTGGCAATTATGAATAAAGCTACCATAACCACTTGTGTGCAGGTTTTTGTACACTCAGTTCTCAGCTTATTTGGGTAAATGTCAAGGAGCAGGACTGATGGATCTTATGGTAAGAGTATGTTTAGCTTTGTAAGAAACTGTCTTCCAGAGTGGCTGTACCACCTGGCATCCCGATCAGCAGGGAGTGTGAGTCCCTGCTGCTCCATATATGTGCCAGCATCTGGTATTGTCGGTGTTGGATTCCGGCTGTTCTTATATGACATATGATGTTGGGCTTCTTTTCCATATGCTTATTTGCCCTCTATATATCTTCTTTGGTGAGGTGTCCATTCAGGTCTTCTGCCTATCTTTCAATTGAGGGGTACTTGTTTCCTTAAGTTGAGTTTTAAGAATTCTCTGTATGTTTTGGGTAAGAGTCATTTATCAGATGTGTTCTTTGCAAATATTTTCTGCTAGCCTGTGGCTTGTCTTCTCATTCTCTTGATACATTTTTAAAAGATTTTATTTATTTATATAATTTTATTTGGAGAGGGAGAGTGAGTTGGGGGGAGGGAGGAAAAGGAGAGAGGGGAGAGTGGGGGAGGGGGAGGGAGGGAGGGAGGGGGAGAGAGAGAGAGAGAGAGAGAGCAAGAGAGCGAGAGCACATCCCAAGCAGACTTCATGATGAGTGTGAGCCCAATGCAGGCCTTGATCTAATGACCTGGAAATCATGACCTGAGCTGAAATCAAGAGTTGGATGCTCAACCGAGCCACCCAGGTGCCCCTTGATGCATTATTTTTTAAGTGGTTGCTCTAGGTAATACAATATTCCCTCCTAACTTTCCAGTCTACTTAGAATTAATTTTGAACCATGTGGGAGGCAGCCTCAAAGATGGACCCCAACTATCTCAGCCTCCTGGTATTCATGCTTTTACAGAGTCCCCTCCCACACCACATGACCAACAGAATATGGCAGAAGTCATGGTATGTCATTTCCAATGTTAGGTTCTAAAAGATAACCAAGGCTTCTATGCTGATCATTCTCACTCCAATCATTCACTTGGGTGAAAGGAAGCTCCTAGCTGTGTGCAGTCCCATGAAGAGACCCACAAGGAGAGGCCTCCTGTCAATAGCCACATGAATGAGCCAATGAGCTGGAAGCAGATCCTCCAGCTTTCAGAAGACTGCTGCCCCTACTCAGAATCACCCAGTTAAGTTGATCCTGGATTCCTTGCTCTCAGAAAATATGTGAGACAATAAATATTTATTATTTTAAGTTGCTAAATTTTGGAGTAATTTGTTACAAAGCAATAGATATTATGCACTACTTTATATAAAACAAAATAATCTCACAAAAATGGTTCCATCTAGTCTGTCTTTTTTGCTATAGCTATCATGTATTACATCTACATATGTTATAATCTCCACTGGACGATATTATAATTTTTACCTTAAGAAGCCTTATGTAGTTTTGAAAAGGTGGGAGGGAGATAGTCTTTTGTATTTACCCATGTAATCACCATTTCTGCTGCTCCTCATTTCTGGATTATCCAGGTTTCCATCTGGCATTGTTCCCTTCGGCCTAAAGAACTTCCTTCAGAATTCTCATAATGCCAGTTTCAGGGTGAAGACTTCCTTCCGCTTTATCTAAAATGTCCTCATTATGACTTTGTTTTTATGGGTATTTCCACTGGGTATAAAATTCTGGGGTGACAGGTCTTCCCCACCCCCAACACTTATTTAGGTGTTCATTCCACTGTCTCTGGCTCCCACTGTTTCTAATGGTAAGTCAGAACAACTCATACCATTGTTTTTCTAAATGTAATGTGTACTTTATTCCTAGATGCTTTTAAGATTTTCTCTTTTCCTTTGGTTTTCAACAGTCTATGATGTGCCTATATGTGGTTTTCTTTCTATTTAACTTGCTTGGGGCTTGATTAGATTTCTGAAGCTGTATATTTGTGTTTCACTGATTTAGGGAACATTTCAGCCATAGTTTCTTCAATTTTTTTTTTCTGGCCCCTTCTCTCTCCCCTTTTCTACTAGTATTTTAATTGTACATACATACGATAGACCTTTTTACCTTGTTCCACAGGTCACAGAGGCTCTGTTTACTTTTTTTCCAATTGTTTTTGTTTCTCAGGCTAATTTGTACTCCTCTATCTTCGAGTTAAATGATACCTTCTTCTGTCACTGCCAATTTGCAGTTAACCTCATCCAATGGTTTCCAAACTTGAGATATTGTATTTTTCAGTTACAGAATTTTTTGTGTATAGTTCCTACTTTGCTATTTTTTCCTTTTTCTTCTTTTGTGCATGAAAATAGAATCTTTATTTTTAGTTATTACCCACCAATAAGAGAAAGTGAGGTTCACAGTTTTAATTCTTGACTCAAAGTGAATGAGGAGGCAAATTTACATCCAACAGATACAACTAATGGGCCAACTTTTTCAAGTTCAGACTATCTTGAAAGCCTGCAACATACCAGATATTGCTGTATTCTCTAGTGACAGAATGCCAGCAATGGCTGACACTACTACATAGAACTTGTGAAGTGTTTTTAATAGGAGGTATTGTCTAACTGTTGCTAAAAATTAAGAGGTTTATAAACATGTTACATGTCCAGAAACAAGGTACTTGAAAGTCTACCCACAATGATTTAAGAATGTGTATGTTGTAATCTCAGAAAGGGTCAATAGTTCATATGGACTAAAATAATACTTGCCTCTGGGTAGCAGGTATGTTTATAAATGTAAAATTATATTAGACATTACCTGCTGAGATTTCTTATTTTTTCATTCATATCAAGCATATTTTCCCCTCTGCTCTTGAGCATGCAAATAAGTTGCTTTAAAGTCCTTCTTTGTGAATTTCAACATATGTGTCATCTGGGACTGGTCTCCATTGACTGCTTTTCCTCTTGAGTATAAGTCACATTTTCCTATTTTTCTTTCCCCCATATATAGAGTAGTTAGGATGAAATCCTAGACTTTGTGCATGTTATGTTGCAGACATTCTGAATTGTTTCATTCCTCTATAGAGTACTGATGTTTATTTTTTTAAGGTTTGTTTGTTTATTCATGAGAAACACAGAGAGAGGCAGAGACATAGGCAGAGGGAGAAGCAGGATCCCTATAGGGAGCCCAATGCTGGACTTGATCCCAACACCTTGGGATCAGGGCCTGAGCCAAAGTCAGATGCTCAACCACTGAGCCACCCAGGCATCCCTGAGTTTTCATTTTAGCAGGTAATTCATTTGTCTAGAACCAAAATTCCAAATTCTCTTTCCTCTGCATTGGGCAGCAGCTGAATCCTCCATTCGGCTATTTTAGCCCTATCTAGGACACTTCGAGTCTATCTCAGGCATACATAGCTTAGGTGTCAGCCTGAGATTTAGGAAAGGTGTATATAGAGAATGAAGGCTCCTCCTCTGTGGTTTTTTCTTTTATGGGACACCGTCTCATTTTTCAGTTGCCAAAGTCACCCCGAACTCATTTCTCAATCAGTAACAGTGTACATTTCTATCCAAGTGTCACCTACCCCCACATCACCACAATTGCAGACTGCCAATGGGGGAGAAGCTGTAAGAAATAGGAAGCCCTTTCAAATGACCACTCCTCTCTGTGCTACAGTGGAAATAGCTCTGGAATTGGGAATTTTAAGACCTTAATTCAACTCCTAGCATGGCCACTTTCTAGCTATGTAGACTTTGTGTAAGTCAGTTCTCAGACACCATTTCCTCATCCTAATATGAGGATAAGAATGTTTGCTTCATAGGGTTGTTAAGAGGATCAAATGAAATAATACACAAGATAAGGAAACAGAGGCTCAGGGGGGACTAGATGATGTCTTACCTATTAATTGGTTACCTCAGGTCTGTCCATGCTTTTTTTTAACATACCATATTGCTTCCATCTTTATAATGGCCACCCTCTCCACCTTTCCCTTCCAAAGATGCCTCCAAGTATGTACCATGATCTAATTACCAAGTTGGGCACCAGGAATACAGTTAAATCAAAGTCCGTGCCCTTGAGAAATTCCAATCATTCCCTTCTTCTAAGTGTTGACTACCCTCCAGTCTGTGTCTGCTCTTGGTCATTCTCTAGTTCGTTTGTTCATTCATTCATTCATGAGTGACACAGAGAGAGGCAGAGACATAGACAGAGGGAGAAACAGGTTCCTTACAGGGAGCCTGATGAGGGTGGGACTCAATCCCCGAACTGGGATCATGCCCTGAGCCAAAGGCAGATGCTCAACCACTAAGCGACCCAGGTGTTCCTCTCTAGTTCCTTTGGATAGCTGTTTTATTATCTTCAGTTTGTAATTGTTATCAGTAGGAGGGACTGGCCTGATACAACCTACTCTGCCATTACCAGAAGTGGAACTGCTGTCCATGGATTTTTGCTTTTGCTATCTAGCTGCTGAGTCTGTTTTTAATGCCACGACATCTGAAAGGATTCCAAAATCATGAAGCTGCTGCATCCCCATCCTCCCAGAATCATCTGCTATTTATCTTAAAAATAAATGAAAAAAAAAAAACACTGCCTAGAATCTTTGTCCAGATTTCTGCTCCTAAGGGGCAAGAATACTTGGTCTGAATTTAATTTCTAGGGAGTAAGGAACCAATAGTATAATTACTTTCCTTCTACCCCTTCATACCTGGTGTTGTCTTGGCTACGCCCTGATCTGGTAATACTCCATATTTCTGATGCTGATCGTACCAGTCATTCACCGTCATAGATGCCAGACTTGGATAACCTGCTCCAAATACTCTGCAAGAATCACATTACATTTAGAAAACTAAACATTAATAGCACTATTAAAAAGCCTCTTTTCTTTATTTTTTAAAATTTTTTTTAGTCTCTTTTATTTAGTGACAAAACCTGTGTCTGTTTCATCCTTGTTCCCTTGTCCAGCTATCTTCTGAGTTTTGTAAACTCCTGTGAGGATATGTAAAAAGAGGCATCCAGGAAGGTACATTAAAGTCAAGAGCTTTCATGAGAAAATAAATAGCTCAGGATCATTGCCCAGAAAGCAATCCCAGAGGCCAATGTCCCACACAAAGCAGTGATGACAATGTGGAAGGGGTATTTATAGTTGGTGGGTCTAAAAGGTACAGAGGAAGGAGCCTTTCCTGCCACCCAACAGAAAAGCATCTCAAGAGCTCAGAATTAAATCCTAAACAGGCAAATCTGTCCTTTTGAGAATTGTAGCTGAAGGCAATAATGAGAAACAACTGATGTATGTAATTCTCCATTAGATTTCCTTCCTCTTTATGATTTATTTTTGTTGGTTTTCTTTTGAGCCTATTTTTCGGCTTGAGTTTGTGAGGGAAATGTCTGATGAAGACATATAAAAAAAAGACAAATGTATAAAGTATTAGAAAAAATACCCTTTTGATGAAAGAAAAACCACCACAGGTGAGGGTATGGCCTTTTTACAATGCCCATTCTGTCTGTTACTCATGCACTGTAACTGAGCCATAAAAGCAGGGGACCTACAAAGGCAACCCACTTTTTAGTACTACCTACTTGGCTTGGGCCACATTCCGAGTGAGAACGAAGGGTTTCATTGGAGGCCGGTCCTGATGAGAGGAGTAAGAAGTTGATTCCTGGAAAGGAAATTAAGTTATCAGAAGTGCATTTGCCATTTTGACTACCCCACTCTGCAGGCTCTTAAGTCTTCAGGTGCTTGACAAGCCCTGGATACAAACTTTGCCCACTCCTTATTTATCATTCTCTCAGAGACAGCAATTGAATACTATTGGTGGAGGCTGCTCATCTCTCCTAAGGAGGTCTGAGTATACTGCTGAAAAGGGAGGAGAAAGCTCTCCCAGAAATCATCTCATGAAAGGTAAAATGATCGCTCGGTTTTAAAACATTTCTCTCCAAAGAAGGAGATTCCAAAGGCTTTTTCCACGGTCCAGCTAAATCCCTTGAGCTGAATTTGAAGTCCCTTTCCTGAACCGCCAGGCCTTCAGTGCTAAAGCTGAATTATTAAGACCCTTCTAAAACCCCTTCTGATGTAACTATGCAATTGATTGTCATGAACCCCTAGGTTTTTAGAAGAGGGTATTCCTAAATGCAAGAGGGAAAGAATGGGGTAAGTAGTGTTCATATCACGGCATACGGAAATGTGTGAAGGAACCTTGGCTATCCAGGGGCATACAGAAACAAAGTATGGTCAAAGTAAAGGTGCTTACTTGGTTCTAGGTTCATCACTTTCCAGAGCCAATCCCAAAACCAAATAAGAGAGCATTAAACAACAACAACAACAACAACAACAACAACAACAACAAACAGGACAGGAGAAGACCCAGAAGAGTCCAGCCTCAAAACGCCTGAAAGCCATTCATCCAGATATGCTCTAGGGGCCTTATGGCCTTAGAATTGTTTGTTCTTTGATCCTCATTAACATGAGGAACAAAGTTGATATTACCAAAAGGCCTGAGTTCCTGGGCTTAATTAGTATGGATCAAATTAGGAAGAGGTTTGTCTGGGGTACCTGGGTGGCTCAGTCAGTGAAGCATCTGCTTTTGGCTCAGGTCATGAGCCTGAGGTCCCAGGATCGAGCCCTGAATTGGGTTCCCTGTTCTGCGGGGAGTCTACTTCTCCTCTGCCCCTCTCCCTGCTCGTGTTTGCATGTGCGCTCTCAAATAAATAAGTAAAATGAAAAGAAAAAGGAGCAGAAAAGCTTCTCTGAGGTCTTAAATAAATGCCTGTGGTGAGCTGATAAATTCAACTCAATCCATGTTTGAATCTTGCACCAAAAAATAAGTGGCAGCAGAGCCTAAACTTCTGAAGCAGCAGCTCCAAAACAGGATGATGATTTTCAAAGACAACCAAAGCTGCGTCTCACCAGATTTTATTATCAGTATATCTAACATTTTGTGCATGGGAAAGTACTTCTGTATCTCATACTTGGAGGATCTAAGAATGTGAGAGTGCATCATTGTGTAAGATTAAATTCTGATTCCTCCCCCAACCTAAATACTCAATCTTTCCTTTTATCTTCTTTCTACTGTTTTCTCACTCTCCTCCAGTGTTACTCTTCTTCTCCATTCCTATCCCATTCCTCTTCTCCTTTATCAAAGTCAAGGACAAATTTTAAAGGCTCACGTTCCTGTGCATTCCTTCAACAATTATTACTTCCCACAGCCAAAACCAATTTTTTAAAGGTTTGATTTATTTGACAGGGAGAGTGAGAGAGACCACGAGCCGGTGGGGAGAGGCAGAGGTAGAAGCAGGCACCCCACTGAACAGGGAGTCTGCCACAAGGCTTGGTCCCAGGACCCTGGGATCATGACCTGAGCCGAAGGCAGGCTCTTAACCGACTGAGCCACCCAGGCACCCCCAGCCAAAACCAATTTTTACTTCTAAGAAGTCTCCTTCCCTGTGGCATGTCACGAAATTATACATGGCTAGAAGTGTGTTACAGGTGAGAAAGCACTGGGGAGCACTACTGTAAGCTAGAGAGAAGGCTACCCTGATGAACCTTCAGCCTTCCTCCACTAATCTTAACAAGAACAATGATTTTATGGAGACTTAAAAGGATTTTATTTTGATTACTCTCCTGTAGGACATTCAAATCTCTGATAGTAGCTTTTTGAGCTATTTAAGCAGTGACCAGGCTTACCTCTTTTGAGGAGTCTTTTTCTCTCAGGATCTTTATCTCCTGGTCAATGCTCTCAATCTCTTCTAAGCTGATACCAATCCACCTTCGAAGGTGAAGAAGGTAATATTCACGAACACGCTCATCATCTGCTTGACCACTTTCCACAGCAGATTTCAGTGCAGACAACCTATGCTCCACCTCCTTCTTCTGCTTGTATCTGTTCCACAGAAAAGCATTACCCATGAACTTAAAAATAAAGAGGTATTCCTTCAAAGAAGGCCACATTAAGAGTTTACCTTTGCAAGTGACCAGGCAGTAAGTAAGCCGGTGTCCACTTTGGCAAAAATACCCCAGAATTCACCACCAAGGCTGCAAGTCCTCAAGATTGCCAAGACAAGGTAGGGATCAGTAGGGGCTGAGAAATAAATTCTAAAGCCAGAAAAATACAGAAGTAACCTGATCTGAGCAACCCCTCTCTCCTCATCTTTAGAGATGGAAGTCCCTCAGTAATTTTATTACATTAATCCTTACTAAGTTGGATACTTAGTATCACACAATGTCCATTTGGGACCTGCCACTTCAAAGAGTCACATATTCTTAGGGGTTGTTTACCTGCCACTGACACAGGAATTCCTTGGGAAATAGCCTAAAAAAATTGGTCATTTCTTCTTCAGGGCAAAATAATCTTAGCTCTTCTGGGTCATCCTTCTACTAAGGGCATCATATTGTTTGAACCAAGGAAACACTCTCTTTTATTTTTCTCAAGTACAAGGTGCTATACTCAGTGCTTTTTGTCTATAC
Source organism: Canis lupus familiaris (assembly GCF_011100685.1). Taxonomy (NCBI): domain Eukaryota; kingdom Metazoa; phylum Chordata; class Mammalia; order Carnivora; family Canidae; genus Canis; species Canis lupus. The sequence goes on along the minus strand of NC_049260.1, from coordinate 54,787,381 downwards.
AATCACATTTTAAAAGTAAACTTTACACCCAATATGGGACTTAAACGCATAACCCTGCGATCAAGAGACAGAGGCTCTACTGACTGAGCTGCCCCTTGAAGACTCAAAGCCATCCTGCCTGCCTTTTTCAGGATGTATTCTAATACGTCATCTATCATTCATTTGCCAAGTATTTACTGAGTACCTATTGTGTGGCAGGCACTATTCTCAGTGCTGGACACACAGCAGTGGATACAAGAAAGTCCTTGCTCTCCTGAAGCTCTCGTTCTAGTGGAAGCAGACAAAAGAACAGAGATGATGAGTTGGGTGGTGGTAAGTGCCATGAAGAAGCAAAAAGCAAAGTAAAGTGGACAGAATGATGGTACAAAAGTAGAAGTGCTATTATATACAAGGTGATCAGGAGGAGGTGACATTGGAGCAAAGACTTCAATAAGGAAACAAGCCATGCTAATATTTGCAAGAGGTTCTATGAGGTAACAAATATGATGATCCTGGAGTGGAAGAAAGCTTGGTTTGAAGTGTTTGAGAAATAGAAAGTAGGCCAGTGTGGCTGGCATAGAGTGAAGAAGAATGATAGTGAAATGAAGTGAGAGAGCCAGGGCTACAACTTGTAGAACCCTGTAGGCAGTAAGACCCCAAATATCAAATGCCATGATATTTTGAGACAGGAAAGCCACTGGAGGCTTTTGAATAGAATACATGACATGAATAGAGTGACATGAAAACTTTTTTTATATGGGCCACTCTGGCTGTTGTGTGGAATGCAGACTATGGGAGGAGGAGGGGAGAGGCAAGGATGGAAGCACGGAAATCAACTGATATAGTGCTACAAACTAGATGAGACAGTGACTTGAAATATGGAGGTGGGGAGATCTGCATGTATTTAAAATATAAAAGATTTACTGGGTGTAAGGGCTTGAGGGGGGAGAGGGAGAGGGCAAAGGCGAGAGAAGTCAAGGAAAAGTTCCATGATTTCCAAGAAAAGTCTTTTGATATATCTATGACTGGAACCCCACTCTAGATCTCCAGAATCAGATGCTCCTCTGCAGGTGTTCACCCAAATCTAGAGTTCTTAACCTGAGGTGTATGGATACAGTTTAGGGGGAGATGGGTCATGAATTCCCTGGAATTTTATGCAGAATTTTACTTTTTTTTTTTTTTTGGCCTGGAAGAGGTTTGTAGTTTTCATCAGATTATCAACAAGGTCCATGACCCATGTAAAGTCAAGAACCACTGCTCTGGAGACATTCTTTTATTATGTAGACTTTTTAGGTTCTTTTGCTCCTTTTACCCAACAAGTGGAGTAATTTATATAATGTTTCAAATAACTGTCACACAGCATCATCATCAGTAGCCTCTGAGCAAAATACCACAAAGGTAAACTACTAGTTCATGAATGCTATTACAGATATTACTTGAGAACGTTTAATTCTGGTCCCACTCCTACCCCCACCCTCTTTCTTGGATGTACCTACAACAGGAAAAAACCTACCAGAGCCTTAGAATGTATATAATCCAGAGTAAATTCTGGGTCAGTCTACTGATCCTCTGAATAAGGTTCGTGTGCTTCCTTTCCCATTCTCTGCAAGCTCACGGTCTAACTGCACTCAAAGGCTTCTTCATTTCCTTCCTTCTGTGACTTCTCTCCTGTCATCTTTGAAACTTTAGCTCCTCCACTCCTGCTTTTTTTTAGGGCAGTGTTTTTTAAACCTTTTCGTCCTAGCAAAAGAACCCTTTCTTCTTATGAGAGCTTATTTGGAAATCCAGTAAGTAGCAGATAAAAATCCACTTTAGTTAATCAGAGGACGGTTCCTAACATACCCTCTACTCATGCCCAGGCACTGTGTGGTGGATTCTTAGAGCTCCAAGAAACAGATTGAAAACCACTGTCCTAGACCTTTTATCACGGTTCTAGATTTCCCATGGTGAGCCATTACATGGAAATACTGCCTACCGCCTTAGAATGCCTGTCACCCTTCTGACTCTGGACAACTCTCCCCATTCCCTTTTGCTGTTCTCAGGCTGCTGTAGAGAGCTAACAAATTATAGATTTGTGTCACATGAATCAACAACAAATTCAGATGATCGAACTCTGCCTGAGTGGTCACCCTTGCTCAGCTACCCTCTTGTTCATCATTTGTGGACTCCATGCCACCATCAGTCACCAGATAGCCAGCCAATGTAGAATTCAATTTCCCTCTTGACCTTAAAATCTCTGTACTTTCATCTTTCCTCACCTTTAAGGAGCTAACGTTGTTTTTACCAGGGTGATGTCTTTACCATTCCACTTTTGCTATCAATCCTGTTCCCTACCCAGATTTTCCCAGGCCTCAGTCTAACAATCATCCTGTCATCAGCAATTTTTTTTTCACTCTACTGGTGCCCTTCCCTCTCCTAGAGAACATCTTCCCTCAATCTATGTTCTCTCCTTTCAAATGACCACTCTTCTCTTTTCTGTGCTATAGTGGAGCGAACTGGGAACTTGAAGACCTGAGTTTAAATCCTAGCCTGGACACTTAGGAGGTGTGTTATCTATGGACAAGTAAATTCTCTTATCCCATTTCCTTAGCTCTAAAATGGAGGTAACAAGATCTGCTTCCTGGGGTTAAGAGGATCAAATGCAACAATACACACGAAAGTACTTCATTAGCAGCGAGAGAATACAGATGCCGAGAGAATACAGATGCCGTTAGGGGACAGGAAAAAGAAGGCCAGCAGGGGCTAGATGATGCCCCATCTATTAAGTGGAGGAAATTGGATTGGCCACTCCAGGTCCATCTGACTCCAAAGTTCAGGCTTTATGTGTAACACCATACTGCTTCCATTTTTCTGATGACCACTCTATCCGCTCTCCCAAGATATTTCAAGTACCTACTTATTGGGTTGGGCCCCAAAGATACAATGATACAATTAGGATACTAAAGATGCAGTGAGTGGAAGTCTCTGACCTTTAGGAGTTTCAAATCTAGAGAATGATAGTTACACTGTGATAAGTAACAGAAACGAAGTGCTACAGTATCTGGGAGGGGGCTTGACAGGGAGAAGTTTCAGAGTACATAACATTTGCTCTCTCTCTTCCCCAGGCTTCTATAAGCACTTCTATCTATACCTTGCTGGGTATTTTACCTCTGATTCCTCTTTCTTCTCCCTTAACTTGCCCCAAGATTTTATGCTAGGCTTTTCTTCTCTCTGTTTTTCCCTGGTAAACTATCCATATCCACCAAAGCTCCTAAATTTTTTCACACTAGTCACCAGCCTCCTAAGTTTTAGTCACATTTCCACCTGCCTATGGACATGGCTACCCAGTTGTCACTTCAGAATCGAAGTTCAGTTAGGTCAAACACTAGACTCATTACTTACCCAACTTCTACTTCTTTATTTCTGTCACAAGAATGGAGGTGCAGTTTATCAACCAGACTCACACTCTCATAAATGAGAATCAGAGTAGAGAGAGGGTATGTGAAGAAAGGAGTTTTGAGAGAGGATATGTTATACCATTTAGGTATGTTTTATGTAGGATGTTATCAGTATGTACAGTGGGGAGGACTTATAGAAAATAAACAAGGATCTCAACAATGTATTTTCTAATCATATAAACGCTTCTTGCAAAATAATACTTTTGACAGCTGTCACTTCATTTTCCTCTCTTCTTTCCAGCTGAAGTACTATTGTAACATGTTAATTTGTCTTTCTGCCTCTCCCTTCCCTTTCAGTATTCTATATACATCGCTTCTTTCCACAGACCTCCGACCACAGTAGTCTTAGCTTCTGCTGAACTATTCTGTGTTCCCTATATACACCTCAAACTACCCTGCTGTGGGCTTTTGCTCATGTTGTTCCTCCTGCTTGTCAACAATACATGTTTCTTAAGCATCTCCTATATGCTAGGCCCTGTGCTAGGCATACCACGGTAAACAAAGAAACAGCTCCAGCCCTCAAGGAGTATACATTCTACTAGAGTTCAAAGACAAAGCCCAGGAAGACAGAAAAATGAAGAGCATTTCATGCAAAGAGAACATGTACAAAGACTATAGAGGGGAGGAGCCGGGTCTGTGCAAAGAACTAAAAGAGGGCGATTATGGTTGGAGTCTAGTGAACGAGGGAAGACTGAAGAGAAGCAGGTGCCAGATTGCGCAGGTCCTTGCAGTTAGTGTTTTAGCTATTCCAGCTGAAGTGCCAGCAGCCTACGCTGAGGTATGACAGTGGAGATCCAGAGAAACAGGACCTAAGATTCATCTTGTAGCTAGAATTGGCAGGCCTTGCTGGTGGACTGGATGTGGAGAATCAGAAGGGAAGAACTGAGGCTAACTCCTAGCTTCTGGCTTAAACACCTAGGCAAATTGTAGTGCTACTCACTAAGATGGTGAAGACCACGGTGTGGGGGCACATCAGGGGTTAAATAACTAAGGGTTCAATTTAGGTCATGTTAAGTTTGAGATGTCTGTGAAACATCCATGTAGGGTGTTGGAAGTAGCAGTCTGAAGGTCAGGAAAGGTCTGAGCTAGTGATTTAAATGTGGGATCCATTATAATATAATATAATAGTGTTCCCTTTATGTGTTCCCTTTATCCAGTCCACCAGCAAGGCCTGCCAATTCTAGCTACAAGATGAATCTTAGGTCCTGTTTCTCTGGATCTCCACTGTCATACCTCAGCGTAGGCTGCTGGCACTTCACCTGGATTAACTATTATTTTGTCCGGCAGACATTTAAAAAAATGTTCAAAGACAAAGCTTCCTAACCAAAGAAATGCAAATAAAAACAATGACATACCTTATTTGGTTTTCCCAATTGGATTTTCTAAGTGTTAACATCTAAGACCAGTGCAAAGGGACATATTCTAAGACTTTGTTATTGTTATATCAACAGTCTTAAAATATTCAAATGCTTTGATCTAATTACTGGTCCTTCTGGGGATCTAGCCTAAGAAAACAGTGACAGATGCAGTTATAGATGTCTGTTCATACTACTACTTAGAAGAGCAAAAACAAAAAAACCCCGAACCTGTATATAGTCTAAGTATTTGGTGTTAAAAGATTAAATAACTATGGTACAACTATGGGATGGAACCATTAAATACCATGGTTTCAAAAGGCATGAGGAAATGCTCACAATACAATGTTAGGTTTGAAAAGGATTAAAAAAAAAACTATATATACAGTATTACTCCAAATTTATTAACTAAAATATCTGGAAGGAAATACATCAGGAAGTTAACAAAGATCTCTGAGTGCTAGGATTAAGCCCTTTTTAATTTTAAAAATATTATTTTTCCAACTTTCCACAATGAGTATTATTACTTTTATATTCAGGAAAATCTGTAATTTCTGTTTTCAAGCACAATTCAAGGCTCATCTCAAATGTTATTACATACTGAAACCTCATCCTCATCCCTCCAACCAGATGTGCTTACTTCCTGGTCTTTCTTCTCTACCACCCTGTATATCTCTATGGCATTTACAGGCCTTTTTTGGATGTACTATAATTATTTGGATACCAAACTTACTGTTCGAAACTTTCTGTTATATGCCAATGGGTTGCCCTTATCTTCTGACAAAAGACAGGATGCTGAATTCCAGTTCCTAGCAGTCTATCCTACTCCCTCAAAAATTATTCACTGTCACAAACTAACCCTGAACCATACTTTCTTATTCTTTATAGACCATATCATCCAAAATTACATGATTTACTAGCTTATTGTCTGTCTCCTCCACCAAAATAAAAGCTTCACGAGGGCATGGATATCATCTGGTTCTCCATTACTTAGAATAGTTTCTGGCACAAAAGAAAAGGCCAATACATATTTGCCAAATGAAGGAATCAATTTTCAGCTCTTTAGCCCAGACCTCTCCTGTGAGCTACACACTACCGGATACCTCTACCTGGATGACTCCTAGAACACCTTAAATGCAACACGGCTCAATACTGAATTCATACATTCTCCTATCCCCAGATGTGTTCTTCCTCCTCTATTCCCCATCTTAAGGAGTTCTGCAAGCCATCCACCTATGACAAACATCCCTTGTTGCTTCCATACCCCACCTTCCAGAACCAACTGATCAGCAGGTTTTCTGAAGGGTCGACCCTTGTAAATAAATACATCCCTCTTATCTCTTTTGCCATTGCTGTAGTGATGCCTCATCACTTGTGACCTAACTCTGCTACACTGCTTCCTAACTGCTGCCGGTGTGTGCTAGTTAAAATGCAAATATGAGGGGAGCCTGGGTGGCTCAGTCAGTTAAGTGTCTGCCTTCGGCTCAGGTCATGATCTCAGGGTCCTGGGATGGAGCCCCACATTGGGTTCCCTGCTCAGTGGGGAGTCTGCTTCTCCCTCTGCCCCTACCCCCTGCTCATGTGCGCTCTCTTTCAGATAAGTAAAATCTTAAAATAAAAATAAAAATGCAGGGCAGTCCCGGTGGTGCAGCGGTTTAGCGCCGCCTGCAGTTAGGGGTGTGATCCTGGAGACCCAGGATCGAGTCCCACGTCGGGCTCCCTGCATGGAGCCTGCTTCTCCCTCTGCCTCATTCTCTCTATCGCTCATGAATAAATAAATAAAAATTTTTAAAAAATGCAAACATGACCATGCTACTCTTTTAAAAACCCCAAAAATCTCTAGTGGATCCCAGTCACCAACCAAAATTTAGGTTCTTTAGGAAGGCCTACTAGTAAGTAACATCTACAGAATATTAACTACGTGCCAGATACTATGCTGTTTTTGTGTGGTCTATCTTATTTTTCTTAATCCTACAAGACAGGTACCCTTATTACTTGCACATAATTTCACACATGAGGAACCCTGAGGCTCAGAAAGGTTAAATACGTCACCCAAATTACAACGGCTTGTAAGTGAAGCTGGGGCTCAAACCCAGGTCTCTGACACCACAATCTGTTCTCAGCTACAAAGATATAACAATAGCTAACTTTGAGTACTTACTGCATCCGCCACTGTGCTAAGTGCTTTTAATGTATTAATCCTTTAATCTTCAAAACCAGTTTATGAAGAAAGATCCATTATTATCCAATTTTACAGCTGGGGAAATTAAGGCACCAAGAGATTAAGCAACTTACTCAAAGTGAGAGTGATTAAATGGTGGAACTGGGATTCAAATCCCTCCCCAAGTTCTTAGCAGCAGGGCTGTTCCTTTACCTTCCTCACACCCCAAGCTCTCTTTGGTCTGGACCCCACAACGTTCTTTAGCATCGTTCCATTTCTCCACCTGCCTACATGTTCTAGCATTATCTAATTGCTTACAGTTGTTCCCTATCCACACACCCCGCCCTAGCACTGTAATCTTAATATCTTTAATATCTCTGTAGCTTTATTAACGCTATTACCTCTGCTGGCTAATGCACTTCTCTCCTTGTCCTCTAGATAACATTCCTATTCATCCTTAAACAATTCATCACAGGAGTTACCTCTTCCAGGAAGCCTTCTCCTCTCTCCTACTCTCTTTGATTAGGTGCCCCTCCTGTCTGCTCTCACAGTACCTGTGCATTTCTCTATCATATCATTTTTTATGGCTACTTTGCTTTTCCTCACCAGAGTATAGGTGGAGACCACCCATACTCATACAAACACCCATACTCAGTTTCTAGCTCCAGTGCCTGGAGTAGCTCCTAGACACTGAGCACTCATTAAATGTTTTTTAAAACTGCGAGTAAACAACTTGTTCAAGGTTACACAACAAAGCTGTGCTAGGATTAAGATCAGCTGAGGATGTTACACACCTGATCCATTACTCTTTGAGAACTTCTCACTCAGTGGATCATCAGTGGATTATTGCTACAAGACGCTGTGCCCTTCAGAGAGATCTACCCCATTGTACATATGAATAATGTTATGCTGTGATGTGGGAAAAGACTGGGAGATGCTATGCTAAACTAGATTCTACTGCTGGGAACCACAAGGTAGCAGGGGCTTGATGGTTAGGTATGACCATCTTATCAAAAGCAGAGGTGTCTTGAAATACTCAGGAGGGTTGACTCTCACCAGGGCCTAATGCTCAATATGAACCAAGAGTGACAGATACCACTGTTGCCCTCACCACCCCCAAAAAACATGCACCACCCCCAAAGCACTGCCACTGGGCAGTCCTCAAGGTACAGCTATTGACCCACCTCTCTATTTTAGCCTGTCTTTGAGATGCCATAGCAACGAGGCTGGGATAGGCCATGGAGGAACTAGCAGTGTTATTATCAGTTGAGTTGTTCTTGGTTTTGGGCAGCTCAAACTCTGCCACATGATAGTACTGGCACTGAGTTAGGTAGTTTAAAAAGTGTTCTCGAGCCCACTCCAAATGATCTAGACGCTTGCTGGGGTTGACTTGTTTCATGGTGAGCGCTCCTTGAAATGCTGGCACCATCAGGTACTTCAGGTCAGTGGAAGCAATCTCTTCCAAATCTTCATTTCGGCTGGAAAGAGCAAAGAGGAGGCTGTGAAGCCTGGACGGGCATTCACACTGTAGCCCTTGCTTCCAGGGGGAGGAGAGGGCTGCGGTGGGTGTGTGGCGGGAGAAGGCAGGAGGAATTAAAGTAGCTGACCACTCACACCCAATGCTTATGCAAACAGCCAACTTAGGGAGCAGAGTCGTGGGATATCAACTATCTCCAAGTCAGGTGGAGAATAAACGATCTACATAAGATCGCAGTGGGAGGTAGGAATAAATGGTTCCTAGGCCTTTTAAAGGATCTCCTCCACCCAGGCTCAATGGTTCCACCCTTGGTAACCATTATTACCTCCGTCCTCAGACGTTATTCCCCTGTCCCCCATACCTGAACAAGTCGAGCTGCGATAACATTTCGGCAGCCTTCTTAAGGAGGTCTAGTCCCTTGGACACCTTATCCTGGATTATGCGGGAACCGGTGGGTTCAGTCGCTACTTCCACTTCGTCTAGAAGCTGCTTGCTGGTTTCGAACAGCTCGGGGAGCCGCGGTAGCAGTAACTCGTCTTCGGCTGTTGCCATCTTGGGAGAGGGAGGAACGCGGAAGACCTCACTTCCGGGGTCAAAGGCAAACTTGGGAAAAAAGAACTCGGTGAGCGCAAACGAAACCGGAAGGAGGGCCGTATTGGTCCAGTCGCTCTATTGTTACCAAAGGGTCAAAGAACTTCCGGAAGCCGTCGATCGCCGACCCTGGCAACTGTTTCCATAGATTCATTTTTGCATGCGGCTGCCTATCACAAGTAGTAAGCATCTGCTAAAAGCAAGCAAACTAACAAGCACAGCACCGGCTGCTGTTTTGCGGGTCGCTGACGCCAGGCTGGGAAGTTCCGTGGGCTCTGAGCTTAGCCCTGGCGTGACCAGGCGGAATTCAGAGCGAGCTGCGGGAGCCGGCCAGGAGCGCGCCTTACCTCTCGAGGCGCTCCCCTGGTTGAGGGGCCGGGGCAGCCAGAGATCCGGCAGCAACGCCGCTCCCCGGCTTCGGTCGTCTGCGCGTGCAAATGCCAGTGGCGCCCCCCTCCGGCTTCCGTCCATCCAGCAGCCGCGAGAGCCCCAGGCTTCTCCCAGCCAATCCTCGCCCGTCCTCTTCACGTCATCCCTCCCACACACACGCACACCCCCTGGTAACCTGCAATTCTAGTCACTCCATAGCCAGCTTCCTCTCAAAAGTTACTTATTTTGTGAGACCTTCCTTGAGCCCCCTTACCCCGCCAAGCCACTGAAACTTTTTACTTTCTGTAGATCTCTGTCAGAACACCTACGACAGTGTGTTACAGCTAGTGATTTCCCAAGCTATCTCCCTTACCAGAATGAGTCTAATTAATTCTTACACCCCTGCGGCTAACCTAGTGCCTGGGTCTTATCTAGTGCTCAGTGTCCTAAACATGGAAAAATAATTGTTCGGTTGGGACTCAGCCCAAACGTGTAGGGCTGCGCTGTTCAGTAGGATAGCTCTAGCCATATGGGACTATTGAGACCTTGAATGTGGCTGTTTTGAGGTGAGATATGCTGGAAATGTAAAATATCCAATTTCGAACACATCACGGAAAAAAGAGCATCAATTATCTCAATTTGTAGACTGACATGTTAAAATGTTAATATTTTGTATATGTTGGGTTAAACATACTCAAATTAATTTCAGTTGTGGCTTTTCACTTTACCATGCCCACTAGAAAACTTAAAATTACATATTGAGTTCATATTATATTTCTACTGGACAGTACTGATGTAAAAATAGAATTTCAGGACTTTGACAAAAGGGGTGTCATTGCTTTGAATGGATCAATATAAATATATATGGATTACTTCCAGACACGCCCCCAAATTGTCCTAGGGGGTTTAAATTGAGCAGAATACACACTGCTTAACTTGGAAAATAAGCTTTTTAAACTAAATATATTTTAAACTAATTATAGTTGAGAAAAAAAAGTTCACGTAAAAACAACTAGAGGGCAATATAGGACAGTACAGAACCAGGGGATCTGTTGTATTGCATAGGCTGTTGGGAAACTAAGCAATGACAAGTCATTCCATGCTAAGAGTACTTCAGAAAGCTTCTCAGACATGATATGCAGTCAGAGAATTTCAAAGCTGGAAAGAGACCTCAAAAAGCAGAGGAAAAAACAGACCAGAAAGGGTAAGCGACTTGCCCAACCAGTTGTGACAAAGCCAGTGGCTTCTAAGGACCCATAAATCTTCTAATAAACCTCACCTGGCAATCCCTCAGCTTTAGAAGCTGAGGAAGAAAGGTGGCTCTGATGAATTACCTATTTGATTTGTCTGGCACCTCTAATTACTCTAGTAAACTGAACTTTCCAGGTCAGTCTCAGCCAGGAATACAAAGAAGAAAGATAGTACTTGGGGAGACTTGGAAACTCAGTAATTGTGAGACTAAGGATAATCAGTTTCCATGCAGTTGCTGTTACCTAAGAGAAAAACAAATATATGCAGAATTTGAATTTGCTCCTCAACTTTGTATGCCCCTTTTCTTATTTATTTATTTATTTATTTATTTATTTATTTATTTATTTATTTATTTATTTTTGTATGCCCCTTTTCTATGGCTTTCAAAATGACAGTCTTTATGGGAGTTGCCAATTGACGTCAGAGTGCATATTTAAATTGTCATGTTAAGTATTGTGTCATATCTTATTTTGAGATAACAGCTTAAAAAGTGGTTAGAAAAAAAGGTAGTAATAAAAATGAATTGCTTACTGTGTTTCTGTGTATAAACACGTTATCATTAAAAGCCATTTAAAAAAAAAATCCTACTTTAGGGAAGCCAGAAGATCCCTTGGAAATCATGCAAACATAATGGTACTTAAACTTTTTGTAATAGCAGAATTCATTTTCCAAACCAGATTTGAGAGGGGCCCATAATTTCTAAAACAGCTGCTGTGTTTTAAAGTGGATACACAGAGGCCTGACAACTCAGCCTCTGGCCCACCTCTTCTCCCAACCTGCTCAGTGGTGCCAAAGGCACCAACGTACCTCTGAGGGATTCAAGGGGCTCTAAATAACACAGTATAAAAAATACTAATCTAGCACAGCCCCCTCATTTTGCAGATAAAGAACCTGAGACACTGAGAAGTCAGGTGACTTGCCCAAGGTCACACAGCTAAGATGATTAACTAAGCAACAGTATAAAGAGTGAGTTGGGATGAGGCGAAACTAGAGTTCAGGAGAACAGTGGAAAGCATTTTAAGTAACCTATACATGACTGTAGAACTGAGATGACTGCATGTATTTTCTGGTGTGACTCCCTGATGTTCATTGGTCATGTGTGGATCTTAATACAGATTTGTGATCTTGGAAAACCAATTGTGTGATTGATGAGAGAAACATTAAAGTAGACCTTTCCCTGCCTGTCTGAATTGATGTGCTTGGCATCTTAGATCTTCTTTAGTCTGCTTTAGAGATCAGCTGCTGTTTTGTCCCAAGCGAGTAATACCCTACAGATATTTGGATCTGAAATGCCAGCAACTGATTAATACTCTACAGATATTTGGACCTGAAATGCCAGCAACAGCACTAAATGAGATCAACTTGTGTTAGAGGGTAAAGCCAAGAGCAGGCTATAACTTGCCAAAAATTATTTGGGGAATCATTAGTTTATCCTTAGGGTTCAAACTATCTTCACCAAATATTTTTTTAAGTAATCTCTGTGCCCAACATCGGGCTCGAATTCACAACCTCAAGATCAAGAGTTGAGTGCTCTACTGACTGAGCCAGCCAGGCACCCCTCACCAAGAATTTTTGAGATCTGAATTTGTCTAACTAGTGGCAAGTTTATTAAGCTGGGGGAGGAGTGGGGTCACATAGGGAACCATGGGAAGTGAACCTTTCTCTGATGCTCGAGGGCTACTGGGGATTCACTTAGACCCACTGAAATATTTTCACTGTTCTTCCATGTACCACCTCAATTCATCTCTCATATCACTTGCATGTCCCCATACTTTGGGAAAGGCTGGACAATTATACAATAGTCCCTTTCAGAGCTACTGTGGAGCTCAGTTAAGACCCTGTTGTCTTTGTTGACCTCACTACCTGCTACGGAGGGACTCAACGTTAAAAGAATCATGTGCCATAATAATAATGCATAACCTTCTCTGAGTGCTCACTTCTTCCAGGTGACTATGCAAAGTACTCTACATGCATTTTCTCAATGAATCCCTCACAACTTCCAGGAGAAATAGATGTTGTTACAACCTTGTTTTACAGAAGAGGAAACTGTGGCTCAGAGAAGCTAAAGTAACTGGCCCCTGGTATTGGCTTATACTGGGATTTGAACCCAGCTCATTGAATTTAGATCCAATTCTAGAGCTCAAGCTCTTAATCACTACACTATACTACAGAAGAGGGGGTAGTTTATAGACCCTGGTGGAGAACAAAAGAGGACACGAACATGTAAACGGTCTGTGTTAAGAGCAAAAGGAAATAAGATTGAATCAGTAAGCTGGTCCATGTTATGGAAAACATATAGTCAGCCAGGGGAGTGTAGATTTGGCAAAAACTATAGGGAGACATCTGGTTCAATTAAGTATTTATTGTGTGTATTTTAGTGGGCCAGCCACTGTGTTAGCTGCTGTGATACACATATGCATAGTCTTTGCTCCTAAGGCTCTAACAGCTAAGGTGAAGGAGAGAGAGATAACAAATGATTTCAGTGTAATGTGGTAAATGCTGTTATAGCGACACACGGAGGGTGTGATGGAAAACCCCCAGGAAGGGAGCCTAGCCAGAAGGTTCATAGAAGGACTCCTCAAAGGAGATAATGCTGAAACTGAGTCTTGAGTGGTGACAGCATGTGGGGGGAGCCTGAACCATTTTCCTATGATTGGAACTTACAGTCAAAAGCAACAACAGGTAGGTGATTTATTCATTCATACTTTATTTACTGAATGCCTGCTAAATGCAAGACACTGTTCTTAGGCACTGGAATGAACAAGGCAAACAAACCCTCTGCACTCATGGATCATGAAAGGCGAGCAGGGGCTACTGCATGCTCATTTGTATAACACTTATTTTGAAAGAACTAAAATAAAGTGTCAACTGAACTCCACAGTAGCTCTGAAAGGGACTATAGTAGATATAGTTGTCCAGCCTTTCCCAAAGTATGGGGGCATGCAGGTGATATGAGAGATGACTTGAGGTGGTACATAGAAGAACAGTGAAAATATTTCAATAGGTCTAAGTGAATCCCCAGTAGCCCTCTAGCATCAGAGAGAGGTTCACTTCCTGAGGTTCCCTAGGTGACTCAATTCCTCCCCCATCTGTCACCATGGAAATGAGAGGCTTCATTTCTCTGATTCTCTTACTTCCACTCCTAAGTGAGCCTCAGAAAGCTCCCTCCCCATCTCTGTGGAAAGAATTACATGCTCCTCAACCTTTCTGCCAAATCATATCCCGCTTCTCAGGCTGTTACCATAGAAACTAAAAGTTTCATCCCCCTTCCCCAGTCATCTCCATGGTGACCCTCAGCCCTACCCCCAGGATAGTACCAGGATCAATCTCTACTAAAGGTCTAGAACTCAGGGAAGGCTGGAATGTGGGGGCGACTCCTTGCTGTGGCCGCAGTCTTTGTCTCTGTCTTTCCTGGCTTTGAAGGCATGGTGACCCCTCTCTCAAAAAGAGAGGTTTAGTTTCCTAAACCTACAGTTTATAGAGTACCAATTATGTGCCAGGCACTGGGCTAAGTACTGGAACTCACCACCAGCCATTTTGCAGAGCTTAAGGAAGAGATGTTCACAGAGATGAAGGCACTTTGCCTGTTGCTCCCACTGAGCCCCTTATCATCCTCACTGAAACTGGGAACCAAAAGGATTTTTATTTCCATCATTCTCTTTTGCTATATGGCCTTGGACAAGTAGCTTCCTATCTCCGAGACTTATTTTCCCCACCTGTAAAATAAGAATATTGGGCTCATTGTCATCTTGGATATCCCCCTTATTAATGTCAGATCATAGTAGCTCTGATCTTCTCATTGATTTCTTAGGTATGAATGCTGGTCAATCTTGTGGGTGTTCTTGTCGTTTTTAAACTGGCATAGTGGAGGTCCTCAAACTTTTCTGATAAAACACTCCAAGGTTTTGTTTATAATCTTTCAAGGTCTCTTCTAGGGTTTTTTTGTTTTGAAATTTCTATTTTGAAGTAATTCATAGGAAGTTGTAGGGCATCCTTCATCCCACCTCTGCCAATGCTGGCATCTTGTATAACTGTAGTACAGTATCAAAACCAGTCAACTGACATAGAGACAATCCACAGAGCCTATTTAGATTTCACCAGTTTTACATGAACTAATTGTGTGTGTGTTTTGTGCAGTTTTGTCACATGTGGAGGTTCATGTATCACAGCCCCAGAAAAGGTACCTCAGTCATCACAAGGATTCCTTGTGTAGCCGTTTTATAACTACACTTGGTTACTTGCCTCCCCTCATCTCTAGCAGCCACATATCTGTTTTCCATCTCTAGAACTTCCAGAATGCTATACAAATAGAATTATATAGTACGTAGCCTTTTTGAATTGGCTTTTTTCACTTAGCATAATTCCCTGGGGATTCATCCAAGTTGCTGCCCGTTCATTCCTTTTCATTGCTGAGTAGTATTCCAGAGATGTACAGTTTGTTTGACCATTCACTTGGTGAAGGACATCTTGGTTGTTTCCAGTTTTGGGCTAAACAAAGCTGCTGTGAATGTTGATTTGTGTGTGTGTGTGTGTGTGAGAGAGAGAGAGAGAGAGAGAGAGAGAATAAAAGATTTCTTTCAAAGAGCAGAAGTTTTGAATTTTGACAAGGTTCAATTTATCAGTTTTTCTTTTTATGAATTGTGCTTTTAGTGTCAAGCCTAAAAATTCTTTGCCTGGCGCCAGGTCCCAAATATGTTCTCGTATTTTTTCCTGAGAGTTTTTAAATTTTATGTTTTACATTTAAGTCATACCTTTGAAGTCATCCATAAATGATCCATTTTGTGTTCTATTTTGTATAAGATAGGACGTTTAGGTCAAGGTTTCTTTTTTTGCCTATGGTTGTCCAATTGCCCCAACAGCATTTTGTTGGAAAGACTATTCTTCCTGTACTCAATTTTTATATCTTTGTCAAAACTCACTTGGGCATATTTGTATGGGGCTATTTCTGGGATCTCATTCCTGTTCTGGCCTATGTTCTATCTCAGTAGTACTGCATAGCACAGGCTTTTGAGACAGAATGCCTAGTGCCACCTGCCAGCTTGGGTGATACCAATGGCTTCCCATCTCACTCAGTATATAAAACAGCCCTTCAGAGCCTCACATGATCTTACCCCTGCCTACCTCTCTGTGCTCATCTCCTATCACTCTTCCCCCTTATTCACTCTGTTCTAGCCAGCCACACTGGCCTCCTGACTGCTTCTCAATCACATATGTTTGTTCCTACCTTAGTCTTTCCTGGGCTGTTTTCTTATCCTAGAATCCTCTTCCCACAGACAACCCCATGGTTAACTCCCTCACCTCCTTCAGGTCTTTTCTCAATTTTCACCTCAGTGTGGCTTTATTTAAAATGGCAAAGGTTCTGCTCACCCCTTGCCTGGCTTTTCCTCCATAGCATTCATCACCATCCACCATACCATGTCATCTACTTCCTCGTTTTTTGTCTCCCGCCACTAGAATAGGAGCACAGTGACAGCAGGCATTTTTGTTTGATTCACTGCAGTATTCCCAGCGCCTTGACTTGCCTGGTATAATACACATTTGTTGAATGAAGAAATGAGTGGAAAGATGGATGAATGAATGAGTGATTGAATGAATACTGTGAACCAGGGGCCAGCCCACTTGAGCCGCCTCTCAGCCCCTTGGCTTGGGCCAAGGCAGCACCCCAGCCCCATCCACTTGCCTCTTTAAGGCTGACCACCAGGTGGCAGTTGGAGCCTGAACTCTAGCCTCATTTGCTCTTCCTGATCCCCTCTCCCTGCCACCTGTCAGTCTTGCCCAGAACTGTTTGACCTTCTCTGTCTAGGCATGGCCAGGGGATATTGTGTGGGCTGTTGAAGTAAGCAGTGTCAGTACCTGAAGCTTTGTTATCTTTTTCTTCTTAGAAAGGTACTAGTTTCTGGGGTGCCTGGGTGACTCAGCTGGTTAGGTGTATGTCTCTTGATTTTGGCTCAGGTGATGATCTCAGGGTTGTGAGATCTGGACATGGAGCCTACTTAAGATTCTCTCTCCCTCTGCCCCTCCCCTCAAAAAAGGAGAAAGGTACTAATTTCTTTCCTGTCTCACCCTGCTTTCTGTCTCAGATGGAAGAAGTTAAGTTACAGATTCTGACCATTAGGCTGCCCCAAGATCATTTCTGTAGCCTCTAGGACATCAGGGCACATGGACCCAAAGGAATTTCATCCCTGCTTCTACCCAGCAAGCCTCTCCTAATATTACTACAGCACTTGAAGGGGTTAAAACTAGTGACAGGGTTAAGCCTTTTAAGTCAGCCTGGGTTTGGATCTCCACTGTGCTGCTTATTGACCCTGTATCCTGGGTGATGTTGGGTAACTGACCTAGATTCCTCAAGCCTTGGTTTTCTTATTGTAAAATGGGGACAATAATGGCAATGTGAAGATTCAATGAGATAATGTATGTACAATGTTAGCAGAGTTCCTGATACAGAATAAACCTCAAGAGGAAAAAAATCAGGGGCTGGGGTGGGGATAAGTAAGACCAGACATGACAAGAACTGGCCAGAGAGGATGAGGAGGGTGCCACCTAGGTGACTAGGAGTCTAAAGCCAAGGAAAGGTAGAAGGTCAAGGAAGGTTTCAAAAGAGAGATGACATTTCAGCTGCAGCTTATAGGAAAGTCAAACTGCCAGAAAGCCAAGCTGGAAAGAGCATTCCAAGAAGAAAGAATGGTATATGCAAACAGAGAGGTGTGAAACAGCATGGGCATATTCCAATAACTGCAATTACTTAAGTATGACTGGAATGCAGGTTTCTTGTGGGGGAATAACAGGAAATAAGAACAGATAAGCAGGGGCCAGATCACAAAGGGCTTCACATGCCAGGTGAAGGAGGGAGGCTGCACTGATCTGCTGGGCAATGGGGAGTCATCAAAGAGCATAAAGCAAGGCAGTGGATGGCTATAATTGCTGGCTTAGCAGTCCAGCTGCTGTGAAGGAGGGCAGGTGAGAGCTGAGCCGGACTTCAATCAGAGAAGTTGTAGTGGAAATGGAGATGGAGACCAAGGGATAAAGTCCAGGGATTTTTTTCAGAGGGAGCAATCAGCAACTAAGTTTTTCTAAGAGCTCGCCTATAAAGGGAAGGAGAGCCAGGACCAGAGAAGGAAATCACAGTAGTTTTTGTGTTTCAATACAAGTGAGACCTGAGCTCTTCTATCCCCCAACAGGGTTTGGCACTAATGAATTGGGTGGATGGATGGAGGGCACCCAGCAGGATACCTGCCAAGTGGTAGAGGCAGGTACCTTTACCAGAGGTACCAGATCCAACCTGGCTACCATCCTCAGACTTTCATCTCTGAGCCAGGGTCCAATGATATAGGGGCTGAGAGGCTGGCCAATTTACTCAGAGCTTAGATTTCTCTTCCACTGAAGGGGTTTCCCTGTAATGACCCCATAGAACCGAGGAAAACATAGGCTGGTCAGGGAAGAGTTCACATGTTGTTCATTTCCTGGCACCTCAAGATCTTAGAAAAACCTGGCAACTCTCCTCTATTTCCTTTTCACTTTTGAAGGCCTTCATTCTCCTCCCCAACTTCTTTGCCTTATGTTTCCCCCAGGGAGAAGTTGCTTTTTTGGTTCCTTTTTTGGTTGGTTCTTGCTTTTTTCATCCTACATCAGCACTTCCTGCCTGGCACGGGCCTATTTAAAAGTACCCAAGGTCCAGCCAAGTTCATGGTCTGGAGAAAAACTGAAGGAGCCCAAAAGCAAGGCCCAACCAGACATCAGCCTGATCCTGGCCTTGCTGTTTCTGAAGCCCGTGGGTAGCAGCCCCACAGCACCTAACTTCCCCATGCTGGGGACTTTTGCCTTTCTGGTCGAGTCTGGGGTGAAAATATGGGAGTCTGTGGTGGATAGGAAAGGGACAAAGGAATAGCTATAGATGAGTACTTTGTGTTAAGTGCTTTATAGATGTCATTGCATTTTATCTCCACAGCAAGTCTATGAGAGAGGTATTAGTATCTTTATTTTACAGGTCAGGAAACTGAGACTCAGGGAAACTTCAGAATTTGCCTTATTAAGCTAGTTGATGGTAAAGCCAAGAATTGAACTCATTTGTTTTTACCTCAAAACTCATTTTTCCACGTTGAAGCAAATGGTGGGTATTTGTCATTTCTAATAACTGAGTAACATTCCATTGTATACATAGACCACATCTTCTTTATCCATTCATCCTTCAATGGACACCGAGGCTCCTTCCACAGATTGGCTATTGTGGACATTGCTCCTATAAACATCGGGGTGCAGGTGTCCTGCCGTTTCACTGCATCTGTATCTTTGGGGTAAATCCCCAGCAGTGAAATTGCTGGGTCATAGGCAGTTCTATTTTTAACTCTTTGAGGAACCTCCACACAGCTTTCCACAGTGGCTGTACCGGCTCACATTCCCACCAACAGTGTAAGAGGGTTCCCCTTTCTCCACATCCTCTCCAACATTTGTTGTTTCTTGTCTTGTTAATGTTCACCATTCTCACTGGTGTGAGGTGGTATCTCATTGTGGTTTTGATTTGTATTTCCCTGATGGCCAGTGATGCGGAGCATTTTCTCATGTGCTTGTTGGCCATGTGTATGTCTTCTTTGGTGAAACTTTTCTTCATGTTTTTTGCACATTTCATGATTGGATTGCTTGTTTCTTGGGTGTGGAGTTTAAGAAGTTCTTTATAGATCTTGGATACTAGCCCTTTATCTGATATGTCATTTGCAAATATCTTCTCCCATTCTGTAGGTTGTCTTTGAGTTTTGTTGACTGTTTCTTTTGCTGTGCCGAAGCTTTTTATCTTGACAAAGTCCCAATAATTCATTTTTGCTTTTGTTTCCCTTGCCTTCATAGATGTATTTTGCAAGAAGTTGCTGTGGCCAAGTTCAAAAAGGATGTTGCCCGTGTTCTCTTCTAGGATTTTGATGGATTCATGTCTCACATTGAGATCTTTCATCCATTTTGAGTTTATCTCTGTGTATGGTGTAAGAGAATGGTCTCGTTTCATTCCTCTGCACGTGGCTGTCCAATTTTCTCAGCACCATTTATTGAAGAGACTGTCCTTTTTCCAGTGGATAGTCTTCCCTGCTTTGCCGAATATTAGTTGACCATAGAGTTGAGGCCCATTTCTGGATTCTCTATTCTGTTCCATTGATCTAGGTGTCTGTTTTTGTGCCAGTACCACACTGTCTGGATGATCACAGCTTTGTAGTACAACCTGAAATCTGGCATTGTGATGCCCCCGGCTCTGGTTATCTTTTTCAATATTCCCCTGGCTATTCAGGGTCTTTTCTGATTCCACACAAATCTTAAGATGACTTGTTCCAACTCTGTGAATAAAGTCCATGGTATTTTGATCAGCCATTAGAAACGACAAATACCCACCATTTGCTTCAAATTGGATGGAACTGGAGGGTATTATGCTGAGTGAAGTAAATCAATTGGAGAAGGTCAAACATTATATGGTCTCATTCATTTGGGGAATAGAAAAAATAGTGAAAGGGAATAAAGGGGAAAGGAGAGAAAATGAGTGGGAAATATCAGTGAGGGTGACAGAAGATGAGAGACACCTAACTCTGGGAAACGAACAAGGGGTGGTGGAAAGGGAGGTGGGTGGGGGGTTGGGGTGACTGGGTGATGGGGACTGAGGGGGACACCTGACAGGATGAGCACTGGGTATTATGCTATATATTGGCATATCGAATGCCAATAAGAAATATATACAAAAAAATAATTACCATAAAAGAGGCTATTTGAAAAAAAATATAAAATGAAACCAAAAAAACCCAACAACTCATTTTTACCCAGGAATGTCTTTGGGGGCAGGGTGGGCAATGGGAGTGAGTTGGGGTATGGGAAAGGAACCTCCCAAGGTGACCCTTTTCCCAGAAGAAGGGGCTAGAAATTGGGTTTTCCCATCCTGGGTGGGTACCCCATCTCTAAGAAAGAGTAGCGAGGGGGAGGCAGTATCTACCCAAGGAACCCAGAAATGGGTTCACTGTTGCCTCTCTCCTTTCTTCATCACCCCCTGCCCCCACCCTGTGAGCTCCTGGGGCAGGGCATGAGTGGGACCACTCAGGTTTGCTGTTCCCACAGACAAGCCTCTTTTTCTCACTGAGCCTTTTGTCATTTCGGCTCTAAAATGAGTGTGTTATCAGAGAGAAATGGTCTCTAAAGTCTCTTCCAGTTCTAACAGGCAAGGACTGTATTGATTGTACTGTACTGTAGGATCCCCGGATTCATTAATGGCTAGAAACAAATTTCCTGTTGCCATAGAGAATAAAGGCCTTTTTAACTAGAAAGAGATACACTCAAGGAGGCAAGATAAATAGTGGAAACAGCACAGGCTTTCAGTCAGTCTGACTTGGATTAAAATCCTGTACACGGGGCAGGTCACTTTGCTTCTCTGAGAGTCTTTCATCATCTGTAAAGCAGGAACCACCACCCCTACTTCTTGGAACAAGGTCATGTATGTGACAGTGCCCTGGGAGGCACTCTGATGAATGGGATCCAGCCCTTGCTTCCTGACTCCACTTCACTCTGTAGCTCATGGGGTACTCTTTTCTCTCCCCCACCCTGATAGCCAGGCTAGGTTTCCTGCTGGGGCCTTGGCTTCCAAACTTTTCTGGCAGGGCTCCCATGGAGTGTAGGACAACTCAACCTCTCTCACAACCTTCTAAAAGCCCTAAGGGTGGGGATAGTGCAACTGAGGCCAGACCAAGCCTGTACTTTCAGGACAATCAGCTGGGGGGGGGTCTGGCCTCAGAGGCCCTTCACTAGCTTCATCAGTCCAACTCCCCCATCCTGGCCTCCAACCTCCTGGCCCATAACCATCTGGTTCATGACAAAGTGTTCCAGTTCTTGTGTCACCTTCAGGTTCTGGACCTCTCAGCCAACTGCCTCAACAGTGACGATGACTGCTTAAAAGGTGGCCAGACTCCACTCAGTCAAGAGCCCAAAATTCTCAGACAACCACATGACTTGCCTGGCCTGGGGCACCTTGTTGGAGACTCTCTGCTGTTGGACATCCACCTGAGCAACAACCACACCCTGAAAATTTGCTGGCTTGCTCCTGCTATAGGAGCTCACCGTGGCCAGGAATGTTCTTTGTTGCTTCTCTGCTCCCACAACTTATGGCTGCTCCATTTGAGCTCCTAGTGGCCTGCAGTTACCTGCAGCCAAGGAGTGGGATAGGGCATACCAGTCTCAGGTATTAGACCTGAGTCATAACTGACTGTGTACCTTTCTATTTCTCCCTATCCCATACCATCTCCACTATTTTAACCTCTCTGACAACTGCCTGGCCTTGCTAGAATTAAATCTCCTGTCCCCAGCTTAAGGAGGTTGCCAGGTGGCACCAAGAGATGACTGGGTGGTAATCTGAGAGTGGCCACGACATAACATCCAACTGAAACAGCATCATTTTGGCATATGTCACTTGGCCAAAGTAAGCAGAATTCCCAAAACACTTACTGCCCTTTAACACCTCAGCTTGGCCTGGAACTGTCTTCAGAATGTGACAACTCACTGCTCCGTGGCATCCCCAGTTCTGAGGCCAGTCCCTATTTCTCTACTGTCCTTCTGTCCTTGACATCTCTGGTTATCCAGGGGAGTATGATTCAGTATTTTATCAGCTGGTTCTTTGAGATTATGCTCAGGCTGTAAGCTGTGGACTTAGGGGACCAGGAGTTGCACCTGTTTTGGAGGCATGTCGCTATGGGGAAAGAGCCCCTCAAAAGGAACTCCACCCAGCCCTTCAGGACAGCTTCCTCCTAGTGAAGCCTTTGGGCCAACAGAAGAACAAGCCCAAAGTCTTATGTGCAAGAGTCTGCTCCTGCCACTCTTCATTCCCTGGATCTCTCGGGCAATATGGGGCTGACCTTAACCACAGGGACCTTTCAGGGCCTGCAGTTCTCCTCAGGGAAGCTTTCTCTGTAGGACAATGAAATGAAAGGCTCCCAGGCATGGTCTCCTTGCCCTACAGAAGCTCAGTCCCTTGTCTTCCCTGACCACAAAATGATCAGCTGTCCCAAGGGCCTTGGTTGCTCTCCCTTGGCTAGTCTAGACCTTTACTACCATGGCTTGCAGGCCCTGAAAGGGGTAACCCCAAGGGTTTCTGGCCACCTCATGAGCTTGGCCATTTCTAGCAATCTTCTCCACTGCTGAATGCTTTGTTTAGGGCTGGTGTGATGTGCCAGACTTGAGTATTTATCTTGGTGGTGAGAAGGGCTCTTGGGATGACCAATGGGTGACCACAGTCCACCCTGTGTGAGGCATGAGGGCCTGTGGGCTACATGGACCTGGCTGGTGGTGACTGTCCTGTTAGCTATAGTTTGACCATCTTGAGAAAGAGCTGTTTGGGTCTTAGTCTGGAGCTCCCCAGCAATGATGTTAGCACAAAGGCCTGTGTAGGAAGCTGAGGGGAAGACTATGAGTGGGATTCTTTTGCAAGGCATGGCCCCAAACCCCTTGGTGGCAGACAAGAGAAGAGAATTAGGAGATATATGAAGGAGGATGAGCACAGTCAGGCCATAAGTGCTCCCTGTGTACAGAGGTAGACACATGGCAGCTGGAATGCAGATCCACTGAGGACTTTAAAGAGGTCATGTTTGGGTCTCTAAGCCAGTGTGTAGCCAGAAAATAGAGACGTACACCCTATGAGAAAAACTACAAAAGACCTTTAGACACATCTTCCCCTTCCCCCTACCTGAATGCTCATCCTCTACTTAGCCATCTCCCTTCCTTTCCAGGAAGCCTGTCCTGGCCATGGACAGTTCTGACTCCTAAGACAGGTTTTTTTTCCTTGTATGGAGTCCATATCTGCTTCTACTCTTGGGTTCCAGCTCTGCTCTCTGGGGCTACAAATATATATATGTTCTTTTAGACTCTGACAGAAGCCTGAAGACAAGAGATCCACGTTCTCTTGAACCCCCTTTTCTCCAGGCTAGATAGCCCTACCTCTTTCAATCAATTCTTATGATACTAAAATGTCACCAAATGTAACCTCTCTGTGTTTCAGTTTCCTGTAAAATGGGGACTAAATCAGATAAGACATACAAAAAGCTTAGACCAGTGTGTGGCATATTGTAAACATTCAGTAAATGTGGGTTGTTATTAAACTTGTATTTCTGGGATGCCTGAGTGGCTCAGCAGTTGAGCGCCTGCCTTCTGCCCAGGGCGTGACCCTGGAGTCCCGAGATCGAGTCCCACATTGGGCTCCCTGCGTGTAGCCTGCTTCTCTCTGCCTATGTCTCTGCATCTCTCTCTCTCTGTGTCTCTCATGAATAAATAAATAAAATCTTAGAAAAAATAAACTTGTATTTCTATTTTCTATTTGTAATGACGTGGATGGAGCTAGATTATATTATGCTACATGAAATAAGTCCAAGAGAGAGACAAAAATCATATAATCTCATCTATATGTGGAATTTAAGAAAGAAAACAGATGAACATATGGGAAGGGAAGGTGAAAGGGGGAGAGGGAAACCAGTCAAAGAGACTCTTAACAATGGAGAACAAACTGAGGGTAGTTGGAGGGAGGTGGGTGGGGGATGGGCTATATGGGGGATGGGCATTAAGGGTGCTTTTTGTGATGAGCTCCAGGTGTTATATGTAAGTGATGAGTCACTGAATTCTACTCCAGAAACGAAAGTTGCACTGGATGTTAACTGAGTAAAAGTTGAATTAAAAAAAAATTTTTTTAAACTTGTATTTCTAGATGTGATCACTCATTGAAGTTAAAAGACTGGGCCTTATTAATCTCTGTATGTCCAGTGCTTTGTCCAGTGTCTGGCACACAGTAGGCATTTAATTTATGTTGGCTGTAAGACAGTGACATGGTCTCTAGTCCCTGTTCCATTCTATTTACTCTCCCCTGAACATATTCTAGTTTGTAACCTTTAATGTATGAAGCCTAGACCTGAATACTGTCTACTCATTCCAGGATCAAGTAAATCACAAGTGTAAAATCTCAGAATCCCAGAATTTCACATTATGGACAGACTTTAAAAGTCATTTATCTACTCCACAGAGTCCACCTTCATCCCCCAACTTCTCCATCTGATGCTACAGGCCCCAGCAAGTTGTCATCTATCTCATGAATATCCCAGTGAGCTGGGTTCTGGGAGGACAGCAGTTCCTCTGGGGGCTGGAGCCCTGTGACCTCAACGCACACCAGAAGAAGAGTTAAGGGGCTTGGTTTGGCATCCTGACTGAGGCCGACATCTCTGCTCTGGATCACTTCCTTTCCCTTCATTTCTAAGAGAAATTACCTTTTTAAATGTGTGTTTGTCAAAGGGACAAAATGGGTGTTTCTGTGTCTAAGCTTGTGGAGTGAGGAATGAGCAGTGCTGAAGGGGTGAGAGGAGAGACAGAAGAGTAGTGAGTGGTAGTGGCAGAGAGAGGCAGACAGAAAAGCCACAGAGAGAAACCAAAAGAGACACACACACAGAAACAGAGCAAGAGAAAGGAAAGACACACACAAAGATAGAGAGAAGGGGACGCCTGGGTGGCTCAGCGGCTGAGTGCCTGCCTTCAACTCAGGGAGTGATCCTGGAGCCCCAGGATCGAGTCCCACATCAGGTTCCCTGCATGGAGCCTGCTTCTCCCTCTGCCTATGTCTCTGCCTCTCCTTCTCTGTGTCTCTCATGAATAAATAAATAAAATCTTAAAAAAAAAGACAGAGAGAAGGGAGAAAGAGCCTGAGACACATCTACATAGAGACAGAAAGAGTGAGTAAGTGAGAGAAAGAGAAAGGGGGAGAGAGACACCTAAGCCAGCAAGAGCAAGTGAGCGCTGGGCAGTGTCTGTGTGTGGAATCTGGAACCCTTTCCTGTGAATGACAGCCCTGAGGCCTTTGGGGAAACATAATCAGCCACCTAGATTTTCTGGCAAGGAAACTCCAAAGGCCAGTCAGCTGCAGACCCTATAACTAGCAAGATTCTTGTCTCCCTCCTAATAGCTGCCCCCTGAATGTAGTTCCCTCAGGTCCTGGTCGATAGACTGGGCATCACAGAGAAAGCAGCCAGATAATGCTTTCTCCAGCTACCCCATGGCAAGAATATATATGCAGACATCTCTGGTGATGCTGGCCTGCAAAAAGTATACCAGTTCCCCAGACCAGAGGGATGCTATGGCACTTCAATGCACTGACCAGACCAAAAAAAATCCCTTGTGCCTGAGGTCTGGGGGAGCTTGGACTCCCTACCACATACTGTCCCTATAACCACCTAGTTTGGCCTCTGGCTTCCTGGGCTTTCATTTTCAAAGAACCCATATTAAGCACCTGCACAAGGGTGGGGCAGGGATGAGCCAGCCACACATGAAAGAAATCCAAGGCCAGGCCTATGCTCACAGAGGGGTACCAGAAAGAAACAGCCAAAGGGCTGTTCAGGCATAAAAGGCATGTGATAAGCCAAGTTAACAGGTAATCAAGGCTGAATGAACAATCCATAAAACATATCTACACTATCACAAGAATAAGGATAAATGCATACCTGACAGCAGAGTGTGGACAGGAGAATAGGCAGGGCAGAGCCAGCAAATTGGCCACTCTTCTAACTAATCAGGAAAGGCTCTCTGGATAAGGTGGAATTTCAGATTGCTGAGCATGTCTGCCCTCTCTGTAATGTGATTAAAATTGGTTTAGAAATTTGTGCTATATTTCGAGTGCTGTGCTTAAAATGTAATTGCATTTGGCCGCATATTTGACATTCTTGAAATTAGAGCAGCTTGCATGCAATAAGAAAATTTGTCTAGAATGGAATTTGATTTTTAAGCCAATGCATAGAAGAGCAGTTGCAATCTGAGCCTCTGATGGATGGTTCCTTCAGGGTTGGCTCTCTCCTTGCACTTCCTGTTCATTCTGGGACTCTTCTCAGCACTCAGCAGGAGGGAAGCTTCTTGCCCTCTGACTTCAGAAACCACATTTCTCCTGGCAGTCAGAGTCTGAGCTATCGTGACTCCCTGATCTAGGCGTCTCTTACACATCTGCCAGCTTCCAATTGTATGCCAGGCTGAGGCAGTTAGGGACTGTCTTTATCACCCAGGATTTAAGAACTTGTTCTGGGATCTGAAACACCTGGATCTGGTTCTCTGTTCCTCCTGGTTTGTTCTTTGTCAAAACCCAAAAGAGCTATTGGGATTGTTGGCTAATTCTCTCCCTCCACTGTGGTGGAGGCTGAATGACTGCTCAAGATTCTGTCACCACCTCAATAGGGATGGTGAAGAGAAACGAGAGCAAAAGAGGGGGAAAAAAGAGATGTCATATATCAGGGTGTCCCAAACCCTTTCCAGACTAGACTCTGGCTTGTCAGCTGTGCCCTTGTCATTGGAGATTATAGAGAAACAACCTGCCTGTGTGACCCTAGAATCTTAAGACTTAGAGACACTGCAGGCATCATCTAGTCAGTTAACAAATATCTGAGCACATACCATGTACCAGGCACTGTGCCAGGTGATGGGGTTTTAGAGCTGAACAAAATAGGCTTTGGCCCTCCCTCAGGAGCTTCCAGGGCAGTGGGGTGACAGTCTTGGTACAGAAATGCACAATCATTTCATTTCTTGTAGGTGCAAGGGGTTCAGGCCAAGTACAGGTACTTCGGCTAGTTCAATAGTCTGGAAGGCTCCCTTGCAGAATCCATATTTAAGGTCAAGGCCAGTAAGGAGGAGAAGTTAGCTGGGAGAAAGAAGGCTGGGAGTGGGGATTTGTGAGGGTTCAACATAGGAGGGAGCAAAGTTCAGATTACTTCACAGACTGATTAGGTTCCCATAGAAACACTGCACCTCAGGCCAGCTGTCTTGCAAATGACTGCTTTTAGTCACAAGACCAGACAGTGGCAAACCTGGCAAAGAGATCTAACCACCCTCTTCTCAAGCAAGCCCGTGGCCCAAGAGCATCAGCTATGTATTTGATGGACAAGTACACTGTCACGCTGGCCAGTAGGTGGAGAGCAGCTTTACTTAACCTTTTTCTAATCATGTTTTTCTTTCTTGGGCACAGAATCTAGAAGCCTCCAGGTGGTCACCACTCCAAGGGACAGGGCTGGCCTCAGAATATCTCAACTTTCCTTGATAAACATATTCTACCAAGCCAAGGGAAAGGAAGGAGCACACTGAGCCCATGCCCTGGGTCAAGTATTTGGACAAACACCTCATTAAAGCCTCCTGGGAGACTTCAGAGGTAGGTACCTCTTTGCTTTTGTGGATGGGGAAACTGAGGCACAGAGCAGTGAAGTAACTTGCCCAAGGCCACAGGGCTAGAACGTGGGGGAGCAGGAATTCCAACCTAATGGGGTTGATTCTCAGAGCAAGGTTTTCCTGCAGTTCAACACAGCCTCTGCCACAGCTGTGGTGTTCCTACCAAGCATCAGTTTATCTGGGAGCAGACCCCACTGGGTCCTGTTAGTTGTCCATCCTGGGGCCTAACTTCATGTCCAGCTGGGGGGGCCATCACCATTCTCATCACACCTGTGAAGGACCAGCTGGAAGAGGTCCTTGGCTTCTCTAAACTCTAATCAGGCTTGATCCAGCACAGAGATGCAATCTTACAGGGAGGGTGCCAAGAGGCAGGCTTGTAAGGATATCATTTGATTCCTCTGGGGGTGAGACTCCCTCTATGTGTCCAGAGCATACTGTGAAAGGGATAATGCTCTGGAGCTTTGCAAGCAGCTCGGCCTTCTCGCAGGAGAGGTAGCTAGTTCTCAGAGCTCTTTCCTCTCCTTAGGATCCTTGGTGTTTCCCACTCCTAGCTCATTTGGCTCTGTGCTCAGGTTGTGTGCAATGACGGACTACTCATTTTTGAAAGTTAGCATAATTCCTTTTGGGGAGGTATTTGTATTTCCATTATGAAAAAGGGCTGGAAGGTGTGAGGAAATGCACAACATCCTGTCTCTTCTGTAGAATGAGCTGGGTTCTCCTCTCCAATGCCACTTCCCAAGGGTCCCAAGAGGGTTGAGATGAGCTGTCTTATCAGTGCTTACAAACCTGGGCTTAAGTCTGTTTCCTTACTGGACAGTCCTCTTGTGGAAGAACAGTGCTTTCACTGAGCATTGTGATTCCAGCATCTGACCCTGACAGTAGATACTGAGCCCTGAAATAAAGGACTCATGTTTACTGAAGACTTATACCCAAGAACTGAGCCTAAGAACCATACTTTCCTGGGCAGGTAAAATTCTTGTTTGGGGGAGAAAGATTACTTGGGAAAATAAGTGCCAACTGAAAAATCTGCTTAAGGAATAGAGAAGACACCAAGGTGTTTCCAAGTGGGAGGTGACAGTGGCAAGCTGGACTAAATGACATACTCTAAGATCTCTTCCAACTGGGAGAGTCAAGGATGTCCCTAAAATCAGAGCAAAAGCAAATGTTCACAGTGATGCTTTGCTCTGGTTTGAATGACAGCTTGAGAAACCATCCTTTCCCTTCCCAAACGAGTTTCTCTCCCCAAACCTAGGAACAGGTTTGTGACTGGATTTCTAGAATTAGAACACCTTCTCTGTGGCAAAATATATTTTTCATCACCAAATTTCCATATCATTACAACCACTCTCTTTTCCAATTTTCCCCTTTTCTGGAGGGAGACCTAATATGTAGGATCCTCCTCTGGCCCAGAGCCTTTACCCAGTTCACCTCCTACCCCCTCTAACTGGGGGGTTTGTCCTGTAGTCTACTGGCCAAAATGAGTACAGCAAACCTGTTTAATATGTGTGTGCAAGGGGGGATGGTGGGAGGCTAGAAATAGAGATACTCATTGCTAATTGTATTGAATGAAGATGAATGAGCCCTTTGTTTCAGAGGGAGAAATCTGAGGAAAGTGCCAAGGAAGCCTTCAGTTGGGTAAAATGGTGTGTGGGATCCTTGATCCCAGGAATCCAGAGGCACCTGAACAGCAAATGGTTTATCCTTTTGTTCTCCTCTCAGATCCCCTGGGGCCTCTACCAAATTTAGGTCAAAATGAGGGGCTTCTCACAAAGAATTAAACACACACACACACACACACACACACACACACACACACAGAGTGGATACAGACTCATAGACCTCTCAGACTAGGTATCTACCCTCTGCATTGTTTGTTATGCTGGGTCTCAATCCAAACAGCTTATAATTAATTGTGTTAGTGGCTTCACTTGCCCATTTATATTAATCGTTATAAGCATTTGAGTTTGCAACTCTTATTACAACTCTGCCATAGAACATATGACCATAGCAATAACCCTGATATTTGTATAAGAATTTAGATCCGTGGACCAGCAGCATCAGCAGCACCTGGAAGCTTGTTAGAAATGCAGCATCTCAGGCCCCTGAATCAGAATCTACAGTTTAACAAGATCCTCAGGTGATTCACTTCCATTCAAGTCTGAGAAGCACTTGTTTAGTAAACCATGGACAACCACACTGTGGGAACCTGGTCAGAGTTCTTGGGTCTCTGGATTACCTGCCATGTTTCCTGTCTTGTCATCTCCCATCAGTGATTCTATACCCTAAATCCTAAAGGGCCTCTGAGGTTGTTTCAGAGACAGCAAGAAAGCAGGGAACTAGAGAAATGTATTTGACTTTGTAAGGCAGTCTGGGAAGGGAGAGGTGATGGTAGCTAGAAGGGAGAGATTATGCATAGACCCAATTCCTAGGGCCTATGGTATACTCAGAGTGCTCCCCAAAATCCATTCCCTAGTATGTAAAATATGACCTGGTTACCAGATATTAGAGCAGGGCTAAGAAAGCCAAGGGTTATGGAAACAAAACCCGGCTGCTGAAAAACATAGAACAATGTGTTCTATGCTATAAAGTTCAACCAGCCACTTAAATGTTCTCTGTGATAAAGCTGTCATCCAACTGCAGCTTGCATTCCTCCAGTGATAGGGAGCTCATTACCTCACAAGGTATCTATTCTGTTTCATGGTTGATCAGTACCGTTAGAAAGGTAATTCTTTGTGTGAGCTGAAATATGCTTCCCCATGGTTTCTATCCATTTATGGGTCCTGGCTCTGCCCTCTACCTCACGCCATCTGCTCTTGCTGTCTTGTAACAGCCTTTCAGAGGTTTAGAAACGACACTGCCTTCAAGTGTTCTCTAAGCTAAACAGCTCTAGCTCCTTCAATTGTTTCTCATGGGACCTGGGTTCTAGCTCTCTCCCCAGCTCATTCATGCTCCCCTTAACAAGTAGGAATAAGTGCAAAGGTGCATAAAGAGAAAATAAGAGGCTAAGCGATGGCCTGAACCAATGGCTGGAGACAGGGCTCCAAGTACCTGCCCAAGAGGCTCAGTTTAGAATTTAAGGGCAGGACCCTCTTCAGATGAGTAACACAGGACTTCTGTTCACTGAGAACATTTTTAGAACCTGGGCTTCCCATAAGAGGCAAAACAAGGCAGGTTTTAAACAGTTAGCCCTTGATACAGTACCAGTTCCCATCCACGTAGAGAGGACATAGCAGTTATCTCCACCAACCCCACTTTGTTTTCCATCCCTTTGGAGGGGGTAGCTCTAGTGCACCTTGTCAGTGACCATCTCTGTCAACCAGGGACCCTAGGGAGTGGGTACAGCCCTCACTTTGCCACCTCCCTTTTTGCCCTGTGAGCTCTTCTCTGGTCACAAGACTGTCTTTTCTACTCTCTCGGTGATTTTCACAAATCTGCTCTAACATTCCATTGCCTAACCGACTTTTCATAGGTTACACTGTCAGTGGCCCTGGGCCCTCCACCTATGGTGAATAATAAACAGCAATACTAATAGATAATATTTGTTGAGTGTTGACTATGTTTCAAGCACTTTACATGCATTAATTTATTTAATCCTCACAGCAACATGAAGTGAGTACTATCTATTATTAGCCCCATTTTTCAGATGAGGAAATTGAGGCACAGAGAGGTTAACTAACTTACCAAAGGTAAAATGGGAAATAAAAAGCAGTATGTAGGGATCCCTGAGTGGCTCAGTGGGTTTAGCACCTGCCTTCAGCCTGGAGCCTGACCCTGGAGTCTCAGGATCGAGTCCCACGACAGGCTCCCTGCGTGGAGTCCGCTTCTCCCTCTGCCTGTGTCTCTGCTTCTCTTGCTCTCTCTCTCTCTGTCTCTTATGAATAAATAAATAAAATCTTTAAAAAAAAAAGCAGTTTGTAGAGTCTAGCTCCTAAGCCCACATGCTCAGCCACCATCACCTTTGAGGCAAATTTCCCCCAGTGTATCCACACACCACCTATATCAGAATCACTTGGGGAGCTTATTTAAAACTTCCAAATCCTGAGGAAAACTATCCCTTCATGCTCTATATTGCAGGGTGGATTCATCTTCCCTTCATCTTCTGAGGCCTGTGGATCTCACAAACTAGTAGGTTTCTAAACTCAAGGGTCATTGGAACTGCCTTCAGAGTTTGTTAAAAACACAGACACCTCCAGAGTCTGACTCCGTAGGCCTGGGGTGGGATCCAGAAATGAGCAATTACTATCATTTTAACTGTCATAAACACTGAATGATCCTCACTTCAAGTTTTTTTCCACTTTTTTAAAAATTTATTTTATTTTATTTATGATAGTCACAGAGAGAGAGAGAGAGAGACAGAGACATAGGCAGAGGGAGAAGCAGGCTCCATGCACCGGGAGCCCGATGTGGGATTCGATCCCGGGTCTCCAGGATCGCGCCCTGGGCCAAAGGCAGGCGCCAAACCGCTGCGCCACCCAGGGATCCCTTTTCCACTTTTTTTTAAACACTCCTGGCCTTATGGCTCAGCAAAGGTCCTCACCATGTCCTTTACCTGGTATGGGATCTCTCAGCTCTCCACTGCACAACCTCTCCTTTCCTCAGCTCTTAGAAGGCACCTTTCCCGTGGGCAGAAGTGTACATATATGGGTTCTTTTTTTTTAAAGATTTTATTTATTTATTCATAAGAGACACACAGAGAGAGGCAGAGGGAGAAGCAGGCTCCATGCAGGGAGCCCAATGTGGGACTCGATCCCTGGTCTCCAGGATCACACCCTCGGCTGATGGCGGCTCTAAATCCCTAAGCCACCGGGGCTGCCCCATATATGGGTTCTTGATCCACCCTCAGCTGGCTTCTCAGGTGAGGATCAAGCTCTTTTGCTCTCTTTCCCCTTCTCTCTCTGGCTGCTCTCCTCTAATCATAAATGAACTCAACACCACCCACAACAACAAAAAAAACAAACTTCCTGCTTTTGCACGAATCACTGTCCTGTGTCTTTGTTCACCATAAATGTCTTGAAAGAGTAGTTTATAACCTCCCTGGACAAGTTACTTAACCACTCTGTACATCAGTTTCTTCATCCATGAGAATTGTAACAGCACATACCTTAAGGGATTAGGGAGGATTAAGTTTATTAATATATGTAAAGTGCACAGAGCAATTCTTGGCACATGGTTAAGTGTTCATTATAATTATTAGCCATATATATGGTAGCTCTTGTTTTATTATTATTATTCTTCACAATATCCAACAACCTAGTCTCAATCCTCCTGAAATTCTGTGAACTTCAACTGTTTCACATCCCTTCTTTTGTTTTTAATATTATTTATTGAAGAATAACACACATATGGAAAGGTGTCCATTTTATAATGACACAACTTCTGAGTTTTTCCACAGGAATATATCTGCATGTACTCAGATCAATAAATAGAGCAGTATCATTACAGCTAGAAGCCTCCCTTTGTAAACATTTATTTTTTTAACATATTATGGTTTTTATGTAATACCTAAAAATTTAGGACAATTAATTTTATCATAAATTACCTACTTGCTTATATGGTCTTATTTTTACTTTGTAGCTTCATTTTTCTATTAAGCTCTAAAAATATAAAGCTATTTTTAGGAAAACACTGAATTAAAAATTATTTAATTTGAATTATTCATTATAATGATTTTCAGTGTCTTAAGGAAGATCTTAACTTTTAATCACATTAGCTGTTGTATATAGAATTAGCACACTACATCACCAAAATGTTTAAAATTTTAACATTTACAGCAAGCCTGTTTGGGGAAATTTTTATTCACTAAAAAAACATGATGACTGATTGTTTTTTCCACTAAAACAAAAAGAAAGCATTTGAAATTAAATATTTTTCTTGATTAAAGAAAGGTATTTTGTTTGCAGAAAAAATACTACAAAATAATTTTAATGAGTGTCTCATGGTATCTAGGAATCATTACACTGATTTGTTGTTACTGAAATACAATGTAAAATAAAATATAATAATATGCTCACTGGCAATAATCTGGAGAAATTTAATTCACCTATAATTCCACTGGGAGGAAACCTCTGTTAATATTTCGTGTCTATTCTTGCCAAGTTTATTCTATGCAAGTGGAACTACGAAGAGCTGCTCCCCAGTCCTCTCTGCTTATCACCCTCTCTGCTTTGGTCTCTGGGGGACTTCCCTTCTATGAGGGAAAGTGAGTGAGGGGGGATACATGAAGGCTAAAAAGCTTGACCTGACTCAAAGTAAAGAAAAAAAAAAAAAGTAAAACCCAAAGTTCTTAAATTTCAAAGCTTCTGCTGCAGTGTTTTTGTGTTACCAGGATTTAGTGGGTCTGCTTTTAGACAAGGCATTGTAATTGGCCTCAGATCTCTACACCAGTAGAAGCAGAAGCAAGAAACCGAAACTGCTTTGCAAACTATGCAAAATTCAAAATCCATTGTGGGTCCGAATTCAGAAAAATATATATATATTGCTTTTAAAATGCTGATTTAAATTTTCTGATTTCTGAGTTTTGGTGCTTTCCTTGAAAGGGGTGGGTTGTAGGGGATCCCTGGGTGGCTCAGTGGTTTGGCGCCTGCCTTCAGTCCAGGGCGTGATCCTGGAGACCCAGGATCAGGTCCCACATCAGCTCCCTGCGTGAAGCTTGCTTCTCTCTCTGTATGTCTCTCATGAATAAATAAATATAAAATCTTAAAAAAAAGAAAGGGGTGGGATGTGCCTTATGACAAAGAGAGCTGCTATGAACTCTGATCAAGTAGTTTATCCACTGGACAATTATGTGAAAAAGGATGCAGAGTGCATTACATCTGCAGAAAGGGTGCCAGAGCCCTCACTGCATTATCCTGCTGAAGCTCCAGTCTCATTATTATCAACTGAATTAATTCCAAGTTTGGTGACAGTACTGTTGAGAGTAACTGCTGGGTGCTGTTGGCACACACTTGGCTTGCTACTGACGTTATTTAATTTTAATTATATATTTGAAATTTGAAACTATATTTATATTTTGAATAAGCAATGCATTCACACCCTTTTCTCAGCAATATGAAGTTGCTTTCCTTGGAGTTTCTTGTATATCCATTCTAAGACAGTCTGTGCTCGCTCATGCTCACATGTGCCTCCTTTTAGTTTGGCTCGGAGGTACTGGGGACACTACCTCATTGGCAATTTAAAGGACTTCTAATGGTCAATCTCAGTGAACCATTTCCTCAATTACTCCAGCCAAAAAGCAGGGAATCACCTCTGATCCTGCCTTCCTCCTTACTCTATACATAAAACACATGTTAATTCCCCTCCCAGTGTTCATCACTGGTCTTGTCTTCTCTCCCTGCTGCCAGTCCCAGGCCAGGTCACTGTCCCCTGTCATGAAAAGAGAGCCTCTCAAATCACTTTCTTGTCTCCAATCTCTCTCCTTGCATCATTTTATCTCCCAAATGCCATCAGATTCCTCATCCCCAAAGCATAGGTTTGATGTGTCATTCCGACTGAAAAACTGTCAATGTATTCTACTGCCTCTAAAGCAACATTCTAACTCCTCAGTAGGGAAGATTTTTTTCCTCAATGGGTGGAACAAATTGTAGAAACTTTGTCTCTTTTTAGGTGTGTCTGGTCGCTGAGTCTGGGTCCTATAGGAAGACAGCTCCTGCAGCTGCCACAGAAGCTGGTCCTCAGGATCCGAAACCAGATACTCCCAGAATCAACCCCCACCCCCCCTCCCCGTCCCCCACGGTCATGCTGGCATTCCCAGGAAAGAACTAAATCAGGCTGCCACGGACCCCAGACCCAGTTGCTACTTAGAAAGGCTACTCCCTAAGGGCTAGAATACCCTGAGTATTCCCTTCTTGGTTTCAAGGTAGCTGAGAAACCCAGCTAAAGTGGCTACGTGAACATGGGAAAACAGTTGTTGCTCTCCATTTCCGTCCTACTGTCTTTCAAACAAAATCCTGATTGAGATTTTCCCAGAACTTAGAACTCACCTCCAATTCCATAAGGCCTTACTAGCCGCTTCCTAAGAACTGATTCAATTTGGTGATTTCCCATGATGGCTTCACCTGAGGCTGCCTCGTACCTGCGGGCTCCCTCTAGCCCCCTCCCCCAACGGTTTGTTGTAAGATGGCCGGGGCTCTAGAGTTTCTCACAGGTTCAAAAGAGCCACAAAGCGCATGCGCCCATTGAATCCTGGGTTTCACTCTAATTGGACGAACCCAAGACACAGATTTCAGTTTGAGCCAATCACTGTGGCCAGAGAGAAGCAGTGCTTTGATTGGTGGGCTGGAAGGGGGGCGGGTCCTGGCGATGAAACAACTCCCCCGCCCCCTGCCCACCCTTTTACCCAAGAGGGTGACAGAGGGATGACAGCCCAAAAGGAAGGTGGGGAGTTTTTGCTGGAAGGTGGTGATGTGAGCGGCTGACTTCTTTCTTCACATCTCTCCCACTGCCAACTCTGTGTGTTTGCCTAACGTGGTCCTCTCAGCCTGAATGGCCCTTCCCTTCAAGGGCTGCCCACCTAAATCTAAGCCGATCTTTCAAGGCTCCCCATTCCCTCTTCCACCCAGCTTCAGTCAGTCCCAAATTGGCCCAGAGCATTCCCACTTCATTTCTTCATCTTCTTACTGGATCACAGCACCTACTGGTGGGCCTTGCATTGGCAGTGCCTTGGATTTGTGTGGCTCTCACCTCTGAGGCTGTGAGGCCACCTTGGAGAGCACGAATGCAGTCTCTGGGGCTCCTCCCTTGGCCTTCCTGGGGCCCTACCCAGCCAGTGGTGCCTGCTACCAGAGATCCTCGGTATATTTAGTTGAACTGAATAGGATATCAAGCTGTTTTCAAACCTCCTCAAGTATTTCCAGAAGCATTATTTATACACTTGTGAATGTGTCCCAGTCAATCCAGACTACTCATTATAATAGGTCCCTTGAGCAGTTCTCCAAGCCGGCTGAAGCAGCAGTTTTGCACTTAGGAACAAGGGCTAGACTCAACATTGCAGTTGTGGTATCTCCACTTCTGGCTACTTGTACACCTCAACAATTCTGGTGTGTTCTCAAACTCCTCAAGACTGATCATCAGAGAGGGGAGAAGGATTAACATTTGTATGGTTCTAGAGAGAGGGCTCACCTGGGTAAAAGGGGCCTATCAAACCTTCTTTAGGGCTTCCCTAGCTCCCAGCCCAGCTTTGCTCATGCCCTGGTGCTTTCTGTGCTTCCCTTCTATTTCTTTCCCCACCCCCAAGCAAAACAAAAAACAAAACAAAACAAAACAAAGCCCTCTTTTGTTTTCTAATTTCTTAGGTGAGGTGGAAAGTTTCTTTCTTTTTTTTTTTTGGAAAGTTTCTAAATGTCCACTAGATACTTGAACTACCTGAAAACCTCTGTGAGGTGGTGTTTATCCAGCCTGGGCTTACACACCTCCAATAACAGAGACCTCACCACCTTGTGAGATGGTTCTTTATATTTCTGAATGCCTCTGATTATCAGCACATTCTTTCTTATGCCAGATAAAAACTATTTCCCTATTGCTCCTGCCTTGTGGTATTGTGGGGTCACACACCACGTTTAGAGACAGGTCCTAGATGTGTGTGTGTGTGTATGTGTGTATGAGAAAAAGTGAGACAGGCAGACAGACACACCAAAAGAGACATGGCGGGAGCTGGCAGGGCCTATGGAGGGCCCTAGGTCAGCAGTTAAAGTTGTTTTGGCAAAAGTAATTGAGAAGTAATAAACATATTTAGGGGGCACATTTTTACATTCAAACTGAGATTTGATGGTTGAGTAAATGTGTATTTGCATAATTCCCTTAGGAAAGACCCACTGAAATAAAAAGGAACCAAAAAGAGATAAAAAGACATCTTCTTTCTGAAACTAGGTATAGGCCACAGAAGCATAGCACAACCTTGGTATTTTCATATGTGAAATCACCGACATCAAAGTAAAAATGAAGACACCAGGAGGAAAAGGCATAAGTTACCCTACTCCTCTCAAAACCTCCCCTTGCCCCATGATGAAGGCCAGTAAATTTTTTTCCATTTCCTTTGTTTTCTATTTGTTGTTCCAAAGAGCTGGGTTTTCTTTTTGTCTTTCTTTTTCTTCTTTTTAAAAAAGGCTTCTAAATGGAAGCATAGGCAATCTGTGTTTAGTTCTACCAGTGGTTATTTTTATGATGTTAAGCACCATGCTTAAGCCTATCATTCTCAGGCAGCCTGGGTGGCTCAGCGGTTTAGCGCCGCCTTCAGTCCTGGGTGTGATCATGGAGACGGGGGATCAAGTCCCATGTCAGGCTCCCTGCATGGAGCCTGCTTCTCCCTCTGCCTGTGTCTCTGCCCCTCTCCCTCTCCTCTCTGTGTATTCTCATAAATAAATAAAACTTTTTTTAAAAAGCCTATCATTCTCAATTTTTCAATTTCAAAAGTGGAATAGTATCTTTGACTACCCTCTGAGAGAGAAAATTGTCAAATTTACTCTTTACCTCCTGATTTTGTGTTCTTCCATTTCTGTCCCTATCTAGTTTAGGTAAATTATGATTGTTCTCACATTGCATAGCTTTTCTTCTAAGGACTGACCTGACTGTCAAAGACTTACTTTCTGAAAAGGCCCAGACCCAATTTCAAGAGTGAATGGATTATTTCAAACTTACAAGGAACAGACAATTCCTATACTACTTAAACTATTCCAGAACAAAAAGAAGATAGGAAAACTGTCCACGTTTTTCAAAATTATTTTTCAATTTTTTAGATCCAATGTTCTATGTAAACATTCAATGATATAATAGATAAATGAAATGTGGCATATACACACTATGGAATATTATTCAGCTTTAAAAAGAAAGGACATTCTAAGGCATGCTACGACATTGGTGAAAGTTGAGGATATTATGCTCTGAGATATAAGCTCGTTACAAAAGGACAAATATTGTATGATTCCACTTATGTGAGATATGCAGAGTAGTCAGATTGAGAGACAGAAAGTAGAATGTTGGCTGCCAGGGGCTTTTGGGAGGGAGAATGAGGTTATTGTTTAGGATGCAGAGGTTCAACTTGGGAAGATGAGAAAGTTCAGGAGATGGGCAGTGCTGCTGGTTGCACAGCAATGTGAATATACTCAGTGCCACTGAACTGTACACTTAATAGTTAAAATGGGTATCATATAAATATATATCTAAAATATAAAGATACATATCTCATAAAATTTAGACATTTATATAAATACATGCTTACATGTTTATATATTATTTATATTATATATGTAAGCACAAATGTATATGTGATCACAATAAAAAAATTCAAGTATATAGAATCATATAATTTAAAAGCAAGAACTCATTATCTTTCTCCTTCCACCCACCCATTTCTACCCTTCTCCCTACATGAAACTGTTCATATGGATGATTGAAAATTTACTCAACTAGTCCCTACTGAACATATTTAGATTGTATCCGGGTTATTGCTTTGACAAACAATGCTGTAATGAAAACATCCTTGAAATATAATGTTATATAATATGTATATCTGTAGTAGAGAGCCCTGGAAATAGACTGCTAGGTCAAAAGCTATGTGCATTTTATTTAGTGAGTTAGGCTTAGATTTATTGATTTGTATAGTTCAAAATATCAGACATTCAAGAGATTTCATGGTGAAAAGCTGCCACCTATCCTTTTCCCCCAGGAACCTGGTTCCGCTCCTCAAAAGCAACTGATATTATTATTTTTAAAATATTGCACTTTGGCCATGCACAAGTGAAACTGTATATCTGTACCCATAAAAATGCAACTGATAGTGGTTTGTGTGCTTTAAATTTCGTAGTTATTGCCAAATTGCTCCCCAAAGATATTGTACCTGTTTACACACCATGGACGGTGTTTGAGGGTGCCTATTTCCCAATCAACATATGATCAAACTTTATTTATTTGCTAATCTTCTGAAAAAAAGGTATCTCATTAATTTGTATCTATTTAATTTGTAATACTGTAAAACTCAGGTTGACTCGGGCCAGGCCACCATGCCTGCCTCCCACTCCGGGTTCTTCCCACAACCCCCTCACCTCTCTACCTCCCACCCCAACTCCACTGAATAGGAAGACACCCTGTTTTTTCACTTCTGCCTCCCCTCGGCTTTGTCCTCTGCAAGTTCTTCCTAAGCATCCCTGAATGCCCCAGGCCCAATGAGGTGTCCTTCCTCTGTGCCTCCTCCTGTCACAGCACTGGTTGTGCTGCTTTCTGTTTATTTCTATCTTCCTGTCTGCCATCTCCATGAGACAGTGAGGGCTGGGACTAGATCTTTGATCCCTCTATCTCTATTGCTTATCAGCTCTACTTCTATTGCTTATCCTTGTCAGGAAGTATGGAAAGAATGGATGAATGGACAGCTGGCAGTTGCAGGCTAAGGTCACTGGAGTGCAGCTGTTCTGTGTGACTGACTGAAAAGATTTCCCTCATATTAGAAAAATGGAATACATGTGGAAAGTTGAACTTTAAATCAGTGCTGAAATGGTGGATTATTCAATAAGTGATTAATTACCATCATGGGGGAAAACCAATGTACATCCTTCTCTTACACCCAAGTAATTTCCAGGTGGAGATGTTAAATATAGTTAAATAGTAAGAGACAGCATAAACACCTGAAGGAAAGTATACAGGAATACAGATCCAAACTCAGGATGGGGAACCCCTTTCTAAGCATGATACCAAGGCATAAAACATAAAGAAGACTGACAGGTAGATTCCACTATGATTTTGAACTTCAGTGTATGCAAAAAGTCAGAAGCAAAACTGAAAGGCTAGTAAAGTACAAGAAAAAAATATTTCTTTTAAAATATCCAAGCGGTAAGTGGAAGGACCTCTTAAAAATCCATGAGAAAAAGACAAATGGAAAATTAAGCAAAGTTCAGGAACAGGCAATAAAATGAGATTTATTTACTCCTGCATGAATGAAATAGACATGCTAAGAAGCACTTAAAGGAATATTTCCCATACTAGTAATCAACAGAGGGTCAACTAATACAATGTTTTTCACCCAACAAATTAGCAAAGATGACATTTTTCAGGGTTGGAGACCATGTGGAAAAATAACTGCTCATTCCCTGAGAGTGGACATTGGTGGAATCCTTCTGGAGGGCAATGCAGCAGTATTGTATGCACGGAAAAGCTCTCCTTTTGACCTAGATCACTTTTAGAAATCCTATCAAAAGGAAAGAATCAGAAATATGGACAAGCACTCAGCTACAAGGATATTACAGTGACATATTTATAGTGGTGAGAAATTGAAAGCAATCTAAATGTCCAACAAAAGAATAGGAAAAATTATGGGACACTCACAGTCTAGAATGCAGGCACTCAAATCATCATATTGAAGACTGTTTAAGGACAGGAAAATGCTTATAGTGTATTGTTACATTTTTAAAAAGGAGCTTGAATAGATGGGGTGCCTGGGTGGCTCAGTGGGTTGGGTGTCCACCTCATGATTTTGTTTCAGGTCGTGATCTTAGGGTCCTGGGATCCAGCCCCACGTTGGGTTCCACACTTAGCAGGGAGTCTGCTTGGGATTCTCTCTCTCCTTTTCCCTCTGCCCTTCCCCACTCACGTGCACACTCCCTCTCTCTCTTTTAAAGAAAAGTAGCTTGAATAGAATGATACCAATTTTGTTTTTTTAAAAAATATGTGTCTGTGTGTTTGTGTAGAAAAAGCCTAGAAGGAAGATATTGGCTGGTCTGAGGCGTCCCTGCATGCAGGCCACCTTGTTCTCATCAGGGCATTTGGAGTGAACTCCAGTGGTTTCTGCTTTCACACTGAAGCCCAGGAAGCTGCTCCAACAGCTGGGGCAGAGAGACCTGGGAGAAGCTCTGCTTCCACTATGAGACCTGTGGGAAGAGGCCATGCTGCCCCAAAAGTCACAATAGATAAAATCAAGGTATGGTTGCTGCTCCAGCTCATTATATTGTGTTGTTGGGCTTCTACATAATGATATTAACAGTAGCTAACATTTATTGGCCACTTTGTATGTATTTTCATTTAATGCACTTAACATCACAAGAGATATCTCTAAGACAGGTATTAATTGTTCCATATTATGGATGAGGAAACTGAGGCTCAGAAAGATTTGGTGACTTATCCAAGTCACAAAGCTAGGAAGTAGGTTAGATGAGCTGGTCTTCAAACCCAGATAAATATACCTTATTTTCGGCTGCTATGGCAAGAGGGGGAGAACATGACAAATCACAAATGAAAAATAGTAAACGAGCTGGGCTCCCTTTTCCAGGTAGTCCTCTTTCCCCCATGTTGTGCAGCCCACCCTAGCAGATTACCCATCCCCATCAGAAGCCCTTGATCTGCCTGTAGGGTGGAACCTGGCCATGCCCCCTCACTTGGTCAGGCTCTCTTCATCAACTTATGCCTTCCTCCCCAACTAAGGCCCCCTCCCCAGCCAAGGCCAGCTCCCTAGATGGGTTCTCGTCCCCTGCTAGGCAGGATTCCCCGATACTCACCTACACCCCCTCCTCAGCCAAGCCACACTGGGGGGGGGCAGTATCCCCTTCTGCAGCAACCCTCCCCAGGCCCTCTGCCCTGACTTGTTATTCCTTCTCATTTTCCCTCTTCAGTTGGATCTGGATTGCTTTCCCAAGGAGCTGCCCCTTCACTAGAGTTTCAGAGCCAGTGCCTCCTTCCCCAGCCAAACGTCCTTCGCCCTCAGCTGTGAATCACCTGTCAAGTCCCCTCCCCAGCTGTGTGACCTTTCCCTGCCAAGACCCCTTCACCCTCAGGTGTCCCCATGCTAAGTTCAGTCTCTTTCCCCAGGTAGGAGCTCCTTCCCAGCCAGACTCCTCCCCCCAGCCAGGCTCTCTTCACTGAGGGACCAACACCCTCTTCCCCCAGTCTATGCTCACCTTTCCAGGCAAGCCTCCTTCCCAGTAAGGCCCCCTTCCTCAGCCAAGTCCCTTCTCTAGCTTATTTACCCCTCAGCCAGATGTCCTCCCTTTTCTCTCCTGTGGTCCCCTCCTCAGCTAGGTCCCTTTCCTCAACCACATGCCCTCCCTCAGCCACGACCTCTGCCGTGGCACATGCCCTGGCAGAGGTCTCTTCCCTAGAAGGATCCCCCATCTGCTAGGACCCTTCCATTTGCAGGCAAAATCCCTTCCCTAGGGACACGTGGGTGGCTCAGTGGTTGAGCATCTGCCTTCTGCTCAGGGCGTGATCCCAGGGGTCTCAGATGGAGTCCCACATCAGCCTCCCCGCAGGGAACCTGCTTCTCCCTCTGTCTATGTCTCTGCCTCTCTCTTTGTGTCTCTCATAAATAAATAGATAAAATCTTAAAGAAAAAAAGAATCCTTTCTCTAGAAGGCTCCTTCACCCGCTAGGACCTCCCGGCTATGTCCATTAACCTGCCTATTATCCCGTGCCCAGTTTATGTTGTTCTTGGCATTCGAACCTCTCCCACCACCAGGTTCCTTTCGTAGCCTGCGTGTTCCTCCCCAGGCAGACCACCCCCTTTCCTCTTGGGCCCTATTCCCCTGCTAGAGACCCTTCCCAGCCAGGCCACCTTTCCCTGCCAGGGTCTTTTTGCCCCCAGCACCCCCATTCTGGCCAGTCTCCCAACCTCAGCTTGTGCCACCCTATCATACCTGTACTCCCTTTGCAAGACAGGCACATTCCCGCATCCCTTCCCCAACCTATGTCCTCCCCAGCTTCTGCCAG
This sequence comes from Canis lupus familiaris, assembly GCF_011100685.1. Classification (NCBI taxonomy): domain Eukaryota; kingdom Metazoa; phylum Chordata; class Mammalia; order Carnivora; family Canidae; genus Canis; species Canis lupus. The sequence continues at coordinate 54,743,899 of NC_049260.1, read as the reverse complement.
CTTTCCCGGCCAGGTTTCTTTCCCTGGCCAGCTGTCCTTCCCCAGGCTCCCCCCCTTGACTTTAACAGCCAAGAACTCCTTTCTCATCCTCTGCCCCCTAATTCAGCTAGGTCTTTTTCCCTAACCACCCCGTTCCCCATTATCTCCTTCCTCTCCAGACCTATTTCCCCACCCTATGCCCCAGTCCAAAGCCAGGTTCTCTTGTCTGTTAGCTTCTGTCCCTCTTCTCTGCCTATTTCCTCTTTCTCAAGATACTCCCTGATGGGGTCTCCAGAGAAGCATACTTCCCCTGTCTGATCCCATTCGCCCACCTAAAGCCTCTATCACCAGGCCACCTTTCCCAGCTAGCACTCTAGTGCCTTGGAGCCAGCACCTCCCAGATATCTCCCCAGTCCCAGCCAGGCTCCCTTCTCCTTCCATGATTGCTTCCATATCATATAGCTGTTCTCCAGCCCATGCCCAGATCTATCCAAGCCCCCTCCTATGTCTACGCCTGACTTCCCAGCAAGGAGCCCCTCTGCTGCCTCTACCTCCTTCTGGGGCAGGTTCCTTTTCCCAGCCAACCGCCTTCTCAGGTTGTGTTCCCTCCCCCTGCCCCAGTCTGGACCCACTCTTCCAGCTTTGTCCACCCTTCTAAGCCTGGTGGCTCCTTTACCAGCCAGGTTTCCTCCTCCTTCCAGTTCTCCCCCCATCAGACCCTGTTTCCGAGTCCATGCCTCTCTCCCCAGGAAGGCCCCATCTCCTTTCAGACCCTTTTCCCAGACAAGTGTCCCTCCAGGGAGAGGCAACCTGGTGCAGCCTTTCCCCATTCAACAGCCATGGACCCCTTTATCAGCCAGTGTGCCTTTCAGCCTGACCTTCTTCCCCAAAGAGTAGCCCCCTCACCAGTCTACTCCTCCTCCCAGTGTCTCAGTCCCCATCTGGCCTCCTTTCTGATCTCATTCTTAGCCCCAACCCTGATCCCTTCCCCAGAATGTGACCTAGTTTCCAGTCCCCTTCCTTCCCCCTCCCTTTACACCACACCCCAGCTGGGCCACCTTCTCCCACCAGAAGCCCCTCACCAACCTCTGCTCTTGCCTCCAGCCTGGACCACTTTCCTTGCCAGGGATCCTCCCACAGCCAGATCCCCTTTCTCAGATCATGCCTGGCCCCCTCCATCAATGCCCCCTTACCCTAGCCAGGCCCCCTTCCCCACCCAGTGCAGCTCCCTCCAGTAGGGCACACTTCCCATTTCTCGAGGCCTTCACCAGCATTTGCCAGAGGTCCCGAGTCAGGCCCCCCTTGTCCACCTCTGTCCTCTGCCCTCCTTGCAGGTCCTTTCCTCTGCCCAGGCTGTCTTTACTGCCTATGTTCATCAGCTAGTCAGTCCCCTTCCTCAGTCTGTGTCCTTTTCCCCTGCCATGTCCCATTCTTCCTTCCACGCTGACCCCTTCCAGGATTTCCATCCTCCTTCCCAGCTAGGCACCCTTCTATAGACTATGCTTCCCTTCTGGGCCTTGTCTCTCTTCCCTAGCCAGTATTCTCACTCCTATAAAAGGCCTTCTACTTACAGTGCACCCCAATCCCTGATTTTCTCAGTGGCCTTTCTTCTCAGCCAGCTGGCCATCTGAAATTTATCTGACACACATATACAGAGTGAGCTATCTGGCAGGATTTCCCTATTTGCCTTTTGGGGACACCCTCCCACCTCCAAGCCCCCACCCCAAAACGGTGGCACTTTTGCCCTCGGGCAGATAGCCCTTGACTCTTCAATTATTGGAAGTGAGAGTTCTTTTTCATGCATAGCAATGAGAACGTCCCTAAATAAAATCATTTCATGATGTTTTCCACAGAAACATCAACTCCAGACAGCCTCTAGATAAAATTCCTCCCTACATCCTTTCCTGAGAAACATTACACTCCCGGCTGCCACCAAGACCTCAGGCCAGTTCTCCTCCCCAAAGCCTTATCTGGCTCCCCAACTCCTCTCCCTAACCCTCCAGGATTCCTCTGCTGAAGTAGATCCTGGTATACAAACTAAGTCAGCTACACAAAAATAGAGAACCAGGTATTTTAAAAACTTTTATTTTAAAAACAAGTTGCATAATATTTTTAAAAATTCTTTGAATTTATATATTTTGTTTTAGAATATTTGGTGAGTACAATGGACTTTTAAAATATTTATTTAAGCAACATCATTGAAATACAGGATCTGAAGATTTAAAAACTTTTAAACTGTTTATTGCAAATCATTTCACTGTTACCAATCCATTGGCAAATTCAAGATATCAACAAATCTTGACTATCAACAAAAGTAGATTGCTTACTCTTTTTATTTTGGTCTTGTGCTAGTTATAGATACAATAAAAAGGATCAACTATTTTTATGTCCTAAAATCTTTTAAAGCAATTTTCTGTCTCTAAGAATTAAGGAAAATATGCTAAGTTTAGATCTTTCACACTTTGTACCACTTTTAGATGAAATAAACTGGATCAACTGCTTGAATAAAGTTGTACCCTTGCCTGTCTCACAGTAAAGAAAACTTACTAGTTCAGTCTCATCCTTACAGTAAACTAGGCTGCCTGTCAGTGTGTCTCTTTTTGCTTCATACCAGTTGGAGACATCATGAAGTGGATCAACTAGTTGAATAAAGTCATGGCCCTTTCTCTCTTGAATAAAGGAAATTACCTTGAGATCTTTCACATCTGAGACTGAACCTTATCTAACCTGTTTTTGTAAATTCAATTTCTCTACTTAGCACCTACATTTAATTTTTAAGTTTAACAAACGCTTTTATGTAGAATTCAGCAAATCCTAGGCAGGTAAAATTAATTGCAAACCACACAAGTTTGAAAAAACAAAACAAAATACCTGAGGAGGTCTTGTCTGTACCTTGAGGCATCTCCAGAATGGCCCAACTGAGGTAAAACGCAACCGCCGAAACAGTCCACGATACATTTTTCCCTCCAAAGAACCAAAAAGCAAAAGGCATTCACAGAGCATTTCGATCACAGAGACTCCAACTTTATCTAAGTCATCCAATGCATTCATGGGGGCAATCTGGAGACTCCGAGCTAAACTAGTTTTTCCCAAGTTAAGAAGGCATCAAACCAAGTTGCCGTCTTTATCTCAAACGGATGTGCAACAGGACCAATACTCGTCAACGAGGGAGGCAAAGACCTTTAGGGGCCAGAAGTGCTTAAAATCTGGCCAACCTACTCCCCTCAAGTGGCACAATACAGGTATCTCCCTGGTCCTGAGCCTGGCGCCCCCGACCCCCGCCAGCTCCCAAAGCAGAAGAGGATAGAACCGCCAGGCAAGACAGCGTGGGGGGATGGGGCGGGGAGGAGATTTGCGGGGGGAGACTTTCGAGTAAAACGAAGAAAGAAAAAAACCCGAGAAAACCGAAGGGAAAAAAACGGAGCCTACTGAGGAGATGCGGCGGTGGCGGTGGCGGCGGCAGCAACGGCTCCAGCTGCAGCGGCCATGGCGGCGGCGGTGATGGCGACCGGCCTAGAAGAGCCGCGGGGCCGCGCCCCCCACCGCTCCGGCCTCAAGCGGCTTCACCGAGTTGTAGTGCTCCCCGAGGTTGCAGGCGTAGCGCAGGTGGACCAGGGTGAGAGGCTTCTTGGTGTACTCCTCCCCGATGAGGACGGCAGGCGAATCGGCCTGGATCACCTCGATGGGGGTCTGCAGGACGTGCGACAGGGCCCTCAGCTCGAGCTGGCCTCCCCACGACGGGCTGCGCACGATGTCGTCGCAGTAGCTCAAGAAGTCTTCACGGCTGTAGGCGTCTCCGGTGTCGGGGTCGCTGAAGAAGGGCAGGAAGTCGTCGACGTGCTTGCGCATGTAATCGGCCGTGCGGCTCCGCAGGCTCTCCACAGTCACGGAGAACACCAGCTGGTCTTGGATGGCGCGATACATGCAGTGGCCGTCGGCCGGAATATTCTTCAGCTCCAGATTCTTGGACCCTAGGATGGCGGCAAGCTTCTCCTCCTCCTCGCGGCGGAAGCTGGCCAGGTGCTGCGTCTCGGCCTCGGCAATCCTCTCCTGGCGCGCCCTTCTTTCGCGCCTTCTCCGTGCCCTTGACAGGCGGGGAGGCTGGTTCTCCAGATCCATCTTGGCGAGATCTTCAGTAACAGAGTCGACGTTGCTGTTAGCAGGGAAGCTCTCTTGGAACTTCTCCAGCTCCTGTTGGTGTTTCTGCTCCATCTCGGCCTCGAGGCGGGCCACGTCTAGGAGCAACTGCTTTCTTCTCTTCTTGTCGCTCTTGGGGACCGAGTTCTTCATGCCCTGGATGCGGGCCTGCAGCTCGCTCTTCTCGCGGTGGTGGCGTCGTATCACCCGCTGTTGCTCACTCTGAGAGTCTTCCATGATGTTTAACGGCAGGTGAGACTCGAAGTTTGGCGTCCGCTGAAGTGCCGGCTACAGTTCAGACTAACAGCTGGAACCCTGAACGTGCTACGGGTCCTCAGCCCGGCCCTCCCTGCGGCACGTGGCCCATGCGTCACGCGCCGGTCACCCTCACCCTATCCACTGTCTTCTTTGCCATTGGCCACTGTCTCTCCACGGCTACATCCCCTCGAAAGCGCTGGCGCTAGGATTGGCTGTTAGGAGACACTAAATACGCCCCCATTAGACCCCTGTAGCAACGGTTACTTCCAGTTTGCTTTTCGTAATTTCAATCCCGCGTGATAAATCTGGCCTTTGAATATTAATGTGTAGCAATCGGTCTTATAAAATGGTTCATGGACTCACTGCCTACTTCATTTTCAAACCTGAACACACTTTAGACTCTGGCCATGCTTGGGAATCACCTGACCAATACTACATGCCACCAACTAAATGTGCTCTGATGATGGACTTCCTGTTACTCCTACTGTTCAGGAAGCAATTCGCCTTTCTCGTTTTTTCAGGTCCCTTGACTGATGAACCTTTACGTTTCCTAGTGTTCCTGGGAACACGGAATCCTTTCAGGTGAGGTCTTATACTAATTCACACCATCCCATCTCAGTGTAAGAAGGCTACAGCCACTCTGATTAGACTCATTTCACTACAACTAAGCAGAATCTATGGCTTATGTTAACAGAATGCAACTACCCTAAACTCCCCTTCTCTTGAGTTCCCAGCTTCCAAAATGGGCTCCGTCAGATGCCCGTGAAACAACAGGGGCCATTCATTGAGCCAATTCTTTCTGTTTATTCTGAATATCTAAAAGTTCTAAAACATAAAATAAAATCTAAAATAAATACAAGCCCTAAGTCCTTCCAAATATGCTCCCATCCTGCCCCCTCTGCTCATCTGTATCTCGTATTCCCAAACAGGATGGCCTTTGAGGACACCCCCCCCCCCCGCCACCCCGCACACACACATCTTATTACAAATGAGGAAAGTGGACATTTGTCCAAGTTGTTGCATATCTTAAATTTAATTCCTTTTTTATTGCTAAGTAGTAGTCCATGATACGGATACATTGTAGTTTGTTTAGCCATTCACCTGTTGAAGACCTCTAGGTTGTGTTGGATTTGGGGTTATTATGAATAGACTTATTATAAACATTCGTGTTCAGGTTTTTGCACAAACAGAAGTTCCTCATTTCTCTGGGGAAAATGCCCAAGTGTGCAATTGCTGGGTCATATTATAAGTGAAGTTTAGTTTTTTAAGAAATGATTTTCCTGAGTGGCTGTACCATTGTACAGTCCTACTAGCAATGTGTGAGGAACCCAGTTTTTCTACAGCCTCCCCAGCATTTGGTGTAGTCATTATTTTTTGTTTTAGCCATTCTGATGCATGTATAGTGACATCTCACTGTGGTTTTAACTTGCATTTCCCTAATGGCTCATCATGTTCATTTTTGCATGTGCTCACTTGCCATCTGTGCCATATCCTCTTGGGTGAAATGTTTCTGTCACTTGCCCATTTTATATTTGGACTGTTTTTCACAGTTGAGTTTTGAGAGTTCTTTATATATTATAGATACTAGTTCTTTGTTGGATAAGTGGTTTGCAGATATTTTCTCTCACATTGTGACTTGTCTTTTCCATCTTTTACCTGGTGTTTCTCAGAGCAAAAGTTTTAAATTTTGATGGAGTATGATTCATCTATTCCTCCTATGGGTCATGTTTTTGGTGTCAAGAACTCTGTGTCTGACTCTAGATCCCAAAGATTTTGTCTTGTCTTTTACTCAAAGATTTATAGCTTTAAGTATAAATTTAAATCTGTGATCTAGTTTATGTAAAGTTGGAGGCTTAGGTCTCAGTTTATTCTTTTGCCTGTGGCTGTTCAATTGCTCCAAAATCATTTGTTGGAAAGGCTATGCTTCCTCCATTGAATTGGTTTTGCACCTTTGTCAAAAACCACAAGTTTTGATATATTGTATTTCCATTCTCATTCTGTTCAATTTATTTTTTGGATTCCCTTGAGACTCTTTGGCCCATGAGTTATTTAGGAGTGAATGATTAGTTTCCAAGTGTTTGCAGATTTTCCTGTTATCTTTCTGGGTTTTTTAAAAAAGATTTTATTTATTTATTCATGAGAGACACACACACACACACACAGAGGCAGAGACACAGGCAGAGGGAGAAGCAGGCTCCATGCAGGGAGCCTGATGTGGTACTCGATTCCGGGTCTCCAGGATAACGCCCTGGGCCAAAGGCAGGCACCAAACTGCTGAGCCACCCAGGGATCCCTCTTTCTGGTTTTGGTTTCTATTTTGATTCCTTTGTGGTTGGAGAACATATGCATTTAAGCACAAGTGGTTTAAGTTTGTTGGGATTTGGGGATGCCTGGCTGGCTCAGTGTGTAAACAATGTGACTCTTGATCTTGGGATCATGAGTTTAAGCCCCATATTGGGCAAAGTGCTTACTCAAAAAAAAACTTGTTGGGGTTTATTCCTGGCCCAAAATATGCTCTATCTTGACATATGTTCCATGGGCATCAGAAAAGAATGTGTGTTCTGCTATGGTTGGATGACATGTTCTATAAATGTTTTTCAAATCACATTGGTTGAGAGTGTTGATTTCTATTTCCTGCCTGATTTTCTAATTCTATTGTCGTTGAGGGAGGAATTTAGGAAGTCTCCAACTGTAATTGTGGCTTTTTCTATTTCTCCTTTCAGCTCTATCAGGTTTTGCTTCACATATTTTGCACCTCTATTGCAAATTCTACATACTTAGGATTGCTTTGTCTTTTTGGTGGATTCACTCCTTTAATCATCATGTAATGCTCTTCTCTTTCTTTGGTAATTTTCTTTGCTTTAATGTCTACTTTATTTGGTATTAATATAACCACTACTTTTTCTTTATTACTGTTCACATGATATATATTTTTCTATCCTTTTATTCTCAACCTCCCAATATTATTGTACTTTAAGTGAGTTTTTTATAGATAGCACATAGCTGGGTCATGGTTTTTCATCCACTCTGCCAATCTCTGTCTCTCAATTGGTATATATAGATCATTTATATTTAAGGTAGTTTAAAAGAAAAGATGATTTATTTGGGGATCCCTGGGTGGCTCAGTGGTGTGGCGCCTGCCTTCAGCCCAGGACGTGATCCTGGGGTCCCGGGATTGAGTCCCACATCAGGCTCCCTGCATGGAGCTTGCTTCTCCCTCTGCCTGTGTCTCTGCCTCTCTTTCTGTGTCTATCATGAATAAATAAATAAAATCTTTAAAAATAAATAAATAAAAAATAAAGATTTATTTAAATAAAGATTTATTTATTTATTTTAGAGAGAGAGAGAGGGTGCATGTGCATACATGCACACAAGCAATGGGAAGGGCAGAGGGAAAGGGACAGTATCTCAGGCAGACTCCCTGCTGATTGTGGAACCTGACGCTAGTGCTTGATCCCAGGACCCCAAGATTATGACTTGAGCCAAAATTAAGAGCCCAACCGAGAAACCTAGGTGCCCCATTTAAAAAAAATTTTAATGAAAATTTTGTTGAAGTATAATTGACATTAATATTATATTGGATTTAAGTATGCAACATAGTGATTTGATATTTATATACATTACAAAATGATCACCATGGTAAGTCTGGTTACCATTTGTCACCCTACATAGTTTTTACAATATTACTAACTATATTCCCCATGCTATAACTGAATGGTACACTTGTTTCAATCAATTAGCCTCCATTGATACATTATTATTACCTAAAGTTCACAGCTTACTTTATTTTTCTTACATAATCTCTATCTCCAACATGGGGCTTGAACTCATGACCCTAATATCAAGAGTGGCATGCTCTACTGACTGAACAAGCCAGGTGCCCTCACAGCTTCCTTTAGAGTTTACTCTCGGTATTGTACATTCTATGGCTCTGGAAACAAATATATTGACATGTATCCATCATTACAGTATCATGCAGGATAGTTTTGCTTCCTTTAAAACCCTCTGTGCTTGGGCACTGGGGTGGTTCAGTCCGTTGTGTCCCACTCTTGATTTCAGCTCAGGTCATGATCTCAGGGTTCTGAGATCTGAGTGACCCTAAGTGCAGAGCCTGCTTAAGGTTCTCTCTCTTCTGCTCCTTCACCCTCCTTCTAAAAAATTCCTTTGTGCTCCACTTAGTCCTCCCTCTTTCCCCTCTAACCCTTGGCAAGCACTGATCCTTTTTTTTTTTTTTTAAGCACTGATCCTTTTACTGTCTCTATAGTTTTGCCTTTTCCGGAATGTCATACAATTGGAATCATCCAGTATGTAGCCTTTTCAGACTAGCTTCTTTGACTTATACATTTATAGTTCCTCCATGGCTTGATAGATAATTTCTTTTTAGTCTGGATGTACCATAGCTTATCCTCATAGATATTGAGGATATCTTGGTTGCTTCCAAGTTTTGGCAATTAAGAATAAAACTGTATACGGTATATATAGCTATATACATGCTATAACCTTTCATGTGTGGGTTTTAGTGTGTGGACCTAAGTTTTCAATTTGTTTGGGTAAATACCAAGGAGTGTGATTGCTGGATCATATGGTAAGAGTATGTTTAGTTTTATAAGAAACTGCCAACTGTTTTCCAAAGTGGCTGTACTATTTTTCATTCCCATCAGCGTGAATGAAAGTTTTTTGGCTCAATATCCATACCAGTGTTTGGGTATTGTCAGTGTTTTGGATTTCGGCATTTCTAGTAGGTATATAGTACTATCTCATTATTTTCATTTACAATTCCCTAATGACATATGATGTTGAGTACTTTTTCATATGTTTACTTGCTATCTTTATATTTTCTTTGGAGAGATGTCTGTTCAGAGCTTTCATCCATTTAAAAAACTGGGTTATTTTCTTATTGTTGAATTTTAAGATTCTTTTAGTATTTTAGGTAACAGTTCCTTTTTTTTAAGATTTTATTTATTTATTCATGAGAGACACAGAGAGAGAGAGACAGAGACACAGGCAGAGGGAGAAGCAGGCTCCATGCAGGGAGCCCGACATGGGACTCGATCCCGGGTCTCTAGGATCAGGCCCTGGGCCGAAGGTGGCGCTAAACTGCTGAGCCACTGGGCTGCCCAAGGTAACAGTTCTTGATCAGGTATGTATTTTGCAAATCTTTCTTGACCAGCTTGGCTTATCTTCTCATTCTCTTGATTCCTTTTTTACCCCAGTCTATTTTTTCTCTGTTGTTCAGATTGGGTCATTTTTATTCTTCTGTCTTTGAGGTCACTACTTTTTGTGTTCCTTTCATTCTGCTGTAGAACCTGTCTTTTGAGCTTTTTAGTTTGGTTATTGTACTTTAGTTCTTAAATTTCCATGGCGTTCTTTATATCTCTTACTTCTTTTTTTAAAGATTTTATTTATTTATTTGACAGAGAGCACTAGCAGCAGGAGAAGCAGGCAGAGAGAAAGGGAGAAGCAAGATGCCCTGCTGAGCAGGGAGCCCCACATAGGGCTCAATCCCAGGACCCTGGGATTAGGACCTGAGCCAAACACAGACTCAACCAACTAAGCCACTCAGGTGCCCCTATATCTTCTATTTTTATATTTCTTTTTGTTTTTCTCTAGTTTTCTCTTTCTCTTTGTCTGCTGAGACTCTATGCTTTCATTTGTTTCGAGCATTTTTTTGCTTGTTGAAGCATCTTTAGGATGGTCCTTGCCTGGGTGGCTCAGCGGTTGAGCCTCTGCCTTCAGTCCAGGGTGTGATCCTGGAGTCCCAGGATCGAGTCCCACATCAGGCTACTTGCATGGGGCCTGCTTCTCTCTCTGCTTATGTCTCTGCATCTCTCTCTCTGTGTCTCTCATGAATAAATAAATTTTAAAAAGGATGGTCCCTTTATAAATCTTTGTGAAATAATTCTACTAGCTCTGTCATTTCAGTTTGGGCATCTATTGTCTTTTTTTTTTCACTTGGTTTGATGTCTTCCTGGTTTCTAACTAATATTTGATTGAAACCTGGGCATTTGGGGTATCATGTCATGAGACTCTGAAACTCATTTAAACCATCTGACACCATCTGGTGTCCTCTGACACTGCTGCCATTAGGAAAAAGGGGTGTTGTATCATTACTGCCAGATGGATGTAGAAGTCCAGGTACCCCACTTGGCCTCCATTAATCCAAAAGGGAACTCTTTATTACAGCTAGGCAGGGCTGAGAGTTTCTGCTCCACACTAGGCCTCCACTGATAGTGTTTTGACTGGGATGGTTTGGAGTGCTGAATTACTGCTTCCTTTGTCACTACCTCATCTGACGCCTTTATCATTGGGCAGTGGTGAAAGTCCTAACTCTCCACTAGGTCTTGTCTGACATCCGTGTCAGAGAAGTGAGGGGGTACCTCATTCCTGTGAAGTAGGGGTGGAATTCTAGACTCCCCACATTGTTTCTACTAATATGGCATGTGGGTGGGGCTTGTTACCTGCCAGTGGCAATGAAAGTCCCTGCTGTGTATTTGGCCTTCTCTGATACCATGCCAGCAGGGAGGGGGTTGGGGTTACTGGGTCATGTCATTAGTCTCATGAGGGTGGAAGTCTAAGCTCTCCACTTAGTCTTTGCTAGTGTGGGTGGGGATAGGGCCACAGGTTGTTCTCTGGTTTTGGTTGGAGTAGGGTGGTTATTGTCTAAACACTATATATTGCTAGGTTGATCTTTTCCTAGTCCTTTGACTAGAGAGAACAGACTTTGGGGCTTGTTTTTTTTTGTCTGTGCACACCTGGGTTGTTGGCTTCTTCAACTCCAAGTCTGGGATATATGAGGCAGAGAAAATTCATGTCATTCCTTCCATGCTGAGAACCTAAGCGATCTGCCTTCTTCTCCACCTTTCATAGTCTCCTTATGTTTGTTTTGTACTTAATGTCCAGGGTTTTTAGTTGTAACAAGAGGAATAGGCAAAATACATCTATTCTATCCTCCCCCTTTTTATTTTAAATGGACTGAAATACTTCACACTCTCTTTTACTGTCATTTTCATGTTTCAAAGAAATTAAATACTGTGACTTAAAATGCATCAAAGCAATGATAATTGTGGAAAACCATTATGCTGATCCTGAAAGAGACATCTTTTGGACTTTGATAGCATGATAGCAATGGTCATGTAGAGTGTGCTTATTTGCTGCAATCAAGATTGCTTTTTCAGATTCTGCAGAAGGGATGGCAGGTCCCTTTGAATGTCAATCCCCATTGCATGGGTTTGTTTTTGTGGCCTGAAGTGAAGGAAAGCCAGCTTTGCAAATGTTGCACTTTTGTCTCTAATTTGCATTAAGGAAACCATAGCTATTATAGTATCAAATGTGCCTTTTCCAGTTCTGCATTCTACCTCCGCCCCATAACACCCTCTCCCATCTTCCCCCAACACACATTCTCTTATCTGGAGATTATGATCCAACTCCCAGGGCATATGCCACACATCTCCAACAATGGATGGATTGCCTGCTTATCAGGCAGCTCTCTATGAATATCATTTCTCACAGTTGAGCTTTTGATAAGAATTAGATGGCAGGGAGTTCAAGGTTACCTTTTCCAATAATAAGCTCTGGGAATGATTATAGGCCGTCTTGTTGATGAACAGCATATGCTTTGCCAGTAAGTAAGGTGGGAGGGACCAGAGAACTATTATCTATCTCACAGGGGCTGTGATGATCAAATGTATGTCAAGGACCCAGCTCAGTGCCTGGCACCAAGGAAGATAGTAATAAACAGCAGTTTCTTCCCTCTACCGTACCTTAGTCCCTACCCCCCAGCTTCTTCTCCCCACTCCACTCTCTTACACCCCCCCTTTCCGCTTCACCACCCCCATTTCTCCTCCCCTCTAGAGGCCACCAGAGATGCCAGTTTCCATGGTAATCTGCTTCCTTATTAGTTTGGAGTTTAATGGTCCCTGAGTGTCTGTCTGGACTGGGTTCCCAGCTCACATCAGAGGGAGCATTCCAGTGAGCTTAAGAGCTGTTGAGAAACTGTCACACACAAGCCATTATATTTGTTATTACAATATTTCAGTGTAAAGAGAGAGAACATGAAGAAATTATTTCATCTTGTCCAGGGCTCACAAGTCCTGAACATTTGGAGAATTACTCTTTCCCCAACACTTGCTGATGAGGGATTACCTCACTGGGTTATAGGTGTTGGAATGTGTAAGGAGTTATGCGAGATTGGACAATAGGGAAGCTGTCACTGAGGGTTTTTTAACTCATCACTGAGGATTTACACTTTCCCCCTCCTCCCACCTAGCCCTTAAGGATCGAAGGTCACATGAGTTTCCTGCCCTGTTCCTGCTTGGTTTCTGTACTGACCCCCTTGTTCCTGACCGTGTTCTTACCCTTCACTTGTTTTGAATGAATGGATTAATTCATTCGGTCACCATTTGTCTGTCCTACTACATGCCAGGTATTGTTCACTGTGGATATAGCAGTGAAGGAAATAGACAAAGGTCCCTAACCTCAAGGAGCTTATGGTCAAGTAGGGAAAGACAGACAAAATCAACAACAACAAGTAACTATAGAATGACATGCAAAATTGAAGCTGAGCTTTTGGATAGAGGTTCCCAATCTCACTCTTGACTAGGCTGTTTCTCCCTTTGTTCCTCCTCATCAATGGTCTCTATACTCAGAGTAGCTTCTCCTGTCTCCCTTCCACATCTGCTAAGGGATTGCATGAATACATATGGTAGAGTTTGAAACTCATTACTGTCACCAGTGGCATAAGGTAAGAGGTAGGGTGAGTCATCTGGGAGAAATGGCCATGTGGAGCCACAAATATTGGGGCTGTTTGGAAATAGGAAAGAAAGATTGCCGTGGCTCCCCAGGGCAGAGGAGGGTGGCTATCTCCAATGCTCTGAGGCATTAAAGATTGGCTCTGGCACCTTCAAGCTGCCTGAGTCTTGGCCTTTCCTGTCCTCCATCACTAACCTTATATTCTGGTTTCTTGGTCAGGCCTCTTATCCCCTGATCATTCCTAGTTTGCCAGATGACAGAAAGGGAAAGTTGGCACTTGAGCCAGAATGGCTAAAAGACTTGCCCAGCAAGCAGAAGAGATAGGTGAAATGGGGGTGAGTGTGAGGCGTATAGGAAAAATCCCCTAGCTACATAAAATTAAGTCAAGAAATGACAAATGTTGGTGAGGATGTGGAGAAAGGAGGACCCTCTTATGTCGTTGGTGGGAATGCAAGCTGGCACAGCCACTCTGGAAAACAGTATGGAGGTTCCTCAAAAAGTTAAAAATAGTTAAAAACCCTACAACCTTGCAATTGCACTACTGGGTATTTACCACAAAGATACAAATGTAGTGATCCAAATGGGCACCTGTACCCTAATGTTTATAGTGGCAAGATTCACAATAGTCAGACTAAGGAAAGAGCCCAGATGTCCATCAACAGATGAATGGATAAAGAAGAAGTAGTATTTATATACAATGGAATAATACTCAGCCACCAAAAAATGAAATCTTATCATTTGCAATGATGTGGATGGAACTGGAGCAGAAGATGCATAATATGCTAAGCGAAATAAGTCAATCAGAGAAAGACAATTATCATATGATTTCACTCACATGTGGAATTTAAGAAACAAAACAGAGGAGCATAAGGAGGCAAAAATAAAACAACAAAAGCAGAGAGGGAGACAAACTGAAAGAGACTCTTAACTATAGGAAACAAACTGAGGGTTGCTGGAGGGAAAGGGAGTGGGGGAATGGGGTAATTGGGTGACGGGCATTAAGGACATGTGATGGAATGAGCACTGGGTGTTATATACAACTGATGAATTACTTATCTCTACCTCTGAAACTGATAATACACTATATGTTAATTAATTGAATGCAGATAAAATAAAATTGGAAAATCCCCTAGCATAGTGGCAATACCTTTGAGAGAATTTGACTGACCATTAACCTGATTTCTGGGGCAGCCGAGAAATCTATGGTGACACACAGACCTCCTGGACCACTGAGTGGGTTCTCTTCTCTGGATGTGGTAGACAAGGTTTGGTTGTGGCTGTCACAGTACGCCAACTGCCAACCATGCGATCCTGGGTTAGGAGGCTGCCAAAATTAGTAAAGAAACATAAGGGACTCAATTAAATTTGACTTTCAGATAAACAACAAATAATGTTTTAGTAGAGGTATGTCCCATGCAATATTTGGGACATATCTCTACTTAAACATCATTCTTTGCCACCATGAAATTCAAATTTAAGGAGCATCCTGTATTTTATCTGGTAACCTACCTGGGTGAAGTGAAAACTGCTGTTAAGGGAAGGACTGACTTTATTTTTTGTCTGCTTCCAGAGGCCTAGAATAGGACTAGTGGGGAGTTGGACCTGCTTCTGAGAGCAGGAAGAAGGATTTCTTTGGCAGGGGGCTCAGTGAAGGCCGTAGGGAGCCCTCCTTGGGTGGCTTGGAATTTGGAACTCAGAGAGCCCCCACCTCTGACAGTCTCTGAGCCTCAGAATTTCCAGAGATTTTTGAAAGGATAAGGTGGGGACATGATGGAGGGTGTAGGACTGAGGACTGGAAGCTCCCAAATAGTCTAGACTATTTCTCTCTTTGGTTGTTAGGATGGTGGGGTGCATGCTGCTGATACATCAACTGGGCACATGGCCTTCTGTGTGCATATGGAGAGTGAGAGCTTCTAGAATATTCCAAATGCTCAAACTGTTATTGAATCTGCTCTTGAATTTCTGACATCTTTTCTCCGAAGTAACACTGCTTGGAGAAAAGTGCATCCCAGGGCAAGCCCAGCTGAACTCTGAGCTTTCCTCAGTGCCCTGCCCTCCCCTCTCCACTCCTCTCAACCATAGTGACAGCAGCAACCGACATGTAGACACCATTTCACAGTTCACAAAGTGATTGGCCATCAGTCACTTGTCTGTATTCTCACAAGTCCAAGGGGGAGTACTCATCTCTTATTTACTTTTGAGAATACTGAACCCCAAAGATTTGCCTGGTGCCTTCCACACAGGTCGAGCTTCGACCCACTTGGGCATTTTTATAACAAATGTTGGTATATGCTTATGGTGTGGCTTGTGTCAGGAGCCAGGCATATGAGAACAGTAAGACTCAGTCCCATCTGGTTTCTGCAAAACCTGAGAGCTCCCAGACCAGGTTGGGAGGGTAAGGAGTCAGGATTGATGGACAGATGCACAGGGCTAACAAAATGAATCCCAGGGCCAGGCTTGCTGTGAATGACGACCTCCTCAGGAGTGGCTCAGTGGAGGCCATAATGTGCTCCATCCACCCTGCAAGAAGTGCTCCTCCTCCCATATTCCCCGTCCTCACGATCCACCCAGGGATGGAGTCAGAACCTTGGTCCTCACCTGTGACTCCTTTTCCCCCACACCTCCATGCCAAAGGCCCAGGCTGGACTATTTCCTGTCAGGCCTTCTCCATCCCTTGCCTCTCACCTCTGTTCAACATTCATGGGACTTTGCTCCCCAATAGGGGATAGTCTTAGAAAGATTCCCCAATAGGGGCCTAAATAAACAGTGGGATGCTTCTATCCCAAACAATAAAGTCAGTTCAATTAAGAGAGAGATTTAGGCCAGCAGACCTTTCTGGGCTGGGGAAGGTCCCTGTGAACCAATCAGCTTACTCTTCAGGGATGTAGAGCTGGTACTACAAGTCTGCATTGGAAAGGACAGACGGGTAAGCCTGTGAATCAGTCACGGGAGCATCTGGGACCCTGGGCCCTGACAGTTGCCCCATGCCCTACACTCATTCTCATGGAGCATTTGGCACAAGTCGCCATCCCTGCTCGGAAGCTGATCTTGCCTCCTCAGTGCCCACAGGATTAAGACCAAACTTCTGTCTCTGCATCCAGACTCTTTTGAAGATTGGCTCTGCTGCCCTTTGTAGCCTCGATTCCTACTAGCCCCTTCATGGAATCACCATTCCAGCCAAGGAGGTGAGCTGTACCTAATATCCTCCACATATTTCCTGCAAGACTGGATGGGACAAGGCTGAATGCAAGGAAGGTGCCCAGGCCAAGGTGGGGCCTGTGGTGGGTGTTCACCAATGGGACTCCCCCGTAGAGGCATCTGAGCTTCAGAGAGGACAGTGCCTGCATGGAGCCTCTACTTCAGAAGAGACATCCAGAATCCAGCCACTTCTCATCCTCGTGAATACCACCAACCTGGCCTGAGCTACCATCTTCTGTTGCATGGATTACTGCTCTAGCCCTTCAAAAGTCTCCTCCTTCTTCACTGGCCTTTTAAAACCATAAGGCAATACTGTTTCTTTTTCTGAATCTGTCACTCAAAACCTCACAATGGCCCCCCCATTTAAGTCAAAGTAAAAGGCCAAGTCTGCCTACCACCTGGCCCTACCAAACTCTGGCTTCTCCTTCCTCCTCTTCTCTCTTCACCCAGCTGAAGTCTTCTGCTCCTCAAACCTGTCGGACAAACCACACCTTAGGGTCTGTGCAATGGCTGTGCCCTCTGCCTGGAACATTCTCAGTTTAGACATCCACATGGCTCACTTCCTCATCTCTTTTGAGCCTTTGCCCAAATGTCACTTTTTTGATGTGGCCTTCCCTTTTAAAATTGTAAAGCTTGCTCTCCCTACCTAATTCTTCCCCCACCCTGACCAGCACTCTGGATCCTTCTTACTCTGTTCAAACTCTTTTTCTTTTCTCATAGCACCTACCCTCTTATAACACATGATATAATTAATTAATTTCAATCATCTGTTTTTGCCTACCAGAATGTAAACTTCACAAAAGCATGAATTTTTAAAATATGTTTTGCTCACTGATCTAACCCAGCTGCCTAGAACAGTCCCTGGCAAAAAAAAACTATGCCTCCAGTAATTATATGTGGCATTACGAAACCCTTCCAATCTTTCACAATTTCATCCACTTGGCCCACAGCACACACCTGGCTGGACCTGGATGCTTTCACAGTCACACATCCCTAGAGCACACAGACACATGCTTGGAGATGCAGCCTACTGATGTGGATATATAATTGTAAGTTGACAACTAGATACTTTTCCCTTTGTATATCTATACACACATGCAAAAGTCACATGTATCCAGGCATGGACAGATCACACTTTTTAAATAAAATTAAGTTTTTACTTTGACTTTGAGGCACCTTTTTGGGTAAAATTCTATTATAAAATATTTCAAACCTACAGAATAGTTGAAAGAATTGCACAGTGAACACCCAACACCTAGATTTTACAAATTATATATTGCTACATTTGATTTATAGTACATCTATCTATGAATGTATTTCTCTGTCCATCCATCAATTACATCTTACAGGCATCTCAGAGTAAATTGTAGCTATCAGTATTCTTTTCCCCTAAATACTTCAGCATTAACGAGAATTCAACATTTATTTGCTTTTTAAAATTTTTTAAATTTTTATTTATTTATTTTTTATTTATTCATGAGAGACAGAGAGGGAGAGGCAGAGACACAGGCAGAGGGAGGAGCAGGCTCCATGCAGGGAGCCCGACGTGGGACTTGATCCCGGGACTCCAGGACCAAGCCCTGGACCAAAGGCAGGCGCTCAACTGCTGAGCCACCCAGGCATCCCCTCTTTGCTTTTTAGGTAGAATGTAGAGAAATGCGTGTGTTCAGTGTACATTTGCTGAGCTATGACAAATGAGTTTTTGACCTGCGTAACTCAAAGCTCTATCAAGATAGAGAACATCATTGTCATCCCCCAGATTTTCACCACGCCCCTTCCTAGCAGAGGCAACCACTGCTCTCTGATTTTTTCACTATAGATTAGCTTTTGCCTGTTCTGGAATTTCATGTACACAGAATAATTTGATCTATACTTAGATTTATTTATTCATTCAACAACAAAAATTATGTTCATAAACCTACATCTGATGTCTGTTCACGGGGAGTAGTAAGTTCTCTAGGACTGAGCAAGTGACCAAAGGTATTTCTACACACAACCTATGACCTCCTCTATCCTCCCCTGCAAGTGCATTGTCCCTTAGAGACCATACACACAGAAACAGACGTGGTGGCCACCTGGTGGTGGTAGGGTGCACACCTCGCTGCCTGCCTCTCCCCTCTTCTACCCTGGCTCTGGAGGCCTCACATCAGCCCCAAGCCCGCCCCCACTCACTTCCCACACCAGAGATTCATCCGTGTTTCTCTACGCAGGTGTGCCAGGGGGTGTCACAATCTCAGCCTAGGCTGTGCTTAAGTGGGTAAAAGTGCAAGTGGGTAGACAGCTGTAAGTAGCTGGGCAAGCAGAGGCAACATGTGTCCCTGCTGTCATGTGCAGGGGTGGGGGTGGGGTGGGGGTGGAGTCTAGCTGGAGGCTGGAGAAGAAAGCATGAAGAGAGGAACCCTCGAAGGCTCCTAAGCAATAGGAGCTGGGAAGCCAAGGAACAGCACTTACCTGGAGCCCCTGAGACCCTAAGCATGATGCCTTTGCCTTCCAAGAAGGACCTTAAGACTGCCATGGAGGTTTTTGCTGTGTTCCAGTGGGCCCTAAGTGCCTTTATTATTGGTGAGTCTTCAGCCTTCTGTAGGGTGACCAACTGCCCTGGTATGCCTGGGACGGAGAAGTTTTAGGGTTTAACAGGGTTTTGAATGCCAAAACCTGGGTTGTTCCAGGCAGATTTGGATGACTGGTCACTTTTGCCTCTCACCTGACTTTCCTAGGCATGGTACTCCTGGAATCTCTGAGTGTACATGATGACATGTGTGTGTATACAGGTGTGTGCCTATGCAGGGGTGCATATGCATGTGTGCAAGTGAGCCTTGATGCAGATGTGTGTGCTGAGCCCTCCTGGGTCTACACGGGGGCATGCAGGGTATGTTTTGGGAAGGTGGGGAGCAGTTCCATTGAAGCTACCCAAGGAAAAGGACTTAGTTACAACCTCATGCCCTTGAACAGAGCATCTGAGGGGCCAGATGGAGCCTCTGAAAGCCTCTTGCCCAGAGCAATTCATCCATTTATTCAACCAATTCCCCTTACCGTCTACACCACAAAGACTATGTGAAAGTTACATATAGGCTGACCACTGTCTACCACTAGGTGCTAAAGCAAAGCAGCCCTGTGTGTGTGTTTTGGGGGGTGGGGAGAACTGGAAAAAAATTCTTTTGACAGAGGGATCTAGGTGAGTACTAGAGGAGGCAAGGGTATGAACCAAATTACCTTGTCAGATATCTGGGAAGGAAGAATGCAGGTAGGCCTTAGGAATCTGGGGCTTGCCAGTGAATAGGAGGAGTGGGCTAGAGGACAGTGAATGGGAGGCTCAGAGGCCTGCCTGGAGTGGGCACCAGCATCCTTCTGTGCTGAAAAAGAGCCATGTTACCCTAGGAATGATTAGCAATAAGAGCTAAAAAGAGGCCAGCAGAAAGGAATTCATATGTATTAGGTATTTTGTATCAGATATTTTCACATCTACTATTTCATCTTTCATCATAGCCTCCTGCCAGCCTTATGAGGTAGAAGCTATCATTATGCATAATGATATTTACTAATAGCTACACACACATAATGAGTGCTAACATTCATAATATTAGCTAACATTAATTGCACCCTTTTTTTTGGGTGTGTGTCAGACACTGTTCTGAGCTAATGACCCCCATTGTACGGACACTGAGGTGCATGTAGTCTAAGTGGTCTGTCCGAGATCACACAACTTAGGAAGCAGAGGAGCTGGCCTGGGAGTTGAGCCCATGAAGGCCTGATTCCAGGCCATGAGGTCTTTTCCCTACCTCTTGCATCAACTCATTCACTGCTGATCTGGGAGGTTTGGTCTGGACATGCTCCTGGAGCATATGCTAGGCCAGAGTGTGCTCTAATTCATAATTGCCACATTTTAAATTTCTGTTAACTGCCCATTCATGATTTTTGCCTGTTTTTTGCCTTTTGAATGAGTTGACTCTTGCAGGGCACATAGGAAATAGGTGAAGAAGGAGGAGTGTTCGGGGCAGAGAGTGGGTAGCATGCGACAAGGGTAGGATGAGGGAGATCATAAAGCATTCAAGGAGCTGCCAGTAGTTAAATAGGATGAGGAGTGAGAGGCACAGAATTGGTGCTCAATACATAACAAGTAAATGGATGGGAGACAAGAAAGAGGATGTTGGAGAAGCAGTCTGGGGACCATTGTGCAGGGCACTGTAAAGTAAGAAAAGAGTTTGGATTTTTTTCCTGAGGGCCATGTGGAGCCATGATAGGGTTTGGGACAGGGCAACAGCATCAGATTTGTATTTTTAAGGAATGCCTTTGTGGCTCAGTTAGTTAAGTGTCTGCTTTTGGCTCAGGTCATGATCCCGGGGTCCTAGGATTGAGCCCCGAGTCAGGCTCCCGGCTCAATGGGTAGTCTGCTTCTCCCCCTCCCTCTGCCCCTTTACCTGCTCTCTTTGTCTCTGTCAAATAAATAAAATATTTTTAAAAAGATTTGCATTTTCAAGAGATCACTCTTGCTCTGTATAGAGAATCAGTTACGGGAAGAGGCTGTTGCAATCATCTGGGTGAGAAATGTGGTGATTAGGAGCAGACTGGTAGCAATCAGGATGAAGACAAGAGGGAGGGAAAGGAGAGTTTACAGAATTGGAATAGAATTAACGTGGCTTGGTGATGAGGACATATGAGTGAGAGAAACAGGAGAGGCAAAACTGAGGGCTTAGGGCCCAGTGTGAGCTGGCAGAGGGGCAGGTGGAGCAGAGGAGGCTGAAGGAGGAGGGTGGCCAAAAGGAACATGAGTACAGGGAGAAAACAGTCTCAGGAAGCTCTTGTTAGGGTCTGACTGTGGGGTGTACAGACAGGGAGTACAGAGCAGCCAGAAGGGCTCTAGGCTGGCGCTTCAGGAGATGGGGTTTCCGCTGCTCCTCCTCCCCTTGCCAGCTCACATGGGGCACATGGCCCCTTGGAGCCTTCCAAGCCCTTCACCCTGTGCATGGAATCATGTCTTTGGACCCTAAGGGCCTTGAGAAAAGACCCTCATGGTAAGGCAGATGTTGGTAGTGTGAGTTCCACTTGGCAGAAGTCCAGTGACTTGTCTGAGATCACACTCACGGTAAATGGCAGATCAGGATGCATCTCACTGCCCAGGCGCTCTGCCTGAGGACATGTCACCTCACAAGATGTCCCCAACACTGTCTGAGTTGAGGAAAGCCTCATGGAAACAGAGAGGTTTCGTTTGGCCTAGACTTACGCCTCTCTAGATTTCTTGAAAAAGTCGAATAGTCCTTTTTTAAATAAAAATTTTGTTTATTTATTTGACAGAGAGCAAGCACACAAGCAGGGGAGCAGCAGACAGTGGGAAAAGGAGAAGAAGGCTCCGCATCAAGCAGGGAGCCTGATGCAGGGCTTGATCCCAGGACCATGGGATCACAACCCAAGCCAAAAGTAGATGTGTAACTGATAAGCCACTCAGGCACCCTTGAATAGTCTTTTTTGTTTGTTTGTTTGTTTTTGTATATTTTTTATTGGAGTTCGATTTGCCAACATACAGCATAACACCCAGTGCTCATCCCATCAAGTGCCCTCCTCAGTGCCCATCACCCAGTCACCCCCACCCCGCGCCCACCTCCCCTTCTACCACCCCTAGTTCATTTCCCAGAGTTAGGAGTCTTCATGTTCTGTCACCCTCACTGATATTTCCCACTCTTTTTCTCTCCTTTCCCCTTTATTCCCTTTCACTATTTTTTATATTTCCCAAATGAATGAGAACATATAATGTTTGTCCTTCTCCGATTGACTTAACTTCACTCAGCATAATACCCTCTTGTTCTATCCACGTTGAAGCAAATGGTGGGTGTTTGTCATTTCTAATAGCTGAGTAATATTCCATTGTATACATAGACCACATCTTCTTTATCCATTCATCTTTCGTTGGACACCGAGGCTCCTTCCACAGTTTGGCTATCGTGGCCATTGCTGCTAGAAACATCGGGGTGCAGGTGTCCCGGCGTTTCATTGCATCTGTATCTTTGTGGTAAATCCCCAACAGTGCAATTGCAGGGTCGTAGGGCAGGTCTATTTTTAACTCTTTGAGGAACCTCTACACAGTTTTCCAGAGTGGCTGCACCAGTTCACATTCCCACCAACAGTGCAAGAGGGTTCCCCTTTCTCCACATCCTCTCCAACATTTGTTTTTTCCTGTCTTGTTAATTTTCCCCATTCTCACTGGTGTGAGGTGGGCTCTCATTGTGGTTTTGATTTGTATTTCCCTGATGGCCAGCGATGCGGAGCATTTTCTCATGTGCTTGTTGGCCATGTCTATGTCTTTTTTGGTGAAATTTCTGTTCATGTCTTTTGCCCATTTCATTTTGAATTGTTTCTTTGCTGTTGAGTTTAATAAGTTATTTATAGATCTTGGATACTAGCCCTTTATCTGATTTATCTGATTTATTTACAAATATCCTCTCCCACTCTGTAGCTTGTCTTTTAGTTTTGTTGACTTTTTCTTTTGCAGTGCAGAAGCTTTTTTAAAAAAAAGATTTTATTTATTTATTCACGAGAGACAGAGTGTGAGAGAGAGAGAGGCAGAGACACAGGCAGAGGGAGAAGCAGGCTCCATGCAGGGAGCCTGATGTGGAACTCGATCCCGGGACTCCAGGATCACGCCCTGGGCCGAAAGCAGGGACTAAACCGCTGAGCCACCCAGGGATCCCCTGTGCAGAAGCTTTTTATCTTGATTAAGTCGCAATAATTCATTTTTGCTTTTGTTTCTCTTGCCTTCATGGATGTATCTTGCAAGAAGTTGCTGTGGCCAAGTTCAAGCCTGTATTCTCCTCTACGATTTTGATGGATTCTTGTCTCATGTTTAGATATTTCATCCATTTTGAGTTTATCTCTGTGTATGGTGCAAGAGAGTGGTCTAGTTTCATTCTTCTGCATGTGGATGTCCAATTTTCCCAGCACCATTTATTGAAGAGACTGTCCTTTTTCCAGGGGATAGTCTTTCTTGCTTTGGCCGAATATTAGTTGACCATAGAGTTGAGGGCCCGTGTCTGGGTTCTCTATTCTGTTCCACTGATCTATGTGTCTGTTTTGTGCCAGTACCACACTGTCTTTGACCACAGCTTTGTAGTACAACCTGAAATCCGGCATTGTGATGCCCCCGGCTCTGGTTTTCTTTTTCAATATTCCCCTGGCTATTCGGGGTTCTTTCTGATTCTACACAAATCTTAAGATGACTTGTTCCAACTCTCTGAAGAAAGTCCATGGTATTTTGATAGGGATTGCATTAAACGTGTAAATTGCCCTGGGTAGCATTGACATTTTCACACTATTAATTCTTCCAATCCATGAGCATGGAATATTTTTCCATCTCTCTGTGTCTTCCTCAATTTCTTTCAGAAGTGTCCTGTAGTTTTTAGGGTATAGATCCTTTACCTCTTTAGTGAGGTTTATTCCTAGGTATCTTATGCTTTTGGGTGCAATTGTAAATGGGATTGACTCCTTCATTTCTCTTTCTTCAGTCTCATTGTTAGTCTAGAAATGCCACTGATTTCTGGGCATTGATTTTGTATCCTGCCACACTGCCGAATTGCTGTATGAGTTCTAGCAATCTTGGGTGGAGTCTTTTGGGTCTTCTATGGACAGTATCATGCCATCTGCGAAGAGGGAGAGTTTGACTTCTTCTTTGCTAATTTGAATGCCTTATTTCTTTCTGTTGCCTGATTGCTGAGGCTAGGACTTCTAGTACTATGTTGAATAGCAGTGGTGAGAGTGGACATCCCTGTAGTGGTCCTGATCTTAGGGGAAAGGCTCCCAGTGTTTCCCCACTGAGAATGATATTGGCTGTGGGCTTTTCTCAAATGGCTTTTAAGATGCTGAGGAAAAGTTCCCTCTATCCCTACACTCTGAAGAGTTTTGATCAGGAATGGATGCTGTGTTTTGTCAAATGCTTTCTCTGCATCTATTGAGAGGGTCATATGGTTCTTGTTTTTTTCTCTTGTTGATATGATCTATCACATTGATTGCTTTACGAGTGTTGAACCAGCCTTGCATCCCAGGGATAAATCCCACTTGGTCATGGTGATTAATCTTCTTAATGTATTGTTGGATCCTATTGGCTAGTATCTTGTTGAGAATTGTTGCATCTGTGTTCATCAGGGATATTGGTCTATAATTCTCCTTTTTGGAGGGGTCTTTGTCTGGTTTTGGAATTATGGTGATGCTGGCCTCATAGAAGAAGTTTGGAAGTATTCCTTCCCTTTCTATCTTTTGGAACAGCTTTAGTAGAATAAGTATTGTTTCTTCTTTAAACGTTTGATAGAATTCCCCCGGGAAGCCATCTGGCCCTGGACTTTTGTGTCTTGGGAGGTTTTTGACGACTGCTTCAATTTCCTCCCTGGTTATTGGCCTGTTCAGGTTTTCTATTTCTTCCTGTTCCAGTGTTGGTAGTTTGTGGTTTTCCAGAAATGCATCCATTTCTTCTAGATTGCCTAATTTATTGGCGTATAGCTGCTCATAATATGTTTTTAAAATCATTTGTATTTCCTTGGTATTGGTTGTGATCTCTCCTTTTTCATTCGTGATTTTACTAATTAGAGTCTATTCTCTTTTGTTTTTAATAAGGCTGGCTAATGGTTTATCTAACTTATTAATTCTTTCAAAGAACCAACTCCTGGTTTTGTTGATCTGTTCCACAGTTCTTATGGTCTCTATTTCATTCAGTTCTGCTCGAATCTTTATTAACTCTCTTCTGCTTGGTGTAGGTTTTACTTGCTGTTCTTTGTCCAGTTCTTTAGGTGCAAGGTTAGCTTGGTTATTCAAGTTTTTTCCAATTTTTTTGAGGGATGCTTGTATTGGGATGCATTTCCCTCTTGGAACTGCTTTTGCTGTATCCCAAAGATTTTGAATGGTTGCATCTTCATTCTCATTTGTTTCCTGAATCTTTTTAATTCTTCTCTAATTTCCTTGTTGACCCTTCCATCTTTTAGCAGGATGCTCTTTAACCTCCACGTGTTTGAAATTCTTCCAAATTTCTTCTTGTGATTGAGTTCAAGTTTCAAAGCATTATGGTCTGAAAATATGCAGGGGGCAATCCCAATCTTTTGGTATCAGATGAGACCTGATTTGTGACCCAATATGTGGTCTCTTCTGGAGAAAGTTCCATGTGCACTTGAGAAGAATGTATATTCAGTTGCGTTTGGATGTAAAGTTCTATAAATATCTGTGAAATCCATCTGGTCCACGTATCAAAGCTCTTGTTTCTTTGGAAATGTTGTGCTTAGAATATCAGTCATTTGCAAAAAGCGCCGTGTTGTAGTCTCCCAGTCTCAGTGTATTATTATCTAAGTATGTCTTTACTTTGGTTATTAATTGATTGATATACGTGGCAGCTCCCACATTCAGGGCATAAATATTCATGATTGTTAAGTCCTCTTGTTGGATAGATCCATTAATTATGATAGTGTCCCTCTTCATCTCTTACTACAGTCTTTGGGGTAAACTTTATCTGATATGAGGATGGCTACCCCAGCTTTCTTTTGAGGACCATTTGAATGGTAAATGGTTCTCCACCATTTCATTTTCAGGCTGGAGGTGTCCTTAGGTCTAAAATGAGTCTCTTGTAGACAGCAAATAGGTGGGTCTTGTTTTTTTATCCAGTCTGAAATCCTGTGTCTTTTGATGGGATCATTAAGCCCATTCACGTTCAGAGTTACTATTGAAAGATATGAATTTAGTGTCATTATGATACCTATTCTGTCCCTGTTTTTGTGGATTATTTCTTTGGGTGTCCTCTTTTTTTTTTACAGAGTCCCCCTTAATATTTCTTGCAGAGCTGGTTTGGTGGCAACATGTTTTTTCAGTTTCTGCCTATCTTGGAAGCTCTTTATCTCTCCTTCTATTCTGAATGAGAGCTTGCTGGGTAAAGTATTCTTGGCTACATGTTCCTATCATTAGGACCCTGAATATATCCTGCCAGTCCTTTGTGGTCTGCCAGGTCTCTGTGGAGAGGTCTACTGTTAATCTAATATTTCTCACCATAGAAGTTAGTGATCTCTTGTCTCTCGCTGCTTTAAGGATTTTCTGTTTATCTTTGGAATGTGCAAGTTTCACTATTAAATGTCGAGGTGTTGAACGGTTTTTATTAATTTTGTGGGGACCTCTCTATCTCCTGGATCTGAATGCCTGTTTCCCTCCCCAAATTAGGGAAGTTCTCAGCTATGATTTGTTCAAATATGCTTTCTTGTCCTGTGTCCCTTTCAGTGCCCTCTGGAACCCTAATTAAATGTAGATTTTTACTTCTGAGGCTGTGATTTATTTCTCTTAACCTTTCCTCATGGTCTTTTAATTGTTTTTCTCTTTTTTCCTCAGCTTCCTTCCTTGCCATCAACTTGTCTTCTATGTTACTCACTCTTTCTTCTACCTCATTAACCCTCGTCGTTAGCACCTCCAGTTTGGATTGCATCTCATTTAATTGATTTTTAATTTCGGCCTGATTAGATCTAAATTCTGCAGTCATGTAGTCTCTTGAATCCTTTATGCTTTTTTCCAGAGCCACCAGTAGCTTTATAATTGTGCTTCTGAATTGGCTTTCTGACATCGAATTGTAATCCAAATTCTGGAAGTCTGTGGCAGAGAGTCCTGTTTCTGATTCTTTCTTTTGTGGTGAGTTCTTCTTTCTAGTCATTTTGCTCAGTGCAGAGTGACTAAAAATGAGTTGTAATGGAAAAAGGAAGAGAAAAAAAAAGAAAAAGAAAAACAAGGAGGGGTATTCTCTGGTTCTATATACTGTAAATCCCTCGACTTCCCCCGTGGCTTTCCAGCGCTGCTCTGCCAAGAACTTGCTCTTCCACTGTCCTTCCAGCTGGTCTTCTGGGGGAGGAGCCTGCTGTGCCGATTCTCAGGTGTGTGCACCTGAGCTGCCCCGCCCCCTGCCAGGTGCAGGGCTCAGTGGGAGCTGTTTACCCGGTGAGGCCCCTGTTCCCTGGCGGCCCCGCCCCTCCCAGGCACAGGGTGATACAAGGAGGAACAACCACAGTGGCGGTGGCCAGCTCTCCAGCCCTGGAGTCAGCTCCCTAACTAACTACTGCAGTCTCCCAGTCTGCACTGGACTTGATGCTCCCAGGGTGGGGGGCACTGATCTGCACAGCTTGGGGTGCCTGGTGCCAGGAGCGTCCTCGCTGTCCTGTGCCCTCCGTGCCTCCACCTGGCCCGGGGGAGCACAGGATCCTGGGCTGTGTCCACTCAGAGTCCTGGGCTCCTGGCCAGTGCTGCTGGAATCGCGCTCCCGGTGCACGGCTCCCCAAGGCAGCAGGTATCAGCCCCCTCTGCCCGCAGCCGCCGCCTGAGCTGCTCCCGAGGCCCCCCCCGGGCGCGCGCTCCAGCCCTTTACCTCGCTCTCTCCCGGGCGCACTTCCTCTGTTAGTGACCCCAGGAGACTGGAGGCTCCACTGCCCCTCTTGGGATCCTGCCCGAGTTCCCAGCTAAGCACCTTCCCTCCAGGAAGAAGCCCGTGCGGATTTTTAAAGTTCCCGCTTTTGGAGGGTGGGCTTTCCCCTCCGGGAGGCTCTCGGGCTCGGCTCTAGCCTGGCACCCCATGGGGGCCCCTCCCCGACTTTATTCTTTTTTATTTTTTTTCCTCCTTCCTACCTTGATAGAAGCAAAAACTCTTCTCTCTGTAGCATTCCAGCTGTTCTCTCTTTAAATCTCAGGTCGAATTCATAGGTTTTCAGGGTGATTTGAAAGTTATCTAGGTAAGTTGGTGGGGACAGGTGACCTGGGGACCCTACTCCTCCATCTTGCCCTGCCCCCCGCCCCTTGAATAGTCTTATAAGGAGCATATCAAAATCCTAAAACTGCTGGCTTAGATCTCTTCCATAGAAGCAGCCACATTCAACATTGTTAGCTCTTTCCTCTGGTGTTGATATCCTGTGTCTACATTTTACTACTTAACATTTCTTTTTTTTAAAATTTTTTTAATTTAATTTATTTATGATAGGCACACAGTGAAAGAGAGAGAGAGAGGCAGAGAGAGAAGCAGGCTCCATGCACCGGGAGCCCCACGTGGGACTTGATCCCGGGTCTCCAGGATTGCGCCCCGGGCCAAAGGCAGGCGCCAAACCGCTGCGCCACCCAGGGATCCCACTACTTAACATTTCTAAAGATTACTATAGTATTTCTGATTTAACAGCTTTAGATGTCATCACTGACTTGCTAATACAGAAGATGAGATTTTGACTCTATACACTATTGCTAGATCTTTCCTCTTCCTCCATCATTTCAAGATGGTTATAGCACAGGTTGGGATTAAATGCTTGACTGTGACTAGGAATATCCATAGTGGAGCCATTTTGTGTACTGAGAGCGTATTTCCTTGCTGGTACAGCCTTTTGTTTTCCCTGGAACTCATGGTCGCCTCATTTTAAAATTGTTTTATCTATCGGATGTCTCTTAGCTACACCAATTCATCTGCAAACTATCCACAGACATATTAATCTCTCCTAATACCTATAATACCTATAGGTATTAGGAACCTATAGGTCCTCTCCCCTCCTGCACTATTTTCTGGAGGACATCACTACTAGAGCCTGGCATCCTCCTGTTACACAATTAGGTCTTCTTACAGCTCTCACCTCTGGGGCCCTTGAAGCACCACAGGTGCACAATTTAAGAAGCTGTTCACTCTCCAGGTTGTGCAAGTGTTGGGTTAGTACTTGCTTGACCCTGAGAGTGTTTTCTTAAATGTTGTCCCATAGGCACCTTGCTTGCTTCACCATAGTGCTTGCCCTGGTTACTTCCTTCCTTCATTGGCTCCTCTCCCCCCATCCCATACCTTCCTCTGTCTTGGTTTACTTCCTTATCCTGATGGGGCACACCCTCCAGGAGTTTCCTGAAAAAGCAACACGGGAGACAAACCATCTGAGACTGGATGTCTGAGGTTGTCTTTATCCTACTTTCATGCTTGATTAATAATTTGGCTGCCATGTAGAGTGCCTTAGCTGTCCCTTGTGTAAGCATCTGAGTCTAGTCTCTTTGGTTCAGTTTTTTTTCAGAGAGTGGTCCTCCCATTGTCCAGCTGTATAGGGGAAGGGGGTGCACCTGGAGCTCTGACTGCCTCTTTGATAGACTTTCAATCAAGCCCCGTGCCTCACACTGCTTCTTGTCACACCTGGTGGCTCCAGATTCCGAGTCTTTCCTAGATTCTCCAGCACAAGCAGGCTTGCTCTTGTAGCCATTCCCCTGGTGGGTAACCAGGTTTGTTTTCTCTGTTCAAAGCCAGTTACTCCCTCCTTCATCTGCTTTCCAGCATGCAAACATTTTGTTGGTATCTCTTGTCCACTGTTGGTATCTCTCTAATTCTTTTTTTCATTGAAGAGCTATAGATTTTAATATGTTATTTTTTAAAAAAGATTTTATTGGGGCACCTGGGTGGCTGTGTGAGAGAGGAACGCCTAGGTGGCCCCGTGGTTGAGCACCTGCCTTTGGCTCAGGTCGTGATCCCAGGGTCCTGGGATCAAGTCCTGCATCAGGCTCCCCGCAGGGAGCCTATTTCTTTCTCTGCCTATGTCTCTTCCTCTCTTTCTGTGTCTCTCATGGATAAATAAATAGTCTTTTAAAAAATAAAAAAAAAAATTTATTTGAGAGCAAGAGAAAGAGCATGAGCATGAGTAGGGGGAAGAGCATAGGGAGAGGGAGAAACAGGCTCCTCACTGAGCAGGGAGTCCAACGTTGGGCTCGATCCCTGGACCCTAGGATCATGACTTGAGTTGAAGGCAGATGCCTAACCGACTGAGCCACCCAGGTGCCCCTTAAAATGTTCTTATGGTAATTTTCATGAGGCCTTGGCAAGGAGTCAAGATGAAAACTTTCTTCCATCTGCCATGCTCAATTAGAAGTGTGTTCTGTCTTTTCTAGCCTTTACTTTTACCCACTTTCTCTCACAGTCTTTTTTTTTAAAAAACCACTGGGCCACCTAGGCGTTCCTCTCTCACACAGTCTTAATCACAGCTCTTCTAAAACCGAGTTCCGTAATAACTCTGAGTGTGGCTCCCTAGGACTCATCTCCATTAAGTCCATCCTAACTACCCTACAATGCTCCTCTCTTACTGGGGCTTGACACAGCCCAGTACCTTATTCTGTCCCAGCTTGCATCATCCTTTGTTTCTCATTTGCCAACTTGTGTGCTCCCAGCCTGGCGGAAGTTGGGTACTCTCTCTGGTATTCCCTCCACTGATGCCTCACAGTGAAGATCTGGACAGGAAAATGTGAGCTGGAGGAAATCTGTTCCTGGCTGTCTTGCCAGGACTCCCAACCTCCAACAGCCAGATCAGAGTGACCCATCATTGGCTCCTTGCCATTGAACACAGCCCAGAGCAGTGCTTGAGCAGTTCCTGGGGAGTAGAGGGCTTGCTGCATGGTGCACACCTTGAGAGGAAAACATCTTGCTTTCCAGATCAGAAACAGGTTCCCAAGGACAGAGAGGAGATGGAGTAGGGGATGTGGGCATGCATACCACGTGCTAGGGTGAGGAAGTGAGAGTGTTAAGTGAGCATGGGTGAGAGTGTGTACAACCTTGGGGTGGAGAGACCCCAGAGGGAGGGCAAGTGTGCTCACAAGTCATTAACTCTGAGCTGGCCTCCCTCCAGTAATCACCGTAATCTTTGTCAACCTCTACCTGGTGGTGTTCACCCCATACTGGCCTGTCACTGCGCTCATTCTCACCTGGCTGGCTTTTGACTGGAAGACCCCAGAGCGAGGTAAGGGCCCCTCTGAGGCTGGGTTGCCAGCCATCACATGCTCTTTTCTTATAGTCCTGAGAGGCTCTGGCCAATTCCCAGGCAGATTTTTAACCTGTTCATCCCTGGGTTAGAGAAGCTGAGGGAAGGGGCCTTTTCCAAATGCCAGGAAGGCCCAGATCAGAACTGGAGTGGGTTAGGGGAAAAGCAGCTAGTAAGGCAGAAAGCTAGGCCCATCCTAAATTGGCCCTGATGTGACATAGCTCATCCTGGTTGCCAGTTACAAGGCCAGGAGACAGCAGGGGGTGAGGAGCCACCTTGTGGCTGGCCCAAAGGGGGTCTGAAGAAGACAACGGGGGTGGGCAAAACCTGGCTATGTTGGCTCTGTATTCAGGTGGCCGCCGGCTTGCCTGTGTGAGGAATTGGTGCCTGTGGAAACAGTATTGTGATTACTTTCCCCTCAAGGTAAGTAGCCCTAGGTCCCCACTTGGGTCCCGGGCCCAGCCCCAACTCCAACTCCAATGCCAGCAGTTGGGCCAGGGTGGAGGTTGGGGACATCATTTCCATTGAGACCCATGTGACTGATGCCCCCTGGAGCTGTGTGTTACCCAATCCACATAGCTGGACATGGCAGCCCTTTCCCTTCCAGGTCTCTGGCCAGAAGAGGAGTACTCTTCCTTGGCTATCCCCCTTCTGACTCCACTCTCCTCCACAGCTTTTGAAGACTCATGATATCTCCCCCAGCCACAACTACATCCTTGCGTGCCACCCTCATGGGCTCTTGTCCCACTCATGCTTTGGCCACTTTGCCACGGACACCTCAGGCTTCTCCAAGATCTTTCCTGGTATCACCCCTTATATTCTCACACTGGGAGCTTTTTTCTGGGTGCCGTTGCTCAGAGAGTATGTCATGTCTTCAGGTGAGTTAGCTCCTAGGACATGAGGACAAAGGAAACATGGCTCCCTGAGGGAAAAGTGTTGGGGGAATGGGTGAGAGCAAGGCCAACTTGGTGGTCCTTTCTGGTCTTAAAAGGCTACCTTAGGCTCACCTGCCTGACATGAGGCTCTCCCATCCTTTGAAGAGATAGGGAGGAAAGTTAAGAGGCTTGGGTAATGGCCAATGAGCTTTTGGTGTTTTCTGCCCACCAGGGGCCTGCTCTGTGAGCCGAGCCTCCATGGACTTTCTGCTCACACATAAAGGCACAGGCAACATGCTGATTGTGGTGGTTGGTGGCCTGGCTGAATGCAGATACAGCCTGCCAGGCTCTACCACCCTGGTCTTGAAGAATCGGACTGGCTTTGTACGCATGGCCCTTCAGCATGGGTAAGGAGAGCTCTGGTCCAGAATGGGGAGAGGGGTTCCAAAAGCCCATCACATAAGGAGTAAGGGGTTTTGAGGAAAGGATATCTAGAATTGGGGGGTAGAAAGCTGCTTTTGTGTTGGAGGAAAGCCTGGATGGGGTCCTAGAGGCATTTCTGCTTATGAGACAGGGCTAGAGGGCTAGCCCTCAGCTCTTCTCCCTCATGCTAGCCTCTCATCTGGGCTGGTCCCTCCATCAAAGGTGACTGGCTGCAAGCTCATGTCAGGGAGAACCAAAATTACTGTGTGGGTTAAAGGGGAGAAAGTGAAATGAAATGGCCCTTGGGTCTTCTCTTCTAGTGTTTTAGACCCGTGGGTTCACAGGAGGGTCTGGGACTCTCTTCCTTTCGCTTGTTGCTACTTCACCCCCACAAGCAGCCTGGGGTAGACAACAGGGTCCTCAACTTCATCTGGACCTAGGCCCAGCTAAGTCATGGGCTGAGAAGCCTATGGGAAGACCCACCCAGGGACTGCTGGTAGTCAGAGTGGCTATCAAAGGATATGTCTTTCCTCTGCAGAGTGCCTCTAATTCCTGCCTATGCTTTTGGGGAGACAGACCTCTACAATCAGCACATTTTCACTCCAGGGGGCTTGGTGAATTGCTTCCAGAAGTGGGTGCAGCGTATGGTACACATCTACCCTTGTGCTTTCTATGGGCGTGGCTTCACGGAGAACTCCTGGGGCTTACTGCCCTATGCTCGTCCTGTAACCACTGTTGGTGAGTGAGCCCTTCCACTGGCAGCCATGTCTAGGATACAGGATCCAGTTCTGAGGCTGCACCTTGGCTCTGGCTGTGTCCAGAGGCGGAGAGGCTGGCTAGGATGAGGGGCATGGTGAGGGGAAGGATGGGGAAAATCTGGGCTTGAGGGCTGAGGCCTAGTCCAGGAAGTGAGCTGTTCTGATGCTTTTCCCTTTTCCCTCTCTGTCTCCTCTGGCAGTTGGGAAGCCTCTACCATTGCCCAAGATTGAGAACCCGAGCCAGGAGACTGTGGCTAAATACCACGTGCTCTATATCGATGCCCTACGCAAACTGTATGACCAGCATAAGGCCAAGTTTGGCATCTCGGAGACCCAGGAACTGGTGATAGTTTGACAGACATCGCCAGCAGCTTCTCAGCAGCCTGGCTGGAAGGCACAGAACCTGTGAAATGGGAGGACAAAAGTCACCTCTGAGCCTCCTGCTCCTGATTTGGCCAGTCCTCAGTATGAGGAGGGCTGGCTGTCCATTTGGCTATTCTCTAGACCCCTCTTCTTCCTTCATCTCTCTCCTGCTTCCAGCTCTTCTCTGCTTTTACCTTGGGGCTGCAAGAGAAGTAGACCCAAAAGGCAGGGAAAGCCCTAGGCGAGAGGTATCCTGAAGTCTCCCTCACCTATGATCACTCAGCAGCAGTGCTGAGGAAAACAATGGACAGAATAAAAAGCTTCTCTTTGGATACTGCTTGTGGTACAGCTCATGTTTTAAGGGCCCAGAATCCGTGTTCATGGCTCTGCTTCTCTACTCTCAAGCAGCCCCATCTTTTGGCATCAAGGCTCCCGTAGGACTGGGTGCCTTGAGATCCAGCACACTTGGGGCTCAGGCTCTTGGGGCTTCAAGCCCTGTGACATGGAGCAATCTGTCATCTCTTAGCCTGAGCTTCCTCCCCTATAAAACAGGACCAAGGATTCCTCCCCTGCTTACCTCAGAGGCTACCGGGAAGATTGATTGTACTGAATGTGATTGACCTTTGTAAGTTGGACAGCTACCCTACAATTATTCTCCTCTGATAATTTTGCCCATTTCCTATCCTTGAGCAACCTCTGCCCTAAATTTCATGGCATCTCTGTGTTTAAAAGAAAGCTTACAGCATAATATCTTGTCAACAGCCCTTTGAATGTTCAAGTAACCTTTCTATAGTTGGGTGACCTTGGGTTAGCTAACTCGAACTCCTTGAGCACTGTCTCCTCATCTGCAAAGTGGAAGGATACATCATGGGGAGCTGGAGGCTGGGTCTCCCCAAGCTGTTCTGGGCTCAGGCCTGGAATGTCTGTTACAGATGATGCCACAGTATCAGGCTGAGGGTACTTCCATGCTATGTCTCTGGCTCAGGACAATGATTCTTTTTTGCGGACCTCTAGAGCTTACTGGACAGGCAGTTACAGGAAAAGACCTAAGGTATGGGGATGGGGGTGTGTGTGGTCTGGGACACAGAGAGGATGTAATATGTTCTGACAGGATCTTCAGACCTCCTTCCTTCAGTTGTGCTCTCTGAAGTAGGTGCCTTGGTCCTTCCCCTAGCTCATGTGTGGCAATGCTTGCAAAGAAGCACCTGCCATATAGGGCATATTTAAGTCCATTTCAAGAACAAGGGAGGAAAAAGCTTTATTTGCAAAGAACAAACCATTAATTTACACAAACTTACATCCCAGTTTATATACATTATATATAGTTTATATACATAGTATCTCACACTGGATTAAGAACCCCCCCCCCCAAAGCAGCACTGGGCCTACTCCAGGCCATTCTTACCACAAAGCTCACCCCCTCACCCCAGGTGGAAGTATTTTGGATCAAGAAATGACATACCCCAAGTCCTTTTGGAGAAAGCCCTGACAGGAATGAAAAGAAACGATAGGTTCCTTCTTTGTGCTCACATGGCCTAGGGGAGCCTCTGGGCAGGGAAGGGAGGCTGAGGCAATGCCATGGGAGCCTCAGAACTTCCTGGTATTGGGCCAGCCCAGAGCCTTCCAGTCCAGAGACCGGAGCAGGGAGAATGTCTCGGGGATAAGAGTTCTGGTGGCAGCTGCAGCTGCCCTTTTCCCTGCCCTGCCAGGCTCCTGAAAGGGAGTGCTTCTAGCCTTGAGTCTCTGGGCAGAAGAAAGGAGGGGTCCCCGTGGGACAGAGACTGCTCCACCCCCTCACTCCTTTGAGTCTGTAGGTCACAGCTTGTTCACTTTGGACAGGTCGCCTTCCATCTCTGGGCCTCTGGTTCTCGCTCTAAATTTCTCTGAAATCTATCTGCATCCACTGGAAGTTACATAAAACACACATACTCACACATGGATCAAAGTCTTTGTTCCTGGCCCTTTCCTGCTTAGCAAAAGAAATTTGGCTCAGGATGGATGCAGGGGAACAGAAGGCAAAGACTACATTTCCCAAGAAACCAGTGGCCAAGCAGCCCCCAATGGCTGCCTTTTATGCCAGCTTTGGCTGCCGAAGCCCAAGCAGCTGGCAAAGGCCTCCGCCATGCAATTCTCCTTCAAACCTCTGCCATCTGCTTGCTCACAAATGTCCTCATCCCCATTCTCTATGCTAGCCTTGGCCCTCTGGTGAACTCAGGTCAGCGCAATTCCAGACTGTAAATCTATTTCCACATCCTCTTACTAGTAAATTGCTTCATCACTTTGTCAATGACTTCACTGCAACAGGGCTCCCCAGCTGTCTATTGCTTCCTTCATCACCTTCCCCCCCTCTAGTTCCTTTTGAGGATTCATAATGGCTAAAGGGTCCTGTGCAAATTCTTTTTTTTCCCTGTGCAAATTCTATTCCCACTATGATCCCCTCCATGCCTGGACAACAGGGTGGGTGTCAGACTGTTCCTTAGGGGTACAATTAAGAAGCCTTTTCCTTCCCTCTCCTCACACACATTTGGCTTTAGAGCCAGTCCTCTCTCAGGTCTTTCCTCCATTAGGAGATATCCTGGGGGTACAAAGCTCTTTGTGGTATGGAGAGAAAGGGCTAAGGAGTCCCTTAGTAGCTGTGGGAAGTGGACTAGCTCCCATAACCTGTCTGTAGGGGAACCAGTGGACAACTTTGCCTGTGGCAGGGGTTTCCGTACACGATGGGTGGTTGGGTCATTCATTGGGTGGGTGGAAGACCATAAGGGGTACAGTTCGGTGGGTACTGGAGGCCTGCTGCTTAGACATGGTACCAAGACAATTCCTCTGACCAAAAGAGCTCTAAGGCTTATGGGTGTTTCCCAAAGAAATGTCCTACTCTTTTGCCACAAAGCCCCTGGCAGCCAAAAGAACATCAAGAAATGAAAATGAGCATTTCTGCATTTCTCTCTGGGACACTGAAGAATTTTGGGTCCTTATTCCCATTTTTATTGGTTCTCTCTAGACCACAAATTCAACTCAATGCTGCAGCATAATGGCATAGCTTTGGAGTTAGACCTGCCAGGTCTGAGGCTTAAACTGGTTAAGATCCTGGTCAAAGCACTTCACCTCTGAGAGCCTTGTCTAAACAATGGGATTCATCATATTATCAAAGGAGATAATGAGAGAGAAAGTACTTTCCAAATATGAAGGAGAGGTTCCCTTCCGTTTTTGCTACAACTGAGGACTGCCTAAGGCACTTTACAGGAGCCTGGGCCAGACACATGCCAAAAGTCCACCCCAAATTGGTTTGCAAGGTTGTCATTAGCAACCAGGCAATGGAGGCATAGCCCACCACCTTGGGCCCTGACCTGTGAAGGGCTGAGCATTACAATTGTTTGGAAAGGGAAGGCACAGTGGAGAAATGAGTACCTGTTCTTGGTGGATTTTAGCTGCCTGAAGGGGCTTTTGCCCATCCCCTCAAAGGTAACTTGTTTTGGGAGCTAAAGTAGCACACTGTACAAGATTGGCCTGTCCCAGCTTTGGGCTAGACCCGTCATCCAGAAACCAGGCTGGCCCCAGGCAGTTAGAGATAAGGCCCTTGAGTGGTCCCATTATATGATCCAGTGGGGAAGCTGGGGTCAGGGGGTGGGGAGGTGTCTTTGGATCTGACTACAGGGCAGAGCCTTGCCCAATGCCTAGATGCTGGCTTCTCTTGAGCCTAGAATCAGACCACCAGCACTGGAATCTTTGGTGACTCTGCTGTGGCTTTCTGAAGCCAGAGTGAAGCAAGGTGGGTCAGTAGGGCATCAGCTGCTGTCCTTTTGGGTAGGGACTAGGCTAATGGCCACTGGGTCACAGCAAACTCAAAAAACAAAACAAAAAAAACAAAACAAAACAAAACAAAAAAACAAAAAACAAAACAAAACAAAACCCCACTGTCCTATCTCACTTCTTGCCCTTTTGAGGTCAGGCAGAAAAGTTCTGCCTTGCTGATGCCTAGGAGGAGCAGGCTAGGGGTTGTGAATTTTCTTAGGTTATCATAGAAGCTGCCTAGATATTCGAATTTGAAGGGACTCCCAGAGGTCATCCAGTCCAACACTTTGTCCCCAGACACAAGTTGACTAGATGAATATTTGCATTGCTTAATAAACAGAAAAGTCTCGTTGTGCCCAGGTCATTGAAAGAGTATCCCAGACTCACATAAGCACAAGTCCCAGGTGAGGCACCTGTCTTAGACAGAGGTAGGCTCTGTGGAGAAAGAAGACAGGAATTCTGGTCAGGCTGGGAAAGGGGGCGATCAGGAGGGGACCCAGAAATTTTTCTGAGCATGGAACGTGGCTGTAAACAAAGTGAAAGACGTGTGGCCCCAAATTTGCCCTCAGGTTCTTGTGCAGGAGGGTTTGTGGCCATTCCCTGCAACTGCTTGGAGAAGAGCAAACCTCCTTGTCCCCAAAGCCCGGCAAGCTGCCAAGTGGCTCTCAGCCTGAGTAGGAAGAGCTCTCCGACCCTCTGACCCTCCAGCAGGGCCACCTCGTGGATCAGCAAGGCTTCCACTTCCCAGAATGCCTGCTTGGTCGGTTTCTCCCTAGGTCTCTGCCGCAAGTGGCTGCCTTTCCCCTCCCTGCCCCTCTGCTTTGGCTTCAACACTCTCCTTCCCCCCAACTCTTGACCCCAGCCCTACCCAAGAGAGGAACAACAGCCCCTTAGGATCAGAGGCTTGCCCCCACAGTCTGGAGTACACCTTTGCTTTCTCTTGCCTGCTGCCCTGGAACCCCATTTTAGTGCAAGAAACTGTAATTCTGACCACAGGGACCTGAAGGTTGAAGAGTCATGCCATAATCCAGTTGACATGGAGCAGAGGAAGAGGGTCCTGCTTCCTGCAAACCCTGGGGCCCCGTCAACCATCCTGTTAATCCAAGGTCATTCTGAAAAGTTAAGCAGGCCTTGTCATCCTGGAGTCACTGGGGAATAAATAGCACTGGGGTATTGATCTCTGTGGCTGCAACACCCACATACCTCACTCCACAGCAGCACTGTGAGGTTCTGGGAGTCCTGGCTCCCAAACCTGGGACATGGGCATGGGCAGGGGCAGAAAACAGGAGGGAGTCTAGGATGCTGGGGCCTCACCCAGCCTGATGGCCCCAAAGAAGGTGGTGTGCTTGCTCATATTGATAGAGATGTCGGCGTGCACCATCTTCACCGCAATCTTCTGCCGGGCTTTGAGGAGGCAGACGCCTGCAGTATAACAAGTATTGTAGTTGGTCTTGCCGGTCTCAATGCTGCGGGTACACTGCAGGAAGGGCTTCTCATCCACCACCACCTCATAGCTGGCAAAGTCAGTGAAGTTGATATAGTATACCTGGGTGAGAGGCAACAAGAAGGGATGGGGGGAGGGGAAGCAGAGGGTGGGGCCCTTCCCTGCAACCAACAGACAGGACCAGCTCAGACTCAGCTGAGCTGTCTCCTGGCACAGCACAGCACACTGTGTGTGTATGGGGGGCGGTGCCAGTGCCACCTGAGGGGGTGTTCATTGCTCAACAGGAAGGCAAGGTGATGATGGGCTTATACGCTGCGCTTCCCCTACTCGGTGGGGCTCAGGGGGCAAAGCAAATCGCTTTTGAATAGCACACCAGTCCTTCACTCTGTGTGGGCAGGAACCACACCTTTCTGTCTTGGGTAGCTCTCCTGCCCTCCACCCGGCTCAGCCCTGGCAGGAGGCAGGGTGTTCTGCACGCGTTAGGTGCTCAATCAGTGCTACAGATGAATGAACACACATGAACGTCCAGTGCCATGCCCCAAGGACTTTTTGTGTCTGATCTTAGAAGTCTCTGATTCCCCAGAGAGGTCACTGTGACAACTTGCCATTTCTTAAACTCTTGAAGGACAGCTTCTCACTCAGCTTGCAGCTCCCCCTCCCCCATGACTGAATTTCTCTCACTGATTTTTACAGTGTCCCTTGGCCCTCTGATGATTAAAGAAACAGATCCAGGGAGACAGGGGAGGGGAATGGTGGTGCTATCCACCACAAATGAGCTGCAGAATTTGGAAGGACAAAACCCAGGCCCCTAACTTTACTTTGTGGCTCAAAGGAAGTGCTAACATACGTTCAATGGCCTGGTTTCAAGGGGGAGGATTTTCCGAGCTTTCATGGGGCTCAAGGTATGAGGCCACTCCCAATTCTATTCTGGGTCCAGAAAATATCCCACCCCAAGCTTTGATCCACCCCCCCCCCAATAAAAGGAGTTTAGGAGAAATGGCCTATAGGACATTTGGATTACACCCATATCCCCCCTGGGGATTGGGAACCCCTCCAAAGTGTCATCCTAAATCACTTTATGAAAGGTTGCTCCCTCCGTTGGCTCTTCAGGACAAGTAGTGTATCCAGGTGGCCTATGATTTCTTGGGTCAGGTCCCAAGCTGTGCCAGGATGCTTGGTGATGGGCTGAGCAAATGCTTGTTAACCCACCTTCTCCGGCCACTCTCCCGTGAGACCCTTCTGTTGACTCCGTAGTCCTGTCCATCTGCCTGCTACTGCCCGCCCCACAGAAGGCTCAACCTCAGGGTTCATCTACCTCTAGCTCTGAGGAGGCACCCCAGGGGAAGCAAACAACAGGGGTAGAAGTGGCTGGGCAGGCAAAGGACAAAAACCAAGGGCCAAAAGGGCCGGGAGAGTGATGATGGGGTGGAAGAAGAAATGACAGAGACCCAGAGAGGGAGATAAGCAGATGGGAGAAAGAGGAAGGAAACCCTGTCAAAAATGTTTTTGAGGTGGAGAGACAGTTTGCAGGAGCACTATTTAATGTAAAGCTAGCGGTGTTGGGGGGCTAAGGGGTGCTCAGCTGCTCTGCCAGTGACTTTCAAGGGATATACACTGAATCAGAGATCAAGTTTAGCCCTGGAGCTCAACAGCTCAGTGTCGGAAATCAGGGCCTGGAGCTCAGCAGGGGAATGTCAGATGGCAGAGTGTGGGAGGGGTCTCTTTGCAGTTTTTCAACAATAACTGGCCGTGGTGGGGAGGGGGACGGTAGGAAACCCCAACTCCAACTGGCCCTTCTCTCTTTTCTCCTTTCCACTCCCTCCCAGTGTAGGGCCCCCACCCCAGTCACCCCAGAAAGCAGGAGGTTAGCAGGTCTTGGCTGGCTCCACAGTGCCCCTATGTGGCCTGCAACGGATCTGCATTCTGGATACAAGAAGAGTTAGGCCTAAGACCGTACTCACTTCTACCTGACTATAGATGAAGTAGGTGCCGTCCACCAGTACCTCCAGCTCCCCGCTGCGGGGATGTAGCTTAAACACCTTGGGGTTCATGGTGATGCGAGACCAGTCATTGAGCACTCCACCTGAAAGATCTCAGTATGAGAGAAGGGCAGTCACTCAGTACATGTCAGGATAATCTGGGCAACAGAAACAAGAGATGTCGAGTGGCACCTCCCCCATCCCAGTGCCAACACCAAGTGGCTAGGCCAGGAGGCCAAGCTTTAAGAACAGCATGTGGAAGCAGATAGAGTATTCTGTTTGTCAAGCGGCTGCCAGGCATGTCTCAGGCCCCCAAGGTCCACTTATTTGTCTCCTTCTCTCCTTTCCTGACCCCTCTATCTGGAAGGGTCCTTAACTAACACTTTCTAGCTGGAATTGGGGGTGAGGGTAAGAAGAGAGTGGGCATGCTGCCCTATTTTCTTTGTTGTTCTAGGGCCTGCACAGGCAAAATTCAGACACTGAGTGGCAGGCTAGGTCTTATTATTGTATTCTATTTCTCTAGCCATAGCTCCTGAGTCCTTCTCCTGTCTTATCCGTTTGTGGGTTTTGTTCATCTCCTTAAAAGTTCCTTTTTCACAGTGCTTTCATGCCCAGTCCTTTCTGGAAGGCTTCCCTGGGTCCCCCATGAAACCACTCAGCCCAAGGAAATGTCTACCTGGAGAACCTTAGGGATCGGTGGTGGGGGCGTGTGAGGTATACTTCATAGCAGCTGGAATGAGTGACTGACAGAAATAAGGCCCCATAGGAGAGGGGGATCTTTATGAGAGTAAGAGATAAACCACTAAGCAGCACTAGAACCAGCTCAGGGGCTGGTGAGGGGGTCTGGGAGTTGCACCCCTGGTGAAGCATCTGTCAGCCCAACCCCGTTGAGGGCAGAGGGCAAGTCCTGTCACCTTTGTTGGACAGTGAGAGCCAGTGTGTGAAGGCAGAGGAAAAGCTTCCCTTTCAATCCTGCAGAAAGAGGGATGTTCCTTCTTACCACCAGAGGAGAGAGTCCAAGCCCTGGGGGCCTTTACCCCTCAAAACCATCCATTCTTCACCTGAGAAGTTGTGAATGTCCTTCTATGGCTAGTCTCAGGAGGCCTGCCTCTCTGAGATGTGAAGACACGAACCTCCTGGAATAGGTGGCCATCTTCCCTCGAGGCGACAGCGGGTGGGATAGGAGTTAGGAGGAGATGCCCTGGTCTGTCCCTCCAAATGACTGCTCTGCATGATGTCTTTCCTCCCCCCCTCCTTCTGGCTGTTGGTAGAGCTAAATATCAGCATAAGCTACTCCAAGGGATTGGCCCAGAGAGGTTAGAACCGGTCTTGTTGTGTGGTAGTGGGAGCGAACTCTGTTGCTTCTGGCATAGAATAAGCATGGAGGCCACCTGTCCATCCAGGCAAATCTATTTCCTGGCAGCCTCACTTCTCCATGGACAGATGGTGATCATGGCCCATCCACGGCCCCAGGGTCCCAGGGCCCCAGGCACCTGGTCCTAGCAGGACTGCTTGGGTTTTGCCACTATTCTGTCCCTACTTATACTCTGGAGGAAATTAAAGTGCAGGCATCCAGGTAGCAGTCCTGGATGTAGCTAAGCCCAATCATTAAGGAAGCTCAGCACAGCCAGTTCAGGACTGACTGGACTCTTAGGATCTGTCCCCATGCAGCAGGTTTCTTAGCCTTCATTTACTGTCTGCACTCCAAGCCCCTCCCACTTCAAGCTCTGTAAGCATCTGGCATCTTGGCTGGCTTGCTGCTTCTCGAGGCTCCTGGGGGTTCATGCATTCCAGGCTGTGTACACCCTGGGGACTGGACATTATTTCAAAGTGCTCTTCTTTAATGAATGTTCATGTTTCTTTGGGGGAGAAAATGAACCTAATCATTCAGTAGAGTGGTACGCACATCACTGAAGTAGCATAGTGCCGTGGAAAGAATCAGACATAGTTTTGAATGCCAGCTCCTACAGTCAACTGAAATCTTGGGCCAGTTAATTAACCTCTCTAAGCTTCAGCTTCTGTCTCTGCAAAAAGGAGCTGATACCTACATCACTGGCTGTTGTGAGGATCCCATAAAATGAAAGACAAAAGAATGCATGTTGAAAACTCTAAAGTACCGGACAAATATAAGGCAGTATGATTTCTTACCGTATGATCCATTCTCTCTGGGACTCTGGTTCCCCAGCTTTTAAATGCAGGGATTACATTAAATCAGTTTTCTTAATCCCCTTAAATCTGTCCCCGCCTTTTTTTTTATAGGTACTAGCATCCCATACCCCCTGGAGAGTCTAGCATGCCTTCCCTTCCACAACCACCCCCCTCCCTAGAAATGCTCCCTCCACCCATTTTCCGTGGAGACCCATCAGACACGAAGAATTTAATTTTCTGTAGTTTTACCTTCTCTAGTTTGTACCGTGAAAATGTCAATCGAACTACACAAATTTCCTTGGTGACTCTGATACAAACCTCCATCTACCTAGAATTCCCCATCTTGGTGATATATCAAGTCCCTTTCTGCTTCTTCCACCCGTGATTCTAAATGCAATTTATGTGCATTTAGAACCGGTCTAGGTGCAAGTAATTACCCAGGACAGCCAGTAGAGCGCAAAGAGAGCAGAGAATGGCCCCTGCCACCCAGGGTCCTTCAGGGACCAGGCAGTAGCTAGGCTGTGATTCTTTGAAGACCACTGCTGCCCCTAGGGAGGAAGGAGGAGGGAGGGCGGAGGGAGGAGGGAGGGCGGAGGGCTCCTCTTAGGGGAGAGCCTACTTTGACTCTTACCATTCTTGACTTGAATTGCTGACCCTTGGCCCTGTAGATGCACCACAGCTGGCTGGGAGGATAAGGACAGAGAGAGTAGTCACTGAATGCTCATTCAGCCACCAGCTAACATGTTTCCCCCTCTGGCTTCCAATCTCATTTCCCAGTTCTGATCCCTTTCTCCTGTCCTGGGATGCCAGGGACCTGGGATCTGCTGGTGATTGGTACTGTGATTTGTAGCTCCGTCACTTCCTGCCTGGCTGGGTGACCTCAGGAGAGTGGAATGCCACTGAGCCTCATTTCCCTAACTATGAAATGGGGATTTTAAGAATCTCTGTCTGGCCTCTCTTACAGGGGGACACTGGAAGATCAAATGAGGTGATGGATATAAAATTCTCTGCAAGCCATCAAGCACTGTGCAGCTGTGTGTATTTCTAACTGTGGCCAAACAGCTGTAGTAAGAGAGTCTGACATGAGACAAGGCAAAGGCAGCAGAACTTGCCAATAGAAACAGATTAGGAAGCTCAAAGACAAGGCAGGAGCCCTTCAGGCCATTAAGGCAGAAACCCAGGCGGGGTTTGGCCTGGAGCTGGTTGACTGGTTTTCAAGCTCCAGATCCCAGGCAGTCTGAGTGCTGACAAGGTGTCTGGTGTGGGTGGGAAGTCGGAGGCTCAGGTGGCTAGGCTTGACTGGCAGCTCATTTCTGCGGACGACTGAGCCTGGCTATGGTGACCCACTGTCTTCTGTGCATGGGAAAAAATGTCTGTGGCAAGGCTTCGATTCCTTAGTTACAGGTAGTTACAGGCGGGCCCTGGGGCAAAGCTTTTCTGTTCCTGGAGATGGGAGGGGGCTGTGAGTGAACAACCTCTGGACCTCCAGGATATCCACACAAAACAAAGCCTCAGCAAACTTTTTTTTTTTTTATGAGTCTCAGCAAACTTAATAGGGAGCCACTCAAAGGTGGCTCTAGCCTCGTGGCCTTCCCTCCTCCCCAGAAGAGAGCCATTTCCAGCCAACCTGGTTTTCTCGAGGTCCAGCTTTATCAGCAGTACCTGAAAAATAGGACAGGGCAATCAGAGGGCATGCTTCTACTTCCCTATCTCCTCAGCTAGGCAGTGAGTGGTGGTAAGACTTGCTCTGGGCAGCCAAGCCCTGGGATGGGAGAGGACACCACTCACTTCTCTTACTCCTCCCTGACCTGCCTCTTCAGTGGGCTCAGCGTCCAGCAGGTAAACTGGCCTCTTGGTAATGCTGGCCCCAGGGCAAGCTTCACTCTGCGCTGGGAGAGACAGGTGAGAGTGCCTTCCT
Source organism: Canis lupus familiaris (assembly GCF_011100685.1). NCBI lineage: Eukaryota > Metazoa > Chordata > Mammalia > Carnivora > Canidae > Canis > Canis lupus. The sequence goes on along the minus strand of NC_049260.1, from coordinate 54,699,135 downwards.
GTCACTATGTGACCCCGAGACTGTGCCGTTTGCTTTAGTCTTTGGCTCCCTTTATTTTCTTCAGAGAGAGCATTGCCATTTGTAAGTATCTTACTTCTTTAATCATCTCTCTCCCCTCTGGGACATAAACTTCATGAGAACAGGGACCACTTATCAATATATCTGTTGCACATAGGAAGTGCTCAAGATCTGTGGAAAGATTGGATACAAACAAACCCCCTCCCCAGCTCCCATCTCTTATGGTCACACTAATGCTGATTAGCCCCATTTGAACTATGAGTCGAAGAATCCAAGTCCTGCTACAGAATTTTTGGACCTAGAGAAATCAGCTGCATAAAGAGTCCATTTCTTTAAAGCCCCAAGGTGCAAGAGGGGAGCAGGAGAAAGAAATAACAACTGACCTAAGCCCTGGCAGGCTGACTCCTGTTAGTTCCAATTAGGCAGGTTTGGATTGGCATCTATACCTTTTGGATGCCCTTCTGGGTCCAAGGGGAAAGATGCACAGAGATCCAATGCTATCTGAATGGGCAATGTGTGTGTGGGGATGTAGTGCAAGAGGCACTTGACTGCTCAGTCTTAGTGGCTGCACTTGCTTCTTCCACAGCCCAAGTGGCTGAAAAGTTTCCAGCTCTTTGATCACCAGTGACTACTTGTCTACCTTTCTGGGAAAGGCATTTCAGAGTTCATAGGATGAGACTGTTCTAGGGCTTGTAATTTTTTTCCAGTCCCCAACATTCCTCCCCTGTTTCCAGTCAGACATAAACATGTAGTATTAGATGTTGGAAATCAGAGCAAACTAAATCCATCCCCCACTGGAAATCTAGTATAAACCCTCAGGGCCACTGGCTCTGGCATGTATGAGTTTACTGGCTCACTGCAGGGAGGCCCAGAATCAGGGAGGACTTACGACGGGAAGGTCAAGAACAGGTGGCCTGTCCTTGACAGGTTGGTATACACAAGAAGTTAGAGTAAGTCAGGCCCTACTGGCTTGTCCAATTCCTAGCTTCCCACTGACCTGGGAGACCTGCTTTTCTTATTGCTCACCAAAGCCATCACCACCATTGGAAACTGCTCTCAGGATCACCCACTCCTGCTCTTTTAAAGTACTTGCAAGGAGCCTGGGGCAGGTGGAGAGACAGAGGAACTCACCAGAAGGTCCCTGTAGGCCAGGGGGTCCCTGAGGACCAGGAGGACCTGGAGGGCCAGGTGGTCCCATAACAGTTGTTCCTGGAATCCCAGGAATTCCTGGAATCCCTGGGGGTCCCTGGGGTCCTGGAGGGCCTGGAGGACCTGGAGGGCCATTGGGCCCAGGAGGTCCTGCCTTCTTTCCTAAAAGACAAATTCAGTGTTAAATTTGTAGTTATTTACTGATAACAAACATACTGTTCTATAGACTTCCGAAGACACAAAGTCAGTCCTTTGGGACTTCTGCTGTTACAGAGGTGAACACCTTTATTATACAACATACACACACACTCCCTATCCTCTTTCATGAATAATTATTTACAGAGCTGGTTTGACGATATAGAAATAAATGACCCTTAAGGAGCTCAATCTTTTTTTTAAAGATTTATTTATTTATTTATTTATTTATTTATTTATTTATTTATTTATTTATTTTAAATTTATGATAGTCAAACAGAGAGAGAGAGAGAGAGAGAGAGAGGCAGAGACACAGGCAGAGGGAGAAGCAGGCTCCATGCACTGGGAGCCTGACGTGGGATTCGATCCCGGGTCTCCAGGATCGTGCCCTGGGCCAAAGGCAGACGCCAAACTGCTGCACCACCCAGGGATCTCTGTTTGTTTGTTTTTTGTTTGTTTGTTTGTTTTTAAAAGATTTTATTTATTCATGAGAGACACACAGAGAGAGGCAGAGACATACACAGAGGAAGAAGCAGGCTTCCTGCGGGGAACCCGATGTATGACTTGATTCCTGGACCCAGGGATCACGCCCTGAGATGAAGGCAGACTCTCAACTGCTGAGCCACCCAGGAGTCCCAAGATGTTATTTATTTATTTGAGAGAGAAAAAGAGAGAGAGCACAAGAGAGAGCACAAGTGAATGGAGGGGTAGAGGGAGAGGGTGAAGCAGACTCCCCGTTGAGCAGGGAGCCCGATGTGGGCTCAATCCCAGGATCCTGAGCCAAACAAACAAACAAACAAACAAACAAACAAAAATGTCTGAGCCACCCAGGGACCCCTAAGGAGCTCAGTCTACTGGGGAAACAGATACAGGCACAAGATAGTATAAGTGCTATATTAGTAGTAGGGACAAAATGCTTTAGAGGTCAGAGAAGGCTTCAAAAAGGAGGTTGCATTTCACCTGAGTCCAAGAGATTAGAATTATCAAGTGGCTAGATGTGTGGGTCACTGTTTTGAATTGAGAATTGGGCTATAGTTGAAGAGTGTCGCTTTCATGTTTACTGCCCAATTTGGTGGACTTGATGCAGATAGGAAGAGAGAGCTAGGAGGACAGCCTGACATTGGGAATAATATCAACACTAGGAAGGTTTCCTACAGAAGTCGAGATATACAGGAACTACAGGTTGGTATAGAGGTGGTGGTAGCTGGAAATGAGGAATGGGAAGGAATTGGGGAAATAAGAGGTGAGGGGGCATGAAGAGAGGGGGGCAGAGGAAGGCAGGGAGAGAGAGATTGAATGAAAGAAGGAGAGGTGGAGAGTAGAAAAAGCTGAGGAGACAGCTGGCAAGTTTTTCTTTCTCAGCTGACCTCTCTAAACCCTATTTTTAAAGATCTCTGGGAAAGGCAATTTCTGTAAACTCCCTTGGTAACATGTTCCAGTGTTTATCATCCCCTCACTGTTAGGAAGTTCTTCCGTATATTTAGCTGAAATTCCTCCTGAGGCAATTTAAGATTTTATTCTAATCTTTGTGTTGATAGAGAAGAATAGTTACCATCATACACATAATAACCCTCATATGCTCATAGACATTAAGTCACCTATCAACCTCCATTTTTATAGGCTAAATAATCTGTCTTCCCAGCATCCTTCCTCTGAGGCCCTATTCTCCAACGTATTGTTTTTTTTTTAAGATTTTTGAAATTTATTTGAGAGAGAGCGTGAACAGCGAGTGAGGGAACAAGGGTAGGGAGGAAAGGGCGAGGGAGGACTCCTCACTGAGCAGGGAGCCCGGTGTGGGGCAATGCAAGGCTCAATCCCAGGACCCTGAGACCATGACCTGAGCTGAAGGCAGACACTTAACCGACTGGGCCATCTAGGCACCCCTTCTCCAATGTAAGTAAGCCCACCAACTCCTCCTCATTTCCTCCTCTCTATCTTTTCAGAGAAATCCCAGCCCATCTATTCTATATTCCAGTCTTTTCAACATTCCCACCAGGATGTAGCTATTTGACAAGTCATAACTGTGGTCATGTACCAAAATCTGCAGCTCCAGTTTACTTCCTTTGCTCTGTGCAGCCCAATTCACGCACTGCAGGTGGCTCGGGGGAGAGGGCATCTTCTTCCCTTCACTGCTTTCTCACAGTTTTGTGGAAATCCCAGGAATAGAAGGCTTTGGCCAGACTCCATGACAGTATCTCCACCTGTGGTACTTTCTTAGTTTTAAATGTAACCCTCTTAAGTCTCACTTAAATACTTCCTTAACTCTGACTCCTTGTTCCCCAGACTCTTAGGCAGGAGAATCCTGACCTGATTTATCAGGACCTCCTTTAAAAATAATGCTGCATGTTCCAGAAACTCAATCCCCATTGCAATGCCATTCAAGAGGCCTGTTGTCCATGTTTAGCCACGTCTGCGTTTGGACTGAAACAACAGGGTCATTATGGGGCTACTTCCCCAGGGAGAAAAGAAAGGAAGGTCCACAGAGCTTCTTTCCCTTGGAGACTCCCTTGTAGCCTTAAAGACCCAGAGGCAGGAAGGAGCTTTGCCATTTTCCCTGCACATAGCAGCAACAAAAGATTGGATCTGTCCAGTTTCTAGATTAACCAATTTCAAGATGTTGAACAGGAAAGCCATCTCCCTTCAGATTTGGGCAGCTTCCAAGTCAGCCTTATTTAGTGCCCAAGTTTCAATTCCAGCTAGTGCAGTGGAGAGAACACAAAATCTGTAGACAGGAGATAAGGCTGTAAGCACCAGCTCTGCCACAGATGTACTTTGGGCAAATCTCTATCTCTCTCTGAGCCTTAATTTCTCTGTTGGTGAAATGAAGTTTGGCCTTGATGATTTCTCTAAATTTCCTCCCAAGACTAAGGTTCCATGAGGAAGACTGACTTACCCCTGGCAGTCAGGAAACTTCCCTAACCTGTTTGTAAGGTCTGCTTCTCCCTCATTGTTCTCTGGTTGGCAGAGACACAGAGGAGGGTGCATATTAGATTGTTCTATGTCCCAGAATTAACAGGCCTAACTGATTTTCAAGTTAGAGGGTGTTCTGTGGGTAGTACAAACTTCAGTGTCAAGACTGTGAATCTCCTGTGATTGCTAATATAATTTTGGAAGAATTATACCCAGAAACTCCTTTAGTCAAAGAGAATAATGATTGCAGTGTAAACAGAGGATGTTCATTTATGAAAATGTTAGAAGGCATTTGGGAAAAAGCTCCTGCTGTATTCTAGTGCTGCAGCTGTTCCTCTTTGCTCTTCTGTAACTAGGTTTAGGTAAGTGTGCTTCTCACACTTGCATACTTACAGAAAGTTGGCCCAGAGAAGCATGAACAAAATGACTCCTGGACAAGAGGATGACTTTAGAGGATTGAATTCCTTCTCCAGATTTCCTCACTTTAACAGAACACTCCATGATACAAAAGCCCAGAGACTTCTCTACTTAGAAAAATATCAGAAAGGGAAACAGAACGTGAGAGACTCCTAACTCTGGGAAACGAACAAGGGGTGGTAGAAAGGGAGGTGGGTGGGGTGCGGGGGTGACTGGGTGATGGGCACTGAGGGGGGCACTTGATGGGATGAGCACTGGGTGTTATGCTATATGTTGGCAAGTTGGACACCAATAAAAAATAAATTAAAAAAGAAAAAAAAGAAAATTGTCCTGTGCAGTCTTAGATGACAGAATAATCAACATTCTTTTCAAAGCTAAACTTTGTGAGGGGGCATTTCTCTAACCTTTTAGTGAAGGACAAAGTGTTGAAAGAACAAATAAACACAAGTGAGTGAAGGGGGGGAGAGGGAGGGAGAAATGTGGAGGGAGAGGGAGAGAGAGAGAATGGACAAGAGCAAGTTAGTTATAGGAGAGGAAAATTCTATTAAAAATGGAAATTAAGTGAACAACTCAATTTACCTCTTTGGGCATGTGCTTATTCACTGTGTCCAAGGAAATCTGTATTAAATGGCTTCTAAATCACTTTTAGTCAAAGTAAATGTTTAAGGCCTATGTGCATTCTCCTAATAATGGCCCATATTCAAGGTAGCAGTGCTAGGCAGTGATCTGAGTCCCTGCAAGAGACATTGGATTCTCTGAATTGTAGTATTTTTTTTCTCTGAATTGTAATTACAGGGCTTCTTGCCTAGATACTTGTATTCTCTTGCCATTAGCAAGTGTGCTCTCTCAGTGCTCAGCCACTGGATAACACTACACCTGGGCACCATTCCCCACTACACACATGACTTACACTCTGGTACATAACTAGCCTACTTGGTGTTTCCCTAAACACACCATGTTTTTCATACTTCTGGGAGATTTGAGTATGCTGTTCCCTTTGCTGGAATGTCCTTCCCCTTCTTCCTCCCTCCATCCTTTAAAGTCCAGGTTAAATACTGTTTTTTTTTTTCCTCCTGAGATTTGGTTCCTTACTCCCCCAGGGAGAACTACTTGTTCTTTCTCTATGCTTCCACAGCACACTGTTCATGCTTTTATGATAGCATTTTTTCATACTACACTGCAATTATTTGTGTGTACTTCCACTATTCCAGCTACACTAGGAGATTTTTGAGGGGAGGCACCACTTTTATTTATCTCAGTATCTCTATTCCTGACAATTATAGAATGCTTTATTAGCTGTCTAGTGAATGAGTGAAAACAGAACAAAACAAAACAAAACAAAACTAGTAGCTGTAATTAGAAAGTGTTCCCAAGTCTACCTATTAAGAAGAGGTCATCCCTGGACTTGTTTAGGACTAGAAGGTGTCCATGTCAAAGCATGGTGAATTTTCTAGGTTTATTACAATTTCCATTTTAAAAACGGATGTGACAAAAGTTAAAAACTACATGCTTGAAATGGTAATCAAAACAGGAATGGTACAAAAAAAAAAAAAAAAAAAAAACCAGGAACAGCACTGGCACAAAAATAGATACAGAGATCAATAGAACAGAATAGAAAACCCAGAAATGAACCCACAATTATATGGCCAACTAATTTTTGACAAACCAGGAAAAAATATCCAATCAGAAAAAGACAGCCTTTTCAACAAATGGTGTTGCGAAACTGGACAGCAATATGCATAAGAATGAAACTGGACCACTTTCTTACACCATACACAAAATAAATTTAAAATGGATTGAAGACTTCAATGTGAGACCTGAAACCAGAAAAATCCTAGAATAGAACACAGGCAGTAACTTCTTTGACATTGGCCATAGCAACTTCTCTAGATATGTCTCCTGAGGCAAGGGTAATAAATTTAAAAATACACTATTGGAACTACATCAAAATAAAAAGCTTCTGCAAAGCATAGGAAACAATCAACAAAACTAAAAGGCAACCTAAAGAATGGGAGAAGATATTTGAAAATGACATATCTGATAAAGGGTTAGTATCCAAAATCTATAAAGTGCTTTTCAAAGTCAGTATCCTCAAAACAAATAATCCAATTAGAAAATGGGCAGAAGATATGAATAGACACATTTCCAAAGAAGACAGACAGATAGCCAAGAGACACATGAAAGGATGCTCAACATCACTTATCATCAGGAAATGCAAATCAAAATGATAGTTAGATCATCTCGCACCTGTCAGAATGGCTAACATCAATAACACAAGAAACAACAGGTGTTGGCTGGCAAGGATGTGGAGTAAAAGGGAACCCTTTTGCACTGTTGGTGGGAATGCAAACTGGTGCCACCACTCTGGAAAGCAGTATAGAGTTTCCTCAAAAAGTTAAAAATAGAACTATCCTACAATCCAGCAATTGCAGTACTAGATATTTACACAAAGGATACAAAAATGCTAATTCAAAGGAATACATGCACCCTGATGTTTATAGCAGCAATATCTACAATAGCCAAATTATGGAAATAGCCCAAGCGCCCACTGGCTGATGAATTGAGAAATAAGATGTGGTGTATAGATACAATGGACTTTTGCTCAGCCATAAAAAAGAATGATATTTTGCCATTTGCAACAACATAGATGGAGGTAGAGAGTATTATGCTAAGTGAAATAAGTCAGTCAGAGAAAGACAAATACCATATGATTTCACTCATATGTGGAATTTAAGGAAAAAAATAAGCAAATGGGAAGAGAGAGAGAGAGAGAGAGAGAGAGAGAGAGAGAGACTAAGAAACAGACTCTTGGGCAGCCCAGGTGGCTCAGTGGTTTAGCGCTGCCTTCAGCCCAGGGTGTGATCCTGGAGACCCAGGATCGAGTCCCATGTCGGGCTCCCTGCATGGAGCCTGCTTCTCCTTCTGCCTGTGTCTCTGCCTCTCTGTCTGTCTCTCATAAATAATAAAAAAAAGAAACAGACTCTTAACTATAGTCAATAAATTGATGGTTACCAGAGGGGAGGGGGCAGGAGGATGGGTTAAATAGGTGGTAGGGATTAAGGAGTGCACTTGTTGTAATGAACACTGGGTGATGTATGGGATTATTGAATCACTATATTGTACACCTGAAACTAATATAACACTGTTAACTAACTGGAATTAAAATACTTAAAAAACTAAAAATAAATGATCTATCAAGCCATTAAAAGATATGGAGTTACTTAAATGTGTATTACTAAGTGAAAGAAGCCAATCTCAAAAGGCTACATACTGACATTTTGGAAAAGGCAACACTAAAAAGACAGTAGAAAGATCAGTGGTTGCGAGGGGCAAAACAGAAAGGCTTTTTAGGGCAGTGAAACTATTCTTTATAATACTGTAATCCATGGAAATCTATGTCGCTATACATTTGTCAAAACCCATAGAATGTACAGCACCAAAATGAAGCCGATATGTACTTTGAGTGATAATGATATATCAATGGATGTTCATCAATTATAACAAATGTACAAGATGGTGCAAGATGTTGATAGTGGGGGAGGCTGTCCACGTGTGGGGGCATGGAATATATGGGAATGCTCTGTACTTTCCCCTCAATTTTGTTGTGAACCTACAACTGCTCTAAAAAAACTATTAGAAAAAACCTACATGCTTAAAAATCAAATTTACTTTCTTAAATACATAATATCTTGGTGAATGCCCAGGCCCAATAGAGAAAGTTTTCCTCATTGACCCCAGGTCTCTGGCTGTTTTCCAACTTTGCTCAGATCAGGTCCTCAGGAGGCCAGGCCATTCCTCAGCTTCTTTACAACAGGGACATAGGTTTTCCATGTAGGCCATGGTACCTCAAGCCACCACAGTACCCTAGTGCTTAGAGGAGTGACAGGCAGCAGCTGAAGCCAGTCCCTTTGGCCTAATCTGGGATTGGTAATCTACTCTATAAAGCTCCAGAAATTTCTAACAGAATCATTTTACTTAAAGAACTTTATTTTTTAAAGGATCTTATTTGAGAGAGAGAGCAAGCAAGAGAGAGAGAGAGAGAGAGAGAGAGAGAGAGAGAGAGAGAAAGCAGAGGCAGGGGGAGGGGCAGAGGAAGATGGAGAAGCAGACTTCCTGCTGAGTGGGGATCCCATCCCGGGGCTCCATTCCAGGATCCTGGGATCATGACCAAAGCTGAAGGCAGACGTTTAAGCTACTGAGCCATCCAGACACCCCTACTTAAAGAATTTTAATGAAAAATCAGTAATTTCACTTCATTTTCTTTCCAGGTCAGAACACAGAAACAAATAGGTACTTACAACTGGTTTTGTAGTTTGTTTGTTTTTTAAGTCCTAAGGAGTGGACCATATTGCCTTATTATGTCTTTTGGAACTTATTCTGTCTTTGGGTTCTCCTCTTCAAGTATGCAAGTGCTTGTACAAGCTCTTGGGCCAGTCCTATTGCAAGTATATCAGAAACATACTGACCCAACAATGGCATAATGGATCTGCTCAACTAGAAGCTTCTTTGAAAGGACCAAAAGATCAGGGTATTCCTTCAGCTTTCTTTTTCTACCACAGAGAAAATGATATTGAAACTCCAAAGCAAGAAAAGCCTCCCTGGTACTGACACCTCTCAGAAGGTAGTCCCCACAAGCTGTCTTAGGACTTTGTATGTGATCACTGATTTGATAAAGGAGGGCAACGAAAGGAAAAAGAAGGATAGGGGGAAGGGTAGAGAATAATGAAGGAAAGAGATCTAAATATAATTGTACAAAAGAGGGAGCAAGAAAGAAAAATAAAAAAAACTTTCATATGCTGCTAGAGAAGCAATTTCATGGATCATCACTGAAAAACAATCTCTTGTTTCATGGAAGCACAATACCCAAGGAGGCCATAGATGATCGAATAAAACAATGGACAACCAGCATTGCACTTGATCTTAGCCAAAAGGCCAAGAAGTGATGACAGCCAGCATTGAGAGAATATATAAAAATCCTACTCCCTTGTTTTTTTTTCTTCTTATTTTAGGAAAGATATGACAGCAATTTTATATAATCAGGAGCTTAACTTACCCTTTTTCTTGTTTTTAACTGGACCTGTTAAAAAGAAAATGGAAAATTAAATCACTGGAAATTAATAGAAAGTGATTATTCTCCAAGATAGTCATAGGAGAAACTCTCAAGACACTGCAGATTTTGAGGGAGCCTCACATCAAGGGCAAGGTATCTCCCAACTATCAGACGTCCTCAGTCTGTTCCTGTTTTTTGACTGAAACATTTAAGAAGAATGTTAAAAGAAATATTCTCCCTTAGAAAACTCTTTCAGTCTCAGTCGTTGCAGTGAGGGAATGAGGACTTCTTCATAGGGATGAAATGCCCATAAACGCAGAACTCACCAACCTTAGGACGGCATTCCATTAATTCTGCGAGTCCTGAGATTGAAGAGTCATGCATTCAGGTGAAGAACTGATATGAAGTCTCTTGCATTGAAGCTAAATGGAAAAGAGGGTCATTTTCATAGAAGGAGCAGAAGCAGCAGCAGTTGACTTTTTAGTCACATATTGTGATTTAAATTGTTATTAAAACAGTGTGATCATAATACGTTCATATGGGTACCACATGCACTCCCACTGTAATTGACTATAAGTTAACAGACACTTTAAAATAAGCATCAACAGTTTCACTGACATGAAATCACAGGCATTTTCTTGGAACTTACTTCTAAAGAAAACAATTCTAATCAATTGAGGACACTCAGAAAACCCAATGCTTTTCTTATATGGTTAGGTGACAACCACTCCCCAGATACCCATAATTTAGGTATCTCCCACACATATTTCTCCCTCCTGGGGACCCACTTCTCTCCATTCTGTAGGTGGATTTGATTTTCTTTAGACATAGGTGTTTAAAATCTGTTCCAAACTCCCATGAAGAAAGACACTATCGGACATTAAACCATTGTCAATGCCCTCAGGAGCTTTACAAAAAGAACACCAAGCATTTGTATATTGTTTTATAATCTATGAAACCTACTTATTTCTATTTATCATCTCATCTTATCTTTACAACATGCCTAGAATGATTTTTGCCTGTAAGAGCAGGCTCTATCAGAGGCAGGCTCAATCTGAAGTCAACAAAGTGTCTAATCAGGAGGGCTTCCAGTATTGCCATCAGAGTTTGCATACGTCCCTTGAAAACCAAGGACTGTGTAGGCTTCCCTTGCAAAATATTTTCATTTTCATAGTTTCTCTGCTAAATTTCATGTGTAACAGTAGGTATTATTATGTGCATGGGATGTTTTAGGTTGGGTTTAGCAACCTGCCACACTCAAGGTCATAAATCTCCATTCTTTTATCCTTGTTTTTCCTCCTTTTTTCTCCCCTCACCCCTGTGTCTTCTTTCTTTGCTGCTTATTCTTTATGTTTTTAATGGCATTGAGAGCTCTTGATAACGTGCATGGAGATTCTGGCAAGGAAGCAGAGCTGCACAAATACTACTCGCTAAGAGGGAGCAACTCAACATGAGAAAGGCCACCTCTTTGAACAAAAAAGCTATTTGAGGAAGAGTTTATACAGAAAGGCCCAGCCCCATCAGCCAGCTACCAGCCAGCTAGTCAGCCACCTCAGTCTGGCAGAGCAGAGGGATGGTAGCCAGTGCAGCAACACTACACTCATAAACAAGTTGTGCTGGTCCTGGATAAGTTTCTGACCATTCCAGCTGCCTTAAAGGATTAGCACTGTTACATCATACTTCAAAGCAGGTTTTGAGAAAATCAACCATCACCAACAACTAGTCTTCACCAAGCATGCCTATGGAAGGTAGCAAGGTAAATAATGAAACATAACTCTATCCTAAATGAACTTGCAGTTGCATACAAAAATATTAAAGAGGGTGAGACTTAAGGAATTATATTGGCTACTTGAGGAAAAAAAAAACAAACCCAAACTTCCTGGAGAAAGTTTGACCTAAATCAACAACTGAAAAGAGGGAAAGGGAAGTTAAAAAAATTTTTTTGAACTTCTATTGTGTTTATACCAGGAACCAACTCATTGTATATATATATAGATGCATGCATACATACATAAAAAGGGGAAGCAAAAAGGAAAAATTTATTTTTTAAACAAAACCTTTCATTTTTTTCAGTGAATTTTTATTTTTAATTGAAGTGTAGTTGACACACAATGTTACATTAGTTTCAGGTATATAACATAGTGATTCAACAATTCTCTATTATGTTACGTTATGGTCACCCCAAGTGTTACTACCATCTGTCCCCATATATCGTTATTACAATATCATTGACTATATTCCCTATGCTGTATCTTTTACCCCCATGACTTAGTTATTCCATAAATGAAGTCTGTGTCTCCCACTCTCCTTCATCTATTCTGCCTATCTCCCTACCCCTCTCCCCTCTGGCAACTCTCACTTGTTTTCTGTATTTATAGCTCTGATTCTTTTTATTTATTTGTTTACTCATTTGTTTTATTTTTTAGGTCCCACATGTAAGTGAGATCATATGGTATTTATTTTTCTTTATCTGACTTATTTCACCTAGCATTTATACCTTTTAGGTCCATCAATGTCGTCACAACTTGCAGGATCTCATTTTTTCTGGCTGAGTAATATTCCATCGTATATATACACACACATCTTCTTTACCCATATCATCTATGGATGTACACTTGGGCTGCTTCCATATCTTGGCTACTATAAATAATGCTGCAATAAACATAGGGGTTTTTGAATTTTTTTCATTTACTTTGGGTACTACCCAGTAGTAGAATTACTGGATTGTATGCTATTTCTATTTTTAATTTTCTGAGGAAACTCTACTGTTTTCCATAGTGGTTTCATCAATTTACGTTCCCACCAACAGAGTACAGGTCTCTCACCTCTTTCCCGAATGCCATTTGTTGAAGAGACTATATTGCAGTTTAAAAATTTTTTCATCACTATATTTTGACATTTTAATTATAATATGTCTTGGGTGGATCTGCTTTTGTTGATTTTGTTAGGGTTTTCACTGCCTCCTGGACCTGGATATCTGTTTCCTTCCCCAGATTAGGGAAGTTTTCAGCTAGTATCTCTTCAAATATATTTTCTGCCCACCTTTCTCTCTCTTCTTCTTCTGGCACTCCTATGATGCAAATATTACTATGTTTGATGGAGTCACTGAGTTCCCTAAGTCTACTCTTATTATTTATAATTATTTTTCTTTTTTCTAGCTTGATTATGTCCATTAGTCTGTCTTCTAGATCTTTACTTCATTTCTCCTTCTTCCAGCCTGCTGTTCATTCCATCAAGCGTGTTTCTCATTTTGTTTATTGAGCCCTTTATCTCTGTTATTTTTTATCTCTGTATTAAGGGTCTCACTGATGTCCTCTACTCTTTTCTAAAGTCCAGTGAGTATCTTTATGATCATTATTTTAAATTCTCTATTGAGCATGTACTTATATCTGTTTCACTTAGATCTCTGGCTGTGGCCTTGTCTTTCATTTGGACAAATTCCTAAGTCTTCTCATTTTGTCTAGGTCACTCTGCCTGCTTCTGCATGTTAGGAAAGTCAGCTATTTTCCTATTGTTGACAGTAATGGCCTTATTAAGAAGAAGACTTGTAGTACCTCATGGTGCAGTCTCCGCTGTTCCCCAGGGCCCAGCACTACAGGGAGTGTTTTCAATGTGTGCTGCATGTGCTCAGCAGTTGTGTCTTGGCTGCTTTACCCATCAGGGCAGTCATGTGCAAGAGGATGTCCTTGCCTGTTGTGGGCAACATTTGGTCCCTGGCCTGAATATGGTGGGTTTAAACTAGGTGTCTTAACTAGGTGGTCTACTTGTGAAATGAGACCTGTCACCACTGCTTCTGGAACTGAGGTCCTGAAAAACTCCTGGGTCAGGAGACATTGTGTTGGCAGGGGTTTGGGCTGGTCTCCTGGGGGAGAGAGACTTCCATGCTGGGACTGAAGCAAGAGGGTCTAGGAAGGGTGTTTCACCAGAGCATGAGGGTTGGTGTTTGGTGTAAGCAACTTAAATACAGAGTATCAGTTCTGCCTTGATTCCTGCAGGTGGCTCTTGTGTTTATGCTGAGGGATGAGGGAGGGAAACGGTGCCTGCCAGTTCCTTTGTTCCTGAAGGGTATCTCCATTAATGCTGCCTCCTTGGGACGTGCTCTGAGATGAGCAAATAACCTCCCAACTGTGTGCCCTAGGTGCTTTTCAGGTTGCTGTTTCCACACTGTATATCTGCAGGCTATTTGCCCTGACTTCTCTCCAAGAGTAGCTCCAACGCCTCTGGGCTCTCTATGAACAAGCACACTCACCTTTAGCACCCCAGGCTTTAAGCCCCACCCGTTGCAATAACTCACAAAATTTGGGCCTTTTCACTTTCCAAGCCAATTGCTATGGGGATTTATTTTCATGGTTTTATTATTTTTTAAAAGATTTTATTTATTTATTCATGAGAGACACAGAAAGAGAGAGGCAGACATAGGCAGAGGGAGAAGCAGGCTCCCTTGCAGGAAGCCTGATGTGGGACTTGATCCTGGGACTCCAGGATCACGCCCTGAGCCAAAAGCAGACGCTTAACCCCTGAGCTACCCAGGAGTCCCAAAATAAGTGTTCGTGATTTTATTTTTTAAAAACATTTTATTTATTTAGGGGATTCATTTTCTCCTTGCATTCCCCTGTATGTTAGTTTGTCTCTTGCCCTTCTTCGCATCTGTGGCTCCCTCCCCACTGCAGCGGCCAAGATCTATTTCTCTCCCAAACTATGTCTCTGAGCTTCCTACCTTCTTCAATGCTGCCTCTTTTCTACCTTTACTTGTAGAGTGAAAAAGAAAAATAAAAATTTTAATTAGCTCTTTATCTCATACTGTATATTAAAATCTATACCAAATTAACTAAATATTTAAATGTTAAAAAATAAAATCATAAAATAACTAGAAAAATATGAAAAAGTACCTTTATAATGCTTGTATATCCATATTAAAAATGATAATGTAGAAATACAGTTACTGACAGAAAAAAGTTATTAAACAACATTTTTATTTTGCAAAAATACATATACATATGCCTAAAATTTTTCTAGATATGCATTAAAATGTTAATACTGGTTATTTGTGGGTAGTTTAATAAGCTGTTTTTTCAAACAAGACACAACTATATGCTGCCCATAAGAGACTCACTTCCGATTTACAGACAGACTGGAAGTGAATGGATGGGGAAAAAATACCATACAAGTGAAAGAAAAAAAATCTAGGGTACTAATGTTTATATCAGACACAACAGACTTAAAAAAAAAGTAGCAAGAGGCAGAGAAGGGCACTACATAAGGATAAAGGGATCAATATAATAATTGTAAATATCTATTCACCCAACATAGGAACCTCTAAAATACAGAAAGCAAATATTAACAGACATAAAGGAAGAAATTGACACCAATACAATGATAATAGGGGACTTAATACCCACTTACATCAATGGATAGATCATCAGATAGGAAATCAACAAGGAAATATTGGCTTTGAATGACACCTTAGAACAGATGGACCTAACAGATATGCACAGAATATTCTATCCAAAAACAGCAGAATACTAATTCTTCTCAAGTGCACATGGTGCACTAGAATAAATTACATATTATCCCACAAAACAGGTCTCAATAACTTTAAGTGACTGAAATCACATCAGGCATCTTTTCCAACGACAATGGTATAAAACTATAAATCAATTACAAGAAAAAAACTTGAAAAAACACAAATACCTGGAAGCTAAACAACAAATGGGTCAATGAAATCAAAGAGGAGGGATCCCTGGGTGGCGCAGCGGTTTGGCGCCTGCCTTTGGCCCGGGGCGCGATCCTGGAGACCCGGGATCGAATCCCACGTTGGGCTCCCGGTGCATGGAGCCTGCTTCTCCCTCTGCCTTTGTCTCTGCCTCTCTCTCTCTCTCTCTGTGACTATCATAAATAAATAAAAAAAATTAAAAAAAAAAAAAAAGAAATCAAAGAGGAAATCAAAAACACCTGGAGGCAAATGAAGATGAAAACACAATAGTGTAGAGTCTTTGGGAGACAGCAAAAGAAGTTCTAAGAGAGAACTCTACAATACAGGCCTACTTCAAGAAACAAGAAAAATGTCAAATAAACAACCTAACCTTACACCTAAAGGAGCTAGAAAAAAAATAATCAACAAAGCCCAAAGCCAGAAGAAGAAAGGAAATAAATATTAGAACAGAAATAAATGAAATAAAGACTTAAAAATAGTATAAAAGAGGAGTGAAACCAAGAGCTGGTTCTTTGAAAAGATAAACAAAATTGACATACCTTTAGCCAGACTCATCAAGGAAAAAGAGGACTCAAATAAGTAAAATAAAAAATGAAAGATGAGAAGTAACAACCAACAGTACAAAACAGAATTATAAGACAATATTATGAAAAGTTATATACCAAAAATATGGACAACCTAGAAGAAATGGATAAATTCCTAAAAATATATAATCTTCCAAAACAGAAGAGGAAAAAATAAAAAATTTGAACAGACCAACTATTAGTAATGAAATTGAATTGGTAATCAAAAAATTCCTAACAAACAAAAGTCCAGGACCAGGTGGATTCACAGGTGAATTCTGTGAAACATTTAAAGAAGAGGAAAGACAGTCTTTTCAATAAATGATGTTGGGAAAACTAGACAGCTGCATGCAAAAGGATGAAACTGGACTTCTTTCTTACACCACACACAAAAATAAACTCGAAATGCACATGGCCAACAAGCACATGAGAAAATGCTCCGCATCACTTGCCATCAGGGAAATACAAATCAAAACCACAATGAGATACCACCTCACACCAGTGAGAATGGGGAAAATTAACAAGACAGGAAACAACCAATGTTATAGAGGATGTGGAGAAAGGGGAACCCTCTTGCACTGTTGGTGGGAATGTGACCTGGTACAGCCACTCTGGAAAACTGTGTGGAGGTTCTTCAAAGAGTTAAAAATAGAACTACCCTATGACCCAGCAATTGCACTACTGGGGATTTACCCCAAAGATACAGATGCAGTGAAATGCTGGGACACCTGCACCCCAATGTTTATAGCAGCAATGTCTACAATAGCCCAACTGTGGAAGGAGCCTTGATGTCCATTGACAGATGAATGGATAAAGAAGATGTGGTGTATATATACAATGGAATATTAAATGACCATGAGATAGAGTACCAAGAGCAAAAGGGGCTAAAAGCAGTCCTTCTTCTTCAACTTGTGTCACAGAAGGGCTATCAGAGAGCTTCTTTCTACTCAGTGGATATTTGGCTTATCCCTTGGAAAAAAATGAGGATGGAAAGGTATAGACAAGATTGTCATTAGACTGTATTATATTTCTCACAAATGCTAGTGAGTACGGCATCTTTCTTTCTTGTTCTAATATAGCTCACCATGGCTAGTAAGTAGCTCTTATGAGTTTTAACATGGACCTCTAAGTCCTGGCTCTATATCCACCATCCCATTTCTTTCACTCGAGACCACTGTAGTTTTCCAGCTTTTAGAGAGAAAATGCCAGGGAGCTAGAACTATCCCATGTTAGGTATAAGCATCTTGACCCAGAACAAAAGCAGCAACTTCTATTGAGTTCTATATCCTTTTAGATATATTTATTATATTTAGATATATTGATTTATTTTCTGTATGTACTTCAGAACGTTTTTCATACCTACTCAGAGCACTACCACTGTCACACGTCTGTTTCTGTAGTAACAGGCTATATTTCTATGTCACTCCAATTCCCTCTATTTGTAATCATCATGCTTTTTTGCAGGCAAAACCCACAAATGCATCAGAGTGGGACAGACAGCTGTCCAGTCCAAGATTGCTTCAGTTTTACAACTGAAATTTGACAGGTTTTGATCAATGTGAATGTGGAAAAGGGGTCTTGTAACAGCATCAGGGTCATGGAGGCCAGCAGCAGTCCTAACCAGATTCTAGTCCTGACTGAACTACAAACTGATGATAGGGCAAGTGACACTTTTCTTCTGGTTCTTCATCTTCTAAATTAGGGAACATTTTGAATATTTTGTTTTTATTCAAGGCCTAGAGTTCTGATGAAGATAAATAATGTAATAACTATAGCTAATATTTATTGAACATATATGAGCTATGCACTGCAGTAGTTGCTTTACATATCTCATTTAGGTCTTAAAACAATCCAGCAAAGTAATCTTTATTATTATTATTTTATAGATAAAGAGATGTATTAAATAAATTTCACAAGGTCATTCAACCTGTGGGTATTTTAAGATAAGCTGAAACTTCAGAATGATTCATGTTATTCTAGATGTGTTTTTGAAAAATTAAAAATAAATGTGTATATTTCCCATTTCTGGTTTGACATGTCAACAGCTTGAAAGTCATCACTCCCATATTACTAACAAAAGCTGAAAAAACTTGAAATCAACTCTTAGATCCATCAAAGAATTGAGGTCACAAGGCAAACTGCTGTTCTGATGGATACAGAAAATCACAGCTCACGAGGAGAAGAAGCCTGGAACTGGAGCCAGTATCAGTAAGAACACTTTAAAATTGTAATTGACAGATTGCTATGGGCTCAGTGTGAACTAACTTAAAAGCTAAAAACCTCAAGGGAGTCCAGTCTTAGGTGGGTCCCCACACTTTCATAAGTTTTACCTTCAAGAGACCTACCAGATTCTTGCTGTGAAGGAGAAAATTTCCCTTGTGTTTATGGCAAAGTGAGAGGAAAAGTAGCCATTTTGAAATGTACCCAGATTTCTCTATTCTCCTTAACAAGGACTTCCCTCAAGAAAAATTATCATATCAGAATCTAACTGACTGAGTTTTATCAGATCCTAACTGACCTGGGGAACAGGAAATATCCAGCTCAGACACACTAAAAGATTGGGACATAATCATAGGACTACAAAATACTTCCCCTCCACTTATATTTTACCACCTTATCAACAGAGCTTCTATATAGTACCAGTGGATTATAAATTAAAAACCCTGCAAGTTTTAGACCATATATAAGGAGTTTCTAGGGACAACCAAAGACAACAAGAGGAGACTAGAACAAAAAAATAAAAGAGGTAATTTTAGCCTCTGATGCTACAGCTATAGCAAACAGTAAACACAGCTGTACTCCTAGTCAGATAAACATAAAGTATTACATTATAGGCCTATGTACCTCTGTTACTTTTACCTAGTACATTATGTATAGCTTTCAGTCAAAATTTAAAAGGTATACCAAAAGGTAAAAAAAAATAGTTTGGGGATGCCTGGGTAGCTCAACGGTTGAGTGTCTGCCTTCAGCCCAGGGCATGATCCTGGAGTTCTGGGATTGAGTCCCATTTTGGGCTCCCTGCATGGAGCCTGCTTCTTCCTTTGCCTATGTTTCTGCCTCTCTCTCTCTGTGTCTCTCATGAAAAAATAAATAAAAATCTTAAAAAAAATAGTCTGAGGAGACAAACCAAGCATCAGAACCAGATTCAGATATGGCAGAGATTTTGGAATTATTAGACCTGGAATTTAAAATAGCTATGATAAATATGCTAAAGGTGTTAATGAAAGACTGGGCAACATGCAATAAAAAATGGAATGTAAGCAGAGAGATGAAAACTCTAAGAAAAAATAAAAAAGAAATGCTAACCCACATAAATATAGTCAACTGATCTTTGACAAGGAACAAAGACAATATAATAGGATAAAGAAATGTTTTCAATAAATGGTGCTGGAACCGCTGGACATTGACATACAAAAAAGTGAACATAGACACAGACCTTTCACTAACCACAAAAAATAACTCAAAATGGATCACAAACATAAATTTAAAATGCAAAACTATTAAACCCCTAGAGGATAATATAAGAGAAAAATCTAGATGACTTTGAGTATTATGATGACTTTTTAGATACAGGATCATGATCCATGAAAGAAATAATTGATACACTAGAATTAATTAAAATTAAAAACTTCTGCTCTCTGAAAGACAATGTCAAGACAGTGTCAAGAATACAAGCCATATAGACTGGGAGAAAATATTTGTGGAAAAAACATCTGGTAAAAGACTGTTTTCCAAAATATACAAAGAGCTCTTAAGTCTCCACAATAAGAAAACAACACAATTTTAAAAATTGGGCCAAAAACCTTAAAAGACATTTCACCAAAGAAGATATACAGATAGCAGGCAAACATATGAAAAGATACTTCACATCATTTGTCATTAGGAAAATACAAATTAAGACAACAATGAGAAAAAACTACACATCTATTAGAATGGTCAAAATCTGGAACACTGACAATACCAAGTGCTGCTGAGAATGTAGTGCAACAAGAACACTCATTAACTGCTGGGGGGAATGCAAAATGGTGCAACCACTTTGGAAGACAGTTTGGTATTTTCTTATAAAACTAAACATACTCTATATGATATAGCAGTAGGGATCAATGGTTTCTAGAAATTGGGGGTGAGGGAATAAATAGATGGAGCACAGGATTTTCAGGTCAGTATGATATAATGATGGATACCTATCATTATACACTTTTCCAAACCCATAGAATGTACAACAGGAGTGTAAACTATGAACTGGGTGATTGTGTCAATGATGATTCAAATATTGTAAGAAATGTACCACTCTGGTGGGGGATTATTGACAATGGGGGGAAGGCTTTTCATCAGTGGGGGCAAGTATATATGGGAAATCTCTACTTTCCTTTTAATCTTGCTGTGAACATAAAAATGTTCTTAAAAAGTAGATGAAAGTAAGAAAAAAATATTAACAATAAGGAACACTGAAACTAAGAGCTGGTTTTTTAAAAAAGATAAATGAACCTGACAAACTTTTAGCTAGACTCATCAAGAAGAAAGGAGATAACTCAAATAAAATCAGAAAAGAAAGAGAAAATGTTACAATGGATACCACAGAAATACAAAGGATCATAAAACACTACTATGTACAATTATATACCAATAATTTGGACAAATTAGAGGAAGTGGATAAATTCCTAAAATATACAACCTACCGAGACTGAATCATGTTAAGTAGAAAATCTGAGCAGACCAATTACTAGTAAGGAGATTGAATCCATAATAAAAAAAACTCAACAAATAGAAGTCCAGGATCAGACAGCTTCACTGGTGAATTCTACCAAATACTCAAAGAATTAATACCATCAAATTCTTCCAAGAAATAGAGGAGGGAACTCTTCCAAACTTATTTTATGAAGTCAGTATTACCCTGATTCTAAAACCAGTCAAGTCAAGGGTACCACAGGAAAAGAAAATTATGTGACAATATCCTTTATATAATAAAAAAATTTTTAAAGAAGATTTAATTTATTTATTCATGAAAGACACAGAAAGAGAGGTAGAGACATAGGCAGAAGGAGAAGCAGGTTACTCGCAGGGAGCCTGATGAGGGACTCAATCTTTGGACCCTGGGATCATGACCTGAGCTGAAGGCAGACACAACGCTGGTGTCCTGACAATATCCTTGATGAACACAGATACAAAGGTCTTCAACAAAATATAAGCAAACCAGATTTGACAATACATTAAAATGATCATATGCTACGATCAAGTGGGATTTATTCTAGGGGTGTAGGGATGGTTCAACATCTGCAGATCAGTTAATGTGATACACCACATTAACAATGAAAGATGAAAATGATAAGATCATCCCAATAGATGCAGAAAAAGCATTTGACACAATTCAACATCCATTTATGATAAAACTCTGAACAAAGCAAATATGGAGGGAATGTACCTCAACATAATAAAGCCATATATGACAAGCCCACAGTTGACAGTTTTTCTTCTAAGATCAAGAACAATACAAAGATGCCCACACTCACCACATTTATTCAACAGAGTATTAGAAGTCCTACCTAGAGCAATTATGCAAGAAAAAGAAATAAAAAGCATCTAAACTGGAAAGGAAGAAATAAAACTCACTATTTGCAGTTGATATGATATTATATATCACAACCCTAAAGACTACTAAAAAAACTTTTAGAATTAATAAACAAATTCAAGGGACGCCTGGGTGGCTCAGCAGTTGAGCACCTGCCTTCGGCCCAGGGTGTGATCCCAGAGCTCCAGGATCGAGTCCCACATCGGGCTCCCTGCATGGAGCCTGCTTCTTCCTCTGCCGGTGTCTCTGTCTCTCTCTTTCTCTCTGTGGCTCACGAATAAAATAAATAAAATCTTAAAAAAAATTCAGTAAAGTTGCAGGATATAAAATCAATACAGAAAAATCTGTTACATTTCTATACATTAATGATGAATTATCTGAAAGAGAAATTAAGAAAACAATCATTGCACCAAAAACCATAAGATATGTAGTAATAAACCTAACCAAAGAGGTAAAAGACCTATATATTGAAAACTAGAAGACATTAATGAAAATATGGAAAAAACCAAAAAATTAAATGGAAAGATACCATGTTCATGTATTAGAAGAATTAATTGTTAAAATATTCATACTATCCAAGTAATATACAGTTTCAATGAAACCCCTATAAAACTTCCAATGGTATTTTACACAGAAATAGAACAAACAATCCTAAAATTTATCTGGAACCATAAAGGACCCTAAACAGCCAAAGCAATCTTGAAAAAGAAGAACAAAGCTTGAAGCATAATGCTCCCTGATTTCAAACTATATCACAAAGCTTTAGTTATTAAAATGGTATATCAGCATAAAAACAGACATAGAGATGAATGGAACAGAATAAAGAGCCAAGAAATAAATCCATACATATATATTGTCAAATAATATATTATAATTACTGTGACTCTGTGCTGGTCACAGAGCCTGATGCAGGGCTCCATCTTAAGACCCTGAGTTTATGACCTGAACTGAGACCAAGAGTCAGACACTTAATTGACTGTGCGGCCCATAATGCACCCCATAAATGTCTATTTCAAACTCTAGGGCAACCACTAAAAAATCTTTTTTTTTTTTAGAAAAATATCTTTGAAGAAGTATACTTGATATGCTTTAAAGAGGAGAGAAAATGGAATCATATAAAATGTTTAATTAAAATCAGAGAAGTCAGAAAAGGAGAAGACAAGGAAACAAAGGAAAAGGGCAATGAATAGTAAGCAAGTGTAGTAGATATATACAAATACAGTTACAAATATAGTAGAAATTGATTCAACTATATCAATAATCACTTAAATGTGAATGTTCTAAATACATGTTAAAAGATACAAACTGTCACAGCAGACAAAAAAGACTCCAAGAAACAACTACATGTTGTTTATAAGAAACATACTTTAAAGACTCAGGTAGGTTAAAAGTAAAGGGATGGAGAAAAATATACCGTGCTAATCATAATCAAAAGAAAGCTATATTTATATCATATATACATAGGTATATATACCTATGTGTGTGTGTGTGTGTGTGTGTGTGTATCTAAAAATATATATTTCAGACAAAGCTGACTTTAGAACAGGGAAAAATGATCAGGGATAAAGAGGGGGTATTACACAATGACAAATTGGCCAATTCTCCAAGAAAATAGCAATCCTTGATGTGTATGTGCCTAACAACAGAGTGTCAAAAATATGAGCCAAAAACCAATGAATCCACTATTATAGTTAGACTTCAACATCCCTCAATTAGTAATTGAAATATCCAGCAGGCAGAAAATCAGTAGGGATACAGTTGAGCTGAAGAGAACTATAATATACTAGATCTAATTGACATGTATGGAATACTTGATCCAACAATACAGTCTTCTCAAGTTCACATAGAAGATTCACCAGGAAACATTCTTTGTTGTAAAACACACCTTAAAAAATTTAAAAGCATAGATATCATAAAAACTATGTTCTCACATGACAATGGAATTAAACTAGAAATAAATAATGAAAAGATAGCTGGAAAACATATTAGAACAAGAGAAAGAGCTAAATTTTGGAAAATATCTAAGCTTCTACCTTACTTAGGAAATTAGAAAAAGAAGTGCAAATTAAATTCAAAGTAAGTGGAAGAAGAAATAATAAAAATAAAAGCAAAAGAAAATGACATTGAAAACAGGAAAGCAATAGGAAAAAAATCAAAGAAACCAAAAAGTGGTTCTTTGTAAAGATCAATAAAACTGATAAAATTCTACCCAGGCTAACCAAGAAAGGGAGAGATAAGACACAAATTACTAGTATTAGAAATACTACTACTGGGGCACCTGAGTTGCTCAGTGGTTGAGTGTCTGCCGTTGGCTCAGGTTGTGATCCTGGGGTCCTGGGATTGAGTCTCACATCAGTCTCCCTGTAGGGAACCTGCTTCTCCTTCTGCCTATGTCTCTGCCTCTCTCTCTGTCTCTCATGAATAAATAAATGAAATCTTTAAAAAATAGTAATATGGATATTAAAAGGATAATAAAATAATATTATGAACAACTCTATGCCCACAAATTTGATAACTTAGATGAAATTGGCTAATTCACTGTAAGTCACAACCTATTAAAACTCACACAACACATATAATTTGAATCCATAATATATAAATGATTATTTATCTATGAGAAATTGATTCAACAGTTAGTAATGTTCTTTTTTTTTTGTTAGTAATGCTCTAAAACAGAAGGAAACAGGCTCAGATAGTTTCACTGGTGAATTTTACCAAAAAGTTAAGGGAAAAATTATACGAATTTTCTGCAACTTGCTCCAGAGAATAGAAGCAGATGGAATACGTCCTAACTCATTACATGAGGTTAACATTACACTAGTACCAAACCCAAAGACATTACAAGAAAGAAACCTACAGACCAACATCTCTTTTTTTCAATTAAATGACACTAGTAAATTTCATTTATTAAGGAGGAAAAAGTGAAATAAAATTAGAAAAACATTTATATATAAATTTTGAAGAAATCAAAGAACATTACAGGAGACAATATTTAAAATTTTTGAGTAATAGTCCATTGCGTGATTATACCAAAATTTGTTTATCCATTTTCATCTTCTTTTAGATTTAAATTCAAGTTAGTTAACATATAGTGTGGTATTGGTTTGAGGAATAGAATTCCCCTATGTTCATTTGTTTTGTTTCTTAAATTCCACATATGAGTGAAATCATATATTTGCCTTTCTCTGACTTACTTTGCTTAGGATAATCCACTATAGTTCCATCCACAATGGACCAACATCTCTTTTGAAAACAGATGTAAAACTCCACAACAAAATATTAGCAAGTCAGATCCAACAATGTATCAAAAGATTTATACACCACAACCAAATGAGATATATTCATGGTATGCAAAGGCTGAGTCAACATTAAAAAATGAATTAACTTAATCCTACACACATAACAGGCTACAGAAGAAAAATCAAATGATCATATCAATAGATAAAAAAAATAATTTGACAAAATCCAACATCCATGCATGCTAAATAGTTTCATCAAATTAGGAACAGAAGGAAACTTCATCAATTTGATAAAGTCTATAAAAAAATCTACTGCTAATGTTACACTTAATGGTGAGAAGTAGATACCTTTTTTCTAAGACTGAAAACAAGGCAAAGATATCCCCTCTCACCACTCCTATTCAACATCACACTGGAACACTTAGCTGATGCAATAAGACAAGAAAAGGAAAGGAAAGGTATACATAATTGGAAGGAAGGAATAAAACTGTTTTTATTGCAGATAACATGATTTTTATGGAAAAAGTCCAGAATTGACCAAAGTCCAGAAGCTTCTGGAACTAATAAGCAAATATAATAAAACTGTGGGATACAAGCCCGATATATATTAGTCAATTGCCTTCCTATATACTAGCAATGAGTTCCAACTGGAACTTGAAATAAAAAACCAACACTATTTGCATTACCATAAAAAAGAGAAATATTTAAGTATACATCAAATAAAATATGTACAAAATCTACTTGGAGAAAACTATAAAACTCTGATGAGAGAAATCAAAGTCTAAATAAATAAAAGGATATTCCAATCTTATTAAGATGTCATTTTCCACCCAACTTGATCTATAGATTCAATGCAATGCCTGTGAAAATCCGAGCAAGTTACTTTGTGAATATAACAAAACTGATTCTAAAGTTTATATGTAAAGGAAAAAGATTCAGAATATCCAGCACAATGTGAAGAATAAGAACAAAATTTGAAGGCTGACACTAGACTTAGCATAAAGCTATAGTAATGTAAACATTGTGGTACTAGTGGAGTAATAGATAAATGGATCAGAATATAAAGACCAGAAATAGATTGAAACAAATATATTCAACTGATCTTTGACAAAGAGGCAAAGGCAATTCAATGGAGGAAGGATAAATTTTTCAACAAACGGTCCTGGAACAACTGGACATCCACATATGAAAAAAATGAATCTAGACACTGACCTTATATCACACACAAAAATGAGCTCAAAGTAGATCAGAAATGCTAAAACTCCCAGAAGATAGCATAGGATAAAATTTAGTTGCCAAACTCATTGGGTTTGGCAATGGGTTTCTAGGTAGCAATCTAAAAACACAAACCAGGCAGCCCCCTGGGTGGCTCAGCGGTTTAGCGCCGCCTTCAGCCCAGGGCCTGATGCTGGAGACTCAGGATCGAGTCCCACATCGGGCTCCCTGCATGGATCCTGCTTCTCCCTCTGCCTGTGTCTCTATCTCTGTCTCTCTCTGTGTGTGTCTCTCTCTGTCTCTCATGAATAAATAAATAAAATCTTTAAAAAACCCACAAAGCATGAAAAAAAAAAAGTGGATAAGTTGGATTAAAATTAAAAACTTCTGCATTGAGAACACTGTTAAGTGAACCAAAAAACAAGCCACAGAACGGGAGAAAATATGTGCAAAACACATATCTGATAAAGGACTTGTACCGAAAATAGAGAAAGAATTTGTAAAGCTCAATAATCAGAAACAAAAAATCCAATTAAAACACAAAGAATTCCAATCAAAATTTAAAACAACATGGGGTGCCTGGGTGGGTCAGTTGGTTAACCCTCTGACTCTTTTTTTTTTTTTCGGTTAAAGATTTATTTATTTATTTATCCATGAGAGACACATAGAGAGAGGCAGAGACATAGGCAGAGGGATAAGTAGGCTCCCTAACGGGGAGCCTGATATGGGACTCCATCCTAGGACGCCGGGATCCTGTTCTAAGCCAAAGGCTCAACCACTGAGCCACCCAGGTGTTCCAGCATCTCTTCATAATCTCAGGGATGTGAAATTGAGCCCCACATCAGGCTCTGCACTGCGTGTGGAGCCTGCTTAAGATTCTCTGTCTCTCCATCTACTCCTTCCCACTCCCTCCCTAAAAAAAAAAAAAAATCAACAACTGCACTCCCCCGGGGAAAAGCAGAGGTGGGGAGAGCATGGGACAGTGAGGACTCTCCTGCCACTGGGTGCCCACAAGCTGTGCAGAGCAGCGCACCCATGCTGCCCCAGGAACATCTAGGCCAGTGAGGACTGGGAGACTGTGTTAGTTGCTAGGGGGGAGCTGACTGCAGGGCTGGAAATCTAGCGGCTGACATTGTTGTTGTTCCTCCTTGTTCCTGGGAGGGCCGGGGCCGCTAGGGAACAGAGGCCTCTTGGGGTAAACAGCTCCCACTGAAATCAGCTCCCAGCAGGGGGCGGGGCATCTCCCCCAGGTACACACACCTGAGAATCAGCACAGCAGTTCCCTTCCCCAGAAGACCAGATGGAAGGACAGGGGAAGAGCAAGTTCTTGACCAAGCAGCGCTGGAAAGCTCCAAGGAAAGTCAAGGGATTTATAGTATATAGAACTAGAGAGTACCCCTCCTTTTTCCAGTACAACTCGTTTTTATATCAGACTGTAAATTTCCAATTTTTTTCTCTTTCCCCACCTTAACTATTTTACCACCTCTTCATCTTTAAGTTTCTTCCATTTTGACTTTCATATTTCTACAATTATAGGTCTTAGATATATTTCCCACTTCTAGATTCCCTTCAACATACTCAACTTAATTTTGGGAGATATACAAGATATGTTTGTGTGTGTGTGTGTGTGTGTGTGTGTGTATGTGTTTTTTGTTTCCTCTGCCTCATTTTGTTCTACAATGGCAGAAGTTAATACCTTCTAAAACATGACCAGCATGCACCCAGAACTAAGTGGTATACCATGCTGGTTCATTCTGTGAGACTCCTCATTCCCATTCTGCCCCCCCCCCTTTTATCTCATTTATGTTTTGGTGGTCAATGTTGGGGCTTTCTACAAGTATTTCTGGTTTATATAAATTTGGGACTGAGCATCTTCTAACATACAGAACTTAATATACTCAGAACCAAGAGGAACACCCTGTAGGACCCCTCAGGTAGATGACATTCTCCCTCCACTACAAGTTAATCACCACCACCATCTCCCAGTACCCCCCTTTTTTCTTCTCTTTTTTCTTTTTTTTCCTCTTTAATTTTTTCTCTTCTTTTTTTCCTCTTTTCTCTTTTTTCTTCTTTTTGGGTTTCTTGACCTTATATTTTTACTACTTTGTTTTAAAATTTGTTTTTCACTTTAGCGATCCTTTTTATTTTGTTCTGATCTTTGTTTTCAATTTCTGGTCATTGACCTTGTCAGAATCATCTAGGGTGAAATTTACTTAGGTCGTGGTTAATATTCTTGACTCATTCCATTCATACAGCCACTCTGCACTGAGTAAAATAACTAGAAGGAAGAACTCACCACAAAAGAATCAGAAACAGTACTCTGTACCACAGAGTTACAGAATTTGGATTTCAATTTGATGTCAGAAAGCCAATTCAGAAGCACTATTATAAAGATACTGGTGGCTCTGGAAAAAAGCAAAAAGGAATAAAGAGACTTCATGACTGCCGAATTTAGAACTAATCTGGCTGAAATTAAAAATTAATTAAATGAGATGCAATCCAAACTGGAAGTCCTAACGAAGAGGGTTAATGAGGTAGAAGAGAGTAAGTGACATAGAAGACAAGTTGATGGCAAGGAAGGAAGTGACGAAAAAAGAGAAAAACAATTAAAAGACCATGAGGAAAGGTTAAGGGAAATAAATGATAGCCTCAAAAGGAAAATTGTATTTATAATTGGGTTGGGTTTCCAGAGAGCACCAAGAGGGACAGAGGGCCAGAAAACATATGTGAACAAATCATAGCTGAGAAGTTCCCTAATTTTGGGAGGGAAACAGGCATTCAGATCCAGGAGATAGAGAGGTTCCTCCACCCAAAAATCAATAAAAACCATTCAACACCTTGAAATTTAATAGTGAAACTTGCAAATTCCAAAGATAAATAGAAAATCTTTAAAGCAGCAAAAGACAAGAGATCACTAACTTATATAGGAAGAAATATTAGATCAACAGCAGACCTCTCCACAAAGACCTGGCAGGCCACAAAGGACTGGCAGGATATATTCAGGGACTTAATGAGAAGAATATGCAGTCAGGAATACTTTACCCAGCAAGGCTCTCATTCAGAATAGAAGGAGAAATAAAGAGCTTCCAAGATAGGCAGAAACTGAAAAAATATGTAGCCACCAATCAGCTCTACAAGAAACATTAAGGGAGACACTCTAAAAGAAAGAGGATGCCCAAAGAAATAATCCACAAAAACAGGGACTGAATAGGTATTACAATGATGCTAAACACATATCTTTCAATAGTTACTCTGAACGTGAATGGGCTAAATGATCCCATCAAAAGACGCAGGGTTTCAGACTGGATAAAAAAGCAAGAACCATCTATTTGCTGTCTACAAGAGACTCATTTTAGACCTAAGGACACCTAAAGCCTGAAAAGGAAAGGGTGGAGAACCATTTACCATTCAAATGGTCCTCAAACGAAAGCTGGGGTAGCCATCCTCATATCAGATAAAGTTTATCCCAAAGACTGTAGTAAGAGTTGAAGAGAGACACTATATCATACTTAAAGGGTCTATCCAGCAAGAGGACCTAACAATCATTAATATGCCCCTGATGTGGGAGCTGCCAAGTATATCAATCAATTAATAATCAAAGTAAAGCCATACTTAGATAATAATACACTAATGCTGGGAGACTTCAACATGGCAATTTCTGCAAATGACAGATTTTCTAAGCACAATATCATGAAAGAAACAATGGCCTTAAATGATACACTGGGCCAGGTGGATTTCAGATATAGGGAAAAATTTGCATCTGAATGCAACTGGATACACCTTCTTCTCAAGTCCATATGGAACTTTCTCCAGAATAGATCACATATCAGGTCACAAATCAGACCTCAAGATATACAAAATGACTGAAATCATACCATGCACCTTCTCTGACCACAACAGTATGAATTTAGAAATCAACTGTAAGAAACAATTTGGAAAGACCACACTACATGGAAGTTAAACAACATGCTAGTAAAGAATGAATGGGTCAACCAGGAAATCAAAGAAGAAATAAAAAATACATGGAAACAAATGAAAATGAAAACACAATGGTCCAAAACCTTTGGGATGCAACAAAAGCAGTCCAAAGAAAGAAGTATACAACAATACAGGCTTCTGAAGAAGCAAGAAATGTCTCAAATTAAAACATAACCTTACACCTAAAGGAGCTAGAAAAAGAACAACAAATAAAGCCTAAAGCCAGCAGAAGGAGGGAAATCATAAAGATTTGAGCAGAAATAAGTGATATAGAAACTTAAAAAAAGCAGTAGAACAGGTTAATAAAACCAGGATCTAGTTCTTTGAAAGTATTAAAAAATTGATAAACTCCTAGCCATACTTATCAAAATGAAAAGAGAAAGAATCTAAATAAATAAAATCATAAATGAGAGGGGAGATATAACCAACAACACAGAAATATAAACAATTCTAAGAAAATATTATGAAAAATGATACGACAGCAAATTGGATAATCTGCAAGGAATGGATAAATTCATAGAAACATAAATACCCACCATTTGCTTCAACGTGGATGGAACTGGAGGGTATTATGCTGAGTGAAATAAGTCAATCGGAGAAGGACAAACATTATATGGTCTCATTCATTTGGGGAATATAAATAATAGTGAAAGGGAATAGAAGGGAAGGGAGAAGAAATGGGTAGGAAATATCAGAAAGGGAGACAGAACATAAAGACTGCTAACTCTGGGAAATGAACTAGGGGTGGTGGAAGGGGAGGAGGGCGGGGGGTGGGGGTGAATGGGTGATGGGCACTGAGGGCGGCACTTGAAGGGATGAGCACTGGGTGTTATTCTGTATGTTGGCAAATTGAACACCAATAAAAAATAAATTTATTATTAAAAAAAAGAAACATAAACTTCGAAAACTGAAAATAGAAGAAATAGAAAACATGAACAGACTGATAACCAGCAAAGAAAAAAACCAAAAACACTCCCAGCAAACAGAAGTCCAGAACCAGATGGCTTCACAGGTAAATTCTACCAAACATTTAAAGAAGACTTAATAGCTATTCTCAAAAGAGAACTACAGGTCAATATCCTTAATGAACATGGATGCAAAAATTCTCAATAAAATACTAGCAAACCAAATACATTAAAAAATAATTCACTTTGATCACGGGGAATTTTTCCCTGGGTTCCAAGTGTGGTTTAATATTCATAAATCAACCAATGTGATATACCATATTAATAAAAGTAAGGATAAAAACCATATGATCATTTCAATAGATGCAGAAAATGTATTTGACAAAGTACATCCATTCATAACAAAAGCTACCAACAATGTAGTTTTATTTTTATTTTTTTATTTTTTTTAACAATGTAGTTTTAGAGGGCACATACCTCAACATAATAAAGGCCATATGTGAAAAATTCACAGCCAATAGCGTCCTAAATGTGGCAAATCTAAGAGCTTTTCCTCTCTTCCTTTAGGAAGAAGACAAATATTCACTCTCACTACTTTTCTTCAACATAGTACTGGAAGTCCTAGCCAAGCAATCAGATAACAAAAAGAAGTAAAAGGCATCCAAACTGATAAGAAAGAAGTAAAATAAAAAAAAAAATAATAATAATAAAAAAAGAAAGAAGTAAAATGTTTACTATTTGCAGATGACATGATACTCTCTATAAATAACCCAAAAGACGACCAAAAAAAATTGTTAGAACTGATAAAGAAGTTCAATAAAAAAAAGAAATTCAATAAAGTTGTAGGATACAAAAATCAAAGGACAGAAATCTGTTGTATTTCTATACACCAATAATGAAGCAGTGGAAAGAGAAACTAAGGAATCAATCCCACTTACAATTGCACCCCAAACAATAAGATACCCAGAGATAAACTTAACCAAAGAGGTAAGAGTCCTATACTCTGAAAACTATAAAACACCGATGAAAGAAATTGAAGAGGACTAAAGAAATGGAAAGACATTCCATGCTCAAGAATTGGAAGAACAAATATTGTTAAGATGTCTATATCACCCAGAGCAATCTATAGATTTAATGCAATCCCTATCAAAATACTACCAGCATTCTTCACAGAGCTAGAACAAACAATCCTAAAATTTATTTAAAACCACAAAAGACACTAGATAGCCAAAATAACCTTGAAAAAGAAAAACAAGCAGGCAGCTTCACAGTTCCAGACTTCAAGTTATATTACAGAGCTGTAGTGATAAAAAAAAAAGATGGTACTGGCACAATAATAGACACATAGATCAGTAGAACAGAATAGAAAGCCCAGAAGTGAACCTACAACTATATGGTCAATTATTCTTTGACAAAGCAGTAAACAATATTCAATGGGAAAAAGACAGTTTCTTTAACAAATGGTGTTGGGAAAGCTGGACAGCCACATGCAAAAGAATGAAACTGGACCACTTCCTTACACCATACATAAAAATAAATTAAAAACGGATGGAAGACTGAAATGTGAGACACAATGTCATAAAAATTCTTGAGAAGAACGTAGGCAGTAACCTCTTTGACATCAGTCATAACGACTTCTTTCTAGGTATGTCTCCTGAGGCAAGGGAAACTCAAGCAAAAAGAAACTGTTGGAACTTCATCAAAATAAAAAGTTTCTGCATAGCAAAGGAAATAATCAAGAAAACTGAAAGGCAACCTTCAGAATGGGAGAAGATAATTGCAAATGACATATCCAATAAAGGGTTAGTATCTAAAATCTATAAAGAACTTATCAAACTGAATACCCAAAACCCCAAAAATCCAGTTAAGAAATGGGAAGAAGACATGAATAGACATTTTTCTGAAGAAGACATATAGAGGGCCAACAGACACATGAAAAGATGGTCACGATCACTTATCACCAGGGATATACAAATTAAAACTACAATGAGATATCACCTCACACCTGTCACAATGGTTAAAATCAGCAACACAAGAAACAACAGATGTTGGTAAGGTTGTAGTAAAAGGGGAAAACTCTTGCACTGTTGGTGGGAATGCCAAATGGTGTGGCCCATTTGGAAAACAGCATGGAAGTTCCTCAAAAAGCTAAAATAGAACTGCCCTATGTTCCAGTAATCCCAGTGGTAGCTTAAGATTCTTTCACCCCCTCCCTCTACTCCTCTCCCACACCTCTCTCTCTCATTCTCTCTTCTTTCTCTAAAAAAAGAACAATCTTCATTCATATTCCAAGTTTACCACTTCCTTTAGTCACTCATGTATCCATTCAGCAAAAACTGTATTGAGAACCTATTATAAAAGAAATGCTTTAGGTGCTGGAGATACAGAGATGAATAAACCATAGCCCTTGCCCTCAAAATGTCAACAATCTAGTAAATGGAGAAATCACTTAATCAGAAAATTACAATTTGATAAGTGCAACAGTTTATAATGAGAACACAGGAAAATTGTTGCCTGAGCTGTCTTAAAGGATAAATAGGCATTGAAAGATGCACAGAAGAACCTACAACTGAATGAAGAAAAGAACAAAGGCAAGAGAGGTGTAGGAGAGTGTGGTAGATATAGAGCCAGGGCTTAGATGACTGTGTTGAACTACATGCAATTCGTTGTTGTTTTTAAATTAGTGGGAGTTTTATAACATTATATACATAATAGCCTATGTTTTAGAGAAGTTTTAGATTTACAAGAAAATTCAGTAGAAACAGGGAGTTCCCATATATTCTCTCTTCCTCTACCATTGACAACCAGTGATCTTTTTACTATCCCCTTAGTTTTGCCTTTTCCAGAATATGATATGATTAGAATCTTAAGCAGGCACCATTGCCCAAATGGAACCTGATAGGGCAGGGCAGGAAGGGGCGGGGTGGCAAGGCTCAGCTCACAGCCCTGAGATTATGACTGAGCCGAAATCAAGATTGGGATGCTTAACTGACTGAGCCACCCAGGTACCCCTGAATGAAGATTCTTCTGACTCCAAGTTCATCACGTCTTTTACAAAATCGTAGTCATGCTAAAAATACCAACAATAGTAGCTTCAAAAATGGTCAGTTTGAAAAGGGAGAATAATTTTATCACATTATAGAGTTGTTTTGCAGTCTAAAGGAGTAAAAATAATGTGCTTATGCTAGGTAATCAGTAAATGTTTATTGAATTTCATTGCTTCTTTGATTCTACAAGCAGAAGGTTTCTTGCTTTCATGCTTTCCTTCCTTGATATAGAGAGCTACACCAGAGAATTGGACATGGCCAATATTTCTTTAGGGCCACAGTGAAGCAATAAGGAAGAAATTAGAGGCAATGGCTGGCAGATGAGAAGATATAGGAGTGGAGTTTTTTTTTTAAGGACTGGAATTTTTTACTTAAAAAAGTCAAAACAATCTTCATTATATCTGTATTTTCATATATAAATATAAATAAATATACATATTTATTGAAATTCGACTTGTCAACATATAGAATAATACCCAGTGCTCTCATCCCATCAAGTGCTATCCTCAGTGTCCATCACCCAGTCACCCCATCTGTCCACCCGCCTACCCTGACACCACCCCTTGTTCATTTCCCAGAGTTAGGAGTGTCTCATGTTTTGTCACCCCCTCTAATTTTTCCCACTCATTTCCCCTCCTTTCCCCTGTAATCCCTTTCACTATTTCTTATATACCCCATGTGAGTGAAACCATAATGATTGTCCTTCTCCAATTGACTTACTTCACTCAGCATAATACCCTCCAGTTCTATCCAAATTGAAGCAAATGGTGGGTATTCATCATTTCTAATGGCTGAGTAATATTCCATTGTATATATTGACCACATCTTCTTTATCCATTCATCTTTTGATGAACAACGAGACTCCTTCCATAGTTGGGCTGTTGTAGACATTGCTGCTATAAACACTAGGGTGTAGGTGTCTCGGTCTTTCACTACATCTGTATCTTTGGGGTAAATCCCCAGTAGTGCACTAGATGGATCATAGGATAGTTCTATTTTTAACTCTTTGAGGAACCTCCACAGTTTTCCAGAGTGGCTGTACCAGTTCACATTCCCACCAACGGTGCAACAGGGTTCCCCTTTCTCCACATCCTCTCCAACATTGGTTGTTTCCTGTCTTGTTAATTTTCCCCATTCTCACTGGTGTGAGGTAGTATTTCATTGTGGTTTTGATTTGTATTTCCCTGATGGTCAGGGATGCGGAGCAGTTTCTCATGTGCTTGTTGGCCACGTGTATGTCTTCTTTGGTGAAATTTGGTTATGTCTTTTGTCCATTTCATGATTGGATTGTTTGTTTCTTTGCTGTTGAGTTTCATAAGTTCTTTATAGATCTTGGATACCAGCTCTTTATCTGATATGTCATTTGCAAATATCTTCTCCCAATCTGTAGGTTGTCTTTTAGTTTGGTTAACTGTTTCTTTTGCTGTGCAGAAGCTTTTTATCTTGATAAAGTCCCAATAGTTCATTTCTGCTTTTCTTTCCCTTGCGTCATGGATGTATCTTGCAAGAAGTTGCTGTGGCCAAGTTCAAAAAGGGTGTTGCGTGTGTTCTCCTCTAGGATTTTGATGGATTCTTGTCTCACATTTAGATCTTTCATCCATTTTGAGTTTATCTTTGTGTATGGTGTAACAGAATGGTCTAGTTTCATTCTTCTGCATGTGGATGTCCAATTATCCCAGCACCATTTATTGGGGAGACTGTTGTTTTTCCAGAGGATAGTCATTCCTGCTTTGCCGAATATTAGTTGGCCATAGAGTTGAGGGCCCATGTCTGGGTTCTCTGTCCTGTTCCATCCATCTATGTGTCTGTTTTTGCACCAGTACCACACTGTCTTGATGATCACAGCTTTGTAGTACAACTTGAAATCTGGCATTGTTATGCCCCCGGCTCTGATTTTCTTCTTCAATATTCCACTGGCTATTCGGGGCCTTTTCTGATTCCACACAAATCTTAACATGTCCATGGTATTTTGATAGGGATTGCATTGAACGTGTATTGTCCTGGATAGCATGGAATATTTTTCATCTATTTGTGTCTTCCTCAATTTCTTTCAGAAATGTTCTGTAGTTTTTAGGGTATAGATCCTTTACCTCTTTGGTTAGGTTTATTCCTAGGTATCTTATGCTTTTGGGTACAATTGTAAATGGGATTGATTCCTTAATTTCTATTTCTTCAGTCTCATTGTTAGAGTATACAAATGCCACTGATTTCTTGGCATTGATTTTGTAACCTTCCACACTGCCGAATTGCTGTATGAGTTTTAGGAATCGTGGGGTGGAGGCTTTTCGGTTTTCTGTGTACAGTATCATGTTATCTGTAAAAAAGGAGATTTTGACTTATTCTTTGCCAATTTGAATGCCTTTTATTTCGTATTATTGTCTGATTGATGAGGCTAGGACATCTAGTACTATGTTGAATAGCAATGGTGAGAGTGGACATCCCTGACATTTTCCTGGTTTAGGGGAAAGGCTCCCAGTGTTTCCCCATTGAGAATGATATTGGTTGTGGGCTTTTCTCAAATGGCTTTTAAGATGCTGAGCAATGTTTCCTCTATCCCTACACTCTGAAGAGTTTTGATCAGGAATGGATGCTGTATTTTGTCAAATGATTTCCCTGCATCTATTGCGAGGATCATATGGTTCTTGTTTTTCTCCTGTTGATGTGATCTATCACGTTGATTGTTTTATAAGTGTTGAATCAACCTTGCATCCCAGGGATAAATCTCACTTGGCCATGGAGAATAATCTTCTTAATCCTATTGGATCCTATTGGTTAGTATTTTGTTGAGAATTGTTGCATCTGAGTTCATCAGGGATATTGGTCTATAATTCTCCTTTTTGGTGGTGTCTTTGGTTTTGGAATTAAGGTGATGCTGGCCTCAAAAAACGAGTTTGGAAGTATTCCATCCCTTTCTATGCTTCAGAACAACTTTAGTAGAACAGGTGTTATTTCTTCTTTAAACGTTTGATAGAATTCCCTTTAGAAGCCAACTGGCCCTGGACTTTTGTGTCTTGTGAGGTTTTTGATGAGTGCTTCAATTTCCTTCCTGGTTATTGGCCTGTTCAGGTTTTCTAGTTCTTCCTGTTTCAGTTTTGGTAATCTGTGGTTTTCCAGAAATGCATCCATTTTTTTTTTCTAGATTGCCTAATTTGTTGGCATATAGATGCTTATAATACGTTTTTAAAATCACTTGTATTTCCTTGGTATTGGTTGTGATTCCTCCTTTCATTCATGATTTTACTAATTTGAGTCTTTTCTCTTTCTTTTTAACAAGGCTGGCTAATCGTTTATCTATCTTATTAATTCTTTCAAAGAACCAACTTCTGGTTTTGTTGATCTGTTCTAGATTTTCTGGTCTCTATTTCATTGAGTTCTGCTTGAATCTTTATTAACTCTCTTTCTTCGGCTGGGTGCAAATTTTACTTGCTGTTCTTTCTCCTCCTTTAGGTCTGAGGTTAGCTTGTGTATTTGAGTGTTTTCCAATTTTTGGAGGGAGGCTTCGATTGTGATGTATTTTCCTCTTAGGACCACTTTTACTGTATATCCCAAAGATTTTGAAAGGTTTTATCTTATTCTCATTACTTTCCAGGAATCTTTTTATTTTTCTCTAATTTCCTGGTTGACCCATTCATCTTTTAGTAGGATGCTCTTTTACCTTCACGTGTTTGAGTTCCTTCCAAATTTATTCTTGTGATTGAGTTCTAGTTTCAAAGCATTGTGGTCTGAAAATATGCAGGGAACAATCCCAATCTTTTGGTATCAGTTGAGACCTGATTGTGACTCAGTATGTGGTCTATTCTGGAGAAAGTTCCATGTGCACTTGAGAAGAAGGTGTATCCAGTTGCGTTCAGATGCAAATTTTTGTATATATCTGAAATCCATCTCTCCCAGTGTATCATTTAAGGCTCTTGTTTCTTTCATATTGTGCTTAGAAGATCTGTCATTTGCAGAAAGTGCCGTGTTGAAGTCTCCCAGTATTAGTGTATGATTATCTAAGTATGTCTCTACTTTGGTTATTAATTGATTGATATACTTGGCAGCTCCCACATTAGGGGCATAAATATTCATGATTGTAAGGTCCTCTTGCTGGATAGACCCTTTAAGTATGATACAGTGTCCCTCTTCATCTCTTACTACAGTCTTTGGGATAAACTTTATCTGATATGAGGATGGCTACCCCAGCTTTCTTTGGAGGACCATTTGAATGGTAAATGGTTCTCCACCCTTTCCTTTTCAGGCTTTAGGTGTCCTAAGGTCTAAAATGAGTCTCTTATAGACAGCAAATAGATGGTTCTTGCTTTTTTATCCAGTCTGAAACACCTCGTCTTTTGATGGGATCATTTAGCCCATTCACATTCAGAGTAACTATTGAAAGATATGGATTTAGCATCATGGTAATACCTATACAGTCCCTCTATTGTGGATTATTTCTTTGGGTGTCCTCTTTCTTTTACAGCATCCCTCTTAATATTTCTTGCAGAGCTGGTTTGGGGGCCACATATTTTTTCAGTTTCTGCCTACCTTGGAAGCTCTTTATCTCTCCTTCTATTCTGAATGAGAGCCTTGCTGGATAAAGTATTCTTGGCTGGGGCTGGCTCTCGGTGGAGCCCCCGCCCGGGCTTCTGAAACTATAGGACCAAGTGCCACCGGGAATGTGGGAGCCGCTCCAGGGGACCCAGAGATAAGCAGGTACCCAGAGGCTCCAGCTGTGGTGTCTTCCCTTATTGATGGTGTTTCTGATGTCCGCTTCAGGAGTTTCCTTGGCCAGACTTGAAATGCGTTGATATTAGAGAAGTCACTGCACATATTCTTCTTGAAAACTTCCATGATACAGGCTCAGAACTTTCTGAAGAAGCATAAGGATTGGAAGGTGCTAACAAGCAAAGAAGAAGCCAAGAGGACAGGTGGTGGTGAGTAGGCCATGGAATGAATATCCACCAACCAGATAATCTAGGATCATTGAGATGTGTCTGAATGTAGGGAGGCGGTTGTCAAAGTTTGATGGTAATTTATGTTTTCAGTCAATTAAGTTGATTTTATGGCAGCCAACACAACTATTGTCCATTTATGAGAAACCCGAGGACCACTCCGGGTCCCCACGAAGGCCACTTGATACCTGCCCTCTCATCTGGATGACCTTGAGGGGAGTCGACTTTGGTAATTTATGGCAAACATCATCTAGGAAGACCTATTTGCAAGATTCACTGTCATTTAGTGCTAACTGATCATTGCTGAGTCCAGAGACAATCTGAGCTCCTGACAGAGCAATCCCATAACAAATATTGCCTACCCACCCAGGTGTCCTTTCCAATTATCTGGAGTAGAAATTAATACTTTTAAAAGCTGCTAGTTTTTTTTTTCTTTTAATTTTTTTTGTTTTTAATTTTTTTCTTTTCCCAAACCCTTGTGTCGAGGGCTGACTTTCAATAGATCTCAGCGAGGGAGCTGCTCTGCTACGAACGAAACCCCAACCCAGAAATAGGTCCTCTACGAATGGTTTAGCGCCAGGTTCCCCACGAACGTGCGTTGCGTGAGGGGAAAAGCTGCTAGTTTTTGATCCAGGCGGGGCAAGATGGCAGAAGAGTAGGCTTCCCGAAGTCAACCGTCCCCACCAACTTACCTAGATAACTTTCAAATCATCATGGAAACCTACGAATTCGGCCTGGGACTTAAAGAGAGAACAGCTGGAATGCTACAGAGAGAAGAGTTCACGCTTCTATCAAGGTAGGAAGATGGAAAAAATAAATAAATAAAAAAGCATCCAAGGGGGAGGGTCCCCCGTAAGGAGCCAGGCTAAGGCCGTCCTGCGAGGGCCCCCAGGACAGGAAAGCCCGGTCCCAGAGAAGCAGGAGCTTTACCAACCTTCCCGGTTGGAAAGGTGCTCGCAGGGATCTTGGGCAGGACCCCAGGAGGGGCATGGAGCCCTCAGGATCCCAGGGGCACTAACAGAGGAACTGCCCGTCGGGGGAGAGCGGGCCACACCACCGGTACGAGAAAGGGCTGGAGCACGAGCCCCGCGGGGTCCAGGAGGAGCCCAAGTATTGGCTGGGGCAGTGGCTCTGCACAGAGGGGGCTGTGCACCCAGGGAGCGTGATTCCAGTGGTGCAGGCCCTGGAGCCCAGGGCGCTAGGGGACACAGTCCAGGATCCTGCGCTCCCACCGGGACAGAAAGAGGCCGGGAGGACACAGGACAGCAAGGACGTCCTGCTGCCAGGTGGCCCCGAGCTGTACAGATCGGTGCCCCCTGCCTCTGGAGCATCCAGGCCCCTGCGGACTAGGAGACTGTGGTAGTTACTGCGGGAGCGGACTCCAGGGCTGGAGAGCTGGCCGGCGCCACTGTTGTTCCTCCTGGTGTCACCTTGTGCCTGGGACTGAGCAGGGCCGCCAGGGAGCAGGAGCCTCACAGGATAAACAGTTCCCACTGAGCTCTACACCTGGCAGGGGGCGGGGCAGCTCCCCCAGGTGCACACACCTGAGAATCAGCACAGCAGGCCCCTCCCCCAGAGGACCAGCTGGAAGGACAGGAAAAAAGCAAGTTCTTGACCAAGCAGCGCTGGAAAGATCCAGGGGAAATCGAGGGATTGACAGTGTATAGAATCAGAGAATACCCCCCCCTTGTTTTTTGTTTCCTGTTTTTTTACTGCCCCCCCCCTTTATTACTTCTTTCTCTCTTTTTCTCCTTTTTTCAGCACACCTTATTTTTAGCCACTCTGCACTAAGAAAAATGACTAGAAGGAAAAACTCACCACAAAAGAAAGAATCAGAAACAGTACTATCTCCCACAGAGTTACAAAATTTAGATTACAATTCAATGTCAGAAAGCCAATTCAGAAGCACAATTGTAAAGCTACTGGTGGCTCTAGAAAAAAGCATAAGGGATTCAAGAGACTTCATGACTGCAGAATTTAGATCTAATCAGGCCAAAATTAAAAATCAATTAAATGAGATGTAATCCAAACTGGAGGTCCTAACAATGAGGGTTAATGAAGTAGAAGAACAAGTGAGTAACATAGAAGACAAATTGATGGCAAGGAAGGAAGCTGAGGAAAAAAAGAGAAAAACAATTAAAAGATCATGAGGATAGGTTAAGGGAAATAAATGACAGCCTCAGAAGGAAAAAAAAAATCTACGTTTAATTGGGGTTCCCAAGGGCACCAAAAGGGACAGAGGACGAGAAAATGTATTTGAACAAATCATAGCTGAGAACTTCCCTAACTTGGGAAGGGAAACAGGCATTCAGATCCAGGAAACAGAGAGATCCCCCCAAAAATCAATAAAAAATCGTTCAACACCTCGACATTTAATACTGAAACCAAATTGCAAATTCCAAAGATAAAGAGAAGATCCTTAAAGCAGCAAGAGACAAGGGATCCCTCAGCTTTATGGGGAGAAGTATTAGGTTAACAGCAGACCTCTCCACAGAGACCCGGCAGGCCAGAAAGGGCTGGCAGGATATATTCAGGGTCCTAAATGAGAAGAAGCTGCAGCCAAGAATACTTAATCCAGCAAGGCTCTCATTCAGAATAGAAGGAAAGATAAAAAGCTTCCAAGATAGGCAGAAACTGAAAGAATCTGTGTCCTCCAAACCAGCTCTGCAAGAAATATTAAGGGGGGCTCTGTAAAAGAAAGAGGAAGTCCAAGTAAACAATCCACAAAAACAGGGACAGAATAGGTATCATGATGACACTAAATTCACATCTTTCAATAGTAACTCTGACGTGAATGGGCTTAAGGACTCCATCAAATGATGCAGGGTTTCATACTGGATAAAAAAGCAAGACCCATCTATTTGCTGTCTACAAGAGACTCATTTTAGATGTAAGGACACCTACAGCCTGAAAATGAAAGGTTGGAGGACCATTTACCATTCAAATGGTCCTCAAAAGAAAGCTGGGGTAGCCATCCTTATATCAGATAAATTAAAGTTTAGCCCAAAGACTGTAGTAAGAGATGAAGAGGGACACTATATCATACTTAAAGATCTATCCAACAAGAGGACCTAACAATCATGAATATTTATGCCCTGAATGTGGGAGCTGCCAAGTATATCAATCA
Source organism: Canis lupus familiaris (assembly GCF_011100685.1). Lineage (NCBI taxonomy): Eukaryota > Metazoa > Chordata > Mammalia > Carnivora > Canidae > Canis > Canis lupus. Next base: position 54,657,112 of record NC_049260.1, on the reverse strand, counting down.
ATTAATAACCAAAGTAAAGACATACTTAGATAATAATACACTTGGTGACTTGAACACAGCGCTTTCTACAATTGACAGATCTTCTAAGCACCACATCTCAAAAGAAACAAGAGCCTTAAATGATACACTGGACTAGATGGATTTCACAGATGTTTACAGAACTTTACATCCAAACGCAACTGAATATACATTCTTCTCAAGTGCACATGGAACTTTCTCCAGAATAGACCACATACTGGGTCACAAATCAGGTCTTAACCAGTACCAAAATATTGGGATCGTTCCCTGCATATTTTTAGACCAGAATGCTTTGAAACTAGAACTGAATCACAAGAAGAAGTTTGGGAGGATTTCAAACACAGGGAGGTTAAGGACCATCCTGCTAATAGATAAAAGGGTCAACCAGAAAATTTGAGAAGAATTAAAAAGATTCATGGAAACTAATGAGAATGAAGATACAACTGTTCAAAATCTTTGGGATATAGCAAAAGCAGTCCTGAGGGGGAAATACATCACAATACAAGCATCCATCCAAAAACTGGAAGGAACTCAAGTACAAAAGCTAACCTTGCCCCTAAAGGAGCTGGAGAAAAAACAGCAAATAGATCCTACACCGAGCAGAAGAACAGAATTAATAAAGATTTGAGCAGAACCCAATAAAATAGAGACCAGAAGCACTGTGGAACAGATCAACAAAACCAGGAGTTGGTTCTTTGAAAGAATTAATAAGATAGATAAACCATTAGCCAGCCTTACTAAAAAGAAGACAGAAAAGACTCAAATTAAAAAAATCTTGAATGAGAAAGGAGAGATCACCACCAATACCAAGGAAATACAAACGATCCTAAAAACTTATTATGAGCAGCTATACATCAATAAATTAGGCAATCTAGAAATGGACGCATTTCTGGAAAACCACAAACTACCAACACGGAACAGGAAGCAATAGAAAACCTGAATAGGCCAATAACCAGGGAGGAAATTGAAGCAGTCATCAAAAACCTCCCAAGACACAAGAGTCCAGGGCCAGATGGCTTCCCAGGGGAATTCTACCAAATGTTTAAAAAGAAACCCTACCTATTCTACTAAACCTGTTCGGAAAGATAGAAAGGGAAGGAATACTTCCAAACTTGCTCTATGTAGTCAGCATCACGTTAATTCCAAAACCAGACAAAGACCCCACCAAAAAGGAGAATTATAGACCAATATCCCTGATGAACACATATGCAACAATTCTCAACAAGATACTAGCCAATAGGATCCAACAATACATTAAGAAGATTAATCACCATGACCAAGTGGGATTTATCCCCGGGATGCAAGGTTGGTTCAACACTTGTAAAGCAATCAATGTGTTTGGAAATATCAGCAAGAAAAAAACAAGAACCTCCCAACCTCCTCTCAATAGATGCAGAGAAAGCATTTGACAAAATGCAGCATCTGTTCCTGATCAAAACTCTTTTGAGTGTAGGGATAGAGGGAACATTCCTCAGCATCTTAAAAGTCATCTACGAAAAGCCCACAGCCAATATCATTCTCACTGGGGAAATACTGGGAGCCTTTCCCCTAAGATCAGGAAGAAGACAGGGACGTCCACTCTAACCACTGCTATTCAACGTAGTACTAGATGTCCTAGCCTCAGCAATCAGGCAACAGAAAGAAATACAGCATTCAAATTTGCCAAGATGACATTAAACTTTCCCTCTTTGCAGATGACATGATACTGTACATAGAAAACCCAAAATACTCCACCCCAAGATTGCTAGAACTCATACAGCAATTTGGCAGTGTGGCAGGATACAAAATCAATGCCCAGAAATCAGTGGCATTTCTCTACACTAATAATGAGACTGAAGAAAGAGAAACTAAGGAGTCAATCCCATTTACAATTGCACTAAAAAGCATTAAGATATCTAGGAATAAACGTAACCAAAGAGGTAAAGGATCTATACCCTAAAAAGTAGAGAACACTTCTGAAAGAAGTTGAGGAAGACACAAAGAGATGGAAAAATATTCCATGCTTATGGATTGGAAGAATATTGCGAAAATTTCAATGTTACCCAAGGGAATTTACACATTTAATGTAATCCCTATCAAAATACCATGGATTTTCTTCAGAGAGTTATAACAAGTCATCTTAAGTTTTGTGTGGAATCAGAAAAGACCCCGAATAACCAGTGGAATATTAAAAAAGAAAACCATAGCTGGGGGCATCACAATGCCAGATTTCAAGTTGCACTATAAAGGTGTGGTGTTCAAGAGAATATGATACTGGCACAAAAACAGACATATAGAACAATGGAACAGAGTAGAGAATCCTGGAGTGGACCCTCAACTTTATGGTCAACTAATATTCCACAAGCAGGAAAGACTATCCACTGGAAAAAAGACAGTCTCTTCAATAAATGATGCTGGTAAAATTGGACAGCCACGTGCAGAAGAAGAAACTACACCATTCTCTTACACCATACACAAAGATAAAGTCAAAATGGATAAAAGATCCAAATGTGAGACAAGAATCCATCAAAATCCTAGAGGAGAACACCCACAACACCCTTTTTCAACTTAGCCCCAGCACCTTCTTGCAAGATACATCCATGAAGGCAAGAGAAACAAAAACAAAAATGAACTATTGGGACTTCACGAAGATAAAAATGTTCTGCACAGCAAAAGAAACAGTTAACAAAACTAAAAGACAACCTACAGAATGGGAGAAGATATTTGCAAATGACATATCAGATAAAGGGCTAGTATCCAAGATCTATAAAGAACTTATTAAACTCAACAGCAAAGAAACAATCCAATCTTTAAATGGGCAAAAGTCATGAACAGAGATCTCACAGAGGAAGACATAGACATGGCCAACAAGCACATGAGAAAATGTTCCGCATCCCTGGCCATCAGGGAAATACAAATCAAAATCACAATGAGATACCACCTCACACCAGTGAGAATGGGGAAAATTAACAAGACAGGAAACAGCAAATGTTGGAGAGGATGTGGAGAAAGGGGAACCCTCTTGCATTGTTGGTGGGAATGCAACTGGGACAGGCACTGGAAAACTGTGTGGATGTTCCTCAAAGAGTTAAAAATAGATCTGTCTTACGACCCCACAATTACACTACTGGGGATTTACCCCAAAGATACAGATTCAGTGAAATGGCAGGACACCTGCACCCCGATGTTTCTAGCAGCAATGTCCACAATAGCCCAACTGTGGAAGGAGCCTCGGTGTCCATCGAAAGATGAATGGATCAAGAAGATGTGGTATACGTATACAATGGAATATTACTTAGCCAGTAGAAACGACAAATACCTACCTTTTGCTTCGACGTGGATGGACCTGGAGGGTATTATGCTGAGTGAAATAAGTCAATCAGTGAAGGACAAACATTACATGGTCTCATTAATTTGGGGAATATAAAAATTAGTGAAAGGGAATAAAGGGAAAGGAGAGAAAATGAGTGAAAATCTCCATTAGGGTGACAAAACATGAGAGACACCTATCTCTGGGAAATGAACAAGGTAGGGGAGGTGGGTGGGGGGTTTGGGTGACTGGGTGATGGGCACTGAGTGGGGCACTTGACGGGATGAGCACTGTGTATTATGCTATATGTTGGCAAATTGAACTCCAATAAAAAAATAAAATAAATAAAAATAAAGGCTGCTAGTTTCTGAAAGGTTAAAAAAAAAGTATTCTTGGCTGCATCTTCTTCTCATTTATACCTTGAATATATCCTGCCAGCCCTTTGTGGCCTGCCAGGTCTGTGTGGAGAGGTCTGCTGTTAATCTAATAGTTCTCACCATAAAAGTTATGGATTTCTTGTCTCTCACTGCTTTAAAGCTTTTTCTCTTTACTTTGGAATTTGCAAGTTTCACTATTAAATGTTGAGGTGTCGAATAGTTTTTATTGATTTTTTGGGGGGGAACCTCTTTATCTCCTGGATTTGAATGCCTGTTTCCCTCCCCAAATTAGGGAAGTTCTCAGCTATGATTTTTTAAATATGCTTTTTGGCCCTCTGTCCCTCTTGGTGCTCTCTGGAACCCCAATTATATGTTGATTTTTTCCTTTCAAGGCTATCATTTATTTCCCTCAACCTTTTATCATGTTCTTTTTATTGTTTTTCTGTTTTTTCTTTACTTCCTTCTTTGCCATCACCTTTTGTTCTATGTGGCTCACTCTTTCCTCTACCTCATTAACCCTCATTATTAGGACCTCCAGTTTGGATTGCATCTCATTTAATTAGTTTTTAATTTCAGCCCGATTAGATCTAAATTCGGCAGTCATGAAGTCTCTTTATTCCTTTATGCTTTTTTCCCGAGTCACCAGTAGCTTAATAATTTTGCTCCTGAATTGGCTTTCTGTCATAGAATTGTAATCCAAATTCTGTAACTCCGTGGTACAGAGTACTATTTCTGATTCTTTTGTGGTGAATTCTTCCTTCTAGCCATTTTAATCAGTGCAGAGTGGCTGTATGAGTGGGATGAGTCAAGAATATCAACCACGACCTAAGTCAATTTCACCTTAGATGATTCTGATGAGGTCAGATAACAAAATGATTATGAAGATCAGAATAAAATAAAACAAAAGGACCATTAAAGTGAAAAACAAATTTTAAAACCAAGTAGTAAATAAGAAAAGGCCAAAAAATGCCAAAGAAGAAGAAAAAGAGAAAAAGAAGAAAAAGAAAAAAAAATGTAAAAAGAGAAAAAAGAAAAAAAAGGTAGTGGGGGATTGCGAGATGGTGATGGTCAAGAGTTGTAGTGGAGGGAGAGTGTAGTCTATATGAGGGTCCTGGAGGGTGATCATCTTGGTTTTGAACGTATTAAGTCTGTATGTTAGAAGATGCTCAGTCCCAAATTTATATAAACCAGAAATACTTGTAGAATGCCCCCACCTTTGACCACCAAAACATAAACTAGGTAAAATAGGGGGGCAGAATGAGAGTGAAGAGAGAATATATTTTAACAGAATGAACCAGCATGGTATTCCACTTGGTTCTGGGTGTATGCTGGTCATGTTTTAGAAGGTATTAACTTCACCATTGTAGAACAAAACTAGGCAGAAGAAACAAAAAACACAAAACAAAAACCCCTATATTGGGCAGCCCCAGTGGCCCAGTGGTTTAGTGCCGCCTTCAGCCCAGGGCGTGGTCCTGGAGACCCGGGATCAAGTCCCATGTTGCGCTCCCTGCATGGAGCCAGCTTCTTCCTCTGTCTCTGTCTCTGCCTCTCTCTATATATATGTCTCTCATGAATAAATAAATAAAATCTTTAAAAAAATCTTTAAAAAAATAAAAAAACTTATCTTGTATATCTCCCAAAATTAATTGAGTATGTGGAAAGTAATCCATAAGTGACAAATATTTCTAAGACATGTAATTGTAGAAATATGAAAGTCAAAAAGGAAGAAACTTAAAAATGAAGACCTTGCTGGAAGTGAAAACTCTTCTCTCTATAGCGTTCCAGCTGTTCTCTCTTTAAATCTCAGGTTGAATTCGTAGGTGTTTAGTATATTTTGAAAGTTATCTACATAAGTTGGTGGCACCGGTGAGTTGAGCACTCCTACTCTTCTGCCATCTTTCTAACTCCCACGCCTACTCTATAGTTTGTATTTTCAAATCTGTAAACTTAAGAGTTTATCTTATGTTCTGTCTCACACAGTTAAAATCGTAAACAGAATGTGCAAAGACATGTGGCATGTTCAATACATTTGAAGATGGAAACCATTGGTTTCAAAGAATATTGAGAATTTTGAATGAGAACCACACGGAATGCCCATATTCAGAGCCCAGATTACATTCCCAACATCTGCTGTAAGCATGACAGAAAGGCAAGGAAAGGTAGGGCTGTGTAAGTTGATTCCCACCCAACCCCATCCCATCCCAATCTCTAAAGTGTTTCCAATATGAGAAGGCTTGTGTGCTTCATCCAAGGATTTCCTCTCTAGCCCTAGCAGCAGAGGCTCACTGTTGGGGCTTCAGGCTCCACAAGCAAGACTTAAAGTTATGATCAGAGGTGAAACTTTTCTTTTCTTTTTTCTTTAGAGGTGAAACTTTTCTAGCTCAGTTACTGCATGGTTTGGGAAAGACTCAAAAATATAAAAAATTCTTACTGTGGTTCAGGCAACATAAAACAGTACCCCTAGCTGCTGACATTTCAGAAGCTTAATGATCTCTCAATGTTCCATGAGATATAGGTTTCTTCATGTTACCAATAGTGTTCTCAAAGTTACAGGTGTATGTTCTTACTAATGAAATATTTTGCAATACTGAGTCTTTGTTTACATTAGTGGTTAGGATGGAAAAGCCAGGCCTAAAAGCAGCAATTTCAGAAGAAGATTGGAAAGATGAATGGAACGGATTGTGTGGCCTCGCGTAGTGTTTTTTCTACTATGCCCCAGGGAACATCAGGGTCCTTTGTAATATTAACATTTGTACTTAGAAAAAGGATTCCTTTGTCAAAAAGATTTTGGGAAACACTGGGTTAAGGAAGAATAAACATATTTCTTCACTGGAGACTTCTCAGATCTTTTAATACACAAATGGGAAATGTGACTCTTCAAAAGAAACTATGAAATTCAGCATTTCCTAATCTGATTTGACCACAGAACCTTTTATGAGAAATACCGGTCTCTTGTTGAAGTAATGTTCTGGATTATGCTATTTGGAAAAACTGAGATTATGGAAAGAGCATGAGATTTGTTATTCTTTCAAAACTGGATTTGGATTCTAGATCTAACACTCAACAGCTATGTAACCTTGGGCACATTACTTCACTTCTTCAAATCAATTTATTTGTTTATGAAAATTGGGATAATAATATCTATCTCAAAAGGAATATCAAGAAGATAAAATGGGATAATGTACAGTACTTAGCACAATGCCTGGCACATATAGATATTTAGTAAATACTGATATAATCATCACATTTATTTTTCATCACTATTATTATCAAGTCATATGCCTATCTGACAGGCTTGCTAAAACAGCTTCAAAATAGGTCTAGCCGAGGTGTCAAATGTCTGTATTTCTGACTATGTTGGGAACTGAGTATAGGAAGAAGAGAACTGGACTAATTGTTCAGAGATATAGGTCTATGACTTATTATTTGTTGTCTGACCTTGGAAAATCACTTCACTTGTCTGCATTCCTCTTTCCTTCTGCCAAATATAGGTATGGACTAGGCAATTCCTTACTCCAAAATTTTATCAACCTCAGCTCTAAAATGCTATATAAGAGATTTATAAATTTATTGTTGAAGAAATCTGTGGTACAGGTTAAATCCAATTATAAAGGATAGTCCTATATAACAAAGCTATTTTTATGATCCAGCAGATGGCTGGCAGAAACAGTGCTTTGCCAATCTGGTTACAATGAACTCTGTATAGTGAGCAGTCCTATATAACAATTGCTTTCTCTGGTCCTTGACCCCATAATTGTCACTCTCTAACATTGCTCTAATCAACTAAAGAACTTGATTATGTGTTATTTTCATTGTAGACACAGAATGAGGAGCTGAGTTAAGCTAAGCTATAGAATTTCTAGCTGAGACATTTATGTTCAGTTTCATTATTTTACAGCTGGGGAAACAGGAGAGGTTAAGTAATTTGTCAGAAGTCACACAGATAGTAAGTGGCAGAGCTTTGAATGAGTGTGTGGATAAATGGTTCATCATCTATGAGCTTAGAGATTTCACTGGAAGCCCACCCTTAGACCATATATAAAATGTCAAATGAAACCCAAAACAGCTATTACAGAAACTCTACGGTTTATGCTTCTCAACCTAGTAAGATGTGCATTGATCACTACCCTTTATCCCTGCATTCAAGTCTTCTTCATAGGATGATTCCTCTAATTCCCTGGTACATGGTGACACAACTTAAAGCACAGTAACTTTTGTGGCAGAACTTTAATGAAAGGTTTTCCTAGTGTCTAAATAAATCACACCCATTGGTCCCTTTAGATACATGCACAGTTTCTTCTACAAAGGCTTCTATTAGTCACATTTTTTAAATTATGAAAATATGTGGCTTTAAAAAAAAGCTAGGTTAACAGAAATCTTGACACTAGGAATATCAAAGGTTAGCCTTCAGGCCCTTCCTTTTCTCTATTTACACACTCTCTCACAAGTATATTTCTTTCCAGGGCTTCAACTCTTGTGAAGAATCCCAGTCCCTAAATCACAACCCACGTCTCTCTCTGACTATGTGACATTGCCACTTGAATGCTTTCCTGTTACCTGGAATTCACATACATCAGATTGAAGTCATCTTTTAAGTTAGTGGTTCTTAAATCTGGCTATACATTGAAATCACCTGGGTAGCTTCAAAAAATGCCTAGAGATTCTGTTCTGGAGCCAAGCATGGGCATGAGAATTTTTTAAAGCTCCCCCAGGTAATTTGGATGTGTGGCAAAGGTTGAGAACTACTACTCCAGGTCAATCTGTAAGTGTCAGTTCCTTCATTTCTGTTAGTGGTAGCACTATTCTTCTCTTCACTTGGGCTTGAAATCAGGGGTATTCAATATTCAGCTATGGGAATCAATGAAATAAGAGAAACAAAATAGAATTTTGGAAAGTGTGAAATTTTAAGAAAATGTAAGGAATTACTTTGTGCATATGAATTACTTTACAAAAAAGAATTAAGTAGATTGCTTTAGTAATTCAGATGTGTTAACTCATTAAACATGTTGAAGTTTACACTGACAATTCTATCATCTTAACCTTTTGGTTGAGCAGAGGAGAGGAGTCAGAGAGTCTACATTTGGGATACAATATAAATCTTCAGAGATACACTATCCTTCTGTGGGCAGGTCAACCCCTTCATGGCATGTAGCACCCACAGGTGCCATGTGCTGTTCCCAGAAGCAATTCTGTCAGCCTTGCTAAAGATGGGTAGGTGGTCCTCTGGCTTCCCTTTATTTGGGAGGAGTGCAGCCACAACAGTTGGCCAGCCAAACTACAAACAGCAGTTACATTGATAATTACATATTTGCAACATGGCTCTAGCTTGGTTCCCAGAATAGTTCAAGATGGCTAGCTATTGTGCTATTGTGCATGCGGTGCCCCTTTAGTTAGAGATGGGGCTCAACCTGAGACACACTGGATTTTTTCTAATGATGTAACAAACTGGGGATTTCTAATGCTCAGTTTGTGTGTACTCTGGTCATTTACGTTAGTGCCTTCCCTAGGATGGAAGTTATGCTCAATAATTTGATTTAGGAAGAAGCCAATCGAATTTTATTTTTTCCCCAAAAAAGTCCATTGATTTCTTATCTGTCTTTTGTGTACTTTCATTTTAGGTACCAATGTCATGCCTCCAAAGGAATCAGAGATAGAAAGGATGAAAATGAGGTGTGGAAGGAGGGAAGAGGATGAATGGCCTCAAGCAGCATGAGAAATGAAGTCTGGGGTATTTTCTCTGGAAAGGTTTGCTTTATGGCAGGGATGAGGCTTAAATTACTTTTTGAAGGATGATTAGTTGCCAGCCAAGGCAACTAATGAGGGAGTTGGAGAAGGAAATCTAATTTCAGTATTTATCACCATCAATTAATATTTACAGCATGTCTTCATTTTTTAATGCACAAGTGTAATGGAAACAAACCTCTTAATAGGAATGTAATGATCAAATTTACAAATTGCAGATGCTGAGCTCAGATGGTAAGTACCTTATATTTCCTTGTGATGCTTTTCTTTCCTTTTTTTCTTTAGGAAATTAGCTCTTCAGACCTTTTCTTTCTTAGAGTGCTTACTTACTGCATAGATACAAACAAAAGTGAGGAGCACACTAGGACATGTGGGCTGGGACTGAAAGGCCTGGTTATAGGATGTCAGTGAGTGCAGAATGTCATGAATTTTGGTTATTCCTAATGATCTGAGAAGTTAGTGCTTAGGAACTGCCCTACATCTGGAACAGGAATAGCCATCTTAACGAGAAAGTTTGGATTGGCTTCAAACTGCATCTTTCTAATTGATCCACTGTTTTCCCCTATCTTTTCCTTCTTTAGCAATGTTCCAACTTGCCTAATTTGCTGAGAGCATCTGGGTCCGTAACTCTCCTTGGGCACTTGAATTTATATATATCCTTTGAGCCCCAGGACTGTTATAAAATGCTTGTTGAAATCTAGGCTGTGATTCAGTGGGGTCTGATATGGAGCCTAGATTTAACATCTGGAAAATCCCATGTTTTATCCTTCATCCTCAAATCTGTCACTCTCTCTTTGACAAACATTGGATGGAAGTGACTGTGCTCTGTGAAGATTCTGTTCCTTCTGACCTAGTGGTTGCCCTTTCTGGAATTGAGAAGTGAGGTTAAAAAAAAGCAACAAAGTAGATTTGCCTTTTAACAGAAATTTATAAAAAAAAGTTGAACAAATTATTTAAGAAAACTATTTTTAAACAAAACCCTTCCCCCCCACATTACCCCAACAATCTACTGCTGGCTCTTCCATTCCAAGGAATGAGGTCATGTTTTATGGGAGACATCTGCTTCTGAGGATATTACTGCCCTGAGCACAGAACATGACTTCATTAGAGGGAACAGTGGACCAGAGAGATTCAACAGGACATTTGCATACATGACAGCAAAAATAAAAAGAGCCAGTTGAGAGTCTCTTCAAGTTTCTAGCCTCAGTATCAACCAAAGATCTGTTGATTTCACTCTCATATGACTTGTTTTTGCTTAAAATCATGAACTAGGGCAGCCCTGGTGGTTCAGGGTGTTTAGCGCCACCGTCAGTCCAGGGCGTGATCCCGGAGACCCGGGATCGAGTCCGACATCGGGCTCCCTGCATGGAGCCTGCTTCTCCCTCTGCCTGTGTCTCTGATCTCTCTCTCTGTGTGTCTCTTGAATAAATAAATAAAATGTTAAAAAAATAAAAAATAAATAAAATCATGAACTATGTATGAAAACCTCCTGAAAACCGTAACTCATAGCAACACCACCTGTATCTGTAAATAGAAAAGCTGTATTTTATCAAGGGATTGGATGGATTATATCCTGGGAAGAGACCAGGTGTTTGAAACTTTGGGGTTGCTACTGAATGCACACCCACACAGAGTAAGCTCTGTTTCAAAGAAGCATTGTTTCAGATGTATACGATGTCATCGTTCAGTTCTGAAAAGTAAATTTAGAACATTAGCAGGGATTTTGGCTTTCCAGGAAGATGATTTCCAGAGCAGTTTTATAGGATTTTTAACATATGTTGTTTATAACCTTAATTTTTAAAATGAGCAAGTCCAATAAATCTGTTACCTACTAATCAAGCTCTGGTCTAGTTGCATCTGTTCCCATTTTATTTGATACTGTAAAGAATTTTCAATAGACAGCTAAATATTTTGGTATTATAGTCTTATGCTTCTATTGACTAAGACTTTTCAAAGAAACCCTTAAAATCGCTAGCATTTTAAAAGGCAATAATTGCTGGTTTAATTTACCAGGCTTTGCTTCTAAGGAGCCAAGATGTAGCTGGAATCACAGTAGTGGAAGAGAATGTTAAGAGATCATGTGGCTAGATCCTCTTTGAAATAGGAGGGAGTAGGTGTTTGGAACATGAAAGGCTGGTTTGCAACCTCTTACTGTGACCTGCTTTAACCCTGAATCCCATCAAGTGTCAAGAAATTCTTTCTAGTATATATGGAAGTTGCTCTTGTTACCATTTAAACTCATTGCTTGTTGTTTAGTTTACTGCACAAATGGAGAAAATTTTGTCCCAGTCTTCAAAATAACTCACTGTGTGATAGAAAACAGCCATGAACTGTCCCGTCTTTGTTCTCATATACTTTAGCTCCTTTCTCCTCTCCTCCCAAGAACCAACTTTCTAGCTTTTCAGTCATATAGATTGGTCTTTTCCAGAATTTTTTTTTCTTTTTTTTCATTTTTTTTTCAGAATTTCTTTAATTTATCAACCATTTTCTGATTGTCTGCCATGTGCAAGGTATAGTTCTAAGTGTTTAAGGAAAAGTGGGTTCCATATCTGGCTGTGTTTAAAGAACTATCTGGATATAATTTTAAAAATATAGATTTCTGGGTCTCATTTCAGATCTGCAAAGTAAAATATTGGGGTAAAACCAGAGAATCTGTATCTCAAAAGCAAGCCTTAGGTGATTCTTATGTAGTCAGCCTGGCACCAGTTCAAGGACTAGAGGTTTAAAACAGGATTATTAGTTAGGGTTGGTGCATTAAGGTTAATCTAGTGGGGTGCTGGTGGTACAGTAGATATGACAAAAACAGAAATGATTATAGAGAACAACAGATGAGTAAGAAAAGTGCTGCTTTCCTTTGTATATCATTTCACAAAGTGAATTTACAATTAATTTAATTCTCACATTAGTTCTGTGGGTGAGTGGTAGTGTGTTAATTTTACAAGGAATAAAATTGAAGCTCAAGGAAGAGAAGATAGCTTGTTTAGGATCTCTCAGCCAAAGGCAGAGTCAAGGCTCAAACTCAGTTATTTGACGCCAAATCTCTCATTTTAGCCACTTATTACAACTTTCTTCAGAAGTCTCAAAAAGTAAAGGACATGGAGTTCAAAAAAAGGGAAAAAATGATAGGTCAATAAGAAACCAGTGTCCAGTAGTAGTAATATGAAAAAAATCATACAAGGACTGATAATACATTAGCATTATATTAGGTACTTTTAATATATGAAATCCATTCCTATTCAAAATGTCTTGTGGCCCTGCAATATGTGGCAGAAGATGAATCAGGCTCAAGGGTTCCTCTACCTCAACAGAGTGGCAAAGACCTATACAGAGCCTATGTTACCTAATAGAAGGCAACCTATTAGGTGATTTCTTCCTCTTTAATCACCAGGAGAGATGGAGTAGAGATCCCACCAGCATTGGATGGCCAGAGAATAGGCAAAGGAAATGCTCTCTGTCCCATATTTCTGGCATTTCTGACCTTCTACTTTATGACACTGGGCTGCTTCTAAATGGAAGCACCTTCTTCTCCCACCAGTGGCACCAGCAGAGAACAAGCAGGAGTTCAAGTAGTGCCAGAGCAGGAAACAGACCAGGGTGGCAGTATAAGGACTCAGAAAAGTAAATTGTACTGGAATTCTAGCTTATCAAAGTAGGCCAGAACTGACAAACTACATCTAACCAGGCTTGCTGCTTGCTAAAATAGAAAATTTAAATAGAATTAAGAATCTCCTAATATCCAAAGATACAGTAAAATAACTAATCATACTAAGGACCAGGAAAATCGCAATGTGAATGAGAAAAGAAAATTAAGTGATGCAATGCTGAGATAGATAAGGCTGTTGTAATCATCTGACACAGGCTTTAAAGCAGCCACGACAAAATTGCTTCAACAATTAATTACAAATTCCCTTGAAACAAATGAAAAAGAAATAGAAAACCTCAAAAAAGAAGTTGTAAAAAATGAACTGGAAATTCTAGAACTAAAAATCAAAATAAATAAAATAAAAAATTCTCTAAATAGGCTCAATAGTTGAGTGGAGATAACAGAAGAGAGAAAAAAGGAACTTGAGGACAGATGAATAGAGTTTATTCAACCTGAACAACAGATAAGCAAATACTTAATAAGAGTGAGGAGAGCTTTAAGGACCTGTGGAACAATAACAATATAGCTAACATTAATATCATGGGAGGCCCAGACGGATGAGAAAGAGTGGAACTAAAAACATATTCAAAGAACTAATGGCTGACAGCTCCCCATATTTTAGGCAAATCTACTAATTCAATGAACTGAGTGAACATCAAATAAGATACACCCAGGACACCCACACCAATAAACATCATAATTAAACCCTGCAAACTAAAGACAAAGAAATTATCTTAAAAGCAACTAGAGAGAAATGGTGTATTATCAATAAAAAAATAAATTTAAAGGTCAGAAGATTTCTTATCTCAAAGCATAGAGGTTAGAAGTGGCACAATATTATTCATATATTAAAAGTAAAACCTATCAAAGAGATTCTATATCCAGCAAACCTATCCTTTAGGAATGAAAAAAATTAAAGAGATTCTCAAAGGTAAACTAGAGGAATCTTTTGCTAGCAGATATGTCCTTTAAAATAGCTAAAAGAAGCTCTCTAAACAAAAAGGAAAGGATAACAAAAGGCTCAAAGTTCAGAAAGAAAAGAACAATGGAATGGGTAAAAATAAATAATATAACATAATAAATTATCCTAATTCTCATGAGTTTCCTAAATCATATTTCATGGTGGAAGTGAAAATTTTTAACAGTATTTGTTATTGTGCTCAATGTATGTAGAGAAAAAAAATGCTTGACACAATTATATTTAAAAAGTAGGACAGATTTAAATGTTCCTAAATATAGCAAGATTTTAATACTTCAAAATGGTAAATTGTTGATATGCATAGACTGTGTTAAGTTACATACACACACACACTAACACAAATATCTAGAGTAACCACTAAGAAAATTATACTAAGTAACAGACTAAAAATTGTAATAATAAAACAAGATACAATCCTTAAAAATGTACCATAGGAAGGCAAGCAGAGAAAAAAAAAGAAGAAACAAAAATAGAGAAATAAATGGCATATCTAAGTCCTAACGTATCAATAACTACTTTAAACATAGTGTATTATTTTATTTTATTTTTTTAAAGATTTATTTATTTACTCATGAGAGACACACACACACACAGAGGCAGAGACACGGGCAGAGGAAGAAGCAGGCTCCATGCTGGGATCACAGGATCCAGGATCACACCCTGGGCTGAAGGTGGCGCTAAACTGCTGAACCACCAGAGCTGCACTATTTTATTGTTTTTTAAAGATTTTATTTATTTACTCATGAGAGAGACACAGAGAGAGGCAGAGACAGACAAAGGGAGAAGTAGGCTCCTCGCAGGGAGCCTGATGTGGGACTCAATCCCAGGACCAGGATCACACCATGAGCCAAAGGCAGACACTCAACTGCTGAGCCACCCAGGTGTCTCAACATAGTTTAAATACATCAATTAAAAGATAGAGATTGACAGAGTATATTTAAAAAACATGATCCAATGTCATTAACAAAAACTCACTGCAAACACAATGATATAGGTTAAAAACAAAAGGATGGAAAAAGATATATTTACTAACACTAGTCAAAAATTTTAGACTAACATTAGTCTAAAATAAATTTTGAGCAAAGAAAATGACCAGAGACAGGGTTATCACAAAATGATAAAAGGATAGATATACTGAGAAGACATAGCATCCTAAATGTGTATGCATCAAACAACAGAGCTTCAAAATACATGAAACCAAAACCAAATTGAAAAGACAGACAAATCCAAAATTATAGTTAGGGACTTTAACACTCCACCCACAGCAATCAATAGAGATACTAGATAGAAAATTAGACAATATATAGAACAACTGAACACTACAATCATCCAAGAGGGCCTAATTTACATTTAAAAAACATTCCCTCAACAATAGCAGAATACACTTTTTTCAAGCACCCATGAAACATTCATCAAGACAGATTACATCCTGGGTCAAAAAACAAATTTCAACAAATTTAGAAGCATTGAAAGAATGCAGAGTGCATTCACAGAGCAAAAAGAATCAGACAAGGGGGATCCCTGGGTGGCGCAGTGGTTTGGCGCCTGCCTTTGGCCCAGGGCGCGATCCTGGAGACCCGGGATCGAGTCCCACGTCGGGCTCCCGGTGCATGGAGCCTGCTTCTCTCTCTGCCTATGTCTCTGCCTCTCTCTCTCTCTCTCTCCCCCCCCCCCGACTATCATAAATAAATAAGAATTAAAAAAAAAGAATCAGACAAGGAATCAGTGACACATGGAAAATAGGAAAATCTACAAACACTTGAAAACTTAAAAAGCACACTTAACACAACCAATAAATCAAAGGGAAGTCTCAAAGGAAACAAAAAATACACAGAAGTTAATGAAAATAAAAACACAACATATCAAAATTTATGGGTGTAACTAAAGCAGTGCTGACAGGGAAATTTATAGCACTAGATGCTTACATTGAGAAAAGGGGAAAGGTCTCAAGGAAATTATTCAAATTCCTACCTCAGGAAACTAAAAGAAGACGATAATATACCCAAAATAATCAGAAGGAAGAAATTAATAAAGGCAAGAGAAGAAATAAATGAAATTAAAAACAGGAAGACAAAGAGAAAATCAATGAAATAAAACTCTGGTTCTTTGGAAAAAATCAATAACATTGATAAAACTCTTACAAGATTGACAAAAGTAGAAAGTAGAATAGACACAAATCACCAACATAAGGAATAAAACAGGGGATCACTATAGATCCTGTAGCTATTAATAAGTTTCCTGAAGTAGGCATATTTTCCTTATTCCTCTCACTAAGTACAACAAAAAATCCTGAACATTATATAATGAAACAAAAACAAGAAGACTTGGAAAGGTGGAGAGAAAATGGCAAACTGTCTAGGAAGTTTGGAACCCAAGGAATGACAGAATGGTAAGTTTTCCAGGTTTTCTTTGTGCTTCATATACCCCAAACCTGGAACTGAAGAAGCCAGCAGCCCAGAAATACCAACAGGAGCAAAGAAAAGGCTGTAACAAAATCCTCTTTGAGCCAAAGAGCCAGAAAAGGAGCAATCTGGCATCAAAGAAAACTTTTAGACAATAACCATTCTACTCCAGCCAACACTACAGAAAAACACTTGTCCCTCTATCCCACTCATGCCAGCAAAGGCCAAATGGGAACCCTAAAATTCCACCCTCATGAAGTTATAACAAAGTGCTCCAATCCCCTGCTGATGTGGTGTCAGAGAAAGCCAAATAAGGAGATGGGGATTTTCATCCCCAGAAGTAAGTAACTAGACTCCCCCATCTGCAATGTCAGAAGAGACTGACCATGTGGTGAGTTGGAACTCTCACCCCTACCTGGCAGTAATGAGGAGCCCCTTCTCCCTCAGATATCAAAGAAAACCAAGTGTGTAACCTGCACTTCAATCTCTATCTGGCAATAATGAGGTAGCAAATCCCTCTTCCCCCTGACAGAGCAATGTCATGAAAAGCCAGTTAAAGCAGAAGGTTTAAATAAGATCCAGAACCTTAAAATGAAATGTAAAATGCTGAAGTTTTTATAAAAAGGAAACACTTGTCATACCAAGAACCAAGAATATCTCAAACTGAATGAATAAAGTTAATCCATAAAAGCCAGCAGTGAGATAATGAGATGACAGGATTCTGTGACAAAGAAATGTAATATAGCCATCATAAGAATGCTTCAATGAGTAATTATGAAAACTCTTGAAATAAATGAAAAAAATTTAAAGCCTCACAAAGAAATAGTCTCAGAAAAGAAATGGAAGATATAAAGAGGAACCGAATGGAAATATTAGAAGTGAAAAAGAAAACTGAAATTAAAAGTTTCATTCATGGGTTCAAACAGCAGTCACATCAAATTAAACTTCTGGAAACAAAAGACACAGAGAAAACCTTTGCAGCCAGAGAAAATTGAAACTTTACCTTTTGCAGAAAGACAATTAAAATGGCAATGAATCTGTTATAAGAAATCAGGAAGTGCAGAAGAAAGTGGCATATTTCTCAAGTGCTGAAAGAAAAGAACTGTCAAACACTGAATTCTATACCCAGCGAAAATATTGTTCAGGAACTAATGGGAAATCAAGACACCTCAGGTACTAGCAAATTAACAAAATTTGTCACCAGTGGGCCTCACCTTAAATAATGGCAAAAAGAAGTTCTGGAAGAGAAAGGAAGTGAGAAAGAGCAAATCTTAGTATATCAGGAAGAAAGAGTAAAAGAACAAAATTAATGTAAATAAAATAGACTTTCTTCTCGACTTTCTGAGTTGCATTTGGCAATAAAATTAAGTTATAACATTGTCTTATGTGTTTCATAATATGTGAGGAGTGATATTAAAGACAATTATATTATAATTGGAGGAGAAGGCAGAGTAAAGGTACTTAAAGAGAGGTAAGGTTTCTACAGTTTACTCGAACTGGTAAAATGTCAATATCAGTAGAATAATAAATCATGTACACACCATGTAATACCAAGAACAACCACTAAACAACACAAAGAGATATGTTCAAAAGCTCTACTAAAATGGAATTCATTTTTAAAGATTTTATTTATTTATTATTTATTTGAGAGAGAGAGTGAGCAAGTGAGCGAGCACACATATGAGTTGGGGGAGGAGCAGAGGGGAAGGGAGAGGGAGGGGAAGGAATCCCAAACAGACCACAAACTAAGTGTGGAGCCCAATGTGGGGGCTCAATCCTATGACCTTGAGATCATGACCTGAGCCAGAACCAAGAGTCAGATGTCCAACTGACTGAGCCACCCAGGTGCCCCTAAATCTTTTTTAAAAAATGGAATTCTTAAAAATTGTTCAAGTACTTCACAGGAAAAGAAAGAAGACCCAAAAACAGAGAATAAATGAAAGAGAAAAAATTTGACAGATTAAAAGTCTAAACATATCAATAATTAGCTTAAATGTAAATGGTCTAAACAGTAATTCTTTTTGATCAGTATGGAAAGCACTTCCAATACTGTGTTGATTAAGAATGGCGAGAACAAAAAAAAAAAAAAAAAAAGAATGGCGAGAACATATATTCTCTACTTGTTTTAATCTTAGGAAGAAAGTATTCATTTTTTTACTTATGGTAAAAAGGTTAGATGTAGTTTTTTGTAGATGCTTTTGATCAATTTGAGGAAGTTCGCCTCTATTACTAGTATGCTGACTGAATCATGAATGGGTATTGGATTTTGTCAAATGTTTTTTCAGCACTAGTTGATATGATCATATAATTTTTCTTCTTTAGCCTATTGATATGTGGGACTAAATTCATTAATTTTTCACTAAAGGCTGGAATAAATCCCACTTAGCCATGATATATAATTTTTAATATATTGTGGCATTTGATTTGCTAATATTTTGTTGAGGATTTTTGCATTTAATTTTATAAGAGATATTGGCCCTTAGTTTTTCTTTTTAGTGCTGTTTTGTTACCTGGGTGATACTGGTCTCATCAAGTGAGTTGGGAAATGTTCCCTTTTCTTCTACTTTCTGGAGCAGATTGTGTAAAATTGGCGCCAGTTCTTTTTTTTTTTTTTTTTTTTAAAGATTTATTTATGATAGACACAGAGAGAGAGAAAGAGAGAGAGAGGCAGGGAGAAGCAGGCTCCACGCCGGGAGCCCGACGTGGGACTCAATCCCGGGACTCCAGGATTGTGCCCTGGGCCAAAGGCAGGCGCTAAACCGCTGAGCCACCCAGGGATCCCCTGGTGCCAGTTCTAAAAATATTTGGTAGAGTTATTCCGTGAAACCATCTGGGCTTGGATATTCCTTTTTAAGGAGATTTTAATTACATTGAGCTCTGTGTATATTGTAACTTGATTTGAGACTTCCTCTTAGATTCGTGATTATGAGGCATGTCATTTAATTTCTAAGTGTTCCGAGGGTTTCTAATTGCTTTTCTCTTATTAATTCCATTATGACCAGAGAACATACTCTATTATTACAATTCTCAAATTTGATGAGGTTTGTTCTACAGCCCAGTATATACAGCCCTTGATAAATGTTCCATGGTGCTTAAAAATATGTGTAGTTTGGTGATTTCGTGGGTTCAATGTGTCTATTTCTGTTTTATGTATTTTGAGGCTCTGTTGTTTGGTGTGTACACATTTTTGCTTGTTACATTATCCCAATGGATTGATCTTTTTTATCATATTAATGTCCCTCTTTGTTTAGAGTGGTTTTCTTTGCTTGGAATTACACTGTCTTATACCCATATAATCACTCCTGCTTTTTTTCATTAATTTTTACATGATATACTTTTTGCCATTTGTACTTCTAATCTACCTATTTTGTTGTATTCAAAATGATTTTATTGTAGACAACATATAGTTGGGGAATATTTTATAATCCATTCTGCTAATCTCTGTCTTAATTGGTATGTTTAGATCATTTACATTTAATGTAATTTTTTATCTGTTAGCACTTACATCTGACATTTTATATTTTGTTTTCTGTTTATTTCCTCTATTTACAATCCTGTTTTCTCTTTACTGCCTTCTTGTGGGTCATTTGAATATCTTTTAAAGATTATATTTTTATTTATAATGCTTTTGAGAATTACACTCAATATAGTTTTCTTAGTGGTTACTCTAGGTGTTATAATACATACACAGCTTATGACACTCTATTGGTATTGAAGATTTAGTACTTCAAATGAAGCACAGAAATCTTACTCCCATTTAGGTCCATTTACACTCTGCATTTTAAGTTTTTTGATAATAGCTCTAAGGAGATGCAATTGACACATAGAATTCATCCTTTTAACAGGTACAACTTAATGGTTTTCAGAGATGTGCAAACCTCACCACAATTAATTTTAGAACATGTTTGTCATTCCCAAAAGAAACCCTATACCCCTTAACAGTCACCCTCGTTTCTGTCCAACTTCCTCCACCCCCAAGGAACCACTAATTTACTTACTCTCTATGGATTTGCCTCTTCTGGACACTTCATATAAATGGAATCATAGAATATATTACTGACTTCTCTCACTTAGCATAATGTTTTCAAGATTCATCCATGTCATGCCATACATTAGTATTATTGTCAAATAATGCTCCATTGTATGAATATCCCACATTTTATTTATCCATCTCTCAGTTGATGAATATTTGGGCTGTTTCCAGTTTCTGGCTATTATGAATAATGCTGTTATGAACATTTATGTACAAGTATTTGAATATCTGTTTCAATTATTTGGTTATACTTGGGAATGGTGTTGGATCATATGGTAGCTATATGTTTAGCATTTTAAGGAACTGCCAGACTTTTTTTCCAGAAGGGTTGCATCATTTTACATTCCCATTAGCAGTTTATGATAGTTCCAATTTCTCCGTGTCCTTGCCAACTCTTGTTACATTATATTTTTGATTATAGCCACCCTAGTCGTATGAAGTTATATCTCACTATGGTTCTGAGTTACATTTCCCTAATGGCTAATGATGTTGAGTACCCCACTTTTTCAATATAAATATATCTTAATTGTCTTAAGTATGTCCTCTACATACATTGGGCCACATTATATGGTATTATAATTTTTGCTTTGACCATCAGAAATGATTTAAGAAGCTCATGAGAACTAGCATATTCTATTGTATTAATTCCTATTTTCACCATTAAGGTGTATTTCTTTATTTTCTGAAGTACTGAGCCTTCTTCTGTTATCATTTCTGGTTTTAGAACTTTTAGCCAACCTTTAAGGTTAGGTTTGCTAGCAACAAGTATTCTTCATCTGAAAATTCCTTTATTTTCCCTTAATTCCTGAAGGGATTTTTCTTGATACAAATCTGTGGTTGAGTTTTCTTTTAGCCATTTGAAAATTGTACCATTTCCTCCTGGCCTCTAAGCTTTTAAATAAGAAAACTGTTGCCAGTCTAACTCATGTTCCCTTAAGTAATGCATCATTTTTTTCCTGGCTGCTCTCAAAATTTTAAAAATACCTTTCGTTTTCAGAGGTTTAACTATCATGTGTCTAAGCATGGATTTATTTGGGTTTATTATATTTCGGTTTCACTTATGTTTTTGAATATGTATTTTACCAATTTTAGGCTTTTAGCCATTATTACTTTTTAAAAATTTCTTTAAAAATTTAATCATAAAAAAATAAAAAAATAAAAAAATAATTTAATCGTGATAAAATACACATAACACAAAATTTACCATCTTAACACTACAGTTCAGTAGTGTTAATTACCTCCACGCTGTTGTACAATCTCCGAAACTCTTTTAATCTTGTGAAACTAAAACTCTATGCTCATGAAACAACTCTTCATTCCCCTCTACCCCTAGCCCCTGTCAGTAATTATCCAATTCTCCCTGAATTTGACTATTCTAGGTACCTCATATAAATGGAGTCATAGTGTGTTTTTGTGACTGGCTCATTTCACATAGTATAATGTCATTATGATTCATCCATATTTTAGTATGTCAGAATTTCTATCCTTTTTAAATCAGCTATTTCTTTGAGTGTTCTTCCAGTACTTTTTTTGGTTTCCTCTCCTTTTGGACACTGATGATATGAATACTGGATATTTTGTTATTATCCCACAGATTCCCTGAGGTTTTGTTCATTTTTTCCCTATTTTCTCTTTGTTGTTCAGACTGAGTAAATTCTACTGCTCTGACCTCAAGTTCACTGATTCTATCGTCTGTTATCTCCACTCAACTATTATGCCCATTCACTGAGTTTTTTTCTTAGTTCTCTAATTTTGATTTGCTTCTTTTTAAAGAATAATATCTGTTTCTTTACTCAGATTTGTATGTTTCAAAAAAAATTGTAATTACTTGTTGGATCATTTTTATTACGAGTGCTTTATAATCCTTGTCAGATAAAACCTGATTCATCTGAATGTTGGTGTCTGTTCTCATTCATGAGTTATTTTTTTAAACTGGGAGGTTTTTGGATACTGTATTATTAGATTTAAGATTATATTTAATTTTCTTTTTAAAGGAGGCAGTGTCATCAGGAAAATACAAATCAAAACCACAGTGAGATACCACCTCACACCAGTGAGAATGGTGAAAATTAACAAGACAGGAAACAGCAAATGTTGGAGAGGATGTGGAGAAAGGGGAACCCTCTTGCACTGCTGGTGGGAATGTGAAATGGTGCAGCCACTCTGGAAAACTTTGTGGAGATTCCTCAAAGAGTTAAAAATAGATCTGCCTTAGGACCCAGGAATTGCACTGCTGGGGATTTACCCCAAAGATACAGATGCAGTGAAATGGCAGGACACCTGCACCCCGATGTTTCTAGCAGCAATGTCCACAATAGCCCAACTGTGGAAGGAGCCTCGGTGTCCATCGAAAGATGAATGGATAAAGAAGATGTGGTTTATGTATACAATGGAATATTACTCAGCCACTAGAAATGACAAATACCTACCATTTGCTTTGACGTGGATGGAACTGGAGGGTATTATGCTGAGTGAAATAAGTCAATCGGAGAAGGACAAACATTATATGGTCTCATTCATTTGGGGAATATAAATAATAGTGAAAGGGAATAGAGGGGAAGGGAGAAGAAATGGGTAGGAAATATCAGAAAGGGAGACAGAACATGGAAGACTCCTAATTCTGGGAAATGAACTAGGGGTGGTGGAAGGGGAGGAGGACGGGGGGTGGGGGTGACTGGTTGGCGGGTACTGAGGTGGGCACTTGACGGGATGAACACTGGGTGTTATTCTGTATGTTGGCAAATTGAACACCAATAAAAATAAATTTATTATTAAAAAAAATAAAGGAGGCAGTGTCAAGGTATAATATGAGGGTTGAGCATGTGTGTATGTTCCTGCTGCATCTCACTGACATGACCCTGGCAAATGTGGGGCACTGACTCATACTTCTTTCCTGCAAATGGGTGGAGTGGAAGTTCAGCTACCTCTTTGGTTCTGCTGGCACTATCCCAGTGAAAGTGGGGCACTGATCCACAGGGCTTCTTGTTTTATCTTTTTTCCTGGTTTTTCTTATCTTTGAATGTTAGTATAAGCTCAGCTCCCTGGTGGGACCCACTAACACCAGGGGAAGAGAAAGAAAAGTACCAACTAGCTCTACCTCTTATCACCTCATTAAATTAAGACTCATTGATGCTGAC
This sequence comes from Canis lupus familiaris, assembly GCF_011100685.1. Lineage (NCBI taxonomy): Eukaryota > Metazoa > Chordata > Mammalia > Carnivora > Canidae > Canis > Canis lupus. The sequence continues at coordinate 54,633,492 of NC_049260.1, read as the reverse complement.
TGGGGATAAAGGCTCAGCTCTCCATTGGGCCTCACTGAAATGGGGGTGGGGTGGGGAATAGGAGGGCTGACTAGCCCTGCTTCACACTACTTCTTTCAGGCTCATTGCTGCCAGATGGGTGTATGTATAGGTGCAGCTTCCCACTGGGTGTCCCTGGCAACAGGGGTGGGGGAAAAGCAGAGTGTTTACTAGCCTTGATATACAACCCTTTATTCAATTTCTTTGATGTGAAGGTGATGGAAGCCTCCCCATTAGGCTGACTGGACATGGAGATGGTCATGAAGTCCAGGGGTGACTAGCCCTGCTTTGCACCTAGTTGTTAACTCTTTTTGCTTGTGGGTGTGAGTGAGGCAGCTTAGTTTGTCATTGGACTGAGATGACAATACTCTGGAAGGAGAATAGGAGCACCATCTACTTCTGCTAAATAGGACTGCCTGCCCAATTCTGCCAACACCACACCAACAGTGGGATAGGAGCATACTGCCTGCCTTTTTTGTGGGAAGGATGGAGTGAAAAATTACTTCCTATTTGCTCCATTGAAACAGGGGGGCAGTAGAGAGGGTGTGATTTCTCTGTTGGTGTTTGGCTAGAATAGAGCAAGTATTGCCAAAAAGTTTTCTGTTGTTAGGCAATCCTTTCCTCTTTTCCTTTAGATATGGGGATCAGGCTTTTAGAGACGTTTTTTTCTGTGCCTGTTGGCAGTTGTGGATTGGAGGCTTCTCTAGTGACCGGAGATATATGGGAGGCAAAAATGAAACCCAGGGAGTGTACCACTCTATTCTTTCTCATGTTCTGAGGCAGTCTGCCTGTTCTTTCCACTTTTCAGAATCTTGTTTGTTGTGTTATGCCCAGGGGATGTTAGTGTAAGAGGGAGGATGTCGAAGGAATGAGGTTTCTTCATCTTGGCAGAAACATAAGTCCTTCTATTTTAAGAAAAAAAACAGCAGAACATACAGCATCCTCAAAAATGGAACTTTTTGACATGTAAGGGGATTTCTGACAGTAGTAATGATTTAAGGAATAAATCATAGTGAAAGAGTGTCTAGGAAAACTTAAAGAGATGGAGATTTACTAGGTTTATGAAAAGCAAAGTGCAAAATACCTTTCCTAATTTCAAGGGAAATCTGTGGAATGTTAAACTGATTACTGTCAGTGTGGCACAAGTTATCTTTCTATACAATGCTCCTTTGTGAGCTTATAAAACTTTTTGTTTCTTGGGGGAAAGATTTAAGTGGCAGGGAAACTTTGGCTCCTTGTACCTAATACAATATTTGACATTCACAGTTATTGTTAAGTAAAAGTAAGACTGGTGGAAGTAGGTTGTCCTGAAGGGTTGTCATAACAGCTGCTTAAAAGTCTTAAAAGCAATAGCAGAACATTTTCCCATATACACATTCTCAACTCAAAGTAATAGTGATTTTTACTTGTTGGGATTCTTGCTGTAAACTATATAATTTAAATTCAATGTTTCAGAAGAGGCCAATATCTTCACTTTACAACCCCTGTCTTAGATGCCATTTTCTGGTCCTTAAACTTTCCCCTCCCCCTCAAAACAGTATGCTTCAGATGTTGCTGCATTACTTGTACCAGACTGATTATAGCACTGAATATTATAAGGAGACGACAAATGTGTGACCATGCTAAGTCACTTGGAGACAGTATACTTGAAAGAACTTTGGAGTCAAAAAGACCTTGGATTAAGTATTGAATATGCCACTAACTAGTTGTATAGCTCTGGGCAAATTACTTAATCTTTCTAAGCCACAGTTTGCTCATCTGTAAAATGAGAACAATACTATTGAATTTACAGGATTGTTATGAGAGTTCAAAAACATAAAACTTATAAAGTAAAGTAAAACATAAACTAAATTTGGTGCTCAAAAACTCTGAAAAAAGGTTCTAAAGAACATGACAATTATGTCATGTCTGACAATTATGTCTACATTCATTTAATATTTCTCCCATTTGACCATGTAATGACTGTCTCCTTCTTCTTCCACGCCTTAAATTCAATCTCTGTACTTATGCATGTTATAGCTTGTGGGACAAAGAGTTCATCATTCATTTGGAACAGAAAAATATTGAGGGACATCTGGTAGCTCAGTTGGTTAAGCATCTGCCTTCAGCTCAGGGTCCTGGGATCAAGTCCCGAGTTGGGCTCCCTGCTGGGAGGGGAGTCAGCTCTCCCTCTCTCTCTCTGCTGCTCCCCATACTGGTGCTTTTTCTCTAGAAACTCCTGCCCTGCACCCTCCATTCCTGCCATCAAATAAGTAAAATCTTTTTTTTTTTAAAGAATGATATGCTCATTTTATCCTGATATTTATAATTAGTTACTACCCCAAGTTTCCAGAATAGAAGCCCAAGATGCTCAAAGAAAGGAAAAAACATTTAAAAATTTTTTGCGGGACAGCCCAGGTGGCTCCGCGGTTTAGTGCCTGCCTTCAGCCTAGAGCCTGATCCTGGAGACGCAGGATTGAGTCCCACGTGGCGTTCCTTGCATGGAGCCTGCTTCTCCCTCTGCCTGTGTCTCTGCCTCTCTCTCTGTGTGTCTCTCAAGAATGAATAAATAAATACAATCTTAGAAAAAAGAACTATTAAAAAATAAATAAAAAATAAAAAATGTTTGCAATGCAACTGAAATATTTCTTGCTCAACTCTCTTATATTTTATAGTACAGGTTTGTTTCTATAGTACAAGATTACTTTTATGGCACAGAAATAGAGAAATTGGGCCTAAATTTTGAGTTATAGTGGTGTAATAATAATACTGTATACCACTGGTAATAATGTCCAAGGCTTTATCCCACCAACCTTTTAATGGCAAAGAAAGATGAACATCATCAAGACAGTAATTTGGGGATGAGTCTATGTCTTGTGGCTTTACTAAGATTCTAAACTTTCATTCAAAAAATTCACTTTTATGATGTATGGAAGTATTGAATCACTATACTATACAATAATATTGTAGGGATATACACCGGATATTGCACATCTGAAACTAATATGACACTGTATGTTAACTTTAAAAAAAATTTTTTTTTAATTTATTTATGATAGTCACAGAGAGAGAGAGAGAGAGAGAGAGGCAGAGACACAGGGAGAGGGAGAAGCAGGCTCCATGCACCGGGAGCCTGACATGGAATTCGATCCCGGGCCTCCAGGATCACGCCCTGGGCCAAAGGCAGGCGCTAAACCGCTGCGCCACCCAGGGATCCCCCACTGTATGTTAACTAATTGGAATTTTAAAACTTGAAAAATTCACTTTTAGTCCCGCATTGGGCTCCCTGCCTGGAGACTGCTTCTCCCTCCGCCTGTGTCTCTGCCTCTCTCTCTCTCTCTCTCTGTCTCTCATGAATAAATACATTAAATCTTTATTATTTTAAAGATTCATGAGAGACAGAGAGAGAGAGGCAGAGACACAGGCGGAGGGAGAAGCAGGCTCCATGCAGGGAGCCTGACGTGGGACTCGATCCAGAGTCTCCAGGATCACGCCCTGGGCTGCAGGCGGCTCTAAACCGCTGAGCCACTGGGGCTGCCCCATAAAATCTTTAAAAATAATTCCCTTTTACCTTTTTCCTCCCAGAGACACTAAAGCAAGTTGATGCCCTTAACCTCCGGTGGAATGCTTATGGCTAGAAAAAGTTTCCAGTAAAAAAACTCTTTAAAAAAGCCCAGGATACCAAGACTCAGGCAAGAACAGGTCAACATGAATACTTTAAGGTTAAGATTAGATCTGGAAGAGGGTAACAGAACATGAGAGACTCCTAACTCTGGGAAATGAGCAAGGGGTAGTGGAAGGGGAGGTGGGCGGGGGGGATGGGGTGACTCGGTGACAGGCACTGAGGGGGGCACTTGACGGGGGCACTGGGTGTTAATACTATATGTTGGCAAATCAAACTCAAATAAAAAATATACAAAAACAAAACAAAAGATTATGTCTGGAAGCATCAAAGGCAAAATGAACACCTGCCAAGAGGGGCAAACTAAGACAAGGAAGACTTTATTTTTGTTCTTATGTTTTCTCACTACCTGCACCCTCTGCTCAAATTATTTAACATTTCTGAGGTTGATGTTCTGTCTGTAAATAAAATGAGAATAACTTCTATTTCATGTGCAGGAATAATGTGAGGATTAGAATGCCTAACACAATGCCAAGACATAGTAGAAATACAATACATGGAAGTTATTTTTAGAACTGAGCCTGAGGTCTATATCACAGCGCTTGGTTTAGTTTAGTCCATAATAAATAAATTAGATATGATAAATAGTTTTATGAAATAATTTCAAGTCAGCCTAAAATGAATGTAATTTCATAGCTTAAAGAAACCCTAGAGGTAATCTAAGGTTTTTTTTTTTAAGATTTTATTTGTTTATTCATGAGACACACACAGAGAGAGAGAGAGAGAGAGAGAGAGAGAGAGAGGCAGAGACACAGGCAGAGGGAGAAGCAGGCTCCATGCAGGGAGCCCGATGTGGGACTCGATCCCGGGTCTCCAGGATCAGGCCCTGGGCTGAAGGCGGCGCTAAACCGCTGAGCTACCTGGGCTGCCCTCATCTAAGGTTTTTGATTTAAATGTGTAAGAGTTTCCTTCTGGCAGAAATTTGATGTCATGTAGTCATCAGCTCAGATAAATTCTTTTGCTATGGTATTCTATAACTAAGCCATTAAGAAAAAACATGTATTATTAGAGCTCAACAGTTAACATCATAGTTAAGTGTTACAGATTACTTATTATGGCAGGTCTTTGTAGGCAAAATTTAATAAAGAGATGAAGTATATTGGTTAGATGTTAAAGTACAGATATATCAACATGACTGTAATCTTGCTCCATTTTTGCCAACTAAAAGATAGGAAAAAATGGTCCTTACAAAAGGGCGAGGGAGGGACTCCTGGGTGGCTCAGCGGTTGAGCACCTGCCCCTGGCTCAGGGTGTGATCCGTGGTCTCAGGATTGAGTCCCACATCAGGCTCCCTGCCTGGAGCCTGCTTCTCCCTCTGCCTACATCTCTGCCTTTCTCTCTCTGTGTCTTTCATGAATAAATAAATAAAATATTTTTTTTTAAAAAAGGGGGGAGGGAGAGGAAGTATTGACTTCTTGTTTCCCAGCTTAGACCACTCAGTTCTGTAGGGAAAGTAATGTGGCAAAGGTAGACTATCATTGTCAAAGAAACTATGGAGACCTAAAATTATAGTAAAATTATAGCCATTTGAATTGTGACTGAACATCAAATCACCTGGGGAGCAGAAAACATACCCTGGATTTTTCTTTTATAAGTTATACCAGAAGCAATAAAAGTAATAATGGACACAAGTGACAAAAGAAAAAAAATAGATGCAATGGACTTCACCAAAATTAAAAACTTATGTGCTACAAATGATAACAATGAGAAAGTAAAAAGACTACCCAAAGAATGGGAGGGAATATTTACAAATCATATATCTTACAAGAATCAAATCCAGAATATATATAGAACTCAATAATAAATAAAAAGATGGGGCGTCTGGATGGTGTAGTCGGTTAAACATCCGACTCTTGGTTTCAACTCAGGTCGTGATCTCAGGGTCATGAGGTCAAGCCCTGCTTCTGGCTCCACACTCAGCGTGGAGTCTGCTTGATATTTTCTTTCCATTTCCCTCTGTCCCTCCTGCTCATGCTCTCTCTTTCTCTGAAATAAATAAATAAATCTTAAAAAAAAGAACTCAATATAAAATGAAAAATAATCCACTTAGAAAATGGGCAAAAAATCTGAATAGGCATTTCTCCAAAGATGATATGCAAAGAGCCAACAAGCACATAAAAAGATGCTCAACATTATTAGTCATCAGGAAAATATAAAGCAAAACCACAATGAGAGACCACTTCACACCCACTAGATGGCTATAATAAAAAAGACAGATAATAAGTATTGGTGAGGATATGGAGAAATTGGAACCCTTATACACTATTGGTGGGATTGTAAAATGGTACATCTGTTTTGGAAAGCAGTCTGGAAGTTCCTCAAAAGGTAGAACATAGTTACTATTTGATCCTGAAACCCTACTTAAGAGAGATGAAAACATATTTTCATTAAAATGCATACATAGAAGTTTACCTTAGTATTATTCATAACAGCCTAAAGTAGAATAAACTCAAATGTCCATCAGCTAATGAATAAATAAAATATGGTATATCCCTACAATAATATTCATCCCTTAAAAGAATGAAGAACTGCTATATACTTCAATATGTATGAACCTTGATGACATAATGCTAATTAAAATAAGCCAGGCATAAAAGGACAAATATTGTATGATTCTATTTATATGAGGTAACTAGAATAGGCAAAGTCATAGAGACAGAAATTAGAAGAGTGGTTACCAGGAGCTGACGGGAGAGGGAAAGGGGTGTTATAGTTCAATGGATAGAGAGTTTCTTTTTGGAAGGATAAAAAAGTTTTGGAAATGAAGAGTAGTGACGGTTGCAAAACAATGTGAATGTACTTCATACCACTGAATTGTATCCTTAAAAATGGTTAAATGGCAAATTTTATGTTATATGTATTTTGGCACAATAAAAAAGGAACGAAATACTGATATATGCTATAAAATGGATGAACCTTGAAACCATTATGCTAAGAGAAAGAAGTCAGACACAAAAGACCATCGTATGAGTCCATTAACATGAAATGTCCAGAATAGGCAATTCTACTGAGACAGAAAATGCATTGGTGGTTGCCTAGGCCTGGGGAAGGGAATGGAGGAGTTGGGGAATTATAGCTGAAGAGTATCTTTTTGAGGTAATTAAAATGTTCTAAAATTGGTTTTTGTTGCTGGTTGTACAACTCTGTGAACATTCTAAAACTACAGTTGTACATGTTAATGGGTGAAGTGTATAGTACATGAATGATATCTCAATAAAGCTGCTTTAAAACAATAATGAGGATTATAACAGTCAATAACTAGTAAGCAATGTATTGCTTAGGTGCTTTGGAATTTTGTTGTGTGTATAATATTTAATATAATGCTTATATTATTAGGTTTAGCTATTTTAATAAAACATTCTATTTTATTTATTTTTTAAAAAAAGATAAAAGTGAGCTAATACTATTTTATCCATTAAATAACATCTGTCTAAAGGCTAGCATTTTTTTTTTTTACTATACTGACAAAGGCTGAAGTACTTTGTGGCTACATCTGCAAACTACAAAGAAAGCTAACAGGAAATGAATTTTCTTCCGAATGTTGGAAGTACAAATGTAATCACATCTTAAGAACGTCATATTTATATGGTATTTAATTTACAAAGCACTTTTTGATATCTTTTTTAATTTAAATTTTACTTAGTTAACATATAGTGCAATATTGATTTCTGCAGAATTCAGTGACTCATCACTTACATACAACACCCAGTGCTCATAACAAATGCCCTCTTTCATACCATCCCCCAGCTAGCCCATCCCCCACCCACTTCCCTCCATCAACCCTGTTTGTTTTCTATTGTTAAGAGTCTCTTATGATTTGTTTCCCTCTCTTCTTTTTGTCTTTTCCCCCTTCCCGTATATTCATCTGCTTTTTTTCTCAAATTCCACATATGAGTGAGATCATATGGGATTTGTCTTTCTCTGACTGACTTATTTCACTTAGCATAATACAATCTAGCTTCATCCATGTTATTTCAAATGGCAAGATTTCATTTTTTGTTGGCTGAGTAATATTCCATGGTGTGTATACACACACACACACACACACACACACACAGACACACACATATATATATATATCTCATATCTTCTTTATCCATTCCTGATATATTTTCCGATGTACTTATGCTGTTATTACCCTTGTGAAGTGATCAAGAGAAGTGTTAGGCCATCTAACTCCCATAACCAAAAAATTAAGCAGAGATTTGATCTACCTAAGTCCCATAGTTAGTAGCTGGACTAGATCTGAATTCTAAATCTGTTTTCTGCCAATTGCTCTGTTTAATCTACCATTCTGTTCAGCCAATTAGATCACACTGTGCTCCACAAACAGGATACATTTCCGTATAGCAAAAGTAAACTAAAAATGCGAAAAATATATACATATGCCATTAATACATAAAACTCTCATAGTTTGTCCATTTGTTTTTAATTCCACTTTATTGTTTTGTGATCTCTGGACAAGTTTACTATGTTATTTGTACTTACACCTTTAAAGAAAGTCACGAATAGCATAAGATAAACCCAGGCAAGGTTTAGGGCAAATGGGTTCTAGGTAATAATATTGTTGGTAAGTATTTTCTGGATATGTGCAATAGATCTATACATGGTCTCTTATTTCAAGGAAGTGCCAATCTAGCAGGAGGAGGAGGTAAAACAAAAAATATGTGACCAATAAGAAAACAAATCAATTGGAATTGAAGAGTAAAGAGAGTTAGGTGAGAGGAAAAATGATAATGGACTGGAAGTTAGAACAGGATGGCTTTGAACAATGACTCAAAAGAGTTTCAGAAAAGCCATGGTTGGAATGCCTACTTCAAGTCTGTCATTTCACTGTAAAAGGGAGAGGAAAGAGATTCCAATCAGAATAGCAGTAAGGGTGCAGTTCGTATTTATTTTTCTCATGCAGGTCTCAACAAATGCAAAAAATGAAATCATATGATTTAAAAGTTCATTGGTATGTTTCTTAAGAATATAACATTGTGTGAATTCACTTCATTGAATGGACAATAAGGAAAAATGTCAAAGTATTTATTATTTTTTAAAGAAATGCATCCAGAATCTTTGAACTTATCAATCAATAATGTGAACAAAGAAAATAGCTTCTGTAATCTCTATGACACTTCAAAACAAGAGAAGGTATTTCTCTATTAATCATTTTTATATGAAGCCTCAGGCAATATAGGAAAAACATTTTCAAGATTTAGCATATAATCCAAATCTTACCTTTGTATTCTTTTTTCCCCTTACAGCTACTCCCATTAAACTGTTTCCTAAGAAGAGAGGAACCTATGACAGAAGAGAAATGGATGCATCTTGTCTTCTTCAGATCATTACACTCCCACCAGGAGCCTGATTCATACTCACTGAGAGAAATGATCAGATATCTTGTTGGAGATCAATACGCTAAAACAGTGATTCTTAATTCTGGTTTTACAATATCCCATTGGCTTTCTAATTTTTTCCAAGAATATTAGGAAATTCTTGAAGAATTAATTTCAGTTCACTTAGTTTTTAGTATTAAATATATGCCAAATGGCCTTTCTTGTGGGGAGAAGAGTCTTAGCCAGGGAAAGAAATCCAAAATCCAGTTAGCATGGGAGTATTCCCACTCAAGAGGTGGGAATCACTGCTTTAGTTCTTTGCTTGGCACAAAACCAAGCTAGAAACTACCATTGCTTCTCTGGTCACAGAGAATGCTTGAGAGGGATAACTCTGATGCTCAGGTTCTAAAATCTTAAAAGCACACATACCTAGAAAGCTACTTAATTGTTAATAGTGGCTATGTCTAGAAAATGAGGTTGTGGTGTTACTTTCCCTGTGTTAAATCAAATTTCTCTAATGCCTAACTTTGTTTTAGAAGGAACATGCATTGCTTTCATATTTATTAAAACTTTCAATTGAGGGGCACCTGGATGGCTCACTTGCTTAAGCATCTGACTCTTGGTTTCAGCTCAGGTCAAGATCTCAGGGTTGTGAGATTGAGCCCTGCATTGGGCTCCTTGTTCCATGGGAGCCTACTTACCTCTCTCTCCACCCCTCCTCCTGCTCATGCTCTTCTCTCTAATAAATAAATAAATCTTAAAAAACCCTTTCGACTAAGATTTCAGAAGCCAAAGATAAGATAAATTAGAATTTAAGCCTAAAAAGACAAACTAAATAGCATTAAGTCTGAAAACAGCTGGTTATAAAGACTAGTGCTATAGAATTCTTACACCACCATTGTCCAACATATATATATATAATGTAAGCCACAAATTTGAGCCACATATGTAATTTTAAATTTTCTATTAGCCATATTAAAAAGTAAAAAAAATTATTTTAATAATAACTTTTAATTCAACATATCCAAATTATCATAATTTCAACATGTAACCAATTTTACATTGCTCTTATTGATACTAAGTCTTGGAAGTCTGATATGTATTTTACATTTACAGCATATCTTAATTCATCTTTGTCTATGTGTAACTCACTGTATTTAGTTTTTTAAATTAGTTTCAGAGGTAGAATTTAGTGATTCATCAGCTGCAAATAACACCCAAGGCTCATGAGATCTAGTGTCCGCCTTAATGCCCATCATCCAATTATCCCTTTCCCATCCCCACACCTCTCTAGCAACCCTTAATTTGTTTCCTTGAGTTCAGCATCTCTCATGGTTTGCCTTCCTCTCAATTTTCATCTTACTTTATTTTTCCTTCCCTTCCCCTATTTAATTAGTTTTAAAAAACAATGTAATAAGCACCTGGGAACCACTCACTCAAAACAAAAACTAGGACTTTATAAAAACTTAGATCCAGTCATATACTTCCTTCTCACTCTCATCTCCCTATCTTTCCCCCACCCAAGGTAAACTATCCTGAATCCTGTGTTCATTATTCTTTCAACTTCCTTTTCATATAATTGTATCCTATATATATGTATTCCTAAAAAGCTTTTTTTTAAAAAAAAAAACCCTTTAGGTTTTTCATTATGATAGGTCCAAGGTGATTTGTTTCGTAAATGTATTTAATACATACATATTGTTTTTGTTTTTTTGGTTTTATTGAGATATAATTAACATATAACATCAGTTTATAGTGCACAAGATGATGATTTGATATATGTATATATTGTAAATGATTAACACAATAATTTTAGTTAATATCTATTACCACACATAGTTATAAATATTTTTTCTTATGATGAGAACTTTTAAGATATATTCTCTTGGCAACTTTTAAATATACAGTGTAGTATTGTTAACTATAGTTGGCAAGCTCTAAGTTGTATTCCAAGGACCTATTAATCTTATAACAGGATGTTTGTATCTCTTGACCATCTTCACCCATTTTCCCACTCTCCTACTCTTTGCCTCTGGCAACCAATATATTCTCTGTTTCTAGGAGGCTTTGTTTTTGTTTTGTTTTCTTTTTTAGATGCCATATATGAGTGAGATTGTACAACTTCTGTGTTTTCCTGACTTATTTAATTTAGTATAATGCCCTCAAGGTCCACCCACACTGTCACAAATGGCAAGGTTTTCTTCTATTTTATGGCTTAATAATATTCCATTGTGTATACACATCACATTTTCTTTTTCTTTTTTTTAAAGGATTTTATTTATTTATTCATGAGAGACACACAGAGAGAGGCAGAGACACAGGCAGAGGGAGAAGCAGGCTCCCCGTGGTGAGTCCAATGTGGGACTCAATCCCAGGACCCCAGGATCATGACCTGAGCCAAAGGCAGATGCTCAACCACTGAGCCATCCAGGTGCCCCTTCTTTATTCATTCATCTGTTGATGAACACTTGTTCTTTCCATGTCTTGGCTATTGTAAAGAATGCTGCAATGAACACAAGGGTGTAGATATCTCTTTGAGATAGACATTTTATTTCCACCATATACATACCCAGAACACACACTTTTCTTTTTGGTGACAACTTCAACATAGGGGATTTACTTTTTATAAGCTTAAAATTATATTGATAAGGTTCACCCATACCAGTAAGTTTTGCTGCGGTTCATTGGTTTGACTGTTGTTTAATATTTCATTGCATGAATATGTCAGTTTATCTATACACTATTTGTTGATGGGCATTTGGGTTGTTAGATTTTGCTACTGTATATTCTTGTCTAAGCCTGCTATTGTATTTATGTAAGAGTTTCTTTTGGGTATAGATATAAGAATTCATAATTCTCACCCAACTGAAACAACTATGTAATGGATGAAGAAGGCAATGGAGATCAGCCAGAGGGAGTTCCAATATGGGTTAAAACCAGTAGGAAGAGCAACTGGCAGGGATGGGGCTGCTTGTGGAGTCCCAAGAAACATTGCAGGTAGCAGCTGGTCCTAGTTTTCCAATCTTGTTTTGCTTTACGGGGATGTAGCATATGGAGGTCAAGCTTGTGAGAGTGGGAATCGCCAGGCCTTACTGCTGAAAGTTCCCAAACAAATTTTGACAATGCCACCATATCTTGAGAACTTGGGTCCTGTCTTACCTAGACCCTACATACTTGCCCTCTTATTGGTGGTTAGTTCCCTTCCTCTGCATCCCTCCAGTTGTCTTTCTGCACTGGGCTATATGCAGGTATATGCTGGATGTACTGACAAGGCTAGAGAAGAGCTTGACTTTGGTATATAAGGCAACATTCTATGGGAGTGGCAAAAAGATGGAGAATTGTAGAATTAGGGTTTTTTTTCCTGTCCTAGACTGTGTTAAAGTTCATCACTATGAGCACAGTAAGAATAACTTCTAGGAGTTAGGGCTTAGCATAGCTGGTTGTAACAGAAAACCATAAATCTGGAACTGCTAGCTGGATTGACTACAAGTGAATGATTTTGGAGGAAGAGGGGCTAAGGAATTTGTATAAAGTGAAAAATGATACAAAGTACTAGATAGTTTAGGTCCTAAGGCAAGGGCCTGGCAATGAGGAAAAGTAAAATTAAACAGGTGCATATGAAGATAGAGAATTCAGATTTGTCCACAGCTTTCAATTTTGAAAAGTTCTCTTCGAATCACATATCTAATCCTCACAGTAACCTAGTGAAGTAGGTATTGCCATTAATGCTATTTTATAGCAAATGAGGCTGAGAGACTAATTACCATGTTCAAAGTTTCATAACAAGAACATAGTAGATCTGCAACTTGAACCCAGGTCCCTAAATGAGAAAACAATCCTACCCCAGTGATTTACAACTAATGTATTGAAGTGTGTTGCAGGAATTGTTGCTATTAAAGTACTTAAGATATTGGGGGATCCCTGGGTGGCTCAGCAGTTTAGCGCCAGCCTTCCACCCAGGGTGTGATCCTGGAGTCCCAGGATCGAGTCCCATGCCAGGCTCCTTGCATGGAGCCTGCTTCTCCCTCTGCCTCATTCTCTCTCTCTCCCTCTCTCTCTCTCTCTCTCTGTCTGTCTCTCATGAATGAATAAATAAAATCTTTTAAAAAAAAGTACTTAAGATACTTAAATGGATTCCATGGTGTTTCTATAATAGTGTCACTCTCATTTGTATTCTGATAGGTTTTCTTTTTTAGAAAAACTTCATTAGTTTAATTGATCTTTTCTATTTTTTAAAAGATTTTATTTACTTATTCATGAGACACACAGAGAGAGAGAGAGAGAGGCAGAGACATAGGCAGAGGGAGAAGCAGGCTCCATGTAGGGAGCCTGATGTGGGACTTGATCCGGGGACTCCAGGATCACACCCTGAGCCAAAGGCAGGCACTAAACCGCTAAGCCACCCAGGCATCCCCTGATAGGTTTTCTTGAGCAAAAAAGAAATAGGCCTGGTTATAGCCAGCATACTAAAAAAATGCCCAGAACTCCATGGACCCCAGGGAAGAAGTCCCGCATGTGAATGCGGTCCAAGCTGTGAATTATGGCAACAAAAGGTCAAGATCTGCCATACTATACCACAGCAGTCAGAGAAGTAATGAAATCTGGGGAATGAAGGGTGCAATAATAAATATATAATGATAAATGACAATGTAATTTTTATTTCTTTGTTTAAATGTGAGAATGGAACATTACATGTAGTATACACAACTGCACTTTGAAGAAGCCATTTGTGGACAGCATGGTTACTGTGGTACAGGAATAGAACTAGAAGGGACCTGTAGGTTGATCCTTCATCAACTAATAATTTACAATGTCTGTGGCTTCATAGACATCTCCACTGTCTACTGCCTGTATCTTAAGGTCTTTCAAATACAATTAACCTTTGAACAACATGGGGTTTTGGGGTGACCTCCTGCACAGTTGAAAATCTGTGTAAAACTTATGACTCCTTCAAAACTTATCTACTAGTAGCATACTGTTGACCAGAAGCCTTACTGATAATATAAACAGTAGATTAACACATATTTTGTGTATGTATTATATACTAAATTCTTATAATAAAGTAGGCTAGAGAAAACAAAATGTTATTAAGAAAACTATAAGGAAGAGAAAATACATTTACAGTGTTGTACTGTGTTTAATCAAAGAAAATGTGCATATAAGTGGACCCATGCAGTTCAAACCCATGTTATTTAAGGGTCAACTGTATAGCTTTCTTTTATATTATATTATATTAATTATATTATATCAATATGGACCTGTGGCATGTTTTCTTTCAATCTTTAAACATCATTAACGATTTGACTGTTTGTTTATCCTGTGCTAGTTGCCACACTGAGTTAGAAGGGATCACTAACCTCTTGTGGCTTATTATCGAGCTGAGAAGATGAGAGAAGTACATGAAAGTAATCTAGAAAATGTAAATATCTTAAACATGTACATGGGAGAATATAAACTAGGAAGATGGGCTATCTGGAGAGAAATTCATTAAGGTCTCTTAAAGGCTATGAAACTTCAGAGCTGGATTCTAAAAAGATGGATAAGAAAAGATGGAGGAGAGGTGACTAATAGAGTAAAAGCAAGAGGCTGTACCTAGCAAAGTTTGGTGAAAAAAGTAAGACCATTTATTTTTCTGCTATGGTTGCCATCTCATGGAAATGTTATATGATATGTTAAGAATAAGTAGAACTTGTTTTTCTTATTATCCCTTATTGCTTTGAAATCTCCAAACCAATTACCTCTTATAAAACACTTTTTTTCTGTGTTCAACTTTTATGAGAAATAATACTTCACATTTGTACATCACTATATAGTTTACATAGCATTTGCATCTCCATCATTTTTTGACCCTTACACAATCCCATGAAATGACATGGATGCTGACTTGCCTCAAATTAGAGGACCAGTAAGTGGGAACCACTATGTCCAGCTCACAACTTCAACTCAGATTTGATTCAGTTCAATCTTCAGCATCCACACGTATAGTTTTGACCAACAACTGATATTTACAAGTGATATGCTTAAGATCCTATAAGATGCTGATGTATCTCTTGCATCAGGAATTATTAAATTATGTCATGGGTCATTTTTATGTTAAGCATGTTTGGTTATTCACATTTTTTAAAACTCATGTCAAATATTTTAGAATTTATTCTAGTAGAGTTGGTTAAATACTAAAAATCAGATGTTTTAAAAAGTCAGATTTATATATAGTTACAATGCTATATAGTTTCCACCTAGTAGCTTTATGCATAGTTAACACCTCACTTACTTGGCACCATAGAAGTGGGTGTACCGAAATGAGTTTTCTGGATAACTAAAACTTACTTTAAGCCAGCAAACTCTGAAATCCAACAGAAATCTTTCTAAAACATTTTGAGACTTCTTTGTTTGTCACATCAGATATAGTTATCTGTTGAGGACTAAGGATCACTATGAGAATTCCCTACTGGACCATATAATGAGGCGCTCAGTGTCTACTAAGGCATACAGCAAAGTTTGAACTCCTACATGAATGGTCCATATGACTCCATTTTTCTAGTTCTGTTTTTAGAAATTTTCTGTTCTTTACATTGCTAACTGTGCCTTCTTAGAATATCAATTTTTTCACATATAGTAGACCCCTTCTCTCATTTTAATTGGTTGCCAGACAATTAAGCTCATTATATCAGTAAGCAACCTTTATTTTATATACAACACTAAAAAAAGATGCTTAATAAGTTGGTACTACTTTCTTACAGGTATAGAGTGAGAGGCCTCATTGGCATGAGATTTTGTTTGCAGATCATAGGGCTTTCATCCTACCTCCTTTTGGGTGTCCACGCTGTGTTCTGGATGTTTTAAGTTGCTAAAAAAAAACCTTTGAATAATCAGGGTATACTGAGAATATATTTTATTTATAAAACTCATATTCTATATATTTCTGCAAATGGACAAAATCAGATGTAACAAACTATCGATAGTAATAGCAGTTTGTGGTATTCAATTTTTATTCTTTAATTCTCAATTCATTGGTGGGAGAAGAAAAAGAACTCTTAAGACAAGCCTTATTAAATTAAAAACTCCACCTTGATCTTTAATAGAACTTTATATTTTCTAAGTGCTTTAGTATATATTATCTCCTTTGATCATCACAATCCTATGAGATAAGCTGAATAGCTTCTTTTCTCAACTATAAAAATGGCTAAGAGACTGTAATGTTTGAAAAAAGCATTCTCACTTATTTTATTTATAACCTGAGAAGTAGATGGATTAGTACTACTCTCATTTTACAGTTGATACTGATAATTACCAATTACTGAGCACCTGTTATGTGCCAGCATTGCATTAGGAATTTTATATTACCTTTAATTTCTTATGATAGTTTATCAAAGAGAGTATCGTTATTGTTTTCATATAATGAGAAAACTTATGTTAAGAGAGGCTACATGATTTGACCAAGGTCATAAAGCTAAAAGTAGTGAGCTAGGATTCAAAATTAGATCTCAGTGATTTAAAAAAAAAATTATTTATTTATTTATTTATTTATTTATTTATTTATTTATTTATTTATTTATTTATTTTAGAGAGAGACAGAGTGGGAGTAGGGGCAGAGGGAAAGGGAGGGAGAGAAGAAGATTCCCTACTGAGCATAGAACCTGATGTGGTGCTTGTATCTGAAGACTCTGAGATCATGACCTGAGCTGAAATCAAAAGTCAGATGCTTAACCAACAGCCACCCAGGTGCCCCAGGTCTCTGTGATTTAAAATTTGACATCAGGTCCATGTCCATGTGGTTTTAAATTTCTATGCTTTTTCTTTACCTCAATCTGAGAGAGAAATCAAGGGTCAGAAAGATTGCTTGTTAATATCAACCGAGTTTTTCTTTTTTGTAGGTGTATTTTATCCATGCACTGGGAGCTTTACTACACTAAACTTGGGCTTTATTTCTGATAGCTTCTGGATTTTGCATACTATGCTAGGGGATGGGAAAACAGATTAGATTAAAAATGTTGAACTGAAACTTTAAAACAACCTCTGAGTTAAAATATTTGTACCACAAATATACCCTTCTCCTTTAAATAGGTTACAGTGTAAATTTCTGTTTATAAAAAGCTTTGGAGATAACTTGTAAAGATCATGCATTATACAAACCAATGACTTTGTGACTCATGCAAAAGGTTTGTTTTTTTCTTTTGAACAAAACAGAGATTTAAATGTGCAACCTGAAATGTAAAATTTCATTTTTGAAAGCATGCAAATGATACTTTAAAATTTGATCATTTCAATGTAGTTTGTTTTTTTAAAAACATGAAATACATCTGAAACTTGAGAAAATCAAATTGCTGTATTTACAATAACTGAATTCTCTCAGGAGATACTGTGAAGCTATCATGAGAAACACATTCTTTTCCCATTTCCTTTTTAAGAAATCATATTTCTAAATAGATTAGGATCAAAACATAGTGAACTACCAAGTCAATCTTCCCGCTCTACTGGCACAATGTAAGATAATGATGCACTGAATTTAATCGATAAAGATGACACTGCTAACTTTCTGGCAGCAGTCCAGGCCCATGAGTTGTTTTGCTATAGGGAAAAGAGATCTGCACAAAGCCACCTTCTATCTAGTACACCATTTGACAATTAGCATAGATTGGTTAGAACCCTTGCCTGGAGTATATAAAACCTAAGTAGGTTAGACACTCAAGAACTGACCTAAAGCACCACAAAACTAGATTAATTAAAGGCTCTGTATATGGGACACAGTACTAAAATGCAGCCAAGACTCATAAGTCTGGGGGATCCCTGGGTGGCGCAGCGGTTTGGCGCCTGCCTTTGGCCCAGGGTGTGATCCTGGAGACCCGGGATCGAATCCCATGTCGGGCTCCCGGCATGGAGCCTGCTTCTCCCTCTGCCTGTGTCTCTGCCTCTCTCTCTCTCTCTCTCTCTGTGTGACTATCATAAATAAATAAAAATTAAAAAAAAAAAGACTCATAAGTCTGTAGCAAAGCATCCTTGGTGCCTAATTATTTCAAAAATAGCTCTGTCTGCATTTCTGAACATGTTAATGCCATAGGATCTATGTCTTCTAAGTCAGCTTGGAGTCCTAAACAAGAAAGAAAGTAGGATCAATCAATGACTCTAAATTATATTGACCTTCTAAATATATTTTGCTACCTTGTACCAGAGAGATTTGTAAGTAGAATATCAGGGAAATTAAAACTGCTACCAAAGATAAAAACCACTACACATGGCTTATATATCTTGTATTTAGTAAAAAGGAAGAGTTGTGTTGGCCTTGCTAATATTTCTTTCTCAAGTGTATGGAGGGTAGAAGAGAGATACAGTGAGGTAGAGAGGGTAGCCAAGATAATTTGGGATTAAAATGCCATATATCAAATGCCTGCGTGGGCATTTGAAAATTTCTCAGGTATTCTGGGCTCTTGTCGCATTTATTCTGCCCAATGATTGTGGCTTCCCTCAGTCCTTCTTCTAAGCTCCTATGTTACATATCAGGTTTTTCTTTTTAAGCCATAAGGAAAGCCAACATACCTAGAGGACTTGGTTAGCCTTTGCACTTGATGTTACCTTAGTCAGAAATACACTTTCTACTTCTTTTCATTAAAGTCCTATTCATCCTCCAAAATCTGTATGTTAGTAAATTGAACACCAATAAAAAAAAAATAAATAAAATGAATAAAAAAAAAAAACCAAAATCTAATTCAAATGTCCCCTTATCCATTCATGTATGCATGTCTAATATGTGCCAGCCATTATGCACTTCTCCTTGGAGATGTATTTAATGTATTTGGTCATTCTGTGCCCCCTCCTCTATGCTTCCACTGGAATCTTATAACTCCATATAAGTACTTATCAACTCTGGGAATTATTTATAAGATTCTCTCTTTTATGAAAACCATGGCCTTCCAGAACTAAGGAACTTCATCTTACTCATTTTTGTATCCCCGTGTGTAGCATAGTGTCTTGCACATAGTAGATGGTTAGTAAATCTCCAGCTATTACTCTGTCCCCCACCCTTTCATTTATATTGCTATTTTATACTTATTCATATCAATTGACTCTTAATATTTCTGTTCCTATTACTCTACTAAAACTGCTCTCACCAATGTTGCCAACAATATCCTTCTTACTGATTTTAGTAGATGGGTGAGACACACTCTTTCCATTGGTTTTGCTAAGTTGGATAATTCTAAGCTAGAGCTGCGAGTAGCTATTTTTGCCACTTTATAGGGAAGAATCTGCCTGAAGTATGAGGCCAATACAAAGGAAAGCAGAGCTGAGTGAGTCCTGATGACATCATTTGAACTCCAAGGTTCAGCCATATCTTAAGCCAGCCTCATGAAGGACTTTACAATTAAATGAGCCAATAAACTCCATGCCCTCTTCTTTTTTTAAGATTTTATTTATTTATTCATGAGAGACACAGGCAGAGGGAGAAGCAGGCTCCCTGCAGGGAGACTGATGTGGGACTCAATCCCAGGACCCTGGGATCATGACCTGAGCCAAAGGCAAACGCTCAACCACTGAGCCATCCAGGTGCCCCCACATGCCCTCCCTCTTCTTTAAATAAAAATCTTAATCCAGGTTAGGCCAGCTATTGGTCACTGCAACTGAGAAAGTCCTAACCTAGTGAACGATCTCCATATCTATATTTCCAGCCCAGATATTTTTCCTGACTTCAGATGCATATCCCCAACTGCTTACAAGTTTTCTCCTCTTGAATTTCCCACAGGTACCTGAAACTCAAAACCTGTTTAAAACCACACATCATCCTTTTCTGAGCATTATCTCTGTGAATAGTATAGCACTTTGCCAGAAACCTGAGTGGCTTCCTTGACTCCTCTTTTACTCTGTTCAATCAAATGACCAAGTCCTAATATTTTTTCTACCCACTAAATAAATCTGTCTACTTCTGTTTCCATTGATGCTACTCTAATTATGCCATTTCTTATGTATATCATTGCATCACCCTCCTAACTGCCTTCTTTGTCTCCCTTATGCCCCTTCTAGTCCATTTTTCTATTTTTCTTCATTATATTTTTAATAAATTACAGTAACATATACTTATTGTAGCAACTCAAACAATACAGAATGATATAAATAACCACTTAAGAATTACCCCTTTCCCATCCAACCTCTTTCCAGCTGATATAATCAATAAATCATTTTGGTGCTTCTGCTTTTCACATCTGTTTCTATGTTTATATCCATATATCTATATCTATTAAACATTTTTAGGGGGTTAAAATCTTTCTCTTTTTGAAAGATATTTATTTACTTATTTATTTATTTATTTATTTATTTATTTATTTGAGAGAGAGACAGAGACAGAGACAGAGAGAGACAGAGAAGGGGAAGAGGGAGAGGGTGAGAGAGAATCCCAAGCAGACTCTGCCCTGAGTGCAGAGCACAATGTGGGGCTTGACCTTAGGACCCTGAGATCATGACCTGAGACAAAATCAAGTAGGATGCTTAACTGACTGAACTACACAGGCCCCCCAAAATCTTTCTCTTTTTAAAATAGATATGTGATTATATTTTACACATTACTCTGAAACTTAATTTTTATTACCTAGCAAAGGAACGTGGCTATTCTTTCAGTCTATATATGAAATTGCAACATATTCATTTTTTAGCTCCGCATCATTCAATAGTATGGCTATGTCATAATTTATTCAACCATTTCCCTATTTATAGATATGAGGGTTATCCCTCTTTTTGCCATGAAGGTAGTTCTATAGTAAATATCCTTGTATATATGACCTATGTATTGGTATTCTTATTTCTGTATGATAGATTCCCCAAGGTGTAAATGCTAGATTATAAAGGTATTCTAATGTTTAATTTGACTGGCGAGGTATATTACTATCCAAAATGGGTGTAATAATTTATATTTCCAAATATGATATACTACATTAACAGAATGAAGGATAAAAATCATGTGATCATCTCAATAGATTCAGAAAAACATTTGGCAAAATACAACATTCTTTTATGATAAAACTCTTAACAAATTATGTATAGAAGGAATGTATTTCAATATAAGAATGGTTATATATGACAAACCCACAGCTAACATCATGCTTAACAGTGCAAACCTGAAAACTTTCCCTCTAAGATCAGGAAAAAGATGAGGATACCCATTCTTGCCACTTCTTTCAACATAGTACTTGAAATCCTTTAACCAGAGCAATCAGACAAGAAAAAGAAATAAAAGGCATCCAAATTAGAAAGGAAAAAGTAAAATTGTGTCTGCTGATGATAAAAACCTATAAATAAAAAACTCTAGACTCCACCAAAAAAATTGTTAGATATAATACATAAATTCAGTAAAGTTGCAGGAGACAAAATGAACATTTGAAAATCAGCTGTGTTTCTATATACTATTACATCACTTACTATACTGTGCTGAGACTATCCAACTGTGAGATTGATGAGGGTAGGGTCTTATCTTGTTCAACTCTGTGTCCCTAGTGGTCCAAACAGAGATCAATAAACATTTATTCAACAGCTAGTTGGTACTTAATGAACATTTGAATGAATGGATGAATGAAAAAAAGGAAGCCTTTGTAGCTCTCCACATGTAAGAAAAGAGTCCCTACAGGTTCAGGAGTAGAATCTAGAATAAGTCAGGGTTGCACAAGTAATTCACTACAGATCCAACAGGAGCCATCTGCCTACATATCTACATCTGACTGTGACATTTCAAGGAGCCATACAAAAGGGAGCTGACAGTTTACCACTTGGCCAACGGGTTAACCTTCTTAGAGCCTTCACACTTCTTAAAATCATATGCATGTTCTTAATCTTTACTGAGCCTTTTTATGGAAGTTAATGAAAAGGCTTATTTGACCATCTAAACTGAAACCCTGAGTATTTAATCATGCAGACATCATTTAATTGGTTAAAACTACCCTAGGTATTATAATTATATTATAGAAATCAGGAATAGTTAGGAGATAATTATAAAAGAATTAGAAGGAAACAATTAGATCATCTATTCTAGTAGTTCAACATCTTTTTCTTACTTTAATATATCTGAGGGCTATGATATAAACTCATCAGTAAGAGTACTATTTCACTATAGGGTTCTTAATGGGGCAGAGTGATCAGAATTTTCAAGGGTATGTATACCTTGAAAAAAACCTCCTTAGATGATTTTCAATCAGGCATGTTCACATTTTACCTTACATGATTCTGTATTGCTTATGTTTGTTATAATGAGTATGTATTATTTTTAAAATTTAAAAATTCCACAAATATTTTCAAGCAGCCTAATCTTCAACTAATTTTTACACCCAGTTCACTTTAGGACTTAGGGTACTGAGGACAGGAATTTGGTAGCTTTACTAACTGCAGAGCCTGGTACTATGTCTTATAAGTAGTTAGCATTCTAAAAATGTTTGTTAACCAAGTATCAGTGGTAAAAGCTTGTTGAGATCATCTAATGCAGAGCTAATTCATCAATAAAAAATCAACCTTTAAAGGGCATTTTGGAGTATGAGCAAGCTAAGACATTTTAGCTTACTTAATGTCTTACTTGATATAAAGCCATTTTTCAGAGGGTTCTGCTGTGGGCATTTATGCTGTTGGCTTCCATGACCAGTAGACAACCTTGGGGATTCTACATCTGAAATCAACAATCCTTTTCAATTCTACACACATGGTAAACTCTCAAAAGCTTTAATTTAGTCTTGTCAACAAACCCCTGTAAGCTCTCAAAATGATTTTCATATTTCTTGTTTGATAATAGCACAGTGATGCCTCACTGAAAAGCAATTAGTGTAAGAGCAATACTAGAATGAGGGCACATTAATTCTAGCTAACATTTGTATAGGTAGAAATTCTGTTTCTTTGAAGCTATAGCTTTTCATGTGTATCTGTATCAATTTAATGGTAGCTATGCCCTACTTCATTATTGTTTTTACGAAACAAAGGAGAAAAGATATACTACGATCTTGTTTCTCTGCTTTACTCTTTCATAATAGCAAAAAGGAATACTTTTTTGATCTATCCAAAAGTAAACTACAAAGAAGAGATACTAACAAAAAGGAACACCTATACAGCCAGGCAGATAGTAAGAGAGTGACACAGAACTGTACAGATGTGATTGTTTGTTGTTATGAGGTAGGCCATGGTTTAAGGCTTAGAGTCTTCTTTTTTTTTTAAATGTGAGTTAGCTTTTTAAAAAAATTTTATTTATTTATTCATGAAAGATACAGAATGAGAGAGGCAGAGACATAGGCAGAGGGAGAAGCAGGCTCCATGCAGGGAGCCAACGTGGGACTCAATCCTGGGACTCCAGGATCAGGCCCTGGGCTGAAGGTGGTGCTAAACCCACTGAGCCACTCAGGGATCCCTAGAGTCTTCTTCTAATGGGCTTGGATACTATCAGTGAGCAAAAAAAAAAAAAAAAAGACAATCTGGTTGAAAGAGAGTATCTTTGCAAAAATTATAATGGACCATCTATAAATTAATGAATATGAGTACCTAAAATGCCTGGGAGATCATGCTATTGCATCTGTTTTCTAGAGAGAATATAGTAATAGCAGTTAATAATTTCTGAAACAGGGGCACCTGGGTTGAGCATCTGCCTTTGGCTCAGGTCAAGGTCCCAGGGTCCTGGGATGGAGTCTCATATCAGGCTCCCCTGCTTCTCCCTCTGTCTATGTCTCTGTCTCCCTCTCTCTGATTTTCATGAATAAATAAATAAAATCTTTAAAAAGTAATAATTTCTGAAACATTTTTGTGTACATTTACACTTTTGATCATTACAGCAACAGCATGAGGTGAACAAGGCTAATTTCCCCCATTTTAAAGCTAAGGAAACGGAAGCTCAGAAGGACATAGGTCCTCCAAGGTCACATGGCTGCTTTGGTGGTAATGACATCAGGATTGGGATCCAGAAGTAGTGAATCAGTGTAGTATCTTATCTATGACACCATGCTGCACTTTAATTTTTATTCTTTTACAAGGACAGAAATATGAGAGGCGGGCAGGTTTGGAGAGTTATTAATATTCTGATTGATTCCTGAAAATGATCCTACAGGAAGAGAACAGATGATTTCACAATATTTATAAAATATAGAAAACACCTCCATGGGAATTCTGAGTTCATATTATCTGATTCTAAGACCTCATGACAGTCTGAATGTATTTTACATTTCATTCCAACTAAAAAATAAAGGTCTACAGATTTCTGGAGAACCCTGCAAAAGATGACCAAGCAGGTTACCTAGAGCTATTATTACTATTGTTACTTCAGAAACATAAGAATGGGTCACAGCAGGAAATCCTGGCATAGATTTCCAGAATTGTTGTGACTCACAATACCTGCAATGAAGGGATCATGCTTTCCTCACAGAACAACACAGCTAAAAGATCTCATAAAATTAGCAAAATTAACTGAAAACCTGTATCAGATGCTTCTGGCCAACTCAAAACCAGAATAGTTAATTTAAGATGTAGTAAAGAAAAAGATATCACTCATTTTCTGAGAGTTGAAGATATATAGCACCAAGATTTATGCTGGGGAACTAACCCTGTGTTTGGAACTCCTGCTTCCTATTCAAACACCTTCATTTATAGAGTAATGCAAATGAGAAACTGAGATGAATATGAGAATTTCTTGAATGGTGGGTCAGAAAGATTGGATATGCCTGGATACCTCATACCAATGACATTTTTAAAGGCAAGGTATATACCATGCCTATATTATGCCTCTAATTAACTAGTTTAGTGGTTCAGTGAAAACAAGGAAAAAGACTTCTGTAGCTTGATTCATTCTTGGTGACCTTATGCAGGCTCCTGAGGATCACTACATCCCTTTCTTCTCTCTAATGTGAATGAACTATATGTCAAATATTTTTCTACTGCAGGGATTAGTGAAGATCATGAAGCTTAATTTGTATAGTTCCTAAATAGAAAATCCAGATTCCTTCCCTTCCCCCCCTTTTTTTCAGTCATTCATTTAACAAATTTTTCAGTGTCTTCTATGTACTAGTCCTGTGTAAGGTAAACTCCAGGACCTGCTTTCATCACTCTACCTTTGCTTCATTTTTACCTATTGTCTATAAATGTATCTGCTCCCTCATTAAAGTATAAGCTCCCTCATTAAAGTATAAGCTTTTCAGAGAGTCTTACTTATTTTCATACTTTTCTGTTAGTGCCTAGAGGCTTGTTAAATAATAATAACATAAAATTTTGGGAACTGAAGACAAATTATAGTAACAGATCCAAAAATTTACAAAGGAACTAGAATGAATTTTCCTGCTCTTTTAAAACATCCCTATTTTTGACCTTTGAAAAATGTTTTCTTCCTAAAATCTCTGTCATGTTCTTAAATGTTCAAAGTAAATGACTTTTTCTTTGACATTTATGCAAACATGAGCTGGACAGTTAAAATTTTATCATAATATATCAGTAACTTCTGGATTTCAAATCAACATTTGCTAGTTTTTTTTTATTAACACAACCACTCTGATTGACTTACACCATCCTACCTCTTCCTCTGTCCAGATCATTTATAAATATAGTTTTTCAAAGAGAAGTTATCTAATTTTGTAAAACCATCAGCTTATTGTCTTGAGACATGGTGATATACACTGTAGACTTACATTTCCAGCTGCCTCCTTAACATATATACTTGGTTATATAATAGAAACCTCAAACACAGCATGCCTAGCTCAATTATCTTTTAGTTTCAAGTTTTTTTTAAAATTTTTAAATTTATTTTATTTTATTTTTTTAGTTTCAAGTTTTTATTTAAATTCCAGTTAGTGGGTCATCTGGGTGGTTCAGAGGTTGAGTGTCTGCCTTTGGCTCAGGTTGTGATCCCAGGGTCCTGGAATCGAGTCCCACATCAGGCTCCCTGCAGGAAGTCTGCTTCTCCCTCTGCCTATGTCTCTGCCTCTCTCTCTCTGATTTTCATGAATAAATAAATAAAATCTTTAAAAATTAAATTCCAGTTAGTTAACGTACAGTGTAATATTAGTTTCAGATGTAGAATTTAGAGATTCATCACTTACATACAACATCCAGTGCTCATCACAAGCACCCTCCTTAATACCCATCACCCATTTAACCCATCCCACCACCTACCTCCCCTCCAGCAATCCTGTTTGTTCTATTAATTAATAATCAGTTATCTAATTAGCTTCTCCCTTCCCTGCCATGTATATCTGTTTCATTTATTAAATTCCACAGATGAGTGAAAATCATGTGGTATTTATAGTTCTCTGATGGACTTATTTCACTTAGCATAATGTATTTCACTTAGCTTCATTTATGTCATTGCAAATGTCAAGATTTCATTCATTTTTATGACTAATATTCCATCACACACACACCCCACAGCTTCTTTAACCATTCATCAGTTGATGGACATTTGGGCTCTTTTCATAATTTGGCTACTTTTGATATGCTGCTATAAACATCATGGTGCATGTATCCCTTGGAATCAGTATCTTTGTATCCTTATGTAAATAAATACCTAGTAGTGCAATAGCTGGGTTGCAGGGTGGCTCTATTTTTAACTTTTTCAGGAACCTTCATACTGTTTTCCAGAGTGGCTGCACCAGTTTGCATTCCCACCAACACTAAGAGAGTTCCCCTTTCTCTGTATCCTTGCCAACACTTGTTCTTTCCTGTGTTAATTTTAGCCATTCTGACAGGTGTGGGTCTTAATTTGTATTTTCCTGATGATGAGTGATGTTGAACATCTTTTCATACGTTTGTTAGCTATCTGTATGTCTTCTTTGGAATAATGTCTATTCATATCTTCTGCCCATTTCTTAACTGTATTATTCGTTTTTGGGTGTTGAGTTTAATAATTTCTTTATAGATTTTGGATACTAACACTTTATCAGATATGTTATTTGCAATTACCTTTTCCTATTATGTAGGTTACCTTTCAGTTTTGTTGATAGTGCAGAAGCTTTCTATTTTGATGAAGTCCCAATAGTTTATTTTTGCTTTTGGTTCCCTTGCTTCCAGAGGATGTCTCTAGGGAGAAGGTGTTACGGTTGATGTTTTGCAGATACGTTCATAAGGGATATTGGCCTGTATTTCTCACTTTTAGTGGAGTCTTTGTATGGTTTTAGAATCAGGGTAATGCTGGTCTCATAGAGTGAGTCTGGAAGTTTTCATTCCATTTCTATTTTTTGGAATACTCTGAGAAGAATAGGTATTGACTGTACTCTAAATGTTTGGTCAAATTCCCTGTGTAACCACCTGGCCCTGGGCTTTTGTTTCTTGGCAGTTTAAAAAAATATTTTATTTATTTATTTGAGAGAGAGAGAGAGAGACAGACAGACAGACAGAGAGCGAGCACAAATAGGGGGAGCAGCAGGTAGAAGGAGAGGGAGAAGCAGGGAACCTGATGTGGGGCTTGATCCCAGGACACTGGGATCATGACCTGAGCTGAAGGCAGACACTTAACTGACTGAGCCCCCAAGTGTCCCTCTTGGCAGTTTTTTGATTACTGATTCAATTTAATTGCTCATTATTGGTCTATTCAAGTTTTCTATTTCTTCCTGTTTCACTTTTGGAAGTTTCTGTGTTTCTAGGAATTTATCCACTTCTTCAGGTTATCCAATTTGTTAGCATATAGTTTTTCATAATATTCTCTTATAATTGTTTGTATTTCTGTGGTGTTGGTTGTGATTTCTCCTCTCTCATTCATGATTTTATTTATTTGTAACCTTTCTCTTTTATTTTTGATAAGTCTGGCTAGTGCTTTATAAATTTTATTAAGTTTTTTCAACAAGCCACCTACTGGTTTCATTGATCTGCTCTACTGTTTATTCTTTTGTTTGTTTCTATATCATTTATATCTGCTCTAATCTTTATTATTTTCCTTCTTCTGCTGGCTTGAGGTTTCATTTGTTGTCCCTTTCTATCTCTGTTAGGTGTAAGATTAGGTTGTGTATTTGAGATTTTTCTTGCTTTTTGAAGTAGGCCTGCATTCCTATATACTTCCCTCTTATGACCACTTTTGCTGCATTCCAAAGGTTTTGGACCATCATGTTTTCATTTTTCATTTGTTTCCATGTATTTTTATTTCTTCTTTAATTTATTGGTTGACATATTCATTTTTAGTAGGATGTTCTTTAGTCTTCATGTATTTGTGGTCTTTCCAATTTTTTTTCCCTGCTATTGACTTCAAGTGTCATAGTGTTGTGGTCTGAAAATATGTATGTAATGATCTCAATCTTTTTGTACTTGTTGAGGCCTGATTTCTGACCCAGTATATGATCTCTTCTGGAGAATGTACCATGTGTGCCTGAAAAGAATGTGTACTCTGATGCTTTATGATGGAATTTTCTGAATATATCTGTTAAGTCCATCTGGTCCAGTGTGCCATTCAAAGCCATTTTTTCCTTGTTGATTTGCTGTTTAGATGATCTGTTCATTGCTATAAGTGGGGTATGAAAATCCTCTACTATTATGTATTATTATTAATGAGTCTGTTATAGTTTTATGTGTTTAGCTGCTCCCAAGTTGGGGGCATAAATATTTACAGTTGTTAGATTTTCTTGTTGGACAGACCTCTTTATTAAGATATAGTGCCCTTTTCATCTCTTGTGACAGACTTTATTTTATTTTTTAAAGATTTTATTTTTAAGTAATCTCTATATCCAATGTGGGGCTCAAGCTTACAACCCTGAGATGAAGACCTGCATGCTCAACTGACTGAAGTACTCCTTTTTGGTTTAAAATATATTTTGTCTGATATAAATATTGCTATTCTGGCTTTCTTTTGATGTCCATTAGCATAATAAATGTTTCTCCATCCCTTAATTTTCAATCTGCGTGCATCTCTTTAGGTCTAAAATGATTTCCTTGCAGGAAGCATATAGATGGGTCTTGGTTGTTTTAATCCAGTCTGATACCCTTTTGTTTTTTGATTGGAGCATTTAGTCCATTTAGACTCACAATAATTATTGATAGATATGAATTTACTGCCAGTTTATTACATGTTTTGTCATTGTTTCTGGAGATTTTCTCTGTTCCTTTCTAGTCTTTGTTGTGCTTGGTCTTTCTTTCCTACTCAAAGAATTCCCTTTAGAATTTCTTGGAGGGCTGGTTTAGTCATCATAAACTCCTTTAGTTTTTGTTTGTCTTGGAAACTCTTTATCTCTCCTTCTATTCTGAATGATAGACTTGTCGGATAAAATATTCTTGGCTGCAGATTTTTCCAATTCAACACTTTGAATATATCATGCCATGCTTCTCTAGCCTGCCAGGTTTCTGTGGAGAGATCTGCTAACCTTATTTGTTTTACCTTATAAGTTAAGGACTTCTTTGTTCTTACTACTTTTAGGACTTTTTTCTTTATCTTTATATTTTCCAAATTTAACTAACATATGTCTTAGTGTTGGCCTGGTTTCATTGATTTTGATGGGAGTTCTCTGTGCCTCCTTGATTTGGAGGTCTGTTTCCTTCCCCAGATGAGGGAAGTTTTCAGCTATAATTTTCTCAAATAAACCTGTTCCCTTTTCCCTCTCTTCTTTTGGGACACCAATGATACAAACATTATGCTTTACAGAGTCACTGTGTTCACAAAGTCTACATTTGTGATCTAGTATTTTTCTTTCCCTTTTCTTTTCAGCTTCATCCATTTCCATAATTTTACCTTATTTTTTAAAGGATTTTATTTACATATTTTAAAAAATTTATTATTTATTCATGAGAGACACAGAAGAGAGAGAGAGAGGCAGATACACAGACAGAGGGAGAAGCAGGCTCCTCACAGGGAGCCCAATGTGGGACTCAATCCCAGTTCCCAGGATCACTACCTGAGCCAAAGGCAGGCACCCAACCACTGAGCCACCCAGGCGTCCCGAGAGAGAGAATCTTAAGTAGGCTCCACACTCTGGAGCCCATTGTGGGCATCAATCTCATGACCCTGAGATCATGACCTGAGCTGAAAGCATGAGTCAAATGCTTAACTCACTGAGCTACCCAGGTGCCCCATAATTTTATCTTATAACTTATTCATTCCTCAGGTTCTTCCATCCTTGTGGTCATTACATCCAGCTGGTTTTGGATTTTGGTTATTGCATTTTTCATTTTGGCCTAATTTTTAGGTCTTTTATCTCTGTAGTAAGGGACACCCTGATGTTTTCTATGCTTTTCTCAAGCCCAGTTTGTATCCTTATGATTGTTGCTTTGAATTCTGGATCAGGCATATTACTTTTATCTGTTTTGATTAGATCTGTGGCCATAACCTTTTCTTGTTCTTTCTTTTGTGGTGAACTTCTCCATCTTGGCATTTTGTCTAAGTGTCTATCTTCTTGCATGTGTTAGAAAATCCTGTTATGTTTCCTGCTCCTGAGAGAAATGGCTTTATAAAGAAGATATCATATATTGTACAGGGCCTGGTGCTTCAGTAAGTATCTATGGTGTACTCTGGAGTATGTAGTCTGCTGCTGTGTTTTGGCTGTCCTTCCCTTCAGATAAGTTCTCTGCAGTGTTTCTCCTTGCCTTCAGTAGAAAGTGTTTGGACCTTGGCCAGAGTGTGGCAAGTTTTAACTAGGTATACTCTGGTCTGCTTGTTAAAAGAGACATGATGCTATTTCCACTAGAGCTGAAGCTTTGTACAACTCTGGTCCCTATAGGTGGTGTGTGCATGGAGATGGTTGTGCTAATTATCTGGGGGAGAGGCCTGCTGTGCAGGTTCTCAGGCACAGCTGTCCCAGAAAACAGCACCAGCAGGGCACAGCGGGGCAAGGCTTGGTGAAAGCAGTTTAGCCTACCAGTGTTAGTTAGCAATGTGCTGCTTACTGGAGTTAGTCAATGTTGAATGGTGGAGGAAAGAAATGGGGCCAGCCAGCTCCCCAGTCTCCAGAGAGGGGAGTTTGCACCCATTGCCATCTGGGAAGCACTCCCAGAAGAGCAAAGAAACTTCTCTTCTGTGTCTCAGGTATCCCTCAGATCACTGCCTTCACCCTATCTGTGTCCACACTGCCTGTGTGCCCAGCAGCACAGTACACCTTGGGCTCTATCCCAGGCAGGGTGTTTGAGTTTTAAAACTCTAAACTGTAGGGACCTGGCATGGCAGGGGCCTGTACTGGTCCTCTGTGGGAGGGTCTTGCTGTAGTGGGACTAGTGCAGGTTTATCCCAGAAGGGCAGAGACATGGAGTTTGGAGTAAAGTACAGCAAAGAGACATGGAGTTTGGAGTAAAGTGCAGCAAAGAGCTACCATCCAGGTTAGCTGTCCTCAGCAGGTGTCTCTGTACCTATGCTGAGAGGTAGTGGAGGGAAATGGTACCTGCTAATTCTTTTGTTCCTGGAGAAGCAATGCCACCTCTCCCAGAAGCACTCTAATATGGGGAAACTGTATCCCAGTGCATCTGAGGGGATCCTCAGATTGTGCCCTATGCCCCCAGGCTATCTGTTCTCCTCCATAGGAACACTAGAGCATCCTCAGGGCTCCACAGAAGCCAGGCTGTGGACCTCCTAAAACTCCTGTCTTTGAGCACCACTAGTTGTAAAAACTCACGAAAATCAGCCCCACATTTTCCCAGTCAATGACTTTGGGGAAGTGTTTTCCTTGTCCAATCCTCTGTGTGTTCCTCTCTTTCTCACCTCTCTCCATGACCAGGGCTCCCTTCCCTCTACAGCATCTGCAATCTTTTTCTCTCCCAAACCACATCTCTGCATGTCCTACCTTCCATGATGTGGCCTCTTTCTCCCTCTATTTGTGCAGTTTGTTCTGTCAGTTCTCAGATTGACTTCTTGGGTATTCAGAATCATTTGATATTTATTTAGTTGTGTTTGAGGGATGAGGCAAGACTAGGATCCTCCTAATACTCTATCTTCTGAATTCTTTTTTTTTGAATTCAAGTATAATGAACATATAGAGTTATAATAATGTCAGGTGTACAATATAATGTTTCAACAATTCTGTACATTTCTTAGTATTCATCAAGATAAGTGTGTTCTTGGAGACAGGATGATAATGTTGAAGTAGGAGAATCTAGGCTCACCCTGTCTCATGAATACAACTGGATAATTACCAAATCATCCAAAATACCCCAGAAATCAACCTGAAGACTGACAGAACAAACTCCACAACTAAAGAGAGATAAGAGGTCACATAAAAAAATTTAGGAAGTGGGCAGCCCAGGTGGCTCAGCGGTTTAGTGCTGCCTTCAGCCCGGGGTGTGATCCTGGAGACCCGGGATTGAGTCCCGCATCAGGCTCTCTGCATGGAACCTGTTTCTCCCTCTGCCTGTGTCTCTGCCTCATTAATAAATAAATAAATCTTTAAAAAAAAATTAGGAAGTGCAGAGATCTGGTTTAGGAGAGAAACGGACCCTGGCTGCTGTAGAGGGCAGGGAGCCATGGTTGTGCAGAAGGGTGAGAGAGAGAGGAACATACAGAGGAATGAACAAAAAGAATCTTTCCCTAAAGCAACTGGCTTAGAAAACAAGAAGAGTTGAATTTTGCGAGTTCTTACAATCAGTTGGGCTTAAACCCTGGAGGTTTAAAGGTAAGTAGGCTTGACTGGGAGGGCACTGTGAAGCTCTTCAGGAAAGGCAGACAAACAACTCATGGGCATACAGCATTGAAAGAGTGATCTGAAGAGTACCTAGGACACAGTGGGGAAATTATTTGCTCTTTTCAGACTCTAAGAGGCAGCATTCATGGAGATACAACTCCAGATACAAAGGAGCTGGCCAGAACCATTTCCCTCCTCCACTCTTTAGTATAAACACAGAACCACCTGTGGGAAGCAGCACAGTGTAGACACTGGCTGCGTACCTTGCTTATATTAAGCCTCACACCCCTGTGCTACAGTGGAACTGCCCTTTTCAGTCATACTTACCTCTGTCCCCATGTGGCAAGCTTTACCCCCAGAAGACCAGCATAAACCCCAGGTCATACCACATATCCCCACCAGAGTTTTTCAGGGCCCTAATTCTGGTGAAGGTGGCAAAAGGTCTTATTTCAGAAGCAAACCAAAGGAGACCTAATTAAAACTCACATATTCAGGCCAAGGACCAAACATTGCCCACAGCACACAAGGAAAGCTTCTGCAGATTATTGGTCTAAAGGATGGAGCAGCCGGAGCAGCAGAGCACACACAGCACACACTGGGGACATTCCCTTAAGTGCCAAGCCAAGGACACTACATGACCTGTTCTTCATAAGAAGATTACTTTTTAGGAGGCAGAGGTATAACTGTTTTTTCTAAAACACAGGAACATGCAGAGATGTAGAAAAAAATGAGAAAACAGAGGAATTCATCCCAAATGAAAGCATAAGATAAAGCCATGGCGAGAGATCTAAGCAAAACAGATATAAGTAACATACCTGATGGAGAATTTAAAGCAATGATCATAAGGATACTCACTGGGCTTGACAAAAGAACTGAAGACATCAGTGAGACCCTTACCACAGAGATAAGAGAATTTAAAAAGAATCAATGAAGAGTACAATAAACAAGATTAGAACCATGCTTGATGCAATGAATAGCAGGCTACAAGAAGCAGAAAGATGAATTAATGACCTAGAAGACAAAGTAGTGGAGTCAATGAAGCTGAAAAATGAGAATA
Organism: Canis lupus familiaris; assembly: GCF_011100685.1. Lineage (NCBI taxonomy): Eukaryota > Metazoa > Chordata > Mammalia > Carnivora > Canidae > Canis > Canis lupus. Next base: position 54,599,922 of record NC_049260.1, on the reverse strand, counting down.
GACTCAGAAAACTCAGTGACTCCATCAAATGTAATAACATACGTATTACCAGAGTCCTAGATGCAGGAGAGAAAGGGGGGCAGAAAATTTATTTGAAGAATTAATAGCTGAAAACATCCCTAATCTTGGGAAGGAAACAGACATCCAGATCCCAGAGGCACAGAGAACTTCTATCAAAATTAACAAAAGCAGACCCATGCCAGACATAATAATTTTTGCAAAATATAGTGTTAAAGAAGAAAATTTTAAAGCAGCAAGACAAAATAAGTAAGTGACTTACAAGGGAAAACCCATAAGGCTAGCAGATTTTTCAACAGAAATTTTGCAAGTCAGAAGAGAGTAGCATGATTTATTCAAAGTTTTGAATGGGACAACCTGTAGTGAAGAATACTCTATCTAGCAAGGCTATCATTCAGACAGAAACTGAGTTTGTGACCACTAAACCAGCCCTGTAAGAAATATTAAAAGGGACTCTGAGTGGAAAGAAGAGACCAAAAGTGAGAGTATAAAGGTAGGGAATAAGAAAGTAGTAAAATGAATATTTCTGTAAAAATCAATTAAGGAGCTCACACACAGAAGAGGACATAAAATATAAGAACATATATCTAAAATGTGCAGATGAGAGGAGAAAAGAATTGGCTCAAACATAAATGATAATCAACTTAATATACACTGCTGTATGCAGAACAGGTTACATATAAACCTAATGGAAACCATATACCAAAACCACCAATAAACTTGCCAGGAATAAAGACAAAGAAATCTAAATATATCACAAAAGAAAATCAGCGAATCATGAAAGAAAAAGACAAGAAAGGATCAGAGAAAATCTCCCCAAACAACAAAACAAGTAATAAAATGGCAATAAATACATATATATCAATAATTACTGTGAATGTAAATGTACTAAATGCTCCAATCAAAAGACATAGGGTGTCAAAATGGATAAGAAAACAAGTTCCATCCATGTGCTACCTATAAGAGACTCACTATAGATCTAAAGACACCTGCAGATTGAAAGTGAGAGGATGGAGAAACATCTATCATGCAAATGAATGTAAAAAAAAAAAGCCAGAGTAGCAATACTTATATTGCACAAACTGACTTTCAAACAAAGACTGTAACAAGAGACAAAGAAGGGAAGTATATAATAACAAGGGTGACAATCCAACAAGAAGATGCCAATTCTAAATATTTATTTGCCCAACGTGGGAGCACCCAAATACATAAAACAAAAACAAACATAAAGGAACTAAACTGATAATGTTGTAATGATAGTAGGGGACTTTAACACACTACTTACATGAATGGACAGACTATCTAAACAGAAGAAAATCAAGGAAAAAATGGCTTTGAACGACACACTGGACCAGATGGACTTAACAGATACAGTCAGAACATTCCATCCTAAAACAGCATAATACAATTCTTTTCAAGTGTACATGGAACAGTCTCCAGAATAGATCACATATTGGGGCACAAAACAGGCCTCAACAAATTTAAGAATGGAATTATACCATGCACATTTTCTGACCACAACACTACTAAACTAGAAATCAACCAGAAATAAAATCTGGAAAGACCACAAATACATTGAGGTTATATAACATGCTACTAAACAACACACGGGTTAATCAGAAACTAAAGAAGATATAAAAAAAATACACAAGAACACTACAATCTAAAACATTTGTGATGCAGCAAAAGTGGCTCTAAGAGGGAAGTTCATAACAATACAGGCCAACCTTAAGGAGCAAGAAAAATCTCAAACAATCTTACACCTAAAGGAGCTAGAAAAAGAAGAACACATAAAATCTAAAACCAGCAGAATGAAGGAAATAATAATGATTGGAGAAGAAATGAATGATGTAGAAACTAAAGAATAATTGAACAGATAAAATGAAATGGGAAGTTGGTTTTTTGAAAAGATCAACATAATTGATAAAGCTCTAGCCAGTTATTTAAAAGAAAAGAAAAGGACTAAAATAAATAAAATCACAAATGAGAGAGGAGAAATAATAACCAACACAACCAACACCACAGACAAACAATTCTAAGAGAATATTAAAAACTATATGTCCCAAAATGGGACAACCTTGAAAAAATGGATAAATTCCTAGAAACATATAAATTACCAAAACTGAAACAGTAAAAAATAGAAAATTTGAACAGACTAATCACCAGTAACAAAAATGAATCAGTAGTCAAAATATTCCCAAGAGATGGCTTCACGGGCATATTCTATCAAATATTAGAAGAAGAATTAATACTTATCCCTCTTAAACTATTCCAAAAAATAGAAAAGGAAGGAAAACTTTAAAATTCATTCTATGGGGCAAGCATTATCCTGATACCAAAACCAGATAAAGACCTCACTTAAAAAAAAAAAAGAAATACAGGGCAATATTCCTGATAAACATAGATAACAAAAATCATCAGGAAATACTGGCTACCAAATCCAAAAATACAGTAAAAAAATCATTCTCCAAAATCAAGTGGGCTTTGTTTTTTCCGGGTTGCAAAGGTATTTCAATGTTTGTGAATCAATCAAATTGATATATCATGTTAGTAAAGAAAGGAGAAGAGCCATGTAATTCTTTCAATAGAGGCAGAGAAAGATATTGGCAAAGTTATAATATCCATTCATGATAAAAATCCTCAACAAAGTAGTTTTAGAGGGAATATACCTCAACATAATAAACGCTGTATATGAAAAACCTATCCTTAATGGAGCATTATCCTTAATGGAGAAAAACTGAAAGCTTTTTTTCCTAAGTTCGGGAAAAAAAAGATTAGGATATCCACTCTCACCACCTTTAGTGAGCATAGTACTGGAAGTCCCAGCTACAGCAATCAGACAACAAAAACAAATAAAAGCCATCCAAGTCAGGAAGGAAGAAATAAAACTTTCACTATTTGCAGAGGACATGATACTCTATACAGAAAACCTGAAAGAGTTCACCAAAAAACTAGAACTAATCAACAAACTCAGTAACACAGGATACAAAATCAATGTATAGAAATTGGTTGTATTTCTATACACCAATGATGAAGCACCAGAAAGAGAAATTAAGAAAACAATTCATTTATTATTGCACCCAAAATAATAAGATACCTAGGAATAAACCTAATGATAGAGGTGAAAGACCTGTACTCTGAAAAGTATAAAACACTGATAAAAGATACTGAAGATGAGATGAATGCTCATGGATTGGAAGAACAAATAGTGTTAAAATGTCTATTGTACCCAAGGCAATCTACAGATTTAATGTAATCCCCATCAAAATACCACCAGCATTTTTCACAGAGCTAGAGGAAACAATCCTAAAATTTGAATGGAACCACAAAAACTCAAATAGACAAAACAATCTTGAAAAAGACAAAGCAAAGCTGGAGGCATCACAATTCTGGAGTTCAAGTTATAAGACAAAGCTGTAGTGATCAAAACAGGATGGTAGTGGTACAAAAATAGATACATAGATCAGTAGAGCAGAACTGAATATCCAGAAAGGAACCCAAAACTCTATGGTCAATTAATCTTCAACAAAGCAGGAAAGAATATCCAATGGGAAAAAGAACATCACTTAAAAAATAGTGTTAGGACAACTGAACAGCAACATACAAAGGAGAGAAACTGGACCACTTTCTTACACTGTACACAAAAATAAACTCAAAATTGATGAAAGACCTAAATGTAAAAAAAAAAAAAAAAAAAAAAAAAAAGAAAAGAAAGACCTAAATGTGAGTCATGAAACCATGAAAATCCTAGAAAGAGAACATAGGCAGTAACTTTTTGACATTAGCCATAGCAACTTTTTTCTAGATAGGTCTGAGGCAAAGGTAACAAAAGCAAAAATAAACCATTGAGACTGTATCAAAACAGATAGCTTCTGCACAGCAAAGGAAACAATCATCAAAACTAAAAGGCAGGGATCCCTGGGTGGCGCAGCGGTTTAGCGCCTGCCTTTGGCCCAGGGCGTGATCCTGGAGACCCGGGACCGAATCCCACGTCGGGCTCCCAGTGCATGGAGCCTGCTTCTCCTTCTGCCCGTGTCTCTGCCTCTCTCTCTCTCTCTCTCTCTCTCTGTGACTATCATAAATAAATAAAAATTAAAAAAAAAAAACTTAAAAAAAAAAAAAACTAAAAGGCAACCTGTGTAATGGGAGAAGGTATTTGCAAATGACATATCTGATAAAGCGTTAGTATTCAAGATATATAAACAACTTATAAAACACAACACCCAAAAAACAAGTAATCCAATAAAAATGGGCAGAAGATATGAACATTTTTCCAGAGAAGACATACAGATGGCCAACTGAAAGTTGCTCAACATCACTGATCAGGGAAATTTTTTTAAAAAATATTTATTTATTATTTATGATAGACATATATATAGAGAGAGGCAGAGTCACAGGAGGAGGGAGAAGCAGGCTCCATGCCAGGAGCCTGATGCGGGACTCGATTCTGGGACTCCAGGATCGCACCCTGGGCCAAAAGCAGGCGCTAAACCACTGAGCCACCCAGGGACGCCCCCATCAGGGAAATTAAAATAAAAACTGTAAGGTATACCACCTCACGCTTGTCAGAATAGCTAAAAACAACACAAAAAAATAACAGGTGTTGGGACGCCTGGGTGGCTCAGTGGTTGAGCGTCTGCCTTTCGCTTAGGGCATGATCCCGGGGTCAGAGGATCGAGTCCCACATCGGGCTCTCTGTGTGGAGCCTGCTTCTCCCTCTGCCTGTGTCTCTGTCTCTCTCTCTCTGTGTTTCTCATGAATAAATAAATTTTAAAAATCTTTTAAAAAAAAATAACAGGTGTTGGTAAGGATGTGGAGAAAGGGGAATGCTCTTGCACTTTTGGTGGGAATGCAAACTGATGCAGCCACTCTGGGAAATAGTATGGAGATTCCTCCTCAAAAAAGTACAAATAGAACTAACCTATGACCCAGCAATCCCACTTCTAGGTATTTGCTCAAAGAATACAAAAATCCTAATCCAAAGGAATACATGTACCCCAGTATTCATAGCAGCATTATGTACAATAGCCAAATTATGGAAATTGCCCAAGTGTCCATCGACTGATGAATGGATAAAGAAGATAGGTGATACTGGGTCCTATATTTAACTGAGGAAATCACTGAATTCTACCTCGGAAATTTATAATACACTACATGTTAATTAATTGAACTTAAACAAAAATTTTAAAATTACTCAAAAAAAGAAGATAGGTTATAAATAGGTGATAGGGATTTTACTAAATTGTACACCTGAAACTAATGTTACACTGTATGTTAACTGGAATTTAAATAAAAACTTTTAAAAAAGTGTGCTCTTAATCCTCTGTCTGTTTCACCCATCCCTCCTGTGCCAACCACCAATTTGTTCTCTATATTTAAGCATCTGTTTTTGTCTTTTCTTTGTACAGTTTTTGTTTCTTAAATTCCACATATGAATAAAATCACATAGTATTTGTATTTCTCTGATTTATTTCACTTAGTATTATATCCTCTAGATCCATCCATGTTGTTACAAATGGCAAGATTTTATTCTTTTTGTGGCTGAGTAATATTCCACTGTATGTATGTGTGTGTGTGTGTGTGTGTGTGTATATATATATATATATATATATATATATATATATATATATATATCACATCTTTTTTATCTATTCATCTATTGATGGACACCTTGGGCTGCTTCCATAATTTGGCTATTATACGTAATGCTGCAATAAACACAGGGGTGCAAATATCTTCTTGAATTAGCGTTTCAATTGATTTGGGTAAATATCCAGCAATGGAATTACTGGATCATATTGTAATTCTTTTTTAAATTTTTTGAAGAATCTCCATAGTATTTTCCACAATCGTATCAATTTGCATTCCCTTCAACAGCACAGAAAATTTCCTTTTTCTCCATATTCTTGCCAACACTTGTTATTTTTTTTTATTTTTTATTTTAGCTATTCTGACAAGTATAAAATGATACTTATGTAGTTTTAATTTGCAATACCCTGATGATTAATGATGTTGAACATCTTTTCATTTGTGTTGGCCATCTGTATGTCTTCTTTGAAAAATATTTATTCACCATCTCTGTTCATTTAAAATTGTTCATTTAAAATTTTTTGGTGTTGAGTTGTATAAGGTCTTCATATATTTAAGATATTAACCCTTTACTGGAAATATTGTTTGCAAATATCTACTCTCATTCACTAAATTGCCTTTTTGTTTTGTTGATAGTTTCCTTCACTATGCAAAAGATTTTATTTTTTTTCTAGTTCTTAATTTCTTAATACTTTAATTTAGCTTTTGTTTCCCTTGTCAGAGGACACATATCTAGAAAATGTTTCTATGGTCAATTTCAAAGAAATTATTAAAATTATGCTTTATTCTAGGAATTTTCTAATTTCAGGTCTCATATTTAGATATTTAAACCACTTTCAGCTTATTTTTGTGTATGGTGTAGGACAGTGGTCCAGTTTTATTCTTTTCCATGTAGTTTTCCCAGCACAATTTGTTGAAGAGACTGCTTTTCCCTCAAGCTTGGGACCAAAAAAGCTTGGGTTTATTTCTGGACTCTCTATTCTGTTTCATTGATTTATGTGTCTATTTTTGTACCAGTAGCATAGTTTTTTGATTATTACACCTATGTAGTATATTTTGAAATCTGGGATTGTGATACCTCCAGCTTTGTTCTTTTTCAAGACTGTTTCAGTTATTTGAGGTCTTTTGTGATTCCATACAAATTTCAGGATTATTTGTTCTAGTTTCATGAAAAATGTTGATGGTATTTTGATAGAGATTGCATTGAGTGTCAAGATTACTTTGGGCATCATTGGGCATTTTAACAATTTTGTTCTTCAAATCCATAGGCATGGAATATATTTCCATCTATTTGTGTCATCTTCAGATTTTTTCACCAATGTTTTGTAGTTTTTGGAGTACAGGTTTTTCACCTCCTTGGTTAAGTTTATTCCTAGGTACTTTATTATTTTTGGTGCAATTACAAATGAGATTGTTTTCTTAATTTCTCTACTATTTCATTGTCAGTGTATAGAAATGCAACAGATTTCTGTACATTGACTTTGTATCCTGTGACTTTCACTGAGTTCATTTATCAGTTGTGGCAGGTTTTTGGTGGAGTCTTTTAGGTTTTTATATATAGTATCATGTCATCCTCAGAGAACAAAATTTTACTTTTTCTTTGCTGAATCTGGATACCTTTTATTTCTTTTTGTTGTCCGATTGCCGTGGCTAGGACTTCCAGTACTATGTTGAAGAAAAGTGGAGAGATTGGACATACTTGTCTTGTTTCTAATCTTAGATGAAAAGCTCTCAGTTTTTCTCCATTGAGAATGATATTAGCTGTGGGTTTTTCATATATGATCTTCATTATGTTGAGGTATGTTCCCTCTAAACCTACTTTGTTGAGAATTTTTTTTAAAGATTTTAAAAATTTATTTATTCATGAGCAACACAGAGAGAGAGACTGAGAGAGAGGCAGAGACACAGGCAGAGGGAGAAGCAGGCTCCATGCAGGGAGCCCGACGTGGGACTCCATACCGGGTCTCCAGGATCACGACCCGGGCTGCAGGCGGCACGAAACCGCTGGGCCACCGGGGCTGCCCTGTTGAGAATCTTTAATCATAAATGGATGTTGTACTTTGTCAAAAGCTTTTCTGCATTGATTTTGCTCTTTTTCTTTTCTGTTGTTATTTTGATGTATCACATAATTTATGAATATTGTACCACATTTGCATCCCTGGAATAAATCTCACTTGATCGTGATGAATGAGTTCTTAAATTGTTATATCTGGTTAGCTAATATTGTGTTGAAGATTTTTGTGTCTATGTTCATTAGAGTATAGGCCTCTAGTTTTCTTTCTTTGTAGTGTCTTTTTATGGTTTTGGTATCAGGATAGTGCTGCCCTTATGGAGTTCATTTCAAAGCTTTCTTTTCTCTTTTATTTTTGGGAATAATTTAAGTAGGATAGGTACTAATTCTTCTTTAAATGTTTGGTAGAACTTACCTGTGAAGCCCTTTTGTCCTGGACTTTTGCTTGTTGGGTCTTTTTTTTAATTACTAACTCAAATTCACTGCGAGTAATAGGTCTATCCAAATTATGTAACTCTTCCTGTTCAAATTTTGAAGCTTATATGTTTCTAGGAATTATCCATTTCTTTGAGGTTGTTCAATTTATTGGCATATAATTTTTCATAATATTATCTTATAATTGTTTGCATTTCTCTAGTGCTGGCTGTTATTTGTCCTTCATTTCTGATTTTATTTATTCAAGTCATTTCTCTCTCTCTCTTTGATGAGTCTGGCTAAAGGTTTATTAATTTTGTTTATCTTTTCGGGGAATGAGCTCCTAGTTTCAATGATCTGTTTTATTGTTTTGTCAGCCTCTATTTAATTTATTTCTGCTCTAATCTTTATTATGTCCAACCTTCTAGTGACTTTGGGCCTTATTTGTTTTTATTTTTCTAGCTCCTTTAGATTAAAAGTTAGGTTGTTTATTTGAGATTTTTCTTGCTTTTTGATGTAGGCCTGTATTCCTATAATCTCCCCTTTAGAATGGCTTTTGCTGCATCCCAACAATTTTGAATCACTGCTTTTTCATTTTCATCTGTCTTTATGTATTTTTTTATTTCCTCTTTGATTTCTTGGTTGACCCATTCATTGTTTATAAGCATGTCATTTAACCTTCATGTATTTGTGTTCTTTCTAGATTTTTTTCTTGTGATTTCTGGTTTTGTACCACTGTAGTCAGAAAAAATGCACAACATGATTTCAATCTTTTAAAACTTACTGGGATTTGTTTTGTGGCCTAACATGTGATCTATTCTGGAGAATGTTCCATGTGCACTTGAAAAGAATGTGTAGTCTGCCACTTTAGGATGGGATGTTCTGAATATATTTGTTAGGTCCATCTGGTCCAGTGTGTCATTGAAAGCCACTGTTTCCTTGTTGATTTTTTGTTTGGATGATCTATTCATTGATGTAAGTAGGGTGTTAAAGTCCTCTATTATGGTATTATTGTCAGTTTCTTTTTTTTAATCTGTTAATAGTTGTCTTTTGCACTTGGGTAGTCCTATATTGGGTACATAAATATTTAAAATTGTTATATCCTCTTGTAGGATTGTTCCCTTTATTATTATGTAGTGTTCTTCTATGTCTCTTGTTACAATCTTTGTAAGTCTGATTTGTCTGATAGAACTACTGCTACCTTAGTTTCTTTTTTGCTTCTGTTTGCATGGCAAATGTTTTTCCATCTCTTCACTTTCAATTTCCATGAGTTTTTAGGTCTGAAGTAAGTCTCTTGTAGGCAGCATTGCTTTCTTATCCATTCAGTCACCTATATCTTATGATTGGAGCATTTAGTTCATTTACATTAAAATTATAAATAGGTATATACTTATTACCATTTTGTTACTTGTTTTAAGTGTTTCTTTAGTTAGTTAATTAATTAATTTATTTATTTAAATTTTAAAAATTTATTCATTTCAGAGGGCATGCAGGAGTGGGAGGAAGGGTGGAGGGACAAGCAGATTCCCCACTGAGTGGGGAGCCTGATGCGGGGCTTGATCTAAGGACCCTGAGATCATGGCCTGAGCAAAAGTCAGGCACTTAACTGACTAAGCCACCCCAGGCCCCCCTTTTGTAGTTCTTTTCTCTTCCTTTCTTCTCTTGTTTTTTTTTTCCCTTGTGGTTTGATGGCTTTATTTACTGATATGCTTGGATTCCTTTCTCTATATTTCTTTGCGTATCCATTAAGAGTTTTTGATTTCTGGTTACTATTGGTTCATATATAACATCTCATGCATATAGCAGTCTATATTAAGTTGATAGGTTTTGACCCATTCTCAATCTCAGGCTCCTCCACCTCCACCTACCTGAATTCTTGAATCCTTTTCTGTACCGCTTTACTCTGTATCTCCCCATTTTTTCTTATCTCAGAAATAGCAATTCTACAGTCTAGTGCCTTAGGTCCAAAACTGTGGGGTCATCTTTGGCTCTTTTCTGTCTTTCATACCATTTATATAATCAATCTGACAATCCTGTCAGTGATTCTTTGAAATCTATCCAGTATCTGACCACTATATCTCACTACTCATATTGTTCCCATCCTGGTCTAAACCATCATCTTTTCCCTGGATTATTGGTATATTCCCCTAACAGGTCTTTCTGCTTCTGTTCTTTCTCACTGTATCTAATTTCTCATTTATTTAATATTTTATTAATTTTTAATTTTAGTTCTAGTACAATTTACATAAATGTTATATTAGTTTCAGGTGTACAATATAGTGATTCAATAATTCAATACACCACCTGGTGCTTATCATGGCAAGGGCCCTCCTTAATCCCTACTTCCCCAGGCACCTCCCCTCTGGTAACCATCATTTGTTCTCTATAGTCTGTTTCTTGGTTTGTCTCTCTCATTTTTTCCTTTCCTCATTTGTTTTGTTTCTTAAATTTCACATATGAGTGAAATCCTACTGCATTTATCTTTCTTTAACTTATTTCACTTAGCATTATACTCTATAGCTTCATTGATGTCACTGCAAATGGCAAGATTTCATCATTCTTTATGGCTGAAAAATATTCCATTGTATATATATACCATAACTTTTTATCCATTCATCAATTGATGGACCCTTTGGCCACTGCCACAGTTTGGCTATTGTGAATAACGCTGCTATAAACATAGGGCTGCATGTATCCCTTTGAATTAGTGTTCTTGTATTCTTTGGGTAAATTCCCAGTAGTGGGATTGCTGGATCATAAGGTAGTTCTATTTTTAACTTTCTGAGGAACCTCCATACTCTTTTCCAGAGTGGCTGTACCAGTTTGCATTCCCACCAACAGTGTCTGCAGCTATTTTTTTTTTTTTTTGCACCTATTTTCAATACAGCAGGAAGAAGGATTCTATTAGAACAGAGGCCAGATCTTGTCAAATCTCTGCTCAAAATCCTCCAATTGGTCCCCATCTTACACAGTATAAACTTCAGAGTCCTTACCTTGTCCTACAAGGGTCTATGTTTGAGTTTGCCCACTGAACTCATCTCCTTCTCCTCCTTGCTCACTCTGCTCCTAGCCACACTGATATTTCGAGAACATACCAAGAATTTTTCTGTAACAGAGCATTTGTATTTATTATTTCTTCTATCCCTCTCCTCTTCAAAATATAATATGAAGAGCCCATACTTTCATTTCATTCAGATCCCTTCTGAAATGTTTCCTTAATAGAGGGGCCTTCCCTGATAATTTTATAGCACACACCCCATCACATTCTCTCCTTTTGCCCAGCTCTATTTCCACAACATTTAACACCACCAATTTTATTTATTGTCCATTTTCTTTACATTGTAAGGTAAGCTCATAGAGGTAAAAAAGAAATGTATTGGGATCCCTGGGTGGCGCAGCGGTTTGGCGCCTGCCTTTGGCCCAGGGCGCGATCCTGGAGACCCGGGATCGAATCCCACGTCGGGCTCTCGGTGCATGGAGCCTGCTTCTCCCTCTGCCAGTGTCTCTGCCTCTCTCTCTCTCTCTGTGACTATCATAAATAAATTAAAAAAAAAGAAATGTATTTTAAGAGTCTACTATGTGCCATGTCCTTTTCTAGACATGGGGATATAAAAGTGAATAAAACAGATAATACCACTATACTTCTGGCATTTCCATTATAGAATTATATAAGCTGCTATATTTTCTCAGTAAATATCTGAGGAACGCATTGAATGAAAATAGCATAGACTCAATAGAGTAATAGGAATGGTTCAAAAGTAAACAATATTTAGATTGGCTCCTCATTCTTTAACTCATTAATCACTCAACCCATATAAAGAAATGGATCTGTAGCTTCCTAGGTGAAAAGCTAGAGATTTATTTGAATCCCAGGGCCTCCAGACATTCTATACTCCAACCACTAAGGGCTCTTGTGTTTCTCCTAAGTATTCTGTTTAAAGAAAAATATCTGAAGTCATCCAAATTGGCAAGGAAGAAGCCAAAACTTTCACTCCTTAAAGAAGACATGCTACTCTATGTAGAAAACTCAAAAGACTCCACCAAAAAATTGCTAGAACTGCCTCATGAATTCAGCAAAGTCACAGGATATAACCTTAATGTATTTCTGTACACCAATGATGAAGCTCCAGAAAGAGAAATCAAGGAGTACACCCCATTTACAATTGCCCTTAAAACCATAAGTCACCGAGGAATAAATGTAACCAAAGAGGTGAAAGCCCTGGACTCTGAAAACTATAAAATGCTGATGAAAGAAACTGAAGAGGACACAAAGATGTGGAAAAACATTCCATGCTCACAGATTGAAAGAACAAATATTGTTAAATGTCTCTACTACCCAAAGCAATCTACAGATTTACTGCAATCCCCATCAAAATACCACCAGCATTTTTCACAGAATTAGAGCAAACCATCCTAAAATGCGTATGGAACCACAAAAGATCCCAAATAGCCAAAGTAATGTTGAAAAAGAAAAGCAAAGTGGAGGTATCACAACCCCAGGCTTCAAGCTGTATTACAAAGTTGTAATCATCAAGACAGTATGGTTCTGGCACAAAAACAGACACATAGATCAACGGAACAGAATACAGAACCCAGAAATAGACCCACAACTATATGGTCAACTAATCTTCAACAGAGCAGGAAAGAATATCCAATGGGAAAAAAGACAATCTCTTCAACAAAGGGTGTTGGGAAAACTGGACAGCAGCAACACACAGAATGAAACTGGACCACTTTCTTATACCATACATTAAAAAAAATTCAAAATGGATGAAAGACCTAAATGTAAGACAGGAAACCATTGAAATCCTAGAAAAGAAAACAGGCAGTAACCTCTTTGACCTCAGCTGCCACAAATTCTTTACTAGACACATCTCTGGAGGCAAGAGAAACAAAAGCAAAAATGAACTACTGGGACCTCATCAAGACAAAAAGCTTCTGCACAGCAAAGGAAACAATAAAACTAAAAGGGAACCAACAGAATGGAAGAAGATATTTGCAAATGACATATTGGATAAAGGGTTAGTATCCAAAATCTATAAAGAACTTATCAAAATCAATGCCCCCAAAATAAAAAAATCCCAGTTAAGAGATGGGCAGAAGACATGAACAGACATTTCTCCAAAGAAGACATCCAGATGGCTAACAGACACATGAAAAGATGCCCAACATCCCTCATCATCAGGGAAATATAACTCAAAACCGCAATGAGATACCACCCCACACTTGTCAGAATGGCTAAAATTAGCAGCATAGGAAACAACAGATGTTGACAAGGATGCAGAGAAAGGGGAACCCTTTTGCACAGTTTGTGGGAATGCAAACTGGTACAGCCACTCTGGAAAACAGTATGGAGGTTCCTCAAAAAGTTAAAAATAGAACTACCCGGGGATCCCTGGTGGCTCAGCGGTTTAGCGCCTGCGTTTGTCTCAGGGCGCGATCCTGGAGTCCCGGGATCGAGTCCCACGTCGGGCTCCCGGCATGGAGCCTGCTTCTCCCTCCTCCTGTGTCTCTGCCTCTCTCTCTCTCTCTGCCTCTCTCTCTCTCTCTCTCTCTCTCTCTGTGTGTCTATCATAAATCAATCAATCAATCTTTAAAAAAAAAATAGAACTACCCTACCACTCAGAAATTGTACTACCAGGTATTTATCCAAAGGATACAAAAGTGCCGATTCCAAGGAGCACATGCACCCCAGGGTTTATAGCAGCACTATTAACAGTAGCCAAGTTATGGAAAGAGCCCAGCCCAAATGTTCATTGACTGATGAATGGATAAAGAAGATGTGGTATATATATTCAATGAACCACTACTCAGCAATCAAAAAGAATGAAATCTTGCCATTTGCAACAATGTGGATGGAACTAGACTGTATTATACTAAGTGAAATAAGCCAAAGACTTAATCGATATCATATGATTTCACTCATATGTGGAATTTAAGAATCAAAATGGATCAGCATAGAGGAAGGGAAGGAAAAAAAATAAGATAAAAACAGAGGGAAGCAAACATGAGACCCTTAACTACAGAGAACAAACTGAGGGTTGCTGGAGGGGAGGTTGGTGGGGAGGATGGGCTAAATGGGTGATGGGCATTAAAGAGAGAACTTGTTGGAATGAACACTGGGTGTTCTATGAAAGTGATGAATCACTAAAGTCTTCTCCTGAGACCGATACTATACTATATTTAACTAACTTGAATTTATTTTTTATTTTTATTTTTTTTACTAACTTGAATTTAAATTGAAAAATGAAAAATATCTGGTATTGCATGAGAAATTTGGCATTCACACAAAGTGACCAGAATCTAGTGACTATCAAACCAGGAGGAAATGAGATAAGGAGTGTTACAAATTAAGAAGAGAAGCTTCCACCTTGTCCAGAGAGGAAAAAAAAAAAAAAAAAACTTTGTACCAATATAGAATAAACACTAAAGAATATCAATAGCAGGGCAGCCTGGGTGGCCCAGCAGTTTGGCGCCACCTTCAGCCCAGGGCGTGATCCTCAAGACCGAGGATCCAGTCCCACATCGGGCTCCCTGCATGGAGCCTGCTTCTCCCTCTGCCTGTGTCTCTGCCTCTCTCTCTCTCTTTGTCTCATGAATAAATAAATAAAATCTGAAAAAAAAGAATATCAATAGCAGAGATGCCAGTAGCCAGATCCAGAGAAATTAGTGGGAGAGAGGAGGATACTGACTTCTTTTTTTTTTTAATATATTTTTTAAAGATTTTATTTATTTATTTATTGTAACACACACACACACACACAGAGAGAGAGAGAGAGAGAGAGAGAGAGAGAGAGAGAGAGAGACAGGCAGAGGGAGAAGCAGGCTCCATGCAGGGAACCTGACGTGGGACTCGATCCCGGAGCTCCAGGATCACACCCCAGGCTGTAGGCGGCGCTAAACACCGGGCTGCCCCGGATACTGACTTCTTTAAGAGAAAACTTGGGAGGCCAGATGAAGAGGCAAACTTTAGAATCTATTAGACTTCCCACTTGGAGGGAGAAAGGAAGACCATGCCCACTGCAGAAAGTGATATTGCTCTTACCACCTCACCCCTCTCCTCCTTAGCAACCAGGGAATATGAAAGATTTGGTGGTTCTAGAAGTAGCTTCAGGGGAAGAGTTAATGATAGAAAAACTGACATGTATCAAGGGTGAGATGATTAGGTGAGGAAAAGGACAATTATTCTCAGATCTCAGCTTCAACAATAGCCTTCTGATGACTGCCAGGAAACTGGCTGCAAGAAGTATGTGAATAATGGCTGCCTTTTACTTCGTGGACCACATTTCCGAGGATTGGCCTGGTGACTGATTATAGGTAAAGTGTCTGCTTTAAAGAATGGTCCTACTAGTCCAGTTCTCTATTCAAGGACTCAACAATGCTGTCACCTCCAGAGACTAGAAAATCCTACTTATTTCTCTGACTGTCCTTTTTTATTACAGAGCCCTTGTTGTGAGTCCTTGTTGTGAGCCCTTGTTGTGAGACTTCATTTAGTTCTAATTCTTGCTCCTACTGACAAATTCCTGGGCCCATTTCTTCAATAGCAAATGACTTCTGGAACAGCATACATCATTGGCCCTTACTGATATTGACAATATCAGCTTAAAAATCTCATTTTTATCTTTATATAGTCATATTGTTTTGCAACCCCCACCTGACATATAGCTTTGGCAGATGTAGGCAGACACATACTGTCTTTAAATCCAGGGATCCCTGGGTGGCGCAGCGGTTTAGCGCCTGTCTTTGGCCCAGGGCGCGATCCTGGAGACCCGGGATCGAATCCCACATCGGGCTCCCGGTGCATGGAGCCTGCTTCTCCCTCTGCCTGTGTCTCTGCCTCTCTCTCTCTCTCCGTGACTATCATAAATAAATAAAAAAAAAAAAAAAAAAAAAAAAAAAAAAAAAAAAAAAAAAAAAAAAAAATAAATCCAGATGTCTCTGCAGTAGTCAAGAGCTCTGTATTCTACAAATTCTTGTGTGAAGGAGGTACATTTGTCACTCGACAGAGTGATGTTGAAACAGCAATTCAAGGACCCTGCCCAGAAACCAATGCAACATTTTGTTATGCTCCACAAAATGCATTGCTAGTTAACTCAAATTTGTGTCACTCTCAGTAAGAAGGGTTTTAATGGCACATCATAACCTTGCTGAAGGGTAAATCAACATCATCAACTTACATTACAAACACCAACAGTTTCCCAGGTACTGAGCTAGATTCTAGAGTTATATAAAAGGAAATGAACCCCTGCCCTCAAGGATCTTACAGATGAGTTCTAAAAGTTCTAATTCATGTTTGAGCATCGTAGCTGATACTAACATTGACATAATTACCATTGGGATTAACACATCATATAAGTGCCATCATGACACTCTCAATTCCAAGAATAGGACTGAATCCTCTTGGATTTAGTAGATATGGGGTGTCCAAGAAAGATGAAGTCCTTATGGATGTGACCTTGAGAGATATAAATGCTACCATGGCTCTCAGATATACAGTGAAAGGACTGAAAACATCTAGGGTTGGAGGAGAGAGGATCTTTGTATATTCAGCTTTATTGTCAAGTTTTATGGACTGATTCATAGATTAGGCTGGAAAAAAATTTCTGTGACCTTTGGTCTATGGACAATATGTGAGATAGGGAAGCACATTTGAGAAGATAGCTCTCACAAGTGTACTTCTCATTTATCATAACGTGTGATAAAAGATCACCCAAATATACTTACCATCTGTTCCTTCACTGTTTTTGCTTCTTTTATTGCGGCGAAAACGCCTTTCATCTTCAGAGTATGATTTTTCCTCAGGGAAGAAGAAATTCAGAAGGGCCATCTACAAAAATAAAAAGTAGATGAGTCAAAGGTTGACCCTAGTCAACCATAGCTAACATAAAAAAAAAACTGGCTTTCTTTAGACAGTCTACCTTCACCTTAAATCTGTGTGTCTAAAACCTGAGCCCATCTTCTCCATTGTACAAATATATTTCATCTTTGTGGGCATAAAATAGCTTTATTTTTATTGCAAAACTTTAAATAATATAAAAATATAAAGTCACAAAAATCTTGTCTCTCCGAGATAACCACCATAATATTTCTATACATATATATTTTTTACCTAAGTGAGAATATTTTCATTTAGTTTTATACTGCTCATAGCCTGCTTTCTCCACTCAACCATATATTTTCTATGGTCCAAATAGATACATGTCTATTATTAATAGCTACATTGAATTTCATGCTATGGATGTGCCATCATCGCCATCAGTTATTATTCCTTATTATTTAATTTAATTTATTATTTTTTCAACATAGTCTGTAGTATTGTCTCAGAAGACTTCAGTGATTCATCACTTTCATAGAACACCCAGTGTTCATTCCAACAAGTTCTCTCTTTAATGCCCATCACCCATTTAGCCCATCCTCCCCACCAACCTCCCCTCCAGCAACCCTCAGTTTGTTCTCTGTAGTTAAGGGTCTCATGTTTGCTTCCCTCTGTTTTTATCTTATTTTTTTTCCTTCCCTTCCTCTATGCTGATCCATTTTGATTCTTAAATTCCACATATGAGTGAAATCATATGATATCGATTAAGTCTTTGGCTTATTTCACTTAGTATAATACAGTCTAGTTCCATCCACATTGTTGCAAATGGCAAGATTTCATTCTTTTTGATTGCTGAGTAGTGGTTCATTGAATATATATACCACATCTTCTTTATCCATTCATCAGTCAATGAACATTTGGGCTGGGCTCTTTCCATAACTTGGCTACTGTTAATAGTGCTGCTATAAACCCTGGGGTGCATGTGCTCCTTGGAATCGGCACTTTTGTATCCTTTGGATAAATACCTGGTAGTACAATTTCTGAGTGGTAGGGTAGTTCTATTTTTTTTTAAAGATTGATTGATTGATTTATGATAGACACAGAGAGAGAGAGAGAGAGAGGCAGAGAGAGAGAGAGAGGCAGAGACACAGGAGGAGGGAGAAGCAGGCTCCATGCCGGGAGCCCGACGTGGGACTCGATCCCGGGACTCCAGGATCGCGCCCTGAGACAAACGCAGGCGCTAAACCGCTGAGCCACCAGGGATCCCCGGGTAGTTCTATTTTTAACTTTTTGAGGAACCTCCATACTGTTTTCCAGAGTGGCTGTACCAGTTTGCATTCCCACAAACTGTGCAAAAGGGTTCCCCTTTCTCTGCATCCTTGTCAACATCTGTTGTTTCCTATGCTGCTAATTTTAGCCATTCTGACAAGTGTGGGGTGGTATCTCATTGCGGTTTTGAGTTATATTTCCCTGATGATGAGGGATGTTGGGCATCTTTTCATGTGTCTGTTAGCCATCTGGATGTCTTCTTTGGAGAAATGTCTGTTCATGTCTTCTGCCCATCTCTTAACTGGGATTTTTTTATTTTGGGGGCATTGATTTTGATAAGTTCTTTATAGATTTTGGATACTAACCCTTTATCCAATATGTCATTTGCAAATATCTTCTTCCATTCTGTTGGTTCCCTTTTAGTTTTATTGTTTCCTTTGCTGTGCAGAAGCTTTTTGTCTTGATGAGGTCCCAGTAGTTCATTTTTGCTTTTGTTTCTCTTGCCTCCAGAGATGTGTCTAGTAAAGAATTTGTGGCAGCTGAGGTCAAAGAGGTTACTGCCTGTTTTCTTTTCTAGGATTTCAATGGTTTCCTGTCTTACATTTAGGTCTTTCATCCATTTTGAATTTTTTTTAATGTATGGTATAAGAAAGTGGTCCAGTTTCATTCTGTGTGTTGCTGCTGTCCAGTTTTCCCAACACCCTTTGTTGAAGAGATTGTCTTTTTTCCCATTGGATATTCTTTCCTGCTCTGTTGAAGATTAGTTGACCATATAGTTGTGGGTCTATTTCTGGGTTCTGTATTCTGTTCCGTTGATCTATGTGTCTGTTTTTGTGCCAGAACCATACTGTCTTGATGATTACAACTTTGTAATACAGCTTGAAGCCTGGGGTTGTGATACCTCCACTTTGTTTTTCTTTTTCAACATTACTTTGGCTATTTGGGATCTTTTGTGGTTCCATACGCATTTTAGGATGGTTTGCTCTAATTCTGTGAAAAATGCTGGTGGTATTTTGATGGGGATTGCAGTAAATCTGTAGATTGCTTTGGGTAGTAGAGACATTTAACAATATTTGTTCTTTCAATCTGTGAGCATGGAATGTTTTTCCACATCTTTGTGTCCTCTTCAGTTTCTTTCATCAGCATTTTATAGTTTTCAGAGTCCAGGGCTTTCACCTCTTTGGTTACATTTATTCCTCGGTGACTTATGGTTTTAAGGGCAATTGTAAATGGGGTGTACTCCTTGATTTCTCTTTCTGGAGCTTCATCATTGGTGTACAGAAATACATTAAGGTTATATCCTGTGACTTTGCTGAATTCATGAGGCAGTTCTAGCAATTTTTTGGTGGAGTCTTTTGAGTTTTCTACATAGAGTAGCATGTCTTCTTTAAGGAGTGAAAGTTTTGGCTTCTTCCTTGCTAATTTGGATGCCTTTTATTTATTTATTTTTTGTTGTCTGATTGGTGAGGCTAGGGCTTACAGTAGTATATTGAACAACAGTGATGAGAGTGGACATCCTTGTTGTATTCCTGATCTTAGGGGAAAACCTTTTAGTTTTCACCATTTAGGATGATGTGATCTTTGGGTCTTTCATTTACTGCCTTTATTTTATTATGTTCCTTGTATACCTACTTTCTTGAGGGATTATATCAAGAAAATATGCTGTACATTGTTAAATGACTTTTTGCATCTATTGAGAGGATCATATGGTTCATGATCTTTCTTTTATTAATGTAGTGCATCATCACTACATCAATTTGTGGATGTTAAACCACCTTTGCAGCCCAGCGATAAATCCCACTTGATCATATTGGTAGTATCTTGTCAAGAATTTTTGCATCGGGGAGAGGGGCAAGATGGCGGAAGAGTAGGGTCTCCAAATCACCTGTCTCAACCAAATTACCTAGAAAACCTTCAAATTATCCTGAAAATCTATGAATTCGGCCTGAGAATTAAAGAGAGAACACCTGGAATGCTACAGTGAGAAGAGTTCGGCTTCTATCAAGGTAGGAATACGGGGGAAAAAAGAAATAAAGAAACAAAAGGCATCCAAGGGGGAAGGGCCCCGCAAGGAGCCGGGCTGGGGCCCGGGCGATTGTCCTCGGGACAGGAGAGCCCCGTCCCGGAGAAGCAGGAGCTGCACCAACCTTCCAGGGCAGAAAGGGGCTCGCAGGGAGTTGGAGCAGGACCCCAGGAGGGCAGGTATGCCCTCAGGCTCCCTGGGACAGTAACAGAGCAACTGCGCACCCAGGAGAGTGCGCCGAGCTCCCTAAGGGCTGCAGCGCAAACGGCGGGATCCGGAGCAGCTCGGAGGGGCTCGGGGGCGGCTCCGTGAAGGGGGATGCGGGGCGGGAGCGGGAATCCAACATGCAGGCCCTGGAGCACAGGGCGCCGGGACACAGCCCAGGATCCGGCCTCCCCCCGGGACAGGCAGAGGCCGGGAGGGCCCAGGACAGCAAGGACGCTCCTGCCAGAGCTGAGCAGATCAGCGGCCCCGCCCCCGGAGCCTCCAGGCTCCTGCAGACAGAGAGCTCTGTAGTTACTGCGGGAGCTGACTCCAGGGCTCCAGAGCTGGCCGCCGCCACAGGGGTTGTTCCTCCTGTGGCCTCACGGGGTAAACACCCCCCACTGAGCCCTGCACCAGGCAGGGGGCAGAGCAGCTCCCCCAAGTGCTAACACCTGAAAATCAGCACAACAGGCCCCTCCCCCAGAAGACCAGCTAGACAGACAATTTCCAGGGGAAGCCAAGGGACTTAAAGTACACAGAATCAGAAGATACTCCCCCGTGGTTCTTTTTTTCTTTTTTCTTTTTGTTGTTGTTTTGTTTTGTTTTGCTTTTTGTTTCCTTCCCCCACCCCTTTTTTTTCCTTTCTTTCTTTTTCTTTCTCTTTTTCTTCTTTTTTTCTTCCTTTTTTTTTCTCTTTCTCTTTTCTTTCCTTCTTTCTCTCTTTTTCCCAATACAAATTGCTTTTGGCCACTCTGCACTGAGCAAAATGACTAGAAGGAAAACCTCACCTCAAAAGAAAGAATCAGAAACAGTCCTCTCTCCCACAGAGTTACAAAATCTGGATTACAATTCAATGTCAGAAAGCCAATTCAGAAGCACTATTATACAGCTACTGGTGGCTCTAGAAAAAAGCATAAAGGACTCAAGAGACTTCATGACTGCAGAATTTAGAGCTAATCAGGCAGAAATTAAAAATCAATTGAATGAGATGCAAATCAAACTAGAAGTCCTAAGGACTAGGGTTAACGAGGTGGAAGAACGAGTGAGTGACATAGAAGACAAGTTGATAGCAAAGAGGGAAACTGAGGAAAAAAGAGACAAACAATTAAAAGACCATGAAGATAGATTAAGGGAAATAAACGACAGCCTGAGGAAGAAAAACCTACGTTTAATTGGTGTTCCCAATGGCGCCGAAAGGGACAGAGGACCAGAATATGTATTTGAACAAATTCTAGCTGAAAACTTTCCTAATATGGGAAGGGAAACAGGCATTCAGATCCAGGAAATAGAGAGATCCCCCCCTAAAATCAATAAAAACCGTTCAACACCTCGACATTTAATAGTGAAGCTTGCAAATTCCAAAGATAAAGAGAAGATCCTTAAAGCAGCAAGAGACAAGAAATCCCTGACTTTTATGGGGAGGAGTATTAGGGTAACAGCAGACCTCTCCACAGAGACCCGGCAGGCCAGAAAGGGCTGGCAGGATATATTCAGGGTCCTAAATGAGAAGAACATGCATCCAAGAATACTTTATCCAGCAAGGATCTCATTCAAAATGGAAGGAGAGATAAAGAGCTTCCAAGACAGGCAGCAACTGAAAGAATATGTGACCTCCAAACCAGCTCTGCAAGAAATTTTAAGGGGGACTCTTAAAATTCCCCTTTAAGAAGAAGTTCAGTGGAACAATCCACAAAAACAAGGACTGAATAGATATCATGATGACACTAAACTCATATCTCTCAATAGTAACTCTGAACGTGAACGGGCTTAATGACCCCATCAAAAGGCGCAGGGTTTCAGACTGGATAAAAAAGCAGTACCCATCTATTTGCTGTCCACAAGAGACTTATTTTAGACAGAAGGACACCTACAACCTGAAAATAAAAGATTGGAGAACCATTTACCATTCGAATGGTCCTCACAAGAAAGCAGGGATAGCCATCCTTATATCAGATAAACTAAAATTTACCCCGAACACTGTAGTGAGAGATGAAGAGGGACACTATATCATACTTAAAGGATCTATCCAACAAGAGGACTTAACAATCCTCAATATATATGCCCCGAATGTGGGAGCTGCCAAATATATAAATCAATTATTAACCAAATACTTAGATAATAATACACTTATACTTGGTGACTTCAATCTAGCTCTTTCTATACTCGATAGGTCTTCTAAGCACAACATCTCCAAAGAAACGAGAGCTTTAAATGATACACTGGACCAGATGGATTTCACAGATATCTACAGAACTTTACATCCAAACTCAACTGAATACACATTCTTCTCAAGTGCACATGGAACTTTCTCCAGAATAGACCACATACTGGGTCACATATCGGGTCTGAACTGATACCATAAGATTGGGATCGTCCCCTGCATATTTTCAGACCATAATGCCTTGAAATTAGAACTAAATCACGGGATCCCTGGGTGGCCCAGCGGTTTGGCGTCTGCCTTTGGCCCAGGGCGCGATCCTGGAAACCCGGGATCGAATCCCACATCGGGCTCCCGGTGCATGGAGCCTGCTTCTCCCTCTGCCTGTGTCTCTGCCTCTCTCTCTCTCTCTGTGAGACTATCATAAATAAAAATAAAAATAAAAAAAAAAGAACTAAATCAGAACAAGAAGTTTGGAAGGACCTCAAACACGTGGAGGTTAAGGACCATCCTGCTAAAAGATGAAAGGGTCAACCAGGAAATTAAGGAAGAATTAAAAAGATTCATGGAAACTAAGGAGAATGAAGATACAACCGTTCAAAATCTTTGGGATGCAGCAAAAGCAGTCCTAAGGGGGAAATACATTGCAATACAAGCATCCATTCAAAAACTGGAAAGAACTCAAATACAAAAGCTAACCTTACACCTAAAGGAGCTAGAGAAAAAACAGCAAATAGATCCTATACACAGCAGAAGAAGAGAGTTAATTAAGATTCGAGCAGAACTCAACGAAATCGAGACCAGAAGAACTGTGGAACAGATCAACAGAACCAGGAGTTGGTTCTTTGAAAGAATTAATAAGATACATAAACCATTAGCCAGCCTTATTAAAAAGAAGAGAGAGGAGACTCAAATTAATAAAATCATGAATGAGAAAGGAGAGATCACTACCAACACCAAGGAAATACAAACAATTTTAAAAACATATTATGAACAGCTATACGCCAATAAATTAGGCAATCGAGAAGAAATGGACGCATTCCTGGAAAGCCACAAACTACCAAAACTGGAACAGGAAGAAATAGAAAACCTGAACAGGCCAATAACCAGGGAGGAAATTGAAGCAGTCATCAAAAACCTCCCAAGACACAAGAGTCCAGGGCCAGATGGCTTCCCAGGGGAATTCTATGAAACGTTTAAAGAAGAAACCATACCTATTCTCCTAAAGCTGTTTGGAAAGATAGAAAGAGATGGAGTACTTCCAAATTCGTTCTATGAGGCCAGCATCACCTTAATTCCAAAACCAGACAAAGACCCGACCAAAAAGGAGAATTACAGACCAATATCCCTGATGAACATGGATGCAAAAATTCTCAACAAGATACTGGCCAATAGGATCCAACACTACATTAAGAAAATTATTCACCATGACCAAGTAGGATTTATCCCCGGGACACAAGGCTGGTTCAACACCCGAAAAACAATCATTGTGATTCATCATATCAGCAAGAGAAAAACCAAGAACCATATTATCCTCTCATTAGATGCAGAGAAAGCATTTGACAAAATACAGCATCCATTTCTGATCAAAACTCTTCAGAGTGTAGGGATAGAGGGAACATTCCTCAACATCTTAAAAGCCATCTACGAAAAGCCCACAGCAAATATCATTCTCAATGGGGAAGCACTGGGAGCCTTTCCCCTAAGATCAGGAACAAGACAGGGATGTCCACTCTCACCACTGCTATTCAACATAGTACTGGAAGTCCTAGCCTCAGCAATCAGACAACAAAAAGACATTAAAGGCATTCAAATTGGCAAAGAAGAAGTCACACTCTCCCTCTTCGCCGATGACATGATACTCTACATAGAAAACCCAAAAGTCTCCATCCCAAGATTGCTAGAACTCATACAGCAATTCAGTAGCGTGGCAGGATACAAAATCAATGCCCAGAAGTCAGTGGCATTTCTATACACTAACAATGAGACTGAAGAAAGAGAAATGAAGGAGTCAATCCCATTTACAATTGCACCCAAAAGCATAAGATACCTAGGAATAAACCTAACCAAAGAGGTAAAGGATCTATACCCTCAAAACTATAGAA
The DNA here is from genome assembly GCF_011100685.1 of Canis lupus familiaris. NCBI lineage: Eukaryota > Metazoa > Chordata > Mammalia > Carnivora > Canidae > Canis > Canis lupus. The sequence goes on along the minus strand of NC_049260.1, from coordinate 54,575,316 downwards.
CACTTCTGAAAGAAATTGAGGAAGACACAAAGAGATGGAAAAATATTCCATGCTCATGGATTGGCAGAATTAATATTGTGAAAATGTCAATGTTACCCAGGGCAATATACGCGTTTAATGCAATCCCTATCAAAATACCATGGACTTTCTTCAGAGAGTTAGAACAAATTATTTTAAGATTTGTGTGGAATCAGAAAAGACCCCGAATAGCCAGGGGAATTTTAAAAAAGAAAACCATATCTGGGGGCATCACAATGCCAGATTTCAGGTTGTACTACAAAGCTGTGGTCATCAAGACAGTGGGGTACTGGCAGAAAAACAGACACATAGATCAATGGAACAGAATAGAGAATCCAGAAGTGGACCCTGAACTTTATGGTCAACTAATATTCGATAAAGGAGGAAAGACTATCCATTGGAAGAAAGACAGTCTCTTCAATAAATGGTGCTGGGAAAATTGAACATCCACATGCAGAAGAATGAAACTAGACCACTCTCTTGCACCATACACAAAGATAAACTCAAAATGGATGAAAGATCTAAATGTGAGACAAGATTCCATCAAAATCCTAGAGAAGAACACAGGCAACACCCTTTTTGAACTCGGCCACAGTAACTTCTTGCAAGATACATCCACGAAGGCAAAAGAAACAAAAGCAAAAATGAACTATTGGGACTTCATCAAGATAAGAAGCTTTTGCACAGGAAAGGATACAGTCAACAAAACTCAAAGACAACCTACAGAATGGGAGAAGATATTTGCAAATGACATATCAGATAAGGGCTAGTTTCCAAGATCTATAAAGAACTTATTAAACTTATTAAACTCAACACCAAAGAAACAAACAATCCAATCATGAAATGGGCAAAAGACATGAGCAGAAATCTCACAGAGGAAGACATAGACATGGCCAACATGCATATGAGAAAATGCTCTGCATCACTTGCCATCAGGGAAATACAAATCAAAACCACAATGAGATACCACCTCACACCAGTGAGAATGGGGCAAATTAACAAGGCAGGAAACAACAAATGTTGGAGAGCATGCGGAGAAAAGGGAACCCTCTTACACTGTTGGTGGGAATGTGAACTGGTGCAGCCACTCTGGAAAACTGTGTGGAGGTTCCTCAAAGAGTTAAAAATAGACCTGCCCTACGACCCAGAAATTGCACTGTTGGGGATTTACCCCAAAGATACAGATGCAATGAAACGCCGGGACACCTGCACCCCGATGTTTATAGCAGCAATGGCCATGATAGCCAAACTGTGGAAGGAGCCTCGGTGTCCAACGAAAGATGAATGGATCAAGAAGATGTGGTTTATGTATACAATGGAATATTACTCAGCTATTAGAAATGACAAATACCCACCATTTGCTTCAACGTGGATGGAACTGGAGGGTATTATGCTGAGTGAAGTAAGTCAGTCGGAGAAGGACAAACATTATATGTTCTCATTCATTTGGGGAATATAAATAATAGTGAAAGGGAATAGAAGGGAAGGGAGAAGAAATGTGTGGGAAATATCAGAAAGGGAGACAGAACGTAAAGACTCCTAACTCTGGGAAACGAACTAGGGGTGGTAGAAGGGGAGGAGGGAGGGGGGTGGGAGTGAATGGGTGACGGGCACTGGGGGTTATTCTGTATGTTGGTAAATTGAACACCAATAAAAAATAAATTAAAAAAAAAGAATTTTTGCATCCATGTTCATCATGGATATTAGTTTGTAATTCTCCTTTTCAGTGGGGTCTTTGTCTGATTTTGGGATCAAGGTAATGTTTGCCACCTAGAATGAGTTTGGAAGTTTTCCTTCCATTCCTGTTTTTTTGGAACAATTTCAGAAAAATAGGTATCAATTCTTCTTTAAATGTTTGGTAGAATTCCCCAGGAAAGCCATCTGGACTCTTGTTTATTGTGAGATTTTTGATTACTGATTCAATTTCTTTTTTTTTTTTTTCTGATTCAATTTCTTTGCTGGATATGGGTCTGTTCAAATTTTCTACTTTTTCCTGTTTCAGTTTTGGTAGTTTATGTTTCTAGGAATTTATTCATTTCTTCCAGATTGTTCAATTTGTTCACATATATTTACACATAATAATATTCTCTTATAATTGTATTTGTATTTGTATATTGTACAGTGTTTGTTCTGATCTCTCCTCTTTCATTTGTGATTTTATTCATTTGGATATTTTCTCTTTGGCTAGGGGTTTATCAATTTTGTTAAGTTTTTCAAAGAACCAGCTCCTAGTTTCATTGATCTTTTCTATTGTTTTTGAAATTTCTATATCACTTATTTCTGCTCTAATCTTAAATATTTCCCTCCTTTTTTTGGCTGGGGGCTTAATTTGTTGTTCTTTTTCCAGCTCCTTTAGGTGTAAGTTTTATGTATATTTGAAACTTTTCTTGCTTCTTGAGGAAGGCCTATATTGCTATATACTTGCTTTTATGACTGTCTTTGCTGCATCCCAAAGGTTTTTGGGTGTTGTGTTTTCATTTTCTTTTGCTTCCATGAATTGCTTTATTTCTTTAATTTCCTGGTTAACTCATTCATTCTTTAGAAGGATATTCTTTAACCCCCAAGTGTTTATGGTCTTTCCATTTTTTTTTCCTGTGGTTGACTTCAAATTTCAGAGTGGTGTGATCTGAAAATATGAATGGTATGATCTCAATATTTTTGTTCCGGGTGACACCTGACATGACACCCAGTTCATGATCAATTCTGGAGAATGTTCCATGTGCACTCAAAAAGAACATATATTTTGCTGCTTTAAGATGAAATGTTCTGAATATATCTGTTAAGTCCACCTGATCCAGTGTGTCATTCAAATCCATCAATTCATGGTTGACCTCCTGTTTAGAATATCAGTCCATTGCTGTGATTTGGGTGTCAGAGTCCCCTATTGTCATTGCATTATTATCAATGAGTTTCCTTAAGTTTGTTATTAATTGATTTATATATTTGGCTGCTCCCAAGTTGGGGGCATAAATATTTACAATCATTAGATCTTGTTGGATAGACCCTCTACTATGATATAGTGCCCTTCTTCACTTCTTATTTCAGTCTTTGGTTTAAAATCTAGTTTGAAAAAATAAAATAAAATAAAATCTAGTTTGTCTGATTAAGTATGGCTATTTCCACTTTCTTTTGATGTCCATTAGCATGATAAATTGTTCTCTACTCCCTCGCTTTCAATTTGGATATGTCTTTGGGTCTAAAATTGCTTTTCTAAGCAGCACAATGACGGGTCTTATTTTTTTTTAATCCATTCTGATACTCTCTGTCTTTTGATTGGAGCATTTAGTCCATTTACATTCAGAGTAATTACTGATAAATATGAATTTACTGACATTCTATTACCTGTAAAGCCACTGTTCCTGTAGATAATCCCTGTTCCTTTCTTTCTTGCTTTTGGTCTCTCTTTCCCACTCAAAGGATCCCCTTTAATATTTCTTGCAGAGTTGGTTCAGTGTCCATAAACTCCCTCAGTTTTTGCCTGTCTTGGAAACTCTTTATCTCTCCTTCTATTCTGAATAATAACCTTGCTGCATATAGTATTCTTGGCTGCATATTTTTCCCATTGAACACATCGAATATATCATGACACTTTCTTCTGGCCTGCCGTGTTTCTGTGGATAGGTCTGTTTGCTAACCTTTTATTTCTACCCTTGAAGGTTAATGATCTTTTGTCCCTCACTGCTTTCAGAATTCTTTTTTTTTATTTCTCAAGTTTCACTATAGTGTATCTTTGTGTTGACCTATTTTTGTTGATTTCTAAGGGGAATTCTCTGTGCCTCTTGGACTTGAATGCCTATTTCCTTCCTCAGATTAGGGAAGTTTTCAGCTATAATTTGTTCAAATAAACTTTCTGCCCCCCCCCAACTCTTCTTCTTCTGGTACTCTTATGATATGGATATTATTGTGCTCTGTGGAATTGCTGAGTTAGCTAAGTCTATATTCATGACCTAATAGTTCTTTCCCTCTTCTTTTTAGCTACATTATTTTCCATAATTTTATCTTCTGTATCACATTTATATTCCTCTACTTTCATCCTCATTGTGATTACATCCAGTTCGTTTTGCATATCAGTTATACCATTAAAAAAATTAAATTTTAAAAGATTTTGTTTATTTAATAGAGGGGGAGAGAGCACAAGCAGGGGGAGTGGCAGGCAGAAGGAGAGGGAGAAGCAGACTCCCCGAGGAGCAGGGAACCCACTGTGGGGCTTGAACCCAGGACCCTGGGATCATAACCTGAGCTGAAGGCAGACACTTAACCCACTGAGCCACCCTGGCACCTAGTTATAGCATTTTTTATTTTGGCCTGACTAGTTCTTAGGTCTTTTATCTTTACCCTCAGGGGTTCTCTGGTGTTTTCTATATGTCTTTCAAGTCCAGCTACTATTCTTATGACTATTGTTCTAAATTCTTTTTTTTAAAGATTTTATTCATTTATTCACAAGACACACACACACACACACACACACAGAGAGAGAGAGAGAGAGAGAGAGAGAGAGAGAGGCAGAGACACAGGCAGAGGGAGAAGCAGGCTCCATGCAGGGAGCCCGACATGGGACTCTATCCCGGGTCTCCAGGATCACGCCCTGGACCGAAGGTGGCGCCAAACTGCTGAGCCACTGGGGCTGCCCCTAAATTCTTTTTCAGCTATATTGCTTATATCTGTTTTGAGCAAATCCGTGGCTGTCATTTCTTCTTGATCTTTCTTTTGAGAAATCCTCCATCTTGTCATTATGTCTAGGTTTCTGTCTTTTGTGTGTTATGAAAGTTTGTTATGTTTCCTGCTCCCGAGATTAATAGTATATTAAGAAGGGGTCATACACTGTCCAGGGCCTGGCACTTCATGAAGTATTTCTAGTATAAGCTGTGTGCACTCTGATGTTGTGTTTTGGCAGCTCTTTTCTATATTCAGTCCTCTGCAGAGTTCCTCGTTGCTTGCAGTGGGCATTTGCACTTTTAACTAGGTGTCCTTTTATTTGTTTGTTAAAGTCTGTTAAAAAAAAAGCCTGATCCAGGAAAAAAGTAAAAGGAATAGCAAACAACCAAACAAAAAACTATAAGCCTGATTATAAAGAAAAAAAATGAGGAAAAAAGAAAAGAAAAAATAAAGAAGCCTAATCCAAAAAAAGAGAAAAGGAAACAAACCAACAAATGAAAAAAAACACTAAAAGACTGATTCCAAAGAAAAAAGAAAAATAGAAAATAAATACTAGAAGAAGAAGAAGAAGAAGAAGAAGAAGAAGAAGAAGAAGAAGAAGAAGAAGAAAGAAAGAAAGAAAGAAGAAAGAAAGAAAGAAAGAAAGAAAGAAAGAAAGAAAGAAAGAAAGAAAGAACAAACGAACGAGCTTGGTCCAGAACTGAAACTGACACTTTGGATCACTCTATGATGACTTGTACATGCAGGGTGCTTGTGTTGGTCTTCTGAGGGAGAGGCCCCCACTGTGCTGCCTCACAGTCAGATATGCCTTAGTAAAGATGTATGGTGCTGGGGGCAGCATATGGTATGAGTCCAGCCTCCACTGGAGGTGCTGTGTTTCTCTCTGAAGTCCAACTGTGCCAGTGGGTTGGGGGAAGATGGTATCGCCCTGCCTTTTTGTCCCCAGGTAGGGGAACTCCCGGCTGCTGCTGTTCAGGAGGCCCTCGCAGAAAAGTGAACAATCTCCCTTCCAGTGTCCTAGGCTTTCATCAGATCCCTGCACCTACCCAACCTGCCTGTAACTGGGCCATCAACATGCCTGGCCACTGTTCTATGTTTTATCTCTGGCCAGCAGCTGGTATTCAGAATTCCAACTCTTAAAGGGCCTGGCAAGGGAAGGACATGCTCCCCTCCCTGGAGGGAGAGACTCACAGCACTGCACCAGGCAGGCATCATTCTGTCCCGGAAAAGCAGTCATGTGGTCACCCAAGTGCCTGGAGTCTATGGTGAAGTATAGCAAAAAGCTGCAACCAGGTTATCTGCCCTCAGTGCATCTCTGTCCCCTGCTGTGGAATTGTTGCTGAATGGCACCAGGCGGGGATTTTGTCCTTAACTAGGCAACATACCTTTTCCCAAATGTATTCCAGGAAGGGGAAGATTCTTTCCCAGAGCGACCGAAGGGAATCCCCATACCATGGTCCCTTGCATGAACCCTACGTGCTGCTCTCTCGCTTTCTTCATGAAAAGGGCTCCTTCCCCTCCATGGCACTATGCTTTTTTCTCCCCCAATTCACATCTCTGAACCTTGCATCTGACATATTCTCTTCCTCCAGTTGTACAGATTGTTTTCTTATCAAATTGATTTCCTAGTTGTCCAAAATGATTTGATGTTGATCTAGCTGTGTTTGAGTGATGAAGCAAGCCCAGGGTACCCCCCCCCCTACTCCATCATCTTAACTCCTTCTCTACCCCAAATCCTTTTACTTTTGAAGTATTATTTCTATCATTCCAACCAAGAAATTTTGGTTAATCTCTGAGTCCCCTCTCTTCTGCTTCAAATTATCTATTAAGTTATCCTTCAAGTCCCATTTGTCCACATAGTTCTGGGGTTCAGAGAGCTCAGTCATAAATTTCTAACTTCCCACACATACTATATTGATGTCTGCCCAGAATTAAACTGCAGGTTGTTCCTCCCTCTGGGACTTCATTATTATACATCCACAACTTTTTCACATTCCTATTTCTGCTGAAGTTTTGGTTTGCCAGTATCCTATGCATCCAATTATAATTGGATAGTACCAGTTATGTCAAAATTCTTCTGGGAGTTAGCCATGACAAAGCACACAACCATTCTTCTTCCTTTCCTAGACAGCTACAGAACTCCTACAGCGCTCATAGTCTGTAAGACTCATTTTGATCCTTTATCCTCTACTGTCTTCCAATGATCTCTCATAATAATACAATGTTTTATAAGTGAATGGCCCTGGTTTCACTAATGATAATCATAACTTACATATATACTTGTTTGAGTCAATCATAATCTTGCAGCATGAGTGCTTCTTTGTGGTTTAAAAAAATGTGCTTGAAGTAAACTGTGGACTGAGTAGTAGGACTGAGAGTGACTCTACTCCTGACTGACACTTTTATAGCCTTGGACAAGTTACATAATCTTTAATTTTCTTATCTGTAAATAGGGGATAATAATAGTACTTTGGTCATAAAGTAGTTGTAGGTTTAGTACAGCATCCAGCATTTAATATACATTCAATAAATGCTAGTATTACTATATTAAAATTAATCTCCAATTATACTGGTTGGATACTTTGAGGGTTAAAAATGAAGAAACAAATCTGCATTTTCATCGTAGTATTAGTTCAAAATACAATTCCAGAATCCTCATATCTGCTGCATCTCTAATTGGAAAAAAATGGGTAGAATTTAAAAAGGCTTTACCATTCTATGCTAACTTACTTCAAAATTGTGTGATTTACTGTTTATATAGAACAATTACACCCAATAGCTTTACTGTACATGATTAGTGTCTTGTAGAATATATTCATGTATCAAATATAAAAATGTATAGATAATCTCCAACTTGCCATAGGGCTGTATTTAAAAACATTTAGATTGAACTATATGAAATTATTGTTTTGTGTCCAAAATGCTTGAATATCAGTAATTTCACACAGATCAACTAAGCAGTATTTTTAAATCACTTGATTGGAATTTAAAATGGATTTCCCCATAGAATCAGCTTAATAAAGTCTGGCTGGGTTTCCACATAAAGCCCATAGACAGTTACTTAACCTACAATATGAGTAAGCACTCATACTATTAATATAAATCCAAACTGCTATTTATAATAAAATCTCAATCATTTGGAACTCTAGAAGAAGTCATTCTGGATAAAACAGTTTTCTTGACAACTTCGCTGAAACTTCAGCTATTTGGATAGAAACCAGTCTATAATCTATGATTTAATTGAGGGTTTACTGAATACATGGAAGACTATTTGTTTGTACAGTAAAAGGCCCCAGTACATTATGGTTTTAGGTTTGAAAAAGTACAATTACATTACAGAGCAATACATGCTTTGTTAGAATTGTACAGTTCTCTGAGAGCAAGAGAAAATCATCTAATACAGACTGGGAGTGAATAAGCCTTCTTGGAGGAGGTGCTACCTCTGAGTCCTGAAGGATATTGAGGATTCAGTTGTGAATGGGAAGCCAAAAAGGAATTCTAGGCAAAAAGAGCATCGTGTTTAGAGGTTCAGGGGAAAGAGAATAGCATTTTTTAAAAACTCAAGTACCTTAGAATAAATGGTGGGAGGGAAGGAGGGATGGCAAAAAATGAGCCAAGAGACATTAAATAAGAGCCAAATCATGTTAGGAAATTTAGGCTTTATCCTGCAGGAGGGGTATCCTCTGAAGGTTTTTCCTCTGTAAGTGTTCGTACCTTATGAAAATCTGAGCTATAATTTATATATAGCAAAATACACACATTTTAAGCACACAGTTTGAAGAATTTTGAAAAACACACACACCTTTGTAATCACCACCAAAATCAAGATATAATACATTTACATTACTCCAGAATTTTCCCTTGTGCCCCTCCCAGTCATTCCTCAGCAATATTCCCTAATCCAGGAAACCACTCTTTTGACTTCTATCACCATAGCTTAGTTTTTCTCATTCTAGAACTTCAAGCATATGGAATCATACAATATGATTGAATTACTTTTGTGTGTTGTATGTCTTCCTTTCAATATGTCTATGAAACTTATCCATGTTGTTTTGGGTATCAGTAGTTCCTTCCTATTTATTGCTAAATAGTATTTTATTATATGGACATACCATAATTTTTTAATGCATTCATCTATTGAGGGACATTTGGGTTAATTCCAGTTTGGGGCTATTATGAATAAAGCTGATGTGAGCATTCATGTATGCATCTTTCTGGGGACATGTTTTCATTTTTCTTGGGTAAACACCTCAGGGTAGAACTTCTGGGTTATACAGTATGTATTTGTTGTGAGGAACTGCTAAATGGTTTTCGAGAATGACTATACCATTTTATACTCCCACCAGCAATGTATGGGAGTTAAAGTGCTGTGCACCTTTACTATACTTAACATTGTCAATATTTTTTATTTAAACCATTCTTGTGGCTGTAGTGTTTCATTGTGGTTGGTCTTTGAATTCTTAACTTTTTAAAAAGGCTTTTTTCCTCTTAACTTGCCATCAACTATTTGATTTCACTTCACCTACTATAACATCTTTTCCAATCCCTTTAAATTTACTGCTCATAAAAAATTTACTGTTTATAATCTGCTATAGGATTGACATCTTGTTAAAACTTATTAGAATCATGCACAAACAGAATAAACAGGGAGTCAGTGCATTTTTGTTTTTTTTTTTGTTTGTTTTTTTTTTTTTTTTAATTTTATTTATTTATGATAGTCACATAGAGAGAGAGAGAGGCAGAGACACAGGCAGAGGGAGAAGCAGGCTCCATGCAGGGAGCCCGACGTGGGATTCGATCCCGGATCTCCAGGATCGCGCCCCGGGCCAAAGGCAGGCACCAAACCGCTGTGCCACCCAAGGATCCCTCTCTGGCACTTTAAAGGCCATTTGTTTACTGCTTGATTCCTGGTTGTGGTCTGGATAGGTGAATTTGTCCAGGAAACTGAGTTTTACACAGGTATGTTATTACAGTATAATGCTATTTCTAGGAAAAAGAAATTTTGAAGTCCAAATGGAGAACCTCCTTGCTATCACAAACTACAATTTCAGAATTTTCTACAGTTTTTGTGTTCCTTCACAGTCTCAGTTTCTGAGTGTTCTGGTAGGGCCTCTAGTATGTTTTTGTGTCCTGGTGGCAATAGTAAGAAAATAAGATCATATATTAATTTTTCCAAAGGGTCTTATGGGAGTTGGTGAGAACTCAAGCTCCCAGAGGAGGAAGGCTAAGGGAGAAACAAACCCCTTCATATAGCAGAAACAACCTTAGCTCCCATGGGTAGTAGGAGTAGCTTCAAGTCCCTTAAGAGAGGCTCTGAGGAGTACAGAACATTCATAAATCAAGTGTTTATTAGAAGGGGATTGCCTATACATGAAAAATTTTTTAATATAGTTTCTATTTTCTTAATAAAAAACAGATGAAAACAACATGAAACACTGCTTCAACTGAAAGAGGATCTCTATTCATAATACCCTTATTTGAGTCAGAGATAAGATGGGAAACTATCCTCTGTTTAATATAATTGCAAAGACAAAAATCAGTGGCTACTCATACAAAAAGTCTAAAATTCTAGCTTGAATTTTGCATCCATCAGCATGACCTCCAGAGGCGAGTTGCAAAATATGAACAAAACAGCCTTCTCTCTTTCAATATTGCTTTCTTATTGCACAAGAGAGGAGGCATCAGGAATGTTGGCCACAGCCAGACATTTTGCTCAAGGGAAAAAAATTAATTCTTTACATTTTATTAACTGATTACATCCTTGTTTCCTATGGTAAAGTTACATGGTAAACAGCACCTACAGATTATAGGGGTCTCAGCTGGAAACAATTCGTTAACAGTGAGACATGAGGGATATATCCATTACAGCTAGTGACTCTCTAGATATTGCTACATATTTTTTCTAATATCTAAACCAACAAAATTATTTGATACTTTTTTTCTCTTTTTACCAAGACATAGAGTCAATTTAATTCATTTTTATATTTTATGGTTGATGTATTTGATTGTATTAGATTATGCATAGAAAATTATTCATAAGCTTCTTGAAAGTAGAGGCACACAGTAGACCCCTAATAAATATCTATCTGTTGGAAGAATAATAGGACTATCAGTAAACCATTCCTAAAAGCCAGAATTTTATTGGGTCTGATTGGACATCATTTCTTAGGATTAACCACGGAGAGGTAGACTAAGGACTCATTACATTATTGGCAGTAATTAAATCAAAGGGATCTTGGTGGGTCAGAGGCTCTCAAACTTTGTTGTGCATCAGAATCACTAGGCATGAGTGTTAAAATGTAGAAACCTATTACTTTTCCTCCTCAAATTTAGATTGAGTAGGCTAAGGTGAGATCCTAGAGTCTGACTTTTCAACTTGCTCACTATGAGATTTTGATGCAGGAGGTCTCTGAACCGTATTTCAAGAAACTGCTATATTGTTCATTCTTTAACTGGTTTGTTATCTGGAGACTGAAAAGTCTGTCTTTTTTTGCTACTTATAAAATAGGGCTCTCACATAGATTATGGTTTTATTCTGTCATTTTATTCTGTCATTCCTAGAGTTAATTTGTTTATAGAAACTGGTACGTCATCTCTCTCAAGAGGAGGCAGGTACCTACCAGGCTTTCTGAAACTGGCAAATCACTGATTTCTTTAAAAAGATTTATCCTTCAATGTTCTTAAATAAGTCTATTTTGCTTATTGCAACCATGGCCATCACTACCATCACCCGTAAGTAATTACCAGGGACCTTAAAATAAATAAAATAAAATCATTTATACCCTGAGGTATTTAACAAAATCTCCATGTGATTCTACCATAGCAAGTTATGAGCATCCCAGTACAACCAAGTGAAGTAGAATTGCCCAAAATAGTTTGAGTATGTCATGGATATAAAATGAATACAGAAACTGGTACTGAACACTCTTCCAATCTTATAAAAACCCTTAACACGGTCTGATTTTCAACAAAAGGTCTGGAGAGGGTCACTCAGGGTGCTGAACAAGCCCTGAGTCTTACCATATGGAGGGCAGTGAATTAGATAATATCTTTAACATATACAGACAAACAACACACAATCCCAAGTTGCTTTTCGGGGCAATCATAGCACTACATAACAGGGGCAGTAGTGTTTTAAAAGCAGTGTGACAAGAGGGGAAGCACAATATGTTCTGTTTGCTGAATGGAGTGTGCCAGCTCCTGAGAGCAAGCAAACAAGAACATTCAACATTGATCACAGCATTTCATGGGAGCTGCCTCCCAGCAGGGTGGGGGCTAGATATGACAGCAATTAGCCCAGATGCCAAATGAAATTGGTACCTTGGACATCTCTGGTGTGAATGCCAGGGATTGCGATCCCCTGTTGTAAATATGTCAGATGATGACTGAAATTATGTAGTAAAACTAAACATGGAACCTAAATATAACAGTTTTCACATAGAGCTAAAAGCAGTTACTGAATTCTGCTTCCTAGGTAGTTTGACTTAAAAATCACTGTCCATCAATGCAAAGTGACTGCAAAGTAGAAAGAAAATAAAAAAGAACAGTATCTTTGTTTGAGAAGATTACCGTAGTGTGGTGTCAGCCAGAAATTATACTACAAACCAGTTCAATCTCTGGTTTTTCTTACCTTCCAGTTTTGCGCTGTATGGATCACCTAATACTTGCCAAATAATGCCTTACATATCTTTATTTTTATTTTTTAATATGTTATTTATTTATTCATGAGAGACACAGGCAGAGAGAGAAGCAGGCTCCATGAAGAGAACCTGATGCGGGACTCAATCCTGGGACTCCAGGATCTCACCCTGGAACGAAGGCAGGCACTCAACCGCTGAGCCACCCAGGCGTCCCCTTACATATCTTTAATATTAATTTTCCTCCATTGGTAATAAGCTCCTTAAAGGTAGCTATATTTGTAGGTTCAGAACTTGTGTGAACTTGTATTCTGAACAAGGCGAAATCTGTGTAAGATGCACATCAAAGGGAAGGATGAGTTATTTCAAACACACAACTACTAATGCAAAGGGGGAAAATGGGTTGCTTCTCTAATCATCTATTTCTAGGTTCAGTTCTATTCCTAACAACCAGAACAAAGCTGGAAGCATAGAATATTATTGAGCTGATTCTCATCAATGGACAATGAAGTTGTGTCCAGCTTTTGTATGTCTTTGAAATCCATAACCACCACAGAAGTCACATCTACTTCATTGCAGTGTTCTATTGTCAGAGTTGGAATCATGTTTAACGTGAAGTAGCAAGAGAGAACCACCACTACTGAGATTCTGTATGTCAGCTGGTCTATGAGCATTTAAAGAATGTTCATTGCTGACATTTGCAGAGATGCAATGACATAAGAATAACCAATCATCTTTGGTATGGTGAGCTTTGTGGCATAACCATCAGCAAGGGTGGCATAAGAAATATTCTAAAGGATGCACTAAAGCATAGCTTCAAAAAACATGATGTAGTTGTGGGATGCTTGGGAAAACAGCAGCAGAGACAAGCTTGGAATGCAAGAATATGGAATTTGGAAACTTTTTGAGCAAAGGTTTTTTAGCTGTTGAACACAGAAATACCAATGGTGACAGGCTCTACAAGTAGCAGCTGTAGTCACAAGTCAAAAAGCAGTTTGATTGTATGTCATATAGAAAGGACATCTGGTTGAAGATTTAGTCTTTGTTCCATAGGGTAAAATCAGTAGTAACATCTTTGAATAAGAAGGGTGGCAATATGTACATCCTGGATGTCATTGCCTTCCCTTGGAAGTGTCTGCTTAATCTGTAATTCCTCATTATTCTAAAGCTTAAGACACTTTGATACATAAGGAGAAAAAACATACACTTCTACTTGTAATACCTGGAAATTATTAAAGACTATCATTTGTGAATAGAATCAGTTTCAAATTACAATGTACCTATGGAATTTATAGAAGCACTATTCCAGATAAAACCATTCCAGCAACCCTGAGCTCTGGATTCAGAAAACATTACCCCAAATACATCCTCTTAATTATGAATTCTTAAATGGCTTTTGATAATTTTATATCAATGTTTAGTTTACCTTTACAAAGCTGGACTAATGCAGTAAGATTATGACCAAAATGAGACTGCCTGTGCTATCTATTTAGTTTATTTTTATTTTTTAAAAGATTTTGTTTATTCATGAGAGACACAGATAGAGAGAGAGAGAGAGAGAGAGGCAGAGACAGAAGCAGGCTCCATGCAGGGAGCCCGATGTGGGACTCAATCCCAGGACTCCAGGATCATGCCCTGGGCCAGGGGCAGGCGCTAAACTGCTGAGCCACCCAGGGATTCCCTCTATTTAGTTTAAACAAGGATTTTTCTCTTGTCCAAAATTTCACTATCATCAGCATTCTACAAAATCCATTCTGGTGGCCTAAATCACATAAGCTACCTCTAAGCCATATTTTAACACAATGTTCAAGAACAAGTATAAGGAAGGGTAAAAGAGAACTAGCTAGTGAAAAGAAAGTTGCAACAGTAGAACTTGAGGGGGGAAGGGATAGGACACAGGTAAGAAGCAAATTAAGAAACAGATGGCTATTGGTTGTAAGAGGGTGAAAATGTTCTAAATGTAGAAAAATTAAACAGTGGAAAGGATTTTAGGGAAAGATGCATTATCAGTTTAAGTTGATGCTGAAATATCTTGTGGACAAAAGTTCAACTATTACACCGAGGACTCAGATGATGAAAGAAAGGTTAGAAACAAAAAAAAAAAAAAAAAAAGAAAGGTTAGAAACAATGAGTCCAAACATACCCATGAGGTTGATGGATGAGAATATGAAAATAGGTACCTGGCTAGTAGGATTGGCTCATAGGAATGTGAGTATAGAAAGTGAATCTCAGAGATCAGCCCATAGGAAAAGGTCAGTAAATTTAATTCAAAGGAGAGTCTAAGATACAAGTATCTTAGAGGCGGGGAAGTTAATCAATGGTGAAACACAAATCACTGTGGGGAAAAATAGGGCCTGGGACACAGGTTCAGAACGTTAAACACTGTAAAACTACAATCATCAAGGGGGAGAAAAGGACTGCCAAGAAAACTGGGAGGCCAGGAAAACCATTTCACTGTGAGATTAGATAAATCTAGAATTGTAATGCTGTCCTTAGATAACTTGGCATTTTAGTGCCTCTTGTATCCAAGTGTGGCTAGGCCCTCCCTTGAGGTAAATACAAAACAACTGGTTATGTGACATAATGGCAGACTGATACTGTTTCAGTAGCTATAAAACTGAGAGAGAAAAAAAATTTCAATATGGCTGTTGATTAGAATCCAGCATTAGAGTGTTTCTATGGAAATCCTCTTTTCTCAGAGGAAAATTCCTGACTCTTGCTTATGACCATGACAGTGAGTGAAGAAAGCCTCATGCTGAGTATTGTCTCATAAATCTTTTCCATAGCATCTCAACAGAGGTATCCACTCAAAAAGAAATTAGGATAAAACATAAACAAATGAAATGAAGTAGAGCAAAATACTCTACTCATTAGAGTCAATTTTATGCATATCCATTATTTGATTGTCAGTTTAGGGACTAAAGCCATTTTTCCATGGAGCAATGGAGAATTAGATTTCATTACTGTCTACTAATCTCTTTCACAGAGATTTAACTCTAATGAATCTTCTAATTTCTACTAATGGGTAAACAATATAAGGTTTGTCCAGTTTATAGCTAATTGCTTCTAATTACAAATATACCCCCCAAATTCAGAAAATACTTATAAACTTTAAAATTTGACAAGTATATAGACTTGTGGATCAAGGGAGCTGACTAACCAAATGGTTTTATCTCCTCTTTCTCCCAAGATCCTGTTAAATAAATAAAAAAAAAAAAAATGAAGAGCCACCTGGGTGGCTCAGTGGTTGAGCATCTGCCTTTGGCTCAGGTCATGATCCTGGAATCCTGGAATCAAGTCCTGCATCAGGCTCCCTATAGAGAGCCTCCTTCTCCCTCTGCCTATATCTCTGCATCTCTCTCTGTGTCTCTCATGAATAAATAAATAAAATCCTTTAAAAATAATGAAGAGTATAATAGATGGAATTAGCAGAAAATAGATTTCAATATGTTTCTTAAAGACAGAAAGTAGATATGCTGACTGATAGAGAAAGTCAGAGAAATGACAGAGAGGTCTTACAACCCGGGATGATGCTGGTCTGCTCTGTAGGACCCTAGAGAACTTTGACACTTGGAAATGCTAAGTAAGGGAGTCAATGAGATTAAAACATGAAAAATTATTGAAACCCTGTGTACCGAATTATCTTCTGCTCCTGTGCATAAAACCCCCAGTATTCAGGCATTCATTCCCTAGGCAAAAAAAAAAAAAATTCAGAAGGTTCTTTTTTAAAGAAATTGAGTAACCCATAACTATATACTCAATTAATCTTCAACAAAGCAGGAAAGAATATCTAATGGGAAAAGGACAGCAAATGGTGTTGGGAAAACTGGACAGCACCATGCAAAAGAGTTATACTGGACCACTTTCAAATATCATACACAAAAATAAATTCAAAATGGATGAAAGACCTAAATGTGAGACCTGAAACCATAAAAATCCTAGAACAGAACATAGGCAGTAACCTCTTTGGCATTGGCCATAGCAACTTTTTCCTACATGTCTCCTGAGGCAAGCGGGAAAAAAGGTAAAAATAAAACTATTGGGACTGTACCAAAATAAAAAGCTTCTACACAGCAAAGGAAACTAATCTAAAAGGCAACCTATGTAATAGGAGAAGGTATTTGAAAATGATGTATCTGATAAAGGGTTAATATTATATATATATATAAAGAACTTCTGGCATTCAACACCAAAAAAACCCAAATGATCCAACTAAAAAAGGAGCAGAAGACATGAACACATATTCCTCCAAAGAAGACATACCGATAGCCAACAGACACGAATAAAGATGTTCATCATTACTTACCATCAGGGAAATGCAAACCCAAACTACAACCCATTATGTCCATCAACAGGTGAATGGATGAACTGTTACATCCATACAATAGAATAGTGCTTATCAATAAAAAGGAATTAACTGTTAATACATGTTGTAACATGAATCTCAAATAAGTATACTGAGTGAAAGAAACCAGACCAAAAATTGAGAAAACATTGTATGTTCTATTTATATGAAACTCTAGAAAATAAAAACTAGACAATAGTGACAGCAGATCCGTGGTTGCCTGGGAACGCAGAGGTCACTGGACACTAGAGTGAGTGGAAAGAAATTACAAAGGGGTACGAGGAAACATTTCAGGGTGATGGATATTTTGACATATATTTTGACTGCTTTCATCGGTGTACACATATGTAATACATATGCCAAAACTTAAAAAGTTGGACCATTAAATATTATTTATTAATTAAATTATATAAAGCCATAAAAAGGAATTTCCGTGGCTGAAGAATGAAGCAGGTCATAATTAATCCCTAGCTTGTGTTAAATTTCTGTCATTAGAGAAAGAACATGGGCTTTGGTGCAGGAGTTGGACGAGAGAGGCAAGTTGAACAATGGAGTCAGGAGCTTTGCTTAGACAGCCTCTTATCAACACTCTTTTTCAGGTGAGGATTCTCAGATGCTGGTTTCAGTTCAGTAGTGGCACAAGATTTGTTTTTCAATGTTCTGGTTGCTTTTGAAGTAGCCAAGTCATACACACATGGTGTTTTAAAAAAAAATATGAGGTATGTATATAAAAGCAGGTAATGCAAGCAACATTTCATTGTTCTAACTCTCCCTACCCCCAGTCCTAGTACTCTGAGGTCATTATCTTTAACTCTCTTAACTGTTTCTGCTTAGTTCTTCTGGTGATTACTTCCATACATATTGCTATTATTTGATTTATCTACTTTAGATTTTGTCTATTGATTTGTGCTATGATAAATGAAGCTTTACCTCAATTATTCTACCTCTCATTCCATGTAGTTACTGTGATTTTTAGTTCCTATATTCATTTATTTGAGCGATATACTAAGCCTTGTTCCATAAACTACAGACAGTATCCCTAACTCTGTAAGATAAAGCCATTAGTTTCCTTCTCTTCCCTTTATCTCTCATCTATTCTACCTACTAACACTTGTCATTTGTACTTTTACTTTTCACATTGCCAAGAGGGATAACATTTATGTTTTGCTTTTTATCTGCAAATAACTACCTTTATAATTAAGTATCTTGTGTTTTTGTATATTGGTTATTTACAAACATTGAAAATCAGTATGCAGTATTTATATTGTTGTGTCTATCTAGAATTTTTCTTTCTTCTTTAGGTGCTATTGTCTTCTAGATTTTCTAATTGCCTTCATTTTTTTTTTGTTGCATTGTATGCAGCATCTATAGTTTCTATAATTTCTGAAAGGTGGATAAAATCTTGAGCCCCTGCTTTTCCTTTTTTGCCTTTGAACAGAGCCCTCCTTTCTTTCACTTGGACAGAATGCTCCTTAGGCCTGTTTTGTAACTGTCACACTTGGATTTACTTTTATTTGTTTCTGGTATTAGGTCCACTGTTTCCAGAATCCATTGTATATCTTTGTCTTTCTTCACTACCTCATTTCGCTGGAGTATATCCCTAAGTAACTTCCTTAGAAAAAGGTGAGAGTTGAACTTTAAGTCTTTGAAATCTAGAAATGTGCATCTTTTATTATCAAGATTAATTTATAGTTGGCTAGGAATAAAACTCTAGGCTCAAAATAATTTTCCCTCAGAACTTTGAAGGCATTTCTCCACTGTCCTAACACCCAGTGTTGCTGATGAGATTAACAATCTATTCCAATTCTTGTTCCTTTAACTGTTAATGTTTTTCCTCTGCGGGAGCTCTTGGGATCTTTTTATTGTTGATGTTCTGAAGTTTCATAATGTGTCTAGGGACTGAGCAAAATGACTGGCTACCCCAAATATGAGGCCTGTAAGGCCCACCCATGTGCACTAGAACCATTATGCTTGAGGACCTCCAAATTTCACAATGTAAATCTTTGCTCTGGGGCACAAATGCTCACACTAGCTACTTCAGTTCTTAGATGACTTATTCAATTTCTTATATTTTAAGTTTTTAATTCTTGTTAGTTAACATACAGTGTTATATTAGGTTCAGGTATACAATATAGTGATTCAACAATTTCATACATCACCCAGTTCTCATCACAACAAATACACTCCTTAATCCTCATCACCTATTTCACCCATCCCCATAACCACTTCCCCTCTGGCAATCATCAGTTTGTTCTCTGTATTTGAATCTCCTTTTTTTTTTTGTTTTTATATTTCACGTATAAGTGAAATCATATGGCATTTGTCTTTCTCTAACTTTTTTCACTTAGTATCATACTATCTAGGTCCAACCATGTTGTTGTAAATCGGCAAGATATCATTCTTTTTTATGGCTGATTAATATTCCTATATATCTCACACTGTTTTCATCCATCTATCAATGAACACCTGAATTGCTTCCGTATCTTGGCTATTGTAAATAATGTTGCAATAAACATATAATAAACATATGACCCAGTAATTCCACTATGGGGTATTTATTCAAAGAAAATGAAAACACTAATTTGAATGGTTATACTATTTTTATATTAAGAACATTATATCTTGATACTGTTGTTTTCTAATAAGCCTTGAGATCAGGTAGCATAAGTCCTCCAAGTTTTTTCTTTTTCTAATGTGTTTTGGATATTTTACATCCTTTGCCTTTCCAGATAAATTTTAGATTTGGATTGTCAATTTCTACAAGAAAAATTAGGGTAGATCAAGTTGGGGAAAACTGACATGTTAACATTATTTCATATTTGAGTTGCCATCATAAAAGGTTATTTTAAAAATGTCATTTCTGATTATTGCTAGTATATAGGAGTATAATTGATATAATATAATCTTTTAAAAAAATGTAAGCAGGAGACTTCTAGGGAGAGGTGAGAGAGAAGTACATTTCAGAAAAGAGGCCATGACTTACAGCAGTGCTTTAGTTCTTCCACTCTTCCCAATGCCCTTCCTGCCCACTTAAAAATAATTTTGCATTCTATTGCAATATGTATTTGTTTAAATATAATGATTTTATTTTTTTAAAAAAAGATTTTTTATTTATTCATGAGAGACACAGAAAGAGAGAGGCAGAGACATAGGCAGAGGGAGAAGCAGGCTCCATGCAGGGAGCCTGATGTGGGTCTCAATCCCAGAACTCCAGGATCATGCCCCGAGCCGCTGAGCCACCCAGGCATCCCTATAATGATTTTCTTTAACCCATAGTATAGTCTATGCTCCAGAAAGACAAATTCTGGACACTGGCAAACCATTTCCAGTTTCTGAAGTATAGCTCTGTGTGAAGGACCTGAGAGTCACTGGTAAACAATCAGAAACTAGGAACAGCTTCTTGGGGTAGTTGTCTAATCTCAGAATAATGTCAATCAAGCATTAGGTATGCAATTATAAATACTCTAGCTTCAAAGCTTGTATGTTTGCCTAAGGACTTAAATTACCATTTGCTCACTCTCTGATTACCCCAGCTCCATGATGAGCCAAGTTCTACCTAGCACTGCCAAAAAACAGCAAGAATGCTTTTAATAGTTTTAAACAAGTCTTCAAATTTCTTTGGCAAGTCAACTCTACAGTATCTTTCTGGGGTCTTCAATTGACATTGCACTGGGACCAGGCAGAGCCCAGTTTTAAACAATATATAACATGAGAAATTATGTTAGTACTGAGATCCTTGACCACTTGCAATTCAAAATTTTCATTTTGACTTGTACTAATGATAACTGTTGAAATCATAATCAAGAAACCTCATCTCTCATTGGCTGACACTTGTTATGTGAAAAGTGCTGCCATATCCTGCTTGAGAACTGATTAGCAATGTTTTGTATTATTTCTTGCCAATAAAGGTAAAATTCTGTTAAAACAAATACCCTTAACATAAAATGGAAGCTTTTGTAGAAATAAGAAACTTCTAGGTGTAAGTTGGTGACACATTTATTTTTCTAGCAACATTCAATACAATAGGGCTCAAGGCAACCAAAGGATATAAATCATGAGGATTTTGCTTTTTGTAAAGGGTGTTAGGTGACCAAAACTTTTATGATCTTCTACCATAGTGCATTTGGGATATTTAAAATTTTAAGCTATGCACTTTATTTTTTTAAAAGATTTTATTCATTTATTTATGAGAGAGAGAGAGAGAGAGAGAGAGAGGAAGAGAGAGAGTGCGCAAGCAGGGGGAGGAGCAGAAGGAGAGGGACAGACTCCCACTCTGCTTCACCTATTTTGCCCATCTTCTAACACCTCTCCCTTCTGGCAATCATCAGCTTGTTATCTGTATTTATAGGTCTCATTCTGCTTTTTGTTTATTCATTTATTTTGTTTTAGATTTCAATAAGTAAAATCATATGGTATTTGTCTTTCTCTGACTTATTTCACTTAGGATAATACCCTTTAGGCCCAAAACACCAAAAAAAAAAAATCAACTAAAAAAGGGGCACATGAAGTGAATAGACATTTTTCTGAAGAAAACATACACATGGCCAAAAACAGATGAAAATATTTTCATGACTAATCACCAGGGAAATGCAAATCAAAACCACAATGAGATATCATCTTATACCTGTCAGAATGGCTATAATCAAAAATAAAAGAAATAACAAGTGTTGGTGAGGATGTAGAGAAACAGGAACCCTTGTGCATTGTTCGTAGCACAGCTGCTGTGGAAAACAGTATGGAGGTTCCCCAAAAAATTAGAAATAGAAATACCATATGATCCAATAATTCCACTACTGGGTATTTACCCAATGAAAACCAAAACACTAATTCAAAAACATATATGTACTCCTATGTTTACAGTAGCATTATTACAATAGCCAAAATATGGAAGCAACCCAAGCATTCATCAGTATATGAATGGATAAAGAAGATGTGGCATATATATACACAATAGAATATTAGAAAGTCAGCCATAAGAAAGGATGAGATCATGCCATTTGTGACAATGTGCAATCTCTCTTTCTGATGGCAACTCACTTACCAAGGAATGGTTTACCAATATCTGCTGTGTAAATCAGCACCAGCTAAATAGACTTCATCAGACTTTACTTTCATTTTCAATTAAAAAGTATTTTTAATTCCAGTATAGTCAACATACAGTGTTATATTAGTTTCAGGTGTACAAAATAGTGATTCAACAATTCTATATATTGCTCAGTGCTCATTAAGATCAGTGTACTCTCAATCCCCTTCGCCTGTTTCACCCATCCACCCCCTTCCTCTCTGGTAACCATTAGTTTATTCTCTGTAGTTGAGTCTGATTTGTTTGTCTGTCTCTCTTTTTCCCCATCTGTTCGTATGTATGTATGTATGTATTTAAATTCAAGTTAGTTTACATACAGTGCAGCACTAGTTTTAAAAGCAGAATCCAGTAATTCATCACCCACATACAATACTCAGTGCTGATCCCAACAAATGCCCTCTTTAATGCCCATCACCCATTTAGCCCAGCTCCCCCATCTACTTCCAGCAACCCTGAGGTTGTTCTCTATATTTAAGTCTCTTACAGCTTTACCTTTTGTAATTTTCATTATGAGGAAATTAGATAGTATTTTTTGTTTCTGAAAAAGAAAATATGATAAGCATTCTCTTCATTCTAAAAATAATCACCTCAGTGTCTATATGGGTTCCATTCATAGTTATTACCACCTCTCTTGTTTTATTCAAGTTTAATTAACATACAGTGTTATATTAGCTTCAAGTACACAAAGTAATGTTTCATCAATTGCATACATTTCTCAATGTTCATCAAGAAAAGTGTACTCTTAATTCCTTTTATCTATTTCTTTCATCCCCCCACCTACCTCCTCTCTGGCAGCCACGTTTGTTCTACATATTTAAGTCTTTTTTGGTTTTCTCTTATTTTATTTGTTTGTTCATTTCTTTCTATTACTCTTTAAAGGACTAGCAGTTATCAGAATAAATTTACTCAGATGGTTCTAAATCTACCAACCAACCCAGTACGAGACATAAACAAAGTCTACATTTCCATAAAACCCTAAATCATTCATTTAATAAATACTGACTGATAAAATACTGTGAAATGCAAAAGACACTATGCAATTTAACTGGAATACAAATATCAGTAAGATATGGCCCTGGCCAACATCATCATAGTTTAGCATGATGGCTCTTAACCAGGGGCAAGTATCAAAATTGCTTAGAAAATACCCTATGGGGGGATCCCTGGGTGGCGCAGCGGTTTAGTGCCTGCCTTTGGCCCAGGGCGCGATCCTGGAGACCCGGGATCGAATCCCACGTCGGGCTCCCGGTGCATGGAGCCTGCTTCTCCCTCTGCCTGTGTCTCTGCCTCTCTCTCTCTCTCTCTCTGTGACTATCATAAATAAATAAAAAATTAAAAAAAAAAAAAAAGAAAATACCCTATGATCCAGTTAATCCCACTGCTGAGTTTTTACCCAGGGAAAACAAAAACACTACTACAAAAATATATATGCACCCCTCTGTTTATTGCAGCATTATTTACAATAGCTAAGACATGGAAGCAACCTACATGTCTATCAATAGATGAATGGGTAAGGAAAATGTTATATATATACAATGGAATAATACACAGCCATAAAAAGGATGGGGCTGTGCCATTTAAGACAACATCGATGGACCTAGAGAGTATTAAGTTTAGTAAATTAAGTTGGTCTGAGAAAGACAAATACCATATGATTCTGCTCATAAATGGAATCTAAAAAGATGAATAAATATACAAAAAGCAGAATCAGAACTATAAATACAGAGAACAAACTGATGGTTGCCAGAAGGTAGGGAGGTGGAGCAAAATGGGTGAAGGGGAGAGGGAGATACAGCTCTTCCAGTTATGGAATGAGTAAATTATGGGAATTAAAAGCAGAGCATAAAGAATATAGTCAGTGATATTGTAATAGTGATATAATGGGACAGACTAGCTATACTTACGGTGAACATAGCATAATAATGTGTAAACTTGTCAATTCACTAAGTTGTATACCTGAAACGAATGAAACATTGTGTCAACTGTACTCAAAAAAAGATATGCTGGGGCACCAGGGTGGCTCAGTGGTTGAACATCTGCCTTTGGCTCAGGTTGTGATCCAGAGGCCCTGGGATTGAGTCCCACATTGGACTACCCATAGGAAGCCTGCTTCTCCCCTCTGCCTCTGTGTCTCTCATAAATAAATAAATAAAATCTAAAAAACAGATATGCTAACTGCTATAAAATGAATAAGTTCTGGAGATCTAATGTACAGTGTGGTAACTATAGTTAGCTACACTGTATTATACACTACTTGAAAGTTGCTAAGAGAGTAGATTTTAAAGATTCTTACTACAAACAAAATGGTAATTATATGAGGTGATGGACGTGTTAACTAACCTTGTTGTGGTTAATAATTTTGCAATATATACATGTATCAAACCATTACCTTGTATACCTTAAACTTACACAATGTTATTTAAAAAGGCAGTGGCACTAAACAAACAAAAGAATTACTTATAGAGTCTTTTCAAAATTGACATATGCAGTGCTAAGACCACCACCTGAGGAAGTAATATCTGAAGTGGCTTCTGAAGTTTTGGTAGTTTGATAAAGATAGAACTCAAGGGATATCCTAAGCAGAGGGAATAGCATGTGCAAAAGTATTACTACATGCACTTAACTCCAAAGTTTCTCACCTACAAATGGGAAAAACAGTCACCTCATTGGGTCATTGAGAGAATAAAATGAGAACATGTATGAAAGTACCTGGTGTGTTATAAATGTTCAGTTAATGTTAGTGGCATTCTTTGCTTTAGCACACTTAAAATAAAGTTGACTTAGGGATGCCTGGGTGGCTCGGTGGTTGAGTTTCTGCCTTCAGCTCAGGGCCTGATCCCAGGGTCCTGGGATCAAGTCCCACATCAGGATCCCCACAGGGAGCCTACTTCTCCCACTGCCTAGGTCTCTGCCTCTCTCTCTGTCTTTCATAAATAAATAAAAATCTTTATTTTTTTAAAGATTTTATTTATTTATTCACACATACACAGAGAGAGAGAGAGAGAGGCAGAGACACAGCAGAGGGAGAAGCAGGCTCCATGCAGGGAGCCCGATGTGGACTTGATCCTGGGACCCCAGGACCATGCTCTGGGCCAAAGGCAGGTGTTAAACCGCTGAGCCACCCAGGGACCCCAAATAAAAATCTTTAAAAAATAAAGTTGATCTAACCAATAAGTTTTTTTTTTCAGCTAGTGTGACCCTGAAGGAATTAAGGGACAATCGGGAGTGAATGGGGAAAGACAAGTTTGTAGCCTGGGAGAGATAGAGGCAACATGGCAGTACTGGGTATAATCCGAAAGTAAAGACAGAAGTTAGGGGTACAACGGCAATAAAAATCAGATGTAACTAATAGTTTTAGAGGAAATTATATATCTGCAAATCACATTCTGATGGGAAAAAGAATTTAAGTCACTCTGGTTATCTGTTCCTAAAGCAAGAAGAAATCATGCATTAGGTGGTGAGGATAGACATTAGGGTATGTGTGTATGGTGATGGTAGTGAGGGAGGGAAGAATAAAGGGAAGCTTTGGAAATATTCAGAAAAAAATTACCTTATAGTCATCTTGCTTACCAATAAAATTCCTTTTACTTTCTGTACAACAATCATATTAAATTGACTCTGTGCCACTAGTTACTTAGCATTTACTTTAGCAGATGCTTCGTTTGCCTATGTTGTAGCTAATTCATACACATTTATAAAAAAGTAGTTGCCTGAATTTCAAACATGTTTGGGATCCCTGGGTGGCGCAGCGGTTTGGCGCCTGCCTTTGGCCCAGGGCGCGATCCTGGAGACCCGGGATCGAATCCCACATCGGGCTCCCGGTGCATGGAGCCTGCTCCTCCCTCTGCCTGTGTCTCTGCGCCTCTCTCTCTCTCTGTGACTATCATAAATAAATAAAAATTTAAAAAAAAACATGTTTCCATATAAATAAAGTCTAACACTTTATAAAATTTGCTCCATCAATTCCAATAAAGGCAGGATTGGTAAATAAAATCACAACTATTGTTTAAAACACCTGTAGACTGCCAACCAAAAGCAGCCAAGGTTGCTATTAGTGAAGTGCAAATTAAAACAATAATAATATACTACTAAACACCCACTAGGAAGGCTAAAATCCGAAAAACTGAAAATATTAATTGCTGACAAAGATGCAGAGCAACAGGGACCCTCATTCATTGCCATTGAGAATGCAAAAATGGCAATGCCACTTTGGGAGACACTTTAGCAGTTTCTTAAAAGGTAAATAGTCTTTTTTTTTTTTTTTTAAAACATAGTCTTAACATACAACCCAGCAACTTCTGTCCTAAATATTTACACAATGATTTGAAACTAATTTCCACACAAAAGTAGCATGTGAATATTTATAGAAGTTTTATTCATAATTACTAAACACTAGAAGCAACCAAGTTGTCCTTCAATAGGTAAATGTATAAACAAAGCATGCACATACATGTAATGAATTACTATTTACTGATAAAAGAGAGAATATGCTATCAAGTCACACAAAAATGTGGATAAATCTATAACTTTCAAAGTGAAAAAAGCCAGTTGGAAAGGCTACATACTGCATGATTCCATTTATATAACATTTGAAAAAGACAAAACTATAGAGAGGATAAAGAGATGATTGGTGGTTTGAGGTTTGAGGAGGAGGAGAGAAGATTGAATAGGTAAAGCACAGGGGATTTTTAGGGTGGTAAAACTATTTTGTATGATACTGTAATGGTGGATACATGATACTACATTTTTCAAAACCCATAGAACTTTATAGCACAAAGAGTAAACCTCAATTAATGCAAAAATTTAAAAGGGGATTGATTTCAGGATGGAGTTGCAGAATGTGACAGGAGAATCTAATTACATTACATGTGTATGAAACAACCTAAGTTGTTGTGGGATAAGGGCAAGCAGGGGAGAAGGTTAGAATGATCCACGTGTTAAAGGATTAGAGTTGGAGACATCAGTATGAACTCATATGTAGCTTAATGTAAATACAAATAGCTACATTTAGAAATGTTTATAGATATGTGTATAAATGCAGGCTAGTATATACTCATATATTTCCTCTTTCTGTCAGTGGAGAAGGTCTAGAAAAGAATACTGCAGCAGCAACAAGCACATCTACCATTCAGATCTTGCTTTCTAATACCATTCTTCAATAAAAAATGGAATCTTTGGAGAATTAATTGATAGGAATGACTGGAGCAAGAAATATATATATGAGCCTGTAGCATCTTATAGTAGCATCTTATAGTGCCATAAAATAAAGAAATATTTAGTAAAGCTTCACATGGACAGTTATATGTCAAAGGGACACAGGAACCGAATGAAAGAGCTCCCAGTGGCCAAGGCTAGAACAATTTGAACAACAAGATAAATAAGTATTGTATTACAATTCAAATTATAAAATACCCTTATGTCTTTATTTACGTAAATAAATGATTAGGCAAACAAACAAACAAGAATAGAAAACCAACAATGCAGAAGAACCTGACATAATTTATGTGGATACTTTGCCCTCAGGAAGGTGGACACTAACTCTCCACTCCTTATGCATGGGGTGCACATCATGACTTACAAAGAATATAGCAGGAAAACGGAGAAATTAATAATTTTAGAGCAGAAAACACTACCTCAGCCAAGTGATGAAGGTTAGCATCAACACTGATAAGTCATGTTAATGGTATTTACCTTTGATACAATGTGTTGAAAATGATGTTTTACCTTTTTGGTCTTTCTTCCCAAAACCTATAAATAACCTTAGTCTAAACATGAGAAAAACACCAAGCAGATTCCATTCAATGGACATTCTACAAAATAGCTGACTAGTACTCCTCAAAATTGTTAAGGTCATTGAAAACAAGGAAAATCTGAGAAATTGCCATAGCTAAGAGGAGAGGAGACATGATGACTAAGGTACTATGGCATCCTAGTTGAGGCCCTGTAAGACAAAAAGGACATTAGGTAAAAACTAAGGAAATGTGGGGGCAGTCCAGGTGGCTCAGTGGTTTAGCACCGCCTTCAGGCCAGGGCCTGGTCCTGGATACCCAGGATCGAGTCCTGCATTGGGGTCCCTGCATGGAGCCTGCTTCTCCCTCTGCCTGTGTCTCTGTCCCTCTGTGTGTGTGTGTGTGTGTGTGTCTCTCATGAATAAATAAATAAAATCTTTAAAAAAAAAAAACCTAAGGAAATGTGAATAAAATATGAATTTTAGTTAATATTATTATCAGTATTAGTTCATTTGTTATGTCAAATGTACCATGTTAATGGAATAAGTGATACTGGGATACTAAGGATGGAGTATATGAGACCTTTGTATGATTTTTGCAATTTTTCTGTAAATCTAAAACTACTCTAAAATAAGAAGTTTATTTAAAATATTGCATTGAGATATCTACCTAGGAAATAAATTCACAAGTATATAATCTAAGATAAAAACCAAAAGAACCTGTCAGAGCAATGGTGAAGAAAAAGATATTTCATGAGAGGGATCACCCTAAGAAGATTCTCAACACAAAGGAAAAAGAGAAAAGTATGCATACAAAAGAAGCAGTTTTCACTGCAGTGACAAGTAAAATCTTATCTGGCAAGGTTAAATAGCAATGCTCTGGAATGTCATGATAGCACAATAGGAATTAGCTAAATAACTTAGCCTGCAGTTACCCACAGACTAATTTGTTTTCTGAAGAACCACATTCCAAAGTTTACACAAATCATGAGGCCTACAAAGATTTTTTTAGTGCCTATTTTTTCCTTCAGATAATGCTAAAATTGAACTTTTTAGGACATGGAATACAATTTGAAAGTTCCTTAGTGGAGATTCCAAACACAAACACTATGACTTTTGATTTGTTTACAATCCCAAGTAGAATCCAAGATTTTTTCACCTCCAGCTTTTAGTTCCTTATTTTCATGCTCTATAGTGGAATTCACAATAAATCCAAAAGAAAGGACTCTTCTATGGCCATTACTGGAACTAAACTTTGAAAGACTCATGAGAACCAATAAAGACAAAATTATGTAGTCCTGTATGCGAGGCTGGACTTGAAATATGCCATAGTAATGTAAGAGGCAAGAGTTTGGAGAGGGTAGGTGGGGGTGGGGGAGGGAGATCAGTGGCATCAGATGATTATTTCATACTACATATATACTTGTTGATCTGGGTGAGACTAGGGTTATAAGTGTCTGTAACTGTCTCCTTGAGAAACAAGTTGGCAGTCTTATGGTTCTGAATTTCCCTGAAATATTTATTCTGTTATTCCTTTGGGTAATTATAGCTTATTAGCCCTAGTTATACTCTCATGTTGCATAATAAATTATTCTCCTCTCTCCTTGGTGTTTACACCCTTCAGACAGTTGTATCCCCACCCTCTTCCCCCTTAGTCATCACTTAGCTAAATTGTATAGACAAAATTCTTTTAATCTTTGCTCATAAATCAATCCCTCTGGCCCCATAATCATTTTTGTTACTCTTCTCTGAACTCTCTCCAATTAATCTATATCTTTTCAGTTAATGAGTTTGGAGAAGCTGAATAGTCCAGGTGTGATCCTAGTTATGTTTGGTGTCTATGTGTTTGTAAGTGCACCAAAGGGTCTTTTGTAATAGGTACAAAAATTGTAATACATTAAGAGTGGCTTTTCTGCCCCATTTTCTGGTACTCCAAATGGTTAATTATCCTTCAACTATGGCTTTTCATTATCAATGGCCATTTCTCAAGTTTCAGCTCCTGCTAATTATAGGATCTATTATAGTTCCTGCTGTTAACCAGTCACAAATACTTTAAGTATCTGTCAAAAATAAATCTATTTTGATTGAATCCAACCAGTTACTTTCAAAAGAACCTTATGTTTAATTCTCACAGATATTTTTTTAAAACAAGTCTGTGTAAACCAATACCACCAAAGTTGACTGCCTTCATTGGAGAAACTAAGATGAAGTTTAGAAATGGTTTTGAAAAAACCGAAAGGAAATTAACTCACTCGACTGCTAAAGGAGTGAAGGTTCTTTTTGTAGGAAAGAAGAGAATACATTTTTAGAAAACTGTCACTTCACAGTAAGGCAGATTATTTTAGAATAATGATTTCTTTCCAGAGAGTTCAACTTACCTTTCACATTCAATAGGTATTCATCTTCCTTTAGCAGAAACAATGGGTTAGTCTACTCTTGATTTTGGGAAATAATTCAATTTGGGAGTAATTCATCCCCACAAGTACTTACCATCATTAATAATTCCCTTTTATTTCCTTCCTCCTGATACTCCTTTGCCTTTTTCAGGATAGATAGTTACACCAACAAGAAGGTATGCAGTTAGTTAATATTGTCCAAAATTTGTTAATTACCAGACATTACAGAATAGGCTATCCCAAAACACAATTCATAATTATATAAGGGTTTGTGATTTTTTTCAGGGTAGTAAAATACAAGGCATATAAAAACCTGAGACTGACTGAAAACATATTACATTAAAAATGCTATTATTAAAAAATAGAAAACCTCAGTGGCAGAGGAATTAGGAATAAAGGAGTGATTAGCATAGAGTTAATCTAGGATGACTTGATAGAGAAAATAAAAAGTAAAATTAGTCAATTTTCCTCTTCTGGCATGTAGTTTCTGATGAGAAAATGTTTTCAAACAATAGCTAAAAGGAAAGTCTGAGGATTATCTGTGGATCATATTTATCCATGATATTATAATATTTCGCTTATTAGCACAGACACTAAGAATTGGGTTTAATAAGCTTACTGTGGTCCTGAAATATTCTTAGTTTTAAATTCAAACATCTTAATCTATATGAGATCAAATGTACAAATGGAAATATAACCTATTGGGGAAAAGGCAACATATTTTCTATAAATAGAAATCATGTTTTGGGGTGCCTGGGTGGCTCAGTCAGTTGATTCCACTCAGGTCATGATCTTGGGATCATGGGATTGAGCCCCAAGTTGGGCTCTGTGCTCAGTGGGGAGTCTACTGGAGATTCTTTCTCCCTCTCCTCTCCCCCTGCCCTCTCTCTCTCTCTCTCAAATAAATAAGTAAATTTTTTTAAAAAAGAGATCATGGCTTTTTAAAAAGATTTTATTTATTTATTTATTCATGAGAGACACAGAGAGAGGCAGAGACACAGGCAGAGGGAGAAGCAGGCTCCATGCAGGGAGCCCAATGTGGGACTTAATCCTGGGACTCCAGGATCATGCCCTGCGCTGAAGGGAGGCCCTCAACCACTAAGCCACCCAGGCATCCAGAAATCATGGCTTATTTCATTTATAAGTGTTCTTTGGGAAGATAAATAAGAATCTGGCCAACACAAAACTAATGGATGCAATTTGTGTTTTCAGTAAGTTTTTTTTCAAGATCACACATCAAAGATTACTTAAAAATAAAAATGAGTTAACATATGAGTTGTAAAACGAGAACAATTTTAAAGATAGTAAACAAAGAATATTGCTTTAGATGAAAAAATGTAAGGGCAGCCCCGGTGGCGCTGCGGTTTAGCGCCGCCTGCAGCCCGGGGCGTGATCTGGAGACCCTGGATCGAGTCCCGCGTCAGGCTCTCTGCGTGGAGCCTGCTTCTCCCTCTGCCTGTGTCTCTGCTTCTCTCTCTCTCTCTCTGCATCTCTACGAATAAGTAAATAAGATCTTTAAAAAAAAATGTAAATGATGAACACTCACCAGATCTGTGTTGATATGACTATATCATTTATTGAGCTCCTGTTTTGTACCTGGCACCATACTAGGTATTTTCACACAGCGCTTCTTAAATTTTTCTATGAAAGTAATACCCTGTACTCCCTTCATATATATACTTAGTTCTTTTTATTATTGCTTATTTAGTTGTCTGACTTCTTTACTAAACTATAAAAACCCTAGGAAAGCTTGCTCATTATTGGATCTCCAGCACTCAGCAAAGTGACGAAGACAGAGTAGGCACTCAGAAAATAGTTTTTGCATGAATGTAAACTTGTTGTGATGTTCTTTTTATTCATTATACCAGAGTCTATTTTAAGATTTTTGCTTATGCTCTGGAAGAGTATGGTTTAGGGTTGTAGATGAAACAAAGGCCTCTCATAAGTTGATATAACAACAGGGAAACATTACAAGAAGAAAGGTGTAATGAGACCTAAGAGAAGGTAGGAAATTTCCTATGAGGATTTGAAGGGTAACATATTTAGGAGGAAGGAGAATAATTTGAATTATGTAAGATTATAGTCTCTGAGCTTCTACTTTTAACACAGAAGTTATGTTTAAGAGTATCACAAACTATTCTATGAAAACATCGCTGAGGGATTATTCAGAAAGATCATTACAAAGAAAGGCAAAAGCAAGTTTCTTCCTCTTATGCAGTGAAACCCACCAGAGGAATATGGTGGGAACCTACAAGATATTAGCAGGAAGTTGGAAATGTTTAATGGACATTTACAAGAAAAATGAATTAAGGTGATGGGAGGAATAGGTATTACATGAGGAAGACAACAAAGTCAGGACTCACCCATCTGGGAGAATGCTTGAGGAAGAGTACTATCAATATTTTAAAATAACATACAGAGATGTTCTGGATTTGGATCCAGAAAAATCTACATTTAGGCTGTAGATTTCTGAGTCTCAGTCTCCTCTTCTAAAATGTTTGAGTAGATACATTGCAAGATGGTTCCACTTTTAGTAATGGCCAAGTAAACTCCCATCAGACCAAATCCTCCTGCATAATAACTGTACACTCTGAACAAAATAGGGGAAAAACTATCTGAAGGAACTGGAAAATAAAAGCAGGCAGATGGCATTTATGGAGAGACCTGACACTTAAAAGGAGTGAAATGAATGAATTTCCCATTAAAAAAAATAGCTTTAAGCACTTCATGGGATGGCTTAAATTCAGAGATCCGTAATCTCACTGGCTTGAAGAACTAGAGGACAGAGTTCAATGGGCAACCATAGTCATTGGAAAATGAGAGGAAATCCTGGAATAGAGAAAGCCAGAGAAGTATCCCAAATTATACGTAGAAGACCTGGCTGACTTCTGAATCATACATGTGCAGGGTAGGCTACAAGAAGCCTAACCCTAAAAGTACTGAACTTAGATTTGAGCTGCCTCCTACTGCAGAGAAGATAGGATTTACAGTTTGAGTTTAGCAAAGTTAAATACTTACTTAAAAAAACACTCTTTGGAGGAAAATACCAGAATCCAGAGAATCTACAACATAATCTTCTATAATATCCAGTATACAATCTAAAATTATTTAAGATATTAAAAAATTGGAAAATATCCATTCTAAAGGGAAAAGACTACAGAGATCAACTATAAAATAATACATTCTTTGAAATCAGACAAGATTTTTAAATTAGTGATTCACCACTTATATATAATACCCAGTGCTCATCATAACAAGTGCCCTCCTTAATACCCATCAACGATTTAGCCCATCCCCCACCCACCTCATTCTATCAACCTTTAGTTGGTTCTCTATTGTTAAAAGTCTCTTTTGGTTTGCTTCCCTCTCTCTCTTTTGCCCCCTTCCTATATGTTCATCTGTTTTCTGTCTTAAATTGTGCATGACTGAAATCATATGGTGTTTGTCTTTCTCTGACTATTTTGCTTAGCATATTACACTCCAACTCCATCCACATGGTTGCAAGTGGTAAGATTTTATTCTTTTTAATGGCTGGGTAATACTCCATTGTATATATAGCACTGCTTCTTTATCCATTCATCAGTTGATGGGTGGGCACTTGGGCTTTTTCCATAGTTTGGCTATTGTTGATAATGCTGCTATAAACATCAGGGTGCATGTATGCCTTCAAATCTGTATTTCTGTATCCTTTAGGTAAATATCTAGTAGTGCAATTGCTGGATCATAGAGTAGTTCTATTTTTAACTTTTTGAGGAAGCTCCATACTGTTTTCCAGAGTGGCTACACCACTTTGCATTCCCAATAAATGGTATAAAAGAGTTCCCTTTTCTCCACATCCTCACCAATATCTGTTGTTTTCTGTGTTGTTAATTTTAGTCATTCTGACAGGTGTGAGGTAGTATCTCATTGTAGTTTTGATTTGTATTTCCCTAGTGATGAATGATGTTGAGCATCTTTTCATGTGCCTGTTAGCCATCTGTATGTCTTCTTTAGAAAAGTGGAAATAAGACAAGATTTAAAAATAGCTATTGTAACTATGCTCTGGGATATAAAGGAAAATATAATTGTCATGAATGAAAGTATAGGAAATCTCAACAAAGAAATAGTAACTACAAAAAAGAAACAAATGAAAGTTCCAAAACAGAAATATCTAATATCTGGAATAATAATTCACTCTCTGGACTTAACAGTAGCAGTACATAGAAATGACAAAATAGTGAACTTGATAATAGACTCATAAAAAATGGTCTAATATGAATAAGAGAGAGGAAAAAAAAGATTAGAGAAAGTAAGCAAAACCTCAGAGACATGTGAAACATCAAATGGTCTTACATATTATAAATGAAATTAGAATCCTAGAAGGAGAGGAGAGAGAAAATAAAGCAGAAAAATACTTGAAGAAATGATTAAAATTGACCCAAAATTGGTCAAAGATACAAATTTATAGATTCAAATATTAAGGAGGTACAGTAAACCCCTAGCAGGATAACACACACACACACACATGCTACCTACCTAGGCACTTCAAAGACAATGTGCTGAAAGCTAAGGTTAAAGCCTGTGAGTAATAACATCTGCTTCACAAGCACTTTTAATTTTTTATTTAAAAAGTTTTTTTTAAAGATTTTATTTATTTATTCATGATAGACATAGAGTGAGAGGCAGAGACACAGGCAGAGGGAGATGCAGGCTCCATGCCGGGAGCCCAATGTGGGACTCGATCCCGGGTCTACAGGATTGCGCCCTAGGCCAAAGGCCTAAACCATTGAGCCACCCAGGGATCCCCTTAAAATTTTTTTATTTGAATTCAATTTAATTAACATATAGTGTATTATTAGTTTCAGCTATAGAATTTAGTGATTTACCAGTAGCATATAATACTCAGTACTAATTCCATCAAGTGCCCTTCTTAATGCCCATTACCCAATTATTCCATCCCCCCACCCACCTCCCCTCCAGCAACCCTCAGTTTGTTTCCTAGAGATAAAAACCTCTTATGGTTTGTCTGCCTTTCTGTTTCCATCTTATTTTATTTTTCCTTCCCTTCCCCTAAGTTCATCAGTTTTGTTTCTTAAATTCCACATGAGTGAAATCATTTATTTGTCTTTCTCTGACTTATTTGGACAAGCATTTTTTATTTATTTTTTTAAAGATTTTATTTATTAGAATGAGGGAAAGAGAGACAGAGCACCCAAGCAGGGGGAATGGGAGAGGGAGAAGCAAGTACCCTGCTGTGCAGGGAACCTGATGTGGGGCTTTATCCCAGGACCCTGGGATGATAACCCAAGCCAAAGGCAGACACTTGACCAACTGAGCCACCCGGGTGCCCCTCACAAGCATTTTTTCAAAGGAAAAATATATAATGGGTATAAAACTATCTAGCATATAGGTAATAACTAGAATATAGCTCAATAATTCTTAAATTATTCACTTAAAAGAGATATACAACAATACTAAACATCTGTGCCAAAGAAAATACATATTACTTTACTCACACTTTGTGAATTCACTATCATTATACTAAGAAATTATCTAGACTGGGGATGGAAATGTTTTAAAAAAGGTTCAAGAGAAGTTTATGTACAATTGTAGGTAAGAGAGAAACCCACAGTGGCTTAATAGGGGATACTGGAATGCTTGAACTATAGCCTTAATCTTTTCAGGTGACATCCTAAGTTAGAAAAACAGTGCTTGATATATATATAAAATGGACTATTTCACTGAATATATGGTGGAGACACAGCAATATACTACATCTACAAAATAATTACTGATTTAGTTCTTTAAAAATGTGGTTGTGAAGATTTCTTTTTTCCTCACACACATACAGGCATACCTTGGAGATATTGTGGGTTTGGTTCCAGACCACTGCAATCAAGCAAATATCACAATAAAGTGAGTCAAATAAATTTTTGGTTTCCAAATGTGTAATAAAAGTTATGTTTATGCTACACTGTACTTTATTGAGTGTGCAATAGCATTACACCTAAAAAACAATGTACATACCTTAATTTAAAAATACTTAATTGCTAAAAAATGCTAACCATCATCTAAGCTTTTAAGAAGCTGTAATCATTGATCGCTACAACTAATACAATACTGATAATAATAATAAAGTTTGTAATATTGTGAGAATTATCAGAATGTGACACAAGGACATGAAGTGAGCAAATGCTATTAGAAAAATGGCATCACTAGACAAGCTTGAGGCAGGGTTGCCACAAATCTTCAATTTGTAAAAAAAAAAAAATGCAGTATCTGTGAAGCACAACTAAGTGAAGTGCAATAAGATGAGGTATGCCTGTATATAAAAAAGAACAAGAATATTTATATTTATTCTGATGGCACAAATAGTCTTTTGTGCAAAGTATAAACAAGTAGGGCTCTGATTACCACTATGGATACATTAATAATTTAGTATATCTTTAAGTAGGTACGTGGGAAGGAAAGAAAGGAGGAAATGCATGAGAAAAGGGAAAATAAACATTTGGGGAATAAAGCTTTATAGATACCTGTGATGAGGCTTTCAAAATTACAAGTTTCCCTTTGAAAATTATGATAGAAACAATTGTTAACAAAGAAAACTGCCAATATAGACAGTAAATAGAAATATCAAAGTTGAAGGGATTTTAGAACTCATCTTTTCTAAATTTTCTTCCAATGAGAGAATTATCTTAATAGTCCAAAAGATGGTCATCTAATTTCTGCTTGAATTCCTCTCTTGATAGGAATCACTACCTTACTACAGAAACCACTGCAGTGTTTAACACCTAAAATTGTCAGAAAATTTGTCTTAAACTAAGCTAAAACCTTCCTTCCTATATTTCCTCCATCTGGTCTCAATTCTTCCCTCATTCTAATTTCTCCTATATATACCAGTTTTTCAAATACTTAAAAACCACTACCATATCTCACTGAAATCTCTTATTCTCCAGGCTAAAAATCCCCTTTTGTCATTGGACATGGTTTATAGCCCCTAAATAAACTTTTCTCCAGTTTATTTCTTCTGCAATATTTTTGAAGTATGGTACCCAGCCTTGGTTAGTACCAGACTGGTCAGTGAAAAAAAATATGGCAACTTTGATTTTAATCTTATTGGGTATATTTCAAGCCTTCTTAATCTTCTGAGTTTTGATTTTGTCACACATATTAGCTATTGTTTTTAGCTTTGCATGACTGAAAAATTTAGTATGTATACCTTCAATATCTTTTTCAAGTTATTGATAAAAATGTTGAATAGGGTAGAGCTCTATGGTAAACCACTACATAATTTTGTCAAAGTAGAAATAAATATACAGAGTTCAATTAACTATAAATCCCCCTAATTGCCATCAAACTTCTCTTTTCCCTCTTGTCCACAAGGATAAAACAAGATATATAGGGTTAATTGTCCTTGGATCTCAATTTTATGATGTCTTTCCCTTACAGTCTAATTTAGTAACCCTATAAAAAATTACACATATTCTTTTCTTAGTGACTTATTCTTAGAAAACCTTGAAGATCTTGATGACTATTATTTTCTTTAACTGAATACCTATAAACTATTTGATTGAAAATTTATTTTAGAATTATGTTGGGAATAATTGTTAAATTTACAGATCCACAGTTTTAGCAAATTATCATCCCTAATACATACTTTTTGAAAAAATCAGGGCATTTGTTCACTTTTAGTTTTGTCGAACCTGTGCTTTCTAATGTCTCAAAAACTGGTAATAGTAGCTTTGTGATTACTTCTGCAGCTTTTCTCCAGTGCTTTTAGATCCAATTCTCCTGAGCCTGTAGATCTAAGCTACCCAAAGGAAATAGATATATCTCCTCTAATTTCTTCATCTCCTTTGAGCTTCAAATTCCTTCTTAACCATGTTCAATCTACCCTCTTCTGTTTGAACATTATTCCCACTGACGAAGAAGTCTGGGCAAATAGTTCTGTCAGCTGTCACTTTTAATAGCCTAGCCAAGTAGGCTTAACTCTTCCTTGTTCTTGGCTCTAAATGGAACTAAATATATGCACACATTTAGTGGTCCTTAGCACTGTTTTTACAAGGCTTTGGCATTCATGATACGATTTTTACAATTATGTCCCCTGTAATGTGTACTTGATTCTATGGTCTTCCAATTATCCTGTCAAGTCTGAACTTATCAAAGAACCTCCTGTGCAGTCTCTCAATCAATGATACTGTTTGGGGGCTAGGGAAGGAAGAATGCTATTTTGGGTGGGGTTTCAAACTACATATTCTTCTCTGTGAATTGAGATATGTGTTCTTGTAGTTTCTAAAGTGAGCACTATTTCTAGGTATGTGTCATGTTCCTTTTGGTGTATGTCCCTTCTAGTGTGTTGGGGCATAAGAAAGGTTGGGTATGACTGTTTGGGACACTTCCTTCCCTTTTCTATCACCTAAAAATTAGGAGTATTTGATTTTGAGACTCTCCCATCCTTTAAAAAATGTTCTATGTCAGGACAAGTGGGTCATACTTATCTTTCATTTCCCTAATTTTTTGAAATGTGCTTTTCTAAAGCCTGTAATAGATGTGGGACATAAACAGCACTCCTTCCTTCATTACTACAAACTCTAAGATAACACACTCACTTTCTCCCAAGGTTCCTATCACCACTATCTTACCAACCAGCTCTTCTTTCCTGTTCAGAATTATGACCAAAGTAACAATTCTTTGCTTGAATTTTTCTACATCCGGTGAAATGAAACTGTCATCAAGGCAACAATTTAATCTTTGTCATATACTCACTGAATGTCTTTTATGTTCCCAGCTCTTGTGGTAATACAGGGAAGACAAGACATTATCTTCAGCTAAAAGTATTTCTTTCTCCTTTACATAAATAGTGTAGAATTCACTATCTGTGGTGGCCTTTTTTGCCAATAAACCTGACTTTATGGTGCTGCTGTCAATTTGCACTGAGGATTGGGAATACAGACAGCATCACTGTAATATATCCCATCATCCTGGCTCTCAGTAGGGAACAATAGAAAGACATTCCAAAAGCCACAGCATTCTGTGTCACCACTCCCAATTCAAAAGCTTCACAAAATCCAATTCGAATAGCAGATGTGTCAGTGTGATATCCTGAGGAGACAAGAAGGCAGACACTTGCAAATTTAACTTTAGGAAAGTACTTTTATACCATCATCTCAATGTGATATTTTAAAAATTGCTTTAAAAAATGGAGAGGCAGGTCCAAGTCCCTGCTCCGCTGTGTCGGGTATACTTGGACCCAAGCTTGAGCTTGTAAATAAACCCTCGTGTGTTTGCATCGGTGTCAGCTCCTTGGTGGTTTCTTGGATTCGCAATCTTGGGCACAACATTTGGGGGCTCATCCGGGATCCAAGAAACCTCCAGGACTCCATCCAGAGGGTTTCAGGCGTGGTGAGTGCACTCAGCTTTTTCCACCTTTTGCGTGCATATTTTCTGACAGCTCTAAACTGTACTGTACCTGTAGGAATTCCAATCTGTATTAGGTTGGCATTGGCTTAGGCAGACCCACTGGCGGGCCATTGACCGGGGATCTTGAGGAGATGTCCCTTGCCCCTGCCTGGAGCACTGAGGTCCTCATCTGTAAGGAGGACGGAGGTCCTCATCTGTAGGAGGACAGGAGTCCTCATCTGTAAGGAGGATGGGGGTCCTCATCTGTAAGGAGGTCTGTCAGCCCTTCGGGTTGCTTTCTGTTTTGTCTCTGCAGCCACACTGGAACGTTTGTCTGTGTTACTATGTCCTTGTTAACTTTTTTTGCATTTGTCTGTGTTGTTGTGTCCTTGTTAATTGTCTTTACTGTCTGTGTCTTGGTGTGGATTGGGGACATAACGGGGGAGACAGAAACCACTCCCCTATCTCTTATGCTTTTCCACTTCTCGGATGTTAGGGAAAGGGCTCGTATTCTGAGCATAGACATACAGAGAGAGAGATTCCAAATTTATTGCATATCAGAATGGCCAACCTTTGATGTGGGATGGCCCCGAGAAGGAACTTTTCACCTACCTATTATCTTACAGGTTAAGGCCGTGATCTTCAGGGACAAACTGGACGGCCACTCTGACCAGGTGCCCTACATCCTGATCTGGCAGGACATGATCGAGAGTCCCCCTCTTTGGCTAAAACCATTTTTACCCCCCAAAGCAGGACCCACCGAGATTCTAGCCCTGCAGAAAGCTGAGAAGGAGACCGACTCTATGCCCCAAGCGCCCCTTTATCTGGTCTTCCAGGATTCCTCCCCAGGGGACCTGATTCTCCCGCCGCCCTACTGGGCACCCCCTCCCCCTTCCGCCCCTCCATTGGAGACACTGGGGGCTGCAGAAGGGGCGCCACCCCTCCCTGACAAGGGAGTCCCTGTGTGCGGGCCAGCAGCGGGGACATGCGGTCGGACCCACCGGACGGCCCCACCTCTGAATGCGAGGCCAGCTGGCTCCACCGCCCTTCCTCTCCGCACCATGGGGCCCTCCGACGAGACTGGCAAACAGCTAATGTTATATTGGCCATTCTCCACCAGTGATTTATATAATTGGAAAACCCAAAATGCAAACTTCTCTGATAATCCGAGAGATCTAATCGAGCTTTTAGATACTGTTCTCTTTACCCACCAGCCTACTTGGGATGACTGCCAACAGCTCTTGCAGGTTCTCTTCACCACCGAGGAGAGAACGAATTCAGGTGGAAGCCCGGAAGTCTGTCCTGGGAGAGGACAGACAGCCGACTCAAAACCCGGACCTCATAAATGCTGCCTTCCCTTTATCCTGCCCCACCTGGGACTACAACTCAGCTGAAGGTAAGGAGAGACTCCGGGTCTACCGCCAGACTCTAATGGCAGGTCTCAAGGCTGCCGCGCGCAAGCCTACCAACCTGGCCAAGGTCTATGATGTGAGACAGGGTAAGCATGAGAGTCCAGCAGCCTTCTTAGAGAGAGTCATAGAGGCTTTTAGGCAGTACACCACTATGAACCAGAAGCCCTGGAAACAAAGGCCGCAATTATCATGGCTTTTGATAACCAGGCCGCTCCGGACATTAAAAAGAAATTGCAAAGAGTAGAGAGACTGGGAGAGAAGAGCTTGCAGGACTTAGTGATAGTAGCAGAACAAGTCTATAATAATAGAGAAAGTCCAGAAGAACAACAAACCAAACTAAGTGACCGGCAGACCTGAAACCTGGCCAAGATCCTGCTGGCCACAACCATGGATGACCCACAGGAAAGACGGAGGTACCTCAAGAAGCTGGCTTCAGGGACTAGAGAGGAGGATGGCCCTGGTCCCCCTTAGGAGTGCCCTAAGATGAACAAAAACCAATGCGCCTATTGCAAAGAGGAGGGCCATTGGGTAAAAAGCTGCCCTAACAAAAGATCTAAGGCCCCTGCCAAGATCTTGGAAATGGAGGACCTGGACAATTAGGGGAGTCAGGGTTCGGCACCCCTCCCTGAGCCCAGGGTAACTCTTAAAGTGGAGGGGCAACCTGTTGAATTCCTAGCGGACACTGGGGCACAACATTCGGTTTTATTACAACCCCAAGGGAAATTGGCAAACAAAACTTCATGGGTGCAAGGGGCCACGGGCACCAAATAATACTCATGGACTACCCGAAGAACTGTGGATCTCGGCACGGGCCGGGTATCCCACTCCTTCATGGTCATCCCTGAGTGTCCCTACCCATTGTTAGGTCGGGATTTGCTCACGAAGATGGGGGCACAAATTTGCTTCCACCCCGAAGGGGCAAAAGTCCTAAACAAGAAGGGCAGCCTATTCAGGTGCTTGTCCTGAGTTTAGAAGACGAATATCTTCTCTATCGTCTCCACAAAATGCCCTCAGCCCCAATGACTGACATTGACCGTTGGCTGCGGGAATTTCCCCAAGCGTGGGCAGAAACTGGGGGAATCGGGCTGGCCCAGCATCAATCGGCCATATACATAGAACTAAAGCTGGGGCAGACCCTGTCAGGGTCCGCCAATACCCCATGCAGCTCGACTCCCTAACCCAGACTGTGACCCCCCTCTGCATGACTGTCAAGAAATTTTGGCACAGGTGCATGGAATCAAAGCTGATCTCCAGGGGATCCCTGGGTGGCGCAGCGGTTTAGCGCCTGCCTTTGGCCCAGGGCGCGATCCTGGAGACCCGGGATCGAATCCCACATCGGGCTCCCGGTGCATGGAGCCTGCTTCTCCCTCTGCCTGTGTCTCTGCCTCTCTCTCTCTCTCTCTCTGTGACTATCATAAATAAATAAAAAAAAAATTAAAAAAAAAAAAAAAAAAGCTGATCTCCAGGACCAGCCACTGCCGAATGCGGACGTCACCTGATACATGGACGGCAACAGTTTTGCCCGAGAAGGAGTCAGAAATGCAGGAGCAGCTGTAACCACGGAGATGGAGACCATCTGGGCAGAGCCACTGGTAGCCAGAACATTGGCTCAATGGGCAGAACTGATCGCGCTGGCCAAGGCGCTGACCATGGGGGAAGGTAAACGGATCAACATCTACACCGACAGCAGGTACGCCCTCGCCACCGCTCACATCCACAGAGCCCTTTACAGAGAGAGAGGGCTTCTGACAGCAGAGGGAAAGACTGTTAAAAACAAAATGGAGATTCTTGAACTCCTGAGGGCCCTCTGGCTGCCCAAGGCCCTAGCCATCATCCACTGTCCAGAGCACCAAAAGGCAGACATGCCAGTAGCCAGGGGAAACCGGCTAGCCAATTTAAAAGCAAAGGAGGCAGCCCTTCTGGTGACCCAGGTCTTAGCAACCATGCTACCTGATCCAGGGGCACCGATCCTGCCTGATACCCTCAACTATACTGATGCTGACTTACACTGGATCAAACGCTTGCCTGTGACCCAGTGCTTGCGTGGCTGGTGGAGGGCTGCAGACTCCAGCATCATCTTGCCAGAGGAACTAGGACAGCGAGTCCTATCCAAAATACATCGGAGTACTCACATGGGAACAAGGAAGATGGAAGACCTCATACGACATGCAAAGATCACTATTAAAGACTCTCGAGGACAGCCCTGGTGGCTCAATGGTTTTCCGCCGCCTTCGGCCCAGGGCGTGACCCTGGAGCCCCGGGATCAAGTCCCACATCGGGCTCCCTGCGTGGAGCCTGCTTCTCCCTCGGCCTCTGTCTCTCACTCTCTCTGAATAAATAAAAAATCTTAAAAAAAAAAAAGACTCTCGAGCAAAGATTGAGCAGATTGTGGCATGTGGCTGCCACGCATGCCAGTTAACTAATGCCACCGCCCATGGATCTAACCCAGGCACCCAGCTCCAAGGGGACCACCCAGGAGCCTACTGGGAAGTGGACTTCACTGAGGTAAAACCTGGAAAATATGGATACAGGTATTCACTAGTGTTCATAGATACTTTTTCAGGATGGACAGAGGCATATCCCACCAAACATGAAACGGCACAGACCGTGACCAAGAAACTGCTGGAAAACATCTTACCGAGGTATGGTTTTCCTGTTAAGATTGGGTCAGACAATGGCCTAGGATTCTTCTCTAAGGTAACACAGGGAGTGGCACTAGTACTTGGGGCAGATTGGAAATTACATTGTGCATATAGGCCCCAGAGCTCAGGACAGGTAGAGAGGATGAACAGAACATTAAAGGAGACCTTAACTAAATTAGCCCCGGAGACTGGCAGGGACTGGGTGACTCTCCTCC
Organism: Canis lupus familiaris; assembly: GCF_011100685.1. Taxonomy (NCBI): domain Eukaryota; kingdom Metazoa; phylum Chordata; class Mammalia; order Carnivora; family Canidae; genus Canis; species Canis lupus. The sequence continues at coordinate 54,531,806 of NC_049260.1, read as the reverse complement.
CCTTTGCCCTATATAGGGTGAGGAACTCCCCATATAAGATGGGACTGACTCCCTACGAGATCATGTTCGGTCTTCCTCCACCTATTATCCCCAATTTAAAACCTGAGGAGCTTGCTGAACTTGATGATCACCAACTTCTTTTCTCCCTCCAAATGTTACAACGAACCCATGAGCAGGTGTGGCCTAAACTGAGGGCCCTCTATGAGACTGGGCCACCCCCGGACCCCCATCGATATCGGCCAGGTGACTGGGTGTACGTGCGGAGATACCAACACCGGACACTTCAACCTGGCTGGAAGGGACCTTACATCGTGATGCTGACCACTCCCACCGCTCTCAAGGTCGACGGGATTACTCCCTGGGTCCACTACACCCACGTCCGGCCAGCTGACCGTTCTCAAGGACTTTGTTCCAGAATGGAAAAGCCAACAGAACAAGGACAATCCCCTAAAGCTAAGTCTGCACCGTTCTCACTTATTTCCCACCTCCAAGACTACCTAGTCTGAGGTTGTCTTTCAAAATAGAAGGGAGGGATCCCTGGGTGGCGCAGCGGTTTGGCGCCTGCCTTTGGCCCGGGGCGCGATCTTGGAGACCCGGGATCGAATCCCACGTCGGGCTCCCAGCATGGAGCCTGCTTCTCCCTCTGCCTGTGTCTCTGCCTCTCTGTCTCTCTCTGTGTGACTATCATGAATAAATAAATAAAATCTTTAAAAAAAAAACAAAATAGAAGGGGATTAGATTTAGTCTTCTTACAACAAAGGGTGGGGTGGGGATGGTTACCTGCTGCCTTAAACGTAAGATGTCCCATCTTCCCTGGAATGTAAATGGGAGCGAGAATAGCAACAAGGTTGGTTAGAATCCTGGTTTATCATCCCCCCCCCCCCCCCCCGACTCTGAGAGCAACCTAGACCTATGATTGGGTCCTTCCTTAGGTTCCTCTGAGAGGGGGAAATGTGGAGGCCGAGAAAATTAAGGCCATTCCACTTTAAGTTCAGGGTTATCACAAGTACAGCCATCCCAGGCCCCTGTGAATAAGAGCTGAACTTGACCTTACTTCAGTTACAGGAAGAAAACAGCTCCTATTAGAATGAGAACAGAGCCCAAGCCAAGGGTAGGAAGCCTCTATTAGAATAAGAACAGAGCTCAATGCCCTTGAAAGCCCCATATCAAAATGTAAACAGAACTTGAGAAATTCCTCCACCCCTTCTGAAGATCCCCTAGACCAGCCTATAAAAAACTAAGCTGAAACCCACCTCGGTGTCCAAGTCCCTGCTCCGCTGTGTTGGGTATACTTGGACCCAAGCTCGAGCTTGTAAATAAACCCTCCTGTGTTTGAAAAAAAAAAAAAAAAAGAAGAGGCAGACCCTGCTTCTTTGTTGTGTCCTTGTGCTCAAAAGATCCCTCCCACTGTTTTGACCAGAGGTAGCCCTTTTGGGGAGGGGTAGAAAGAAGTTTGCCCCTAAAGTGAATAGAAGTATAAATGTAAATTTGTGCTCTGTCGAAGATCAAGCAGGAGACTGACTGCAAGGATGTCCACTGCATGAAATGTTTTGAAACCAGGTAATCTTGAGAAAAAAACAGTGTATAATAAATAAAGGAAAGAATGAGTCAGAAATGAAAGATGATGGTTAGTAGAGAAATTTGGTGTAAGAAGGCACTTGAGAAGCTTCAAGAGTGGATGACCAGAAAAATATTGCCATTAGAAACAGGAAGGTAGTAGAGTGTTGCTGGAGTGTAGTCTATACTCAAAGGTAAACAGAAAGCAATAGAGGTTCTTCATCAATACCAGGTAGATTTCAGCCAAAGGACTCTATCTAGGCTTGTGATAAAAGCAAATATAGGAGCTAGGATAAGAGTATCAACTGCTAATTCAGCCAATAAATATTTATTGAGTACCTACTACATACAAAGGACTGTGTTAGGCATATGAAATATACAGATTTATAGCAGTGAATAAGACGACAGGGTAGTCTCTTCTCTCCTGAAGATCATAGCCTAGTGAAGTCTAGGGGAAATAAAACAATGCTTGGGATGAGAAGACTTAGAATGGGTTCACACTGACAGAAAGAGGCAGAATCAGTAAAAGTGATCAAGGTAAAAAACAAATTTTGACATTTGTATATATAATTTTCATATGCCATAATTTATATTCTGGAATTCCTTACATGGTAGTAGTCTCTTAAATTTTCAATGAGTATGTGGTATCTATTTTTCTGAAAAGGAGAAAGAATGATCCAGAGTTACAATCATAAAGTCACAGCCCAAAAAGGAGGATGAACTTAAGCCTAGTGAAGTGGCACAAGGAATTACCAGTAGAAAAAGTTGGGAGCTTTATAATGAAAGTTTCTAGTTCTAAGCACTTTTAAAAAATGTATTTTAGAGGAGGAACCAAACAGCTGAACTAGTAATTGGTTTCATTTCCCAAAAAAGTTTACTGATGTACTGGGTAAGTATAGTCTTTTTTTTGGGGGGGGGAGGCAGATGGGGAAGGTGTGTGTGTGTGAGAGAGAGAGAGAGAGAGAGAGAGAATCTTAAGCAGGCTCTACTCCCAGGATCGAGCTTGATCTCACAACCCTGAGATCATGACTGGAGCTGAAACCAAGAGTCTGACGCTTAACGGACTGGGCCACCCAGGAACCCCATGTAAGTATATATTTTTTAAAGATTTTATTTATTTATTCATTCATGAAAGACAGACAGAGAGAGAGGAGAGAGAGAGAGAGAGAAACAGAGACACAGGCAGAGGGAGAAGCAGGCTCCATGCAGGGAGCCCAATTGTGGGACTTGATCATGAGTCTCCTGGATCACACCTTGGGTGGCCCTAAACTGCTGAGCCACTAGGGCTGCCCTGTAAGCATATTCTTAAATCTTGTATTCCCAATGATTGGGAGGGAAGGTAAAAGCAGGAAAAGATAATGGGCAGCTGAAGAATATACCTAGTGCTTAGGTCCACACCTCTTCAACCATCCTAAATGCCCCCACCCCTATCAATCAGTTGGCCAATCCTTTCACTTAACCTTGATTACCCCTGACAAGGATAATACATGTCTTGCAAAAGGAAGCCTCTTCTGGCAGTTCTGCTTCAAAGCAGAAAAATAAATGTTTAGGAGATTTGTTTCCATCACCTCAAAATGTATGTGTGTTGGATGTGGTAGTGGTGAGGGAGGGAGTGTAAAGGAATTTGAGAAGAGAATATGTGAAAGTCAATATGTTAATATGTCAGTGCTATTAGTTTTAGCATGTGAGATACAAAACTCTAAGAACCGTATCATTTGAACCAGATTGCTTCAGACTGGGTTCAGCATGTGAGCACTTAACAACCATTTTTTGATGGGAATAACTCAAAGGATATATAATAAAAGAACAAAGATTGTAAGCTCAACCAGCCCCCCTTTTATTAATAAATACAACTTAAAGCATTTATAGGGGACCGACTAGATGATCTAAGAAGACCTTTTTATCTCTAAAGAGCTTTGAATATAAGTAGCTTTGTTTAGGGCATTTAAATGGCCAGTTCCATACATCTAAGTAGTATACCAACAAATTACTCAATTTGGTCCTGGAAGAATACAAATAGACAAACATGAAGTAAGACCCTAAGAGATTAGAAGCTCACTAAGCCTTTCTTGGTAGCACATCCTAAAATTGTACATTTGTCTGAGTTAAGAGTGGCATAACATTCTCCTTTCAACCAGAGTAGAATAACCTCAATTTCTTCCAAAGGAACATAGAAAGCTGATCTTGAAGGTACAACACCTGCTTAAAACTGATTCAGAACAACAAATGATTGCTAGTTCCCAGGGAGGAGATGCCTCCTCAGGAAAAGGGAAATTGCCAAGTTTCTCAGCAGGGTCTTAAGTTACCAGCTCCAGTAATTACTGGATTTTACTCCAAGTTCCTACAGTAGTAACTTACTGGGCAAAGTGATGGCTAATATTGACATTCCTTCAGAGTAAAATAAAAATAAATCTAGAAATGTAGATGAAATCCTTTAAAGAAGCAATTAAAACATCAACAGTTGTTAAACTGCCAGATCAAATAAGTCTGAATATCAAACAGAATTTTTTTTAATGTTATAGCTTTAGAGGAAAAGGAACTCTGCCTTTGCCCCAACATGCAATATTTAAAATTGAGAGCAGCTTGTTGTTTCATTACAGACTATTCCCCTGTGTTTCAGCATGTGGCTTTGTCTCAGGAGAAATGAATCAAGGAAGGAATCAAACAGACAAAAGCAAAAAGTAAGACAAAGAATCAATAGTCAAACTCTATATTACCTCTTCAGAACAATCATGTATGTTCCTGAGGGAAGCTATAAATTCTGTATCTGCAGAGAGCTTTGTCAATCAGGGAACCTCCAAAGCTCCATGTATAAAGTATTTGCTAATCTAATTTGGCTAGGCCCTGCTCCAAGGTTGGGAGATAAAGAAAGAACGGCTGAGTAAAATGTGTCAACCATGAATGGGGAGAAGAGAATATGTCTATAACCAGACAGTGCATGCATGGATTCTCAATTCTCTGTGATTTCCCAATTCTGATTTCAACTCTGGCAAATATACCAGTATCATGTACTACATGGTGATTGAGTGTACAGTTTTAGAGCTTTTTAATGCCCTGATCAAATAAAAAGCATATCTGATTTTATTTCAACATACATAGTGTTCTATACCTACTATGTGCTAGGTATTGATGGGAGCATTTCTGCTCTCCAAGAGGTAGTCTGGAAGGAGAGAGAGGACACATACAAAGAACTGCAGTATAGGAAAAATGTGTGAATACAAGGAAAAAAGATACCCCAGTATTATAGAAAACTTCTCACTTTCTTTCTGCTGAGATCATGTACACAACCTGAGGTCCTATTCCCTTCTTATCATTCACTATGGTTAGTTCACTCCACTTAAGCAATCACATGTTCTCACATGGATTCATATTTCCCCTTTAAGTCATTCTTTCTTACCCTTTCTCTTGCCCAGTTACTTCAAAATAAACTCTCTCTCAGTCCCTTTGTTCTATTTGTGAACTCCAAATAACCATAATGATGACTGACAGTTGTAAGAAAACTATTAGTGAGATACCTGTGTATCAAGAAAAGGAAAGCTGTCTTTTTCTAAGTGAAATTAGACATAAAACCTGTGCCATCAACTTCTAACATCCATTGGAAGTAACCAGAAGTGCTCTTAAGAAAAATCTCCCAAAGCTTCCAACTATCTCAACCTGTAATTAACTCTGCTATTCTCAAGCTTTAGCATTCAAGGTGCTACTTCTTATTCAATTATATTTTTGCTTTAATTACTAGTACTGAGACAGCATTGTTGTGCATGATTTATGAACTGCATGTATGGTATTTCAGTCCTATCACAGGTTAAATCCAATTTTGTGGGCTAGCCTGAGATCTTCCCCACCATAGTAACATTGTTTCTACAAGAAAACATACAATTGCCAAACAACGGACTTGCCAAACATGATCTTTTGGAATGAAGTCATCTCATAAACTGAGGGTTTGACTGTGAAACTGTACATAGAATTCCCTTCAGTGCCTAATGAATGAGATTTAAAAGTCACTTATAAAGTAACTGTTAAATAAATCTCATTTTCCAATTGATGTATAGTATAATACTAGAAAAAAATTCAAACTAGAAACATTTTTTGTCTCTAAATATAATGATATAACACAATATAGGTCTACTCCACTATTGGCTGGAAACTATAGCATCACAGCATTAGCAGCAGAGAGAAAAGAGGATGACTGGGATATTATTATTTCTTACTCTTGTTAAAATAGTTTTGCTAGGTTCCATAATTTCATTTGGAAGACTACTCAGCAATAGAACCATACCTCCAGTGAATGCTTATTTTGCCCTACCACACTGACTGACCAAAAATAGCTTTTATATGACAAATACATTCCTACTGAAGAATTACCATGACAACCAAACCACTGGATTGTGTGATTAGACTATAGAGGACTGATGAATTACATATGCCATATACAATATACAACTGCCATACAGATAGTTCAGGGGTTTGAGTTTGCAGCCAAGATATCAGGAATAAGGCAAGTGGGAGTTCTACGTATCAAGCACCGGGCTAAGCATGTTACATGGATTAACTCATTTAATAGTCATAGCAGCTTTTCTTGTGTGACAAGCATTTTATATATGAGGAAACTGAAGCCAGAGTACCAAAGTAACTTGCCCAAGGTCATATAGTTAGTTACTGATGAAGTTTGGATTTGAATCCAGGCAGTCTGCATTCAGTGACTGAGATCTTAAGTGCCATGTTATACAATAAGGCTGCTGCTAATTATGACAAGAATGATAATAATAAAAGTAATAATGGCAACAAATACTAATATAACTAACTATTTAAGACACTACTCTAAGTACCTTCCGTAGGCCAACTCATTTAATCTTCACAAGAATCCTATGAGGTAGATATTATTATTCCCATTTTTTAAATGTAGAAATTTTGGCACAGAGAGGCTTAATAACTTGTGGTCACAGCATTAGGAAGTAAATGTTCTGTGATTCAAATTCAGGTAGTCCAGCTCTGTTATAACACACTGCCTCTGTAACAAAGTAGGTGGGGTGTAACAGGCAAAAGCAGTAAACTAGGAGTTCAGAAAAACAAGTCAGGCCCAACTATTCCCTAGCTCCGAAATCTTGCAAGATGTTACCTCTCTCTTTTTTTTTTTTATTCATATGTATTTTATTTATTTTTAAAATTTGAGTATAGTTGACACATGTTACATTAGGTGTGCAACTTAGTGATTTGACAAATTTATACATTATGTTATGTTTACAACAATATAGTATTTGTCCCATGTGCCTTTGATTCCTATGACTTATTCACTTCATAATTGTAATGCTGGATCTCCCTTTCCCCTTCATCCATTTTGTTCAATCCCTCAACCCTCTCCCCTCTGGCAACCGTCAGTTTGTTTTCTGTATTTATAGGCCTAATTCTGCTTTTTGTTTGTTCATTTTTTAAAAGATTCCACTTATGAGTAGGTTCTATGGTGTTTGTCTTCTTAGGCTGACTTATTTCATTTAGCATAATTCCTTCTAGGTCCATCCATGTTTTCTCAAATGGCATGGTCTCAACCTTTTTACAGCTGTATAACATTCCATATTATATATACATACCAGTTTCCTTATCCATTCATCTATTGATAGACACTAAACATGCTTCTATATCTTGGCCAGTGCAAATAATACTCCAATAAAAAGAGGGGTGTATATATCCTTTCAAATTAGTGTTTTCGTTTTCTTTCAGTAAATACCCAATAGTAGAATTATTTGGTATTGTATTTCTATTTTTAATTTTTTGAGGAACTTCCATACTGTTTCCCACAGTGGCTGTATGAATTTCCATTTACACCAATGATATGTTATCTCTCTTAGACTCACTTTCCTTATCTATAAAATAGCAATGTTTAACTCACAGGGCTAACTGTAAGGATTGAACAGGAATGTATGTGAAAGTACTCTGGAAAATGTAAAGTGCTATATAATTTTAAGAAATTAATAAAGCAAGTGGGTAAAACCAGTTAAGAAATATTATGTGTAATAATCAGAATATATAGTACTTAGGAATTAAGACCTCCCTTATATTTGCAACATGGTCTTTTAGAATTTTATTCTACTAGGAATAGTGTATTTCTGAGGTCTACAGTTAGGCTAAGTATAGTTAGTTACTAAACCATCAAAGACTGCTGCAAATGGCAACCTGTAGCAATGGTAAAGCAATTACTAGTTGCTATGATTAACATGGACCATTTGATAAGGCCATTGCAGCAAATCTAGCCTAGTATATGTATGTGCATTGTGTGTCTTTCACAGAACTAGTTCTATCCCTTGTGATGAGCAGTAGTGCTGGGAAAGGATAGAAGTGGTTCTCAAATATCTCCCTTCAATACATTCCTTTGTGGCTTACTGGATGGCATGATCTCACAAAAGAACCATGCACTCAACAGTTCTATGTCACTACACCATAGCTCTTTTTCAGGACTATATAATAGAGGAAAGCACTTAAAAATCACAATAAGTGGGATGCCTGGGTGGCTCAGCGGTTTAGCACTTGTCTTCAGCTCAGGGCATGATCCTGGAGTCCCAGGATTGAGTCCTGCATCAGGGTCCCTGCATGGAGCCTGCTTCTCTCTGCCTGTCTCTGCCTCTCTCTCTCTCTCTCTCTGTATGTGTGTGTGTGTGTCTCTCATGAATAAATAAATAAAATCTTTAAAAAATCACAGTAAGAGTGGCAGCTACCAGGTTACAGGGGTACAAGTGTCTGCTGAAAGCCTAAGTAATTGCAAAAGAAGAAATCAGTAGAACTCTGTCTCTACTACAGTCTGGCTCCAAATACATCACACAACACAGTGGCACTTGTATTCTGACTGCTGAAAAAGAATGGGGAACAGCTGATGGCTCACATGAATCATCGCTGTGTGAAGGAAAATTATTCAGTAGGTACAGCAACCAGCAGTTCTAATTTTATTCTTCTGAGTAAAAAATATTTAAGGTTATAACAACACTTATTTATATTTCATATATTCAAGAATTTTTATATAAATATATTCACAAATCAGGAAGAAATTCTTTCATAGTATGTTAGAACATTTTTTAGGTGGGGAATTTTTGTTCAAATGAACTATTAAACAGAACTGAAAATTTTAAAACATAAAAAGTAGAACTTTATAAGTTTTAAAATTATACATGTTTTAAAATAATATCTATGTTTTAAAATTATATATATACATTTTATATATAATGTATTATATATAATATATAATATAAATATATTATTTTAATATATACATATATATGTATACATATATATGTATACATATATATTAAAATAACATATTGAAACGTATTGGAACTTACGGTTGAAATGACTTGAGTAGGGGGAGTAGGGGGGGAATTAGACCCATGTAGCCAAACACCATCTACTGAATCAGGAATTTCTAGAATACAGTTTGAAAAAGAAATCACTGCTTTATTATCTCATGTTGTCCACATTGCTTATTAAATAATATGATCCAGGGATCCCTGGGTGGCGCAGCGGTTTGGCGCCTGCCTTTGGCCCAGGGCGCGATCTTGGAGACCCGGGATCGAATCCCACGTCGGGCTCCCGGTGCATGGAGCCTGCTTCTCCCTCTGCCTATGTCTCTGCCTCTCTCTCTCTCTCTCTGTGACTATCATAAATAAATAAAAATTAAAAAAAATAAATAATATGATCCAAATAAATAAATAATATAATCCTGTACTTATGTTCACCTTCATATTCATATTCACATCTAGTCTGAGGTCATGCCAGTCAAATTCAGTCTATGTCCCTATCTCCTGGAGAGTCAAAATCATCAAGATTGTGGTACCATATAGATCTGCTTGACAGATATGGATTTATTTGCCTTTTATAATTCAATGGCAAAGGCACCTATAATATTTTAGTTATTTCCAATGTTTTGGTCAGTACTAAATTAAGTGGGCAACAGGATGAAACTCTGACACATTGCACTGGAGGCAGTATGGAAAGAATCCCTGCCCTTCTCAGGTGTCCACAGAGGATGGCTTAACCATATGGATCCCTGATTTTTTTTTATCTATTTTTTTAATTAATTTATTTATTTATAAGAGATACAGAGAGAAAGGAGGAGAGAGAGAGAGAGAGAGAGAGAGAAAGAGGCAGAGACACAGGCAGAGGGAGGAGAAGCAGGCTCCATGCAGGGAGCCCGATGCGGGTCTCCAGGATCACGCCCTGGGCTGAAGGCGGTGCTAAACCGCTGTGCCACCAGGGCTGCCCGAATGGATCCCTTCTTAATCAGGATGGTAAGGGCAGCATGGGGACTATGTTACCCAAATAGACTCATTTTAAGAATGACTTATGGTCCATCGAAAGATGAATAAATAAAGAAGATGTGGTTTATATATACAATGGAATATTAGCCATTAGAAATGACAAATACCCACCATTTGCTTTAACGTGGATGGAACTGGAGGGTATTATGCTGAGTGAAGTAAGTCAATCGGAGAAGGACAAACATATGTTCTCATTCATTTGGGGACTATAAATAATAGTGAAAGGGAATAGAAGGGAAGGGAGAAGAAATGTGTGGGAAATATCAGAAAGGGAGACAGAACATAAAGACTGCTAACTTGAAATGAACTAGGGGTGGTGGAAGGGGAGGTGGGGGTGAATGGGTGATGGGCACTGAGGGGGGCACTTGATGGGATGAGCACTGGGTGTTATTCTGTATGTTGGTAAATTTAACACTAATAAAAAATAAATTTATTAAAAAAAAGATTATGGTAAAAAGAACAATAACCGTAATTGAGCATTCACCATGTGCCAAGTGCTTTGCTATGCATTTTATGCACATTTAATCATTTAATTCCCACAGAGGCATTATGAGGTCAGCATCACCATTATCAGCTACCAGTTATTATCAATAATTATCAATTATTATAATTATAAGTTATTCACTATCATCATTTTATAAAATGGAAAAAATGGAAAGCTTAGAGAGATTATTAAAAAGCCTCAAACATGAAAAAAAAAAAAAGAATGACTTATGGTCATTAAACATCTATCTCTCAAGAAGCAAACAACTGGGGAGTTAAAGTGTTCCCTCATCTGCTGAGGTAACTAGCTGACTGTTGAGAATAGCTTCCACCAGTAGTTTAAGTAAAACCCTCAAGGATTAAATGGAAGAGTACACCTAATTTTAAAAGATCTTTTAAGTGTTCAGTTCCTGCACATTGTAACTCAAAATTTCTTCTATTTTTCTCGTGATATTTCACTCTAAAAAGGCAGAGTGAAGATTTACAAGTGAAGAAAGATACATTTGCATTCAGAATTTTCTTTCAGGTTCCAAAGTTTAAGCTTAAATACCTCTGGCTAAACAAGAACAATCAGGCAGTTTTTACAATACCAGTTCAATCTTGGGGGAGATGTGAGGGTAGATGGAGAGGATGGGTGCATACCAAGGTTTCTAGAAGGCTTGACTTCCTACTGTAAGGAAAGAAGATGGGCAAAAATGAAGGGGAGAAGTATAGGTTTGTGCTTGCTTTCTCCACATCAGATCCCGAGAAGGTGGAAAAAAAAAAAAGGCTGAGGTTCCTTTGATTTTAGTTCTTTGTTTCTCCAGGCAAGGACAAGATCATTTGCCTTAGAAATAAATCTTGTTATTTTAAAGCAAGAATGAAAAATGTATGTATAAAGTGGAAAAGTAATAAGAAATTAAGCAAAAAATCCCTTAAATTTTTTTCAAAGTGTAAATGGTAGAGAGGAGTAGATATGGGAAAATAAAAACAAACATAGTTTTAAACATAGTTTTTTTCCTGACAAATCTATACTCAATAGTCAGGAAAGAAAGAGAGAGAAAGAGAGAGATGGAGGGAGGGAGGAAGAAAAGGAGGGAAAGAGATTAAAGGTATGAATAAATCAAATGAACAAAAGCAGCAACATCATATGGTGGAAAGGGCATGGAACATGGAGCCAGAAGAGACACGATTTCTAACCTAGTTTCTGCCACTAACTCCATGTGGTTTGCTTAAGCAAGTATCTTAACCTCCCTGTGCCTGTCTGTACCCCCTGCAAAGTGAGGGTATTGTACTAGTTTCTAAAGTCCACTCTAACTCTAATATTTCAAAATGTGTGGAATAAAATGGTATATGTTATGTTGTGTCCCTCTCCCCCCAATTCATATGTTGAAGTCCAAATACTTAGCACCCTGGAATGTGACTATTTGGAGATAGAGTCTTTAAAGAGGTAGTTAAGTTAAAATGAGGCCATAATTCAATATGACTGCTGTCCTTATAAAAGGGGGAGATTAAAACACAGAGATACCTGAAATGCATGCCCACAGAGAAAAGATTGTGTGAAATGGCAGTAAGAAGAGGTCATCTCTAAGCCAAGACAAGAGACCTCAAACAAAGGCCACCCAACCAACACCTTGATCTTAGACTTCTAGCCTCTACAACTATGAGAAAAAAAATCTCTGTTGTCTAAGCAACCCAGTTTGTGGTATCTTGTAGGCAACCATAGCAAATGAATACAGTGCACCATTTGAGTAAAAACTCAAATAATTTATTCCAAAGGGTGTAAGTTTTTACATCTAAGCTAATAAATTATACTAGGGGTGAATTTGCTGAAGTTCAAATTTTCTGGCTCCTAAGTTCAGAACCTGTAGGCTTCCCAAACTAGTCACAGAACAAATCATAATTGCCATTGTGGAAAGTTGTAGCTTACAAAGTTAAGTGTCAAGAGAGTTGAAACCTTAGAACATCATAAAGAGAAACCAGGGTGAGAACAGATTATCAGAACAAAATTTATATAATGTAACATATTTTTATTTTTACTTTTACCTAAATTATAATAAAAAATTTTGCCTTATTTTTTGGTTTCAGGATGGTGTTAATGTGTCCAAATCAGAGTTCACTATCTTGATCTGTCAGGTGGCTTTTTCTTCAATGGCTATAGACTGGAGCAGGATGATGATGAGAGAGTGTGTGAATTAGTATATATTGTTGAGGTCAGGGAAGGCTACAAAGAAAGGTTTGGGGGAGGATGGCTAGGTGCAGCTCAGTACAAATCCATCCTCATCACTGAAAACTAAACTTTCAAGTAACCCCAACAAAATAGGGGTGGTAGCAGAATAGGTGTTCTCTGCTGGAAGCTATTTTTACTGACAAAAATTTTTACTGACTGCTTATCTGGACAATTGGATGTCAAAGTGGTTGACTAACCACATTCAGAATAATTCTGCAAAAACAGAATTTCACAAAGTTGAAGCTAAAGGGGACCTTAGAAGTCATGTGGTCCATTTCTCTTATTTTACAATGGCAAATTGAAGCCTAGGGAGAAGAGAACAGCCCAAGGTCATATAACAAGGTAGCAGCAGAGCTGCAATTTGAACCCAAAATATGTATTCTTCAGACAGTTTTAAATTAACATGTATCTGGTTTCCTTTCCTCTTTCTTCTTTTTCTTTACTAATTTTTGCTGTTTTTTATATAAAGTAATAGAAACTTCCAAAGGACTGTGACTTTTAAAGGTCTCCATCAGCCAAAATAACAAAATTGCAAAGCAATAGAGCTGGAGTTAACTTATTATTTGTTTCTTCTCTATTTTGTTTGGAATATAAACTAATCAGAAGTTAAAAAGCTGCATAAAATGGTAGAAAGGAGACTCATTTGGGGGTCAGAAGACTAGGTTCTTGAATCAATTCTGTGCCACAAACTAGTTGTATGATTTTGGACAAGTAAACTAATCTATCCTGGATTCAGTATTCCTACCTGTAAAACAAGGGTATGGTGTTTGAATATTGGCCACCAAAAAGGTATGCCCAAGTCCTAACCACTGGAACAAGTGAATGTAGCCTTATTTAGAAAAAGAGTCTTTGAAGATGTAATTAATGATCTCGAGATTAGTTCATCTTGGATTTAAGGTGGGCCTCAAATCCAATGACAGATATCCTTACAATAAAAGGCAGAGAGATTTGAGACACTCAGACACAAATAAGGAAGTGACATGAAGACAGAAGCAGCAACTGGATTGATGGATCTATAGACCAAGAAATGTCAAGAATTGCTTATATTACCTAGAAGCTAGGAGAAAAGGATTGAACTCAGAGCTTCTGGAAGGAACTAAACCTTCCAACATCTTGACTTCAAACTTCTGGTCTCTTAAATATGAGAGAATAAACTTCTGTTGTTTGAAGCCACCAAAATTGTGGTCATTTATAATGACAATCTTAGAAAACTAACACAGTGAGAGAGTATGGGATCAGGTATGAGGGTACAGGCAGGTAACATAAACGAATGAAATGAGGTGCTACGTGAAACACAAGTGTAAATGCAATGATTAATAAAAGTGAAATAACTATTTTGGTGTCAGAGAGAAAAACAGTGAATGACTCTTCAGTTCCAGTCTATCATCACCCTGTGGGAATGTAGGCCCAGTATTGCCAGAGGTACTAGAATTCAAGAAAAGTTTGAAGTTCAATCTTTGCTTTGAAATTCTCCATTTAAAAATGAGGAAAGTAAAAAAAAAAAAGAGGAAAGTAATCTTAATTTTTTTTTTTTTGTAATCTTAATTTTTAAAACACTACATGTCGGGGGATCCCTGGGTGGCTCAGTGGTTTAGCGCCTGCCTTCAGCCCAGGATGTGATCCTGGAGACCCGGGATCGATTCCCACGTCAGGCTCCCTGCATGGAGCCTGCTTCTCCCTCTGCTTGTGTCTCTGACTCTCTCTGTTTCTTTCATGAATAAATAAATTTAAAAACAATAAAAAATAAAACACTATGTGTCAAAAAAATCCCTAAATTTGAGGACTAAATATTAGATAATCTTTAATGTTCTTACTGCTCTAGTTGTCTATGTTTCAATTAGATCATCTTATCATTGTAATATGTTATTAAGACTGGAAGATTATTTTTTTGGTTCTTAGCATTGTGGGGACAATAGTAGCAGTGATCAGAGCATAAGTGTGACTTTGTTTTTAGTTCATGTCTAAAGGAGAAGCATGGCAAACATTTCTTTCCTAGGATTATTTAAAATTGAGAGGTCAGAAACTTTTCCTATTAAAAGAAATCCCAGGAAGTGTGGTCTCTATCTGCATCATTCCCATTTACTAAAAACCTTATTGGGTATGGAAAAGAAACCGAAAGACAATGTAATATTAGATCACAACTGGCAAAAAACATTTACACTTGAATCAATCCTGTTTAGCAAAAAAGGCATTCAAAAACTCAGTTAATTTTCTTTATATTATTGGCAGGTATTTATCCAAGAAGCATATAGGTGGCTTATATCTGCAAGTGGTGAAGTTAAATAAACACTTTCTAAAAATGTGATACATACCCTCTAATACTTTGTATTGAAACGGTATCTTACTAAATTCATTATCATATTATACTCATTAGAAATATGAAGATTTAACAAGCTTAAAGCTGAGCTTCTAAAGACCAGCATAGGGATCCCTGGGTGGCACAGCGGTTTGGCGCCTGCCTTTGGCCCAGGGCGCGATCCTGGAGACCCGGGATCGAATCCCACGTCGGGCTCCCGGTGCATGGAGCCTGCTTCTCCCTCTGCCTGTATCTCTGCCTCTCTCTCTCTCTCTCTCTCTCTCCCCCTCTCCGTGTGACTATCATAAATAATAAATAAAATCTTAAAAAAAAATAAAGACCAGCATATAAGAATTTTTTTTCCTGACTTTTCTAACAACACATATACCTTGTACACTCTGATTTTTTTTAAAAAGTGAAGAGGATGCCAAGACAAGTCAATGAGAAAATGACAGTCTTTTCAACAAATGGTACTGGGACAACTGAATATCCACATGTAAAATAATTAAGCTGGACTGCTGTGTCATGCCATAAACAAAAAGTAATTCAAAGAAGATTATAAAGACCTAAATTAAAAAGCTAAACTATCAAATTGCTAGCAGAAAACAGAAATAAATCTTCATACTCTTTGGCTAGGCAATGGATTTTTAGATACAATACTAAAAGCACGGGTACCAAAGAAGAAAGATAAATTCGACTTCATCAGAAGGAAATTTTTTGTCTTTAAAAACACCATAATATGGGGTGTCTGAGTGAATCAGTGTTGAGCAACTGCCTTTGGCTTAGGGTGTGATCCTGGAGTCCTGGGATTGAGTCCCGCATTAGGCTCCCCACAGGGACTCTGCTTCTCCCTCTGCCTATGTTTCTGCCTCTCTCTGTATCTTTCATGAATAAGTAAATGTTTAAAAATAGATCTGCCCTACGATACAGCAATTGCACTGCTGGGGATTTACCCCAAAGATACAGATGCAGTGAAACAGCAGGACACCTGCACCCCGATGTTCATAACAGCGATGTCCACAATAACCAAACTGTGGAAGGACCCTTGGTGTCCATCGAAAGATGAATGGATAAAGAAGATGTGGTATATGTATACAATGGAATATTAGCCATTAGAATAATATCATATCTAATATCAGCCATTAGAAATGACAAATACCCACCATTTGTTTCAACATGGATGGAAGTGGAGGGTATTATGCTGAGTGAAGTAAGTCAATCAGAGAAGGACAAATATTGTATGGTCTCATTCATTTGGGGAATATAAAAATTAGTGAGAGGGAATAAAGGGGAAAGGAGAGAAAATGAGTGGGAATTATCAGTGAAGGTGAAAGAACATGAGAGACACCTAACTCTGGGAAACGAACAAGGGGTGGTGGAAAGGGAGATGGTTGGGGGGTTGGGGTGACTGCGTGACGGGCCCTGAGGGGGGCACTTGACGGGATGAGGACTGGGTGTATGCTATATGTTGGCATATTGACTCCAATAAAAATATATACAAAAAATTTTTAAAAAAATTAAAACACCACAAGGAAGTAAAATGAAAATCCATAGAATGGGAGAAAATACTTATAGTCATGTACTTGAAGAGACTTGTTTGCAAAATACATAAATAATCCTTACAAATCAATAAAAACAAAAAAATTTTTACACTGGGCAAAGAATTTGAGTAGATGTTTCTCTAAAGAATATATATAAACAGCCAATAAAAGCACATGAAAAGATGCTGAACATTACTAATCACTAGGTAAATGCAAATCAAAACCACAGTGAGATACCACTATGCTCATTAGGATGACAGTTATTAAAACAAAACAAGACAAAAAATAAATGTTGATGAATATGTGGAGAAATTAGAATCCTTGAGTGTTACTGGTGGGGATGTAAAATAGTGCAGATTCTGTGGAAACTGGTATACATAGAATTATATGATCATGCAATCCCACTTCTGTATATATGTTCAAAAGTATTGAAAATAAAAATTTGAACAGATATTATAGCACTCATGTTTATATCAATATTATTCATAATAGCCAAAAGGTAAAAGCAACCCAAGTTTCCATTACTGGAAGAATGGAAAAACAAAATGTGATGTGCACATACACTGGAATATTATTCAGCCTTATGATGATAGAATATTTAGATATATGCTATGTTGATGAACCTTAAAGACTTTATACTAAAATAAGCCAGTCACAAAAGGACAAATACTGTAAGATTCCATTACATGGGAAACCAAGGGTAATCAATTATATATAAGTAGAAAGTAGAATGGTGATTGTCAAGGGGTGAGGGGAAAGGGGAAAAGGAGTTAGTGTTTAATGGGTACAGAGTTTTAGTTTGGAAGGTGAAAAAGTTCTGGAGATGGATAACAGTGATGATCACACAACACTGTGAATGTACTTACTGTACTTAATACCACAGAACTGGTTAAAATGGTAAATTTTGTTATATATATTTTACCACAATAAAAAGGACAAATAATAAAACAGTGAAAAATTAGGCAAATGATTTAAACAAATGTTTTTCTAAAGAAGACATACAAGTAGTCAATATACATATGAAAAGATGCTTAACATCATTAGTCATAAGGAAAATGTAAATCAAAACCACAAAGAGATACCACTGCACACACACTAGAATAGCTGTAATAGAAAAGATGTACAATAATAAATCTGGGTGATGATGGGGACACCTGGGTAGCTCAGTCATTTAAACATCTGCCTTCTGCTCAGTTCACGATCTCAGGGCCCTGGGATCCAGCCTCGCATCAGGCTCCCTGCTCAGTGGGGAGTCTGCTTCTTTCTTGCCTTCTGCCCCTGCTCCCTGACTCATGTTCTCTCTTTCTCTCAAATAAAGAAAGAAATAAAAATCTTTAAACAAATCTTGGTGATAATGGAGCAACTGGAATCCTCAGATACTGCTGGTGAGAAAGAAACTGTTGCAACCACTTTGGTAAACAGTTGACAGTTCTGCCAAAATGTTAAATATGGAGTAACCATATAACCCAGAAATTCCCCTACTAGACATATACCCAAGAGAATTGAAAACAGGTATTCAAATAAGAACTTGTACACAAACATTCAGAGCAGCACTATTCAAATATCCAAATGAAAGAATAAAGTACATGTATATGATATGATTTGGAGAAACTTTGAAAATATTATGCTAAGTTAAGGGGAAATGAGTGGGAAAAATTAGAGAGGGAGACAAACCATGAGAGACTCCTAACTCTGGGAGATGAACAAATGGTTGTGGAAGGGGAGGTGGGCAGGAGGATGGGGTAACTGGGTGATGGGCACTGAGGAGGGCACTTGATGGGATAAGCACTGGGTGTTATAATGTATGTTGGCAAATTGAACTTCAATTAAAAAAGAAACTGACAAAAAAAAAGAAAATGAAAAAAGAAATTATGCTAAGTGAAAGAAGTCAATCACAAAAGACATCATTTTATATGATTCTACTTATATAAAATATCCAGAATAGGAAAATTTATAAAGATATAAAGTAGATTAATAGTTGTCTAGGGATAGAGAGGGAGATGAGGAAATGTGGAATGAGGGCTAATAGACATGGAGTTTCTTGTTGTGGAAATGAAAATATTTTAAAATTAGATTGTGGAGATGGTTGCATAACTAAACAAATATACTAAAACTCAATGAATGGCATACTCTAAATGCACCAATCACTTGGTAAGTGAATTACTTCATAATTCTAAAAGAGCAAAGAAGAGAAAATAGAAATATTTCATGTATGTGTCTCTCAACAGTATTTCCTTACGTATTTGGTTTCACATATTAATTATAATAGCTAAAGCCAAACAACTATCTCAGCAAAGATGTCACTTTGCATTTCATTACTCCTCACTATAGCTGCCGTTATCTTTACTATTATATCTAAAAGATTTAATATGATGCTGTAAATTGTAGTCAACTTACACTGAAGTAAAATGAACATGAAAAGGTGTTAATGAATCTTAATGAATCTTAATTCATTAAGATTAGTCAAGCGCAGTACAGAAATACCATCCTTCAATAGAAGCAGTTTTGTATAATTTAACAATAGCTGTACAAAAATTTAAATCATTGACTGCTAAGTGCAACAGTGAAGTGTCCCCTTTTAAGATGATGATTGTTTATGTCAATCTATCGTTCTACACATGAGATACCTGAAACTAAAAGTAAATAACAAAAGGCACTGGTCCAGATGATAAAAAGGAGAGGCAGAGAGACAGAGAGACAGAGAGACAGAGATCTGCATTCAATCAACCATTATGAGGCAAATAAACATGGAAGAAAACAACTCATTGTCAAGTGACAAAACAACAGAACCAAGCTCAAATGTGGGAAATTAGAGAACTTAAAACAACTGTGATTAATAAGTTAAAGACTTTACTGGAAAAGATAGCATGCAAGGACACATGGGTAATTCTGGCAGAGATGGAAACTATAACAAAGAATAAAATGGATATGCTGTAAAACACACACATACACACACACACATACACACACAGTAATATAAGTCCTTCATTGCGTTAAGGCAAATTCCATCTAAAGCCACTCTGTTCAGAAAAGTGTTGAATTTTGTCAAATGCTTTTTCTGCATCTATTGAGATGATCGTATGATTTTTATCCCTCATTCTGTTAGTGTGGTGTGTCTTATTAATTGATGTAGGTCTAGTGAATCATCTTGTCATTCAAATGATAAACCTTACTTGAACACAGAGTGTGATTCTTTTAATGGGTTATTGAATTTGGCTTGAAATATGATTTTAATTTCAGTGTAGTTAACATATAGCTTCAAGTGTATAGTATCACTGATTCAACAGTTCTATATATTATTCAGTGCTAAGCAAGTTAAGTGTACTTTTAACCACATTCACCTATTTCACCCATTGCCCCATCGACTTTTCCTCTGGTAACCATCTGTATGTTCTCTATAGTTAAGAGTCTGTTTTTTGGTTTCTCTCTTTTTTTCCCCTCATACTTTCGTTTAGTTTCTTAAATTCCACATGTGAATGAAATCATATGGTACTTATCTTTCTCTGACTGGCTTATTTCCCTTACCAATTACTTTCTAGAGCAATCCATGTTGTTGCAATGGAAAGAATTCAATCATTTAAATGGTTTAATAATATTAAGTTGCATATATATATCACTTCTTCTCCATTCATCCATCTATCAATGGACATGTGGACTGCTTCCATATTCTGGCTATGGTAAATAATGTTTCTATAAACATAGGGGTGCATAAATCCCTTTGAAATAGTGTTTTCATATTCTTTGGGAAAATACCCAGTACTGTGATTCCTGGGATGTATAGCAGTTTTGTTTTTAAGATTTTAAGGAAACCCCGTACTATCTATCTTCCACAGTGGCTGTATCAGGTCCCATTCCCAGTGCACAAGGGTTTCTATTTCACCACATCCTTACCAACAGCTGTTTATTGAATTTTTGGTTTTTGTCAGACAGGTGTGAGATATCTCATTGCAGTTTGATTTGCATTTTCCTAAAGAGTAATGTTGAGCACCTTTTCATGTCTCTGTTGGCCATCTGCATGTCTTCTTTAGAGAAATGTCTGTTCATGTCTTCTGCCTCCAATTTTACATTGAATTGTTTTGTGTGGGTTTTTTTCCTTTTTGGTGTCGAGTTGTAAATGTTTTTTTTTTTTTAATATATTTTGAATACTAACCCTTTATTGGGTATGGCATTTACAAATATCTTCTCCCATTCAGTAGCTTGTCTTTTAGTTTTGTTCTTCACTTTGCAGTACAGAAGCTTTTTATTTTGACAGTACCAATATTGCCTTTGTTTCTCTTGCTTCAGGAAACATATCATATGTTATGACAAATGTCAGAGAAATTACCGCCTGTGATCTCTCCCAGGATTTTTATGGTTTCCGGTCCCACATATAGGTCCTTAACCCATGCTAAATTTTTGTGCACGGTGAAAGAAACTGACCCAGTTTCATTCTTGTGAATTAGGCTCACCAATTTCTCCAATACCATTCATTGAATATACCATCTTTTTCCCACTGGATATTCTTTCCTCCTTTGTTGAAGATTAATTGACCATATTATTGTGGGTGTAATTCTGGGTTGTTTATTCTACTCCATTGATCTATGTGTCTATCTTTGCACCAGTACCATACTGTTTTGATTATTACAACTTCATAATACACACTGGAGTCTAGAATTGTATAACCCCAGTTGTGTTTTTCTTTCCAAAATTGCTTTGGCATATGGTTTTTTTGGGGTTCCAAACAAATATTATGGTTTTTCCTTCCAGTTCCTTAAAAAATGCTATTGTATTTTGATAGGAATTGAATAACTTTCTGCAAAAACTTACGCATTTGTGTTCAAGATAAGTATATTCTTAATTCCCTATACTGATTTTGATAGGGATTGCATTAAAGATGTAGATTGCTTTCAGTACTATTGACGTTTTAATAATATTTGTTCTTACAATCCATGAGTATAGAACATCTTTCTATTTAATTGTGTTGTATTCTATTTATTTGATCATGTTTTATAGTTTTCAGAGTACAGGTCTTGCATGTCTTTGGCCAGGTTTACTCCTAGGTATCTTATTATTTTGGGTGCAATTGTAAATGGGTTTTTTTTTCTTAATTTCTCTTTCTACTGCTTCATTACTGGTGTATATAAATGCAACAGGTTTCTATACACTGATTATGTATTCTGTGACTTTACTGAATTCATTTATCAGTTCTAGTAGTTTTTTGGATAAGATTTCTAAAGTTTTCTAGGTATAGTGTCATGTCATCAGCAAAAAGTGCAAGTTTTGCTTCTTCCTTACCAATTTGGAAGACATTTATTTCCCTTGGTTGTCTAATTAATGCAGCTAGGACTTCCAGTACTATGTTGAAGAAAAGTGGTGAGAGTGGACATCCTTGTCTTCTTCCTGAACTTAGGGACACAGCTCTCGGTTTTTCCCCTTGAGTATGATGTTAGCTGTGGGTTTTTCATATCTGGCCTTCATTATGCTGAGGTATGCTACTTCTAAACCTACTTTGTTGAGGGGTTTTATCATGAATGGATGTTGAACTTGGTCAAATGATTTCCCTGCATCTATTGAAATGATCACATGTTTTTTATCCTTTCTCATTGATGTGATGTACCATGATGATTGATTTGTGAATACGGAATCACCCTTGCATCTCAGGAATAAATCCCACTGGATCATGGTGAATAATTTTTTTACTGTATTCTTGGATTTAGTCTGCTAATATTTTGTTGAGGATGCCTGCATCAATGTTCATCAGAGATATTGGCCTATAGTTCTCTCTCTCTGCAGTGTCTGTATCTGGTTTTGGTATCAGGGTAATGCAGGCCTCATAGGATGAATTTGAAAGTTTTCCTTTCTCTTCTAGTTTTTGGAATATTTTGACAAGAATAGCTATTAGCTCTTCTTTAAATGTTTGGTAGAATTTACCCATGAAGTCATCTGGTCCTGGACTTTTGTTTGCTGGGAGTTTATTGGGTACCAATTCAGCTTTCTTGCTCGTCTGTTCAAATTTTCTACTCTTTCCTGCTTCAGTTTTGGTAGGTTATAGGTTTCTAGGAATTTATCCATTTCTTCCAGTTGTCCAATTTGCTAGCATAAAAATTTTTCATAATATTCTCCTACAATTGTTTGTATATGTGTGGTGTCAGTTGTTACTTCTCTCTTTCATTGGTGATTTTACTTATTTAAGACTGGTCTCTTTTCTATTCTTTGATGAGTCTGGCTAGAGGTCTACCAATTTTGTTGATCTTCTCAAAGAACCAGCTCCTGGTTTCATTGATCTGTTCTATTGATTACTTTCAGTTTCTATGCCATTTATTTCTACTCTAACCTTTTTTTTTCTTTCCAAGGTTTCGTTAAAATTCCAGTTAACATACTGGGCAATATTAGTTTCAGGTGTAGAATTTAGTGATTCATCACTTATCTACAACACCCAGTACTCAACACAACAATGCCCTCCCGAATACCCATCACCTATTTAACCCATTACTCCTACACACCTCCCCTCTGGTATCATCAGTCTGTTCTCTTTATTGTTTCCTTCCTTCTGCTGGTTTGGGGATTTTTGTTTTTTTTTCTCTAGCTCCTGTAGGTGTAAGGTTGGGTTGTTTGAGACTTTCTTGCTGAGGTAGTCCTGAATTGCTACAAACTTCCCTCTGAGAACTGGTTTCACTGCATCCCAAAGATTTTGGGTTTTCATTTTTACTTCTCTTCATGTAATGTTTGATTTTTTCTTTGATTTCTTGGTTGAACCATTCACTGTTTAGTAGCATGTTATTTAGCCTTCATGTACCTGTGCTCTTTCCAGATTTTTCCTTGTGGTTGATTTCTAGATTCATAACACTGATGTCAGAAAAGATGCATGGTATGACTTCGATCTTTTAAAATTTGTTGAGACTTGTTTTGTGGCACACTATGTGATCTAGTCTGGAGAATGTTCTGTGTGCATTTGAAAAGAATGCTATTCTGCTGTTTTACAATGGAATGTTTTGAATATATCTGTTAAATCTGGTTCAGTGTATCATTCAAGCCACTGTTTACTTGTTGATTTTCTGTTTGGATGATCTGTGCATCGATATAAATGTGGTGTTACAAAGTCTCCTACTATTATTGTCTTATTATCAATTGGTTCCTTTATGTTTTTTATTAACTGTTTTAGGTATTTGGGTGCTCCCATGTTGGGTGCATAACTACTTAGAGTTGTTGTATCTCCTTGTTTGAATGTCCCCTTTATTATTATATATTATTACATGATATATGTTTGTCTCTTGTTTCAGTCCTTGTTTTAAAATCTATTTTGTGTGATGTAAGCATTGCTACCTTGGCTTTCTTTTGACATGATGATTCTCCATTCCCTCACTTTCAATCTGCATGTGTCTTTGGGTCTGAAATGAGTTTCTTGTAGGTAGTAGCATATAAATGGGTGATTTTTAAAAATTCATTCCATTACCTTATATCTTTGGAGTATTTAGTCCATTTACATGCAAAGGAATTACTTATAGATACACATTTATTACCAGTTTGTTACTTGTTTTGTAGTTGTTTTTGCAGTTTTTCTTTGATCCTTTCTCTTCTTGTTCTCTTTCATGGTTTGCTGACGTTCTTTCCTGATACAGTTGGATTACTTGCTCTATATTCTTTGCATATCTATTACTGGTTTTGAGTTGTGGTTATCATGAGGTTTGTATGTAACATCTTTGACATACTGCAGTGTATATTAAGTTGATGGCTGCTTAGTTTGAACACATTCTTTACTCCTTTCCACCTTCCCCTGACACCATGTTTTTGGTATATGGTGTCATGTTTTATATCCTTTTATTTTATGAATACTTTGATTATTACAGATATGCTTATCTTTATTGTTTTTGAGTTTCCTACTTTTTGTGCTCTTCTTTCCTTGCCACTCAAAGAGTCCCCTTTAACATTTCTTGTAGGGCCATTTTGAGGTCATGGGCTCCTTTAGATTTTGTCTGAGAAACTCTATATCTCTCCTTCTATTCCAAATGACAGACTTGCTGGATAGAATATTCTTGGCTGTAGATTTTTTTTCCTTTCAGCACTTTGAATATAGCATGCCACTCTCTTCTGACCTGCAATGCAAGGTTTCTGCTGAAAAATCCACTGATAGCCTTATGAGGGTTTCCCTAGTATGTAACTGTCTTTTCCCTTGCTGCTTTAAAAATTCTCGTTTTCACTATTTTTTGCCACTTTATTACTATGTGTCTTGGTGTGGACCTCCTTGGGTTGATTTTGTTGGGGGATCTCTTTGCCTCAGGGACCTGGATATCTGTTTCCTTCTCCAGATTAGGGAAGTTTTCTGATCCCCCTTTCTCTCTCTTCTTCTTCTGGAATCCCTATACTGGAAATGTTATTATGCTTGATGGAGCCACTTGATGGAATTCCCTAAGTGGCTATTTTGCATACGTTTTATGCAATTCCCATTTTGCATAATTTTTTCCTCTCACCTGCTCAGCTTAATTACTTTCCATTACTCTGCTGTCTAGGTCACTAATTCATTCCTCTGCTTCTATTAGCCTATTTATTCCACCTAGTGTTTTTTAAATTTCATTTATTGTGCCCTTCATCTCTGATTGATCCTTTTTTATTTCTTTGTTAAGGGTCTCACCGATGTCCTCCACTCTTTTCTCAAGTTCATGTCATTAGTTAAAAGTATCTATCAGGTGTATTATTAAAATAGTCTTTTTTCTTTTTTTTTTTTTGCTTAGGTCTCTTGCTGTGGTTTTGTCCTGGTCTTTCATTTGGGACATATTCCTTTGTTCCCTCATTTTGTCTAACACTCTGTGTCTGTTTCTGTGTGTTAGGGAAGTCAGCTATGTCTCTTGCTCTTGTAGGTTATGGCTTCATGAAGAAGAGGTCCTGTAGTACCCTGCAGTAGTTGTCCTCTGTTCCCCAGAACTTGGTGTTTCAGGGTGTATTCTATGTATGTTGCATATGCCCTGCTGTTGTGTCCTGGCCACCTTTTTCTTCAGTCCAGTCATCCACAGAGGCTCTCTTGGCCCCTCATGGGTAGTGTTTGGTCCCTGGCTGGGGTGAGGCATGCAATTTTAACAAGGTGCATGCCAGTCTACTTGTGAAACAAGACTTGTAGCTGTTGCCATGGGGACCAGAGCTGTGTGGGTGGGGCATGCAATTTTAACAAGGTGTCCCTCAGGCTTCCAAAGGGCCTGCTATTGCCACCCCCACCACCACCAGGACCAGGGCCCCACAAATGATGCAGTGTTGGGAAGCTTTGCACTGGTTTTCTTGGGGGAAGGGGAGACACAGTGCTGAGATTGAGGCAAGTATGACTGGAAATGGTGGATCCACTAAAGCATGGAGCAGGAGGATTGGTGTAAGCAAGTTAGGTAGTGCATGGTAGGGTGGTGCTGGTTCCCACGGGTGGCAGTGTGTTTATGCTGAGGGGCAGGGGAGGGAAATGGACTTGCCAGTTCTTTGTTCCTGCAGATGTCTTCCTGTGATCCTGCCCCTCTGGTACACCCCTCTGAGATGAGTAAATAGCTTTCCCTCCTGTGTGCCCCAGGCATTTTTCAAATTGCTGCTTCATGCTGTATCTCTGATGGCTGTTTCTTGTGCTGTCTCTTTAAGGTGAGGAGGGCACTCCATTTCCTAACCCTGTCTTCCAAGCCTTCCCAGAGCAGAGCTTGCTGAATTTTAAAATTCTAGGCTTTGTATGTAAGTGATGAATCACTGAATTCTACTCCTGAAACCAATGTTGCATTGTATGTTAACTAAAATTTAAATTCACTTTTTAATGAAAAAAATTTTAAAAACAAAAATCTAGGCTTTAAGTCCCTCTGGTTGTAATAACTCATGTAATTCAGCCCCTCCTGCATTCAAAGGCAAATGTTGTGCAGATTGGTCTGTCCTGTGTGTGTGGGCTTCCTAATGTGCTAGTCTGTTTCTCCTTTCTCTGTGCCCTCGACTACCTCTTTCACCTTAGACAGCTGTGGACCATTTGGCTGCCTGATGCATCTCCCCTCTTCCTGCCTTCTTCAATGTGGCTTATTACCCACCTGTAGTTGTGGAGTTTGTTCTGCTAGTCCTTGGGTCATTTTTTGGGTTATTCACACTGATGTGTTATATAGCTGTATCTGTGGAATGAGGTGGGCATAAAGTCCTCTTACTCTGCCATCTTCCCAGCCTTCCCAAATGGGTTTTTGATTAGCCCCTTTTATATAAGTGTTAGAAAATAAAGGATATTTTTGTAAGGTTGCTATTGTGGTAATCTTAGAAATTAACGTGTTTGCATTTCCCATGGAGAGTTATACTTAAGCATGGTGAGTTTTCTTTGTCTTGGCAGAGCCACCTAGTACATTTAAGTATGTGTTCCTATCTCTCATACCTCATCTCTGATGTGCATTGGAATAAATTTACTGGTCTACCAAATTTCACAATTATTAGTCCTAGATAACAGAACTTATTCTATAATGCAGGTGTCCATCTCTCAAGACTTATAGATTGGATCTGTGTAAATTTGGTCACTTCTTGCATATGTTTTCCCTCTGCAGACATTCTTTAGAACACTCAACAGCTGCTTTTGTCTCCAAAGTCCCAAAAGCACAATAAATTTAATCCTATGTAAAAATGGCATGAAATGAGAACGATGGAACCTACTGTAATGATGACCACTGGGTTCTTTCACACT
This sequence comes from Canis lupus familiaris, assembly GCF_011100685.1. Lineage (NCBI taxonomy): Eukaryota > Metazoa > Chordata > Mammalia > Carnivora > Canidae > Canis > Canis lupus. Next base: position 54,504,772 of record NC_049260.1, on the reverse strand, counting down.
CTTGCTTGATATAATTGGCATAATCTACAGTCTACTTCTACTCCTTGTTTCCCAGCAGTGACCTCAGCATAAGTACATTTCTCCTCTTCAGGCTTAAATTTGATTCTCATGGAATGTGTAATTAAAGTCTTGATGAGTTGATAAAAAAGAAAAGGAAAATAAGTAATTATCACCAGTTGGTAACCTCATAAACTTGTCTTTCCATGGTACTCATGCAGAGTGTATTCAACCATAGTTATTCTCCTACAAACTCCAGACATATTCAAGCATGTTCATATATTATGGTAAATTGTTCTCTGTTCTTTTGTGGATTTTCAGGAGACTTATTCTCCATTTTTCTCTTTGATGTACTTTTGTCTTCTATTGCCTAATTATAGCTTCAGCCTTACCTGTACAAGACTTTATCTGTCAATTACTTGACATTCTAATGAGAATGAACAATTATTAACCCTAGATATCATTTCTGTGTTAGCCTTTTTTGCCAGGAATAATTGGTTAGCCTTTGGCCTTGATCAAATCTATTAGCTTGAGAAGTTATGAAACACTTTCCTTCATCTAGAGTAGTGATAGCCCGTCTCCAAGAAGTCCCTTGTTTATCCCTATTTCATGGCATTTTAATGCCTTCGTTTTTGCTGCTTCCCACAATGAGTAGGACTGATCTGTGTAGGACATTGTGGAAATGATAGAATGAATTTCAAGGCTAGGTCATAAAAGAATTGGGACTTCCACCTTGCTGCTTCCTGGACACTTGTTCTGAAGAAGCCAATACCAGGTAATGACAGTACTCAAGTAGTCTGTGGAAAGCCTAGAATTAAGGCCTCCTATGCATAGCCAGCAGCAGCTGAAGTCCTGAGGCCTTCTACCAATAGCCATGTGAGTGCACCACATGCACTGGTGTGATGGTGTGAGTGCACCATCTTAGAAGACTCCTCCTCCTCCTTAACTCCCCCAGTTAAGTCTTCAGATGACTGCAACCCCAGCTGACACCTTGATTACTATCTTATAAGAGACCCAGGCCAGATCTACTTGGCCAAGCTGTTCCTAAATTTCTGACCCTGGAAACTGTGAAGTAATAAATGTTTACTGTTTCAGGACACTTAAGTTTTGGGGTCACTGATTAAGCAGCAAAGCTAACTAATACAGGAGTCAAAGTTTATGAAATTCAAACATGCCCCAGTTTACTAATAGCCAGGCTCAATGAAGAGGTTTTCAAATGAACAGTATCTTTTTTTTTTAAAAAAAGGGTTATTCCTGAAAACAGAGGGCTAAAGAGAAATTTAGTTCATGAAAGTTTCACTTCTTCTTCATGTTATTGTTTGTGTTTATTCCATTAGTCGCCAAAATGGAAAGAAAAAAAGTTGAGAAGGTATTATTACCTGTGTTTAGAAACAAGAGTGTAGCATGCCCTTCCCCCACTTACTTGATAGTATTGAGAAGAAGGAATATAGGTTTGTTCCCATAATATCAAATATAACTCAGGAATATTTGGGAGATTCTGGACACCTGGGAAGTCTTAAGAAACATTTGTGTAATTAATTCCTTGGATATACTAAAAGGCAATCTTATTCTCTTCAGGTTCCAGGAAAAAATGTGCTCTGGTATCATTGATATCAGCCTCAAACTTTAATACTCTATCACTCTTACCTAATAATCCTCACGGCAAATTTGAAGGAAGAGAGCAGAAAATTTTGAGTATGCAAAAGTGGTAGAGACTAAAGTAGCCTTGGTAAGATGTCCATGAGGGTAGAAAACTAGGTATTTTGAAGAATTGATTGATAGGCGGATTGCCCTGTAGAATAAGTCATGTGTATGGAATTTGGAAGAATAAAGTGCACCCTAGTATTGTAATATAAATTATTGGTACTTACTGAGAGATACAACATGAACAAATCTAAGTAACTTTCTAGCACCAACGAGCAAGGTTCCTAAGTATATCTGGCCCTCGATGGCCTAGGCTAGACATACCAGATGTTTAGGAAAGTATGATTTCCAAAATATTAAGGGAACTGATAAGTGAATACTTACTGCTAAATTTTTAAAATAACATTGAGTAAAATGTACGTGTCTTAGGGGGGAGTTTTACCATTCCATGCTTTTTAATACATGTATAGGTTCACTGAACTACTACAATAATCAGGGTACACAAAAGTTCCCATTAGTCCAAAAACTCTTTTATATTACCTATTTGCAAGTCATAACCTCCTCTTTCCACTTATCCCTTGCAATTACTGATTTGTTCCATCACAATACTTTTTTCTTTTCAAGAATATTACATACATATACATAAATGCATAAATATGGCAGGTAGCCTTTTGAGACTGGCTTCTTTCATTTAGCATAATGCCTTTGAGATTCATCTAACATTTTGCTTGTAACAAGAACTCAGTCCATTTTCACTGAGTTGTATTCCTTGGTATGATATGCCAGTTTGTTTATACATTTACACATTGAAGGACACCCCACTTATTTCCGGTTTGGGATGATTATGAATAGATCTAATAAACAATCATGTACAAATTTTTGTGTGAACATAAGTTTTCATTTCTCTGGGGTAAATACCTAGGAGTACAACTGTTGGGTTGTATGGCAAGTGTATCCTTTTATTCATAAGAATATGCAAAACTGTTTTCCATGTAGCAATGCTCTTTTGCATTTGCCTCAGTAATGTATGAGAGTACTTTGTTCACATCCTTGCCACCACTTCATATTTTCATTTTTTAAAAAGTGTTAGCCAATCGAATAGCTATGTAATTGTATATTCATAGAGACTTTAGTTTTACATTTCCCTAATGGCTAATGATGTTGAACATCTTTTAATACACTCAACCATCTACTTTTTATTTTGTAAAGGACATTTAATAAATATAAAATAATATTTTAGTATAAGAAAAGTAAATAACTGTAGCTTCTCAAAAGCTCACTATTTTGTCTTAATATGCTTCATTTTACCTGATATTAGTTGAGATATGATTGTGACTATACACTGGTCTACTGACAAGCATTTGGGAGCCATACAGTCCAAGACTTATTATTTTGGCATTGGCATTATTTTAAGAATGCATGGATCAGTTGTAATCAGTTTCGCTTACTGAAGAGTCCTACTAGATAATTCTTCACTGGTTCTATAGCATTTACTGAGTCACATGTAAACTTTATGGCATGACAGCTGAGTTGCTTCATGCTTTTTCTTCCCACTACCATTTTTTAGCTTTATCTTCTACCATTTCCCCTACCAGCAACCTCACTTAGCTGTCTCCAATGGAATCACAATTTCACCCTTCAATGAATGTCCAAAAAGCCTATTCAAATCCTGTTTATTCCTCAGGATTATTTTTAAACTTCCTTTTTTTTATATCATGAAATACAAACACAAAACACTGTATGAGTATGTGTTTTACTACATGAAGATAGGATAATAAATTTCTGTTTTTATCAGAATCTTAATCACCCAATACCAACCACTTTACCAATGGCTTTCCACAGGGATTTTCTACTATTCCTATGAGATTTTATCTTTTACTCAGTGTTTCACAATGTGTACTTGGAGGGATATCTGCATTGAATAATCTGGAATTGCTCTAAACATGTGGATTTTGGGTCCTGCTCTGGCCTTATTGAACTAAATTTTCTGGCAATGGACCCGAGGAATCTACATTTTGACAAACGTTCCATGTATGATCCTTAGCCACAACTAAGTATGAGAACACCTGAATCTAGATTCAGAAACTAGATGCTGAAGTCCTACCTCAGTAAAGCTATCCTATGTGACTCCCAGTCCAGTGATTTCACCTTCAAAAGAAAAGACTACTAAACTCCCTTCCTACTTCAATTTTTCAGTAGCATTCATTTTGGCATTTCTTCTGTTACTTTGTGATTTTAATATTAAATATCATAATATATTTATTATTTTTAAAAATATTTTATTTCTTTATTCACGAGAGACACACAGAAAGGGGCAGAGACAAAGGCAGAGGGAGAAGCAGGCTCCATGCAGGGAGCCCTATGTGGGATTCGATCCCAGGATCCCAGAATCATGACCTGAGCCAAAGGGAGACACTCAACTGCTGAGCCACCAAGGCGTCCCAATATTATGATTTATCTTATAATCCACTGAAGGATAGGGATTATTTTCATGACCTATTTAACATGTAGCACAATATAACATAATACACAAAGTCTTAATATACATATTTTTAGTGAATTGGGCTAAAAAATGTAAATAAAAGAATGTGAGAGTAAGAAAAAGACAGTGAAAGAGAAAATAAAGCATAAGCATGTGCACACATGTACACACACACAAATTTCCTGTCTATATAATGAAATCTTATATATACTTTTCCCTTTTCCATTACTCATTTCTTTAATTTGCCTTTTATCTGGAACCTCTCAGTCCCTTGAGAAAATAAGCACAAGTCATATGTATATACTCAGTAGCTAGAAAAGGACATTCTATGTACAGTAAGTGAAACTAGTACATCCTTCTGGGAAAGGGGGCCACATGCCTTGTCGTGCATCAAAGTACTTTAAATGTGTTAGGAATTTGGTGAAATATGAAGACACACTAACTTTCCATTATAGATATCAAAATTTGGATATATCATTTCTATCCTTTCTGTAGTAGAGTTCTGAGGTTCAAAAGATCAAGAATTGTTTCTAATAATTTTTTCAAAGGCATAGTTACCTCTGAACAATGATGATTTAAAGCTTTGGGAATCTTGCCTTTCATATATTTTCTACTCATAGTGCTAAGTCAAATTAATGCTTTAAACATCCTACTGACACATACAAATATCTTATTTTTGATATGAAGGGGTAGCATTGTCTCATTGCTTTTGTAGTGTATTGACTAGCCAAGTGTGATGGTTCCTGAAATATACCATGTGTTTTTTTTCACTTCCTCCCCAGTACTTTATTTACACCATCAAAACTTTATATACTATGTTCCCTTTCTACCCAAATCTTTCCCATTTTTCAAGTCCCACAGCAATTTCCACCTCCTCCGAAACTTCCTGTTACCACTCAAGGCCAAGAGAAATTCTCCCACCTGTGAAGTCCTAGTATCTCCTGGCTACAGCTCTCATTTGACACTAACAGACAGATTGCCTGGTAGCATACTATTGTTTTGCTGTTTAACTCTTACAGTGTTTAGCTTTCTACAGGTGGGTGTCTTATTTTGTGATCTAGGAAAGGTCCATTGTTTAGGGAACTTGATTTTGATACTTTTCTAACACTGAAGAAATGAATGGATAAAGAATTAAGGAGTTGTAGCAATACATTGATCTTTGTAAACACAACTGTTGGTGAAAACTGGTAGAGAATACCACAAAGTTAGTAAGGAGGAAACTAGTGTAAAATAAGTATTATATATAAGCAGATCTACCTGGACATGACACACAACTTTAAATAGTATTTTTCATTCCTTTCTTATAAATGTGCTCAAAAACTGTAGTGGATAATGGCTCATAATGCAAGGATATGATGGAAGCCATATCTATACTTGACCTGCATACTGATCTGTGCGAAATATGCCCAAACGGCTCATTTTGCCAACTTTATAATCAATATTAATTACTATGGCTGAATCCATCATATGATGAGTCCCACTGGTTGTTAAGTCCATCCTAGAAAACAGATGGCTAGTGCCTCGGTCTGTTGGTTCCATACACATGGATATGGCCTTATATTTCAAAGGTCAGGATAAAAGTAAATAGCACTGCTGTGGCTTGTTAGTAGAGTTCTGCTTCAAAGGGTACCTGGGACAATGGACTTGTTGCCCTTTTACAAGGTTCAAAGAAGTAGAAAAGGCTTGAGCCTGTCATCTTCTGAAATTCTCTTTGACTTAGAGGCTTCTTATCGAACCCACACACCTACAAATCACTCTTAACTTTTCCTTTTGACTCATTTAATCCAATCAGGAACCAAGTCCTATATGATCTAGCCTTATAATATATCTTCAGTCCATTCTTACTGCTATTGCCTTCTTTCAGAGTTTCCTATTTCATCAGGATTCACTTTTTCCCTGCCTGCAGTCTCCTCTGTCTCTCTAATACATCTTACACAATGCCTTGCGAGGGAATCATGTTATTCCTGCTTAAAATGCCTTTGTGACTCTCACTGCTTAAATGATAAAATCTAGTCTTTAGAATGGTACCCAAGACCTTCAGTTTCTGGTCCCTTCCTAACCTTCCAGACTCTTCCAAGGACAGTTGTTTTTGTATTCTCTAGCCACAATGAATTAGTTTCCTGGATGAAACCATGCTATTTCATGCATCCATGGCTTTAACACACAGATTTTTGTAAATTGGAATGGCCTTCCCCAGCTTGCCATCCTACCTCATAAAGGCTCTGAGCAGGGGGGTGGGGCAAGATGGCAGAGGAGTAGGGTCCCCAAGTCACCTGTCCCCACCAACTTACCTAGATAACTTTAAAATCACCTTGAAAACCTACGAATTCAGCCTGAGATTTAAAGAGAGAACAGCTGGAATGCTACAGGGAGAAGAGTTTGCACATCTAACAAGGTAGGAAGACGGGGGAAAAAAATAAATAAATAAAAAATAAGTGGGGGAGGGGCCCGTGAGGAACCAGGCTAAGGCCAGGCAATGAAAGCCTCCGGGACAGGAAAGCCCAGGCCCGAAGAAGCAGAAACTTTAAAAATCCGCACCGAATCTTCCCGGGGCTAAGGCACTCACAGGGAACTCGGCAGGATCTCAGGCGAGGAAATGGAGCCTCTGGAGAACGTGCTGGCAGGGCTTCAGGAGAAGATCAAGCCCTGACTCCAGATGGAGGGGGCTGCACAGCCCCGGGGAACCCGATTCCAGTGGCGCTGGGGGACACAGCCTAAGATCCTGCACTCCCCTCTGAACAGGCAGAGGCGGGGAGGGCCCAGGGCAGTGAGGATGCTCCTGCTGCCAAATGCCGCTCCTGCTGCCAAATGCCCCCGAGCTGTGCACTTCAGCGACTTCCCTGCTCCCCAGGAGCATCCAGGCCAGTACAGACTGGGAGACTGTGGTACTTACTGTGGGAGGTGACTCCAGAGCAGAAGAGCGGGCTGCCACCAGTGGGGTTGTTCCTGCTGGCGTCACCCTGTGCCTCGGATGGAGCGGGGTCACCAGGGAACAAGGGCCTCACAGGATAAACAGCTTCCACTGAGCCGTGCACCTGGCAAGGGGCGGGCAGCTCCCCTAGGTGCACATACCTGAGAATCAGCACAGCAGGACCCTCCCCCAGAAGACCAGCTGGAAGGACAAGGGAAGAGCAAGTTTTTGGCCGAGCATCACTGGAAAGCTCCAGGGGAAGTCGAGGGATTTATAGTATATAGAACCAGAGGATACCACGCATTGTTTTTTTGTTTGTTTGTTTTTACTTTTTTTTTTGTTTCTTCCTTTTTCCAGTACAACTCATTCTTAGCGACTCTGCACTGAGCAAAATGACTAGAAAGAAGAACTCACCACAAAAGAAAGAATCAGAAACAGTACTCTCCCACAGAGTTACAGAATTCGGATTACAATTTGATGTCAGAAAGCCAATTCAGAAGCACAGTTATAAAGCTACTGGTGGCTCTGGAAAAAAAAGCATAAAGGAGTCAAGAGACTTCATGACTCCAGAATTTAGATCTAATCAGACCAAAATTAAAAATCAATTAAATGAGATGCAATACAAACTGGAGGTCCTAATGAGGAGGGTTAAAGAGGTAGAAGAACAAGTGAGTGACATAGAAGACAAGTTGATGGCAAGGAAGGAAGCGCAGGAAAAAAGAGAAAAACAATTAAAAGACCGTAAGGAAAGGTTAAGGGAAATAAATGACAGCCTCAGAAGGAACAATCTACATTTAATTGGGGTTCCAGAGGTGCCAAAAGGGACAAAGGACCAGAAAGTATATTTGAACAAATCATAGCTGAGAACTTCCCTAACATGGGGAGGGAAACAGGCAATCAGATCCAGGAGATAGAGAGAACCCCGCCTAAAATCAATAAAAACCATTCAACACGTCAACATTTAATAGTTAAACTTGCAAATTCCGAAGATAAAGAGAAAATCCTTAAAGCAGCAGGAGACAAGAGATCCCTAACAGGGCAATAACCAGTGAGGAAATTGAAGCAGTCATCAAAAACCTCCCAAGACACAAAAGTCCAGGGCCAGATAGCTTCTCAGGGGAATTCTATCAAACATTTAAAGAAGAAACAATACCTATTCTACTAAAGCTGTTCAGAAAGATAGAAAGGGATGGAACACTTCCAAACTCATTTTATGACGCCAGCATTACCTTAATTCCAAAACCAGACAAAGACCCCACCAAAAAGGACATTTATAGACCAATATCCCTGATAAACACAGATGCAAGAGTTCTCAACAAGATACTATGCCAATAGGATCCAACAGTACATTAAGATTATTCACCATGACCAAGTAGATTTATTCCCAGGATGCATACTGGTTCAACACTCGTAAAGCAATCAATGTGATAGATCATATCAACAAGAGAAAAAACAAGAACCATATGATCCTCTCAATAGATGCAGAGAAAGCATTTGACAAAATATAGCATCCATTCCTGATCAAAACTCTTCAGTGTAGGGATAGAGGGAACATTCCTCAGCATCTTAAAAGCCATCTACAAAAAGCCCACAGCCAATATCATTCTCAATGGGGAAACACTGGGAGCCTTTCCCCTAAGATCAGGAACACGACAGGGATGTCCACTCTCACCAATGGTATTCAACATAGTACTAGAAGTGCTAGCCTCAGCAATCAGGCAACAAAAAGACATGAAAGGCATTCAAATTGGCAAAGAAGCAGTCAAACTCTCCCTCTTTGCAGATGACATGATACTGCACATAGAAAACACAAAAGCCTCCACCCCAAGATTGCTAGAACTCATACAGCAATTCGGCAGTGTGGCAGGATACAAAATCAATGCCCAGAAATCAGTGGCATTTCTAGACACTAACAATGAGACTGAAGAAAGAGAAATTAAAGAGTCAATCCCGTTTACAATTTCACCCAAAAGCATAAGATACCTTGGAACAAACCTAACCAAAGAGGTAAAGGATCTATACCCCCAAAAATTACAGGACACTTCTGAAAGAAATCGAGGAAGACCCAAAGAGATGGAAAAATATTCCATGCTCATGGATTGGAAGAATTAATAGTGTGAAAATGTCAATGCTACCCAGGGCAATTTACACATTTAATGCAATCCCTATGAAAATACCATGGACTTTCTTCAGAGCATTGGAACAAATCATCTTATGATTTGTGTAGAATCAGAAAAGACCCCGCCCGAATAGCCAGGGGAATTTTGAAAAAGAAAACGAGAGCTGGGGACATCACAATGCCAGATTTCAAGCTGTACTACAAAGCTGTGATCATCAAGACAATGTGGTACTGGCACAAAAACAGACACATACATCAGTGGAACAGAACAGAGAACCCAGAAATGGGTCCTCAACTTTATGGAATATCCACTGGAAAAAGGACAGTCTCTTCAATAAATGGTGCTGGGAAAATTGGATAGCCACGTGTAGAAGAATGAATCTAGACCATTCCCTTACACCATACACAAAGATTAACTCAAAATGGATGAAAGATCTAAATGTGAGACAAGAATTCATCAAAACCCTAGAGGAGAACACAGGCAACACCCTTTGTGAACTTGGCCACAGCAACTTCTTGCAAGATACGTCTATGAAGGCAAGGGAAACAAAGGCAAAAATGAATTATTGGGACTTCATCAAGATAAAAAGCTTCTGCACAGCAAAAAAAAAAAAAAAAATCAGTCCACAAAACTAATAGACCACCTACAGAATGGGAGAAGATATTTGCAAACGATGTAGCAGATAAAGGGCTAGTATCCAAGATCTATAAAGAACTTATTAAACTCAACAGCAAAGGAACAAACAATCCAATCATGAAATGGGTCAAAGACATGAGGAGACGTTTCACCAAAGCAGATATACACATGGTCAACAAGCACATGAGAGAATGCTCTGCATCACTTGCCATCAGGGAAATACAAATCAAAACCACAATGAGATACCACCTCACACCAGTGAGAATGGGGAAATTAACAAGACAGGAAACAACAAATGTTGGAGAGGATGTGGAGAAAGGGAAACCCTCTTGTACTGTTGGTGGGAATGGGAAATGGTACAGCCACTCTGGAAAACTGTGTGGAGGTTCCTCAAAGAGTTAAAAATAGACCTGCCCTACGACCCAGCAATTGCATGGCTGGGGATTTACCCCAAAGATGCAGATGCAGTGAAATGCCAGAACGCCTGCACCCCAATGTTTATAGCAGCAATGGCCACAATAGCCAAACTGTGGAAGGAGCCTGGGTGTCCATCTAAAGATGAATGGATAAAGAAGATGTGCTATATGTATATGTTGGAATATTACTCAGCCATTAGAGACGACAAATACCCACCATTTGCTTCAACATGGATGGAACTGGAGGGTATTATGCTGAGTGAAGTAAGTCAATTGGAAAAGGAAAAACATTATATGGTCTCATTCATTTGGGGAATATAAAAAATAGTGAAAGGGAATAAAGGGGAAAGGAGAGAAAATGAGTGGGAAATATCAGTGAGCGTAACAGAACATGAGAGACTCCTAACTCTGAGAAACGAACAAGGGGTGGTGGAAAGGGAGGTGGGCAGGGGTTGGGGGTGACTGGGTGATGGGCCCTGAGGGGGGCACTTGACAGGATGAGCACTGGGTGAATGTTATATGTTGTCAAATTGAACTCCAATAAAAAATATCCAAAAATAAAAAATAAAAATAAATAAAGGCTCTGAGCAAGTACTTCTTACAAGCTGAAGCTTTTCCTGATCATTCCTCTGTCATCTGTGTCTCCACTATTCCCTATACACACTTCTATCTTAGCACCTGTTAAAACACTTACTAAATTATTTCTGTGTCTGACTTCATCAATTAAATTATAATCATTTTTTGGTACACAGTGAATATTTAGAATGAGGAAAGAAATGACAAAAAATTACAAACTTTCAGAAGCTGAAAGCAAAAATCACAAAACCTGTAGCAGATATATATAATCTACCTTATATGTACATAGACACATGTATACTATACATATATACCCCACATTACCTATATGTATACCCATATACATCACCGATATATACTATATACCCATATATATTATGTATATGGATATAAATGTATATATATATGCATATGTATTTATATACATTTTTAAACATAGTCTTTTTTCAAAGACTTAATTATTTTAGAGAGAGAAAGTGTGAGCAGGGGAGGTAGAGGAAGAGAATCTTAAGGAGATTCCCAGCTGAGCATAAATGCAGCAAGTTAAACATGTCATCACATCTCCCTTTTTTTAAGGTTTTATTTATTTATTCATGAGAGACACAGAGAGAGAGAGGCAGAGAAATGGCAGAGTAAGAAGCAGGAATTCATGCATTTCCCTGCAGGAGCCTGATGTGGGACTTGATCCTAGGACCCTAGGATCACACCCTGAGCCGAAGGCAGATGCTCAACCACCTTAGCTGCCAGGTGTCTCATCCTTTTTTAAAAACACTTCAGCAGAGTTTGGAAACATCAGTAGAGTCAGTCCATTCTAACTCTGAAACAGTTTTGGTCTTATAGTCAGTTTGATCACTTGTTACTTCCCAAAGCAAACATTTGTGAGATAGTCTCTAAAAAGTAAAGGAATGATTTAAATTGATGTTCATGAAGAGCATATAGATAACTGAGTATTGAACAAAATCTTTTTAAAAGGAAGAAACATTATTCTTTTGACTAAGCAATGGAATGAGTGCATGCTGTAATATAACAAATTAAGGCCCAGTAGTTTTAGACTAAAGTGTGCAAAAGTTACATCAACTTTCTCTCAATTAGTTAGATAATGCCATGCAATCAAATAAGCAGGTAGAGATTTCAAGAACTTCCTGAATGAATGAAGGGAAGAGGCTAGGGTATTTAGGGTTGGAAGTTCAAATCCCAAGTTATATTTTGTAGAAAGGTTTAACTGTGGGTGTAGGTTAAAAAGATGAAGGGGACAGATAAATCCATTTCACTGGGAAGGGAAGGATAGATGATGAACAGAACCATTAGAAATTATAATGTCGGAAGTACTTTGGTAAATGGCTTTGAAACCTTTTGGACATAATCTCTCTAAATAAAAAAGGAACTTTCAGCCTATTTGTTACCATACTACTGAAAACACCTGGATAGAAACTCAACAATTCTACAAAATTGGTATTGTCTGACATAATATATAGGCTAGAATGTATCTCTTTTAAAATGCTGATTAATTGGATTCACAAATTTACAGTTTCTATATCTAACATGAGTGGGAGGAAGTTTTTAAATATTTACAATATTGGATTTAATTTTGTTATTGTGTCTTTATTAAGAACTTTGGCTAAAAAAATGCCATTTTAAAAATGGACAAATAGGCAAAAACTAAAAGCAGAGAATTTTGAGAATCTGAAAGTCAGTCTAAAACTAATAATCACTTAAGGGCCAAACATGGGAGAAAGGCAGTTTTGAGGGCAAAGGAAAGAAATATATGATAAGAAGATTATTTGGTAGTTGATTAAAAAGGAAGTACAGCATGCCCTTTCAAGGGCCACTGCTGCTTAATATATGCAATGTTTGAACACCCAGTGCAAGGCAGCATCATCTACCATAGTAGATAAAACAGAGTTCCGGGGGGAGGAGCAAGATGGCGGAGGAGTAGGGTCTCCAAATCACCTGTCTCCACCAAACTACCTAGAAAACCTTCAAATTATCCTGAAAATCTATGAATTCGGCCTGAGATTTAAAGAGAGACCAGCTGGAATGCTACAGTGAGAAGAGTTCGCGCTTCTATCCAGGTAGGAAGACGGGGAAAAAGAAATAAAGGAACAAAGGCCTCCGAGGGGGAGGGGCCCGCGAGGAGCCGGGCTGAGGCCGGGGCGAGTGTCCCCAGGACAGGAGAGCCCCGTCCCGGAGGAGCAGGAGCTGCACCGACCTTCCCGGGGGAAAGGGGCTCGTGGGGAGTTGGAGCAGGACCAGGAGGGCGAGGAGGCCCTCGGGCTCCCGGGGACACTAACAGAGCAACTGCGCGCCCAGGAGAGTGCGCCGAGCTCCCTAAGGGCTGCAGCGCGCACGGCGGGACCCGGCGGGACCCGGAGCAGCTGAAGGGGCTCGGGCGGCGGCTCCGCGGAGGGGGCTGCGCGGCCCCGGGAGCAGCTCGGAGGGGCTCGGGCAGAAGAAGAGGCTCCGTGCGGAGGGGGCTGCGCGGTTCCAGGAGCAGCTCGGAGGGGCTCGGGCGGCGGCTCCGCGGAGGGGGTTGCGCGGCCCGGGAGCGCGAATCCACCAGCGCAGGCGCCGGGACACAGGGCGCCGGGACACAGCCCAGGATCCGGCCTCCCCCGGGACAGGCAGAGGCCGGGAGGGCCCAGGACAGCGAGGACGCTCCTGCCCGGAGCTGAGCAGATCAGCGGCCCCGCCCCGGAGCCTCCAGGCCCTGCAGACGGAGAGCTCCGGAGTTCCTGCCGGAGCTGAATCCAGGTTTCCAGAGCTGCCCCGCCACTGGGGCTGTTCCTCCTGCGGCCTCACGGGGTAAACAACCCCCACCGACCCCTGCACCAGGCAGGGGCACAGCAGCTCCCCCAACTGCTAACACCTGAAAATCAGCACAACAGGCCCCTCCCCCAGAACACCAGCTAGACTGACAACTTCCAGGAGAAGCCAAGGGACTTAAAGAACACAGAATCAGAAGATACTCCCCGGTGGTTCTTTTTTTGTTTGTTTGTTTTTGTTTTTGTTTTTGTTTTGTTTTGCTTTTTGATCTGTTTCCTTCCCCCACCCCCTTTTTTTCTCCTTTCTTTTTCTTTCTCTTTTTCTTCTTCTTTTTTTTTTTTTTTTTTTTCTTTTTTTCGTTTTTTTTTCTTTTTCTTCCCTTTTTTTTCTCTTTCTCTTTTCTTTCCTTCTTTCTCTCCTCTCTTTTTCTCTTTTTCCCAATACAACTTGCTTTTGGCCACTCTGCACTGAGCAAAATGACTAGAAGGAAAACCTCACCTCAAAAGAAAGAATCAGAAACAGTCCTCTCTCCCACAGAGTTACAAAATCTGGATTACAATTCAATGTCAGAAAGCCAATTCAGAAGCACTATTATACAGCTACTGGTGGCTCTAGAAAAAAGTATAAAGGACTCAAGAGACTTCATGACTGCAGAATTTAGAGCTAATCAGGCAGAAATTAAAAACCAATTGAATGAGATGCAATCCAAACTAGAAGTCCTAACGACGAGGGTTAACGAGGTGGAAGAACGAGTGAGTGACCTAGAAGACAAGTTGACAGCAAAGAGGGAAACTGAGGAAAAAAGAGACAAACAATTAAAAGACCATGAAGATAGATTAAGGGAAATAAACGACAGCCTGAGGAAGAAAAACCTACGTTTAATTGGGGTTCCCGAGGGCGCCGAAAGGGACAGAGGGCCAGAATATGTATTTGAACAAATTCTAGCTGAAAACTTTCCTAATCTGGGAAGGGAAACAGGCATTCAGATCCAGGAAATAGAGAGATCCCCCCCTAAAATCAATAAAAACCGTTCAACACCTCGACATTTAATTGTGAAGCTTGCAAATTCCAAAGATAAGGAGAAGATCCTTAAAGCAGCAAGAGACAAGAAATCCCTGACTTTTATGGGGAGGAGTATTAGGGTAACAGCAGACCTCTCCACAGAGACCTGGCAGGCCAGAAAGGGCTGGCAGGATATATTCAGGGTCCTAAATGAAAAGAACATGCAACCAAGAATACTTTATCCAGCAAGGCTCTCATTCAAAATGGAAGGAGAGATAAAGAGCTTCCAAGACAGGCAGCAACTAAAAGAATATGTGACCTCCAAACCAGCTCTGCAAGAAATTTTAAGGGGGCCTCTTAAAATTCCCCTTTAAGAAGAAGTTCAGTGGAACAGTCCACAAAAACAAAGACTGAATAGATATCATGATGACACTAAACTCATATCTCTCAATAGTAACTCTGAATGTGAACGGGCTTAATGACCCCATCAAAAGGCGCAGGGTTTCAGACTGGATAAAAAAGCAGGACCCATCTATTTGCTGTCTACAAGAGACTCATTTTAGACAGAAGGACACCTACAGCCTGAAAATAAAAGGTTGGAGAACCATTTACCATTCGAATGGTCCTCAAAAGAAAGCAGGGGTAGCCATCCTTATATCAGATAAACTAAAATTTACCCCAAAGACTGTAGTGAGAGATGAAGAGGGACACTATATCATACTTAAAGGATCTATTCAACAAGAGGACTTAACAATCCTCAATATATATGCTCCAAATGTGGGAGCTGCCAAATATATAAATCAATTATTAACCAAAGTGAAGAAATACTTAGATAATAATACACTTATACTTGGTGACTTCAATCTAGCTCTTTCTATACTCGATAGGTCTTCTAAGCAAAACATCTCCAAAGAAACGAGAGCTTTAAATGATACACTGGACCAGATGGATTTCACAGATATCTACAGAACTTTACATCCAAACTCAACTGAATACACATTCTTCTCAAGCGCACATGGAACTTTCTCCAGAATAGACCACATATTGGGTCACAAATCGGGTCTGAACCGATACCAAAAGATTGGGATTGTCCCCTGCATATTCTCGGACCATAATGCCTTGAAATTAGAACTAAATCACAACAAGAAGTTTGGAAGGACCTCAAACACGTGGAGGTTAAGGACCATCCTGCTAAAAGATAAAAGGGTCAACCAGGAAATTAAGGAAGAATTAAAAAGATTCATGGAAACTAATGAGAATGAAGATACAACCGTTCAAAATCTTTGGGATGCAGCAAAAGCAGTCCTAAGGGGGAAATACATCGCAATACAAGCATCCATTCAAAAACTGGAAAGAACTCAAATACAAAAGCTAACCTTACACATAAAGGAGCTAGAGAAAAAACAGCAAATAGATCCTACACCCAAGAGAAGAAGGGAGCTAATAAAGATTCGAGCAGAACTCAACGAAATCGAGACCAGAAGAACTGTGGAACAGATCAACAGAACCAGGAGTTGGTTCTTTGAAAGAATTAATAAGATAGATAAACCATTAGCCAGCCTTATTAAAAAGAAGAGAGAGAAGACTCAAATTAATAAAATCATGAATGAGAAAGGAGAGATCACTACCAACACCAAGGAAATACAAACGATTTTAAAAACCTATTATGAACAGCTATACGCCAATAAATTAGGCAATCTAGAAGAAATGGACGCATTCCTGGAAAGCCACAAACTACCAAAACTGGAACAGGAAGAAATAGAAAACCTGAACAGGCCAATAACCAGGGAGGAAATTGAAGCAGTCATCAAAAACCTCCCAAGACACAAGAGTCCAGGGCCAGATGGCTTCCCAGGAGAATTTTATCAAACGTTTAAAGAAGAAATCATACCTATTCTCCTAAAGCTGTTTGGAAAGATAGAAAGAGATGGAGTACTTCCAAATTCGTTCTATGAAGCCAGCATCACCTTAATTCCAAAGCCAGACAAAGACCCCGCCAAAAAGGAGAATTACAGACCAATATCCCTGATGAACATGGATGCAAAAATTCTCAACAAGATACTGGCCAATAGGATCCAACAGTACATTAAGAAAATTATTCACCATGACCAAGTAGGATTTATCCCTGGGACACAAGGCTGGTTCAACACCCGTAAAACAATCAATGTGATTCATCATATCAGCAAGAGAAAAACCAAGAACCATATGATCCTCTCATTGGATGCAGAGAAAGCATTTGACAAAATACAGCATCCATTCCTGATCAAAACTCTTCAGAGTGTAGGGATAGAGGGAACATTCCTCGACATCTTAAAAGCCATCTATGAAAAGCCCACAGCAAATATCATTCTCAATGGGGAAGCACTGGGAGCCTTTCCCCTAAGATCAGGAACAAGACAGGGATGTCCACTCTCACCACTGCTATTCAACATAGTACTGGAAGTCCTAGCCTCAGCAATCAGACAACAAAAAGACATTAAAGGCATTCAAATTGGCAAAGAAGAAGTCAAACTCTCCCTCTTCGCCGATGACATGATACTCTACATAGAAAACCCAAAAGTCTCCACCCCAAGATTGCTAGAACTCATACAGCAATTCGGTAGCGTGGCAGGATACAAAATCAATGCCCAGAAGTCAGTGGCATTTCTATACACTAACAATGAGACTGAAGAAAGAGAAATTAAGGAGTCAATCCCATTTACAATTGCACCCAAAAGCATAAGATACCTAGGAATAAACCTCACCAAAGATGTAAAGGATCTATACCCTCAAAACTATAGAACACTTCTGAAAGAAATTGAGGAAGACACAAAGAGATGGAAAAATATTCCATGCTCATGGATTGGCAGAATTAATATTGTGAAAATGTCAATGTTACCCAGGGCAATATACACATTTAATGCAATCCCTATCAAAATACCATGGACTTTCTTCAGAGAGTTAGAACAAATTATTTTAAGATTTGTGTGGAATCAGAAAAGACCCCGAATAGCCAGGGGAATTTTAAAAAAGAAAACCATATCTGGGGGCATCACAATGCCAGATTTCAGGTTGTACTACAAAGCTGTGGTCATCAAGACAGTGTGGTACTGGCACAAAAACAGACACATAGATCAGTGGAACAGAATAGAGAATCCAGAAGTGGACCCTGAACTTTATGGGCAACTAATATTCGATAAAGGAGGAAAGACTATCCATTGGAAGAAAGACAGTCTCTTCAATAAATGGTGCTGGGAAAATTGGACATCCACATGCAGAAGAATGAAACTAGACCACTCTCTTTCACCATACACAAAGATAAACTCAAAATGGATGAAAGATCTAAATGTGAGACAAGATTCCATCAAAATCCTAGAGAAGAACACAGGCAACACCCTTTTTGAACTCGGCCATAGTAACTTCTTGCAAGATACATCCACGAAGGCAAAAGAAACAAAAGCAAAAATGAACTATTGGGACTTCATCAAGATAAGAAGCTTTTGCACAGCAAAGGATACAGTCAACAAAACTCAAAGACAACCTACAGAATGGGAGAAGATATTTGCAAATGACATATCAGATAAAGGGCTAGTTTCCAAGATCTATAAAGAACTTATTAAACTCAACACCAAAGAAACAAACAATCCAATCATGAAATGGGCAAAAGACATGAACAGAAATCTCACAGAAGAAGACATAGACATGGCCAACATGCACATGAGAAAATGCTCTGCATCACTTGCCATCAGGGAAATACAAATCAAAACCACAATGAGATACCACCTCACACCAGTGAGAATGGGAAAAATTAACAAGGCAGGAAACAACAAATGTTGGAGAGGATGTGGAGAAAAGGGAACCCTCTTACACTGTTGGTGGGAATGTGAACTGGTGCAGCCACTGTGGAAAACTGTGTGGAGGTTCCTCAAACAGTTAAAAATATACCTGCCCTACGACCCAGCAATTGCACTGTTGGGGATTTACCCCAAAGATACAAATGCAATGAAACGCTGGGACACCTGCACCCCGATGTTTCTAGCAGCAATGGCCACGATAGCCAAACTGTGGAAGGAGCCTCGGTGTCCAACGAAAGATGAATGGATAAAGAAGATGTGGTTTATGTATACAATGGAATATTACTCAGCTATTAGAAATGACAAATACCCACCATTTGCTTCAACGTGGATGGAACTGGAGGGTATTATGCTGAGTGAAGTAAGTCAGTCGGAGAAGGACAAACATTATATGTTCTCATTCATTTGGGGAATATAAATAATAGTGAAAGGGAAAATAAGGGAAGGGAGAAGAAATGTGTGGGAAATATCAGAAAGGGAGACAGAACATAAAGACTGCTAACTCTGGGAAACGAACTAGGGGTGGTGGAAGGGGAGGAGGGCGGGGGGTGGGAGTGAATGGGTGACGGGCACTGGGTGTTATTCTGTATGTTAGTAAATTGAACACCAATAAAAAAAAAAAAAAAAAAAAAAAAAAAAAAAAAAACAGAGTTCCATTAAGAGGCTATATGCCTACTGAAAGGGAGAGCCTATTCTTTACCATAAAGGTAGCCTCAAATTCAATATGCAGATATATGTGGCTATCAAAACTAAGAGATCTCTCTTATAGTATTGAAACACTATGATAGAGAAAGCAAACAGTAATTTTAAAGAAAAGCCCTAAAGAAATCTAACATCTGGATAATGTCTGAAATGTGTCACCATTTGTCAAGCTCTGAAATGGAAAGGACAGCTTAAAGATGGAATGGTAAGATGATATTAGAATCAGTTCTTGAGTTCTCAGGTACCCTGAAAGCTTAATTCGAGGAACAATATATGGAATTTAGTATTAGGTCCTACCACAGCAGATTCCAACAGGGAATGGTAAAGCACACAATTAATTCTGCAGACACCACCAATTCCCTTAGATGATCCCTTTGTTTTCAAAGATATGCATTTCCTGGTGAGTGGGTATTTCCATGATTATTCATAAGTCACGTGGCAGGCACTTCAAATTGTGGGCATTGATTTTCAGTTCAGCTACTTGTACATAGACAACTTTCTGTAGCATGTTATAGAATGAATTGAAACAGGATTTATTCCTATGTGCCTTGAAGAATAGAAAGAGAAACATGATCTTTAGAAAAAGCTGTGTTAGAGGTGCCTGTGTGGCTCAATCAGTTAAGCACCTGCCTTTGGCTCAGGTCATGGTCTCAGGGTCCTGGGATTAGCCCTGCATCAAGCTCCCTGCTCAGCAGGGGAGTCTGCTTCTCCCTCTCCCTCTGCCTTGCTTGTGTGCCCTCTCTCTTGCTCTCTCTCTCTCTCAAATTAATGAACCTTTAAAAAACAAAGAAAGAAAAAGCTGTGTTACAATTAGGTTGACCTTTAAAAATGCAGGGGTTAGGTGCTGACTGCCTCCCCCAATCCCTATAGAAAATTTGATTATAACTTTTGACTCTCCAAAAATGTAACTAATAGCCTAATGTTGTTACTGGAAGACTTACTGATAACATAAACAGGTTAACAGATATTTTGTATGTTATATATGTTATATACTTCTATATTATATTCTTACAATAAAGTAAGCTAGAAAAAAGAAAATGTTAAAGAAAATTATAGGCAAATACATTTAGAGTACTCTAAAAAATCCATGTATATAAGTGAACCAGCAGTTCAAACTCACGTTGCTCAAGGGTCAACTGTATAGAAAAATAATTACAACTCCATTTTTTATAGTTTCTATGAACCCTCATTTGAGTCTGGCTTATGAGTCTCTTAAGCAGTGTCAGGTAATTCAGTCTGTCTTTAATACAAAGAAAAGTGTCATGGAAAAACGAAAACAAAAGAATCCAAAATAAAAGCCATGATTTGTGGCGTGGCACAGGGTTCTGTGGCAACACCATGGTAGAGATAAGGAACAGAAACCTGGACTGGGCCATAACTCTGACTGCAGCCTTTGATTCAACTATATACTCATATTTAGTATATAGGTTATATACTAATAGACTTTAAAATAAAATAGACTTTATTTTTACAGTTTGCTAATGAGGTACTTCAGAAACATTCTCAAACTTGCTAAAGAAAAGATATGGCAAGTTTCCAGTTAGAGCATTAAGAGAATGGCTTATCCAGCTAGTAAATTTTGGAGTGTATTCTAAAACAGAATTTTCCAAACTGTGCTCTGAGAAAAACTAGCATCTCATGGTTTATTTATGGCTGGTTGACCCATTATAAAAGGATTTCTCTTCAAGTAAGTTTGGAAGCAGTGGATGAAATAAAGCCAAACAACAGTATTTTTTTTTTACTACTTTTAATATATTAATGTGTATTACAAGGATCCAAGGAGAAAATACAGTATGTAGTGTTCCCCAAACTTCTTTTGATATAAAATCCTCTATTTCTTTCAAGCCAAATTATTCATATCTCATGTTACACTAGGGTTCTGAAGAACCATGTCTGATAAAAGCTGCTCTACAAACATACACATTCAAGGCCTCAGAATATCCGCCAGAGGCTGGCATTTTGGAAACATTCTATTTCACCAAATATCTAGTTAGCCTCTTGGTTTCTCTTTTTTTTTTTTTTTTTGCCTCTTGGTTTCTCTAAGCTTATTTCACAATAAACACTGTCTTACTCTTTATTTCAAGCAAAATTTCCATGGGATACCTGAAAGATATGAACTGTTATCAGTTATCATACTTTTTATTTTTTGAGTGATTAAATGTCACTTATGTTATACAAGTATTACTTTTTCTTGAATTCTTTCTTTCCTTCCTTTGTTTTTGATTTTCAAAGTTCATCCATGTTGTAGCATAGTTAAGTACTTCATTTCCCTTTTTATAGTAATCTCTACACCCAATGTGGGGCTTGAACTCAGCATCCCAAGATTAAGGGTTGCATGCTCTTTCAATTGAGCCAGCCAGGCAGTTTTTGATTTTCAAAAGCAATTTACATGGCATCTCTGCAAATAATGTTTATGAAAATTTAATATTGTGAGGTTTATTCAGAATTATTTTTTTTTCAGCTTCCAGGATTTCTCATACTTGGAGCTTTAACAGCCATTAATGATAACATACAACATGTGACTAAGTTGACTAATCATTACCTCATCAACATCCAGTATTCTGGCATTTAGAAAAAAACAAATTTTGCTTAACACTGCTTTGTGGCATTCAAAGGATCAAGAATCCAAGGTTCAGATTAAAAGGCCACATACTGTGGACACAAATACCTTTTTGGGAGGAAACAAGACATCATTCTGGCACTGAATGATTCAGTTAAAATTTGGAGTAAATTAAAGAAGGCATTTATTGATAGAAAGTATTTTGTCAATGGCAATTAATGTCATGTCACACAGGAAAAATTTTTTTTAGTTTTATTTAAGTAATCTCTATACCCAACAGGGGGCTTGAATTCACCAACCTGAGATTAAGAGTCACATGCTCCTCTGACTGATCTAGCCAGGAAGCCCAAGAAAACAAATTTTTTTGAAGAACAATATTTTTAAGATAAATAGAAAAAATGTATTAGGAAGAAACAAAATGAAAATATAGGAAAAAGAATACAGAATTAAAGGAGTAGGAAGACTAAGACATGAAAATACTTGCTCGTTATTGTTAGCAAAAATCTGATCAAAAACCCTGCTCAAAATACATTAGGCAATACTATCAAATATAGAAAATAAAGTAATAGCATTGTAACACAGTTCATTGCAAACTAAGAGGATAAAAAATTTCCTTTGAGAGAATTTATAAAAGGAATTTATTTAAAAATGCTTTTAGAGAAATGCAGTTTGATGTTAGTAGTGCCCACATTTTACTGATGAAATTATCTTTAAAAATCATTGAAGTTATGAGTGGGGAAAAAACACAAAAGAAACATGACTAGTGATCACTGAAGTAAGGACAAGCCAAGGTAAGGAGATGGTTAGCTTCACTAGGCCATGGGAGAAAACGTCATAAAGACCACTTTCATAGTGGTTTCAGAAATAAGTGCTACTATAATGTCTCAGGTGTTTCTCATTCCATCAGTTAGGTAATTAAGTTATAGCAAATCACTGGATGAAGCATACGAAGGAAGCACTCACGTATCTTTCCAAACAACCAACTCATATGGCCATCATTTATTCTTAAATTCTTAAATACAAAATTTTAATTGCAATATCATTCTTTCCCATCAATCCTCTACTTGTCTTTATATTTTAGAAAGCCTAGCATCATTAAAAGCAGTGTCAGAAAAAGGGCCACTTTTTGACATATAATAAAAATTAAAAAATTACCAACGTTAGACATCCAAATACTTAAATTTGGGTGGTGGAAAAGTACAAAATACTTGTGAACAAGGACTTTCCAGCCCCAAATGGCTAAAACACAATTTTAGAAAGAGTCTTCATATATTTATATAACAACTATTTATCAAGGTCCTACTTTATGTAAGGCACTGTGCTAGAATCTAGGGATTTACTCTTGAATAAGATAGACAAGGTTCATGCCTTCATGGGACTTATATTTGAGCAATGACAGATAAAAAGCAAAAAAAGAAAATCACAGAGTATAATTATTTCTCTGAAATAAGGTGAAATAATAGAGTAATGGGGGATGATGATGGGGGTGCAATTTTATATAGGATGTTGAGGAAGGCCTTTTTGTAGTAATGGCATTTGACCTGAGGTATGGGTGATAAAAAAAATGGCACTGTTATTTGAAGCTTTATCTAGAAGAAGAATACTATGGGCAAAGAGAAAAAGGTAAAGGGTCCACTAGCTGTCATTGAACAAGATAATGTAACAATCCAAAAAATGAAGAAGACTGTTTCATTTTTGGGCTAATAAAAATATGAGAGGAGACATGACCACCACTTTTCAACATTAAGAGAAGCACAGAAGGATGTTAAAATTCATTTAGTCTAATCTCCCAATGTATTCCACATAGATAGTCATTGTTCTACTGCTTAAACACCTTCAGTGTTTGAAGCATCCCACTCAATTGTGAGGCATCTCAGATACTAGAAAGCTTTTCTCAATCGGAGTTGAAATAGGTATGTTGTCAATCTCCCTTATTGACTCTAGCTCTTCCTTTTCAGATACTAAAAAGCAAGTATTATAATGCCCCTCAGTGCTCTGCTCTCAGACCCATGTCTGCAACCATTGTTTAGGGAGGGCCCCAATTCTCAATAATAGAGTTGTGGTATACTCAACTAAACATCTTCAACAGTCATCTACTGATCACCTGATATATACAAAGCATGATGTTAGGTGGTAGGGAGATTTAAAATTGAATTAAAAGTGGTCTGTCTCTCAAAAAAATTGTACTCTGGTGGAAGCAAGAGTCATAGACTTAAGTGTTCTATAACAGGTATATAATACAACATAATGGGCACCCAGAAGAAAAAATGAGTTGCAATGGGCATCACTGTCATTCTATCTCATTTTATTAACCATGTTGATATATCAGACTTCCATCTGTATGCTTACTTTAACCTTTACACATATGCACACATGTCAGAATCATGGCAATAAAATTTGAATTGCTATCAATCCTGTGCTAATATTAAAATTAAACTAATAATGGGTAATTACCAAATTCATGTTTCTCTTAAACGATTAGTGAGCCTAATCTTTTAAGAGCTTAAATGATCATTTATATATATAAAAATTATACTTATATATTTGTATATATATATTTATTTATTTACAGAGGAGGGAAGGGCAGAGGGAGAGGGAGAGAAAGAGAGAGAGAACCTCAAGCAGGCTCCATCTCACAACTCTGAGATCATGACTTAAGTGGAAATCAAGAGTCAGACACTTAACCAAGTGAGCCACCCAGATGCCCCTAAGATATATTGTATTCCTAAATTACATAAGATAACATAAATTATATTGGATGAACCTGGATCACAGTTGTGAAATCTGAGATATATGGTATTAGAACACAATTTTGGAAATTCAAACACTATCATTGATAGCTACTCACAGTTTATTAAAGGCAGAACATTTGGAATAAACAGTGTGTGTGAGTGTGTGTGTGTGTGTGTAATGCTATTCATGGTAACTAATAAGATGTTTTCCAGACTTGGTCTGTACAAGTTTAGAGGAGGCTTATCAAGGAGACTTAAATATAGCTAGACAGCAGTGCAGGCATTTTGACACAGAAAATAAGGTCTTTTATACTCCACTTATTCCAAGTAATTTTTATGGAAATACTCCCTGAGTTAGTTCCAAATCAGAGAAATAAAGAAAAGTATGTTTGGACTTTAATTATTTGTTTGAAGAGAGATTTCTGTGTAGTATAGGTTGTTGCCTAACAGCATAAATGAGTGTGTACACATGTACATTCTCCTCTGCATTAATCAGCTACTTTACTGTGATGTTTTCTTTTACTATAAAATCAATTTTTATGGACAAAATGTAGCAACATGTGAATACATTTTTTTTTGCCTTCATTGTGTTACACAAGTGAAAAGAAACTTTATAATTTAGAAGGACAAGTTGTATACATTATCATGTCAAAGTGGGACAATGCAAGGCATATTTGTAGAATACTAATCACCACCATGCTGGGAAACTCTTTTTGTACAGAGCTTCAATTCTCAAGTAGCCAGATGTTTTTACCCAGGCCTGAACGCACAGATGGTATACAGCTGTCAGACAGATGTCTTTGTTAAAGTTCTTAAAAAAAAAAAAACAACAACTTTTCAGTATCTATTAAATGGAAAGAAATTTTCCTTAAGGTTGAGAGAAAAAGGAAACGGATATACCACAGAAAATTAAAAGTTTGAAAGTAATTTAAAAAGTGGTTTTGTGTTCTCAAAGAGGTTGTATACTTCTAATATTTATTTTGCTTTTTTCTCTTTCATCCCTCAGTATTTGTGGCAGTCTGGGTATTCAAAAATAAATGAGATAGTCCCTGCTCTCTAAGATTTCACAGTTTATTAGAGTAGATAGTTATAAAAATAACAAGTGCAATAGAGCATAATACATTCTATACTAGCAGAAATTATCATATCTAGTGGTGGTACAAAGGATGGAGTCACCAGCTAAGCTTGGTTTGTCAAAGAAGACCTTGCAGAGTTGAGATATGGAAGCTGAATCTGGACAAAAGCAGAATTTTAATATTCAGGGTAGATTCCAGGCAGAAGACTAGCATTTGCTAATACAGATACCTAAAGCAACATGGCCCACTCAATAGTTAGATAAGGATAGAGCATAATTGTGTCTTAGAGAATGGTAGGAGGTAAGATTGATGAGGCTGGCAGGGGTTATATCAAAGAGAAGTGGTCAGGAGAAAGGTAGTAAAGTTTGCAATGGCAACCACTGCTAAAAGGAGAGGGGAATAATTAAAGATAGATACAAGAATTGCTAAATGGTATGTTAAGGGCCCAGTTGAGGTCTTTAGAAACCATAATTTTATAGTATTAACAATCAGCACAGTTGTGTCATTTGCTGTAGCAGCATTCAGCCATTATAATAAGAGGAATACACAGTTCCATAATCTGGAGAATGTAATACTGGAAACTAAAATTGAATTTTAATTAGAAATACATTAAATATTGCCCGAAAGTAATTCAAACTCCAAAAATATATTTTAAGAGTACCAAAATCTCTAAATACTTAAGCTCAAAATGAATAAATTAGAGTAAGGGATGCAGGGTATTTGTATTTGTGATTAGCTTTATATATCCCAAAGTATTTAATATGGTTGTTCTCAATTTATTCTCTCCTAGTGAAGAGGATAGTAAAGATTATTGTCCTTATAATTATTATTGCTAGCACCATGTGAATACTGCTAATATGGATTACCATACTATACTGCAATTGCAGACATACATGTCCCCTATCAGACAGTAAGCTCTTTAAGAAGGGACCATGATTTATTCAGTTTTATACCCTCAGCACCTCATTCAACATACAAGATACTTAAAAAAATTTTGTTGGATGGATCAATTTAGAGAAGAAAATCTGAAACATAGAATAAAAAGTTTGCACATACTACTATGCTATACTAGTTTGTAGTATAGAGTACATTCCATGCAGACCAGAGGTCTTGGCTTCTTTGAGACAGTATTTGACTTTAAGATAGATAGGAAATATTTAAAAATGAAACCATATATTTTCAAGATAAAGGATAATATTAATGCAACATAAGACTTCTAAAAAGAAAATTACATAGTGGAAGGGAAATAAGTATCACCACTACATTTTAATTTTCAATATAATGGCAAAGAAGGGTGAATGAATAAGAAATCTGAGATTATTAATTTCAGTACATTAAAACACTAGTTTTTAATAAATTGAACATGTTTTATATTTAAGATTTTATTTAAATTCCAGATAGTTAACATACAGTACAGTGCAATATTAGTTTCAGGTGTACAACAGTGATTCAACACTTAATATAACATCCAGGGTTCATTATAACAAGCACACTGCTTATTCCCAACACCTAGTCCCCCATCCCACCAGTGTTCTGGTAAACATCAGTTTGTTCTCTATAGTGAAGAGTCTGTTTCTTGGTTTGCCCCTCTTTTTTCCCCCCCTTTGCTCATGTGTTTTGTTTCTTAAATTCCACATATGAGTAAAATATACACCACATCTTCTTCCTTAATTCATCAGTCAATGGACACTTGGGATTCTTCCATAATTTGGCTATTGTGAATTATGCTACTATAAACATCAGGGTACATGTATCCCTTTGAATTAGCATTTTTGTATACTTTGGGTAAATACGTAATAGTGCAATTGCTGGATTATACAGTAGTTCTATGTTTAACTTTTTGAGGAACCTCCACATTGCTTTCCAGGGTGGCTAAACAAGTTTGCATTCCCACCAATAGTATAACAGGATTCCTCTTCCTCCACATCCTTGCAAAGAGCTGGTGTTGTGTTGTTGGTTTTACCATTCTGACAGGTGTGAGGTGCTATCTCATTGTAGCTTTGATGTGTATTTCCCCGATGATCAGTGATGTTGGGCATCTTTTCACTTGTTTGTTGCCCATTGGTATGTCTTCTTCGGGAAAAATGTTTGTGTCTTCTGCTCATTTTGTAATTGAATTATTCATATTTTGAGTGTAGAGTTTTATAAATTTTTTAATATTTTGGATTCTAACCCTTTATTAGATCTTATTTGCAAATATCTTCTCCCATTCCAGAGGTTGACTTTTAGTTTTGTGGATTGTTTCCTTTGCTGTGCGGATACTTATGAATAAACCTAACAAAGAGTTGAGAGACCTATACTCTGAAAACTATAAACTACTGATGAAAGAAGTTGAAGATAACACAAGCAAACGGTAAGACATTCCATGCTCATGGATTGGAATTATATTATTAAAATGTCTATACTATCCAAAGCAATCTACATTTCATGCAGTCACTATCAAAATACAACAGCATCTTTGACAGAGCTACAACAATCAATCCTAACATTTGTATAGAAACACAAAAGACCCTGAATAGCCAAAGCAATCTTGAAAAAGGAATGCAAAGCTGGAGACATCACAATTCCAGACTTCCAGTTATATTACAAAGTGAATAGTAATCAAAACAGTATGGTACCAGCACAAAAACAGACACATAGATAAATGGAACTGAACAGAAAACCCAGAAATGAACACGCAAGTATATGGTAAATTAATCTTCAACAATGCAAGAAGGAATATCTATCCAATGGGGAAAATTATCTTCAAAAATGGTATTGGGAAAATTGGACAGCTACATGCAAAAGAATGAAACTGGACCACGTTCTTATAACATACACAAAAATAAATTCAAAATGGATTAAGGACCTAAATGTGAGACCTGCAACCATAAAAATCCTGGAAGATAACACAAGCAATAACTTCTTTGACATTGGCACAAGCAACTTCTTTCTAGATATGTTTCCTGAGGCTAGGGTAACAAAAGCAAAAATAAACTACTGGGACTTCAAAATAAAAAATAAAAAGCTTCTGCACATGTCTTCCTTTCTTTTTTAAAAAAGTTTTTATTTATTTATTTATTCATGAGAGACCCACAGAGAGAGAGAGAGGCAGAGATATAGGCAGAGGGAAAAGCAGGCTCCCTGGGATCAGGCCCTGTGCCTGAGGCAGATGCTCAACCACTGAGACACCCACACATCCCCATGTTTTTTTTGTTTTGTTTTGTTTTTTTCATCCCCATGTTTTTATTTTCATTCTAGCCTTTTTGTTTAGCTTGCAAGCTTCAACTCTGCCTTCTACTGGTAGTGCTGGACTTTATTTTTAGGAATGGAAATCATAATAAAATCTGACACCCTTTTCTATGTATAACCAATGATAGTTTTTGAGCTTCATCGCTCTTTCTTTTCTTTTTGCCCCACATCAGGGCAAACTAATAAGAAAGGCCTGAGCACTCCTTCTCATGGTGCTGACAGGGATGTTCAAACCATGCAAATCATAGTCAGCATAGTAAACTCCATCTTGGTCCTATCACCTAACCAAC
The DNA here is from genome assembly GCF_011100685.1 of Canis lupus familiaris. Taxonomy (NCBI): domain Eukaryota; kingdom Metazoa; phylum Chordata; class Mammalia; order Carnivora; family Canidae; genus Canis; species Canis lupus. The sequence goes on along the minus strand of NC_049260.1, from coordinate 54,475,801 downwards.
ATCAAAACCAAAGCCACTTGCCTCTCCCTTTACTCAAGTCATTTCAGACTGGCTTGGGACTCAGGCTTGCTATCCTCACTGTATGAGTAATAAACCTTTTCATAGTCTTTTAGTGTATATGTGGCATCAACGACACCTAAACCACATTTGAGATAAGTGGACACAAGACAACTAGTACCATGAGCAGGATGTTGAGGCAATAACCATCACCACCTGGAAATCCTTCTTCTCTTGCTTTTGGCTTTCTAATTGCTGGTCAGGGTGCACTTTGAGCACTCCTATTACCTGCCGTCTGACTTGTGTTGTGTGTGGTGCTGTGCTATACTGTATTTACCAAGTACTTCTGAGACTCTGTCATGGATCTAACCAACCTAAAGCATAAGTTTCAGTAAGTGACATTTAAGGATAGGAGTATGGGTTTGGGGCCCTCCTTAAAGTAGATCTGGGTTGTATATATCAGCCAGGGTCTATCTAGGAGTTTAATATTGAATCATGTGTTTTGATTCTAGCATAAGGCATAGCTCAAGGAAATGACTTTTACCCTACGACTATTGGTTGTACGTCTTAATGAAGATTGTGCTTCATTTTATAAAGTATTTAGGAGAAAAACTAGATCATTAGGTGGGTGGTAATGTGAAAAAGAGTAGTCACCATGTGGCATGCTGAAGTCCCCACTCTAAAATCAGATGGCTCACTAGGACCGTTTGAAGTATCTTTGCCACTGCTTCTGCTTCTATGTTACCAAAGAATATCTTGATCCTTAGAGTAATAGAAGAAAACCACAGCACCCAGTGACATAGGTCATTATGCAAATCAGCCTTGGGTGCTTTACTTCCACCTTTTTGAAAGGTCCAGAGGACACCATCACCCTATTGGAAAACTGCAAAAGGGAACAACAGTCTGGTTCAGTTGAGTGCCATAGCCTGTTAACACACCAAGAGGTTAATTCAAACGTGAATTAAGCCTACGGTACTTAACCCTAGTAAATCAATAATCACCCTGGAAGAGGCCCTTGACCCTAGTGTTACCAAATTGAGACTCTGGAGAATCAAACTTATAAATACAATCAGGGCAGACAGAACCTCCTCCCCCTCAAAGTATGTCCAATAATGGCAAAAACAAACAAAAACCTTCATAAAGGGGAAGGAAACAAACTAAAATAGAGGTCCATGGTTTTACCACATTTAGAAATCTAAAACTTGCTGAAAGCAATTTCTGCAATACAAAGGTAAACAGGGTATCAATTGGCTTTTGCTTTACAACTTAGGTTCTAAATTAACTTTAACATCTATGAGGATGTACCACTTGGCAAATCATCATAGACTTAACCAATACTGCATCTCTAGTTGTAATTATACCTGAAGATCCCACTAAATAGAAACAAGGTGCCCCTAAGGGGAATTACCCAATATAAAATAGAGGACAAACAGGTATGCCTCACTTTAACCATTGAAATTCTTACCTTGCCTAAATTCCTCATGGTCATAATGCTCCCTGGCCTAAAATATCCCATAATATTGATGGGACATTGATGCTCTAACTTAAAGAGTAATATACTGAAATACAATTATTTAGCATTTACAATAAGCTTGTCAAACCATACCAAAAGGACCATTCCCCCATAGTTAAAATAGTTAATATGGCCCAATAGGATTTTAAAAAGGCCTACAGGAATTAAGCCCATTACACAAGATCTACTGATAAAGAGGCCATTATTCCTACTGTCTTCCCTTTAAATATCCAAGTTTGGCCAATGCCTATACCTGATAAAAATGAATGACATTTAACGGTGGATTACTACCACCCTGCTGACGTAGTACTCTTAATTAAGCTCCCCACCACACACAATAACATAAAAATTACTGATGGAATAACTGGAAAATATTTTGCTTTTATGGATTTTGTTAATATTCAGTACCAATTTTAATATCCCCTCAACTGCAGTTTGTCTTCACTTTCAAAGAGATACAATACACATTTACCTGGCTACTCATAGGGTACATCAATAGCCCCAGTGTAAGATCTTTGTCAGCAAGACCTTAATAGCATCCAACTTTTTCAAGGAGTGCAGGTATGATATGACATACCTGAGAATCTTAGAATGGAAGCTGGCCGTGCTAGAAAGACCAACCATATCACTTAGGATGAGGCTTTGGGCCATGCAGTATTGGATGATGTAAGACTGAGTTCAGTCACATGAGCAAACAATCAATAAGGTCTATGTAATGAAGACCAAGTAAAAAATCTCAGCACAGAAACTTAGGCGAGATTTCCCGGGTTGCAATACTTGGTGTTGATACATATTGATGCCAGGAGGGTAACTCATCGTTACGACAATGGAAGCTTTATGTTTGGAGCCCTCCCTGACTCTGCTATATGGGTCTTTTGCTTTAGTTGTAATTTGTATACTATCCCTCTATAAATGACAGACAAAAAATACACTATAAAAACAATAAAAGTAGTGAAATTAAAATAGGGAGAAGAAAAAATATTAAGCCAAAATACAACACTAAGGTCAGTACAGTTTCTGTCATTGGTTATACAATGTGGATTGGTGTATCCTCTCACAATAGCAATTTATATTTGCATAAGGTTTCATAATTTACAAAATATTTTTATACTATAAAAACTTTTAGTTATAATTTTACTTGCTCCTTATACCCATTGGTAGAAGAAGTTTTGTTCTTATTCCTATTCTTACACTGGAGGGAATTTTTTTAATATTCTATTTTTCAAAAATTTTAATTTCAGTAAACAGTGTTATCCTAGTTACAAGTGTATATATAGTGATCTAACAATTCCATATTTTATCCAGTGCTCATAAAGATATTTATCTTCTTCACCTATTTCACTTATATCTGCACCGACCCACCTCTGACAATCATCTGTTTGTTCTCTATAGTTAAGTCTGTTTTTTTGGTGTATCTCTTTTTTCCCTTTGTTTGTTTTGTTTCTTATATTCCACATATAAATGAAATCATATGTTATTTGTCTTTCTCTGACTGGCTTATTTTGCTTAGCATTATACACTCCAGAAACATCCACGTTCTTGCAAATCCTAATATTGCATTCTTTTATATGATTAATACTGCATTTTATATATATATATATATATATATATATATATATATATATATATATATATATATAATGACATCCTCTTTACCCATTCATCTATCAATGGACATTTAGGGCTGCTTCAATAGTTTGGCTATTGTAAATAATACTGCAATAAACATAGGGGTGCAGGATGACCAGGGAAATACAAGTCAAAACTACAATGAGATACCACCTCACATCTGTCAGGATGGCTAAAATTAAGGACACAAGAAACAACAGGTGTTGGCAATGATGCATAGAAAGGGGAACCCTCTTGAACTGTTGGTTGGAATGCAAATTGGTACATCCACTCTGGAGAATGGTTTGGAAGTTCCTCAAAAAGTTAAAAATAGAACTACCCTATGATCCAGCAATTGCACTACTAGGCTTTTCCCCAAAGGATAGAAAAATACATATTCAAAGGGGTACATGCACCTTGATATTTATGGCATCACTGTCAACAACAGCCAAACTATGGAAAGAGCCCAAATGTCTATCGAATGATGAATGGATAAAGAAGATGTGCTCTGTGTGTGTGTGTGTGTGTGTGTGTGTGAGAGAGAGAGAGAGAGAGAGAGAGAGAGAGAGAGAGAGAAGATACTATTCAGCCATCAAAAAGAATGAAATCCTATCATTTGCAACAACATGGATGTACCTAGAATGTATTGTGCTAAATGAAATAGAGAAAGACAAATACCATATGATCTCATTCATATGTAGAATTTAAGACAGAAAACAAATGAACATACAGGAAGGGGAAAGAAAAAAAAGGAGAAAAGGAAACAAACCATAAAATACGTTTTTATATAAAAGACACTTAATGGTAGAGAACAAATGCATCCTTGCCAACATCTTTTTTTTTACTGTATTAATTTTAACCATTCTGACAGGTATGAGGTGGTATCTTATTGTAGTTTTGATTTGTAGTTCCCTAATGATGCGTGATATTGAATACCCTTTCATGTGTCTATTGGCCATCTGTAGGTCTTTGAAAAATATCTGTTTTGGGCACCTGGGTGGCTCAGTGGTTGAGAATCTGCCTTTAGCTCAGGTCGAGATTGTGGGGTTGTGGGATCAAGTCCCAGATCAGGCTCCATGCAGAGAACATGCTTCTCCCTCTGCCTAATGTCTCTGCCTCTCTCTGTCTCTCAGGAATAAATAAATAAAATATTTTTTAAAATGTCCATTCATGTCTTCTGCCATTTTTAATTAGATTATTGGGGTTTTTTTGGTGAGGAGTTGTGTAACATTTCTATATATTTTGGGTAGCAATGCTTTATTGGATATATCACTTGCAAATATCATCTCTCAGTCATTAGCTTGTCTCTTAGTTTTATTGGTTGTTTCCTTTGCTGTGCAGAAAACTTTTATTTTTCTGTAGTCCCAATATTGCATTTCCCTTGCCTCCAAAGATATGTCTAGAAAGATGTTGCTGTGACCCATAGCACAAAAAATACTGCTTGTGCTCTCTTTCAGGATTTTAATGGTTTCAGGTCTCACAATTAGGTCCTTTTATATTTTTTGAGGGACAGGGTAGGGACAGTGGGGGAGAGAGAGTTTCTTTTTTTTTTTAAGATTTTATTTATTTATTCATAGAGATACAGAGAAAGAGAAGGGCAGAGGCACAGGCAGAGGGATAAGCAGGCTCCATGCAGGGAGCCCGACGTGGGACTCGATCCAGGGTCCCCAGGATCACAACCCGGGCTGTAGGCGGCGCTAAACCCGCTGCGCCACCAGGGCTGCCCGAGAGAGAGTTTCTTTTTTTTTTTTTTTAATTTTTTTTAAATTTATTTATGATAGTCACAGAGAGAGAGAGAGAGAGAGAGAGAGAGAGGCAGAGACATAGGCAGAGGGAGAAGCAGGCTCCATGCACCGGGAGCCCGAGGTGGGATTCGATCCCGGGTCTCCAGGATCGCACCCTGGGCCAAAGGCAGGCGCCAAACCGCTGCGCCACCCAGGGATCCCCCAAGAGAGAGTTTCTTAAGCAGATTCCAGGCACAATGTGGAGCCCCATGTGGGGCTTGATCTCATGACCCCAAGATCATGACCTGATCAAGAGTCAGATGCTCAACCAACTGAGCCACTCAGTCTCTCCGGGTCCTTAATCCATTTTGTGTTTATGTATGGTGTAAGATTATGGTCCAATTTTATTCTTTTGCATGTAGCTGTCTAGTTTTCCCTACACCATTTTTGAAGAGACTGTGTTTTCCCCATCTGGTGTTCTTGCCTCCTTTATTGAAGATTGACTATATAGTTGTAAATTTATTTCTGGGCTTCCTATGCTGTTCTATTGATCTATGTGTCTATTTTTGTTCCAGTATAATACAGTTTTACCATACCATACCATTACAGCTTTGTAATATAACTTGAAGTCTGGAATTGTGACACCTCCAGTTTTGCTTTTCAAGATTGCTTTGGCTATTTGGGGTGTTTGTCATTCCATACAAATTTTAGGATTGTTGTTCTAGCACTGTGAAAAAATGATATTGGCATTTTGATAGTGATTGCATGAAATGTGTTGATTGCTTTGGGTAGTAAAGACATTTTACCAATATTTGTTCTTCCAATCCATGAGCATGGAATGTCTTTCCATTTCTTTGTGTCACCTTCAATATATTCTATCAGTATTTTATAGTTTTCAGAATACAGGTCTTTCACCTCTTTAGTTAGGTTTATTCTGAAGTATCTAATTATGTCTGGTGAAATTGTAAATGGGATTGTTTTCTTAATTTCTCTTTCTGCTGCTCTATTATTAGTGTATAGAAATGCAACAGATGTCTATGTATTGATTTTGTACCCTGAATTAATTTATCAGTTCTAGTAGTTTTTTGAAGTCATTAGGGTTTTTGCAAGTAGTGAAAATTTTCCTTCTTACTTACCAATTTGGATGACTTCTGTTTCTTTTTGTTGTCTGACTGCTGTGGCTAGGACTTCGAGTAAAATGTTGAAGAAAAGTGGTGAAAATGGACATCCTTATTTTGTTCCTGACCTTAGGGGAAAGGCTCTCAGTTTTTTCCCCACTGAGGATGATGTTATTTGTGAGTTTTTCAAGTAAGGTCTTTATTATGTTGAGGTCTGCTCTCTCTAAGCCTATGCCAGAGGGTTTTTGTCATGAATGGATGTTGCACTTTGTCAAAAACCTTTTCTGCATCTATTGAAATGATATGATTTTTATCCTTTCTCTTATTGATTTCCCATTGAGTGATTTTCAAATACTGAACCACCCTTGCAACCCAGGAATAAACCTTACTTTATCATGGTGAATAATGTTTTTTAATGTACTGTTGGATTCAGTTTTCTAATATTTTGTTGAGGATTTTTGCTTCTATGTTCATCAGAGGTATTGGCCTGCATTTTGTGGTATGTTTATCTGGTTTCTGTATCAGGGTAATGCTGGCCTCATAGAATGAACTTGGAAGTTTTCCATCCTTTACTATATTTTGGGATAGTTTGAGAAGAATAGGTATTAAATCATCTTTAAATGTTTGGTGGAATTCACCTGAGAATACATCTGGTCCTGGTCTTTTGCTTCTTTAGGAGGTTTTTGATTACTGAATCAGTTTCCTTGCTGAAAATCGGTCTATACAAATTTTCTGTTTCTTCCTGTTTCAGTTTTGGTAGGTTATATACTTCAAGGAATTTATCCATTTATTATAAGTTGATCAATTTGTTGGTATATAATTTTTCACAATATTCTCTTATAATTGTTTGTATTTCTGTGGTGTTATTTCTATTTCATTTATGACTGTTTATTTAAGTCACCCCCCCCCCTTTTTTATTTGAGTCTGGCTAGAGTTTTATCAATTTTGTTGATCTTTTAGTCAACTAGCACTTGGTTTCATTGATCTGTTCTGTTGTTTTTTTTTTTTTTTTTTAGGTTTTACAACATCATTTATTTCTTCTGTAATCCTTATTATTTCCTTCCTTTCACTGGTTTGGAGTTTTGATTCTTCTTTTTCTAGTTCTTTTAGGTATAAGTTTAGGTTGTTTGAGATTTTCTCAAAAATAAGAAAGTTAAATTCAGAGATAAGTGACCTGTTCAAAGGTCTTTGGCAATACCAGGAATGAGAAGCCAGGTCTTCTGATTTCAAAGTTCACAATCTTTACACTGATGCTCTCATGCTACCACTTCCCTCTTTAAATGATTATTTTTCTGAGTATTCTCTGTTAATGATCAGATAGGTGGACACTGGTTGCCCTGATCCAATGCATGGCAGGAGCCTGTTTCACAATCTATTCATTTAAGGAAGTAGACCTAAGGAAATTTTGTATTTTGAAAGTGTTTGGCATTAGAACGGATTGATAGGGATACATACATAAGGTCTGTTCTGGGAAATAACTCATCAACTGTCTTTAGATTATCTAGTCTGGATGGGTGAATTATGGTAGTAGAGGTAAAGGCTAAGAAATCACTTGATTCCCTTCTATGCTCCAAAATCTGAATTTATTGTTTGTGTTTTGGGGACATGGTAGAGGTATCTAGTGTGCCCTTCTCTAGTAATTTATACTCTACCCAGTATTCAGGGCTGAATTCAAATCCAATCATATTGATTATATTTACTCAGACTATGCTAGCCCATAGACATTTCTTCTCTCTCTTGCTTCCATCAGCACTTCTCTTTCCCAGTCACTTTAGCTCTTAATCATACACAGTATTATTTTTCTTATCTAACAGTATCTTGTATAACAGTTGTTCAAAAAACACATATTTTATATTTTGCCTCCTTAGTGCATTGAATCCTCTTAAAATACTATGTGTCATGGATTTTAATTCCCTTTATCTAAATAGAATTTTCTTACTTGTTCTCATTTACAACGACATGTTAATCATTACTCAGTCACATTTCCAACTACTGTTTACTCTTAATTGGTTGAGGTGTGGAGGGCATATAACTAAATGATTTCTCTGTAAAACCACTGGGTAAACATAAGTATACAATAAAAATTGCATAATTTCTTTTTCATAAAGTCCAAAGGAGGGATCCCTGGGTGGCGCAGCGGTTTGGCGCCTGCCTTTGGCCCAGGGCGCGATCCTGGAGACCCGGGATCGAATCCCACGTCGGGCTCCCGGTGCATGGAGCCTGCTTCTCCCTCTGCCTATGACTCTGCCTCTCTCTCTCTCTCTCTCTGTGACTATCATAAATAAATAAATAAAAAATAAAAAAATAAAAACATAAAGTCCAAAGGAAGCTGGATTTAAACAGAACCTAACCTCATTCTTAACATGGCCTATGAGTCTTGGCATGGTTTGGTCTACCTATCCTTAAGGCCTCATCTTGCTTCACTCTCTCCCTCTTCCTCTCTACTCTGGCTATACTTAAATCCTTTCATTTGTCCAAATTCACCAGGCTTCCTCCTACCACAGGACCTTGCACATATCATTTCCTGTGCTTGGAACTCTCTTACCTAGTCCCCTCCCAGTCTAGTTAACTCTTACTCTTCCTTCAGATGTTACTCTTATCACTTCCTCAGGAAAGTCTTGATCACTGTCATGTCTGAATCAAGGCATGCTATCATATGGTTTAATGGCATTATGTTTCTCTCTTTTGAAGCATGTAACATGGTTGCAAATTTTACATCTATTGGTGATTTCTGATGTATATCTCCCCCTAAATTGTTACAAGCTCAGTGAAGATAGGATCTTTTTTTTCTCCACACCATTCCAGCATTTAGCACAGTACCTTGCATATTCTAAGTACTCAATCAATATTTGTTGGATGAACAAACGTGCACTTCCATCAAAATAGGGGCCTTAGCTATGTTGATATTATATATTCTCTCTTGTTCATAAAACAAGTTAAGACTATTTTGGAAATACTGCCCCCAAAAGCATGCCCTCACATTGACAATAATTATCCTTTCCATTATACACATGGAAAAAACTAAAGTCTAGAGTGATTAAGTGACTTCTTCAAGGCAGAGTAAGTTCTAAAATTCAAATATTTTTATTACATTTCTAGTGTTCCCTCTACTACATCACACAAGGTAGATGGTACAATAGAAAAAACATACATTATCAAATGAGGTAACCTGGCCTAAAATTCTTGACTTCTCCCAAATGGGTAAAATACTTGACTTCTCCCAAATGGGTAATGGGTAAATACTTGCTTCGTTTTTTTTTTTTTTTAATACTTGACTTCTCCCAAATCATTTCTCTGTCTGAATATTGAGGATAATGTCTATCATACAGAGTTTATGTGAAAGTTAGAAAAGAAAAAACACACAGAGTCCGCCAACATAATGTCTAGCACAGTGTAGCTACTCAATAAATGATAGTTATGCTGTAAACTAAACCTTGGTTTGTATATCTTAAAATTCAAATTTTTGTGTTTTGGGCCTTCCTAATATTAGACCATACTATATACTAAGTCAAACATATGTGTGAAAATAATTTAGGATACCTATTTGTGATTTGTACAGTTTTGATTACCTTTGCAGATATAGCATGTCCTGATCAGGATTGTTTGAGTTTAAGCAGGAACCACAGCTGCTTAATTTCAACCAGCAGGGATCCCTGGGTGGCTTAGTGGTTTAGCACCTGCCTTCAACCCAGGGCATGATCCTGGAGTCCCGGCATCGAGTCCCAGGTCGGGCTCCCTGTATGAAGCCTGCTTCTCCCTCTGCCTGTGTCTCTGTCTCTGCCTCTCTCTTTCTCTCTCTCTCATAAATAAATAAAATCTTAGAAAATAATAATAATAATTTCAACCAGCATCCTGGGCAGGTGCTTGCTTAATTAAAGCATTTTGTGTTGATACGGAGTTTAACAGCATGTGTTGTTAATTGTTGTAGTGAGTTTGGCTTTATCATAAAGGCAAACCAACATGGAGGCTCTTAACTGGGAAAAAATAAAACAGTTTTTTTAGTTTAGTTTACCTTTGTTTCACTTTTATAAGCACAGAGGGCAAAAAATAAAAAATAAAAATGATGTATCTTGGCAAGGCATTTTGAAAAAACAAAAGAGAGAATGTACTCACTTTAAAAACAGTGAGTGGTCCAGTACCACAATACATGTCTGATTAATAATTTTCTTAAAAAGGTTAATTTAATTCATATACATTCACTCATTCTAACAGATACTTGACTATCTTCTCTGGAGATTCAATAGTGAGCAAAAGCAGATATGGGTCCTTTGAGTGTAGTGGGGGAGGCTGACTATACTTAACTGCAAAGGCCCCTCCAGAGGCAGAGAAAGCCAGAGTGTTTTTTAATTTAAGGTTGCTTCTACACTTCTTGTAGCTCTGATATAGATCAGAAGTTGACATTAAATAAGTTGGTCCAGGCATTTCTCAGGGAAATTAGGATGTTTCAGAAAGTCCTTGTTAAAAGAAATCTTTATTTCAAAGCAGTTGCAAGACAGAAAGTCCAGGGTCACTAGGGCAATGAGACAGAAATCTCTGAATTAGGAGTAAAAATGGAGGTACGTTCTAGTCTTGTGCCACATTATGACCTTAGGCAAGCTATTTAACCTGTGTTCCGTAGTTTCCTCATCTCTTAGAATGCTGTTACAACTTAATAACAATATCAATAACATAGATCCTATGACAACATTATAATAAGGCTTCAAGTTATTCTAGATTTCTATGAGAATTTGGTAAACACTTACTATAAATTTATTAAATTATGCTACCCTTTATTAAAAATTACATATTTATTTTGGTAACAGATTTTAATTATTTTTACAAAATCCAAAGTTTGGAAGGAGTCTTTAGAGACCATATAGTTACATGAACATCATTCCCACTACTCCATCATGTAAGATGATTGCCCATCCTATTTTCATAAGGTTTTCCTCAGAAGTGAGATTCAGCTATCTCCCTTGGTTGACTGATTAAGTATTTAATAAGCCCTGTTAGCATTTCTTCCTTACACATAACCTAACATGTTCAATAAAATTTAAGCCTGTTTTAACATTCCCAATATACTTTAAGCCTGTTTCTTTTTGCTTTGTCCACATGAGAGAAAGAGAACTGTTGATTGGCATCCATTTGTAATAGTACTTCATAGATGTGGAGACAAATTAAATCATAACCTCAGCCTTGTCAGCAGAGTAAACTGTGTTTTTAACTGTGATTTCAATGATCCTTTGAGTCATAGAACTCAAAAGAAATAATAAGAAATCATATCTACTTTATATCAAAGAAATACTAGTAAAGCATACCCTTTATAACTGATATAAGTTAGGTAAGGATAGTGATGATATAAGTTAAGATAGTGATGATTACAAGCATCAGAATTCACTGATGTTAGTTATCAAGCATGGTATGAGAACCATTAATTCTAAAATAAGTTTAAAAATCATCTTTGAATTATCTTTTTGAGATGCTAAAAAGACAAAAAGCATTTAATTCAGAGAATGTTAACAGAAGTGTTGGTATGAATGCATCTCAGAAATCTTAGTATCTGTATCAGCTTTACATAATTATTTCAGCCAACCAAAAAAAATCTTAAAAGAACAGAAATTACTGAATCTTTGATGGCTTAAGTTTCCTTGTTTCATGTGTTTGTTTATTTAAAGTTTTAAATTTTACTTCAAGTTAGTTAAAATACAGTGTTATATTCATTTTAGGTGTACAATACAGTGATACAACAATTCCATATATCACTGGGTGCTTATCACAACAAGTGCATTCCTTAATCGCCATCACCTATTTAACCCAACATCCCCCCTCTCCCATCTGGTAACCATCAGTTTCTTCTCTATAATTTTCTGTTTCTGGGTTGTCTCTTTGACTGACTGACTTTGATTAGTGTTATCACTTTCTAGCTCTATCCATGTTGTTGCAAATGGTAAAATTTCATTCCTTTTTATGGCTGAATAATATTCCACTGTACGTACACACACACACACACCTTATCCATTCATCAATCAATGGATACTTGGACTGTTTCTATATCGTCCCTATAAATAATGCTACAATAAACCTAAAGGTGCATATATCCCTTCCTTTTAGTGTTGTCACATTCCTTGGTAAATATCCAGTAATGGAAGTCATGAATCATAGGACAATTATATTTTTAATTTTTTGAAGAACCTCCATACTATTTTCCAGAGTGGCTGCACCAGTTTACATTCCCCCTAGTAGTGCAAGTGGGCTCCTTTTTGCCACATCCTCACCAACACCTGTTCTTTCTAGTGTTGTTGGTTTTAGCCATTCTGATAGGCGTGAGATGATATTTCATTGCATTTGCATTTCCCTGATGCTAAGTGATGATGAACATCTTTTCATGTGTTTGTTGGCCATCTGGATGTCTGCTTTGGGGAAATGTCTACTCATGTCTTCTGCCCATTTTTTATTGGATTTTTTGTTTCTTGGATGTTGAGTTCTTTATTATGGATATTAACCCATTATCTGTCACTTAAAAATGTCTTCTCCCACTCCATAAGTTGCCTTCCAGTTTGCCTAATTTTCTACACTATGCAGAAGCTTTTCATTTTGATGTAATCCTAATACTTTGTTTTTGTTTCCCTTGCCTTAGGAGACATATCTAGAAAAAAGATGCTATGGCTAATGCCAAAGAGGTTACTGCATGGGTTCTCTTCAAGGATTTTTATGATATCAGGTCTCACATTTAGGTCTTTCATCCATTTTGAATTTACTTTTGTGTATACTGTAAGAAAGTGGTCCAGTTTTCCACATACCATTTGTTGAAGAAACTGCCCTTTTCCCATTGGATATTCTTTCCTGCTTTATAGAAGGTTAATTGACCATATATTTATAGGTTCAATTCTGGGTTTTCTATTCTGTTCCATTTAACAATGTGTCTATTTTTGTTCCAGCACCATACTGTTTTGATTACTACAGATTTGAAATATAACTTGAAGTCTGGAATTATGACTCTAGCTTTGCATTTTGTTTTCAAGATTGGTTTGGCTATTGAAGGTCTTTTGTAGTTCCATACAAATTTTAGAATTGTTTATTCTACTTCTCTGAGAAAACTTGTTGGTATTCTGATAGGGATTGCATGAAATGTGTAGATTGCTTTGGGCAGTATAGACATTTTAATAATATTTGTTCTTCCAGTCCATGAGCATGGAATGCCTTTTCTTTGCTTGTGTGGTCTTCAATTTCATTTATCAATGTTTTTCAGTTTTCAGAGCACAGGTCTTTTACTCCTTTAGTTAGGTATATTCTAGGTATCTTATTACGTGTGATGAAATTGTAAATGGGGTTATTTTCTTAATTTCTCTACTAATTTATTATTGATGTCTAGAAATGCAACCAATTTCTGTACATTGATTTTGTATCCTGCCACTTTACTGATTTCATTTATCAGTCCTAGCAGTCTTTAGGAGTCTTTCAGGTTTTCTATATAGTATATCATCTCATGTGTAAATAGTGAACATTTACTTCTTATAATGCCTTTTATTTCTTTTTGTTCTCAGGTTGCTGTGGCTAGGACTTGGAGAAACTATGTTGAATAGAAGTCGTGAGAATGGACATCCTTGTCTTATTCCTGAACTTTGGGAAGATCTTAGTTCTTCCCTATGAGGATGATGTTACTTGTGGGTTTTTCATATATGGCCATTATGATGTTGAGGTATGTTCCCTCTAAACCTACTTTGTTGAGGGTTTTTTTTTTTTATGATAGTCACAGAGAGAGAGAGAGAGAGAGTCAGAGACATAGGCAGAGGGAGAAGCAGGCTCTATGCACCGGAGCCCGACGTGGGACTCGATCCCAGGTCTCCAGGATCGCGCCCTGGGCCAAAGGCAGGTGCCAAACCGCTGCGCCACCCAGGGATCCCTGTTGAGGGTTTTAATCATGAATGGATGTTGTAGGGACACCTGGGTGGCTGAACGGTTGAGTGCCTTTGGCTCAGGGCTGATCCCAGTCATGGGATCGAGTCCCACATCGCATTCCCTGCGAAGAGCCTGCTTCTCCCTCTGTGTCTCTACCTCTCTCTCTGTCTCTAATGAATAAATAAATAAAAATCTTTTTAAAAAACGAATGGATGTTGTATGTTGTGAAATGCCTTTTCTGTGTCTATTGAAATGATGTTTTTATACTATTTTTATTGATACAATGTATCATACTGATTGATTTGTGAATATTAAACCACCACTGCAATTCAGGAGTAAATACCAATTGATTATGGTGAATAATTTTTTAATGTATTGTTGGAATTCAGCATGTTAGTAAATTGAGGATTTCTGCATCTATGTTTATCAGGGATATTGGCCTGTAGTTCTCTTTTCCAGTGGTATCCTTATCCAGTTATGATATCAGGATAATCCTGGTCTCATAGAATGAATTTGGAAGTTTTTCTTCCTTTTCTGTTTTTTTGGAATAGTTTGAGAAGGGTAGGTATTAACTCTTCTTTAAATGTTTGGTAGAATTCACCTGTGAAGCCATGTGGCCCTGGACTGGTTGGGAATTTAAGTTACTGATTCAATTTTTTTGTTGCTTATCAGTATGTTTAAATTTTCTATTTCTTCCTGTTTCAGTTTTGGTAGTTAATTTAATTCTAGGAATGCATCCATTTCTTCTAGATTGTCCAATGGGTTGCCATATAGTTTTTCATAAAATTCTAATTGTATTTCTGTAGCATTCGTCATCATTTTTCCTCTCTCACTTGTGATTTTACTTATTTGAGTCCTTTCTCTTTTTTTATTGACAAGTGTGGTTAGAGATTTATCAATTTTCTTAATTTTTTCAAAGAATTGGCTCCTGGTTTCACTGATCTACTTAATGCATTTTGGTTTCTATATCATTTATTTTGACTCTAATGTTCCTGCTGCTGGTTTTAGGTTTTGTTTGTTGTTCATTATCTAGGTCCGTTAGGTGTAAGGTTACGTTCTTTGGTACTTTTCTTGCATTTTGAGGTAGGCCTGAATGCTATAAACTTCCCTCTTAGAACCACTTTTGTAGCATCCCCAATATTTTGGACTATTGTGTTTTGATGATGGTTTGTTTCCATGTAGTGTTACAAATATCGTCTTTTATTTCCTGTTTGATTCATTCACCGTTTTGTAGCATGTTATTTAAACTCCACATATTTGTGGTCTCTCCAGATTTTTTCTAGTTTCACAACGTGTGGTCAGAATAGATGCAACGTATGACTTTGATCTTTAATTTGTTGAGGCTCATTTTGCAACCTAATTTTTTATCTATTCTGGAGAATGTTCCATGTGTACTTGTAAAGAATGTATATTCTGTTATTTTAGGGTGAAATGTTCTGAATATATCTGTTAAATCCATCTAGTAAAGTGTGTCATTCAAAGTTATTGATTCTCTGTTGATTTTCTGTTTAGATTATCTATCCATTAATGTAAGTGGGGAATTAAAGTCCCCTGTTATTGCATCTTTATCAATTAGTTTCTTTATGTTTGTTATTAACTGTTCTGTGTATTTAGGTGCTCTGTGTATGTGGGGTTCATAAATATTTACAATTGTTTTATCTTCTTGTTGCATTGTTCCCTTTATTATTATATAGCCATTTTGTCTCTTGATATAGTCCTTGTTTCAAAGTCTACTTTGGACTCTTCCGGGGGGGAGGAGCAAGATGGCGGAAGAGTAGGGTCTCCAAATCACCTGTCTCCACCAAACTACCTAGAAAACCTTCAAATTATCCTGAAAATCTATGAATTCGGCCTGAGATTTAAAGAGAGACCAGCTGGAATGCGACAGTGAGAAGAGTTCGCGCATCTATCAAGGTAGGAAGACGGGGAAAAAGAAGTAAAGAAACAAAGGCCTCCAAGGGGGAGGGGCCCCGCGAGGAGCCGGGCTGAGGCCGGGGCGAGTGTCCCCAGGACAGGAGAGCCCCGTCCCGGAGACGCAGGAGCTGCACCGACCTTCCCGGGCGGAAAGGGGCTCGCAGGGAGTTGGAGCAGGACCCAGGAGGGCGGGGATGCCCTCGGGCTCCCGGGGACACTAACAGACACCTGCGGCGTCCGCAGGAGAGTGCGCCGAGCTCCCTAAGGGCTGCAGCGCGCACGGCGGGACCCGGCGGGACCCGGAGCAGCTGAAGGGGCTCGGGCGGCGGCTCCGCGGAGGGGGCTGCGCGGCCCCGGGAGCAGCTCGGCCGGGCTCGGGCAGAGGAAGAGGCTCCGTGCAGAGGGGGCTGCGCGGTTCCAGGAGCAGCTCGGAGGGGCTCGGGCGGCGGCTCCGCGGAGGGGGTTGCGCAGCCCGGGAGCGCGAATCCAACAGCGCAGGCTCCGGAGCACAGGGCGCCGGGACACAGCCCAGGATCCCGCCTCCCCCGGGACAGGCAGAGGCCGGGAGGGCCCAGGACAGCAAGGACGCTCCTGCCCCAGCTGAGCAGATCAGCGGCCCCGCCCCGGAGCCTCCAGGCCCTGCAGACGGAGTTCCTGCCGGAGCTGAATCCAGGTTTCCAGAGCTGCCCCGCCACTGGGGCTGTTCCTCCTGCGGCCTCACGGGGTAAACAACCCCCACTGAGCCCTGCACCAGGCGGGGGCACAGCAGCTCCCCCAACTGCTAACACCTGAAAATCAGCACAACAGGCCCCTCCCCCAGAACATCAGCTAGACTGACAACTTCCAGGAGAAGCCAAGGGACTTAAAGTACACAGAATCAGAAGATACTCCCCGGTGGTTCTTTTTTTGTTTGTTTGTTTTTGTTTTGTTTTGCTTTTTGATTTGTTTCCTTCCCCCACCCCCCCTTTTTTTTTCTCCTTTCTTTTTCTTTCTCTTTTTCTTCTTCTTTTTTTTTTTTTTTCTTTTTCTTCCCTTTTTTTTTTTTCTCTTTCTCTTTTCTTTCCTTCTTTCTCTCCTCTCTTTTTCTCTTTTTCCCAATACAACTTGCTTTTGGCCACTCTGCACTGAGCAAAATGACTAGAAGGAAAATCTCACCTCAAAAGAAAGAATCAGAAACAGTCCTCTCTCCCACAGAGTTACAAAATCTGGATTACAATTCAATGTCAGAAAGCCAATTCAGAAGCACTATTATACAGCTACTGGTGGCTCTAGAAAAAAGTATAAAGGACTCAAGAGACTTCATGACTGCAGAATTTAGAGCTAATCAGGCAGAAATTAAAAATCAATTGAATGAGATGCAATCCAAACTAGAAGTCCTAACGACGAGAGTTAACGAGGTGGAAGAACGAGTGAGTGACCTAGAAGACAAGTTGATAGCAAAGAGGGAAACTGAGGAAAAAAGAGACAAACAATTAAAAGACCATGAAGATAGATTAAGGGAAATAAACGACAGCCTGAGGAAGAAAAACCTACGTTTAATTGGGGTTCCCGAGGGCGCCGAAAGGGACAGAGGGCCAGAATATGTATTTGAACAAATTCTAGCTGAAAACTTTCCTAATCTGGGAAGGGAAACAGGCATTCAGATCCAGGAAATAGAGAGATCCCCCCCTAAAATCAATAAAAACCGTTCAACACCTCGACATTTAATTGTGAAGCTTGCAAATTCCAAAGATAAGGAGAAGATCCTTAAAGCAGCAAGAGACAAGAAATCCCTGACTTTTATGGGGAGGAGTATTAGGGTAACAGCAGACCTCTCCACAGAGACCTGGCAGGCCAGAAAGGGCTGGCAGGATATATTCAGGGTCCTAAAGGAGAAGAACATGCAACCAAGAATACTTTATCCAGCAAGGCTCTCATTCAAAATGGAAGGAGAGATAAAGAGCTTCCAAGACAGGCAGCAACTAAAAGAATATGTGACCTCCAAACCAGCTCTGCAAGAAATTTTAAGGGGGCCTCTTAAAATTCCCCTTTAAGAAGAAGTTCAGTGGAACAGTCCACAAAAACAAAGACTGAATAGATATCATGATGACACTAAACTCATATCTCTCAATAGTAACTCTGAATGTGAACGGGCTTAATGACCCCATCAAAAGGCGCAGGGTTTCAGACTGGATAAAAAAGCAGGACCCATCTATTTGCTGTCTACAAGAGACTCATTTTAGACAGAAGGACACCTACAGCCTGAAAATAAAAGGTTGGAGAACCATTTACCATTCGAATGGTCCTCAAAAGAAAGCAGGGGTAGCCATCCTTATATCAGATAAACTAAAATTTACCCCAAAGACTGTAGTGAGAGATGAAGAGGGACACTATATCATACTTAAAGGATCTATTCAACAAGAGGACTTAACAATCCTCAATATATATGCTCCGAATGTGGGAGCTGCCAAATATATAAATCAATTATTAACCAAAGTGAAGAAATACTTAGATAATAATACACTTATACTTGGTGACTTCAATCTAGCTCTTTCTATACTTGATAGGTCTTCTAAGCAAAACATCTCCAAAGAAACGAGAGCTTTAAATGATACACTGGACCAGATGGATTTCACAGATATCTACAGAACTTTACATCCAAACTCAACTGAATACACATTCTTCTCAAGCGCACATGGAACTTTCTCCAGAATAGACCACATATTGGGTCACAAATCGGGTCTGAACCGATACCAAAAGATTGGGATTGTCCCCTGCATATTCTCGGACCATAATGCCTTGAAATTAGAACTAAATCACAACAAGAAGTTTGGAAGGACCTCAAACACATGGAGGTTAAGGACCATCCTGCTAAAAGATGAAAGGGTCAACCAGGAAATTAAGGAAGAATTAAAAAGATTCATGGAAACTAATGAGAATGAAGATACAACCGTTCAAAATCTTTGGGATGCAGCAAAAGCAGTCCTAAGGGGGAAATACATCGCAATACAAGCATCCATTCAAAAACTGGAAAGAACTCAAATACAAAAGCTAACCTTACACATAAAGGAGCTAGAGAAAAAACAGCAAATAGATCCTACACCCAAGAGAAGAAGGGAGATAATAAAGATTCGAGCAGAACTCAACGAAATCGAGACCAGAAGAACTGTGGAACAGATCAACAGAACCAGGAGTTGGTTCTTTGAAAGAATTAATAAGATAGATAAACCATTAGCCAGCCTTATTAAAAAGAAGAGAGAGAAGACTCAAATTAATAAAATCATGAATGAGAAAGGAGAGATCACTACCAACACCAAGGAAATACAAACGATTTTAAAAACATATTATGAACAGCTCTACGCCAATAAATTAGGCAATCTAGAAGAAATGGACGCATTCCTGGAAAGCCACAAACTACCAAAACTGGAACAGGAAGAAATAGAAAACCTGAACAGGCCAATAACCAGGGAGGAAATTGAAGCAGTCATCAAAAACCTCCCAAGACACAAGAGTCCAGGGCCAGATGGCTTCCCAGGAGAATTTTATCAAACGTTTAAAGAAGAAATCATACCTATTCTCCTAAAGCTGTTTGGAAAGATAGAAAGAGATGGAGTACTTCCAAATTCGTTCTATGAAGCCAGCATCACCTTAATTCCAAAGCCAGACAAAGACCCCGCCAAAAAGGAGAATTACAGACCAATATCCCTGATGAACATGGATGCAAAAATTCTCAACAAGATACTGGCCAATAGGATCCAACAGTACATTAAGAAAATTATTCACCATGACCAAGTAGGATTTATCCCTGGGACACAAGGCTGGTTCAACACCCGTAAAACAATCAATGTGATTCATCATATCAGCAAGAGAAAAACCAAGAACCATATGATCCTCTCATTGGATGCAGAGAAAGCATTTGACAAAATACAGCATCCATTCCTGATCAAAACTCTTCAAAGTGTAGGGATAGAGGGAACATTCCTCGACATCTTAAAAGCCATCTATGAAAAGCCCACAGCAAATATCATTCTCAATGGGGAAGCACTGGGAGCCTTTCCCCTAAGATCAGGAACAAGACAGGGATGTCCACTCTCACCACTGCTATTCAACATAGTACTGGAAGTCCTAGCCTCAGCAATCAGACAACAAAAAGACATTAAAGGCATTCAAATTGGCAAAGAAGAAGTCAAACTCTCTCTCTTCGCCGATGACATGATACTCTACATAGAAAACCCAAAAGTCTCCACCCCAAGATTGCTAGAACTCATACAGCAATTCGGTAGCGTGGCAGGATACAAAATCAATGCCCAGAAGTCAGTGGCATTTCTATACACTAACAATGAGACAGAAGAAAGAGAAATTAAGGAGTCAATCCCATTTACAATTGCACCCAAAAGCATAAGATACCTAGGAATAAACCTCACCAAAGATGTAAAGGATCTATACCCTCAAAACTATAGAACACTTCTGAAAGAAATTGAGGAAGACACAAAGAGATGGAAAAATATTCCATGCTCATGGATTGGCAGAATTAATATTGTGAAAATGTCAATGTTACCCAGGGCAATATACACGTTTAATGCAATCCCTATCAAAATACCATGGACTTTCTTCAGAGAGTTAGAACAAATTATTTTAAGATTTGTGTGGAATCAGAAAAGACCCCGAATAGCCAGGGGAATTTTAAAAAAGAAAACCATATCTGGGGGCATCACAATGCCAGATATCAGGTTGTACTACAAAGCTGTGGTCATCAAGACAGTGTGGTACTGGCACAAAAACAGACACATAGATCAGTGGAACAGAATAGAGAATCCAGAAGTGGACCCTGAACTTTATGGGCAACTAATATTCGATAAAGGAGGAAAGACTATCCATTGGAAGAAAGACAGTCTCTTCAATAAATGGTGCTGGGAAAATTGGACATCCACATGCAGAAGAATGAAACTAGACCACTCCCTTTCACCATACACAAAGATAAACTCAAAATGGATGAAAGATCTAAATGTGAGACAAGATTCCATCAAAATCCTAGAGAAGAACACAGGCAACACCCTTTTTGAACTCGGCCATAGTAACTTCTTGCAAGATACATCCACAAAGGCAAAAGAAACAAAAGCAAAAATGAACTATTGGGACTTCATCAAGATAAGAAGCTTTTGCACAGCAAAGGATACAGTCAACAAAACTCAAAGACAACCTACAGAATGGGAGAAGATATTTGCAAATGACATATCAGATAAAGGGCTAGTTTCCAAGATCTATAAAGAACTTATTAAACTCAACACCAAAGAAACAAACAATCCAATCATGAAATGGGCAAAAGACATGAACAGAAATCTCACAGAGGAAGACATAGACATGGCCAACATGCATATGAGAAAATGCTCTGCATCACTTGCCATCAGGGAAATACAAATCAAAACTACAATGAGATACCACCTCACACCAGTGAGAATGGGGAAAATTAACAAGGCAGGAAACAACAAATGTTGGAGAGGATGCGGAGAAAAGGGAACCCTCCTACACTGTTGGTGGGAATGTGAACTGGTGCAGCCACTCTGGAAAACTGTGTGGAGGTTCCTCAAACAGTTAAAAATATACCTGCCCTACGACCCAGCAATTGCACTGTTGGGGATTTACCCCAAAGATACAAATGCAATGAAACGCCGGGACACCTGCACCCCGATGTTTCTAGCAGCAATGGCCACGATAGCCAAACTGTGGAAGGAGCCTCGGTGTCCAACGAAAGATGAATGGATAAAGAAGATGTGGTTTATGTATACAATGGAATATTACTCAGCTATTAGAAATGACAAATACCCACCATTTGCTTCAACGTGGATGGAACTGGAGGGTATTATGCTGAGTGAAGTAAGTCAGTCGGAGAAGGACAAACATTATATGTTCTCATTCATTTGGGGAATATAAATAATAGTGAAAGGGAAAACAAGGGAAGGGAGAAGAAATGTGTGGGAAATATCAGAAAGGGAGACAGAACGTAAAGACTGCTAACTCTGGGAAACGAACTAGGGGTGGTAGAAGGGGAGGAGGGCGGGGGGTGGGAGTGAATGGGTGACGGGCACTGGGTGTTATTCTGTATGTTAGTAAATTGAAC
Organism: Canis lupus familiaris; assembly: GCF_011100685.1. Classification (NCBI taxonomy): domain Eukaryota; kingdom Metazoa; phylum Chordata; class Mammalia; order Carnivora; family Canidae; genus Canis; species Canis lupus. The sequence goes on along the minus strand of NC_049260.1, from coordinate 54,453,952 downwards.
ACCAATAAAAAAATAAATAAATAAATAAATAAATAAATAAAAAAAACAAAAAAAAACAAAGTCTACTTTGGTTGATGTAAGTATTGCTATTAAGGCTTTCTTTTGAATCTATTTGCATGACAGATGTTTCTCTATCCTCTTGCTTTCAATCTGCAGGTGTCTTTAAAGTGAGTCTCTTGTAGGCAGCAGATAGATGGGTCTTGGTTTTTATCCATTCTATCACCCTATGTCTTTTGATTGGAGCATTTAGGCTGTTTACATTCAAATCTCTGTTGATAGGTATGTATGTGTCACCATTTTATTACTTGTTTTGCATTTATTTTTTAAGATTTACTTACATTCTTTCTTATCTTTCTCTTTCATGGTATGCTGACTTTCTTTAGTGATATATTTGGATTTCTCTTTATTCTTTGTGTATTTATTAGTGGTTTTTGATATACGGTTAGCATTATGTTTGTATGTGATGGTTTCTGCATACAGTAGTCTATATTGATAGTCCTTTGTGTTTGAATCCATTCTTTTCTCCTCTCATCCCCAGGTTTTAGGCATATGGTGTCATATGCCTTTTGTTGTGAGTTCCTTGACTGTTTTTTTTACAGAAATATTTTTTTTACTGCTTTTGTTGTTTCCTATGTTTATACTGTCACTTGTGGTCTCTCCTTTCAACTCAAGGAGTCCCCTTTAATATTTCTTGCAGCACTGGTTTAGTGGTCATGAACTGCTTTAATGTTTGTCTGAGAAACTCACTCTCCTTCTATTCTGAATGACAGCTTTGCTAGATAGCATATTCTTGGCTGTAGATTTTCCCATTTATTTTTTATTTAGTTATTTTTTATATTATTATTATTATTATTTTAGATTTTCCCATTTAGCACTCTTAGTATATCATGTCACTCCTTTCTGTCCTACAAAGTTTCTGCTGAAAAATCTTTTGGTAGTTCGATGAGTTTTCTCCTGTCAGTTATTGACATCTCTTGCTGCTTTAAAGGTATATCACTATGTTTTACAAATTTAGTTACAATATGTCTTCTTGTAGACCTGCTTTTGTTGATTTTGATAGGAGTTCTCTGTGCCTTTTGGATCTGGATGTCTCTTTCCTTCCCCAGATTAGTAAATTTTCTGCTATTATCTCTTCAAATAAATTTTCTGCCCCTTTTTCTTTCTCTCCTTTTTCTGGGACTCCTGGAATATGAATGTTATTATGTTTGATGGAGCCACTGAGTCTATTCTCATACCTTTTTTTCCCTCTATTTTGTTCAGCTTGATTACTTCCCATTACTGTCTACTAGGTCATAATTCTGTTTTTCTACTTCTTCTAGTCTGCTGTTCATTCCATTGAGTGTGTTTTTCATTTTGTCTATTGAGCCTTTATCTCTGCTATGTTATTACTTATCTATTAGGAGTCTAACTCACATCTTTCACTCTTTTTTTCAAATCCAGAGAATATTTGATCATTGCATTAAATTCTTTATGAGACATGCTACTGATATCTATTTTGCTCTCTGGCCATGGCCTTGTGCTATTCTTTCATTTGGGTAAATTTCTCTGTCTCCTCAACATGTCTGCCTCTCTGTGTCTGTTCCTATTTATTATGAAATTCAGCTATGTTTTCTGCTTTTGAAAGTAGTAACTTTGTGAAGAAGAGGTGTTAGTGTGTTCCTTGTTCACCAGAACTTGGCACATCAGGAGAGTATCCTGTGTGTTGCTTTTGCCCTGTTATTATGTCTGAGTCACTTTTCCTTTCAGTGCAGTTGTTTGCAGTGACTCTGCCTGTTATGGGCTGAGCTTGCTCTCTACAATGTCAGTGGGACCCAGGCAGGCCAGCTCTGAGGGTGTTTGCCTGGCAGGGAACTTGGGAATAGGGTGGTATTAGCAAAATTTGTGCTGTGCCACTAGTCCTATCCCAGATCTCCCAAAGCCCTGAGACAGCAATGGACTGCATGTCAGGGAAGCTAGGGTGTGAAAGGATGGGCACTGTGTGTAGTGATGACTTGGTGCAGCTGAGCCCAGTGTGCAGTGGTGGGTGGTGGCATGTGGTTAGACATGGTGTCCAGTGGCAGCTGAGCATCTGGTTAGTGGCTGCAGTGTGTGGTGGTAGCTGGGCACTGTCAAAGTTTTCCCTGAACCCTGGGCCAAGGCTAGCAGGCATGGAGTGGACAAGTTCCCAGGAGAATTCATGGGTATGGTGCACTGCTAGATGGTTAGGTAGCAAGTGTCTGTAATGCTACATCTTGTTGGTGGCCCTGTGTTTATACCAGGCAATGGGGTAGGAAAATGCTGCCTGCTAGCTCCCTTCATTTTGGGGAAGTCCCCAAACATGTTCCAAATTCAGTATGAATAGATATATCTCCTATTTGCTCCAAGCATTACTAAACTGGCATTTTTTTTATGTTGCCTCTCCACACAGGCTGCTGTCTCTTTAAGGGTGTGGATACCACTCACCCTCTGGGCTCACCCGGTACCCAATCAGTTGACTTTTTTACTCCAGGCTCCAAGTCGCACTGATTATATGAACTCATGGAATTTAGCCTCTCTGGTTTTCAAAGCCAAACATTATGGGGATTAATCTTCCTCATGTGAGCTCCCTGGTGAAAGGGCCCATTTCTTTGCCCTGTCCATTTGTGCAGCTCCTTCCCTCCTGTGGGTAGCTTCCTTCCACCTTTCTGAACTTCCTAACCTTTCAGATGCAGATTTTTCTCCACAGGTAGTTGTGGCAGTTTGTTCTGTCAGTTGTTGGATCACTCTGCTTTATTTACTTTGATATGGATGATATCTACTTGTAAATGCAGAGCTCAGAGTCCTCCTACTCCATCATCTTCCCAAATTCCCACAGTCTCAGTTCCTTTCTGTTATTGATCAGCCTCTAGCCACTCTTAAAATACTGAATTTTGTCCCATGCCTGACTACCCACTTATTCCACAGACACTTATTTGAGGTGTTATGATGTCTCTTGTTGCTTAGAAGCAATATTACAGTCTACCAGAACTTGTCAATACCTTCTCACATTAAGTACTCTAGCTTAAAAATTGCTAATGAGGTATCTATTTTTAATGATTAGTATTAATAATAAAATGTACATGTTCTTTAGCCCAAAAATTGTTCTTCTGAAAGTTTATCCTGAGGAAATTATTAAGGACATACACAAAGGTTTAGCTACAATTATGTTTACTGTAGCACTGTTTGTAGAAGAAAAAACTTGGAAACAATTCTGATATCTAATAAGATACAGTTACTAAGTATGTCATGGTACATTCATATTGTAGAATACTACATAGCCCCTCTTCCGAGCTTCAGAACATTCAACTTCCTACTGAGCAGTTCTGTCTATCCAAGGGCCAGCTTCTGACTTCCCCCTCCCTATAAATCTAGTCCTTATCTCAGTGAATTGTACCACCTTTTATCCAGCTCCCCAATCCAGAGACCTAGAAGTTATCCTTAACTTCCCCCCTGCAACATCCTATAAAATGAATCATGTAGTCTTGTTTATTTTATCTCCTAAATATCTGGTAAAGCTAATTTTCAACATCTTCATTGCCAACACCCTATTCTGAGCTAACATCATCTCACCTCACCAATTTCGTTTGCTTCTTCACTGGTCTCCCCATATACACTTTACTTTTTGAAAGCATTTTCTACACTGCAGTCAGAAGGATCTCTTAAACACTTATAACTAACTGGTGAAATACAAAACATGTCTGTACTTTAGTTATTAGTATTTACCAGTGTTACTTTCCTGGTTTTGATAATTGTGTTATGGTTATTTCAGATTTTATCATCGGGGTAATATTTGTAAAGGGTATTCTGAAACTCCTTGTCCTGTTTTTGAAACTTATTAGTCTAAATTATTTATGAATAAAAAGTTTTAAAAATTCTAATGTGAAGCTGATCACAGTATCCCCTACTTAAAGCCTTTAAATAGCTTCTGATCACTTTAACCTTTAGGCTAAAGGCTAAAACCCTCACTATGGCCTACAATGCCCTGCAGTCTGACCTCTGCCTACATCTCAAACCTAATTCTTAAAAAAAAAAAAATCAGTCTTCCCTTTACGCTCTGTACTTGCCACACCAGTCTTCTTTAAGACCCTTGAATAACATGCTTTTTTATGCTGAGTCTTGGCACAGAGCATTTTTTCTGTCCAAAATCTCTCCTAGTAACTGCTTTGTTTGCTTGGTTAACTACTATTCATCATCCTTCAGATTTCAACTCACACATTTCTGAGTGAAAAGCAGTCAATAAATATTTGTTGAGTAAAAAAATACAGGAGGTACAGTATAAATAATGAGCCCCTTATCAAGATATATGTAAAGATACTTTATTTTGTTAAGGCCACGTGGAGAGGATTTTCTGTTTCTTATAGCCAAAAGTATCACTAATAAAGATGATACAACATGATAGAATGCAGACTACAAAAATAAAATTCCTATTAGATGACTTCTGCCATCTTAATTGGGTTCCCCTTCAATCTACAGGTATGCCTTTGTGAACCAGGTAGAGCCCTAAAAAGTTGACTTAATCAAATTTTTATAAAAGTATAATTTGCCTATTGGCATACATTATAATTTCATAGAATACAGCCTTCATTTCTGACTCTCCTTCAATTGGATTTCACATTTATCTTCTCTGTATTCTCCCTTTTGTGGCAGAGAACATAGATTTCTTCAGCCAGGTTTCCTGAGGTCAAACCCCAATTCTGTCACAAGTAGGGTACCTTAGACACATTATCTTTCTGTGCCTCAGATGATTTTTTTACCTGTAAAATTGTAATATGGGGTTTTTTGAGAATTAAGTACCTTATATAAGTAAAGCATTTAAAAAGGGCATGGACCAATAGGCAAATACTTAAATGCTATTATTTTTAATCTCCAGGACTTTCCAAATTTTTTCTAAATTCTATCAAGTTCCTAGAGTAAATAGAGAATCCATAATTAATTTCCCAATTTTGTAAATGCAAATTTTCTTTTAAAAAATTATCATGGGCTGATACTTGTTGAAGCTTTATGATGTATATACATACATAGGGTGGCCATTGTACTATTATGTGTACATGTTTAAAATTTCCATAACAAAAATTGAAGAAGCTTAAATGAGGTACATCTTCCCTGTCATAAATTAAGTATAAGCGTATATGCCCTTCAAAGGGCAATATTTTATTCAAATGAAAAGAAAAAAAAAAGAAAGAAAAAGAAAAAGAAAAGCAAAACACTCTAATTCACTTATCACCCTACTTCATTTGCTGAATTTTAGAGCATTTGCTAAGTAAACCAAAAATGAGTAACAAGAAATTTATTGGCTGCCAAAATTGACAAATCATCCAAGAAATTCTATAAGGCACTTTGGAATACAGGTGAACAGCTGGTACTAGTGGTATGTTTAAATATCATAGTGTGGAGCAAACCATCTAGAAGTTTTGCTCCACTTACTCCAAGAAGAGTCAGATACTGGTTCATGTTAAACATATAATTTTATAATATAACACAAAATTGAGAACAACAACAAAAGTTGGTTGCCAGGTGACTCATCCTTTGTTCTGCTATACTTGTGAGCATAAATATCCGTACTAAATATAGAAAGTATGCTACATATATTAAGGAACTCCTGGCAGCAGGCTATTTTCAGTCATTGAGTTGCTCTCACACTGAATATTCTTTCTTGATTAATGTGCTATCAACAGAACTAGGATTAAATAAATTATAAAGCTAAGCAACTTAATGGGCAAAAGTAGAATCTGAACTCTCTGTCTCTGTCTGTCTGTCTGTCTCTCTCTCTCTCTCTCACACACACACACACACACACACACACACTTCCTGACAAAAGAAGACATAAAATGCTTTCTCATGGTGCAGGTCATATTGACTTACTAGGCTTTTTTAAAAATACTTTTTCATTCACCAAATTCATTTGAATACTCACTCATTAGAGCTATTAAGATACATTAAGGATTAGATAACTTAGTCAAGCAGCCACACCACTGATAAGCAAAAATGCTCAGGATGATCAAAATGTGATAATAGAATAAACCTGGAAAATTATCTTTTAAAGGGCTCTAAAACAGGTCTGGGTATCAGAAACATGTTCAATTTAGATCCAACATTAATACATTATTTTAACACTTAGCAAAATACAAAGCACTTATCTGACTTGATTTCTACCTCTTCATTTGGGAAAGCTGTGCCATCAGCTGCTTGGTATGTTTAACTATGGTAACAAATCATCTGTCTACTTTCTGAAGTTATGACAAAAGACTATATAACTACAAACTGAAAGGTGGATGGCCGTATAAGAGAATGAATACAGAAAAAGAGGAGAAAAGAGATACGGAGGGATACAGAAGAAATATATATTTTTTAAAAGCAGAAGGAAAGCTCAGCACAATATCACCAAGACAATTAGTTTTGTAGAAGTTGCATTAACTATGGCAAAGAGATCATGAAGCATAAGGACTGAGTAAAATCCAGTAGGTTTCAGAATGTAGCCTGAGATTACATTGACACTGGTTGTAATAGAATGGTGACAGTGGATGGATGCTATACTATAAAATATCAAGGAAGAAGGTAGAGAGGAGGGATCCCTGGGTGGCGCAGCGGTTTGGCGCCTGCCTTTGGCCCAGGGCGCGATCCTGGAGACCCGGGATCGAATCCCACGTCAGGCTCCCGGTGCATGGAGCCTGCTTCTCCCTCTGCCTATGTCTCTGCCTCTCTCTCTCTCTGTGTGACTATCATAAATAAATAAAAATTAAAAAAAAAAGAAGGTAGAGAGGAAATAGAGATAGCTAGTTTAGAGCATTCATTTGAAAAATTGGCCCCCATGGAATCTGAGATGACTTTTTCACACAATATCCTTGTTAATTTCACAAATCCTTCTATTTGGTCATTCTGCTGCCATCTTTGGTTCTGCTAAGAAACAAGATTGGGTTGTATACACCCCAGTGGCTCACCAAAACTCTCTTCTGAGATTCCAGAATGTTATAAATTTTCAGCTTCTCCAGAAGCCATCCCTATTTCATCCAATGAGAACTGCTTTGCTTAAACTTTTAACTCCAATGACTATAGTGTGTTCAACCCCAACCCCACTGTTTAATTTTAACTTATTTCTGACACATAATGATGTTAATTCCTTATTCTATAATTCTTTATTGATCTATAGGTACATTTATATTTTATGCCTATCAAAGCAAGATTTAAATTCTGAATTATAGAACTATTTCTGTGACCTGGTAAATAATCCACAGAAAATAATTTGTTGGTGTAGCCTTATTTCATTCTATACAAGGAATAATTTTGCAGTACAAGTAAGGGAAGTTAAAATAACCCATATCAGTCACTCAAACCTGTTTTCATTTTGAGGGTGTATATACATGTTGTTTCGCTCCTGTAATAGTTTGAGAGTTTAGACAGGTTATATTCTAGATATGTTGTCAAGCTCTCCCAGTCCTGGGTTGGCTTCAAAGGTCTTTTCACCAGTTAATTGACAACAGAGAAGCCAGGTATCATGTGCTTTATTGGCTTGCTCCCTAGGCCTGTGATTTCTTACAATATATTTGAGATAGAACTCTATCACTGGGACACCTCAATTAACAAATCCTCCAGGAATACAGTTCCTGTACAATGATATTGCCTCTGTTTAAAACAAGTACCACTTCGTAATCACACAAAGGACTACTAGTGTGCCTCACAGTTGAACAGAGTTGCTAAGCTAAATATGTGTGTGGCCACAGAGAACAAAATAATATGTGGGCAAGGCTTCTTAACCTCTCCCTCTCCCTTCAGTCCAAGGCTCCTGTTTGATGTTTTCTAGCAAATTTAATGTTATTTGTCTACACACAATTGAAAGTGAACAAAACTGTTTAGGAGTCAAGAAATCAAGTTTTTTGTGCTACTGATTCACCTTTCTACTCCTTCCCCCATTCCCACTCTTCTCCATCTTGGTGGTACTCCTAAATTTATAGTCTTTTCCTTTATCAAAAACAGGAATGGTCTAGATAGCAGCTTCCCAAATCTCCAGCTACCCCAGTATGTACTAGACTCCATTAATGGAAAACAAGGCAGGGGTGCATGGCTGTAGCTACTTCTGGGAACAAGTGAGGGGTGAAGATTTTTCTAAGATTTAGCACCTGCCTTATCCTTAAAAGTCTAACATGTGTTTTCCCTGAGAATTCCTTCCCCAAATCATTCACGCTTTAAAAACTTAACCTTGCTCTCCCTATTCTATGATACTCCAAGAAAATTATTTTACATGTTCTGGGATATCATGTTTATAATCTAATATTTTGATACTAATATTTTCTAGAATTTTTACCTTTTATCACAAAGCTTTTGATAATAAACTGAATTATCTTTTTGAATCACTATTTTTCTGCCTAATAGATATAATTAGATATCTTTTTTTTTTAAGATTTTATTTATTTATTCATAGAGAGAGAAGGGGGGGGGGGCAGAGACACAGGCAGAGGGAGAAGCAGGCTCCACGCAGAGAACCTGACGTGGGACTCAATCCTGGGTCTCCAGGATCACACCCTGGGCTGCAGGCGGCACCAAACCGCTGTGCCACCGGGGCTGCCCTAGATATCTTAGATATTTGTTATTCAGGTATACTTTGTTTTAAGCAACTATAGATTTCTCTAGATCACTTGAGAGTCCTACAAAGAAATGCACTAGAGAATTCCTCTAATTAGCAAATGTCACTAACATATTCAAAACATGATGAACTTCAACATTGCATGAATATGTCCACAGCAGCAGCTGGCATTTTTTTCCTACAAAGGGCTAGATAGATATTTTGAACCATGCAAGCCATACAGTATCTTTACAACTATTCAACTCTGTCACTGTATTCTGTATTCATAGACTATGAATAGTCTATACTATAGACTATATACTATATACTATATACTTTCTATAGTCTATATACTATAGACTACTATACTATAATAGTAGTATAGTAGACTATACTACTATAGTCTATGTATTCATAGACACTGTATTCATAGACAATATGTAAATGACTAAGTGTGGTCAAGTGTGTTATTTCAATAACACTTTATTTACAGACAGATATAAAGTGTTGGTAAGAGTGTGGAGAAACCAATTGGAACCCTAATAAACTGCTGGTGGTAGTAAAATGCTGCAGCCCCCCTTGGAAAACAACAATCTACAGTTCCTCAAATGGTTAAACAAATAGTTCCCATATAATCCAGTTATTCTACTCCCAATTATATAACAGAAATGAATACAAAGGTCTACACAAGAACTTAGAAATTTTCACAGAAGCATTATTAGTAATAGCCCAAAGATGAAAACAACCCACATGTTCATGAAATAATGAGTGGATATATAAAATCTAGTACTTTCATACAATGAACTGTTCATTAGCCATAAAAAGAAATTAAGTACTGATATATGCTACAACACGGATGAACCTTGTAAACACTATGCTAAGTGAAAGAAGTCAGTCATAAAGGACCACATATTGAATGACTGCACTTGCGTGAAATGTCCATCATTGACAAATCCATAGTAATATAAAGCAGAATAGTGGTTGTCAGGGGATGGGACACACACATATATGTACATAGGTAGCTTAATAAATATTTTTGATTAAGACCGGAAGCCACAGTTTTGTTTCTATCTTTAAATAACAAATAATAAAGAGACTCACGAAGTTCTCAGAAAAAAAATTTGGTATTACATACTTTGGCAGTTTGTGGTAATCAAGTTGCACCAAGCCCATAAAAGCCTTTTATACTACTTCACAACATATTCTCAAGTAACAAAACTGACATCAGAGAAGAAGATAATTCACGGTGATAGAAAATGGAAGGAATTTATGCATTAGATAGAGCAGGGATTAGCAAACTATAGCCAATCAGGATCACTGACTTCTGGATTTTTTATTGAGGTGAAATTAATTTAAAATTAACCATTTTTAAATGTACAATTCAGTGGCACTTAGTACATTCACAATGTTATAAAACCATCACTAGTAACTAGTTTCAAAACATTTTATCATTACCAAAGGAAACCCCATATCCATGAAGTAGTCATCCCCGATTCTTGCCTTCACATATTCCTAACAACCACTATTTTGCTTTCTGCCTTAATGAATTAATCTGTTTGGATACTGCATATAAATTGAATCATAAAATATATGACCTTTTATGTCTGGCTTTTTTTTTACTTGACAGAATATTTTTGAGATTAATTCCTTTTTATGGATGAATAACATTCCTTTATATGGATATACTACTATTTCATTATCCATTCATCCAACAACGGAAATTTGGGTCTTTTCTACCCATTGACTATTGTGAACAGTAATTCTAATGAACACTTGTGTACAAGTATTTGAATACCTGTTTTCAATTCTTTGGGGCACATACTGAGGAATAGAATTGCTGGGTCATATGATAATCCTATGTTTAACGTTTTGATGAAATGCTAAACTGTTTTCCACAGAGGCTGTATTACTTTACATTCCAACCAGCAATATAATTCTAGGAATGCCTGGATGGCTTAGCAATTGGGCCCTGCTTTCAGCTGGGGGCATGATCCTGGGGTTTGGGGATCATGTCCCATGTAGGGCTCCCTGAGGGGAGCCTGCTTCTCCTTCTGCCTGTGTCTCTGCCTTTCTCTCTCTCATGAATATATGAACAAAATCTTTAAAAAATAAATAAAAGGATTCTAATTTGTCCAAACTCACCAACATTTATTATTTTCCATTTTTCTTAAATTATATATATCCTAGTGGGGTACAAAGTGATTGTTATTTGTATATCCCTAATAATTGTGTTGAATATCTTTTCATGTAGTTGTTGGATATTTGTATATATTATTTGGAGAAATGTTGCTCCTTGTTTTTGTAAATACAGTTTTATTGGAACACAGCTATACTCATTTATTTATGTACTGTCTATGGCTATGTATATACTAGAAAATAGTCAAGTAGTTGTGATAGAAACTTTATGGCTCACAAAACTCAAAACATTTATGATGTCGTCCTTTAGAGAAAATATTTCCTGATTCCTAAGGTAGAAGTTTGGGCCAGAAAATTGTAGGCAGCATTTTTGCTGCATTATTCTAAAGGTTCACGGGTCAATTACTGGTTTGCTCAATTTCATCACCAAGAAAATTTGGAACAGCAAGATGCAGGCTCAAACAGGAGGCTGCCTTAACTGCAATTTAAAACTAAAGGAAAATAGACAGCCAGACTTCTTACACTTTGTATGAACTAATGATTATTGTACTTAACAGCAGCATAAAAATCCAATGAACCCTTCAATTGTTGAAACCATAGGATGTAATCATGGTTTACCACAAGAAGTTTTAGAAGGTTTACTTAGCAAGATATTCAAGAAAGGAAATAAAGGGACCACACAAGCCAGAACCATTTAAATACATAATGGAAGAGACATTTAACAAGTACTTCATGACTTTCAGACTCTTAAATCTTTAGTGGTATGAGGTTCATATCACTATTAATCACTGTTTAGTAGCCTGATTCATACCCTGCCTCCAGTTATTTTTTCCTCAATCAATAATATTATGGACTAATAATAAAATACTTCCTTTCATTTATCTGTAGCTATAAAAATTATTGCTTTGGCTCACCAGCTTGAATTCAAATGTTTAATGAAAGCCTCAACTATTATCAGGGAAGCAAAATAATATTGTCAGCATTTCTAAAATCCTAGCATATCAAGCTTGACTTTTATACTACGCTGCTATAATTAAATCTAAATGCCACTGAGAAAAACTTACACATTCAAGATTATACAAAAGGTTTGTATCAAAAAATAACCCTCAGAAACTCAACTAAATATGGTTATTATATAGATTGGACAAGTATAGGAATTTAAGCTTTGTTATAAAAAACCACCAGCATCTCTTATGATGGGAGTTGTAAATTACACACAGAAGAATTAATCTACAAGAATGCTTACTTATTGGGGGCCCATGTAAAATTCATTCCCTAAACAAGAAAAGGTATAAACTTTTTTAATATGCTGCACATTCAACATTGACATGCATTTTTGGAAAAATTTCCTAAAATGTTAATTTATCTTTTTTTTTAAGTGTTTACTTAAATTCCAGTATGGTATAGTGATTCAACACTTCTATACAACACCCAGTGCTCATCACAACAATTACACTTCTTAATCCCCATCACCTATTAACCCATCCCCCCCACCTCCACCCATCTGGTACCTATCAGTTGGTTGTCAATAGTTAAGAGTCTGTTTCTTTGTTTGCCTCCCTCTTCTTTAACCTTTGCTCATTTATTCTGTTTCTGAAATTACACATATGAATAAAATCATATGCTATTTCTCTTTCTCTGATTTGTTTTGATTAGCATAATATTCTGTAGCTCTGTCCATGTCATTGCAAATGGCAAGATTTCATTCTTTTTTAATGGCTGAGTAATATGCCACTATAAATATATACCACCTCTTCTTTATAAATCATCAGTCAGTGCAAAATTGGGCTGATTCCATGATTTGGCTATTGTAGAAAATGCTGCTATAAATATCAGGGCACTGTATTCCTTTGAATTAGTGTTTTTGTATTCTTTGGGTAAAATCCCTAGTTGTGCAATTGATGGGTCACAGGGTAGTTCTATTTTTAATGTTTTGAGGAACTTCCATACTGTTTTCCAGAGTAGCTGCACCAGTTTGCACTCCCACCAATAGTGTATGAGTGTTCCTTTTTCTCCACAACCTCACCAAAACTAGTTGTCTCTTATGTTGTTGATTTTAGCCATTCTAACAGGTTTGAGGTGATATCTCATTATAGTTTTCATTTGCATTTCCCTGATGATCAGTTGTTGGGCATCTCTAGGTCTTCTTTGAAGAAATGTATATTCATGTCTTCTGCCCATTTTAAAATTGAGTTTTTGGTTTGTGCGTGTTGAGTTTTATAAGCTCTTTGTATACTTTGGATACTAAGCCGTTATCAGATATGTCATTTGCAAATAACTTCACCCATCCCATAGGTCACCTTTTAGTTTTATTGATAGTTTCCTTACCTGTGCAGAAGCTTTTTATTTAGATGAACTCCCAAAGGTTTATTTTTGCTTTTGCTTCCCTTACCTCAGGAGACATATCTAGTAAGAAATTACTATGGCCAATGTCAAAGAGATTTATGCCTATGTATTCCTTTAGGATTTGGTAGTTTTCTCACACTTAGGTCATTAATACATTTTGTGTTTTTTTTAAAGATTTTATTTATTTATTCATAAACAGCAAGAGAGAGGCAGAGACACAGGCAGAGGGAGAAGCAGGCTCCATGCAGGGAGCCCAATGTGGGACTCGATCCCAGGTCTCCAGGATCACAGCCCAGGCTGCAGGCGGCGCCAAACCGCTGTGCCACTGGGGCTGACCTACATTTTGAATTTATTTTTGTGTATGGTGTAAGAAAGTGGTCCAGTTTCCTTCTTTTTCATGTTGCTGTCCAGTTTTACCAAAACCATTTATTAATGACACTATCTTTTTCCCATTGGATATTCTTTTTGCTTTTACAAAGATTAATTGACCATATAGTTGTGGGTTCATTTCTAGGTTCTCCATTCTGTTCTACTGATTTATGTGTCTATTTTTGTGCCAGTATCCTCCTGTTTTGATTACTACAGCTTTGTAACATAACAAAATATGTAACTGTGATGCCTTCAGCTTTCCATTTTTTTTTTCAAGGTTCTTTAGGCTATTTGGGATCTTTTGTGATTCTATGCAAATTTTAGCACTATTTGTTCGAGTTCTGTAAGAAATTCTGTTGGTATTTGATAGGGATTACATTAAATGTGTAGATTACATTAGGTATTATATATATTTTAACAATATTTGTTCTTCTAATTGTTGAGTATGGAATGTCTTTCCATTTCATTGTGTCATCTTCGATTTCTTTTTCAGTATTTTATAGTTTTCAGAATACACGTCTTTCACCACTTTGGTTAGGTTTATTCCTAGATATTTTGTTGGTTTTGGTGCTACTGTAAATGGGATTGATTCCTTAATTTCACTTTCTACTGCTTCATTTTCAATGTATAGAAACACAATAGATTTCTGTATGTTGATTGTGTATTCCATTACTGAATTCATTTATCAGTTCCAGCAATTTTTGTTAGAGTATTTTTAGATTTTCTATATAAAGTATCATGTCATCTGCATATAGTTAAAGTTTTACTTTTCCTTGCCAATTTGGATGCCTTTTATTTATTTTTGTCTTCTGATTGCTGTGGCTAAGTCTTCCAGTACTGTGTTAAATGACAGTGGTAAAAATGGACATCTCTGTCTTATTCCTAACCACAGAGGAAAAGCACTAACTTTTTTCCCATTAATAATATTAGCTGTGGGTTTTTCATATATCGCCTTTATTATGTTGAGGTATGTTCCCTCTAAAACTACTGTGTTGAGGGTTTATCATGAATGGATGTTGTACTTTATCGAAAGCCTTTTCTGCATCTATTGAAATGATAATACGTTTCTTATCTTTCTTTTATTAGTGTGGTATATGACATTGATTGATTTGTGAAAAATGAACCACCCTTGCAACCCAGGAATCAATCCCACTTGATCCTGCATGGTGAATTATTTTTTTAATATATTGTTGCATTTGGTCTGTTAGTATTTTATTGAGTTTTTGTAGCCGTGTTCATCAGGGATACTGGCCTATGGATCTCTGTTTTAGTGTATTCTTTATCTGGTTTTGGTATCAGGGTAATGTTGGCCTCAAAGAATTAACTTCCTTCCTTTTCTATTTTTTATAACAGTTGAGAAGAAGTCACCTATGATGGTAGGGAGTTTTTTGATTACCAATTCAATTTCCTTACCAGTAACTGGACTGTTAATTTTCCATTTTGTCATGCTTAAGATTTGGTAGATTATATGTCTCTAGAAATTTATTCATTTTTTTCTAGGTTGTCCAATTTGTTGTCATATAATTTTCTTTGTAATAATCTCTTAAAATTGCTGTATTTCTCTGGTCTCAATTGTTATTTCTCCTCTTTCATTTGTGATTTTGTTTATATAAGTTCTCTCTTCTTAATGAATCTGACTGGAGATTTATCAATTTTTTTCAGTTTTTCAAAGAACCAGCTCCTGCTTTCACTGAAATTTTCTATTTTTTTAAATTCTATATCATTTCTTTCTGCTCTAATCTTTATTATTTCCTTCTTTGTGCTGGCATTAGGCTTTGTTTACTCTTCTTTTTCTAGGTCCTTTAGGTGTAAAGTTAGGTTATGATTTTTCTTGCCGCTTGAGGTAGGCCTGTATTGCTATATCCTTCCCTTTTAGAATTGGTTTTGCTCCATTCCAAAGATTTTGGAACACTGTTTTCATCCTCAATTGTTTCTATGCATTTTTTAATTTCTTTTTTTGATTTCCTGGTTGACTCATTCATTGTTAGGTACCATGTTGTTTAACCTCCAGGTATTTGTGGTCTTTCCAATTGTTTTCTTGTGGTTGACTTCTCGGTTCATAGCATTATTGTTAATAAGGATGCATGTTATGATTTTAGTTTTTTTCTACTTGTTGAGGCCTGTTTTGTGACCTAATATGTGATCTGTTCTGGAGAATGTTCTATGTGCACTGGGGAAAAAAGTGTATTTTGCTGTTTTAGGATGGAATGTTCTGAACACATTTCTTAAATCTTTTCCAGTGTGTCATTCAAAGCCACTGTTTCCTTGTTGATTTTTAGATGATCTCTCCATTAATGTAAGTGGAGTGTTAACGTCCCCTACTATTACTGTGTTGTCAATTAGTGTGCCTTTATGTTTATGATATATTTGGGTACTCCCTTTTTGGGTGCATATTTTGAATTATTAGATTTTATTGATGGATTATCCTCTTTATTATTATATAGAACCCTTCTTTGTCTCTTTACAATCTTTATTTTGTCCAATGTAACTATTGATACTCCAACTTTCCTTTGACATCCATTTGTGTGATAAATTTTTCTACACTCCTTCAATTTCCAGGTGTCTTTAGGATTAAAAGATGTCTCCTAATGGGACTTGTTTTTTCTTTATCCATTCTGACACTCTATTTCTGTTGATTGGAGCATTTAGTCCATTTACATTTTAAGTAATTATTGATAGATATGTATTTAGTGCCACGTTATCACTTGGTTTCTTGTTTCTGGAGATTTTCTCCAATCCTTTCTTATTTTTGTCACTTTTGGTCTACCCTTTCTATTCAGAGTCCCCTTTAATATTTCTTGGAGAGCTGGTTTAATGGTCATAAACTCCTTTAGTTTCTTTTTGTCTAGGAAACTCTTTATCTCTCCTTTTATTAAGAATGATAGCCTTGCTGGGTATTCTTGGCTGCAGATATTTCCCTTTCAGCACACTGAGTATATCATGCCATTCCCTTCTCGCTTCCCAAGTTTCTGTCAAGAAATCTCCTGCTACCCTTATTGGTTTTCCCTCATAAGTCTTGCTGGTTTTAAGATCTGTTATTTTGTAAATTTTCTTATAATATATCTTGGGTGTTGGTCTGCTTTTGTTGATTTTGGCGGGAGTTCTCCATTCTACTTCATTCTGGATGACTCTTTCCTTCCCCAAATTAGGGAAGTTTTCCATCATTATTCCTTAAAATTTCTGCTCCCTTTTCTCTCTCTGTTTCTGTGACTCCTATAATACGAATGTTATTATTATTCATGGAGTCACTGAGTTCCTAAGTCTATTGTCATGTTCCATAATTCTTTTCTCTTTTGTCAGGCTTCATTAGTTTCTATAATTTTGTCTTCTGATCTGTTCTTCTGCTTCTTTTAATCTGCTGTTCATTGCTTCAGCCTGTTTCCAATCTCATTGATTATATTCTTCAACCTGATTCTTATTGAACTCTTTTATCACTGTGGGAAGGGTCTCACTGATGTCTTCTTTTCTCAAGCCCAGTGAGTATCCTTATGATTGTTGCTTTAAATGCTCCATCATACATGTTACTGATATTTGTTTCACTTAGATATATGGCTGCGGTCTTATCTTGTTCTTTCATTCAGGATTAAGTTCCTCTACTTTGGCATTTGGTCTAAGTCTCTGTTTTCTTCTCTGTGTTAGGAAAGCTTCTTAAGTGACCTGTTCCTAAAAATAATGGCTTTAGGAAGAAGGGGTCCTATAGTGCCCAGGGTCTGGCACTTCAGGTGGTGTCTCTGATGTATGCTGTGTGAGCTCTGGTATTGTGTTTTGGCTGCTCACTCCCTCAGGCCAATCACCTGCAGGGGCACTCCTTGTCTGCTGTGGGCAGCTTTTGGTCCCTGGTCTGAATTTGGTTAGTTTTAACTAGGTGTGTTCTGGTGTGCTTGTGAAATGAGACATGACAGCAATTCTATCAGAACTGAGGCCCTGCATAACTCTCTGATTAGGAATGTTGGTGTGAGCAGGGCAGAATTTTGTGCTGGTCTTCTGGGAAAGGAGCCTACCACATTGGGACTGAAGCAAACTGGACTTAGAAGGGTAGTACTGCCAGAGCACAGAGTGGTAGGGCTTGGTGTAAGCAAGTTAGGTAGCCCGTGTCTGGGCAAAGCTGCTTCCCTCAGGTGGCTCTGTGTTTCTGTTGAGGGGCAGGAAAGAAAAGTGGCACTATCAGCTCCTTTGTTTCTGGAAAGGTATCTCTGTGAGTGCTGTCTTTCAAGGAAGTGTTCTAGAAGAGGGAATAATCTCCCCTCTATGTGGCCCAGACATTTTTCAGATCACTGTGTCAATTCTCCCTTCTTCTTTTATTTTTCTGCCTGACTTCTCTTCAGAAGTAACACAGTTCCCATCTGGCTCTATCCCAGTCAAGGCTACTGACCTTTAAAATTCCAAGCTTTGGAGAGGTGGTATGGGCAGGGGTTTATGGTAGTCCTCTGTGGAAGGGGTATGTTGTGCTGGGACTAATGCAAGCTTGATGGAGAAGGACAAATTCCACAGGACTGTGGGGGGGGGGGGGGAGGACTTGGTGTAAGTAAGTTAATCAGCCAGTGTCAGTGCTGTGCTCCTTCCTTTACGTAGCTGTGTGAGTATGCTGAATGGTGCAAAACTATGCTGTATGGAAGTGGCTTGTGCTTAATTTGGGGGTAGTTTCTTTTTTTTTTTTTTTAATTTGGGGGTAGTTTCACGAAACTTCTCTTTCTCCACTTACAGCTACAGGTAAAATAATGTAGTGTATCTTGATACATGGCTGTGGTCCTACCACATGACATACAAGAAAAAAATGGGTCCACTTGAAGATCACAGTGAAAAGGATAGTCTGAGATAAAAAAGGACTATCAGAAAGATTAAACAAAAATTCTGAGTCATTACTTAGAGAATATTAGATAGTCTTTTATTCCCAAATTGGCTTATGAAACACACAGGTTAGATGTACTAAATTCACTAATGGTAATTCCTAACCTCAAAACAACAAACTACACATAATTTAAATAATTGAGGTGTCATTCATGCAAGATTTTTAAAGAAACACAGGTGAGAAACCAAAATTACCACTTATAAAAGTACACCTTGCTATGGTTTATGGGCATCATACCAAATGGCTGAGGAACTATCGACAAAATACCTACCCACCCATCCCCAACATTCATTAGAGATCTCTACAGAAGCATAAACTAGCAAGTTTAACCTCCGTATTGGGCAAGTTTATAAAACTTGCCTTAAAAAAATAGAATAAAAGAAACCACTGCCATAAGCTATTGGAGAAAAGGCTCACAGTTTTTGTATAGAAAAATAATCCCTGACTAGAAACATTTGAATTTATTGAGAATAACAATAAAAATAAGTTAGACAAAGGATAATAATAAATATTTATATTTTGACTGGTTTTAAAACTATTCACCAAAACTCTAGGATTCAGAGGCGCTTCAGGGATTCCACCAATACTTTAATTGAAAATCATTTGAAAGTATTTTTATCTACTTTAAAATCTATAATAAAAATCATGAACTATCAACAGAAATACCTGATTAGGTTTCATACCAAATATATAATGTTGTGGACCACCTAGTTATTAACTTGTTTGTTCAAACTTCAGAATAAATCTTGTCCTGCCATTTCTGTACAGTTATTTAAATTCTTCTGAGTAGGTTTAATTCCAGAGTTCAGTTTCCCTCTTATTCAGGACAAAGCATTTCTGCTCATATAAAGTTTAAAGCAAGTACAGTACTATGGTATATGTGCGAAGACTTGTCTGGCATCAAATTGAGCTTGTGTACATCTATCCAACATATATATGCCTTTCTCACATTATAAGAATCAGTTGTGAAATAACAAGTAAAGATGCTAATACACTGCATTATCATTAATGTACTTATTTGTGAGCTTTGGATGTTTCTCTTACATTTTTAATAGAGAATATGAGCACTAGTCAGATAGTTAATGATTCAACTTCAAAGCAAATGGTTCCTAGTACTCTCCTTTTAGGCTTCATGATTAGTTAACTAAGTAATAAACTTTGATTGTAAGATGAACTATTAAAATTTGTTGGCATTTAGTTATTTATCTGTATGGGTTAAGAGTTTCTCCATACTAAGCACTGAAACCAAAATAAAGAAATATAATAGGTCCTGAGACAGATACAGTATGTAATTATCATCTATAATCTCCTTATTTCAGTTTGGTGTTCATTGAAACAATGTTACCCTAATTTATTGACTTTATACCAAAAGATAAAAATTGAGCATATATAATAAATTATACCAATTAGATGAGTTTTACATAGATAATGAAATGAACCTGGTAAGTATTAATATAAATAACTTATAATATGATTGCTTTGAGTTACTCATATGAGCCAAAAAAGTAATGTGAGAATATTTTCAGAAGATATCAAATCTATGTTATGTCTAATAAACATTAAAACTTTTTTTTTAAATAATGGGAGTTTTCAAGAAAGGGAAAAAGTGGGATATTATTCTTCTCTGTCATCCTATGATATAAATATTTTAGATATACTATAGAATATTATAATGTGGTTCTGGGAGGTATATCTTAATATAGAATAGAAATGGAGAAAAAATTGAAGGGAGTAGTATGCAGACAGGAAGGAAGGTTACTATTTGGTAATAAAAGATTAAAAAGATGAATGAGGTCTCTTCAGTTTTAAAAGATAATGACCAAAATGAGATATTATCATAAACCATAACATAAACAGCATGCGGGAGATGAACTCAAACATGTCTGTCAAAAATACTAGAAGAATAGAGTTCTGTTTGAAATTTTAGAGGCTTCAATTTAGGAGACACTAAGAAAATCAGAAGGAATACATCCTGCAGTGAGCAATAAACTTAAGAGACTCTCAAAAGATGGTTTAAATTATAAATATAAATCATGTATTTTAAAGGTTTAAGTTGACAAATAATGGAGCCGAATTTTGCTGGGAGAGCTAGGAGGCATGGAATTTATTTAAAGCATGGGAGGAAAAAAAAAAAAAGCATGGGAGGTTGGGAACAGCAGGATCAATCATGCCTTTCTACAATACATTCCACATACTTCTGTTCAATATATAATAATAAGTATTATTCAATGAAAAATAATAATTTGAGAGGGTACCTTGCAAGGAGACAGAGGTTTCCAGTTAATTGAATAAGCAGAGTTGGAAAACGGAGAGAACAATTGAGATGATTAGGTTCATTTCCCTATTATACCTGCAGGATTTTCTTTCAAATATAACATGTCTAAAGAAGTTGAGGCTGTGCAAGTTTAGGAAGGTCTACTGGAGTCAGAGATTTCTCTGAGATACCAATAAATATTTAGAATTTAAAACAAAATGACAGCTTCACTTCTGGTCAAGATGGAGTAAAAGTAATAACCAAAGCAAAGTAATAAAGATTTTTTAAAAGATTTTATTTATTTATTCATGAGAGACACACAGAGAGAGAGAGAGGGAAAGACACAGGCAGAGGGAGAAGCAGGCTCAAGGCAGGGAGCCCAATGCGGGACTCGATCCCGGTACTCCAGGATCATGCCCTGGGCCAAAGGTAGGCGCTAAACCGCTGAGCCACCCAGGGATCCCAATAAAGATTTTTAAAAAAAACAATATTTATAAAACTAAGGATTTCAAGACTGTGGGCATCAGACAATAAAGGAGAATAGTCCTGGTGAGACTGGAAACAAATGAAGTAAGCCCACTGATTTCCCCAGCTTAGTGCTATGAGAGTTTCCAGACTGCAGTGTAGGAAGAACCCAGCTACAGGATGGAAGACTGAAATTGAGGAGACAGAACTGAGAATATGAGAAGGCAAAGGGTATTTTACTCTTATTCATAGGATGGAGGATGGAGTACCAGAAAGAAGAAAGAGCAGCACAGGGAGAATATTCTGGAGATTTTAAAGGTTCTCACTTGAGTGTCTAATAGATACCACTGCAAGTGCATGAATGTGAGAAAACTACCCAAGACCAGGGTGAAAAACATCCAAAAGGATTAGAGGAAATAGCACCTAGTGATCACACAGAGCCCAGGAATAATGCCTGCTTATGCCAGTTAGGATGGAAAAAGTCATAATTTATAAGGCACTGAATAGAATAACGAATATGGCATTGCCTAAAGAGTAGTGAATAAGTAGTTCCAGATTGAGCTCAGTCTGTGCACATCTAACTAATCTTAAAAAAGCAGTACTTAAAAGGATCAATTTCCTAGAAATTTAACTGTAGCCCAGAACATAAAGAATATATAATGGAATACAAAAATATCTAGCACCCAGAAAATTATATTGAACATATATAAAGAATTACTAGAACTCAACACATCAAAACCAAACAATTCAATTAAAAACCAGCAAAAGACTTAGACAGATATTTTTCCAAAGACATATAGTCAATAAATACATGAAGCTGTTCAACGTTAGTATGGTGTTGGGAAAACTGGACACAACATGCAAAAGAATGAACCTGGACTACTTTCTTATGTTATACACAAAAATTAATTCAAAATGGATGAAAGGCCTAAATGTGAGGCAGGAAATGATCAAAATGCTAGAGGAGAGTACTGGCAGAAATCTCTTTGACCTCAGGTGTAGCAACTTCTTAACAGACATATCTCTGGACCAAAAATGAACTATTGGGACTTCATCAAGATAAAAATCTGTACTGTCAAGGAAGCAATCAACAAAACTAAAAGTCTATTGAATGGAACAAGTTATTTGCAAATGACATATCTGATAAAGGGTTAGTATCCAAAATTTATAAAGAACTTATCAAACTCAACATCCAAAGAATAATCCAGTTAAGAAAATGGGAAGACATGAATAGACACTTCCAAAGAAGACATCCAGATAGCTAACAGACACATGAACAGATGCTCAACATAACTCATTATCAGGGAAATGCAAATCAAAACCACAAGGAGATACCACATCAGACCAGTCCATATGGCTAAAATTGAGAACACAAGAAACAACAAGTGTTGTTGGTGAGGATGTGGAGAAAGGGGAACCCTCTTATACTACTGGTGGGAATGTAAACTGGTATAGCAACTCTGAATAACAGTATGGAGGTTTCTCAAAAAGTTTAAAAAAATAAAACTACCCTATGTTCCAGCAACTGCACTACTAGGTATTTACCCAAAGGATACAAAAATACAGATTCAAAGGATTGCATTCTCCCCCAATATTTACGGCAGCATTATCAACAATAGCCAAATTGTGGGGGAGAGCCCCAATGGCCACTGACTGATGAATGCATGAAAAAGATGTGGTGTATGTACACACACACAATGGAATATTAACCATCAAAAAATGAAATCTTGCCATTTGCAAAGACATACATGGAATTATAGTGCATTATGCTAAATGAAACAAGTCAGAAAAGAAAATCCCATATGATCTCACTGATATGTGGAATTTAAGACAGAAAACAGATGAACAAAGAGGAAGGGGAAAAAGAAAAAAAGGAGAGGGAAACAAATGATAAAAGACAGCTAATGAAGGAGAACAAACTAAGGGTTGATGGAGGGAGGTATGTGGGGGTTAGGATAGGTGGGTGAGGGGTATTAAAGAGGGCAGTTGCTCTTAGGAGTACTGGGGTTGCATGTAAGTGATGAATCACTGAATTCTACTCCAGAACCCAATATTGTGCTATATGATTACTAAAATTTAAATTAAAAAAAAAAACAGAAAATAAGTTTTGATGAAGATATGGAGAAATTGGAAACACTGTGCATTTATGGTATAGTCAGTGTGGAAAAGTCTGGCAGTTTCCCAACAAGTTAAACACAAAATTACCATATGATTCAGCAGTGTGACTCCTAGATATATAACCTAAAGAAATAAAAGTAGGGATTCAAATAGACATTTGTATGTGAATGTTTATAGCTGTATTATTATTCAAATATGCCAAATGGTGGAAACCTAAATGACTATGAATAAATAAAAGGACAAATAAAATGTGACATTTAAAAAAAGATATATTTATCTGAGATAGAGCACATGAGTGAATAGGGGGATGGGCAGAGGGAAGAGACAATCTCAAGCAGAAACCCCTCTGAGTGCAGAGTCCATGTGGGGCTTGATCCCAGGACCCTGAGATCATGACCTGAGTCAAAAATCAAGTCTTCACTTAACTGACTGAGCCACCCAGGCATCCCAAAATGTGGAATTTTGAAATAATGGAATACAACTCAGTCTTATAAAGAAATGAAATTCTAATACAAAAAAAAAAGGAATTCTAATACATCCTAAAAAATGGATGAACCTTGAAAACATTATGCTAAGTGAAAGAAACCAGTCACAAAAGACATTACATGGTTCTGTTTATATGAAACATCTATGAAACAAATTTATAGATATAGAAAGTACATTAGTGGTTGCCTAAGGCTGGGGAAAATGGGAAATGACTAATGGCTACCATGTTTATTTGAGGGGGGGATAAAACTGTTCTGGAATTAGATAGTAGTGATATATGCACAACATTGTGAATGTACTAAAAACCACTGAATTGTACACCTTAGTATACCTATAATAGTGAGTTTTATATTATATTAAGTTTACCTCAATAAAGATATTAGCAAAATGAAAATAACATAGTATAAAATAAATTATACACCATGACCAAGTAGGTCTTATTCCATTTGTGCAAGGCTGGTTCAACATATGAAAATCAATTAATATGATTGGTTGTATTATTAATATCGTAATCCACCATATCAATAGATAAATATGAAAAAATTCAGCAATTAGGAATACAGAGGAAGTTCCTCAACTTGATAAAGAACATCTACAAAATACCTACAGCTAACATCATACAGTGTGACACTGGCAGAGCAATACATGCACAGATCAATACAAGAGAATAAAGAACCCCATATAGAATTACAAAAAAAAAGCCTAATTATTTTTATGACACCTTTATTGAGATATAACTCACACACCAGAAAATTCACCTTTTAGTTATATAAGTCAGTGGTAGTTACTATATTCACATAGTTGTGCACCCATCACCAGCATCTAAATTTAGAACATGTTTATTACTCCAAAAAGAAATCTTATGCCCTATTATAGTCACTTCTCACTCTTTTAGCACCTTAGCCACTGCAACTGCTCATCTATTTTCTGTCTTTATGGATTTTCCTATTCTGGACATTTCACACAAACTGAATACTATAAGAATTCACATAAATTGGATACTATATGTGGCCATTTGCATCTAGCTTCTTTCACTTAGCATGTTTCCAAGATTAGATCAAATTTATCTATAAATGTATAAATATTTTATTAATTGTTATGGCACAACTGATATTTGATAAAGAAGCAAAGCAGTTTAATGGGGCAAGTATACTGTCTTTCAACAAATGATGCTGGGGCGACTGAACATCCACAGATTTAGAAAATATCAGTCTTGAACTTAACTTCAGCCTTATACAAACTTACATCAATACAGACTATGAATGTAACATGTAAAATAATGACTATGCTATACACTTGAAACAAATATACCATTGTATATTAACTAATTTTTTAAAAAAATTTTAGGAGAAAAAATTATCAAAGATTAAAAAAATGATAAAAGCAAATCTTCAGGAGACTAGACAAGATGGTGAAAGAGTAGGGGTCCTCATTTCATCTGGTAGCCCACATTTAGCTAGGTAATGTTCAATCCATCCTAAACACCTATGAATTCAACCTGAGATGAAAGAACAGCTGGAATGATACAGATAGAAATGTGATCACTTCTTAAAAAGTAGGAGTGTGGAGAAGAGAAAAGGAGGGAATATTATCATTGGAAGATAAAGAGCAACAGGAGGGAACCTCTGTACACAGGCTGCTGGAAAGGAATAAAGCACACAATTGGAACCTTTAGAAATCTGCTCCTGAGAGAGTCCTCCCTGTCTGAAAACTGCTCAGTGCTGAAAAAGGGCAGAATCGCAGGAAGGGAGGTGAAGTCTCAATATTCCCAGAGACACAGAAAGAATAGGGGTGCCCCAGAGAAAGCTGAACTTGTGCCATAAACTGCAAACTGCAATTAGATAGGGGGACTGCTGCTGTTGTAGGTCCCAGTAAAGGAATGGAATACAGCAACCCTCCTTGAGCATCTGGGAGAGTTGGAGCCAGGAAGCACAAGACAGCACTAGCTCTCGAGATGCCTGATGCCCTTCAAATTATAGGAATCGGTGCCCTCAGGTCTGCCTCCAAGAAGATCTGAGCAAGTGCCCACTCAGAGACTTAGACAATGGGAGATCTTGGCTCCAGGGCTGGAGATCTGCCTGCTGCCATTTTTTTTCTCCTTTCACCCTGGAGAGGCCCAGCCTCTAGGGAACAAAGATCTCACAGGGCAAACAGCTCACACTGAGCCCCACCACCTGGCAAGGGCGGGGCATCTCTGCCAAGGCACAGACACCTGAGGATCACCACAGTACGCCCCTCCCCCAAAAGAGCTGGAAGAACAGGAGAAGAGCAAGTTTACTGACAAAGCAGCACTAGAAAGCTTAAGGACTGAGCGAAAATAGTATATAGAACTTGAGGTTTTTTCCTTATGATTCGTTTATCATTCAGTATAAAAATTTCCAATATTCTTTCTTTTTTCCTGCCTTTACATTTTATCAACTCTTCATTTTTAAGTGTTTTTTTCTTTTTGACTTTCATATTTTTACAATTGAATGTCAGAGACACATTCTTCATTTTTGGCTTCGTTTCAGCGTACTCAATTTGATTTTTGTAGATATATAAGTTTTGGGGATTTGTTGGGGGTTTTTTTGGTTTTGTTTTCCTTTGTTTTACAATTTTGGAATTTAGTATCTTCTAACATATGGAAGAAAATACACTCAAAACCAAGTGGAACACGTATTGGCCCGCTCTGTGAGATTATATTCCCTCTTCCTTCCCATTCTGTGCCCCTTTTGACTTCTTGCTTTTGTTTTTCTTGTTGCTGTTGTTTCTCTATGTAAGTTTTGCTTATTTATATAAATTTGGAATTTAGCATCCTCTAACATGCAGACCAAAATATACTCAGAAGCAAGAGGATCACCATCTTGGTACACTGTGTGAGATTATATACTCTTTCCCCCACCACTTCCTCCACCCATCTCTTATTGAATTTTTACTATTTTTTTTAAATTTTTTCTTCATTTTCATGGTCTTTTTTTTTTTCTTTTTTCTTTTATTTTCTGATCCCTAACCAATTCGGAATTGTCTAGGGTGTACTTTACTTAGGTTGCAGTTGATATTTTGACAGTCATTCTTCACTGGCTAAAATTACTGAAAGGAAGAACTCACCAAAAAAGAAAGAAAAGAAGTAATATTCTCTACCACAGATCTAATGGATATGGATTTAAGTAAGATGTCAGAGATACAATTCAGGAGTACAATTATCAAATTACTGGTGGCTCTTGAAAAAAGCAAAAAGACTCTACAGATTCTCTTACTGCAGAAATGAGATCTAGTCAGGCCAAAATTTAAAATATGTTAACTGAGATGCAGTCTAAACTGGAAGCTCTAACACTTAGGGTTAATGAGGCAGAAGAGAGAATGTGTGGCACAGAAACCAAGTTGATAGAAAGGAAGCTGAGGAATAGAGACAAAAACAACTAAGAGCCCATGAGGAGAGACTCTGGGAATTAAGTGACAGTTTGAGAAAGAATAATATTCATATTATTGGGAATCCAGAGGATGTGGAGAGAGAGAGAGAGGACCAGAAAGTATGTTTGAACAAATCAAAGCTGAGAACTTCCCTAATCTGGGGAAGGAAACAGGCATGCATGTCCAAGAGAGAGAGAGGACACCCTCAAAATCTACAAAAACTGATTGACATCCCAACATATAATAGTGAAGCTTGCGAATTTCAGAGATAAAGACAAAATCCTAAAAGCAGCTAGAGATAAAGAGATCCCTAAATTATATGGGGAGAAGGATCAGATTAACATCAGACCTACCAGGGATCCCTGGGTGGCGCAGCGGTTTAGCGCCTGCCTTTGGCCCAGGGCGCGATCCTGGAGACCCAGGATCGAATCCCACGTCGGGCTCCCGGTGCATGGAGCCTGCTTCTCCCTCTGCCTGTGTCTCTGCCTCTCTCTCTCTCTGTGACTATCATAAGTAAATAAATTAAAAAAAAAAAAAGAATTTAAAAAAAAAAAAAAAAAAAAAAAAAACATCAGACCTACCCACAGAGACCTGGCAGGTCAAAAAGGGTTGGAATCATATATTCAGGGTACTAAACAAGAAATACATGGAGCCAAGAATACTTTATACAGCAGTGCTGTCATTCAGAATAGAAGCAGGGATAAAGAGCTTTTAGGATAGATGGAAACTGAAAGAATATGTGACCACCAAAACAGCTCTACAAAATATATTAAGGGGGAAACTGTAAACGAAGAGGGAGCACAGAAAAACATCTGCAGAAACAGGACTATATAGGTAATATTAGGACACTAAATTCATATCTTTCAATAATTACTCTGAACAGAAATGGGATAAATGATCCATTCAAAAGACATGGGGTAACAGACTGGGTAGAAAAGCAAAACCCATCTATATGCTATCAAAAAAGAGACTCATTTTAGACCTAAGAACACCTTCAGACAGAAAATGAGGGGATGGAGAACCATATACCATGCAAATGGTCCTCATAAGAAAGCTGGGGTAGCAAAACTCATTTCAGAAAAATTTGATTTTAAGCCAAAAACTGTAATAAGAGAGGAAGAGGAAAACTATTATACTTAAAGGGTCATTCCAACAAGAAGACCTAATGATTATGAATATTTATGTCCCTAATGTTGCAGCAGCCAATCATATCAATTTAATAACCAAAGTAAAGAGATACATAGATAAGCAAGGACACATCTTCTATTTTATTTTAAAAGATTTATTTATTTATTTATTTATTCATTCATTCATTCATTCATTCATGAGACACACACACACACACAGAGATAGAGGCACAGACACAGGCAGAGGGAGAAGCAGGCTCCATGCAGGGAGCCCAACATGGGACTTGATCCCGGGTCTCCAGGATCAGGCCCTGGGCTAAAGGCGGCGCTAAACCACTGAGCCACCCAGGCTGCCCCAATGATGCATCTTCTAACCAGAAGATCACCAAAGAAACAGGGGCCTTGAATGCCACACTGGAATAAATGGATTTCACAGATATATACAGAATATTCCTTCCTAATACAACAGAATACACATTCTTCTCAAGCATATGGGATTTTCTCCATGATTGACCACATACTGGGTCACAAATCAGACCTCAACCTCAGTTGAGAGGTACCAAAAGATTGGGATTATACCCTGCATATTTTAAGACACCAATGCATTCAATCATGAGAAGAAATGTGGAAGGAACTCAAACATTTGGAGGTTAAAGCTCCAAGATGAATTGGTCAATCCAGAAATTAGAGAAGAATTAAAAAGATTCATGGATACTAACAAACATGAAAGCATAACTATTCAAAATCTTTGGGATACAGCAAAGGCAGTCATAAGATGGAAACACTTATCAATACAAGCCTCCCTCAAAAAATTGTAAAAAATCTCAAATACACAAGATAACCTAACACATAAAGGAACTGGAAAAAGAATAGCAATTAAGCCTAAACCAGGAAGAAAAAGAGAGATAATAAAGATTAGAACAGAACTCTAAAATAAAGACCGGAAGAACTATAAAACAGATCAGTGAAACCAGGAGCTGGGTCTTTGAAAGAAATGATAAGATAGATTAACCTCTAGCCAGACTTATTAAAAAGAAAAGAAAAAAGACTCAAATTAATAAAATCATGAATAAAAGAGGTGAGATCACAACCAATACCAAGGAAATAAAAATGATTTTAAAAACGTATCATGAGCAACTACATGCCAACAAATTAGACAAACTGGAAGAGATGGAAGTATTCTTTGCAACCTACAATTACCAAAACTGAAACAGGAAGAAATAGAAAACCTCAACAGGCCAATAACCAGCAAGGAAATTGAAGAAGTCATCAAAACCTCCCAAGAAACAAAAGTCCAGGGCCAGATGACCTCCAGGTGAATTCTACCAAACATTTAAATAAGAAATAATACCTATTGTACTAAAGTTGTTTCAAAGGATAGAAATGGAAGGAATACTTCCAAACTTGTTCTATGAGGCCACATTACCTTTGTCCCAAAACCAGACAAAGACCCCACCAAAAAGGAAAATTACAGACCAATATCCCTGATTAACATGGATGCAAAAATGCTCACCAAGATACCAGCCAATAGAATCCAACAGTACATTAAGAGGATTATTCACCAGGACCCAGTGAGATTTACCCCTGGGATGCAATGGTGGTTCAACATTTGTAAATCAATCAACATGATAGATCACATATTAAAGAAAAGATAAGAACTATAGGATCCTCTCAATAGATGGAGAGAAAGCATTTGACAAAATACAGCATCCATTCCTGATCAAAACTCTTCAAAGAGTAGGGATAGAGGGAACATACCTGACTATCATAAAAGCCATCTATGATCTATGAAAAGCCCACAGCAAATATCATTTTCAATGGAGAAACACTGGGAGCCTTACCCCTAAGATCAGGAAAATGAGAGGGATATTCACTTTCACCACTTTTATTCAACATAGTACTACAAGTCCTAGCCTCAGCAATCAGACAACAAAAAGAAATAAAAGGCATTCAAATTGGCAAAGAAGTCAAACTCTCCCTCTTTGCAGATGACATGATTCGGTATATAGAAAACCCAAGTGACTCCACCCCCAAATTGCTAGAACTCATACAGTAATTTAGCAACATGGCAGGATATAAGATCAATGTACATAAATCAGTTGCATTTGTATACACTGAGACTGAAGAAAGAGAAATTAGGGAATCAATCCTATTTACAATGGCACCCAAAACAAGAAGATAACCAGGAATAAAGCTAACCAAAGATGTAAAGAATCTCTACACTAAAAACTACAGAACACTTATGAATGAAATCGAGGAAGACAGAAAGAAACAGAAAAATATTCCATGCTCATGGATTGTAAGAATAAATATTGTGAAAATGTCTATGCTACCCAGACCAACTTACACCTTCAATGCAATCCCTATCCAAATGCCATGAACTTTCTTCACAGAGTTGGAAAAATAACCCTAAGATTTATATGGAACAAGAAAAGACTCCAAATAGCCAAAGGAATATTGAAAAAGAAAACCAAAGCTGGGGACATCATAATGCCTGACATCACACTCTATTACAAAGCTATGATCATCAAGACAGTATCATACTGGCACAAACACAGACACATAGATCAACAGAACAGAATAGAGAACCCAGAAATGGACACTCAACTCTATGGTCAAGTCAACTTTGACAAAGCAGGAAAGCATATTCAATGGAAAAAGACAATCTCTTCAATAAATGGTGTTGGGAAAATTGGGCAGCCAAATGCAGTAGAATGAAACTGGACCATTCTCTTACACCATACACAAAGATAAACTCAAAATGGATGAAAGATCTAAAAGTGAGACCAGAATCCATCAAAATCCTAGAAGAGAACACAGGCAACACTCCTTTTCAACTTGGCCACAGGAACTTCTTGCAGGATATATCTATGAAAGCAAGGAAAACAAAAGCAAAAATGAACTATTGGGACTTCATCAAGATAAAAATCTTCCGCACAGCAAACAGTCAACAAAACTAAAAAACAACCTACAGAATGGGAGAAGATACTTGCAAATGACATATCAGATAAAGGACTACTTCCAAGATCTCTAAAGAACTTACCAAACTCAACACCCAAGAAACAAACAATCCAGTCATGCAATGGACAGAAGACATGAACAGGCATTTCTCCAAAGAAGACCTACACGTGGCCAAGAAGCACAGGAAAAAATGTTCCACATCCCTTGTCATCAGGGAAATACAAATCAAAACTACAATGAGATACCACTTTACAGCAGTGAGAATGGCTAAATTTAACAATTCAGGAAACAACAAATATTGGTGATGATGCAGAGAAAGAGGAACCCTCTTGCACTGCTGGTGAAAATGCAAGCTGGTACAGCCACTCTGGAAAACAGTATGGAGATTCCTCAAGAAGTTAAAAATAGAGCTACCCTATGACCCAGCAGTTGCACTATTGGGTATTTACCCCAAAGATACAGATGTAGTGACACAGCAGGATACCCGCACCCCAGTATTCAGAGCAGCAATGTCCACAATAGCCAAACTGTGTAAGGAGCCATGATATCCTTCAAGAGATGAATGGATAAAGAAGATGTGAGATAGACAGATGATAGATAGATAGACAGACACACACACACATTATGGAATATTACTCAACCATCAGAAAGGATGAATATCTACCATTTACTTCAACATGGATGGAACTTGAGGGTATTATGTTGAGTGAAATAAGTCAGTCCGAGAAAGACAATTATCATATGGTTTCACTCATATGTGGAATATAAGAAATAGTGAAAGGGACCATAAGGGAAAGGAGGGAAACTGAGTGGGGAAAAAAATTATAGAGGAAGACAAACCATGAGAGACTCCTAACTCTGGGAAACAATCAATGGGTTGCATAAGGGGAGGTGGATGAGGGAATGGGGTAAATGTAATGGGCATTAAGGAGGGTACATATTGAGATGAGCACTGGGTGTTATACTATATCTTGGCAAATTGGATTTTATAAAATTTAAAAACTAAAAATAAATTTAAAAAAACAAATCCTCAGAATTTAAGACTAGGCAATTAGTTCTTAGAGTTGGCACCAAAAGCATGAACCAGTAAGAAAAGTGGTAAATTGGACTTCATCCTGATTAAGTACTTTGCTTTTCAAAAGACCCAGTTAGGAGGATAAAAGGTAAGCTACAGACTTGGAGAAAATACTTGCAAATACATATCCAACAAAAGACTAGTATGTTGAATATATAAAGAGCTCTTAAAATGAAATAGTTAAAAAAATCTTATTAGAAAATGAGAGAAAAAGACATAAAGAGAGAGACATTTCACTGAAGAGGATGTACTGATGGCAAATAAACACATCAAAATATTTTTACCTCAAACCACAATGAGCTGTCATTATATACCTATTCAAATGGGTAACATAAATATCAATGATACCACCAAATATTGGAAAGGATATTTGGAAACACTGGATCACTTATACATTGATGGTAGGAATGCAAAATGATACAGCTAACCTGGATAACAATTTTAAAGTTTCTTATAAAAGTAAACCAGGCAACTAACACTTGCACTTGAGCAATAATCCCAGAGGCATAAAAACTTATGTTCACGCAAACCTGTGTACAATTGTTTGTAACAGTTTAATTCAGTATCTGTTTCAAACTGGAAAAAGACTAGATGTTCTGAAAAATGTAAATGGTTAAACTGCAGCAATAAAATGAACAAATTATTGATATATACATTAGCTTGAAACTGATTAGCTGAATGAACAGAGCCAATTTCAGAAGGACATATACTGTATGGTTCTTTTTATGTAACATTCTGGAAATGAGAAAATTATAAAGAATAGATTAATGAAAAAAAAAAAAAAAAAAAAGAATAGATTAATGATTATCATGAGTGAAAGTTTTCATGGGTGTGGCTAATAAAAGGGCAATCAACAGGATTATAGTAATGGAATTTTTCTGTATCTTTAGTGCATAAATGTCAACATCCTGTTTTTTAATACTGTATTACAGTTTTGCAAGATGTTACTATTGGGGGAAACTAGGTGAAGGGTACACATTATCTCTCTGTATTATTTCTTATGTGTGCACACAATCTACTATTATTTCAAAATAAAAGGGCAATTTCAATTTAAAAGACTTTCTCAGACATATAAAAGCTGAAAGAATTCATTACCAGCATACTCAAAGCATAAAAAATGTTACAGCACATCCTTCAGTAGAAAGTCAAATAACAGCAGAGAGAAAAATGGATCTCTCCAAAGGAATAAAGAGCACCAGAAATGGTAATTACATTGACAAATATGCAAAATTGTTTTCTTATTGTGTGTACTATAAACCCTAATGTAATCACTAAAGTAATAAAACAATTATACTTAATAGCCCATGCAACAGAATCATAACAATACTCATTTGATCCAAAAGAAAGAAAAACAGGCAAAGGAGACAAAGAATAGATGAGATAAAAAGAAAACAAATGACAAGGTGACAGGCTTAAACCTAACCATATCCACAATCACATTAAATGTAAATATTCTTGGGACGCCTGGATGGCTCAGCGGTTGAGCATCTGCCTACAGCTCAGGGTGTGATCCCAGGGTCCTAGGATTGAGCCCCATGTCCGGTTCCTTGCTCAGAGAGTCTGCTTAAGGATATTCTCTTCCTCTGACCCTCTCCTCACTCATTCTCTCTCTCTCTCTAAAATAAATAAATAAAAGTGAAAGTTCTAAAACCAATGACCTCAGCTTTCTACATTAAGTAGTAAAATAAGAACAAATAAAATATGAATAAGAGGAAATGTCTGCTGAAATTAACAATTTGATCCTAAAATTTATAATAAAATGTAAAGCACCTACAATAACCAAAACAGTTTTGAAAAAGAACAATGTGGGGCACCTAGGTGGCTCAGTTATTTAAGCTTCTGACTCTTAATTTCTGCTCGGGTCATAATTTCAGAATCCTGGGATTGAGCCCTGCACTGGGCTTCAGGCTCAGTGGGGAGTCGGCTTCTCTGCCTCTCTCTCCCTCTGCTCCTCCCTGACTCACACTCTCTCTCTCTCTCAAATAAATAAGTCTTGAAAAAAAGAAAAGAAAAAGAACAATGCTGAAGGACTTTGTAAATCTTATCTGTGGTCTTGGGTTCCCAAGCCATCAAACCAGAAGCTTTCTACCAAAGCCCAATTACAAGCCATAAGATGCTAGTATCACAGCTGTATTTTCCATAGGCCAAAGCAAATCCAAAGTCATTCCCACTTTTCTGAGCACAAGTGATGTGCAGGTATTTCTAGCTAACAATAAAAGTAGCTTCTTTGTCCCAAAGTACCTATGCAAAAAAAAATAAACACTTTCCCTTCCTAACACCATGAACAATACAATCTCACCTATCAATGTCTAAAAGGCCAAGAATTTTAGTTATTGACCTTGCTGAGTTCAAAGGATAACAACTTTTATTAGTTTCATCCTTCAGTAGAATATAAAGGAAAATCACCTTTCTTCTTCCTTCTCTATTATTTCCATCCAGTCCAGTTTTCTTAATGAATGTACTGATTTGTTACTAACTGTCCATCATCTTTAAAATTAATTTGAAAAGCAGATTTGGAAAAAACATCCCTCGTGTTTGGAGGTAGACTGAGCACTCATAAAGCCCAAGCTGTTCACAGTCCACACATCTGAATTTTGCACACACTGTACCAAGTGTCACAAAATGCTTTATTAAGCCAGTTGGAAACACAGATTTCACACTAAAGAGTACAGTACTTCCTATAGGAACAATGCCCCTGTGGATTGTCAATAAATCTTTATTAAAAGCCTTCCTCACAGAGAAAGAAGGGAGAGACAAGTGAATCAGGGGAGGGCTGGTTGGAAGCTTCTGTAGCTGTTTCAGGAGGGAAGACTTATTGGAAACAAAAAGGAATGTCTGTAACCTTTCTAGCAGAGGGCAGTGGGAACTGAGAGAAATAGCCACAAATCATTCTGGAAATAAAAGGGATTGGGTAGTCATTTCAATCCTTTGGCAACTAGGTTGCTATGCACCAAGAATACACAATTTCTTGTGTATAAAGAAAGCATTGCTACATTTTGCTGTTGCCACCAATAGCATCTGCTTTAAAAAAGTAATGCTCAGGGATTATACAGTAAAATAAATAAATAAATACACACACACACACACACACACACACACACACACACACACACACCAGCACCTCACCTTTCAAGGTAACTTATCCAATACCTTCAACTATACAGAATTAGCCAATAATCTAGAAGACAGCCAATAATATACATTCTAAGAATGACCAAGCATGAAGATGCATATTCTCTGCTCATAAAATTATAGCAAAACATAGCATTAGGGTTAGGTTCTCATAAGAGGATTGTCTGTGTCTTCAATGTATAGCCACTTTTAAAATTGTGTCTAAAAATAACAAGCATATTTATCTGGTTCCAGGAGCACACTAATTAGGAATGGGGAACTACCAAATACATCAAGTAGTAACAGCTGACAGCAGTGGAAGAGATTAAAGAACTATAAAAAGCAGATATGAAATTTAAAAAGAACAGCCGTCTGGGTACGTTTAGTGTAGGGGCAGCTATATTCATATCAAGTGTCCCAGTGGAACAGTTTTAGTAGAGCAAAGCAAAAACTTGAGGTTCATACTGTTGGCAAAACTCTAACCTTGTCCTGATTTTGTCATCCAGTATTACACCAACCGCTTCAAGCAGAAAGCCTTCTTGAGTTAGTGTCAGTGGGGGGAGAAAACTAGTCATATGGCCTCTGATACATCAGTTAATCATTAAATCTCAGATTTTTTTGTCTGTAAAATGTGGATACTTACTATTTCCCTTACAGGATTGTCATAATAACAAAATAAGACATGTATTGTCTATAAAAGCAATTCATAAAACATAAAGTATTAAAAAATGGTAGCTTTCCATTCACTTTGCTCTGCTTTCTACAAAATACAACTCTAAGAATCCATAGTGGTTATCTTACTCTTTTCAAAACTTTTTGTGCTTTCTTGTTTAACACATGCTTCTCCTCTTATATTGGCCAGAGATTATGATACCATCACTCTAGGTAGACTTGAACTCTATACACATCCTTAATTCTTCCCTTTCCATTCCTATGTAATCAGTGACCCTGGCCTATTTTAACCCCTCCTACATAGCTTTCCTTTGCTTTCCATTCACTCTGATACATCCTTGTCCAGACCCTTAGAGATCATTGCTCTCTTTTTTTTTAGAGCTCATCTCTAACTGGTTTTCTTATATCTAGTTTCCCCCAATTCATTTGAGCTTTCCTATAGCTGCTGTAAAGACAGTTTCATGTATGTCATACCCCGGATCAAAAGCTTTCACTTTCTTTCCAGTGCCTTCAGGATAAAATCCAAATTCACCAAACTGGTGTTCATAAAAACCCACGGGAAGAATTACTCACAGGTCTCAAGAAAATCTGTGCTTGCATCGTCTGAGAAATTGGTTCATTTTTACCTCATGGACCCCTGCAAATCTTATAGCTAATATTTCCCTCTTTGATCTGTCTGCTAAGACACACAGAGTCAAACTTAGGACACAGCTATAAAGTCCCCAATACTGTGTACTCAGTTTAAATCTTAACAATGGTCTCATTTCAGTTTCTTACATTTACTTTCCCTTTGCACTCATTCCCTATCAATTTGTTCATCCTGTTACTGTATTAAGTTTCTCAGTAAACCAACTCAAATCCTGTTAGAATGAAGGAGAGTATAAAATGATATTGTGAGCCTAAAAAAATACATGACCATATGAACAGAGGTGGAAAAAAAGACTGAGTAGCAAGTGAGGGAGCAAGAATGAGGATGAGAATGATCTTCACTGATATAAATATTAGTTCAACAACTATAAGGTAATGAACATTTACTATGAGCATTTGTAATAATCTAACAGGGAAATAAAATGAAGCATTTATAATGACAAATCTATTCTTGACATCTCTGAAAATAGTTCTGCTAACCTTTTATCTTAAAATACATTACCAAACAAAAACTTAATGAAGTTAAAGCTAAGCAGAATATGATGATGACTTACATTTGTATTGCTTTGCTGCTTACAAAGCCCTTTCACATACAGTATCTCAATGGAACCAATCCGGACTATTCTGTTGTAGAAGCCATTCACACTGGCAAGAAGCTGTTGCAAGCAGCATTCTCCATATCTGGGTCTTTAAAGATGTGGTATTTGCTGTAATAGAAAGTTGTATGGTATGTTGTTTGTCCCCTCTCTCTAAATCCTCCTCTACTTATATTTCATCTTGTTCTTTAAATCATCAAACTCTACCATGCCAATGTTAGTCTGATCTCTCTACCCATTCTTAAATTGAGCCTCTTTTCAGACATATAATACAACCCTCCCTTCCTTCTCCTCACCTCCCAGCCCCCAAAGAACAGCCTTCCATTTCTTTGCACGCCCAGACCACTCCCTCTCAAACCTCTACCCTTCCAAGAAGGCATTTGTTTTTGAAGCATTTCAACTATGAAGACCACCCACTATGGGGCTCACTTATTATTCTCATTCTATATTGCATTGCACCAACTTGTATCTTTAGATTGTAAGCTCCTCAGAGAAAGGATTTTCTTCTTTGTTTAGTGCAATCAACCTATTGTAAAGTACTGTGTATACTTACAGACTATTACTAATGCGGTTCTTCCTGGGTTTCACTGGAATTATCTACTTAGTCATGTGATTTCACTTGGGCATCATTTTTCTTCCTCCGAATTATTTGAGGCCCTCTTCCAGATTTTTTTAAAAGTAAAAAATTAGCACTTTCTGCTTTCAAGAATGCCATCAGGTACACATTTGAATGTACATGCTTCATCCTGCTTTATTCTCTTTCTTACAGATAACAATATCGAATTAAATACCTTCCAAGAGTCTGCTACAGAGGTAAAACACAAAGCCATTTTCCTTCTGGCTAATCTACAAATAATCTTATTTACTCCTGCTGTACAGAAAAATGACACTGGTCCACTTGGAATTGAATATATTCCAGCTATCATTAGTTACAACACTGTATCAGGGAAACAATGCTGGCTAAAAAAAAAAAATAATAATAGTCATTGATTTCCTTAAAACAAACAGAAGAGAAAGAAACTAAGATACACAGAGTTACTGAATAATAAATTCCATTTTTCAATTAATACAAACATTTAATGACCTGAAGTAAACTTTAAAAATAAAAATGCAATAGAGGATAAACAGATCAGATGGTACATAAGTTGTGTGGAACCAGGAGTCAGATATAATCCCAAATCCCCTTCAGCAATTGGTTTATAAGTACCAACATGGAGAGAAAAAGAGGTCTTTTATTTTTTTTTGACAAACTTGTTTCAAACTACTGCTCAAAAAATATTTGAATATAAATACTGAATAATAATACTGTTTTATAAATTCATAAACATTGGGGTTCTTTTAACCAATAGTTTAAAAAAAAGTTCAAATGTGGGCAATGAAAGGAGAAGCAAACGCACTAAAATAATCCATAAATCATGATTGTCAGACTATCTCTTTCTAAAAACATAGAGCTAACAATTTGAATCTTTTTTCTTTAGGAAAATCTAGTCCACATCATTGGAGCACTTCCTACAAGGTCCCTATTTCATTCTATTTACGGCCTATAGTCTCACTTTCCACCCCACTGGAGTTTTTGGCTTATGCTCAATTATCTGGATGAATCACAATGCCTAATCCTTACTTTTTCTGTATACAGATGGAAATGGACACCTTCTAAACACTGTACCTGACATTCTTTTTTTTTTTTTTTTGTACCTGACATTCTTAAGTAGTCTTAAAGTTCTAAACAAGAGTATATGGCAGTAGAACTGGAGGGATACAAACATGAATTATTATAGCATTTAAACTACATTTCAATATAAACCCTCCTTCAGAGTGATATACAACAAAAATGCAAACAAATTGCTTGAGAAGGATGACTCCAGAGCCAAGAGATGCTATTAAGTTCATATCTGTAGCTACATAAAGAGTTTTTCCACAGAGACTGAGCCCATATGTAGATCTTTGCACAAAGATCCATCAAATCCTGGCAGTGCAAACATATCAAGACAGGTGTAGATTCTATCACCAATGCCCCTTAGTGAGCATTTCAGAGGTGTATGGCTAATAGAAAATAAAATATGATGTGACAGGTAAAGTCAAGATAATTAAAATTTGGATTATAAAAATGACATCTTGACACTCTATCTACAATGGCTTTAATTATGAAATTTCAGCTTTCTGTTCGTAATGCTTTGCAGTACCCCTCTAGGCAGAATTAAATGTGTAAGATTTTCTTCCTTATGAACATGTTTCTGTTAAGCAGCTAACATAGTATCTGCTGGAATGAGGTTAGAATATCTTTTCAGTTTTAAGGTAAGAAGTATGAATAACAATAAATGAAATGTATACCAGAAGATAACCTTTTACCTCCTAAAAGAGATATATTGGATTAACATGGTTTAACCTTGAATACTCAGGATCATACAATCAATACTATAAGGTATAGTAGAGAGAAAAGAGAGATTTCATGCTCAATCTTAAAATTAATTTGGTTAAATAAATGTTAACTATGAGCTATAACACTTGACCAGCCATATTTGGTTAGTACTCTCTTTAATTACTAAGGAGACTTAACTAGCTTAACTAGTTTCTTCTGAGTTCAGTAGGATCTACCAGGACTTTCTCTTGGGCTACATTCAGAAAAATTAGGAAGTCAAAAGGACCAGGAGACTAAGAACCACTGGGAAAGGGAAAGGAGACTCATGTTAAATGCAGGTAAGAGTTCACAACTAATTGTTCTGCCCTCAAGTAACCCTCACATTTCTTTGGTGTGAGTAGAATTTTTAAAAATAATTGCAGAAATCACATTCCCAACCTATAGGACCAGAAAAGAAGAATGGTAATGGTAAATTACCACATGATCACAACCTAGCATTAACAAGGAAAGGATATAAAAACAAACCTCCTTTTCTAGAGTTTTATCCTCTTCTTCCCCATACAAAGCAGATACAAAAACAAAGCAGATATTTGTATTATAAACAAGCTGCTACTAAATCAGAGCCCCCCAAAAGCATTTTCTTATATAGGTTTATTTGTAGTAATGTAGTTCACTATAGTCAGTGCAAAAAAGCACCATTATGATAGAGCCTCCAAGAGAGTATGGAAATATCTTTGTCTCTGTAATGAGATTTTACTTGAATAAAAGGAAAGACGTCCTGAGAGTAAAAGTCCTAAACACAGAAATGGCTTAGAAGGAGGTTATAAAATTTCATTCTCAAGGGCCCTTTATTATTTTAAAGGAATATAAAACTATTTATTGGGGGACCTAGGTGGCTCAGTTGATTAGGTGTCTGACTCTTGATCTGAACTCACGTCTTGATCTCAGGGTCCTGAGTTTAAGTCCCACAGTGGGCTTAATGCTAGGCATGGAGCCTACATAAAACAAAACAAAAAATAGCCCAAAAAACTATTTATTGGCAACTGTTTACCATTATTTACAGTACTGCAAAAGATATATAGTCGAATAACATTCTGATTACTACAAAGTTATTGTTTTTCTTGGTTTCTGCTGAACTAGTAACTCAAATACTAAGAAGATTGAGCCTACAGGTAAGGAATGAGTTAGGGTAAAGAAAAACATGCAAGTCAAAGAATTTAGAATACAGAAGTTTGTTAACCCATTTATTCCAGTAGGTCCTAAAAATTGCCAACATCTGTAACGATCTGACAATGATTAGGTTTCCGTGAACAAAGTCTTAGACAACCATGGTCTTTTAATCAATGAAACACAGGGATTTTTTTTAAAGATTTTATTTACTTATTCATGAGAGACACAGTGAGAGGCAGAGACAGGAGAAGCAGGCTCCATGCAAGGAGCCTGATATGGGACTTGATCCTGGGACTCGATTCTAGGACTCCAGGATCACACTGTGAGCCAAAAGCAGACACTCAACCACTGAGCCACCCAGGAATCCCAAACACAGGGATTTCAACTTCTTGAAAAGGAACTGTAAATATTCAGTTAAGTTTTGCTTACCTAATGAAAAAACACCAGGACTTGTCTAAATTTCTCATTTGGGTGGGGAAGTTGTTGGTAGTGATAAAATTTTCCATTTGGTGATCTTACAAACAAATTTGCATTTATGTAACTGTAGATAGGGATATGGATTCTGATGTGCCCTGCTTTAAAATTGTCCACTTTAAATTCTTTACATTAGGGCAGCTCTGGTGGCTCAGCGGTTTAGCACCACCTTCAGTCCAGGGTGTGATCCTGGACACCCAGGATCAAGTCCCATGTCAGGCTCCCTGCATGGAGCCTGCTCCTCCCTCTGCCTGTGTCTTTGCCTCTCTCTCTCTCTCTCTCTCTCTCTCTGTGTGTCTCTCATGAAAAAAATAAATAAAATCTTAAAAAAATAAATTGTGTCCAATTAATTACAAAATTTGAAAGGTTAAGGATTCAGGAACAATTTCAATTCAACTTTAAGTGATTTCTTAGGTTGGTGAAAATGATGGTAACTCAGAAACACAGGCTTATCCATTATTATAAAATGCTATTTTTGTTTTGGTGAATATATTTTAAAAAGAAAGAAAACCATTTATGTGTGTACTTTTATGTATATATACACACACAAGAAACCTAAACAAACAGAAAACCAAGAATGGTCCTTAGGCATGTGGGAGTTAAATACAAATTCTGGTTGAGTAATGATTATAAAGATTTCCCCCAATATTTAGAAAAGGTGTTCTCTAATGCAGAAGAATTATATACCATGATCTCATATATCCTTTTCTGTGAAAGGAAGCAACTACAGAAATTTTTTATTTGTTCAAAACGAGTGTTCTAGATGCAAAAAAAAAAAACCCCAGCAACTCCCCCAATACTATCTTCAAAACGAACATATCAAACTTGATTCTCATTAGAATGTTATTTCCTCATACTAATAAATCCAAAAACCAAGACCTAGATTATACATATAATATATATAAAAAGCAACACAAATAATTACTGACCTTC
This sequence comes from Canis lupus familiaris, assembly GCF_011100685.1. NCBI lineage: Eukaryota > Metazoa > Chordata > Mammalia > Carnivora > Canidae > Canis > Canis lupus. The sequence continues at coordinate 54,411,859 of NC_049260.1, read as the reverse complement.
ATCTTCTAGACATACCAAGTTAGTCTCTCTTCATAAAAAGCAATTACAATTTAAGGACACTTCATATTTGCCTTTTTTCTTTTTTTTTTTTTACCAATACCAAGTATACCCTCATCTGAATCTTTCCATTTCATGAGAAACATTAATTTTCTACTGCTGTCTGTGGTACCAATTATTCATTCAGGATCAAGACCTCTGGCAAAGCCTCTTAGTTTATCAGCAGCATCACTTTTCTTCTTTGATTTGCTGTCATCAGATTCACTGTCAGATATAGATTTTCTTTTTGTACCATGTTTTTCTTTACCAGCTATTTGAAAATTAAGAAATGCTTCAATTAACTCTGGACAATCATATTTTTCTTCAGGTTCCTAAGTATTGTCAGTATCTGTAAATCCCTTCGACTTCAGTAAATACTCCACCTTCCCATTCACTACTAGTCAGTTCAATACTTTTTCTACCACAAAATTTTCAGGATCTGCTCTTTCACTATTTTACTCCTTCCATTCTGTCTCTTTCCCATTTTTTTTTTGCAATGTAGTTTTATTGGAATGAAGGCTTGAAGTCTTTTCTTATTGCAGGCTTGAAGAACTGTTACCTCCTCTGAACAGTTCCAGGTCCCAGGTGTGCAGTGTCTCTCCATTTATTTTTTCCCCATTTATTTATTAATAGAGTTTTTGCCCTGCAAAACCTCAATTTTTTAAAAGTAATTAAATGTATCAATCTTCTATTGCATCTTTATTTTGAGACACAATCAGAAAAAAAATTCCCTATACATAGGTTATAGAATAATTTACCCATATTCTAAAACTTGTATTGCTTCAACCTTTGCATTTAAATCCCTGACTCAGGATCCCTGGGTGGCTCAGCGGTTTAAGCGCCTGCCTTCGGCCCAGGGCATAATCCTGGAGTCCTGGGATCAAGTCCTGCATCGGGCTCCCTGCATGGAGCCTGCTTCTCTCTCTGCTTGTGTCTCTGCCTTTCTCTCTCTCTCTCTCTCTCTCTCTCTCTCTCTCTCTCTCTCTCTCGCTATTGCTCTCGCTCTGTGTATCTCATGAATAAATAAATAAAATCTTAAAAAAAAAAAAAAAAAAACCCTGACTCATTTGGAGTCTATGGTATCTCTTCCCAAATAGCTGTACTGGTTATCTGTTGATGTATAATCAACTACCCCCAAACTAAGTGGCTTAAAATAAGGTTTGTTTTGTCTCCATAGTTTCACATGTAGATTTGACTCAGCTGAGTGGTTCTGCTAATCTTGCTTAGGTTCTCTTGCACAATTACAGTACTTGATGGCAGAGGCTAGAGTTATCTAAAGGCTTGATTTTAATACTGGTAAGGCTGGGCATCTCTCCTTCCCTATGTAGTTCCAGGCTTTCTTCTCTTCATGCGGCCTCTTCATTTAGTCTTCCAGGATAGCTGGATTGCCTCTTTCTCTTTTCTTCCTTTTTCTTTTCCTTTTTAAAGAGTTCTTATTGCGATAGATTCCATACACCATAAAATTCACTTATTTATAGTTTAAACACTTCAGTGGCTTTCAGAACACAGAGTTGTACAATCATCACCACAAAGTAATATCCAAGTATTTTTTAACATCCCAGAGAGAAACCTTTACTCATTAACAGTCATTCCTCCCTCATTCTTGCTGCAGCCCTCATCCCTGTGCTGGCCTCAGTCACTGATCTACTTTTCTGTCTGTATGAATTTATATATTATGGACATTTCATATAAAGGGAATAATATAACATATAGTCTTTTTTTGACAAGCTTCTTTTACTTAGAATGTTTCAAGTCTCATCCATGTTGTAGCATATATCAGAACTTTTCCTTTTTTATACAAATAACAATCAATTGTATGGTAACATCACAATTTGTTTACTAAGATATCTTTTGGTGAACTTTAAGGTTGTCTCCTCTTTTTGGCTTTTATGAATAATGTTTCTATAACTATCTTTGTACAAGTTTTTCTGTGGATATAGGTTTTGATTCCTCAAGTATATACCTAAGAATGGAATTACAGAGTTATCTGTTTAGACTCTTTAAAAAAATATATTAAAACTTTCTTCATGATAAATGTACTCTTTAATCCTCATCCCCTATTACCCCCATTCCTCCACCACCATCCCCTCTGGTAACCATCAGTTCCTTCTCTAGAGTTGAGTCTGCTTGTTGGTTTGTCTGTTTCTTTTTTTCCCCTTTACTCATTTATATCTTAAATTCCACATATGAATGAGATCATATGGTATATTCTTTCTTTGCGAGGCTTACTTCACCTGGCATTATAATCTCTAGCTCTATCCATATTGTTGCAAATGTTAATATTTTCATTCTTTTCCACTGAATAATATTCCATTATATATATGTATGTGTGTATGTATGTGTGTGTGTGTGTGTGTGTGTGTGTGTGTGTATATATATATATATATACATATAATCACTTCTTTAACCATTCATCAATGGACGTTTGGACTGCTTCCACATTTTGGATATTGTAAATAATGCTGGAATAAGCATAGGGACATAGAAGCACATATATCCCTTCAAATTAATGTGTTTTTCTTTTGGGGGGGGTAAATACCCAGTAATGCAATTGCTAAATGATACGGTAGTTCTATTTTTAACTTCTTCAGGAAACTCCATACTGTTTTCCATAGTGGCTGCACCCGTTTGCATTCCCACCAACAGTGCAAGAGAGTTCCCTTTTTTACCACACTGTTGTTTCCAGTGTCTTTTATTTTACCCATTCTGGCAGTTGTAAGTTGATATATCATTGTAGTATCGATTTGTATTTCACTGATCAAGGATGATTATAAGCATCTTTTCATGTGTTTATTAGCTATCTGTATATCTTCTTTGGAGAAATGTCTGTTCATGTCTTCTGTCGATTTTGTAATTGGATTATTTGTATCTTGGGTGTTGAGATGAATCAGTTCTTTATATATTTTGGACACTAATCCTTTATTAGATTTGTCATTTGCAAATATCTTCTCCCATACAATAGTTGCCTTTTAGTCTTGATTATTTCCTTCGCTGTGCAGAAACGATTTTTATTTTGATGTAGTCCCAAAAGTTTATTTTTGCTTTTGTTTCCCATGCCCCAGGGGACCTATCTAGAAAAATGTTGACAGCACTGATGTCAGAGAGATTACTCCTGGTGCCCTCTGAAAGGATTTTAATATCAGGTCTCACATTCAGACCCTAATCCCTTTTGAGTTTATCTTTGTATGTAGTGAAAGAAAGAGATCTGGCTTCATTCTTTTGAATGTGGGGGTCCAGTTTCCCCAATATCATTGTTTAAAGCCTGTCCTGGATATTCATTCCTCCCCTGTTGAAGATTAAGTGACCATATAGTAGTGGGTTCATTTCCGGGTTTTCTATTCTATTCCATTATATCTATCTGTGTGCCAATACCCCATGTTTTGACCAGTACAGCTTTGTAATATAACTTGAAGTCTGGAGTTGCAATGCCTCCAGCTTTTCTTTTCTTTTCCAGTGTTGCTTTGGGTATTCCAAGTGTCTTGTGGTTTCATACAAATTTTACGATTGGTTGTTCTAGTTTGAAAAATGAGAGCTTAGGTTTTTTTTTTTTTCTATGTTGGTATTTTTATAGGGATTGCATTAAATGTGTGATTGCTTTGGGTAGTAATAACATTTGAACAATACTTGCTTCTCTTTTCTTTCTCTTATTTTTTTTTTTATTGGAGTACAATTTACCAACATATAGCATAACACGCAGGGCTTAACACCCAGGGCTTATACCATCAAGTACCCCACTCAATGTTCCCCTCTAGGATTTTTTTGAGGGGAGGGAATTGGATTTTTATTTTATTTTTTATTTTATTTTATAAATTTATTCTTTATTGGTGTTCAATTTGCCAACATAAAGAATAACACCCAGTGCTCATCCTGTCAAGTGCCCACCTCAGTGCCCGTCACCCAGTCACCCCCACCCTTGCCCACCACCCCTTCCACCACTCTAGTTCATTTCCTAGAGTTAGGAGTCTTTATGTTCTGTCTCCCTTTCTGATATTTCCACTGATTTTTTCTCCCCTCCCCTTTATTCCCTTTCACTATTTTTTATATTCCCCAAATGAATGAGACCATAAAATGTTTGTCCTTCTCCGATTGACTTATTTCACTCAGCATAATACCCTCCAGTTCCATCCACGTTGAAGCAAATGGTGGGTATTTGTCGTTTCTAATGGCTGAGTAATATTTCATTGTATACATAGACCACATCTTCTTTATCCATTCATCTTTCAATGGACACTGAGGCTCCTTCCGCAGTTGGGCTATTGTGGACATTGCTGCTAGAAACATCGGGGTGCAGGTGTCCTGGCATTTCATTGCATCTGTACCTTTGGGGTAAATCCCCAGCAGTGCAATTGCTGGGTGTAGGGCAGGTCTACTTTTAATTCTTTGAGGAACCTCCACACAGTTTTCCAGAGTGGCTGCACCAGTTCACATTCCCACCAACAGTGCAGGAAGGTTCTCCTTTCTCCACATCCTCTCAAACATTTGTGGTTTCCTGCCTTGTTAATTTTCCCCATTCTCACTGGTGTGAGGTGGTATCTCATTGTGGTTTTGATTTGTATTTCCCTGATGGCAAGTGATGCGGAGCCTTTCCTCATGTGCTTGTTGGCCATGTCTATTTCTTCCTCTGTGAGATTTCTCTTCATGTCTTTTGCCCATTTCATGATTGGATTGTTTGTTTCATTGCTGTTGAGTTTAATAAGTTCTTTATAGATCTTGGAAACTAGCCCTTTATCTGATATGTCATTTGCAAATATCTTCTCCCATTCTGTAGCTTGTCTTTGAGTTTTGTTGATGGTATCCTTTGGTGTGCAAAAGCTTCTTATCTTGATGAAGTCCCAACAGTTCATTTTTGCTTTTGATTCTCTTGCCTTCGTGGATGTATCTTGCAAGAAGTTACTGTGGCCGAGTTCAAAAAAGGTGTTGCCTGTGTTCTCCTCTAGAATTTTGATGGAATCTTGTCTCACATTTATATCTTTCATCCATTTTGAATTTATCTTTGTGTATGGTGCAAAAGAGTGGTCTAGTTTCATTCTTCTGCATGTGGCTGTCCAATTTTCCCAGCACCATTTATTGAAGAGACGTCTTTTTTCCAGTGGATAGTCTTTCCTGCTTTGTCGAATATTAGTTGACCATAAAGTTGATGGTCCACTTCTGGATTCTCTATTCTGTTCCATCGATCTATCTGTCAGTTTTTGTGCCAGTACCACACTGTCTTGAAGAACACAGCTTTGTAGTACACCTGAAATCTGGCAATGTGATGCCCCCAGCTATGGTTTTCTTTTTTAATATTCCCCTGGCTATTCACGGTCTTTTCTGATTCCACAAAATCTTAAGATAATTTGTTCCAACTCTCTGAAGAAAGTCCATGGTATTTTCATAGAGATTTCATTAAATGTGTGAATTGCCCTGGTTAGCATTGACATTTTCACAATATTAACTCTTCCAATCCATGAGCATGGAATATTTTTCCATCTCTTTGTCTCTGCCTCAATTTCTTTCAGAAGTGTCCTGTAATTTTTTGGGGTATAGATCCTTTACCTCTTTGATTAGGATTATTCCTAGGTATCTTATGCTTTTCGATGCCATTGTAAATGGAATTGACTCCTTAATTTCTCTTTCTTCAGTCTCATTGTTAGTGTATACAAATGCCACTGACTTCTGGGTATTGATTTTGTATCCTGCCACACTGCCAAATTGCTGTATGAGTTCTAGCAATCTTGAGGTGGAGTCTTTTGGGTCTTCTATGGACAATATCATGTCATCTTTGAAGAGGGAGAGTTTGACTGCTTCTTTGCCATATTGAATGCCTTTTATTTCTTTTTGTTGCCTGATTGCTGAGGCTAGGACTTCTAGTACTATGTTGATTAACAGTGGTGAGAGTGGACATCCCTGTCTTGTTCCTGATCTTAGAGGAAAGGCTCCCAGTATTTCCCCAGTGAGAATGATATTGGCTGTGTGCTTTTCGTAGATGGCTTTTAAGATGCTAAGGAATGTTCCCTCTATCCCTACACTCTGAAGAGTTTTGATCAGGAATGGATGCTATATTTTGTCAAATGCTTTCTCTGCATCTACTGAGAGGATCATATGGTTCCTGTTTTCTATCTTGTTGATATGATCTATTACGTTGATGGTTTTACTCATGTTGAACCAACCTTGCATCCTAGGGATAAATTCTACTTGGTCATGGTGAATAATCTTCTTAATGTACTGTTGGATCCTATTGGCTAGTATCTTGTTGAGAATTTTAGCATCTGTGCTCATCAGGGATATTGGTCTATAATTCTCCTTTTGGAGGGGTCTTTGCTTTTGGAAGTGAGGTGATGCTGGCCTCATAGAACGACTTTGGAAGTACTCCATCTCTTTCTATCTTTCCAAACAGCTTTAGTAGAATAGGTATGGTTTCTTCTTTAAACGTTTGATAGAATTCCCCTGGGAAGCCATCCGGCCCTGGACTGTTGTGTCTTGGGAGGTTTTTGATGACTGCTTCAATTTCCTCCCTGGTTATTGGCCTGTTCAGGTTTTCTGGTTCTTACTGTTCCAGTTTCGGTAGTTTGTTGTTTTCCAGAAATGTGTCCATTTCTTCTAGATTGCCTAATTTATTGGCGTAAAGCTGGTCATAATAACTTTTTAAGATCTTTTGTATTTCCTTGGTATTGGTGGTGATCTCTCTTTCTCATTCATGATTTTATTAATTTGAGTCTTTTCTCTCTTTAATAAGGCTGGCTAATGATTTATCTATCTTATTAATTCTTTCAATGAACCAACTTCTGGTTTTGTTAATCTGTTCCACAGTTCTTCTGGTCTCTATTTCATTGAGTTCTGCTCGTATCTTTATTAATTCTCTTCCTCTGCTCAGTGTAGGACCTATTTGCTCTTTTTTCTCCAGCTCCTTTAGGTGCAAGGTTAGCTTTTCTACTTGAGTTCTTTCCAGTTTTTGGATGGGTGCTTGTATTGCAATGTGTTTCCCCCTCAGGACAGCATTTGCTCTATCCCAAAGATTTTGAACGATTGTATCTTCATTCTCATTAGTTTCCATGAATCTTTTTAATTCTTCCTTAATTTCCTGGTTGACCCTTTCATCTTTTAGCAGGATGGTCCTTAACCTCCATGTGTCTGAAATACTTCCAAACTTCTTCTTGTGATTCAGTTCTAATTTCAAAGCATTATGGTCTGAAAATATGCAGGGTACGATCCCAATCTCTTGGTATTGGTTAAGACCTGATATGTGACCCAGTATGTGGTCTATTCTGGAGAAAGTTCCATATGAATTTGCGAAGAATGTGTATACAGTTGCGTTTGGATGTAAAGTTCTGTAAATATCTGTGAAATCCATCTGGTGCAGTGTTTCATTTAAAGTGCTTTTTTCTTTGAAGATGTTGTGCTTAGAAGATCTGTCAATTGTAGAAAGCGCTATATTCAAGTCACCAAGTATAAGTGTATTACTATCTATGTATGTCTTTACTTTGGTTATTAATTGATTGATATACTTGGCAGCTCCCACATTCGGGGCATAAATATTGATTATTGTTAGGTCCTCTTGTTGGATACTTACTTTAAGGATGATATAGTGTCCCTCTTCACATCTTACTACAGTCTTTGGGATAAACTTTAATTTATCTGATATAAGGATGGCTACCCCTGCTTTGTTTTGAGGACCATTTGAATGGTAAATGGTTCTCCAACCTTTTATTTTCAGGCTCTAGGTGTCCTTATGTCTAAACCGAGTCTCTTGTAGACTGCAAATAGATGGGTCTTGCTTTTTTATCCAGTCTGAAACCCTGCACCCTTTGATGGGGTCATGAAGCCCATTCACGTTCACAGTTACTATTGAAAGATATGAATTTCGGGTCATCATGATACCTATTCAGTCCCTGTTTTTGTGGAGTGTTCCCTCGTGCTTCCTCTTTCTATTACAGAGTCCCCATTAGTATTTCTTGCAGAGCCGGCTTGGTGGTCACATATTCTTTCAGTTTCTGCCTATCTTGGAAGCTCTTTATCTCTCCTATTCTGAATTACAGCCTTGCTGGATAAAGTATTTTTCGCTGCAGGTTCTTCTCATTTAGGACCCTGAATATATCCTGCCAGCCCTTTCTGGCCTGCCAGGTCTCTGTGGAGAGGGCTGCTCTTAATCTAATATTTCTCCCCATAAAAATTAGAGATTTCTTGTCTCTTGCTGCTTTAAAGATCTTCTCTTTATCTTTGGAATTTGCAAGCTTCACTATTAAATGACGAGGTGTTGAGTGGTTTTTATTAATTTTAGGGGGGATCTCTCTATTTCCTGGATCTGAATACCTGTTTCCCTTCCCAAGTTAGGAAAGTTCTCAGCTAGGATTTGTTCAAAAACATATTCTGGACCTCTGTCCCTTTCAGGGCCCTCGGGAAACCCAATTAAACATAGATTTTTCCTTCTGAGGCTGTCATTTATTTCCCTTAACCTATCCTCATGATCTTCTGTTTTTCTCTTTTTTCCTCAGTTTCCCTCCTTGCCTTCAACTTGTCTTCTATGTCACTCACTCATTCTTCTACCTCGTTAACCCTCGTCGTTAGGACCTCTAGTTTGGATTGAGTCTCATTTAATTGATTTTTAATTTCAGCCTGATTAGATCTAAATTCTGCAGTCATGAAGTCTCTTGAATCCTTTATGCTTTTTTCTGGAGCCACCAGTAGCTTTATAATCGTGCTTCTGAATTGGCTTTCTAACATTGAATTGTAATCCAAATTTTGTAACTCTGTTGGAGAGAGGACGGTTTCTGATTCTTTTGAGGTGAGTTTTTCCTTCTCATAATTTTGCTCAGTGCAGAGAGGCCAAAAACAAGTTGTAATTGATAGAAGTGCAAACTGTTCTCACTGTAGCATTCCAGCTGTTCTCTCTTTAAATCTCAGACTGAATTCGTAGGTTTTCAGGATGATTTGAAAGTTATCTAGGTAAGTTGGTGGGGACAGGTGACATGGGGACCCTACTATTCTGCCACCTTGCCCATTGGGCCAACATTTGCTCCTCTAATCCATGAGTATGACATGTTTTTCCATTTCTTTGTTTCCTCTTCAATTTCCTTCATCAGTGTTTCATAGTTTTCAGGGTACAGTTCTTTCACTTCTTTGGTTAGATTTATTCCTAGATATTTATTTGTTTTGGTGCAATTATAAATGGGATTGCTTTCTTGTCTTTCTGCTGTTTCATTATCAGTTTATAGGAATGCAGATTTCTGTACATTGATTTTATATCCTGCAACTTTTCTCAGTTCTAGCAGTTTTTGGGTGGAGTCTTTTTGGTTTTCTAGATATAGTATCATGTCATATGCATATAGTGAGAGTTTTGCTTCTGTTAAGAGTAGACATCCTTGTCTTTTCCCTGACCTTAGGGGGAAAACCTCTCAGTTTTTCCCCATTGAGTCTGATATTGTTGTGGGTTTTTCATATAGGCCTTTTATTGAAATATGTTCCCATTAGACCTACTTTGCAGAGGGTTTTAATCATGACCTGATGTTATACTTTGACAAATGCCTTTTCTGCACCTATTGAAATGATCATATGATTTTTATTCTTCTACTGATGTGCCATATCAAGTCGATTGTTTTGTGAATATTGAAGCACCCTTGCATCCTAGGAATAAATCCCATTTGATTGTATGCTTTTTTAAATATATTTTTGGATTCAGTGCTAATATTTTTTTGAGGATTTTTGCATCTATATTCATGACTTAAAGGACTTAGAAGGGGGTTACAAAATTTCATTCCCAAGGGCCCTGTAAAAATTTTTCTAGAAAGGTTTTAGTTAGAATTGAGCCTAGAGGGATCCCTGGGTGGCGCAGTGGTTTAGCGCCTGCCTTTGGCCCAGGGCGCGATCCTGGAGACCCAGGATCGAATCCCACGTCAGGCTCCCGGTGCATGGAGCCTGCTTCTCCCTCTGCCTGTGTCTCTGCCTCTCTCTCTCTCTCTCTGTGACTATCATAAATAAATAAAAATTAAAAAAAAAAAAAAAAAGAATTGAGCCTAGATGGAGGAAGATGAATAAGATCTCTCCAAATCCATGCAGCCCTATAATTCTAAAAAGGGTCATAACTTTGTGTATTCTACAGACAGAATAAAATAAATGTGCCACTTATAATTACTATCATTATCCATCCTCAGAGGCTGACTTTTGCTATTTGATGTTCATAAAGTACTACTCAGTATAATATATAAAGAATGAGGGATGCCTGGGTGGCCCAGTGCTTGAGCATCTGCCTTTAGCTCAGGGTGTGATCCTGGAGTTCTGGAATGTAGTTCCACATCAGGCTCCCTGCATGGAGCCTGCTTCTCCCTCTGTCTATGTCTCTTCCTCTCTCTGTGTCTCTCATGAATAAGTAAAATCTTAAAAAAAATAATATATAAAGAATGCAATTATATGTATTTTGGATGGGAATAACTGGGATAAAATGGGAGGGAGAGGGAATGTCTTGGTTAATAGTAAACAAATTATGTATAGCAATAAAAAATTTAAAGTCACTTCAAGAGAAAAATAAACTCAAAGTTTATTTCATCCCTTTTCCTGACAAAAGTGATGATAGCTCCCTCTCCTCCAAGAAGGAAGGAAGGAAGGAAGGAAGGAAGGAAGGAAGGAAGGAAGGAAGGAAGGAAGGAAGGAAGAGGAGAGGAGGGGAGAGGGGAAGGGAGGGGAAGGGAAAGGGGAGGGGAGGAGAGGAGAGGAGAGGGGAGGGGAGGGGAGGGGAGGGTAGACAGAGAGAGAGTACATGGGCAAGCACTCAGTAGAGGAATCATTTCTAAAAGGACACAGTAGTTACATTTAGCTTTGGAAAAACTGGTTTTCAGGGACGAAGATTCTATTAGAGCTAATATCAGCATGGCACTATTTCTATTTTTTGTGTATAATTCAGTGTTCTTAGGGAATCTTCACCTATCTCTCGACCTCAAGAGGTCTACATCAACTCCTGGCTTGTAGCCCGGAGAAGACTAATCAAGTAGTAACAGGCACTCCCAATCCTACTTCAGAGCCACTCTAAATCTGTCTGAACTCCCTGTCAATTGCTTTTTTTTTGTCCTGCCTACTCTACTCAATGACCATATTTTGGGCCAGTCTTACATTTTTTGATTAGCCTCCTATCCAAATGCTTGTTTATTTAATGTTATTTAACAAACAGTAATATGGGTGTTGTTTTAAGCACTTTATAAATATCAACACATCTAATCATCGATGAAACTTTATGAGAGAAGTTACATTATCCTCATTTTATACATGATAAAAACTCAGGCTTAGAGAAGATTAATTAACTGACCAAAAGATCATACTGCAAATACATGGTGGAGCAGAGATTAGAACCCAGACATCTCAAAAGTCCACACTTTTAGCTACTATACTATGCTGTCTTCACAAAGGAGACAAATGATGGTTCTTGGTTTACCAATTATCCTAAAGATCCCATGCTTTCCTTTTTTAAAACATAGTCTTTAAAGGCAATCAGCATCACTAATCCTAACACCATTTACATGATGCACAATTACAACATATCACATGACAGGCCTTTTTAGCAGTCCTTAGTAATAAAGCCTTGCACACTCCTGGAGATGGGCAGAACCAGAGCTTGAAAATCACCTTATTTCTAATCTCTTTATCTAATCAACTCCTTTTATAAATAGAAAAGTCTATTTTTCATGTCCAAAGATTTTTCTATTACAGATTTAACAGGTGTTTCTAGGGCTCCTAGTAGACTGGGGGCTAAAATTAAGATATCTGGATGACAATGAAGACAAGAGACATCAAACTAGCATCCCCCCTATTCTTAATCTCCAAGTTTTCCCATTCCCTCCTGGGCCATGCAGGATCTCTTAGGTACCTGCTAACTGCTCCTCCAACCACAGGAGTGGTATAAGCAGCTTCCTACCACCAGTCTCCTCTAAGAGCTCCTTTCATCCTGCTGCTTTTGCTCTCCTTACTGGCATGGCAGCTATTGAACTGACTGTTGTTAGTTTGTCTATGTCTGGGCTCTGACTGTCTCATTTCGGTTTCCAATTTTTCAAATCACTGTCTCACCTGCTACTCCTGATCACCAACTTTCCAACACTCTATTTTGAGTTCCCCAAATACTAAAACTAGAGAGGACAGTCTTAATTTTTTCCTTTCTGCAGCTCTACGTCCAATCCATCAGCAAGCCATGTTGACCCTATCTTCAAATTATATCCCAAATCTTCCCACTTCTTACTTTTCCCATTCTCCATCATTACCATACTAATCTAAGACCACATTATCTCTCCCTAGGATAAAAGTAGTTGTATCCTAACTAGTGTCCCTGCTTCTACTCTTGACCTCCTACAATCCAATGTCCATTCTATAGACAATAATCATGTTAAAGTACAATGTAACCAATTACACTCCTTAAAATTTTCCAGTGGCCTTCCACTAAACTCAGAACAAACCCAAATTGCTTACCATGACCTATAAATCCCATCTGAGTAACCTGGCCTCTGCTGATGTGTCACACCACTCATATTTTCCCTTGGGTTCTAAGAAAGGCCAAACCCTTCCTAATCTCAGGGCTTTTGAACTCACCTTTTCCTTCACCTTTAACACTCTTTCTTTCCAGGCTCTTTGTGTGGCTAGTTCATCTCATCTATAAGGCTCAGTTTAAATGTTATCTCCTCAAAGAGGCCTTCTAACTATCCTATCCTAACTATACTTCTCATCATTATCTTTATCTTACTATGCTGATTCTTCCTCATATTGATTACCATCTGACATTTTCTAAACTATTTTTGGTATTTGTTCCCTGCACCCCCTTGAACAGTAAACCTGTAAATTCTAGGGGGGGTAGGGACTATGTCCATTCATAGTTATATCTCCAGTACCTAAATTCTCAGAACACATTTTTGAAAGTGAGGAAATAGCTGCCTATTGCAGTGCATGGAGAAAACCTGTGCTGGTATTAGACACTTCTTACTGGAGTTTGGGCTTTCCTGAGCTTGCCCTTCTCTATGGCTATACTGGACATCAAATCCATTCACACTTGGGGCCATAGCAGTACCAAGTATTTCTCTTCATTTCATTTGTACAGGCCAGGAAAAAACGGCCCATCTCTTTTCCCATCATTTAGAAGCTGGTGCCTCTCTTCAATTTTTTTTTTCTGGTGGCAAAAGATGGGAAAGGAACCCCCTTTTCCCAGCAAAAATCTTCTATATGCCTTTCCTTACGAGAGTTAATACTTCCCTCTCCTCACTGGAAAACATTTTTGCTCCTACTCCAAACCAGGTTTTCTATGCCCAGCACTTCAAATTGTACCCTCTTTTCTGGTACCCTCTTTTCTGTTCTGAAAAAGAGCATACTGGAATTCACAAAAGATGTTTTGTGGACTAAGAAAAATTAAACCATAACAGATGCGTGAAGAAATCCACTCTTTCCCTTAATATAATTATACCCAAATCTATGCAACGGGACAGAAATTCAAGTTGGAAGAGGTGGCTTAATTTCAGAGTCCTGAGGTGTAATTTCTTTTTTTTTTAAATTATTTTTATTTATTTTTATTTATTTTTTTTTCTGAGCTGTAATTTCTATGTAGAAACTGTCCCTAAATTACCAACCTTAGAAGATCTGGGTAATTTCACTAATGGAACAGGCCAGTTTATTTAAAAGGCTTACTTGCAACATTTCCATGGCAACCTGAAGCAAACATACTTCTTGCTTAGGATTTCCATAAAGGAGAGGCAGATATAATACAAATAATGGGAGGGAGAGAGAGAGAATGAGAGGGGAGACAACCAAAGAAAGAAAAAAATAAGAGAACAAAAAAGAAAAAGAATGAAAGGAAACAAAGACAATGAGAGGGGAAATGGGAAAAGAAGGGAAGAGGAAGGGGAGGGAGTAGCTTTTATGACTGGATGTTTGTGGGGCACTCAATATTTTGGAACACTGATAAATCAATTCCATTAGTGAGGCTTTTAGTATTTTATTTGTGGGGTCCCTTCCTTTTTAATGAGAAAAAAAAAAAAAAGACTGCTTATATGCTCCAGAACACAGGAGAGCCAAAGCCAAAAGATTTTGGAGCTCAAAGCCATGCATTTGGTTTTTTCCTTTTGATAGCTCTGATTAAAAGTTAGTTAATGGAAGACGGGAGGCAGAACAGGCAAGATCACCAATCTCAAATAGCATTAACTACAAGAATTGCCAATCTGATCTATTAGTGCAGTGGCTTCTAAACCTTTTCATCAATTTTTAATAATTCTATTCCCCCTGCAAAGGACTCAATTTCTGAAAGGTCTAACCTCCCAAACAAATGGAATCAATTAATTATTCTTTAGATTTTAACAATTGAAAACATATAGCCACCCATCAGAACTTGTGCTCAGTATTATCACAAGTTGACACAATTCCAAGATAAAGCATTGAAAATGGACATGCTAATTAGCATGATAAAAGTACTCAAAGAGCCCCATTCCTGCCCTTTATAGATTCCAGATGAATTAAGTTTGGTTTAAAGAATTCCACATAGCTCTCCAGAGAAAAAAAAATTAAGCGATGGGAAAACACATCTTTCCATCCATTGAAAAATAATCCAGAAGTCCCAAGCAGAGAGAAAGAGGGGCTACTCACAGGATTGGTGCTATGTGGATACCACTTTAGGCAGAATGAGGGAGGAAAAAAAACATGAACTGTAGAGTGGGTGAACCTGGGAGGATGACAGCCACATAATACAACAAGAATATACCAGCATGTGGGCAGCCCTAGTGGCCCAGTGGTTAAGCACCACCTTCAGCCCAGGGCCTGATCCTGGAGACCCGGGATCGAGTCCCACGTCGGGCTCCCTGCATAGAGCCTGCTTCTCCCTCTGCCTGTGTCTTTGCCTTTCTCTCTCTATGTCTCTCATGAATAAATAAAGTCTTTAAAAAAAAAAAAAGAATATACCAGCATGTGCCCTTAGACAAGTTATTAAGTTTCAAGTACTTTATCTGAAAATGAGGTAATAAAACATACTTTAAAGAACTATTATGCAGATCATAAATATATAAAGCACCTAGCAGCACTATCCTCCCACCCCTACAACCACAACGACCACAAACTCCTTTTGCTAAGCCTCTTACAATCCTCTTTCCTTGAAGGTCACCTGCTGGCTGGTAAAACCAATGGGTGGATATCATTCAAAGCTTGAGTTCATGGTATTTCTTTAGTTTCTTGCATTCTTTCACCAAAATCTTACCTAACATGCAACCTTTAATTACTTTTTCCTCTGTTATTCTTTGGAGATGCAAAGAAAAGCTGGAGTATCTTTATAACATTGCCTTTAAGAGTTCATGCAGTTGAGCCATGTATTAGATAGCTGTGTTATAACCAAAGATCACAGTAATAATTCCAAGTCTTATGGGGGGCACTGGACTTCAGAGTAAGATACCCAGGGTCAGAATTCCATATCTACCTTTGGCTTGCTATGTAATCTTGGAAAAGATACATCATCTTTTTGTCTCAGTCTCCTCCTCTATAAAACTGGAACATAACACCTACTTTCAGATGTTTCTGTAAGGAGTAAATGAGATAATGTATGTAAAGGATATAGAAAGATGCCTGGCACAGATATTCAATAAGATTGTTAGTTTTATTATAATACCACCTTGATATGGTGAAGAGCATTACAGTATAGCATCAAATGCACTGTTCTTCTGACACAGTACATCATTTATACATGGAAGGTTTGACTTGCTCAAAGCAAGTCATTCACTTGCTTTCTTCACCAGATCGCATGGATACCCCATTATCAGTGCCTAGATAAGTAATTAAACTTCTAACAGAAATAGAAGATTCTGGGAACATTATATAACAATCTCGAAACCTGGTGTCTCATAAAATGTCTCCACAAAAGTAAACTGGTACAGATACTCTGGAAAATAGAATGAAGGTTCCTCAAAACGTTAAAAATAGAACTGAGGACCTAGCAATTGCACTACTAGGTATTTGCCCAAAGAGTACAAAAATACCAATTTGAAGGGATACATACACTCTGATGTTTATAGCAGCATTATCTACAATAGCCAAATTATGAAAACAGTCCAACTGTCCATTGACTAATGAATGGATAAAGAAGTGTTGGTATATATACACAATGGAATATTACTCAGCCATAAAAAGAGTAAAATCTTACTATTTGCAATAATGTGGATGGAGCTAGAGAGAAAGAAGTCACAGAAATACATACCGTATGACTTTACTCATGTGTAATTTAGGAAACAAAACAAATGAGTGGGGAGGGGGAGAGAGAGAGAGAGAGAAAGAGAGAGAATGGAAAACCAAGAAATAGACTCATAACTACAGGGAAAAAAACAGATGGTTACTAGGGGTGGGGTTGGGGTAGGGGGAAGATTTAAATAGGTGATAGGAATTAAGGACTGCATTTGTGATGAGCACTGGGTGTTGTATGAAGTGTTGAATCACTATATTGTACACCTGAAACTAATATTACAGTGTATATTAACTGGAGTTTAAATAAAAACTTAAAAAAATAAAATGTCTCTATCTCATGTAGCATAAGGTTCAATCAAGTTCATTGATTCAGACCATATGGAAATGCAACACATTTCCAAAATTAGCCACCTTAACGATTTCCAGATCTTCTTAAAATAGAAACAGGCCATGGATATCCTGCTAATGCCTGGGTACTGAACATATTCACCTACTCCTAGGGTGAATTACCCAAAGATTTCATGTGGGCAATTAACACTATCTTTGGTTATACATCATTTTTTAAATCACATAATTTTAGAGATTTGCTAGCACCATTTTTGCTTGGATTGTGATTAAGGAATTCATTAGGTATAGAAAAGACAAGTAATATCATGGTGAGACACCAAATGCACTTAATGGAAGTCAGATACTGACTTATATAATCTTAGCTCAGGGAATCATCTCTACAGGTCTAACATTATTTTTGTGCAAAATAAGTGTCTTGATATACATGATATCTTGCATCCATAAGAGTCTACCATGTTAAGTTTGTACATTAATTGAAATAAGAGTTCATACAAAAAATCCAGCTGCTATATAGTGTGTAATATTTAGCAATAACGAGTAGAAATTTTGATCTAGTCCTCTTCTATATCCCTTGCATAAGAAATTCCTTAGGTAATTTCCCCAAGGATATGTTGGAAATGAAGATATTAGTAATAGCAATAGTGGTGGTGGTGATAATAGTAGATAAAATTTATTTCAACTTATTATTGGCCATATCCTATTATAAACACTTAACAAGCATTAATTCACTTAATCCTCCCAATACTAGAGGGAAGTACTTTTATTATCTCCACTTTGTAGAAGAGAAAAATGAGGCACAGAAAAGTGAAGTGACCTACCTTAACCACTAGAATGTCAGAAATCAAACCTAGAATTTTGGCTCTTAATCACCATGCAAAAAGTCAGTGGCAGATGAGCACTAGAAGGTGAATTCCACTTCCAGCCAAAATGGAGTAAAAGGGGCTAGATTTATTCTACTTCTTTAAGTGACTAGAAAACAAAATGAAACAAAACAAAACAAGTAAAACAACCTTTACTCAAGTATCAGACATGAGTGTGTGAGCTCCAGAGATAGTACTAAGAGGTCTCCTGGAGTCTCTGGCTAATTATTGAATCTTCATATGCATGAGAGAAAGTTACTCATAGCTGGGGATAAAACCATGAGAAAGGAATAGGAGGAATGACTTATAGAATAGTGGCATGAAGAGTTTGACAGACTTACAACCCAGTAAAGAATCATAATTGGTGAAAATTATAAAAAAGTAACAACCACTAAAACTCTCTGGAAATTGTCCTAAGGACACACAGCAAACCAAGAAACATTTCTTCAAGAAAATCTAAATTTTGGTAAGAATGATGATAGTCTGTGGCATTTAAGACATGATTCATCCTCGGCCCTGCCCCCCCCCCCCCAAGTTCCCCAATTCAGTGTTGACAGAAGCTGCTTTGGCAATTGTAGCCAACAACACAGGGTTTTCCTCCCAACTCAAAACCTAGGATTACAATGTCACATGGAGTGTGGCAGGATACACACTTTAATCATCCTCTAACCCTGTGTTTCAGAAGCTCTAATCTGAGTGAGCATGGCTGAAAGGTCTGGGATCCCCTTTCTCTATGCAGCTACTACTCATAGGGCAGAAGCTCTACTCTAGGCATGGCAGATCAAGAATGCCCTCACCTTAGCTTGCTTATAAGATGAGGTTCCAGAGAGGAAAGCCAAGAAGTCCAGAAGCTATCACCTTTACCCAGAACATTATGAATAAAGCAAGGATATAACTGAGAAGCAGGCCACTGTCTTAACCTCGAGCTCTGGAGAAATGGTATAGATGTTTTTCCAGCAGAACAGGAAGACCATAAGAATAGAAAACTCTATAACTCCTCCAAAGGGAACTGACTTTATTTTGAACAGAGCATGAGGAAGTTCAAACCTCAGAACACTATAAAAAACAATGGAACTTTCAGTAGTGAGTACTTAAGGAGAGGTTCGTTGCTCCATAATAACAAAACCACTCATGAGCTAGAAGCTGAAGAATCAGAAAAAGACATAGCTAAGAAGAGGCTTCCCAGGGTCAAAAAAAATTTTTTTTCAAATACTGTTCTCAAAACTACCGCTGCAGGGGTGCCTGGGTGGCACAGTTGGTTAGGTACCTGACTCTTGAAATTTGGCTCAGGTTGTGATCTTAGGATTATTGGGATTGAGACCCAAGTTGGACTCCATAATCAGTATGAAATCTGCTTGAGAGTCTCCCTCTATCTCCTTCTGCCCCTCCCTCTCCTGGTGTGTGTCTCTCGCTCTCTCTGTCTCTCTCTCTTTAAAATAAATAAGGGGTGCCTGGGTGGCTCAGTTGGTTAAGCATCTGACTTTAGCTCAGTTTATGATCTCAGAGTCCTGGGATTGATACCTGCATTCAGTTTGCTTCTCAACAGAGAGTCTGCCTTTCTCTCTCTCTCTCTCTCTGCCCCTCTCCCTACTCTCTCTAATAGTAAAATCTTTTAAAATAAATAAGTAAACAATAAATAAATAAATAAATAAATAAATAAATAAATATCATAAAAAACTACCCCTGCAAATGGGCCTGAATTTAATTGGATCAGATGGAACAATTTATGCCGTAGGACATTATCAAAAACAATAAAACAACTAGATAGCAATTAGTGGTGGTAACAGCTGATTATACCAATAGACAACCAACAGAGAAACCAGAGAAAGAAAGTGTTAAATAGATTCTGCTAAAATCACTGCCATGCCAAAGTGACTATGCATACACCAAACTTGTATCTTCTAAGGAAATATCAGAGGCTTGACAATGTAAGGGAAATAGACTGTAATAAACTAGTATAGCCAAGTTACTAAACAAATCAACAGAAGACAACAAGAAGCAGCCTGGGACGGGAGAGGGGCTGTAGTCCATATTCATGTTTCTATAATAAATCACCTAAAATGTCCAGTTTTCAAAAACAATAAAAAAATACAAGACATGCAAAGAACCAGGAAAGTGTGACTAATACAGAAGGGGAAAAAATATGCAATAGAAATTGTCTTTAAGAGAGCTCAGACATTGGACTTAGCAAATACAATTATCAAAGCAGAC
Organism: Canis lupus familiaris; assembly: GCF_011100685.1. NCBI lineage: Eukaryota > Metazoa > Chordata > Mammalia > Carnivora > Canidae > Canis > Canis lupus. The sequence goes on along the minus strand of NC_049260.1, from coordinate 54,392,249 downwards.
AGTATGAATATGTCTAAAAAACTAAAAGAAAACATGGTTAAAGAAATAAAGGAAGCTATCATAACAATGCCATGTCATGGGAGGCAGGCTAGATGAGTGATGGATAGTAAAGAGGGCATTGTTGTAATGAGCACTGAGTGTTGTATATAGGTGATGAATCACTGAATTCTATCCCAGAAACCAATATTGCACTGTATGTTCACTAAAATTAAAATTGAATGCACACACACACAACACAAAAAACAATGCCATATCAAATACAGAATCTAAATAAATAGAATTTTAAAAACCCAAATGGAAATTCTAGAGTTTAAAATTATAATAATTAAAGTGAAAAATTCAGTAGAGGGGTTTTTATAGATTTTATAGGCAGAAGTAAGAATCAGAGAACTTGAGGAAAGACTGGTAAATTGTACAATCCAAAGAAGAGAGAAAACAAACCAAAATGAACAGAACATCAGCATAATGCAGGACTCCATTAAATAAGCCAACATATATGTAACACAGTAATAGAATGAGACATAAAAAAAGCAGAAAAATATTAGAAATAGTAATAGCTGAAAAACTCCCTAAATCTGGTGAAAAGATTTACACATACAAAAAGTTCAATAAACTCTACAATAAAGGTAAAGAGATTTACACCCACACAAATAGCAAAAATGTTGAAAGACAAAATGTTAAAATCCTGAAAGCAGCATGAGGAAACTAACTTATCACACAGAAGGGAACCCAATGAGCTTAACAGCTGAAGTCCTATCAAAGACAATGGTGGCTGCAAAGCAGTAGGATGATATTTTTAAAATATTAAAAGAAAAACTGTTAAACAAGAATCTTCTATCCAGAAAAATTATCTTTCAAAAATGAAGGTAAAATACATTCTCAGAAAAACAAAGACAGAGAATTTGTTATTAGCAAATCTCCCTGACAAGAAATACTTGAATAAAATAACTGAATAAAAGAACTTACTCAGGCTGAAAGAAAGTGATCCTGATGGTAATTTGATCCCACAATAAAAAACACAGAGCACTGACAAAGATAATTCTATAATTATAAAAGACAGTGAAATGTATATTTTTCTCATTTCTTTTAATTAATTTATTTGTATGAGAATATACATGTGTTATGGAATCTTGGGAATATAACATAGAGAAATATAATAAGTTGGACAAAATCAGTACCAGGGAGGTAGGTGAGAACAAGCTGTATTGAAGTAAGGAAATGACACCTGAACCTATAGGAAAAAATGAAGCAAATAAGAACAGCAACATAAAGAATAATATGATAACTCTATAGAAATATACTTCCTTGTCTTTATTCTCTCAGCTTCTTTAAAAATATAAATTCTATAAGATAATAAATATAACATATTGTTAGGTTTGTAGCATATAGATGTATAACAAATAATAGAACAAAAAGGGAAGGCAGGAGACATGGGTTAAGATATCCATCTCTCAAAGGAATTGAATTGGTAAAAATATGAACTAGATTATGATAAATTAAGATGTAATGGTAAGCTCTAGAGCAACAAGCAGGAAAGTAACTAAAATATAGCAGAAAAAATCATAAAATTAAAATAGTATGCTAGAACACACTATTTTAATCAAATGAAAGAATCAAAATACAAATAGAGGTGGAAAAAGACACAAAATATAAATAACCAAAAGTAAAGTGACAGATATAAATTCAACTACATCAATAACAACATTAAATATTATTTAAACAATCCAAAATCAGAGATTGCCATATTGTATTAAAAAATAAGATTCAATTATATTCTATCTACAGGACATATACTTTATATCTTTCTTTTTTAACTTAAAGATTTTTTTATTTATTCATGAGAGACACAGAGAGAGAGGCAGAGACAGAGGCAGAGGGTAAAGCAGGCTCCATGCAGGAAGCCCAATGTGGGACTTGATCCCAGGACTCTGGGATCATGCCTTGAGCCAAAGGCAGATGCTCAACCGCTGAGCCACCCAGGTGTCGCTATATCTTTCTTTAAATTTTTTATTTAAGTTCAATTTAATGAACATATGCTGTTCTATTAGTTTCAGAGGTAAAATTTAGTTATTCATCAGTTGCACACAACACGCAGAAATCATTACTTCAAGTACCATCCTTAACACCCATCCCTCAATTGCCACATAGTCCCACTCACCTCCCCTCCAGCAACCCTCAGTTTGTTTCCTATAGTTAAGAGTCTTTTATGCTTTGCCTCCCTTTCTGTTTTCATCTTTTATTTTTCCTTCCCTTCCCCTGTGTTTACCTGTTTTGTTTCTTAAATTCCACATATAAGTGAAATCATATGGTATTTGTCTTTTGCTGAATGACTCATTTAACTTAACATAATACCCTCTAGTTCCATCCACGTTGTTGCAAATGACAAGATTTCATTTTTTAGATGGCCGAGTAATATTCCGTTGCATGCATGTATATATATATATATATATATATATATATATCCTCTTCTTTATCCATTCATCTGTTGTGGCCATGTAGGCTCTTTCCATAATTTAGCTATTGTGGACATTGCTGCTATAAACACTGGGGTGCAGGTGCCACTTCAGGTCACTATATTTGTATCTTTTGGATAAATTCCTATTATATAAATACCCAGCTGCTGGGTTGTAGGGTGACTCTAGTTTTAACATTTTGAGGAAACCCCATACTATTTTTCAGAGTGGCTGCACTAGTTTACATTCCCAAGAACAGTGTAAGAGGCTTTCCCTTTCTCCGAATCCTTGCCAACATTTGTTCTTTCTGGAGTTGTTAATTTTAGTCATTCTGACTGGGGTGAGGTGGTATCTCATTGTGTTTTTGATTTGTATTTCCCTGATGATGAGTGATGTTGAGCATTTTTTTCACGTGTCTGTTGGCTATGTGTATGTCTTCTTTGGAGAAATGTCTGTTCAAGCTTCTGCCCATTTCTTGAGTGGATTTTTTGGACTTTGGGGTGCTGACTTTGACATATATTTTAGATTGAAAACTATAAATTGTTTGAAATTAAAAGAAAGGAAAAATACATATTGTGCAAACAGCAAATATAAGAAGTTGGAGTGGCCATACTAATATCAAACAAAATAGATTTAAGAATTAAAAATTTACTAAAGATAAACAGGGACATTGTATAATGATAAAAATGTCAACCCATCACGAAAACATAAAAGTCATAAACAATGTATGTACCTAACAAGAAAGTACCAAAATACATGAAGCAGAATCTGACAGAATTGAAGGGCAAAACAGGTGATTCAACAATAATAGCCGGTGCCTTCAACACTTTCAACAATGACTAAACTTTCAACAATAACTAAAAACAGTAAGGTAGAAGATCAACCAAGACACAGACTTGAAAAAACCTATTAACCAAATAGGCATAACAGACTTAGATAGAACACCCCATCCCAAAATTGCAGAATATATGTTCTTGTCAAATGTACATGGAACATCTCCAGGTTAGATCACATGGTAGGCCATAAAACAAATCTCAATAAACTTAAAGACATAAATCATGCAAATAATCTTCTCTCACTACAGTGGAATAAAATTAGAAATCAGTAATAGAAATTTGGGAAATTCACAAATATGGAAATTAAAGACCACCCTTTTAAATGATACATAGGTCAATGGAGAAATCACAGTGGAAATTACAAAATATTTTGAGGTGTATAAAAATGAAGACATGACATAGCAAACTTATGGGACATAGCTAAAATAATACTTAGAAATTTGTAGATGACTCTATTTAAAAAGAAAAGATCTCAAATCCATAATCTATCTTAAGACACTGGAAAAAGAAAAGCAAACTAAACCTAAAACAAGCAGAAGAAAAGAAATAAGATTAGAATGGATATTACTTGGAATACCTGGGTGGCTTAGCAGTTGAGCCTCTGCCTTGGGCTCAGGGCAGGATACTAGAGTTCTGGGATCCAGTTCCACATCGGGATCCACGCATGGAGCCTGCTTCTCCCTCTGCCTGTGTCTCTGCCTCTCTCTCTCTCTGTGTCTCAAATGAATAAATAAATAAAATCTTTTAAAAAAGGAATGGAGATTATTCAAATATGAATAAAAAATAATAGGGGAAAATGAATAAAACCAAAAGGTGATTATTTGTAGAGATGTACAAAATTGAAAAACTTTTAGCTAGACTGACAAAGCAAAAGAGAGACAATAATCAAATTAGTAGGATCAGGAAAGAAATGGGGGACATCACTACTGACTTTACAGAAATAAAGAATAGAATGTCTAAAGATTAAAAATATGATATCTACAACACAAAGAATAGTGAATGGGATTAACAATAGATACTGAAGGAAAAGATCAGTAAACTTGAAGACTAAGCAATAGAAATCATCCCAAATGAAGCACCAATAGCAAAATGAGTAAAAAATTTTAAAATAAACAAGTAATTAGACTCTCAGAAACAAAAAATAGCCAAACTCTTTCAATTTATTAAAAATGATAAGCCTGAAAATTCAAGAAGGTCAACAAATCTCAAGCAAGATAAACACAAAGATAACCACACTAAGTCCCCATAATCTGATTCCATTAAACTGGTCATAAAGAAAAAATGCAAAAAGAATTGAAATTAAGGCATATTATATACAGGAACAAAAGTAAGAATGATCATAAACATCTCATCAGAAACTACACTATTTACAAGGCAGTGGAGTGACATCTCCAAAGTGATGAAAGAAAAATCTGTCAACCTGGAATTTTTTTACCCAGTGAAGTTGTCTTTCAAAATTGAGTACTTAATAAAGAGATTTTCAGGCAACAAAAGCTGAGAGAATTAATCAACAGCAGAACTACACTATAAAAAAAATTAAATGAAGCTCTTCAAGCAGAAGAAAAATTATTCCAGAAGTAAGCTTAGATTTATATAAAGGAATACAAGGTGCCATAAATGCTAAAGATAATACCTTTGTCATTTAAAAAATATCCTTAAAAGATAAATTACTGTTAAAATAAAATAATAATCCATTGTGGGGTTTATAGTATGTATAAAAGTAAAATGTATTTATGGCAACAATAGCACAAAGGATGGAAAAGGCAAAACTAAGGTACATCTTTATATGGTTCTTACACTGTAAGTAAAATAGTGTAATATTACTTTAAGAGTGGTTAAAATAAGAACAACGTAATGCAACCACTAAAAACAAAGGGGTATAGCTAATAAGCCAATAGTGGAGATAAAGTGAAAACATTAAAACAATTCAATTACTCTAGAAGCAACCTAGAGAGGAAAAAAAAAACACTGAAGAGCAAATAGAACAAATAGAATCCAAATACCAAAATGGTAGATTCAAACCCAAACAAACATAGCCATAATTACATTAAATGAAAATCATATAAATATTCCAATTGAAAGCCATATATTGCCAGATTGGATTTAAAAAGCACAAGCAAGGGATCCCTGAGTGGCGCAGCGGTTTGGCGCCTGCCTTTGGCCCAGGGCGCGATCCTGGAGACCCGGGATCGAATCCCACGTCGGGCTCCCGGTGCATGGAGCCTGCTTCTCCCTCTGCCTCTCTCTCTCTCTCTCTCTCTCTGTGACTATCATAAAGAAATAAAAATTAAAAAAAAAAAAAAAAAAGCACAAGCAAACTGTTCATTGTCTATAAGAAACCTACTTAAAGTATAAATATATAGATACTTTCCAAGTGAAAGGACAAATTTCAGTTCTGACCAAAATAGAATAAGCCAACTATAGTCTCTCTCTTCTTCTGAAAAATAACTAAAAATGATATAATTCTATTGAGTTTTATTTTCTCTAGCAGCTCAACCCAGTCAAGGAGTTGTTTGGCAGTGATGGCTGGGTAAGCAACCAAATATCCAAAGGATACTCTGTCTTTCTGGCCAGAGGAACCAAGAAAGGGGGCATCTTGGCCTGAAGAGTGGGCTTGTAAAGGAAATTCTATATAGGAGAGAGCTACAGAAAAGGATCTCCTAATTCTGTTGAATGGAACCACACAAGTCCTGTGCTCATTGTGAAACTCTACAGGTACAGGAAAGACTCAAAAGATCATACTAAAAGGCATGAGGAATGAACTAAGATTTAAACTACCCCCCAAAAGCAGCTGGGTGACTCAGTCAGTTGAGCATCCCACTCTTGGTTTCAGCTCAGGTCATGATCTCAGGTTCCTGAGTTCAAGCCCTGCATCAGATTTCTTGCTCAGTGCAGGGAGTCTGCTTGAGATTCATATTCTCTCTCTCTCCCCCCACTTTCTTCCCTCCCTCCCTGCTTGTCCCTCTGTTCTTCTTCCAGCTCATGCACTCTCTCTTTCTGTCTCTAAGATAAATAAATCTTTAAAAAAAATAAATAAACTACCACCCAACACTCAAAAACCTAAGTGGCAAATGCACAGAACAGAAATAAAATAGCAAACCAATGACTTAGAACTGAACTAAAACTAGAATTTCCATCCACAGAAAGCAAGATTAAACATGTGGTCTGACCCTAACTGGCTATCTTCTAAAAAAATTATCTAGAGGATTATAGTTTGACATACGGTTTACTTACATAATTTTCACAATACCAAGGATGCAATCCAAAATTATTCAACATACAAAGAACCAAGAAAATGTGACCAATTCTCAAGGTAAAACCAATCAACAGATGCCATACCCTATATGATCTAGATGTTGGAATTATCAAAGACATGAAAGCAGTTTGTGGCAAATAGATCCTAAGAAGACCTCCTAATGATTTCTTGCTTCCTGGTAGACACAGCTTTATGTAATCCTCTCCCCGTGAGTGCAAGCAGGACCGAGGACTTGCTTCTAAGCAAAAGAATATAATATAATATATCACTCCCTTAATTAGATTACATTACATAATAAATTGATGAGATATCACTTCAGCGATTATGTCCTCTTATATAAGACTCTGTCTTAGCAGACTACAAAGATTCTTTGCTGGCCTTGGAGATGCAAGATGCTATAATGTAAGCTACCTGTGGACAGGGTCATGTGAGAGGGGAACTATAGGCTGCAAGGAGTGAATTCTGCCAACAACCATGTAAGCTTGGAAGAGGAACCAAAGCTCCAGATGAAAATATAGATCAGGTGATGCTTTGATTACAGCCTTGTGAGCCACTGAGAAACTAGGCCATGTCCAGGCTCCTGACCCACAAAAATTGAGAGATAACAAATGTGTGTTGTTTTAAGCTGCTAAGAACATGGAAATTTGTTATGCAGCAATAGAAAATGAATATTCAGCTACTACAATTATGCTCCATGAAGTAAGGTAAACACACTTTAAATGAATGGAAAGATAGTCATTTCAGTAGAAAAAAAAATGAAACTATAAAAACAAAAATGTAAATTTTAGAAATAAATAAAAATCTCAAATTTCTTTTAAAAACATGACTTTATGGGTTCATAGTGTAATATAAATGACAGAACAGAGAGTCAGTAAAATTTAAGAGAGATCAACAGAAATGATCAAGAGTTAACAGAGGAAAAATATTGAAAAAAATTAACAAATGCTCACATACTTGTGAAACAACATCAAAAATTCTAACTTTGTCATTAAAATTGCAGAAGAGAAAGAAATGGGTAAATAAAATATATGAGAGAAATAATGATTAAAAACGTCCAAAATTTTGGCAAAAAGACAGGCTTATAAGATCACCAAACATAATAAACTCAAAGAAAACTATGCCTAGGTATATCATAACTTAAGTGCTGAAAACCAAAGATTTTTTTAAATCTTTGAAAACAGTTTTTTTTTTAATTAAACATTATATATAGGGGAACAAAGATTCAAAGAACCATGGATTTCTCAAACAAAAACAAAACAAAAAAAAAACCACGAGGGTCAGAGAACATCAAAAAAGCAAATGTAAAATGCTAAACAAATAGAACTATAGGGATGCCTGGGTGGCTCAGCGGTTTAGTGCCTGCCTTCTGCCCAGGACATGATCCTGGGGTCCTGGGATCAAATCCAACGTCGGGCTCCCTGCAAGGAGCCTGCTTCTCCCTCTGCCTGTGTCTCTGCCTCTGTGTCTCTCATGAATAAATGGATAAAATCTTAAAAAAATAAAAACAAATAAAACTATAAACCAAGACTTCTATATATACCAAAATAATCTTCAGATATAAAGGTGAAATAAAAATATTTTCAGATGATGGAAAACTATAAAAATTCATTGCCAGCTCATCTTCTCTAAAGGAAATTCTTCTAAGTGAAGCGAAATGATATAACACAAAACTTAAAACTTTAAGAATGGTAGAAAAGTGAAAAATTGTATATATCTGGTAAATATTAAAAATTTACTCAAGTTCTGTAAAATCTGTATGATTACTGGAAGCAAAACTCATGTTATGTGGAATTTTCAATGTATGTAGATTTAACACATGTCAGTGATATAAGTGGAGCAGGGTAAGTAGATCCATAGAATTGTAAGGTGTCTATATTGTGCTTGATGTAGTACAATATTAACTCAAAGTAGACAATGCTATGTGACTTGCCATCCATAAAGCAAGGACCAAAATACAAATATGAGATATAGCAAAACACCTATAGATAAATTAAAATGAACCACTGAAAACATTAATATTCCAAAAGAAAGCAAGAATAGAAAACAAAATAAGAGGTCAGAAAACAAATAATAAAATGTTAGAATATAATCCAGCCTTATCAATAATTACACTGAGGGGATCCCTGGGTGGCTCAGCAGCTTAGCACCTGCCTTTGGCCCGGGGCACGATACTGGAGTCCCGGGTTCGAGTCTCACGTCAGGCTCCCGGCATGGAGCCTGCTTCTCCCTCCTCCTGTGTCTCTGCCTGCCCCCCCCTTTGTCTATCATAAATAAATAAATAAATCTTTTAAAATAAATAATTACACTGAAAGTAAATTGTCAAAATATACTTGATAAAAGATTGTCAAACTGTTTTATTTTTTTTAAGATTTTATATATTTATTCATGACAGACACACACACACACACACACACACACACACACACACAGGCAGAGGGAAAAGCAGGCTCCATGCAGGGAGCCTGATGTGGGACTCAATTCCGGGTCTCCAGGATCACACCTCAGGCTGAAGGCAGCGCTAAACCACTGGGCCACCAGGGGCTTCCCTGTCAAACTATTTTAAAAGAACTTTACATGATGGGTAATAACTGAGAGCTTCTCCACTAAGGTCTAGAACATGAGAGGGATGTCCACTATCACCACTGTTGTTCAACATAGTACTAGACATCCTAGCCTCAGCAATCAGACAATAAGAAGAAATAAGAGGCATCTGAATTGGCAAAGAAGTCAAACTCTCACTCATAACAGATGACATGATACTCCACGTGGAAAACCCAAAAGACTCTATCCCCAAATTGCTGGAACTTATACAGGAATTGGGCAAAGTGGCAGGATATAAAATCAATGCACAGAAATCAGCTGCATTTCTATATACTAATGATGAGACAGAAGAAAGAGAAATTAAGGAGTTGATCCCACTAACAATAAGATATGTAGGAATAAACCTAAACAAAGAAGCAAAGGATCTGTTCTCAGACAGCTATAGAAAGAAATTGAGGAAGACACAAAGAAATGGAAAAACGCTCCATGCTCATGGGTTGGAAGAACAAATATTATTTAAAATATCTATGCTACCTAGGCCAGTCTCTAAAAATACCCTCAACTTTTCTCACAGAGCTGGGACAAATAATCCTAAAAATGTGTATGGAACAAGAAAAGACCCCAAATATTCAAAGGAATATTGAAAGAGAAAACCAAAACTGGTGGCATCACAATCCTGGACCTCAAGCTCTATTACAAAGCTGTAATCATCAAGAAAGTAACATATTGGCACCAAAACAGACACATAGATCAATGGAACAGAATAGAGAACACAGAATGGACCCTCAACTCTATGGACAACTCATCTTTGATGAAGCAGTAAAGAATAGCCAATGAAAAAAGACAGTCTCTTTAACAAATAATGTTGGGAAAGCTGGACAGCCACATTCAGAAGAATGAAACTGGACGTTTTCTTACACCATACACAAAGTTAAACTCAAAATAGAGGAAAAACCTAGATGTAAGATAGGAATCCATCAAGATCCTGGAGGAGAACACAGGCAGCAACCTGTATGACCTTGGCCACAGAACTTCTTGCTAGACACATCTCCGAAGACAAGAGAAACAAAAGTAGAAATGAAGTATTGAGACTTCATCAAGATAAGGTTTTGCATAGCAAAGGAAACAGACAAAACCAAAAGAAAACCTAGAAATTGGCAGAAGATATTTGCAAACAACATATCCGATAAAGGGCTAGTATGCAAGATCTATAAAGAACTTATCAAACTTAACACCCAAAGAACAAATAATCCAAACAAGAAATGGGCAGAATTTATGAACAGATATTTCTCCAAAGAAGACCTCCAAATCCAACAGACACATGAAAAAATGTTCCACAACACTTGGCATCAGGGAAATACAAATCAAAATGACAATGAGATACCACCCCACACCAGTCTAAATGGCTAAAATTAACATCAGGAAATGACAGATGCTGGCAAGAATGTGGAGAAAGGGGAACCCCCTCACACTGCTGGTGGGAATGCAAGCTGGTAGAACCACTCTGGAAAACAGTATGGAGGTTTCTAAGAAAGTTGAAAATAGGGCTACCCTATGACCCAGCAATTGCACTACTAGAGATTTACTCCAAAGATACAAATGTGATCCAAACAGGCACTTGCACCCCAATGTTTATAGCAGCTATGTCCACAATAGTCACTCTATGGAAAGAGCCCAGATGTCCACTGATAAATGAATGGATAAAGAAGATGTGGTATGAGTGTGCGTGTGTGCACAATGGAATACTACTCAGCCAACAAAAATGAAATCTTGCTATTTGGAATAACATGGATGAAACCATAGGGTATTATCCAAAGCGAAATAAGGCAATCAGAGAAAGACCATTATCATACGATTTTACTCATATGTGGAATTTAAGAAACAAAACAAAGGATCATAGGGGAAGAATGGAAAAAATAAAAAGACAAAATGAGAAAGGGAGACAAAACATAGGAGATTCTTAAACAAACTGAGGGTTGCTGAAGGAGAGTGGGTGGGGGTATTGGGTAACTGGGTGATGGACATTAAGCAGAGCATGTGATGTAACGAGCATTGTATATTATATAAGACTGATACATCACTGACCTCTACCTCTGAGACTAATTGAATTTAAATTAAAATAAAAATACAAGAACTCTACATGTTCTTGTCTACAAGAAATCCACTTTAAATATAAAGACATATAATTCAAATACAGCTGAAGTAGCTATACTAAAAGAAGACAAAGTAGATTTCAGAACAAGGAATATTACCAGGGATAAATAGGGACAAAGCACAATGATAAAAGGATCAATTCACACAAAAAAGTCGTAATAATCCTGGATGTGCATGCTGCTAACAGCAGATCTTCAGGGTACATGAAGCAAAAAGTGATAAAACTGAAAAGGAGAAATAGGAAAATCAATAACTATAGTTGGAGAATTTAATACTCTTTCATTGGCAATCAATAAAACAAGCAGATAGAAAATCGGTAAGGAAATAGAACTGCACAATTCTATTAACCAACTCTACCTAATTGACATTTATAGAACACTCCACCCAGCAAGAGCAAAATACATAGTCTTTACAATTGCACAAGTAATATTTACTGAGTCAGACCATATTCTGGTCCATAAAACAAACTTCAAAAAGGTTTTTAAGTTGTAGTTTAAAAAAAAAAAACCCACATAGAATGGGACCTAGATAGCTTCACAGTCAGCTGATCATGCTGTGCTGGAAATAGCAGGTCAGTGCAGATGAAGCTCTGTAGTGAGGGGTATATGTAGTCAAAATGAAGGCAAGACAGGAGATCACATATGAGGAAAAGGTGAGCACCTGGATTTGATTTCTTTTAAATTACTTTTTATTCTCACATTCATATAAATGCACAAAGACTTGAACAGGCATTCTCCTTATATTTGAGTATTTTCCATTTTTAACGCTGTCTTTTTGCTTAATAGTAAATATTTGCTTCCCTAAATGGCTCCCAAATTGTAGGGAATCTTCCCATGTTTCTTTTTTTGTTAAGTTTTTATTTAAATTCCAGTTAGTTAACACACAGTATATTAGTTTCAGGTGTACAATAGAGTGATTCAATGTTTACATTCAATACCCAGGGCTCATCAAGACACATGCCTTGTTAATCGCCATCACCTATTTAATCCATTCCCCAGCCACCTCTCCTTTGTAACCATCAAGTTTTTTATTGTGTAAGTTTCTTGGTTTGCCCCTCTTTTTTTTTCCCTATGATTGTTTTCTTTCTTAAATTCCACAGATGAAGGTATATGATATTTGTCTTTCTCTGATTTATTTCACTTAGCATAACTCTCTAGCCCCATCAATGTCATTGCAAATAACAAGATTTCATTCTTTTCTGTGGCTGAGTAATAGTCTAGTGTGTGTGTACACGCATGTGCGTGTGTGTGTGTGTACATATATAAACCAACATCTTCTTTATCCATTCATCAGTCCATGGACATTAGGGTTGTTTCCATAATTTGGCTATTTTTATTTTTATTTTATTTTTTTATAATTTGGCTATTTTTAAAGTTTAATTATTTAAAACGACAAGCACATAAAACCCCCACATAACAAAAAATTTACCATCTTAATCATTTCTAAGGGTACAGTTCAGTAGTGTTGTATATTCACATTGTAGAGCAATGGTTCTCCAGCTTTTTATCTTGCAAATCCAAAACTCTATACCCACTATATCCATTAAACAACTCCTCCTTTCCACCTTTCCCTGTGGCCCCTGGTAATCACTATTCTATTTTTTGTTTTTATAAATTTGACTACTGTAGATACCTCATATGAGTGGGATCATACAGTGTTTGTCTTTCTATGACTGGCTATTCTACTTACCATAATGTCCTTAAGGTCCATCTATGTTGTAGCATGTGACAGCAGGATTTCTTTGCCTTTTTTCTTTTGTAAGATGATGACTCAGCTAAATGGAACTAAATTACATGCTCCAAATTCAAAATGTATTTGAGCAATAGGTCCAAAGAACTGAGATAAAGTGTAACAATGAATGTTAATATGCATGCACAATTACTTTTCAACAGTAATATCACCAACACCACTATCAATAATTATAACAAGAGCTGCCTTTATTGGACACTTACTGTGTATCAGATTATATGCTTGTAATTTTATATGCTTCAGTTTGCTCAATTCTCTCAACAGTTCTATAAAATAGGTACTCTGTTTTATAAACATGGAAACCAAACTTAGTGAATAATATCTTCGATATACTATAAATGGTAAATATCTGTACTGAGACTCAAATCTAGCTAGTATGCTTCCCAGCCTAATTTTTGTATGCTACTGCTTCTTAGAAAATCAGTTGAACAAATATATCTAATATGGTGAAATCCTCAGGTAACTAATCATATCTCTGAAACTTTGATTTCACCATATTTAAATATAAGCATGGGGACTACAAAACCAACACAATGTTAGGTACCACAGGGTCTTTCTTACTTTTTAAGGCTGGATAATACTCCATTGTATGTATATACCACATTTTGTTTATCTATAACTGTAAATGGACACTTGGGCTGCTTCTACCTTTTGGCTATTGTAAATACTGCAGTTATGAATATGGATGTGCATATAGCTCTTTAAGACTTTCGATTCTTTTGGTTATATATCCAGAAGTGGAATTGGTATATCATATGGTATTTCTATTTTTTAATTTTTTAAGAAAACCTCATACTAATTTCCATAGTGGTTGCACTATTGTACAATACCACCAACACTACACAAGACTTCCAATCTCTTTACATCTTCACCAATACTAAATATTTTTATTTTTGATAGTAGCCACCCTACTAGGTGTAATAAAAAGTTTTTCCAGGAACTGAAACCATACAAAGTATGTTCACTAACCACGGTGGAATTAAACCAGAAATAACATAAAATTATGCAAAAAAATCCTCCAACTATCTGGAAATTAAATGATATGTATCTAAATAACCTATAAGTCACAGGTGAATTCTCAAGGAAAGTGTAAAATATTTTGAACTTAATGAATATGCAAATTGAAGGTATTGAAATTTCTGGGATATAGTTAGAGCAGTGTGAACAAGGAAAATAACACTATTAAATGCTTACATTAGAAGAGTAGAAAGGACTGTAATCTAACCTCTAAAATTAAAACACTAAAGAAAGCAAATTATTATTATTATTTTTTTTTTAAATTTTTATTTATTTATGATAGTCACAGAGAGAGAGGCAGAGACACAGGCAGAGGGAGAAGCAGTCTCCATGCACCGGGAGCCCGATGTGGGATTCGATCCTGGGTCTCCAGGATCGCGCCCTGTGCCAAAGGCAGGCACCAAACCGCTGCGCCACCCAGGGATCCCAAGAAAGCAAATTAAACTCAAAGCAAGAAGGAAGGATATAGACAGTAGCAGAAATTGATGAAATTGTCTGTTATTTTTGTTTTTAATCAAAATCCAGTCCTTTGAAAAGATTGATACAATTAATAAACCTACACAGACAGGCTAACCAAGAAAATAGGATAGAAGACACAAATTACCAATATCAGAAATAAAAAAGGGGGCATCACTACTGACCCTCACAAACATTAAAAAGATAAAAAGGTAAGACTACAAATAACTCTATGCCTATGGAGTTTGACAACTTAGACAAAATAGACCAATTCCTAAGAAAAACCCAGAAACTATTAAAGTTCACTGAAGAAGAAATAGATAACCTAAATAGTCACATATCTATTTTTTTTTTAAGTTTGTCGTTTAAAACCGTTTAACAAAAAAAAACTTTAAGCCCAGATGGCTTTACTGGTGACTTCTAACAAACATCTAAGGAAGAAATAATACCAATTTCACACAAATATCCAGGAAATAAAAGATAAAATGTCCCAACTCATTTCATATGAAAATAGTATTATCTTGATACCAAAGCCAAACAAAACATTACAAGGAAACTACAGACCAATATCACCTATGAACGGAGATGCAAAAACCTTCAATAAAGTATTCAAAAATTAATCAATGGAATTCACCATATAAACAGAATAAAGAAAAAGCAGATGATCATCTCCACAGGGACAAAAAAAGCATTTGATAAATTTTAGCATCTATTCTTGATAAAAACATTAAACAAACTAGTGTTAAAAAGGAGACAGCAGGCCCTAAATAGAGACAGTTATGCTAAACCCCACCAAGACTTAATGCCTAACCTAATTGCAGCTTCAGTTTCTCCTAGAAATATAACCTTGACCAGCTAACCTGGAATTTCCTGGTCAGCACTAAGAGGTAACCACTGGTAGGATTCTCCTTAGGGAGGGTTACCTTGCCTAAAACAATATTCTTGGCTAATAATTTCTTTTTCTCTGTTCCCTCTCTGTCTTTAATTTTTTTTCATTTTCTGCAACTCGATAGAGCGCCTTTTTTATTTGATAGACGTGATGCTGTCCAATTAATGAATTGTTGGAATGGAGCCAATTTGATCTTTAAATTTATTCAGTTGAATTTTTGCTATTTACCAATAAGAATAGAAAACAGTTTCGTCCATCTAATAGAGCATCTACGAAAACGCTAGAGCTAACAATATACCTTTTTTAAAAGATTTGTTTGAGAGAGAGAGAGAGAGAGAGAGAGAGAGAATGAGTGGGAGAGGCAGAGGGACAGGGAGAAGGAATCTCAAGCAGACTCCATGCTGAAGGTGGAGGCTGATACAGGGCTTAAGATCATGACCTCAATGAAAACCAAGAGTCTGACACCTTACCAAATGCACCACCTAGGTGCCCCAAAAGCTAACAAGATAATTAATACTGAGAAAGTTAATAAATCCCCCTTAAGATCAAGAAGAAAATAAGGATGTGCATTCTTATCACTCCTATTCAACAGCTACAGAGCAGTGCTTAGGGGAAATTTATATCATTAAATGCTTACATTAGAAAACACAAAAGATCTTTTTTTTTAACACAAAAGATCTTAATTGAATAGTCTAAGCTTTCACTTTAATAAAACTAGACAAGGGATCCCTGGGTGGCGCAGTGGTTTGGCGCCTGCCTTTGGCCCAGGGCGCGATCCTGGAGACCCGGGATCGAATCCCACATCGGGCTCCCGGTGCATGGAGCCTGCTTCTCCCTCTGCCTGTGTCTCTGCCTCTCTCTCTCTCTGTGACTATCATAAATAAATAAAAATAAAAAAAAAATAAAAATAAAAAAAAATAAAACTAGACAAAAAATAGCAAATGAAGTTCAAAGTAAGTAAAATGAAAAATAAAGAAAAGAAATCATTTTTAAAATATTACTTGACACACAATGTTACATTACTGTCAGGAGTGTACAGCATAGTGATTACACAAGTCTATACATTATGCTATGCTGACCAAAAGTATAGCTACCATTTGTTACCTTACAACACTATTACAATACCATTGACTATATTCCATATGCTATACATTTTAATACAAAGACTTATTCATCCTATAACTAGAAGCCTCTATCTCACACTCCTCTTCAACCATTTTCCCATCTTCCAGTCTCCCCTCCTCTGGCAACCATCAGCATGATTTCTGTATTTATGCTTTGTTTCTGCTTTTTGTTTCTCTGTTCACTTGTTTTGTTTTTTGGATTCCACATATAAGTGAAAACCATATAGCATTTGTCTTTCCCTGTCTCATATTTCACTAAGCATAAATCCTCTAGGTCTTTTCATATTGCTGCAAATGGCAAGATCTCATTCATTTTTAAGAGGGAATAACAGTCCATTGTATACATAGATCACATCTTCTTTTTCTCCACTTACTTATTACATTTGGACTTTTAAGAAACATATAACAACAGAGGTGCTGGGGTATCTTGGTTGGTTGAGCATCTGACTCGGTTTCAACTCTGGTCATGATCACATGGGTCGTGGATGGAGCCCTGTGTCAGGATCAGTGCTTGGTGAGGAGTCTGCTTGAGATTCTCTTCCTCTGCCCTCCCCCAACTCAATGCTCTAATAAAAATAAATAAATCTTTTTAAAAAAACATATAACATCAGATAGACTATTATTATAGTGGAAAAATCTATTCTAGTTTTTGGGAAGCATATGTGTGACAAACTATCTTGCTTCTAGTCTCCAAGACTTTACTAAGAGTTTATCAAAAAGTAGGCTCTGATCTATGGTATCCTGAGCCTAGAGGTTTTGGATGGTTTGATTACTGTAGAACAATTTAAAGTGGATGAACTTAACTCCCAGCTGTTTTCTTTCTGGAATGAACTAATCATTTTAAAGTTACATAGTCCACTGCAAAAAAACTCAATTCCTTAAGCTTTGTGATCTATTCAGTCTCTGGAAAACATAGTAAAAAAAGTAATTTTCTGTGCAATAAGGATGAACTTATTAGTATATGCCAAATATTATTTTTTAGAGTGACATCATATTCCTTATTTATTTAAAGTAACACTACAAAAGCATGCCAGTCCTTTATCAACACATTTTGTGGAGGTGGAGAAAAATCAGGGCCATTCCACCTCAAGATCAGCATTAGCACAAGTACAGCCATCCCAGACCCCTGTGAATAAGAGCTGAAATTTACATTACTTCAGTTACAGGAAGAAAACAGCATACAGCTTAACATCCTAGAAAATAAGAAGAGAGCCCAAGCCAAGGGCAGGAAGCCCCTATTAGAATAAGAACAGAGACCAAGCCAAGGGCAGGAAGCCCCTATTAGAATAAAAACAGAGCTCAATGCCCTTGAAAGCCCCATATCAAAATGTAAACAGAACTTGAGATATTCCTCCACCCCTTCTGAAAATCCCCTAGACCAGCCTATAAAAAACCCAGCTGTAACCCACTTTCGGGGTCCAAGTCCCTGCTCAGCTGTGTCGGGTATACTTGGACCCAAGCTCGAGCATGTAAATAAACCCTCCTGTGTTTGCATCAGTGTCATCTCCATGGTGGTTTCTCAGATTCACAATCTTAGGCACAAAAATTTTGGCTTAATTACTTATACATAAGCCTTTTCTCTGGCTTAAAACTTCAGTAAGAGTAAACACATCAAGACCACAATACTATCTATTTTAGATATGCAATCAATTTATTTAACTTTCTAATTTATGTACCTAGAATTATGGATAAATAGCTAATTTTGAGGTGTATGTGTATGCACATATATATTAAGTCTAGAGTTGGAAGAAGACTGGGTAGAAGCACAAAGTTTTGTGGTTGAAATATATGCAGGATTCTACAGGACAAAGTAAAAATGTGAATCACTGCAACACTATTTACAACAGCTAAGATGTGAAAACCACCATAAATGTCCATTGACAGATGAATGGACAAAGAAAAGGTAGTATATAAACACAATGGAATATTATTTAGCTTGTTAAAAAGGAGGAATTTCTACAATATTTAAAACATGAAAAACATTGAGGACATTATGCTAGGTGAAAGAAGCCAGGCACAAAAAGACAAATACTGCGTAATTCCAATACTGTATATAAGGTGTCAACTCATAGAAACAAAGAATACTACGGTGATTGCTAAGGGCTGGGGAGAAGGAGACTAAATATAAATTATAACAAAAAGCAGTACACATAATGTGTATGTTCCATGTTCACTTTAATGACTACTTCATAAGGTAGTAACTACTCTTAACTATGGAGACTACTTCTGAATCATTCTGATCCACGCAGAGCTGTAGTCAATTCCTTAACACAACTCTTTATATTTGACATTGATTAAAAATTAAAACGGGTAAGAGGGTCCCCCTTTTGTTGCATCCTCGCCAACATTTGTTTCCTGTCTTGTTAATTTTAGCCATTCTGACTGGTGTAAGGTGGTATCTCATTGAGGTTTTGAGGTTTTGATTTGTATTTCCCTGATGCCAAGTGATGTGAAACATTTTTTCATGTTGGCCATTGGGATGACTTCTCTAGAGAAATTTCTGTTCATGTCTTCTGCCATTTGTTGTTCGGGTTATTTGTTCTTTGGGTGTTGAGTTTGATAAGTTTTTTTACAGATCTTGCATACTAGTCCTTTATCTGATGTCACTTGCAAATATCATCTCCCAGTATGTAGATTGCATTTTAGTTTTGTCAATTGTTTCCTTTGCTATGCAAAACCTTTTTATCTTAATTAAGTCCCAGTACTTCATTTTTGCTTTTGTTTTCCTTGCCTTTAAAGGTGTGTCTAAAAAAATAAAAAAATAAAAAAATAAAGGTGTGTCTATGATACTCTACATAGAAAACCCAAAAGACTCCACCCCAAGATTGCTAGAACTCATACAGCAATTCGGTAGCGTGGCAGGATACAAAATCAATGCCCAGAAATCAGTGGCATTTCTATACACTAACAATGAGACTGAAAAGAGAAATTAAGGAGTCAATCCCATTTACAATTGCACCCAAAAGCAGAAGATACCTAGGAATAAACATAACCAAAGAGGTAAAGAATCTATACCCTAAAAAATATAGAACACTTCTGAAAGAAATTGAGGAAGACACAAAGAGATGGAAAAATAATCCATGCTCATGGATTGGAAGGATTAATATTGTGAAAATGTCCATGTTACCCAGGGCAGTTTACACATTTAATGCAATCCCTATCAAAATACCATGGACTTTCTTCAGAGAGTTGGAACAAATTATTTTAAGATTTGTATGGAATCAGAAAAGACCCTGAATACCAGGGGAATTTTAAAAAAGAAAACCAGAGCTGAGGCATCACAATGCCAGATTTCAGATTTCAGACCACAAAGCTGTGGTCTTCAAGACAGTGTGGTACTGGCACAAAAACTGACAGATAGATCGATGGAACAGAATAGAGAATCCAGAAGAGGACCATCAACTTTATGGTCAACTAATATTCAACAAAGCAGGAAAGACTATCCACTAGAAAAAAGTCTCTTCAATAAATGGTGCTGGGAAAATTAGACATCCACATGCAGAAGAATGAAACTAGACCACTCTCTTGCACCATACACAAAGATAAACTCAAAATGGATGAAAGATTTTTTTTTTAAGATTTAATGAGACACCACCTCACACCAGTGAGAATGGGGCAAATTAACAAGGCAGGAAACAACAAATGTTGGAGAGGATGCGGAGAAAAGGGAACCCTCTTACACTGTTGGTGGGAATGTGAACTGGTGCAGCCACTCTGGAAAACTGTGTGGAGGTTCCTCAAACAGTTAAAAATATACCTGCCCTACGACCCAGCAATTGCACTGTTGGGGATTTACCCCAAAGATACAAATGCAATGAAACGCCGGGACACCTGCACCCCGATGTTTCTAGCAGCAATGGCCACGATAGCCAAACTGTGGAAGGAGCCTCGGTGTCCAACGAAAGATGAATGGATCAAGAAGATGTGGTTTATGTATACAATGGAATATTACTCAGCTATTAGAAATGACAAATACCCACCATTTGCTTCAACGTGGATGGAACTGGAGGGTATTATGCTGAGTGAAGTAAGTCAGTCGGAGAAGGACAAACATTATATGTTCTCATTCATTTGGGGAATATAAATAATAGTGAAAGGGAAAATAAGGGAAGGTAGAAGAAATGTGTGGGAAATATCAGAAAGGGAGACAGAACGTAAAGACTGCTAACTCTGGGAAACGAACTAGGGGTGGTAGAAGGGGAGGAGGGCGGGGGGTGGGAGTGAATGGGTGACGGGCACTGGGTGTTATTCTGTATGTTAGTAAATTGAACACCAATAAAAAAAATAAATAAATAAAAAATAAAAAATAAAAAAAGATTTAATTTATTTATTCATAAGAGACCCAGAGAGAGGCGGGGGGGAGGGGGGGACGGCAGACACACAACCAGAGGGAGAAGCAGGCTCTATGCTGGGAGCCTGACACAGAACTTGATCCCGGGTCTCCAGGATCACACCCTGGGCTGCAGGTGGCTCTAAACCACTGCACCACCAGGGCTGCCCTGGATGAAAGATCTTAATGTGAGACAAGATTCCATCAAAATCCTAAAGAAGAACACAGGCAACACCCTTTTTGAACTTGGCCACAGCAACTTCTTGCAAGATTCATCCATGAAGGCAAGAGAAACAAAAGCAAAAATGAACTATTGGGACTTCATCAAGATAAGAAGCTTTTGCACACCAAAGGATACCATCAACAAAACTCAAAGACAAGCTACAGAATGGGAGAAGATATTTGCAAATGACCTATCAGATAAAGGGTTAGTTTCCAAGATCTATAAAGAACTTCTTAAACTCAACAGCAAAGAAACAAACAATCCAATCATGAAATGGGCAAAAGACATGAACAGAAATCTCAGAAAGGAAGACACAGACATGGCCAACAAGCACATGAGGAAAGGCTCCGCATCACTTGCCATCAGGGAAATACAAATCAAAACCACAATGAGATACCACCTCACACCAGTGAGAATGGGGAAAATTAACAAGGCAGGAAACTACAAATGTTGGAGAGGATGTGGAGAAAGGGGAACCCTCTTGCACTGTTGCTGGGAATGTGAACTGGTGCAGCCACTCTGGAAAACTGTGTGGAGGTTCCTCAAAGAATTAAAAATAGATCTGCCCTACGACCCAGCAATTGCACTGTTGGGGATTTACCCCAAAGATACGGATGCAATGAAACGCCGGGACACCTGGACCCCGATCTTACAGCAGCAATGTCCACAATAGCCAAACTATGGAAGGAGCCTCGGTGTCCATCGAAAGATGAATGGATAAAGAAGATGTGGTCTATGTATACAATGGTATATTACTCAGCGATTAGAAATGACAAATACCCACCATTTGCTTCGACGTGGATGGAACAAGAGGGTATTATGCTGAGTGAAGTTAAGTCAATCGGAGAAGGACAAACATTATATGTTCTCATTCATTTGGGGAATATAAAAAATAGTGAAAGGGAATAAAGGGGAAAGGAGAAAAAAATGAGTGGGAAATATCAGAAAGGGAGACAGAACATGAGAGACTCCTAACTCTGGGAAACGAACTAGGGATGTTGGAAGGGGAGGTGGGCGGGGGGTGGGGGTGACTGGGTGACGGGCACTGAGGTGGGCACTTGATGGGATGAGCACTGGGTGTTATTCTATATATTGGCAAATTGAACACCAATAAAAAATAAATTTAAAAAAATTTTAAAAAGGTGTGTCTAGCAAGACATTGCTTTGGCTGAGGTCATAGAGTTTGCTGCCTATGTTCTCCTCTAGGATTTTGATGGATTCCTGTCTCACATTTAGGTCTTTCATCCATTTTGAGTTTATCTTTGTGTATGGTGTAAGAAAATGGTCCAGTTTCATTCTTCTGCATGTGGCTGTCCAATTTTCCCAGCACCATTTATTGAAGAAATTGTCCCAATGTTCATAGCAGCAATGTCCAAAATAGTCCAACTGTGGAAAGAAGCAAGATATCCATCGACAGATGAATAAAGAAGATGTGGCATGCATACACACACATACATACACACACACACAATGGAATATTAGCCATCAGAAAGGACGAATACCATTTACAGCGATATGGATTAAACTGAAGGGTATTATGTTGAGTGAAATAAGTCAATCAGTGAAAGATAATTATCATATGGTTTCACTTACATGTGAAATATAAGAAACAGTGCAGAGGATCATATGGTAACTGAAGGAAAACTGAATGGGAAGTCATCAGAGAGGGAGAAAAACCATGAGAGACTCTTAACTATAGGACACAAACTGAAAGTTGCTGGAAGGGAGTGGGGAGGGTAATTTGGTGATGGGCATTAAGAAGGGCATGTGGAAAAAAAAAGAAGGGCATGTGATGTGCTGAGCACTGGGTGTTATATATTCAACTGATAAGTTATCGAACAACTACATCTGAAACTAAGTATGTACTATATGTTGGCTAATTGAATTTAAATTAAAAAGGGTAAACTAACAAATACATATTCATACATGATCATGTTTTCAAGAAGCTAGTCTTTGTGGAAGTATACAGGAAAGGGGACTTTCAGTAAGTTGTTGATGGAAACTGGGAGGTTTATGGCTATCGCTTTGGAAAGCACCCCGGTGAGCTGTAGAAAGGCATTTGTAAGAATAGATTGTGCAGCATCAAAGGATAACTCTAAAAGAAGTGGGCATTTTCTAAATTAACTTAAACTCTGTCTTTCAGTAGAAGAGTCCAGGGCCAGATGGCTTCCCAGGGGAATTTTATCAAACGTTTAAAGAAGAAACCATACCTATTCTCCTAAAGCTGTTTGGAAAGATAGAAAGAGATGGAGTACTTCCAAATTCGTTCTATGAGGCCAGCATCACCTTAATTCCAAAACCAGACAAAGACCCCACCAAAAAGGAGAATTACAGACCAATATCCCTGATGAACATGGATGCAAAAATTCTCAACAAGATACTAGCCAATAGGATCCAACAGTACATTAAGAAAATTATTCAGGGATCCCTGGGTGGCGCAGCAGTTAGGCGCCTGCCTTTGGCCCAGGGCGCGATCCTGGAGACCCGGGATCGAATCCCACGTTGGGCTCCCGGTGCATGGAGCCTTCTTCTCCCTCTGCCTGTGTCTCTGCCTCTCTCTCTTTCTGTGTGTGTGACTATCATAAATAAATTTTAAAAATTTAAAAAAAAAGAAAAAAAAAAAGAAAATTATTCACCATGACCAAGTAGGATTTATCCCCGGGACACAAGGCTGGTTCAACACCCGTAAAACAATCAATGTGATTCATCATATCAGCAAGAGAAAAACCAAGAACCATATGATCCTCTCATTAGATGCAGAGAAAGCATTTGACAAAATACAGCATCCATTTCTGATCAAAACTCTTCAGAGTGTAGGGATAGAGGGAACATTCCTCGACATCTTAAAAGCCATCTATGAAAAGCCCACAGCAAATATCATTCTCAATGGGGAAGCACTAGGAGCCTTTCCCCTAAAATCAGGAACAAGACAGGGATGTCCACTCTCACCACTGTTATTCAACATAGTACTGGAAGTCCTAGCCTCAGCAATCAGACAACAAAAATACATTAAAGGCATTCAAATTGGCAAAGAAGAAGTCAAACTCTCCCTCTTCGCCAATGGCATGATACTCTACATGGAAAACCCAAAAGACTCCACCCCAAGATTGCTAGAACTCATACAGCAATTCGGTAGCATGGCAGGATACAAAATCAATGCCCAGAAATCAGTGGCATTTCTATACACTAACAATGAGACTGAAGAAAGAGATATGAAGGAGTCAATCCCATTTACAATTGCACCCAAAAGCATAAGATACCTAGGAATAAACCTAACCAAAGATGTAAAGGATCTATACCCTCAAAACTATAGAACACTTCTGAAAGAAATTGAGGAAGACACAAAGAGATGGAAAAATATTCCATGCTCATGGATTGGCAGAATTAATATTGTGAAAATGTCAATGTTACCCAGGGCAGTATACACGTTTAATGCAATCCCTATCAAAATACCATGGACTTTCTTCAGAGAGTTAGAACAAATTATTTTAAGATTTGTGTGGAATCAGAAAAGACCCCGAATAGCCAGGGGAATTTTAAAAAAGAAAACCATATCTGGGGGCATCACAATGCCAGATTTCAGGTTGTACTACAAAGCTATGGTCATCAAGACAGTGTGGTACTGGCACAAAAACAGACACATAGATCAGTGGAACAGAATAGAGAACCCAGAAGTGGACCCTGAACTTTATGGTCAACTAATATTCGATAAAGGAGGAAAGACTATCCATTGGAAGAAAGACAGTCTCTTCAATAAATGGTGCTGGGAAAATTGGACATCCACATGCAGAAGAATGAAACTAGACCACTCTCTTGCACCATACACAAAGATAAACTCAAAATGGATGAAAGATCTAAATGTGAGACAAGATTCCATCAAAATCCTAGAGAAGAACACAGGCAACACCCTTTTTGAACTTGGCCACAGTAACTTCTTGCAAGATACATCCACGAAGGCAAAAGAAACAAAAGCAAAAATGAACTATTGGGACTTCATCAAGATAAGAAGCTTTTGCACAGCAAAGGATACAGTCAACAAAACTAAAAGACAACCTACAGAATGGGAGAAGATATTTGCAAATGACCTATCAGATAAAGGGCTAGTTTCCAAGATCTATAAAGAACTTATTAAACTCAACACCAAAGAAACAAACAATCCAATCATGAAATGGGCAAAAGACATGAAGAGAAATCTCACAGAGGAAGACATAGACATGGCCAACATGCATATGAGAAAATGCTCTGCATCACTTGCCATCAGGGAAATACAAATCAAAACCGCAATGAGATACCACCTCACACCGGTGAGAATGGGGCAAATTAACAAGGTAGGAAACAACAAATGTTGGAGGGGATGCGGAGAAAAGGGAACCCTCTTACACTGTTGGTGGGAATGTGAACTGGTGCAGCCACTCTGGAAAACTGTGTGGAGGTTCCTCAAAGAGTTAAAAATAGACCTGCCCTACGACCCAGCAACTGCACTGCTGGGGATTTACCCCAAAGATACAGATGCAGTGAAACGCCGGGACACCTGCACCCCGATGTTTCTAGCAGCAATGGCCACGATAGCCAAACTGTGGAAGGAGCCTCGGTGTCCAACGAAAGATGAATGGATCAAGAAGATGTGGTTTATGTATACAATGGAATATTACTCAGCTATTAGAAATGACAAATACCCACCATTTGCTTCAACGTGGATGGAACTGGAGGGTATTATGCTGAGTGAAGTAAGTCAGTCGGAGAAGGACAAACATTATATGTTCTCATTCATTTGGGGAATATAAATAATAGTGAAAGGGAATATAAGGGAAGGGAGAAGAAATGTGTGGGAAATATCAGAAAGGGAGACAGAACGTAAAGACTGCTAACTCTGGGAAACGAACTAGGGGTGGTAGAAGGGGAGGAGGGCGGGGGGTGGGAGTGAATGGGTGACGGGCACTGGGGGTTATTCTGTATGTTAGTAAATTGAACACCAATAAAAAATTTAAAAAAAAAAGAATAGAAATAAAACCCAAAGAAAAGTACTATCTTCACAATGGCATAAAAAAGGTGATGGTGCCATTTGGTTCATGATGCTAAATATTCCAAAAGCCTTTGATGGTATGATATGGACAAGAAAAATATTAATAAAACAACCACATAACACCATTAAAACTCAAAAAAACATTATTTAAGTTTTTATTTAAATTTCAGTTAACATACATTATAATATTAGTTTCAGGTGTACAACATACTGATTCAACACTTACATAAAACACCCAGTGCTCACACAATAAGTGCCTATCCTTCGAAGACCCGCATTCTAGCTGTTGTGACAATTGACTCAAAGTCTGGCACCACACTCTCACTAAGGATTTCACTGATGAGGTGGTGGTTTCTCTGGAAATGAGTTGTGGCTGTATGCTTCACTGAAAAGCCATTACTGTAATCACCTGGATCTTCAGCAGGCTGAATATTCATGTAAAGTTCTCTTTTCTCCATGCAAGTCTGTCTCTTAGACTTTCTTCCTCTAGAGCAGCTTCTGCATGACTTTGCATATATGTAAGCAAGGTATGTGGGGGAATTATGATAGGCCTTCATAGATTAATTGTACTCTATCTTTTCTGCTTCATCTTTATTTAAATCGTCTTGTTTTTCTTCATTAGTGAGATCTTGCCAAATGCTACCAATAAACTTGCCAATCTCCCACAAATTTAGGTGAGGATTGGAGGCTTTTACTTTGTCCCAGACTTTTCTGCTGTACCTCAGGTAGGGCATCAGTGACTTATCTGGTGGCTTTGGGGGTTTTGGAATCATAATACTAGAGGATGCCATGACCTGCCTTGGTGCCTGGGTTACCTCCCAGCCTGTAGTTATATGTGAGATGACTGTATGGATGGTATGCTGAGCATTTGTTTGCAGGAGCTGGGTTGGGAGGTGGGGCATAAGATGGTCTCTTTGATATTTTGGGGTATTAATTTCTCTGTTCCTTAAGGATGAATCTGAGATACCTCAGGCAGAAAAAGCACCCACAGCTCTGGCCTTATTACCCCAACATCTTTATCCATTCATCTATACATGGACACTTGTCTATTATAAATAATGCTGCAATAAACATAGAAGTGCCTATATCTTTTTGAATTCATATTTTCATTTTCTTTGGGCAAATACCTAGTAATGGAACTACTGGATTATATGATAATTTTATTTTTAATTTTTTGAATAAACTTCATACTGTTTTTCACAGTGGCTGCACCAATGTGCATTTCTACCATCTGTGCATGAGGGTTCCTTTTTCTCCACATCCTTGCCAAAACTTATTTATTGTCTTTTGGGTACTAGCCATTTTGACAGGTGTAAGGTTGTATCTCATGATTTTGATTTGCATTTCCCTGATGATTAGTGATGAACATCTTTTGTGTCTGTTTGCAATCTCCATGTCTTCTTTAGAAAAGTGTCCGTTCAGGCCCTCTATCCATTTTTTAATCAGATTATTTGGGGTTTTTTTGTGTGTTGAGTTGTATAAGTTCTTTATATACTTTGGATATTAATGCCTTTTTAGATATATCATTTCTAGGTATCTTTTCCCATTGAATAGGTTTCCTTTTCATTTTGTTGATGGTTTCCTTTGCTGCACAAAACCTTTTTATTTTGGTATAGTCCCAACAGTTTATTTTTGCTTTGGTTTCCCCTGCTTGAGCAAACACGTCTAGAAAAATGTTGCTAGGGCTGATGTCAAAGACGTTACTGCCTGTTTTTTCTTCTAAGGAGTTTTATGGTTTCAGGTCTCACATTTAGGTCCTTAATCCATTTTGAGGTTCATTTTTTGAAATGTAGCTGTCCAGTTTTCCCAGCACCATTTACTGAATAGACTCTTTTTCTCGTTGGATATTCTTGCCTCCTTTGTTGTATAGTAATTGCCCATATAAGCATGGGTATACTTCTGGGATCTCAATTCAATTCCATTGACAAATCAATGATTTTTTTTTAAAAGATTTATTTATTTGAGAGAGAGACAGAGAGAACAAGCAGGCAGAGGTGGGAGGGGGCAGAGGGAGTAGGAGGGAGAATCTCAAGCAGACTCTGCACTGAGCATGGAGCACAATGCAGGGCTTAATCTCATGACCCTGAGATCCTGACCTGAGCCAAAACCTGAGTCCAACACTTTTTTTTATAATTTATTTATGATAGTCACAGAGAGAGAGAGAGAGGCAGAGACACAGGCAGAGGGAGAAGCAGGCTCCATGCACCGGAAGCCCGACGTGGGATTCAATCCCGGGTCTCCAGGATCGCACCCTGGGCCAAAGGCAGGTGCCAAACTGCTGCGCCACCCAGGGATCCCCCGAGTCCAACACTTAACCACCTGTATCACCCAGGTGCCTCAATGATATTTTTAATTAAGAAAAGCAGACAAAAAAAAGAAAAAAAGAAAAGCAGATGAAATAAAAAGTTGACTCTTTAAAAGGATGAATATAATTGATAAACCTCTAGCTATACAAACCAAGAAAAAAAAAAGAGGAAACAAACTGCCAACATGAGAAATGAAAGTGGGCTAACAAAACAACCCTGCAGACATTAAAAATACAAAAAGGGGATACTATGAATAACTCTATAAATTTGACATGGAGTTGGATTAGACCAATTGTCTGAAAGATTCCAAATAATAAAAGCCATTCAAAAAGAAGTAGGTAACTTGAACAGTTCTATATCAACTAAATAAATTTAACTTATAGTTATAAACCTCCCAACAAAGAAAACACCAGGTTGGCATGGTTTTACTGGCAAGTTTTACTAAATATTTATAGAAGAATTAAATTATAATGAACGTTCTACCAATTTAAATGAATAATTTGATGAGGTTTGACATATATGACTATCTTACAGGATAAAAAGCAGAAAATTTATGTCTGAGAGTTTATACATGTTCAAATGCATTACCTTACATAAAGCAATAAAGTGAGTAGGTTAAGTTCATAAATATTTTTCATGGTCCACTGATCAAAAGTCGTAAAACACAGACACGTTCTTTTACTAAAGCACTCACAACACTCCTTCCCTTTCCAACGTTACACACACACACACACACACACACACACACACACACACACACATTTTAAGGCAGGACTAACTAAAATTCTTGCCTCCAAATAATTGTATAGTTGTGAAAGTAAAACTTGTAGTGTCAAATGAGGCCCCAGAGAGGTATAGTTTCAGGATTTGAAGACCAGATAGGATTTAAAAAGCAATAAGATAACGCTACCTACTCCCAGTCACATCTTAACAGCCATTTCATAGTAGTAAAAGACAATGTTTTCTATCTCCCAGACCTCAAGAGCTCATTCTTACAGTCTTATCTTAGTAAATGATACTGCCTCTGTCTGGAATGCCCTTCTTCCTCTTTTCCATCAAGTAATATCCCTTCTTGCTTTGAAAATATTCCTCAAGACTCTTCCCCTCCTGATTCACTAATTCATTTACTCATTCAGAAATATTTATAAAGCACCTAATACATCTAGGTACTGTGGATACAGCAGCAAACAAAACAAAATCCCCTGTCTCAAAGAACTATGTCATTTTAAGGGGAGAATATGCACTAAACAAATAAATGAAAACAATGTAAAGTAGTAGATAAATGATATGAAGGAAAATTAAGCAGGAAGGGACATTAAACAAGGATGGTGTGCAGGAGATTTTTGTGTGCTATAAAGGGTTATCTGGAAGGATATTTGTGATGAGAAAAGGGAGAAAACCATATAGTGCCTATCTGTGGAGGTGGAGAAAGACATTTCAGACAGAGGGATCAGAAAGTGCAGAGACCCCAAGGAATACTTGGCATGTTTGGTACTAAGAGTAAGGGGTGGAATGGTAGAAGATGTGGTCCAAAAGGTAGCTTTATGTAAGCCATATTGAGGACCATTTAGATAAGAAGCCAATGGGAGCAGAAGAGCAACTTGATTCGACTTATCTTTTAAAAGGAGCATATGGATGTTGTATGGAGATTAGAATTTAAAAAGATACAAGGGTGGAAGCAGAAAAATCAGTTATGAGGGTATTGAAATAATCTAGTTCGGAGGTAATGGTTTATATCAGGTTGGTAGCAGTGGAAAGGATGAGGAGCAGCTTGGATATATTTAAAATTCTGTGGCTGTGGAGTGTGAGAGAAAGAGGAGACCTAGGGTATAAACGTTGGAGTAATGTCCTTTTGTAGGCAAGAGATGATGGAATCTAGTGCATAAGTGGAGGGGTTGATTTTGTATAAAAGCATAAACAATTTATCTATAGTAACAGGAAAGAAGATAGAGAAAACAGGCACAGATGCAAGTAGGTAAGTGTAGGAGTAGGAACTTTTGGAGGTTCACAACTGATGCCTTATCTTTTCTTAGTGAAAGGAGAAATGTGGAACTAAGAGTAAAAAGGAAAGATGCAATGAAGATTTAATGAGATAAAAGAGGCCAGGAAATAGTCATCCAAGGATATTCTTTCTGACCAAACTGACCCATATCCAGTGACTGACTTTACCAAATCCTAGCACCTCCACATAAATTCCTACTGTTGGATTCATTTTTCTTTAGCTGGTATATATTCAGCTACACTCTCTATTTGCTCTGGTTCCTTCAATAAATCCTCATACAAGGGGGGGTACTCTATAGTTTACTAGAAAGAGAAATAATAGAGACAAACTATCCACTCCATTGTGAGGAGAAACCTCTATACCAAGAGGCATGGCTCTGTCACACCTCTCAAATCTGTGCTCTTCTTTCCATCTCCACTGCCACTGCCCTAGTTTAGAGGCCTTCATAATTTATCACTTGGGATTTTGTACCAGCCTCCTAACTCATCTCTTGACCTTTCTCCTCACCTATCTCCAGTCCACTGCTGATATGGAAATGTATTTAACTCCCCTGCTTAAAACCCTTATTATCCCTTTCCTTTTTCTCTTGAAGGACCTGCAAAATTTTCCAGCTGAATCTTTCACTCATGTCCCTCTCTTGCCTTACATCCTATACCCTAGCCATGCCAAATTACATTTGATCCCTGAATACATCAAATCATTCAATTCCCCTGTGCATACTATTTCCTCTATCTGAAATGCTCAACAAGGTTTTTTTTTTTACCAATCATTAGAAACGTAACTCAAATGTCAACTTCTCAGTGTCACCACATGCAGAGGTGACCTCTTTTCTATGCTTACATGCCTCCCCCATAGCACTCATCTTACTATATCAAAAGTATTTATGTATCTAACTTCCCCACTATATATATTATTCATCTTTTATCATAAGCACTTAGCACAGTGCCTGGCACATAGTATATTAACAGATGTTTACTGAGTTAACTGTATAATTTAAGAGATTAGAAATAGCAATAAAACAAAAATATAAGTTGACAGATGAAATACAAATAAAAATTCTTTAACATACTAAAACAAGATATATTTCTATAAACTGTTTTAGGACTAGGAAAAAAAAAACAGAAAATCTCAGTAATCTTAAGCAGAATCAACCTTTCACAAAGATGATAAAATGAGACCTGATGGAGTAAGGCATAGCATAGCAAACATCACTCTTTTTTCACCACGTATGTACAACAGATGGAATAAGCTTTACTCTGAAGTGTTTTTAAGGCAGATATTGATTCTAGAAAATAAGTCATCTGTAGACTTCTGCTCAGAACAGTAGAAATTTCCCAAAGTGTTATATAATATGCTCAATAAAGAGCAAATGTTGTCATATGTGTGGTCCTGCATTTACAAAGCACTTTCACATGTATTATCTCATTTAATTCTCACAACAATCTTGTCAGGTAGGTTTTATTGTCCCTCTTTTACAGATAAAGAAATTGTGGCTCAGAGAATCATTAATCCAACACCACATAGTAAAAGAGTTAGAGGTAGAGCTAGGATTCTAACCCAAGTCTGTATGACTGTAAATCTATTATTCACTATACAGGCTGAGTTGACATTTTCATGGCTTCCCAACAAGTACACTAAAATGAAGCCAAGGAATTGTTGATATGGTTTGTGTTTTTTTTGGGGGGGGGTTGGTGGTTTTTTTTTGTATTTTTTGCCTTTTTTCCTCTTGTTTCTTCAGTCTAAATATTTTCTACTGACCTAGAAAATCACAGAATATGACCTTATTTGGAGAGTCTTTATAGAAGTAATCACATTAAAGCGAGGTCATTGTATTATTATAAAAAGGAGTAAATTTGCACAAAGAGATACACATAGAAGGGAGACAGTGTGAAGAGACATAGGTAAAAGGTGACCATCTACAAGCCAATGAAAGACATTTGGAATAAATCCTTCACTAAGGTTCTAGCATGCAAAAACTGGGAGACAATAAACCTCTGTTGTTTAAGCCACCCAGTCTGTAGTACTTTGTTATGGCAGTCCTAGAAAACTCATACTGATAAGCCTAGTAATTTTTGATTAAATGCCAGACACTGCATATTAAAAGTTGGAGAAGATCTGGATGATATTATCTTCCTTCAGAGAAGATTTACTTTTGTTCCTGCCAGGTGGTGAAGGACAGAACACATTAATCCTGCATGAGATTGAGCTGATTCAAAGCTATGCTTTACTCTTTGTGAGGAATGGCATTTTTATAGTTTATCCTTTCTCCTGGAGTTTAGCCCTTTGGGGATCCCAAATGAAAACCTGAGGTAATTACCAGTGTCCCTGCTCTTTGGCAGGCTCTAAACTCCAATTTCTGACTCTCCAGCACTGTGAAACTTGCTGAAAGCCCTGCTTAGCTACTCAGATATGTCCCTTTCTGCTTAATTTCTCAAATCCTTTGCCCTATGCCACCTAGAAATCAGCAAATGACACAAGAGAAAGGCAGTGTAAAATATTGGACTAAATTTATTGTAATTTCTATCTATGGCATCTTAGGCCCTCAAAGTCTTCATTATGATAGCCCTGAACTCCAATTTTTGTCTCTAAGCTCTGTGAGATGCTAAAACCTCTGCTCATCCTTTTTGTCTCTTAATTATTACTTTCAGATTGGCTTCTCAGTCTCTCTACCTATACCACTTATATTGGCAAATGCCTTCAAAGGAAATGTCACTCAGAATGTTGGGCTTACCTCAGTACATCTCTCTTCTCTGGGATTTAGAATTCTAGTTGCTTTGGTAGCTTTCTGATGCTTTCAAACAACTATTTTATAATTTTATCCAGCTTTTCTAGTTCTTCTTGAGGGATATTTAGCCTGATACAATTTAGTTTTTCAAAGCCAAAAGCACAAGTTCCCATATCCATGGTTTCTAATTCCATTGAAATGCTTGTCCTTGGTTCATCTCCTCATTCCAACATGTATTAATAAGCACATGGTAGGTGTCGATAACTCTGGGAAAACAGGGATCCCTGGGTGGCGCAGCGGTTTGGCGCCTGCCTTTGGCCCAGGGCGCGATCCCGGAGACCCGGGTTCGAATCCCACGTCGGGTTCCCAGTGCATGGAGCCTGCTTCTCCCTCTGCCTATGTCTCTGCCTCTCTCTCTCTCTCTGTGTGACTATCATAAATAAATAAAAATTAAAAAAAAACTCTGGGAAAACAAAAAGTCCTGTCTTTAAGAAATTCACAGTAAAATCAGTGGGGGTAAGACTACCAACATAAATAGTGAAAATACAATGCTGAAGTGTTTACAACTAGAGGTGTACAGAAGATACTATAAAGAAGAAATGAAAGTAACTATCTTCATCTGGTTGCAGGAATCAGTTATCACAGAATAGAAGATATATGAGGTAGGTCAAGAATATGCCAGGTTATTAAGGAGTGGGAGCAAGAGAAGAAAGGTACTTCAAGAGGAGGTAACATTTGAGTAAAGGTATGGCAGTACACATGGGGAAACTACAATCAGTTTGGTACTGTTGGAACCAGATGAGTGATAGGGTGTGGTAGAACATAAAGGAGGTAATGTAGGCAGATTTCTGATTGTGGAGGGCTCTGTCTCTGCCCTAAAAGTTATTATTTAGGTAGTTTATGGATAATGAAATACCCAGAAGTAGAAATCTACCACATGTTCAGTCAGATTCATAGAGAACTCAACAACAGAAATTTAAGACTTCTTTAGTCAATGGCTTATAAATTCAAAGGCAGCATTATCATGCTTAAGCAATGTAGTAGGATTACTAAGCAATAAAGTCTGAGTCACCTGACTAGTTTATAAGAAAAAAAAATTCTGAAACACTGTAGTAAATACTACGTAGCTAAGAACTGAAATGATTCCTGAGCATATAAGCTCAGTTACCTATTAGAAAGTTCAACAAGCAACAACAAGAGTTCTAATTTTTCAGAGGCTATTTGTCAACTATTGCCCTTAATGACATTGCCATCAAACAGCAATCTATTAATGCCTACTTACTTGTGAGGCTAAATACCCAATTAAGTCTGATAGGAGTTTCCCCTTGGATTTAAAAATCTAAGATACCAGACAACACAGATAACTATCCCCCAAAGATACCAAGACAGCAGTATAAAAACACCAAACATCTGCATAAATTGACAAGAAAAAGTGTTTACATGATTTATGCCTCAGGGTGCCGTCACTTCTGTGACACTCAGGTCAACAGAGTTTAATGAAGAAGATGTGATTTCTAGCTCTCACAGGCTGACGGCAGCAAAAAGGGTTTGGCAGACAAAGGAGAGGGCATTTTTCCAGAAACGTGGAAATGAATGTGAAAACAGTCGAAGTAAGAGGATCCTGAACAAAGAAGAAGCCAGATTATGTTTCTCTAAGAAAAGCAAAGTCATGGATTGGGCTAAAGGAAGAGATGAGGAAAGAGAGAAGTGGGCCATGAAAGCACAGAGAGGGCTCATCCTCATTTCAGGCCCAAGGGCTTAATCTATATTTTTGCTGGCAAGTTACAATTCTGTAACTTAACATAAGCATACCCAACAACTACTAGTAAATCCTTTATTCCCCACAAAGGCCTCAACAACACTCTACAAGCATTTAAACAAATTATATCTACCAATCATTTACCAATGAAACAGCACTGAGAAAGCATAGTACATTGCCACTGCATACCACCATTTCACGATAGCAAGAAGGAAAACACTAGAACTTGTGCCATTTCAATTAGATTTCTGATACCAGAATCTAAATACGCAAGTTAGAATTTGGCCATAATACCAGTGCTGGCCCTCAAAAACAATCTAAAACAGTCAAAGGTTGGAGTTAGCTAGACCATAGTTCCAACCATCTCCAAAAGACTAACCACAATTTGGATTCCTATTCTTGCCAGGGGAGGAGGTGGAGAGCTAAAAATATAGGTGGAAGAAAGCAGGAAAGTTGAATCCCTGAAGAAAACTCACATCTTTAAGATTACATAATACTGCTCCTAAGTAATTGAACTGCAGCAGAAAAATTTCAAACACATTCCAACATGCCTCTAATTAAGATAGTTTTGGGAGGTTCCAGAATTATAGCTATCAAATATGATACCTAAGGAATTTATCAAGATTAAAATAATTACCAACTTTAACTCAGGGGAAAAACACAATGGAAAAATCAGGTTAATTAGAATACACTCATAATAATGTCAATTTGTTGACCTTTTTACAATTGCTACATCATTTAGAAACACCTGAATTACAATAGACACTGAATAAAATATAAAATTAGATATGATTCTTGTTCAGAGAGCTCAAATTAAGTGTCTGATAAACTTCATACTTCACCAGAGAAGTATGAAAATATACTACAACCATAAACTTCTTTTAAAATACAGCAAGAAATACTGGTAGGACATATGATAATGTGAAACGTCTAACGAGCACGAATTTTTGTAGCATGTAAAAGCAAGCTGGGTACTCACATGAGGTATGTATTTTGAAATGTTTATGGATGGTTAACCAGAAAGGCTAATTTAACACCTACACATCAAATGCATGGAGACAGAGCTATGAAATATTTGCATTTACTACTCAAGTAAGAGGACCATCACAGTACTAGCATAAGAATGCAAGTTGTAATTAAATTAGATGAAATTTCACAATTAAAAGGATATGCAATCTCATTCCCTGAGAACTTAATTTACATAGGCTCTCTGAAAGGCTTTCAAAAATGAAATTCTGACTATAAAACTGCAAAGAAGGAGAAAATAATAAGTATCAAAAGAGCTATAAAAGTTCCTTATAATCTTAGATTTTAAAAATATATAACAAGAGCAATAGCATTTGTTTAGTATTTACTCTGTTAGGAACTATGCTACATGCTTAAAGTGTATTATCTCATTTAATCCTCAGAACAATCCTATAGGATTGTTGTTGTTCCTATTATTAGTAGCATTACTTTACAGATGAGGAAATGAAAGCTCAGAGGTTAAATAACAAATCTCAAATCACACATCTAGAAAAAAGTAGAGGTAATATTCAAACACAAGTCTCAAGCTGGCAAAACACTAAAAAAGCTAAGGTTCAGAATAACCTGAGTCTTAGAAAGAGATATACTCTGAGCATAAGAAATGGTTATTTCAAATTGCCATCAGAAATAAAAAGAAATGTAATGTTAAGTGACACAGAGAAAGGGAAAAAAAATCCCTCCTTATATCCATGTATCCTCTAAGAAAATTGGAAGACCAATTAAGCGTACTTAAAATATTAGTAGAAAAAAATGAAAACAGAGACACGAGAAGAGATTAAGAAGCAGTTGTCCTAGAATAATCACATTCCGGGATACCGGAAAGACCTTGGGCTAAGATTTTCAAACTGCTGTCTAGACAGAATTGTGCATATTAAGAGAGGGAGAGAATTCTGGAGAGAGGCAAATGTAGTCTTGATTTTCAAAAAAGAAAAGAAAAGAAAAAGATAGTCATGTTTGTAAACTGGTGAATTTAATCTCAATTCTAAGCAAGTTGAATGGAACACATTATTACAGAAAAAGACTTCTGGTATGAGTAGAATGGTATTTTTCCCTACTTCTCCTAGCTAAACACAAGAATAAAACCTGGACATGGTACAAAAAAAAAAAAGAACTCTGAAAGGTGGTAAGAATAAACTGAACAGTTGTGGGGCTCCAGAACTAGAGAACAGTATACCAGGATGTCTTGCATACCTGCACCCAACAGAGAAAGGCCATTCAGACCCAATGTTTCCATATCCTCCACTCTAGGAAGAGATCAGCCCAGGTAGACTCATTCCTTCCTGAATCAAACAGGAGTACACTTAAAAACATTAGGCAAGCCCAACATCAACACTACACAGAATCAGTTGGGAGCTAAAGGGGTTCTGGACCTAATTCTAACATGTAGGGAAGGAGGGTGTTTTTATATCAACAATTTTCCAACACCAGGAGCCTGTTGGAGAATTCGAATTCAACTTAAGTCTGACACTATCTACCCAGAGATAGCATTAGATCCCACAGGTTCAGGTTTCTGTCTCAGGAGACTGCCCCTTTCCTCACTTCAGATGCAAATCACAAGTTCAGGTTGTCACTTGTGCTTCTGACCAACAGGCCAGAGGTTCTAGTGACCCTCTCTCTCCTTGGGTTTGATTAATTTGCTAGAAGTTCAAAGAACTCAGAGAAGCATTTTACTCACTAGATTACTGCTTTATTTTAAAAGGTTATAACCCAGGAACAGCCAGATGGAAGAGATGCACAGGGCAAGGTATGGGGAGAGGATGCAGAGCTTCTATGTCCTCCCTGAGCATGCTATTATCCCCACATCACTATGTGTTCACCAACCTAAAACATCAGTGAACCCTTTTGCTTTGTATTTATTTATTTGAGAGAGAGAGAGAGCACACACACATGAGAGGGGGCAGAGGGAGAGGGAGAAGCAGATTCCTGCTGAGCAGGAAGCGTGATGCAGAGCCTGATCCCAGGACCCTGAGATCATGGCCTGAGCCAAAGGCAGATGTTTAACTGACTGAGCCACCCAGGTGCCCCTGTTTTGGGGTTTTTATGGAAGTTTCTTTACATAGGCATGATTGATTAGATCGATGTCCATTAGTAACTGACTCAACCTCCAGCCCTTCTCTCCTTCCTGGAAATCAAGGGGTGGGATTGAAAATTCCAATCCTCTAATCATGGTTGGTTATCCTGGCAACCAGCTCTCACCCCTAGGTGCTTTCCAAAAGTTACCTCATTAACTTAAATCCAGTTGTGGTGGAAAGGTCTTTGTTATAAATAACAAGATATCCATTTCACCTTCATGGCTCTGAAGAAATTTCAGGAACTAAAGACAAGAGACTAAATATTATGACAAAAGATGCTCCCAATGATTGCTCTTATCACTCAGGAAATTCCAAGGGTTTTGGGAGCTGTGAGCCAGGAACCATAAATGAATACCAAATGTATATGAGAATTATATTTTAGTCATCTGGGTGACTGAATATGTATTCCTTATAAATCACAGGTCCTCACCAGAAATAAGTAGCCAAAAAAGGTACTCACTCTCTCTGCACCAAGCCTGAGACTCTCCTTGCCCACATAAAAATACTGAGGCTGGCAGGTAGAGCATACAAGAAAGACCTAGCTATTGCAGGCAGTCTGGTCTGAAAGTCTCTGTCCCTATGGGCTCAAAACTCTACCCCTACCCAAAGACACTGGGAGGGAAGACAGAACCAGACTTAGGACTCAGGTCACAAGAAACACCCCAGTTCCAGGAAGCTTCTCTATCTCACAAACCCAATAGCTCCTCCCCTGCCCAGAGACATTGGATCAGTGTGAGGGTAGGGGACATTGGTAGAGAAACCCACTGTGCCCATTTTTCACTCAGAGACATCCAGTGGTAGGCCCGGGAAAACCCTTTCTCTCCCATCAGGTATCACCAACAGGGACCAGTGGGAGCCCAGTAGCACCAGATAAGTCAAGCAAACCAAAATCATACCACAAAGTCTGTGAAAACCAAGCTACCATTGGAACCCACAAAAGTAGGCCAAGACTTTCATGCTAAACCTAAACAATGTGGCTGTTAAAATAAAACAAATAGGATCCAGAGTCTCCTAATATGATACATATCTATATATATGATACAGTAAAAACAAAATCACTCCTCTAACCAAGAAACAAGAAAATAATGACTTGAAAGAGAAAAGACAAGGCCAACGCTGGGTTGAATCAGACGTTGAAATTATTTGACACTATTTTAAGGCAGCCATCAAAAAATGCTTCAAAAATCATTTACAAATTTTCTTGAAATAAATGAAAATATAGAAAACATCAACAAAGAAGCAGAAATTATAAGAACCAAATGGAAATTATAGGACTGAAAAATATAATGAGAGGACAAAAAAGATTGCTGGATGGCTCAATAGAATAATGGAGATGATAAGGGATAGTAATGGCAGAACAGTAGAATTCACCCTATATGAACAACAAGGAAAACATGGACTGAAAAGTTATGAACAAGGCCTCAGGTACCTGTGGGAAAATAAAAGATCTAAAATTTGTATCATTGGAGTCCCAGAAAGACAGGTGAAAGGATGTGGGGCTGAAAGAATATGTGAAGAAATAATGGTTGAAACTTCCAAAATTTAGTAAAGGACACACATCCAGAAAATTGAGTGAACTCTAAACAGGATAAACTCAAGAAAAAATAATCCATGCCAGGACAAATTATAATTAAAAATTTTTAAGCTAAACACCAAAAAAAAAATCTTGAAAGCAGAAAGAAAGAAATGACAGATTACCTATAGGGAAGTATCAATCTAAAGACCAAGGTTTTCTATACTGAAACCACAGAAGCTAGTAGAAAGTGTCACAATATTTTTCAAGTTCTGAAAGAAGACAACTGTCAATCATGAATTTTCTATCTTCAAGAGGGAAAGGGAAATAACACATTTTCAGATGAAGAAAAAACAACAATTTATTGCAGCAGACTTACCCTAAAAGACTGGCCAAAAGAAGTCCTTCTTTCCTTCACAAAGAAAATGATAAAAGAAGGGACCCTGGAACATTAGGAAGGAAAAAGGAGCAATGGAAAGACCAGAAATATATGTAACACTGTAAACTATCCTTGTTCTCCCAAGTTGTAAAAATCTTTTTTGGTAATTGAAACAAAAATTATAAGATCATCTGACACTTTAGACAATGATATTTAACTATGGAGAAGGTAAAGAGACCTAAAAGTAAATGAAGTTTCTAAATTTCACTTGAAGTGTAAAATGTTACCAGTAGACTGTTAATGACATATGTATATTGTAATACCCAGACCAACCACTACAAAAATTATATAAAGAGATGCACTCAAAGACATTATAAATAAATCAAGCTAAAAATGTTCAAGCAACCCATGAGAAGACAAGAAAAACAGAAGAATAAGAGAAAACAGATAAAATGGACAATAAAATGGAAGATTTCCTCTACTGACTTAGTTCATATAGCATTATATTCTCTAGCTCCATCCATGTGGAGTGCACTCATGATGAGCACCAGGTGATGTATGGAATTGTTGAATCACTATACTGTATACCTGAAACTAATATAACATTGTACATTAACTGGAATTTAAGTAAAAGTTTAAGTTAAAAAATTAAAAATGGCAGGCTTAGGCACCATTATTAAATGTATTACCTTAAAGGTAAATGGTCTAAATATACCAATTAAAAAACAAAGACTTACACAGGAGCTAAAAATACATGAGAGACAAAGACAGAGAGGCACGGACATAGGCAGAAGGAGAAGCAGGCTCCCTGGAGGGAGCCTGATGCGGGGACTCAATCCCAGGACCTCAGGATCAAGACCGGAGCCAAAGGCAGATGCTCAACCACTGAGCCAGCCAGATGCCCCCGCAATGATATATTCTTTACAAGAAACTCACTTCAGATTCAATAACACAAGTAAGTTGAAAGTAAAATGGTTGAAAAAGATAAACCATACAAACAGTATATTTTAAAAAGAACGATTATATTAATGAGATAAAGTAGATTTCACAGAGAACAAAATTACTACAAACAGGGATATTACATAATAATAAAGGACCAATCCACCAGGAAGATGTAGCAATTCTGAATGTGTGTAACAAACAACAGAACTTCAAAATACATGAAAAAAAGCCTGATAGAAATAAATGTAGAAATAGAAAAATTCAGGATTATAGTTAAGGACTTAGACATTCCACGTTCAGCAAATGATAGAACTACAAAAGAGAAAATTAACAAGGATATAGAAGATAGGAAAAATACAACCAACAGGATCTAATTTCTGTATATAGAACTCGTTGTTTAATAGAATACACATCTTTTTCACATGCTAATGAAACAGACCATATCCTGACACATAAAACAAACTTCTACAAATTTAAAGACATTAAAAAAAATTTAAAGACATTAAAATCATAATAATTATATTATCTAATCATAATGGAATGAAACTAGAAATCAATAATAGACAATGGGAAATTTCTAAATAACTGGAAATTATACAACATGCTTCTATATAATCCATGGGTCAAAGAAGAAATATCAAAGAAATCAAAATTACATAGAAATGAGTGAAAATTAATATGCAGCATAGCAAAATATTGAATTCACCTAAAGCAGTTCTGAGAAATAAATTTACAGCACTAAATGCTATCATTAGAAATAAAAAAAGGTCTCAAATGAATAACCTATATTCCTGCCTTGAGAAATGAAAGGGAAAAAGCACAAAATAAACCTAAGGAAAGCAGAAAGGAAGAAAGAAAGATATGAGCAAATTCAATGAAATTGAAAATAGGAAAACAAAATAGAAAAATCAAACAAATTGAATCTAAAAAAAATTGACAAAACTCTAGCAAGACTGACAAAAGTAAAAAAAGGCAAATTACCAATGTCAAAAATGAGACGGAGTATATCACTAATATCTACAGTCTTTACAAAGATAATAAAGGAATACTATAAATAACTTTATGGTCATAAATTTGATAACTGAGAATAAACAGGCCAATTCCTCAAAAATCAAACTACTAAGCCTCAACCAAGATGAAATAAGCAATCTAGATAGCCTAACAAACAACAGAAAAATTCAATTTGTAATTTAAAAGTTCCTGACAAAGAAAGCTCTGGGCTTAGCTGGATTCACTTAAAAATTCTGCCAAACATTTAAAGAAGAAATAATTTCAATTTTATGAAATCTCCTTCAGAAAAGAGGAGATAACACTACCCAACTCATTTCATGAGGCTAATATTATTTTGATGCCAAAATCAGACAAAAGGGCAGCCCAGGTGGCTCAGTGGTTTAGAGCCGCCTTCAGCCCTGGGCGTGACTCTGGAGACCCAGGATCGAGTCCCACATCGGGTTCCCTGCATGGGGCCTGCTTCTCCCTCTGCCTGTGTCT
This sequence comes from Canis lupus familiaris, assembly GCF_011100685.1. Taxonomy (NCBI): domain Eukaryota; kingdom Metazoa; phylum Chordata; class Mammalia; order Carnivora; family Canidae; genus Canis; species Canis lupus. The sequence continues at coordinate 54,349,983 of NC_049260.1, read as the reverse complement.
CTGCCTCTCTCTCTCTGTGTCTCTCATGAATAAATAAATAAAATCTTTAAAAACAAAAACAAAATCAGACAAAAAACAATACAAAAAGAAAATTTGCCAATATTATGAACTTAGATGTAAAATTCCTCATCAACATATAGACAAACTGAACACAACAGTATATAAAAAGCATTATACACCATGACCAAGTGGAGTTTATTCCAACTATCTAAGGCTGGTCCAATGTTCAAAAATCAATCAAAATAATTGACCATAATCAACATACTGAAGAAGAAAATCATATGATCATATCAATTGATGCAGAAAAGATACCTGATAAAATTCAAAATTCATTCATGAAAAAAGAAAATGCTCTTATCAATTTGGAATAGAAGGGACTTACTTCAATTTGATAAAAATATGTACTGAAATCCCACAGCTAACATCATACTTAATGATGAAAGACTGAATATTTTACTCCTAAGATAAAAACAAGGCAAGGTTATCTGCTCTTAATACCGTTATTTGACAAAGTACTGGAAGTTGAAAAAAAAAGTGTGTAGATTAGAAGAAAGAAAAATATCTCTATGTGCAGATACCATATGTATGTAGAAAAGCCCAATGAAAGTTCAGAAATATTCCTAGAACTAATTGAGTTCACCAAGGTCAAGGTCACATTATAGAAAATCAACATACAAATATTTATTCTTTTTAATTGGAGTTCATTTGCCAACATATAGCATAACACCCAGTGCTAATCCCGTCAACTGCCCCCCTCAATGCCCGTCACCTAGTCACCCCAACCCCCTGCCCACCTCCCTTTCCACTACCCCTTGTTTGTTTCCCAGAGTTAGGTGTCTCACATACAAATATTTAATTGCTTTTCTATATACTAACATGAACATGCAGAAACCAAAATTAAAACATAATACAACTTGTGACATATTTTATAACTGGAAGTTCATGCCTCTTAATCCCTTTTACTCTGCAATCCCCTCTCCTCTACAGAGATGAAAAGTATAGCTTAGAGAATATAGTCAATAATATTGTAATAACGATATACAGTGACAGATGGTGACAACACTTAACATGGTGAGCCTTGAGTAATGTACAGAGGTCAAATCAATATTATACCCCTGAAACCAATGAAACATTCTATGTCAACTATACTTAAATAATAAAAAACACAATACCACTTACAATTGCTCTGAAAAAAATGGAATTACTTAGATATATATTTTAACAAAACATGTACAGGATGAAAATTACAATGCTGTTTACAGAAATCAAATACCTAAATAGATGGAGAAATATAGTATGTTTATGGATTGGAAGATAATATAGTAAAGATGTCAATTCTCCCCATATTGATCCACAGTTTTATTATAATTCTTATCAAAATCCCAGAAAAGGGGCAGCCCCAGTGGCGCAGCGGTTTAGCGCCGCCTGCAGCCCGGGGTGTGATCCTGGAGACCCTGGATCAAGTCCCACATCAGGCTCTCTGTATGATGCCTGCTTCTCCCTCTGCCTGTGTCTCTGCCTCTCTCACACTCTCTCTGAATAAATAAATCTTTAAAAAAAAAATCCCAGAAAGGATTTTTGTAGACAGGTAAACTTACCCAAAATTATTTGAAAAGGCACAGGCCCTAGAATAGCTAGAACAACCTTCAAAAAGAACAAAATAGTGGAATGAATTATTTCACCACTTATTAAGGCTTACTATATAGCTCTTGCAATCAAAACAGTATGGTATTGGTGGAGAATTAAACATATAGATCCATGTAACAGAGGACCCAGAAATAGGAATGGATAAATATGTTCAACTGATTTTTGACAAGAGTTCAAAATCAATTCAATAGAGAAAGCATAGTCTTTCAACAAGTGATGCTGGAACAACAAATATCCACGGGCAAAGAAACTAACCTTGACCTATTCTTCATTCCTTACACAAAAACTAATTCAAAATAAATTATAGACTTACATGTAAAATTAAAATTATAAAAAGTTTAGAAAAAAAACATTGAAACCTTTGGGACTTAGAGATAGGCAAAGAGTTCTTGGACATGACACCAAAAGCATGATCCATAAGAGGAAAAACTGATAAAATGAACCTCATTAAAATTAAAAACTTTTGCTTTGTGAAAAACTATGTAAATAGATAAAAAGACAAGGTAACAGACTGGGAGAAAACATTTGCAAACCACATAATTGACAAAGGACATATTTAGACTATACGAAGAATTCTCAAAATTCAACAGTAAAAATAAAATCCTCTTAGACAATGGAAAAAGACATGACACTTAAAAGACACTTAAAGAGGATGTAAAGATGACAGAGAAGTACCTGAAAAAATGTTCAATATTATAGCCATTAAGAAAATGAAAATTAAAACCATAATAAGATTATCACTACATGGGGTGCCTGGGTGGCTCAGTTGGTTGAATGTCTGTCTGCCTTCGGCTCAGGTCGGGATCCCAGGGTCCTGGGCTCAAGCCCCACATCTGCTTCTCCCTCTCCCTCTGTTCTCTCAAACAAACAAACAAACAAATAAATAAATCTTTTAAAAAAGATTATCACTACCCACCTATACAAATAGCAAAAACAAAAAATAGTGGTAACACCAAATGCTGGCCAAGTATGTGGATAAACAGGATCACTTACACATTGCTGATGGGAATGTAAAATGGTACAGCCTCTCTATAAAATAGTTTGGCAATTTCTTTTTTAAAAAGGAAACTAAATATACAACTCCCAGAGAACCTAGCAACTATACTTCTGTGGCCTTTATCTCAGGAAAATGAAAACTTATGTTCATATAAAAACCTGTTCATGAATGTTTGTTGCAGCCTTATTTGTAACTGCCTAAAACTGGAATCAACTTTGATGTCCTTCAACAAGTAAAAGATTAAACAAACTATGGTACAACCATACCATGGAATACTAGCCAGAGACAGATAATAGATTTTGTTGGACTTCAAGTATGTACAAATTACAAGATCTTCTTTAAGAAAAATAATACAAAATTACAAATAAAGAGTTAGCTATAGGGCCTTAGAAGGGGCACCTGCAAATGAGGAACCTTAAAACTTAAGCTTTATTGGCTTCATCAAAAATCTACCTCTAATCACTACTGTAGTACCAGTTCCTAGCACAGCTCCTCATACACGGTGGGTGTTCAATATAAATTAAATGAAAAAATATGTAGTAGCTTTATTTTTTTTCTCAAAGATTTTACTTATGTATTCATGAGAGACACAGATCACAGAGGCAGAGGCACAGGCAGAGGGAGAAGCAGGCTCCATGCAGGGAGCCTGACATGGGACTTGATCCTGGGTCTCCAGGATCACACCCTGGACCAAAGGTGGTGCCAAACAGCTGAGCCACCCGGGCTGCCCCTATGAAGTGCTCAAACAGCCAGGCTGTTTGATTCCAAAGCTATGAAGTAGCTTTAAAAAGGCCCATATCACCTAAAACTATGACAGCAGACATATCCAGATGAAGAATGTGATCATTAGGCCTGCTCAGATCACATCTAGAATATTTTTCCTATAAAATATTTTATAGAAAAATAGACTATTTCCCAATAAAACACAAAAGCCTTCTCTGACCCCAAAAAGCCTTGGTTGGAAGCCATGTGCTGTGTTTTGTTTTGCAGCCTTATCACCTTATTTTGTACTGTTCATGTCCTTGTCTACATCTTATAATAGATTTTAAGTTCCAGGAAGTCAGGGACTATGTCTCTTTCATTGTTACATTCCTAAATGCTGGCATAGTTGTATTCAGTATTTGTTTAATGAAGAATAAACCAGAGAACATCCAAACAAAAGTAGGCTAGAAAGACTTTAATACCATGTTTGTCTCATTCAAATACTTGTTGGATATCACAGACATTCAAATTTAAGATATGGTTCATGCCATTATGGAGCTCACCACTCAGAGGATGTGTGACAATACAGCTTTAAAATTATGACCACAATACAGTGTGGGAAGTGCAACAAAGTAACAAAGGAACAGTTGGAAGATGTTTAGTCTAGAACAGGTGGGAGATAATTGACTGGGATGTGGTGATTTCTGTATTCTATCTGAATGGCTGTCTAGTGGAAAAGAGTTTGTGCGTTTGTAGAAGGGAGGCACAGGGTAAATGACTGCAGTATTAATTACATAAGAAAGGCTTTTAATAACAACTAGATTAGACTGCAAATGGCAGTCTATTTCTGGAGAGGGCATAGTCTTCATTACCGATATATTTCAAGCCTAGGGTGTCAACCACTTGATAGAGATGTTGTAGAGGGGATTTACAGAGGAGATAAGGACTTAAGCTGGATGATCTTATGTCCTTTCTAACACATATATTCTGATACTTTTGGTCTTTTTTTTAGATAAAGGAGGGGAAATCTATATTTTCCAATGAGTCCTATACTAAATATCTCTGTCCAGTTCTATCTTAAGTAAAAGAAAATAAATTATGTCTCTCCATGTAGTACATATTAGACTTTAATCTCCCAAATTCCTTGTTTTGTGATAGTTTGAAATACTGTTATCTACTAAAATATATACAAGATGAAGTGAACAGGTTCTTTTGAAGTCATAGCTGCCACACAGTAGAGCTGATGACAAACTTCCCAGTTTTTCTAGATGTGAATAGGAAGAGGTTCCTCTGTTACCCCATTGGAATCTGCCATATAGAGAGCACACTTATATTCTCAGATGTCTTCAGAAAACCTATACATTCTTTCCTCCCTTGTTCCCACCCTGATTATGGAACAGTAAACCTAAGGCTGATTTATTACTTTAAAACTAGTTATTGGGGCAGCCCTGGTGGCTCGGCGGTTTAGCACTGCCTTTGGCCCAGAGTGTGATCCTGGAGACCCAGGATCGAGTCCCGCAATGGGCTCCCTGCATGGAGCTTGCTTCTCTCTCTTCCTGTGTCTTTGCCTCTTTTTCTCTGTGTGTCTCTCATGAATAAATAAACAAAATCTTTTAAAAAATAAAATAAATAAAACCAGTTATTGTTTTCACAAAACAGATTTTTGCTCCTACAAAACAGATTTAAAAAATCTGTTCCACCTGCTCAATTATGCTTCTGATTACTTTGTGGTTTCACTGAAGTTTCAAACCTAAGCCTCCAAGACTATATTCCACATGTAAACTCTAAAACATTGCTCCATTTAAGTGCTGCTCAAAAGAGTAAAGGGTGTGTGTGAGTTACAAAAATGAGACCAAGAGAAAAAGTGAATGAGTTTGTTACATCCTCTGGTAAGCAAATTGACTAAGGTCAACACCCTTCTAATAATAGGTATTACAGCAATGAGTATGGGGCAGGGGGTGAGGAGGAGAAGGTGACAGGTTTGATAATCACTACTCTTTTCGATGGTTATTAAACCATCTTGTCTAATAACAGCTTTCCCACATATGCCAAAATCAATCAGATCTCTAGAGGTTTCAAGTAGGTTAAAATGAAGTTTCGCCCAAATGACATAAAGTACTAGAAAACACTATAAATTAAGTGCTAAACATATGTTATCAATAATAATAATAATAATTACATAATATTATTATTACTATTCCACATAGTTCTTCCCAGTCCAACTTCATTCTCTCTCTGTCACCCAGCTCTCTGACATAGTACCTCTGGTCATACCTCCTACTTCATTATTCCTTTTCACTTCCCCACTGTAAATAAACTTCATGATGACACAACCAGTAACAATTGATGTTTATTAAATGCTTAACAGCATTACACTGAGACATATACTCCCTTATCTGATCTTTACAACAATCCTCTGCAGTAGACGCTATAAAATTCATTTTATTTAAATGGAAACTGAATCTAAACAAAATTAAGTAATTCGGCCAAGTTCATACAGCTAAGTGGCAAAGTCAGGCTGTTTGATTTCAAAACACTTGCTTTCCTTGGATTTCTCCAGACTCAGAGCACTTGAAAACTATTACTAATTAATAGAGATAAAAAGAACTATGACTTGAATGCTCTCTCACATTGGTGATTCACATCTCGCTGCTTCTAATTTTGCTCCTCTCCAACACTCTTATCATGCCTAATCAAGTTGATTTTCACTTATAACTAAGAGTAATGTCACATAGTCTTCTCCCTCAGACTCCTTAAAATAATCATTGATGCTTTTCTGCCTAAAATTTAAATCATACACATTTTTCATTCCTTGTCTACTTCCTAACTTGGTTCTTCTCTTACATCAAATATACTTATTTTGTTCTCTTTTTTCCTTTTTTTCCTATTTGTTTCTTGTTTATGCTGCTCCACATGCCTAAATAAATTCCTGGTGTTCTACTAAAGTTGAGACAAGGGTGTTTGAGAGGCTCAGTTGGTTAAATGACAACTCTTGATTTCGACTCCGGTCATGATCTCAGTGTCCTGAGATCAAGCCCCATGCTGGGCTCCACACTCAGGAAAGAGTCTGCTTGAGGATTCTCTGCCTCTCTCTCTTTCTCTCTAAAATAAATAAATAAATCTTTAAAAAAAAAAAGATAAGACAAAAATCATAATCTAAAGAAGGCAACTAAAATGATTACAAGAAATATTTAAGTGTATTTAATAGATAAGCACTAAAGCAGAAACTATGAAGGTCAAAAAAGATGAAAACCCAACTAACCCCTGACCTGAAGAAGGCTGTAATTTAGCAGGAAATATAAAACATATATACATGTAGCCACAATTTATACAATTTTTTAAAGATTTTATTTATTTATTCATGAGAGATACAAAGAGAGAGAGAGAGGCAGAGACACAGGCAGAGGGAGAAGCAGGCTCCATGCAGGGAGCCCAACATGGGACTCTATCCCAGGACTCCAGGATCTATCCCTGGCAGACGCTAAATCAGACTCTAAACTGCTGAGCCACCCAGGGATCCCTAATTTATACAGTTTATATGTGAGTTCCTGAGAGTAGCTTGAAGCAGTAGAAAAGTTAAGTAGAAAGACAAAGGAATTTCTGTATGGGGTGACTGGGAAGCTAGACAGCATTCTAAGTACTCTTATCCTCATTTGATAAATAAGGAAATTGAGGTACAGAACATATAGTCTTGGGAACTAAGGTTTTTCAAAGGCAAAAAACCTTAAATATTTGCAAATGACAGTTCTGTGTACAATGAGTAAACATTTACGTGTTAAAACATTAATGTGACAAAATAAATTTTTAAAAATATTTATTCACTCATTAGAGAGAGAGCGAGAGAGAGAGAGAGAGAGCGCACTAGAAAGAGAGCATTCGAGCATGGGTGGGGGGAAAGCCAAAAGGAGAAGGAGAAAATCCCAAGCAGAGTCCATGCTGATCACAGAGCCCAACATGGGGCTCAATCTCAGGACCCTGAGATCATGACATGAGCAGAAATCAAAAGTCAGACATTTAACCAACTGAGCCACCCAGGCGCCCCATAACAAAATAATTGTGATATCATCTAAAGTGGGGTAAAATTGTTCAATGTTTAGTACTTCCCTCTTATTCTTTCAGATTTCTTCTTTAAAAATCCATTTTGAATAATCCAAGGACAAGTAAAGGTGTAATCGAAACTGATCCTGTCTTCATTCTACAATTTATTTTTCTTTCAATGATATTATCCAGGATAGCTGTAGGTGGGCTACTCTCACTCTTGCAATCTTTTCACACAGGCTACAGTACCCTCTGCCTTCCTCCTAGGGAGCAAAGAAAACAATGCTGAAGAGGAAACATGCTCTAGGTTTCCAATTAAGCCATTTTCATTTAACTTAGGGGTATCAGTAGTTTTGTTTGGGAAAGATAGCCTTTAATCACCTGGGCTTCAGATAAGAATTAGCTTCACAATTACATTAGAAGTCAATGGTCTATAAGCTAGTCCATCTAGATAAGTCCATTTCCATGGCAAATGTGGAAAATGTTGGTGCATATAAATTAGTCAAATGTATGCATATACAGGTATAAAAATAAAATATCTAAACAGAATTACAAATGCTATATCAGGGCAGCCCAGGTGGTTCAGCGGTTTAGCACTGCCTTTGGCCCAGGGCGAGATCCTAAGGATGAAGGATCAAGTCCAGGCTCCCTGCATGGAGCCTGCTTCTCCCTCTGCCTGTGTCTCTGCCTCATTCTCTCTGTGTCTCTCATGAATAAACAAATAAAATCTTTAAAAAATACTATATCATTTTTCTACTAAATGAGTCTGTAGACAAATAGATTACTGATGAAACCATCATGTAGATATTCAGTGCTGAAAAAAATAAGTCCTGAATTAGAGGTTCAGAAGCATGATTTCAGAAATGTCTCTTGCCCTAGAAATGATTCCTTTTACTTGGCCACGATTCATAAAATAGCTGCTGAAAAGAAAAGACTACATTAATATTAGTCTATACTAACAGAACTCCAATGACTGAATTAAAGGAAGGCATAATTCCATCGTACTCTGGGCTGGACAAATAACCTCTAAAGTATGAGGTTCAGTTCTGTGTGCCCCATTTTAAAGAAGGAAATAAACAACTGAAGGTAGGTTCCAAGTAGGGTTTCTAGAGTAATACAAATCCTGTAAATCATTCATACAAAGAAGGAATGAAAAAAGTGGGGATTTTGGGATAAATGTAAAATTAAGAGAAATTATAAAAGTTATCTTAAACACTAAAAGTACTGATCTAAAGAACATAAAACAGAATTACTCTGTCAGGCTCCATGGGACAGAATTTCTATTAGTCCTGTGAGATCTTGTCCACCTACCTTCATTAGGTTGAAATTTCTCCTCTGTAAAATGAAGAGAATGAATAGGACAATCTTCCAGTCCCTCCTGCTCTAACAAAGATTCCTTAAATTGACTGGGCACTAGGTTAAGTGCTTTACACTCATCTTCTTAAAACTTCACAACCACCCTCTTATCACCACCTGTACTTTATACATATGAAAACTGAACTCAGAGAAGTTGAATAATTTGCCTAAGATCACATTGCTAGTAAAGTACATGAATTGTCTAAAAGGGAAGTCTCTTAGGAGTGAATTCTTATCCATTCAGGAGTCTTCACCATCTATATTCCACAGGAAGAAAAATGTCTTATGGCTGGAGTTGGGGATCTATTGAGATGATAACTTGCTCCTGGGAACTCTACTGATAAGGGCCCTGAGGGGATAGTGTGCTTTCCTATTATCAGTGCTAGAATCATGATCATTTTGTGATCTACCTGTGTCAGGGTGGGCCACAGAGATCTTATCATAATTTAACCATAACCCTGCTCTCCAATTCAATTTTTCCAGCTATGTTGGTTATCCACAGGGTAAAGGTCATGATATACATGTTACCACAGCTAGCCAGACATATGTGAAGTGAGGTATTATCAAATCTTCCTCATTTCAGAAGAATGTAAAACATCTAGGCCAAAAACTGAGTTCTTACTTGTGACAATAACATTCAATTCCTATTTCTAAAGATGCTATTCATTGACTCAAAGTTTGTAAGAAAAATGTCATTTCCTCAAATTATTAGCAAGCAATGAGAGTACGTACATATGGAGGAGAGTATGGAGGAGAGTATGGAGGAGAGCAATGAGAGTACGTACATATGGAGGAGTACGTACATATGGAGGAGGCCAAAGGATACTCAGGAAAGACAGCATGCAAATTCTACTAACAGGATGTAGAGACTTTTAATAAAAAGTAAAATTGGATCAGAGGTACCTTTCTTCAGCACCCCCCGCCACCACTGCAGAGCTCCCTTTCTTTAAATAAATCATATGTCACAATTTGAAAGGAGTTTTGATAACTTTGTAACAGTAATAAGTTATCATACAATTCATTAAAAGGTCATAATTGTCTCTCAAAAATGTTAAAGTTATCTTAGAGATGATGCTCCCCTTCAAGAAAGAGATTATCTCTATAGATATTTGGTAGAAAAATGAAATTACTAATGAAATGAGAAAAAAGATGAAAATAATATGGAGCATAATAATTTATTATATAGGATCTCAGCTGTGCTTTTTTTAAAAAATATTTTATTTATTCATAGAGACACACAGAGAGAGAGAGGGGCAGAAGCACAGGCAGAGGGAGAAGCAGGCTCCATGCAGGGAGCCCCACGTGGGACTCAATCCAAGGTCCCCAGGATCAAACCCCGGGCTGCAGGCGGCGCTAAACCGCTGCGCAACCGGGGCTGCCCTCAGCTGTGCTTTTAGAGTCATCCAGATTAATATTAGACTGTCACTGTTCCACCTGATTACATTCAGAAATTGATGTGTCGGGGGGGGGGGGGTGGCACTTGACAGGATGAGCACTGGGTGTTATTCTGTATGTTGGTAAATTGAACACCAATAAAAAATAAATTTATTTAAAAAAAAGAAAAATAAAAAAATAAAAAAAAGAAATTGATGTGTCCCTGAGTCTTAGTGAAAATGAAAATCAACTTGGTTTTATGATAGGCAGATAAAGCAGAAAAGGATATTTTTAGACTTTAGGAGAAAAGGTAATTTCTAATGTTTATTTTATATTTTTTTAATTTTTAAAAAGATTTTATTAATTTATTCATGAGAGACACAGAAAGAGAGGCAGAAACATAGGCAGAGAGAGAAGCAGGCTCCATTCAGGAAGCCCAATATGGGATTTGAAACACCAGGTGTTGGCAAGGATGTGGAGAAAGAGGAACCCTCTTGTACTACTGGTAGGAATGCAAACTGGTGAAGCCACTCTAGAAAACAGAATGGATGTTCCTCAAAAAGTTAAAAATGGAACTACACTAAGATCCAGCAAAATTGTACCACTGGTTCTTTTCCCAAGGAATACAAAAATACTAATTTAAAGGGATACATGCAGCCCTATGTTTATAGCAGCATTATTTACAATAGCCAAGATATGGAAGCAGCCCAAGTGTCCACCAGTTGCTTTTATGTACATATAATGAAACAAAACCAATGAGCAAAGGGAAAATAAGAGAAAAAGACAAACCTGGAAAGAGAAACTCTTAACTATAGAGAACTGATGGTTACCAGAGGGGAGGTGGGTTAGGGGAATGGGGGAAATAAGTGATAGGAATTAAGAAGTGTACTTGAGGAGGATCCCTGGGTGGCGCAGCAGGTTTGGCGCCTGCCTTTGGCCCAGAGCGCGATCCTGGAGACCCGGGATTGAGTCCCACGTCGGGCTCCCGGTGCATGGAGCCTGCTTCTCCCTCTGCCTGTGTCTCTGCCTCTCTCTCTCTCTCTCTCTCTCTCTCTATCATAAATAAAAATTTTTTAAAAATTATAAAAAAAAGAAGTGTACTTGATGAGCACTGGGTAATGTATGGAACTGAATTACTATCATTCACCTGAAACTAATATAATACCATATGTTAGCTAGCTGGAATTAAAATAAAAAGTTTTAAAAAATAGAAGGAACTTGTGATTCAGGAATCCCACTCTGAGTATATATTTAGAGGAAATGAAATCACCATCTCGAAGGCATGTGCAACCCCCACATTCACAGCAGCATTATTTATAATAGCCAAGACATAAAAACAACTTAACTGTCCTTCAGTGGATGAATGGATGAAGAAAATGTGATGTGGTATGTATAATATTATATAGAATATAGGATGTTCTATACATATCATAGAATGTTGTTATTCAGTCATGAAAAAAAGGAAATCCTGCCACCTGTGACAACATGGATGAACCTGAAGGGTGTTATGCTAAATGAAACAAGTCGAAGAAAGATAAATACTGTATGATCTTACTTATATGTGGAATCTGAAAAAACCTGACCTTATGAAAAAGAGAAATGGATGGTGGCCAGGGGAGGGGGGAGGATACAAACTTCCAGGTTTCTTTCAATAAAGATTTTATTTATTTATTCATGAGAGACACACAGAGAGAGAGGCAGAGACACAAGCAGAGGGAGAAGCAGGCTCCATGCAGGGAGCTGGATGTGGGACTTGATCCCGGGATTCCAGGATCATGCAGAGAGCTTGCTTCTCCCTCTGCCTACATCTCTGCCTCTCTCTGTGTCTGTCATGAATAAATAAATAAACTCTTTAAGAAAATAAAAACCTGGGGATCCCTGGGTGGCTCAGCTGTTTAGTGCCTGCCTTTGGCCCAGGGCATGATCCTGGAATCCCTGCAGGGAGCCAAATGTGGCACTTGATCCCAGGACCCCAGGATCACGACCTGAGCCAAAGGCAGACTGTCAACCACTGAGCCACCCAGGTGCCCCCAAACTTCCAGTTATAAGATGAATAAATTCTAGGGACTGAGTATAGGATGGTGACTATAGTTAACAATACTGTTTTGTATACTTGAAAGTTGCTAAGAGAGTAATACTTTTAAGTTCTCTCCACAGACACCAAAAAATGGTAACTATGTAAGGTAATATACGTGTTAACTAACCGTATTATGGTAATTGTTTTGAAATATATATGTACATAAAATCAGTTGTACACCTTAAATTTACATAATTTTATGTCAATTATATTGTAAAAAAGCTTGAAATAAAATAATATCCTTAGCAATAAATTTGACAAAAGAAGTGTAAAACTTACACCAAAAACTATAAAATATTGTTGAAAGAAAGGAAAGAAGATCTAAGGGAAAGACATTCCATGTTCACAGACCAGAAGACTTAATATTGTTAAGATGGCAATATTTTCCAAATTGACCTATAGATTCAACATAATCCCTATGAAAATCCCATTCAGAATCTGTGCAGAAATTGACAGGTTGATCTTAAAATTCATATGGAAATCCATAGGGCACAGCAATTTGAAGAAATAACAGAGAACTCACACTTCCTGATTTAAAAACCTACTACAAAGTTAGAAAGTAATCAATACAGTGTGGTACTGGCATAAGGATAGACATATTTATCAATGGGACTGGCCTAAGGGCAGACAAGAGATTAATGGAATAGACTTGAGAGTCCAGAAGTAAGCCCTGACATTTACAGTCAATTGATTTCTCACAAAGGTGAGAAGACAATTCAATTCAATGAGGAAAAATAATCGTCTTTAACAATGGTGCTGGGACAAGTGTAATACCCACCTGCAAATGAATGAAAATGGGTCCCTTCTTCATACAAGAATTTTTTTATATATATACAAGAATTTTTACTGAAAATGGATCACAGATTTCAATGTAAGAGCTAAAACTCAAAACCTTTAGAAGAAAACACTGGAGTAAAAATCCTTGTGAACTTGGGTTAGGCAATAGTTTCTTAGAAATGACACTGAAAGCACAAGCAACAAAGGAATAAATTAATAAATTGGACATTATCAAAATTGGAATGTTTTGTGCTATGAAGGGCACAATTCAGAAAGTGAAATAAACAATCCACAGAATTGGAAGCAATATTTCTGTGTCACATATATATGATACGGCACTCATACCCAGACTACACAAAGAACTCTTACAACAATAAAAAGATGAATGTTCAATTTGAAAATAGGCAAAGGATTTGCACAGATTATTTCTCCAAAGGAGATATACAATTAGCCAGTAAGCACATAAAAAGATGGTTAATATCATTAGCCTTTAGGGATATGCAAGTCAAAATCACAAATAAAATAACACTTCAGATTCATTGAGATGGATAGAATTAAAAAGACAGATAATGGGGGCAGCCGGGGTGGCTCAGCGGTTTAGCGCCACCTTCAGCCCAGGGCCTGATCCTGGAGACCTGGGATAAAGTCCCATGTCGGGCTCCCTGCATGGAGCCTGCTTCTCCCTCTGCCTGTGTCTCTGCCTCTCTCTCTCTCTCTCTCTCTCTCTCTGTTTCTCATGAGTAAATAAATAAAACCTTAAAATAAAAAAAGATAATGTGTTGGTGAAAATGTGGGGGGGAAAATAGGAACACTTATACGTTCCTTGTGAGAACAGAAAATGCTGCGGTCACTTTTGAAAACAGTCTGACAGCTCCTCAAAAAGTTAAACATAGATTTAGCATACACCCAGAAATTCCACCCCTAGGTATAAATTCAAAAGAACTGAAAACAAATGTCCACACAAAAACATGTACACAAATGTTTATAGCAGCATTATTCATAACAGCCCAAAGTAGAAACAACTCAAAAACCTTCATCCACTCATGAATAGATAAACAAAATATAGAATCCGTGGAATGGAATATTCTTTTGCCATAAAAAGAATAAAACACTGATTCAGGCTACAACATGAATGAACCTTGAAAATATTATGCTAAGTGAAAAAGATAATAAAAACCACACATTATATAATTTCATTTATTTGAAATGTCCAGAATAGTCTGATCTATAGAGACAAAAGGTAGATTAATGGTTTTGGGGGGTTGGAGGAGGGGAAAATTAGAGGGAAATAGGAGTGATTACAGATTTGGAACTTTTTTGTGACTCTAAAATGGTTTTTGATGATTGCACAATTCTGTGAATATACTAAAAACCACTGTACACTTTAAACGGGTGAAGTGTATGGTATGCGAATTATATCTTAATATAACTTGTTGAAAATAAAAGCAGTGACGAGTAAAACTGCTGGCACCTTGTCATGGATTAAGGCAAGGCACCAAACTACACTAGCAGCCATTGTTTGTTTTTTAAGATTTTATTTATTCATGAGAGACACAGGCAGAGAGAGAGAGAGAGAGAGAGAGAGAGAGAGAGAGAGAGAGAGAGGCAGAGACACAGGCAGAGAGAGAAGCAGGCTCAATGCAGGGAGCCCAACATGGGACTCAATCCCGGGTCTCCAGGACCATGCATGCCCTGGGCTGAAGGCAGCGCTAAACCGCTGAGCCACCCAGGCTGCCCCACTAGCAGCCACTGTGCACCTGCAGGAAAATAAATACCATCTCACTTAAGAATGCTCTTAAGGAAGCAACAGAAATTACAGTTATTTTTCATTAAAAATGCTATTTATAAGGGACGCCTGGGTCGCTCAGTGGTTGGGCGCCTGCCTTTGGCTCAGGTCGTTATCCCGGGATCTGGGAGCAAGTCCTGCGTCGGGCTCCCTGTAAGGAGCCTGCTTCTCCTTCTGCCTATGTCTCTGCCTCTCTCTCTCTCTCTGTCTCTCATGAATAAATAAATACATCTTTAAAAAAAATGCTATTTATGTTAACATGCATTGGGGTGATTGTTATTTTTAAATAAATTAATACATTTTTAAAAGGCTACTTATACAGATCATAAGAAACTTGTAATGCTGCATAACATATTATACTTGTATAACATGCCACATCCTGTGAACTGACTTCAGTTTGGTTGGGTAGCTTGTAAAGGTTAAAAAATCTTGACCTGCAATGGCAACAATTAAAAATCCTCTTCTGCCTTTCTCAAGAGTGTAAAATATACACAAAAATTTTGGGGTGGAGGTGTTAGAAACCTATTTACATTATTCTTAAAAATAAAGTTCTTTCCAAAATACATTGTTTAATGGGGTGCATGGGAGGCTCGTTCAGTCAGTTGAGAGTCTGACTCTTGATTTTTGCTCAGATCATGATCTCAGAGTCAGGAGACTGAGCCCTGCATTGGGCTCGGAGCTCAGCAGGAAGTCTGCTTGAGACTCTCTGCCCCTCCCCCCTCCACTCTTGCACATGCCTTCTTCCTAAAATAAATAAGTCTTTTTAAAAAATAAAATACATTGCTTAAGATCTTAATTTTTAAAATCTGTTGCACTGTATCTTGAATTGTACAATATGTTGCAAAATGACCTAAAATGCTAGTTCTAGATGTCATAGTTAATCCAAGTTTTGAAATGATTCTTTCAAATTATCTAGGTCCTAAATCTTTTTTTTTTTTTTAAGATTTTATTTATTTATTCATGAGAATGCACAGAGAGGAGAGAGAGAGAGGCAGAGATGCAGGCAGAGGGAGAAGCAGGCTCCATGCACCAGGAGCCCGACGTGGGATTTGATCCCGGGTCTCCAGGATCCCGCCCTGGGCCAAAGGCAGGCACCAAACCGCTGCGCCACCCAGGGATCCCCTAGGTCCGAAATCTATTCAAATATTTATTGTACTTGCTTCTATATCACAAAGGCCCAAATATTACCAGCTAATAAAATACAACATTTGAATAAATGTTCCCATGAAATCATTTGCTATAGTCTTGCTACAACACAAAAGATATTTGCTAACTGGCTCCAAGGGAAAATAAAAAATTAGTTGAATAATTTATTTAAATATAAGAGCTGTTTAGTATTTAAGTACTTTTAAAATTGAATTTTAGTTTTCTCCATTATTCAGAAACACATTAGTTGTAAATGGTTCCATTTCAGGAAATTTTCTTGGCTCTCTCCCTGGGTAGTCACTGAGGACTTTTAGGAAAATGCAAGTTTTCAGAAAAAAAGCTTAAAAAGTAATGAATATTGTCAAACTATTTGTCGCTTCTGTGTTCCAGTACCCATATATAAATTAAACAAAACCAAGAGGTTTAAAATTGAAAACTTTCCAAATTAAAGACTTCTTTCCATTTTCATTTCCCAAGCTAAAGAGTTCCAAGTTCCTATCCAATCCCATTCAATCTCAGCATTCTAGTGGGTACAGCTATACAGCACCTAATAAAATTTCAGGCCATAGTCACTGAATAAATGAGCAAAGCTAAACAAATGGCATTCCTTATCAAATAAACACTAACATGATTGAGCATACAGCATTTCAATCAGTCAACATCTGCTCTATAATCGTATTCCTTATGTTATAAATGTAGGGTAAATGAAGAATTCATTTTTATGGATTTACTGCCTCATGGGGCCTCCTCACTATATTTCAATTCTAGTTAGAAGAACCTGAACAAGAAAGTATACACTAAGGCAGCCCTGGTGGCCCAGCGGTTTAGCACTGCCTTCAGCCCAGGGTGTGATCCTGGAAACCAGGGATGGAGTCCCACGTCGGGCTGCTGCATGGAAGCCTGCTTCTCCCTCTGCCTGTGTCTCTGCCTCTCTCTCTTTCTCTCTGTGTCTGTCATGAATAAATAAAATCTAAAAAAAAAAAAGGTATATACTAAATGCAGGAAAACCTTGATTATCTATAACCTCTTAGGAATGAATTATCCACACTGTCCAGCTAATTAAAGGCTTATTACCATGTAAACAAAACATTTTTAATTTAATATGATGGATAGGAATGTAAACACAATTCTTGCTGCTTATTTTCATAAATAGAATATGGTGATCAGAATTTAATCGTTTTTTGATGAATTTAGGTCATTATTATGAACTTCAATTACTGTACTATATTATAACATACTGATGCCCTCCAGGCCTACTTAAGCAATATAGGGCTGTTAGTTCCACATTGCTGTGAGTCCTTGGCCTGTTTTTCATTCTCTCCACACCACCCCTCCCCACTCCTCCCCCCCACTGTCTTCCTTACAGTCAGCTGTCTCTCCCTCCTATCTTCTATGAGCCTTTCTAACATTTCTAAATTGCCTCTCCACAGCTGTTGGCTGGGAAATCCCATAATCATGATTTAGGCATAATGATGAGTAAATAAATTATGAGTGAGGATTTGAGGAGCTTACCCTATAAAGTACATGAGCTTAAATGCATGGATTTTGTGACACATACTTTATCTTCACAAAGCTTTTTTTCTTCATCCTAGTTCTTAGGGGAAGTTACTAGACCACTGAATTCCAGCTGTATGATACCATATTTGATAAACCCTCTCTTTTTCCATTAGAACAATTTATGATCTGCACAAAGTCCTTAGGCAATTAAAATAAGATTTGATTAAGCAAATGTGTTTCTTCTGCAATGGAACATAAAAAAGTATAGTCTTTTTTTTTTTTTAAAGTATAGTCTTTCTAAAAATTTGAACACGTGGGATACCTAAGAAATAAATTGCAGAGGTTTAATACTTTGAAGCATGCCTTAGAAATCTGAAAATTCATATAAAATGAAGTATATAAATAGAACAAATTCAATTGAATTAGCAAATGTTTATTAAGCATCTAGCATGTTCAAGGCATTATACTAAACACTACAGGAAATATAAAAATGAGAAATGCACAGTTTGTGCTTTAAGAACTTATCTAGTAAGCAAGATGAGATACAAATAACTAAGATAAAAGGCAAAGAAAGGTAAGGGATGTAAGAAATGCATAAACAATGAGAATTCAAAGAAACGAGATTAAATTTAGTTTGGGGAGAAGGATCAGAAAATAACAAGGAGTTCCATGGTATAAACAGCATTCACGATGAGTCTTACAAGTTGGATGGGTTTTTAAGAAAAGAGAGTAGGAGGAAGAGGCAATAATAGTAGGCATCTCAGGCTGAGGAAACTGCAATCATTCATTCTCCAAATATTTACTGAGTGTTTCTTATGTGTCACTACTGTAGTTACTGGCAATAGACCAGTAAATACAACAAAAATTCCTGCCTTCATAGAACTGATATTATGGTGGTGGGGGTGAGGAGAGAGTGAGAGGGGAGAATGAGAAGAAACAAAAATGATAACAGCAATAACAGCCAAAACATTAGAACAATTTTGTCAGGCACTGTTTAAGTGATTTACATATAAAATATTTTCATCCTCAAAACATCTCTAGGAAGTATATTACTATTACTCCTATTTTACAGATACAAAACTAAGACACAGAGGTTAAATAAACTGTACACAATAAGAAATTGGAACCACAATTCAAACCTGGGGTCCATGCTATAGATTCTGTGATCTTAACCATTATGTAAACATATATATATATATGATTTATAACATGTTAGATGTCAATTTAAACAATATTCAAGGAGCAGTAAGCCAGTTTACTTAAAATATATAAGGGAATAATGAAGAACAGAGCTAAAGAACTAGGTTGGGCTCATACTATGGA
Organism: Canis lupus familiaris; assembly: GCF_011100685.1. Classification (NCBI taxonomy): domain Eukaryota; kingdom Metazoa; phylum Chordata; class Mammalia; order Carnivora; family Canidae; genus Canis; species Canis lupus. The sequence continues at coordinate 54,331,263 of NC_049260.1, read as the reverse complement.
GGGCCTTGAATGCAAGACAGAGGAATCTGTCTGCTGAATTAAGTGCAATTTGGAGTCATCAAAGATGGACATAAGATTAGTGCCTCACTTTATAAAGGATGAACTAGAGTGAGGAAAAAGGCTAGGAGAGATCAGATTTACCACTGAATATTTACTAAGACTATTGACATAGCCCAGGTAAAAAGTAATTAAGGAATATAATGTCACAGACAACATAATAATTTATGGGAGTTCCAAGAATGAGATAAAAACCATTCTCCCCCAGTTCAGTCCAAAACCTTGGAGCCATTTTTGACTCCTGTTTCCTCTCATATCCCACATCCATTCAAAATTAAATTCAGAATCCAACAACTTTTCACTACTTTCACTACCACTACCATCATCCAGGCCACCATCAACTCTCTCCTGGCTTAATTCAATAGTCTGTTTACTTAGTCCCTATTTCTACCTTTTCCCCACTACAGTTTAATCTCAACCCAGCAGCCAGAGCTTTCCTACTAATTAAAAAAAAAAAAAAGTCAAATCGGGTTGATACTTTTCTCAAAACTCTCCAGTGGCTTCCCATTTCATTCACAGTAAAAAAGCCAAGATCTGATCCTCTCCCCTCCCCTCTGACCACACTTCCAATGACTGTTTTATTCATTCTGTTTCCTCATACTGCCACTTTGCTATTTCTGGAATACTTTATGTTCTCCCCCATCTCACTTGCTAGTCCTTCTGCCTAGATGCTCCACTTGTGCCCCAACCCCCATATTTGGCTCTTTCCTGACCTTCTTCAAATCTCTGCTTAAATGTCACCTTCTCACTAGTCCTCTTGGAGTATACCATTTCAAATTGTGCACACATACACACTCTGTCCCAATCTTCGCTATCCAACTTCCTTAATTTTTCTCTGAGTAACTTTCATTATCTAACATTCTATATATTTTACTCATCTGTATGTATGTCTTCTTCCACTAGAATATCAAATTCATGATGGCCCAAACTTTTTGTCTGTTGTGTTCACTGCTTATATCCTTGATGCTTTAAATAGTGCCAGGCATATGACAATTCTCAGTATTTGTTGAATGAATGAATGAATGAATGAATGAATGAATTCAGGAAAAACAAAGTGAAAGAAACAAGGGATACGGCAGAATTAGAATTTATGTAACAGGGGAAATGATGCAATGGATGCAAGGAAGGAAAAATGATCAAAATATCTTCATGGTTTTTAGACTCCAGAGATGGCAGTAGCATTATCAGAGATGAAATTGTTAGGGGAAACTTTTTAGAGAGGGGAAATTAACTCATTGTTAGACATGACAACATAGGATATGGGGGCATTAATGAGAGATCAAGCAATGCAAGACTACAGCTTAAAAAAAGTCAAAGCTAAAGATATAGATTTGGGGGTTATTAATATAGAGATAATAGTGTTAAAGCAGATAGAACAGAAACTTGGGAAAGGCTACTTTTAGGAGGTTCAAAGCAAAAAAATCAGGGAGACAGAAGGAGAACCAAAATAATGCTATGTCATCAAGCCAAGAAAGAAGAGAGTTTCAAGAAAGTGATAGCACATTAGTATTAAATATTGCAAGAGAAGTCAAGAGGGGGAAAAAAAAGAAGTCAAGAGGGTTCTTAGAACAGGTAGGTTGATTTGGCAATTAGGAAGCCATTGGTGACCTTTAAAAGTGGTGTTTCATTGAAGTGGCAATGGTAGAAGCCAAATTCCAAGGCATTTAAGAAATGTACAATTCTTTTAGTAAGCTCAATAGAATAAAAAAATGCTCTTAGTTTTTTGCCCAATAATCTCACTCTTTGGAATCAAAAACTGGTTCAACAAAAGAATAATAGTAAACAAATACATGAACACAAGAAGATATACATTTCATTGTTGTCAGTTATAATAAAAAATTATAAACCACTTGAAATATCCAACTATAGGAAAATAGTAATTTATGTTATATTAAAACAATAAAATGCTTATTAAATATTATAAGGAATATTAAGAATAATAGGAAATGTTTGATATGTTAAATAGAAAAAAATCAAAATATAAATTTAAAGTATACACCATTTATTTATTTGACATTTGATTATGGAGCTCTTCCTAATATTTTACACACATACTAGCTATACAGTGGCAGATAAAACAGGTCTTCTACCCTCATAAGACCTAACAGTCTGTGATCAAAACTGAAGACACAGGGTGCCTGGGTGGCTCAGTTGGTTGAGCTTCCCACTGTTGATTTCAACTCAGGTCCCAATCTCTGTGGGAGTTGTGAGATTGAGCCTCATATCTGGCTCTGTGCTCAGCAGGAGGGTCTGCTGGAGATTCTGCCCCCCCCCCCCCCACCGGCCCCCTTGCTGGTTCACTTGTGCATACATGCTCTCTCTCTAAAATAAATAAATCTTTTTTAAAAAAAACTGTGAAAAAAGACATACCAACATGCAGAGAAAAGTATATCCTCAAATGACAAAAGCTGTATGTTATGATGGAAGCATTACAGCTCTTTTCCATACAGTATATTTCAAGAAAAATAGCTCTTTTCAATAAAAAGGAAAGTAAATACAGCAATGAAAAGAGCATTGACAGGGTAGCTTGAGTGGGAAGCAGGGTTTGAGGAAATGTTTTTCAGAAGAGGAAATGAGTTTGTGCCAAGACAAAGGAGATAGCAGAGAGGCAGAGATTGAAAATCCACACTTCCTTCTTACTGCCACAGCTAATTTAACATATCCATTCTGAGAGCTCTTCAAATTCCTTGGAGAATAGACTTTGAATAGCCTAGAATAGCTGTCCTAGAGCTGACATTTAAATACGTCTCTTGCGAACACTAATCAAGATTCCAAAAAAAAAAAAAGAAAACTTGATTCGGATAATAAATTTCATAGTAAAACTACTAAATGCGGAGAAAATAGTTACTGAATGTTAATAGCTCTCATGAATTGCCTCAGATTATAGAATGTATTCACCTCACTTCACAAATTTTGATTTTAAATGATTTTTTAATAGATAAAAAATTTGCTGGATTTAGGGTGTATTTTTATTACCATTTAAAAGGAAGATAATTTAATCAAAGTGTGGTATAGCACATCTAATACACTGAGACCTCTCAGTTCCTTACCCTCCTCATCTCCAATGACTTTCTCTTCCATTCCACATCAGCCACTCACATTCCACACCTTGGAAATTATCATCACCCTTTACCACTCCACCTCCAAAATCACTAAGTCAAATATGACATTCTCTGACCACAACCTTCAGGGCTGCTCGTTCAACTACTCCCACTATCATCTTTTTTTTTTTTTTTTTTTTTTGAGCTCATTAAGATCTCCAGTTCACTGATCCTTCTTCCTCCTCTATTTTCTCCCTCTTCATCAGAATTTTCACTTCCTTCCTTATCCAGCTTAGGTTCCATAGTGCATCACGGCAGTAACACTGTTGCCAAAATCACAAATTTTTGCCTCATTATGATGTTGTGATGAGGATGATGACATTTCTATACTCACATAGCCAAAGTCCAACCACTGATCATTCATACTATCCACTTTCTTTGCACCAGTATCTAGTAGCTAATTATGGGACAAAGTTACACAATAGGCAGATGGGTTTCAATACATAAAACCAAAGTCATGACCTACATCTGGGCCCTGAACAATGTTCACAAATCTTGCTGTGTTTCTCTGGTCAATACATTTTTTTCACTCTCTAGCATAGCTTTTTCACATTTTCTTTACTCTCCTCAGTACTAACCTCCAATTCTATCCCTTTTTAAAGGGAAAATGACCTTGCCTCTTACGTCCTAAAAGAAAGAGACCATTAGCTCCTTAAGGCTGGCACATAGCACGTACTCAAATATATGATTAATGGGGAAAAAGAATAAAAACAAAAAAAGAAGAAAAACTTGACATGATAACCATTAACAAAGCACTTCCTTTTCTCTAGGCCTCACTTTTCTTCTCTTAAAAAAGAGGTAGGTACATAATATTATTTAAGTGTCCTCCAGCTCTAAGTGCTATGGCAATAAAATTTAGGTTGACATGTCAGGACCTATGAATGCAACCCATCCAGGGAAAGATTTTCTTAAGAGTGTAAAAACAGTAGCCAGGAAATACCATCTGATGCTTGTCTTCTCATCTGGGGGAGGTGCTATACTCAAGGTTCAATAAATATTTACTGAGTTCCTTCTGTGTGTTGGGATTTATGGGGGAGAATAAAGGCTATTGAGACCTGGTCTTTGCCTTCATGGAGCTTTCAATCTACTAGGGGAAAAAGATTTTAAACAAGTATCTCTAATAGGGGACATGTGCAGCCCCTTAAAAAAGACTAGTAATTAATGACCTAGTGATTCTTATTGCTTCCCAATCAACTGTGAAGAACTCTGATGGCTATCAAAAAACTGCCACCTCCAAAAATATGATGTAAGAGCATGTGTTTCTTGCAAGCCCTGAGACTTTTCAAAGCTACAGATAGGAGTGGGTGAGTAGAGAAATGTGGAGTTAGTCCTGGCTTATTAAAATACTTTTCAAAATTCAAGACATTCTTTACTTTTAAAATGTTTTTCAGGAATGCTTGCGTGGTGGTTCAGTGGTTGAGCATCTGCCTTCAGCTCAGGGTGTGATCCTGAGATCCAGGATTGAGTCCCGCATCGGGCTCCTTGCAGGAAGCCTGCTTCTCCCTCTGCCTGTGTCTCTGCTTCTCTTTCTCTGTGTCTCTCATGAATAAAGAAATAAAATCTTAAAAAAAAATAAAATTACTATACAATAGAGTTGTATTCTAAGAACTTTAGGCATACTTTATAATCCATGGGTGTCCTTTGCATGATCGCATATACTAAATTTATGTCCATTTTTACGGGACTTGAAGCATAATTTTTAAGTATTTAGAATGATTAGAGATTTCTAGTTTCTGTATCTTTGCTTTTATGCCACACTGTCAATTATATCTATGATTTATTTGAGGCTGAGTTTATGGTCAGGAACACAACGTGTCAGTTATAATATTATTACTGTGGGAAATATGACCATTTCATGACACCATTTGCAGGAACACCACAGTGGTGAAAATCAGAACCAATCTGTAACAATGTAGCTCACTTTTCATAAAAGGTATGTCCCCAAAAAGTGGTACAAACTGAATTTCTATCAGTCAAGTCATTTAAAATTTATCAAGGATCTGCTTAACCTAAAATGAACCCTTTAGTAATGAAAGGAATACTTTTAGAAAAATAAAGCTCATTCTTATTTTATTCTGAAATTTTCAACTTAATACATGGAGACATTAAAACAGGGCACACTAAGATTTAAGTAAGAAGCTAGTCTAGGTTATAGTGCGAATGGTATTTTTCCGGAATATTAAACTGCAGATCATATACTTTGGAGCCAAGCACAGTAATCGCTGAATCTCCAGTCCAAGGTGGTTATCTTTTGTCATGCTGTGCATTAATCTAGCAAAGAAATGTGGATAGCAAGTCTGTTTCTTTGTACTGTAAGATTTAAAAGGATCTTGCTGACAAGATAAATGCTCATGCAATGCTCCTGTGAGTGAAAAAGGCAGGTATGAGGATCCTCCTTTTTCAGAATGAGAAATGCAGGCACAGGTTGATCTGTGCGGCTTAAATGGTGAGGACTTCTGAAATGTAGCCAGGTAAACTAAATACTGGAACCAACTGAATGACCAAGAGTTCCTAGCTCTAAACAAGAATGCTACTCAAAGTAGCCATTTCCTAGGGCAGAAGAGGGAAGATATTAAGTCAGAAAAGGCATGCAAAACTACTTTGTAAACTTTTAAGTACTATCAAATATAGGAAGCAAAATTCTCAGTTGAGAGTGAGAATGGGGATAGTGGTTTTGGGGGATTTAAGGAGAGAGAAAGTATGAAAAAAACTATAGAAACAGGAGGGAGGAAATGGACTGGGAGGACAGCACTAAGGGTCTGACTTGAGTTCGGTGGTCATGAATTCAAAGTAGGACCAGGCAGTGTGGGCATGTGTTTTTCTCCAGCCTCTTCAGTACATAGGTACAAGCACCAAGTAGGCAGAAAATTACCAGGACTGTAATTTTGTCAAGTGAATAAAATAAGTGAGAAGAGGCAAGGGGGTTAAGACCAAGGGCCTGCATTAGAGTGGTGGCAGTAGAAATAAAAAAGGATAAGAATGAGATTCTCTGAAGACCAGGTTGGTAGGATTTAGCTAAGGTGCATGAAAGGCTCAAAAATGCCTTGACATAGGTGTTAATCAGGCAATATCACGTGAACACTTGCTGCACACGAAGTACTGCAAAGGTGGAAGTAGTCCTAGATTTCCTCAAGTAGTGCTGAGCCACTTGAGATATGCAGACAAGGCAAAATACCTGGCAACTTCCCAGCAAATAGTGGGATAGGGAAATTAGGAGAGGAAGGCAAAGGTCATTTTGCCTGAGTTGGCAATAGATTTGATGGTGGACAATGTCAGTAGACAATGGAGTAGATTATCACCTAAGTGATAGTACGGTAGAGAGGCAGATGGGCAGATGGGCTCCTAGGACAGGATCAATAATGAAGAATGGACAAATGGACAGGGGTGCAAGTATTTTGTTCTGTATGATTAGGTTTGCCCCTCCCTTACCCTTTGCAACATAATTTAAATCACAAAATACAATATTTATTCTAACAATGTAAATGATGGTAGAAAAATTTCTCAAGATGCCCTTGCATGCACATACACACAACTGCAATGAATTCAGACCCATGGGGAAAATATGTGGTAAAAAATCCTCCAAATTTGCCCAAAGTGATCACTAAAGGTAGATATCATCATGCTAGTAAGGAAATGATACAGAGTAGAAGAAAGACAAAACTGTGGGTCTGAAGATGTAGCTTCTAGTCCAAGTTGAATAATCTGAGCTTCACTTTCATTATCCGAAAAGAAAGTAATCATACCTCTCCCTACATAATCATAAGGTCTGTGCATATGCATGTAAGATTCCAGAGGGCAAGGACCTTTACTATCCTGTTTACTAGTGTATCTGTAGCACTTATCCTGGCAAATAGCAGGAGTTTATGAATATTTAGGTGAATGAGTATAGGAAAGTGATTTTATATCCAAGAACACTACACAAATATCCAATGTGGACTTTTCTCCTTAATAATAATTCATATAAATGAAAGCTGATTCTATAATTATAGCAATATAAAATTTTCTAACATGTTGATACATATCTTTAAGTACTATCTCTTATTTCTTTCTTAGGAGATAGTTAGGAACTGGCAGTAGCTCAACAGGACAGTTGGAGAGTTTAAGTGTTAATTCTAAAATTATTTCCCGGATCAGCTTCGTGGAAGCCAGAGGCAAAAAGGTCAAAAGCAGGAATGAACTTTATGAATACTGAAGCTACTTTCTATTGGTAATATTTAAGTTGGAAGCCTACTATAAAGGGCAAGATAAAAGATTATGTAGTCATGTATGAAATACGTTGAGAAGTTTAAAAGCTTGTTTTTTTCGCTGCACCAAAAAATATGTTCCTGCTGTCCCTAATGATCCCTTTACCTCTTCTACTTGCCTCTTACTCCCACGGTCAATATTATGGATTATATTTTCTGTCTTCTTGGAGTCAGTAATCCTTTATATTTATTATTATGCATCTTATTTTTATATTTAATTTTAATTATTTTTATTTTTAATATTTTCCATTTTTATGTTTACTGTATATGTTAACCTTTCAAATGCTTTGATGAATAAATGGATAGACTTCATTAAGATAACAATATATTGAGCCTGTCAGTTTCTCACCTCCTCCTGTCTTCTCAACTCCTTATCTAGCATATTCAATGGCCTTACCATTATTATCACTTCCTCAACGTCCCTGCCCCTCTCTCAGTCAGTACACACTAGTCTGGCAAATCCTTGATCCTGGATAAAGGATTTATCTGCTCTGAATTTGCATCTGAGCAGCTGAATGTTCCTAGAGAAATATCCCACAATCTTGCTCAGAGGTTACACTTAAATTCATGATCACAGACATCAGACAAGTACTAAATGCTGCCTGTTTGAAACCTACTCCTTTTCTCTGTTAACTATTTGTTCCAGGACAATTGTTTTCTCTCTCCTCAAACCTCTCCTTCCACTCTCCTCTGCCCTATACGCTGATGATCTTGCCCCAAACTTCACTGAGAAGTGTACCTTCAGAAGTGGGCACTCCCTTCTTCCCACCCCCAAATATGTCAGCTGATCTCCATCCGCACATTTTCTCTTCTTTTTCCTGTTATGGTAGATGCACTTCTCTTCTTCCTCTCAAAGGTCAAGCCTTCCACTTGTACTATGTATCCCATTTTCTCCCAGTGATGAGAGAGCAGAAGGAAAGCTGAGGACAAAGCACAAGCTGACACCTTGCAATCCCCTCCCCCCACTCCCAGGTGTGATATGTGTGACTTTCCTCAGGCACTCCTGGCTACACTAAATCTAAAGGAAGGAAAAAACACAGTTAACTTCTAGAGATTATAGTCCTGTAGGACTTGAGTCTTCCTCAAGTTTACAAATATCTTAGTGATTTACAAGAAAAAACAGCATTATCAATAACTTAACTTGAAGGAAACTTCCAACTATCTTAATGTTAATGAGGGAAAAACAACCTTAATCTGATAATAGCAAGGTCTCCAATATTCTGAGGGTCTTCTTTAGCATATGAAAGTCCTTTTGGATACCTCCCTTTTTCCTTACTCTCAAATACCAGGTATATAATCAGCCATTCCATACAATCCCGGTGCAGCACCTCTTTATGCCCACGGGTCCTGTCCCCAAGCTTTAATAAAATCACCTTTTTGCCCCAAAGACATCTCAAGAATTCCTTCTTTGCCATCAGTTCTGAACCTCACCAACATTCAAAAAATATCACCTACACCATCTTTCCAAGACTTCACCTCTTTGGTTTTCGTGCTCTGTAGATTATCCACAGGCATTAACATAAAACAATCCAAACTCCTTGTCCCCACCAAACTCTCACTCACACTAGGCTCTAATCACACTGGCATCCTTTTGTACTTTGAACATGCCAAACTCTCCTGTTTCAGAACTTTGTACTTAGAATATAATCCAAACTGCTAACTATGGCTAGGAAGATATGGATCTTCTTGACTTTACAACCTCATCTTGCGGGATCCCTGGGTGGCGCAGCGGTTTGGCGCCTGCCTTTGGCCCAGGGCACGATCCTGGAGACCCGGGATCAAATCCCACATCGGGCTCCCGGTGCATGGAGCCTGCTTCTCCCTCTGCCTATGTCTCTGCCTCTCTCTCTCTCTCTCTCTGTGACTATCATAAATAAATAAAAAATTTAAAAAAAAAAAAACAAAAAACAAAAAAAAACAACCTCATCTTGCATAACTTTCTACCTAACTCACTATTTCTCAGTCACACTGCTCTTTTTTCAGTTCCTTCAACATTCCAAGACCTTCCTTGTTTCACAATCTCCACACAAGCTTTCTCACTACTTGGCACAGGACCTCCCAATCCTCTTCTCATTCTATGTCTCCGTGATGGGGGAAAAGAGGACTGGCCGAAGACAAAGCACATTGACAAGTCCTTGAAACAGGGAGAGTGACATTTCTCTCTGGACTCAACTGCCTCGATGTGAATACTTTGCTAAGGGCAGACGGCAATCTTAGCCCAACTCCCAGGAGCCTGTAAGTCTACTGTAACATATTAAAATTCCTTTAGAAATTTCCTTTATCTCTAAACCCCCAAGATACGTGTTGGCAATCATCCTCCAAGCACATGGCCCACCAATACACATCTGAAGGATCTCATGAATCAGGTTTATTAGACGGTAATAAGTGACCTTTTCCCAATAATATCTAGCCCCCTCAAGGTCCTGGAAACCTTGCTTCCAAAATTCCTTAGAGAGTATGCTATCCTCAAACCCTCCCAACTCCCAGGTATCAGCCACCCCTCACAGGCCTGGGCAGCAGCTCTTCCTGCCCACAGGTCCTGTCCCCATGCTTTAATAAAACCACCATTTTGTGTGGAGGCCAAGAAAAATTAAGGCCATTCCACCTAAGTTTAGCATTAGCACAAGTATAGCCATCTCAGGTCCCTGTGAATAAGAGCTGAACTTTACAGGAAAAACTGCAGATTGTCCTAGGCAGGGAATCCCATATGGGAAAGACAATAAAGCTCAGAATGCCCACAGCAGAGAATCCTGCATCAGATCTTAAGAAAATCCCCTACCCCTGGACAAGCAGAGCAGGATTAACTCCATTTTGTGCTACACCCGCCATCTCATGTAAAACCCCCCACACGACCTGCCTGTTGTTTAAGGCACTCCCTCACCCTAGTTTAGATATTAAGCACACCCTTATCAGAAACTAGCACAAATAGGAATGCGGGACCTCTGACCTTTAACCGCCAAGGAATGAAACCCCCCCCCCCCTTTTGCCTCCCAAACCTGCACAACAATTCTAACCAGAATAATAGGCTAGTTCAAATGGTCACTATAGGGTGAATCGTAATTCAATTGGCCACCTGTGTGTGGACCGACATGACTGTGCAACTTTCTACATATGTTAAAATCTCATTGGCCACAGACCCTTATAACACTACTATGCTTCTTAGTCTCAGGGTCCAAGTCCCTGCTCTGCTGTATGGAGTATACTTGGACCCAAGCTCGAGCTTGGGCTTATTTGCCCTCATGTACTTGCATCAGCGTCGGCTCCTTGGTGGTTTCTCGGATTCACAATCTTGGGCACAACAGAAGTACTTACACATGCAACAATATGGATGCTAAGAAGCTAGATGCAATTACGCTAGACACAAAAAGCCAAAGATGTCTCAAGAATTCTTTCTTGGTCGTCGGCTCTGCACCTCACCTATATTCCAAAACTTCATCATCAGTATCAGTAGCAAGTCCTTCTCTGTTAATTCCAATGAAAGTAAGCCTTCCCTGGTTATTCTCTCACAGCACACTTCAGACCCCTTTGTAAACATATATTTACCTATATATTGGCTATCTCTGACATTATACTGTAACTTACATTGGGGCTGGAACACTATCTGCTTTGTTCACTGCCATATACATCTAATACATAACACTTCACATAAGCTAGTAACTCACTAATATCTTTGGAAGGAATATATTAACAAACATCCATCATTTCCTTTTGATTTTCCCAATATACTATCAGATAAGCAAGGTGATATACCATATTATAGGTAGAGAGTCACACAGTAAGTAGTAGAACTAAAGTCGTCTAACTCCAAATTCAATGTTCTTTAAAAAAAAAAAAAAACTTCTCGTTTTATACTACTTTACCAAACATTAATGTTCTTTGTTGTATGAACACAAAAACTATAATAAATTCATTGAGTTACATTTTCCATAAAGATGTGGTAACCTCAACTTCAGGTCTTTGAAGAATTTCTCTGAGATAAGTACTACCTCTTTCCTGACCCTCAAAAAAAAAAAAAAAAAGACTACACATACTACAAGGAAACAAAGGAAATACGTTTGGATATTCACTTTGCTTATTTCATAGCATGTAATATGATTCTACTGTGGAGCTTGCTATAAGCTAATAAAAGTAAAGAAGCAATAGTCCTACCTCTTAAATCTGTCACTAAGTAGGTTCCCAGTATCTAGTCTCCAGATCGATACCACAATTTCATTGTTTATAGAAGTTAATAGAGTTAACCATTTTCCTGATGACCCTGACAATTGAACTAAATAGGCCAGGCTATAATTTAGCAAGTTTCACATTTATAAACAAAATTCACTATAGTTTCAGGAATTATCATATGCATTATCTAATATTCTATATCATAAGAATTCAAAATATAACCAGCTCTTTGTATTGCTATGTGTTTCAATATATTTTATTTTATTTTTTTATAAAGATTTATTTATTCATTCAGAGAGAGCGAGAGACAGGCAGAGGGAGAAGCAGGCCCCATGCAGGATACGGGACTCGATCCCAGGTCTCCAGGATCACACCCCAGGCTGCAGGCGGCACTAAACCGCTGCGCCACCGGGGCTGCCCTTCAATATATTTTATACAAAAAAGTAATAGCTATTATTTCTTTAGAGTCTACTATGTACTAGGCATTATTCTAAAAGGAGAAAGGCATTTATTAAGGGTATCTGTGGAATCTACAACTCAGAAACCAATTTCAGTGTGCAGGTTCTTTCTCCATACTAAGCAATTTTCTGACATGATCTAGGTGCCCTACAATTTAACTCAACTCTGACACTATCTACCTAGAGATAGAATCAGATTTCCATGGGTTAGTGTTCAATCCTAGAAAACAATCCCCCACTTCAGAAGCCAATTGCAAATCCAGGTTGTCACTGGTGTTTCTGACCGACCAGCTATAAACTAGGTCTTTAAAACTTGGGTTTGATTAATTGCCTACAATGGCTAACAAAACTGAGAAACGCTTTTCTTACCAGATTACCATTTTGTTTGTTTTTTAAATAAAAGGATATAACTCAGGAGCAGCCAGACAGAAGAGGTGCATAGGGTATAGAGGAGCTTTCATGCCCTCTCTGAGTCACTCCTCCAGAATATCCATGGGTTTACCAGCTGCAAAGCTCTCTGAACCCCATCATTTTGGGGTTTTATGGAAGTGTTATTACCTAGTCATGATTGATTAAATCACTGGCCATTGGTAACTGAACTCCAGACCCTCTCCCCTCCCAGGAGGTCTGGGGGTGGAACTGGAAGTTAAAGTTCCTCTAATCCCTTGGTTGGCTCCACTAGCAATAAGCCTCCATCCTTAGGTTACCTTGGGGCTTTCCAAAAGTCACCTAATTAACATAACAAAAGACACTTGATGGCTCTCAACTTTTAGGAAATTCCAAAGGTTTTAGGAGCTCTGTGCTAAGAACTGGGACAGAGACCAAATATATATTTCTTATTATAAATTACAACATCACACTATCTTCAATAATTCTATATATGTCCAGCTTCTACTCCATCTTTTATAGTATTTTCTTTAATATCTTTTTACATCCCATTACCATCTTCCAATCAGTTCCAAAAAGAGGCTTGAGGCTCCTGGGTGGCTCAGTTAGTTAAGATCAAGTCATGATCCCAGAGTCCTGGAATAGAGCCTCACTTTCCAGCTCCCTGCTCTGTGGGAAGCCTGCTTCTCTCTCTCCCTCTGCCTGCCCCTCCCCCTGCTTGTGCTCTCTCTCAAATAAATAGAACCATAAAAAAAAAGAATAGGGTTTGGAATTAGGACTAGATTCCAATCTTGACCATATCACTGGTTTTGTTGCTCATAGGTAAATCAACCTCTTAATTTCAGTTCTTTTTTCTTTGAGGTCTTCACACTGCAGCTACAGTACTATTTCAATACTCACCATTTGCTTCGACATGGATGGAACTGGAGGGTATTATGCTGAGTGAAGTAAGTCAATTGGAGGACAACCATCATATGGTTTCACTCATACGGGAAATATAAAAAATAGTGAAAGTGATCATAGGAGAAAGGAGAGAAAATGAGTGGGAAAAATCAGAGAGGGTGACAAAACATGAGAGATTCCTAACTCTGGGAAACGAACAAGGGGTAGTAGAAGGGGGCAGGCGGGCGGGGGGATAGGGTGACTGGGTGACAGGCACTAAGAGGGGCACTGGACAGGATGAGCACTGGGTGTTATACTTATGTTGGCAAATCGACCTCCAATAAAAAAATACACACAAAAAAAACCCTTCAAATTTGATCAACTTCCTCTTCTACCGTTAAGTTTCTCATTACCCTTAAAATGAAGACCAAAATCCTTCTCAAGGCTTTCTCAAAGGCCTGCATGATCTCCTGTCTGCCTACCTTCTCTAATCCAGCCATTCTAATCTTTCAGTCTCTTAAACTAGGGTTACCAGATTTAGTAAATAAAAATATAGAAAGCTCACCTAAATTTGAACAGAACATAAACAAGTATTTTTAATAGAATTATGTCCCAATATTATATGAGACATAAATTCTGCTTTAAAATTATGCAAATTTAACTGAGCATTTAGTATTTTATCTGCAATTCTACTTAAATGTGCCATCTCTCTCCTGCACCAGGGCCTTCACACATGTTCTCACTTCCTGAGATGTTCTTTCCTCACCCTTCTGTTGACAGAGCTGTTGCAAGGAATACATGAAGCAAGATTTATAAAGTGTAGGGTGACGGGCACTGAGGGGGCCACTTGACGGGATGAGCACTGGGTGTTATTCTGTATGTTGGTAAATTGAACACCAATAAAAAATTATTTTATTAAAAAAAAGATTTATAAAGTGTATATCATAGTACTTAGTACAAAGAAAATACTCAACAAATAGTATAGAAGCAATGACTCAAAGTTTTGTATGCCTGTTTTATCTTTAATATGGTACTAATTGCAGCAGCATCAATGCTTTGTTATTTTAAATGTCATTCTCAATGCTTTTGGGTTCTTTATAAGGAAACTAGCTGATGGTAAAATACACATATAACATATAGTATTTCCCTTACCAAGTACTTTTATAAGGTAATTTCAATTTGGTGTTCACAATACTCCAACATAAACATTAGTAGTATGATTGTATTCATTTACAAATGAAAGAATAATTAGAGAAGTTCTAAGTAAAAGCAGTAATCAAACTTAGGCTTTCCAGCCTCAAAAGCTAAAATTTTGTGGATATATGGTATTACTTCCTCAACCATTATCAATGTGTGACGTATCTATACTACTACTATTACTAATGGTAATAAGAACAACAGTAATCAACAATAACAACAGTAAGCTAACACTTACTGAATACTTAGTGTAAGCCAGGAACTTTTCTTTTTTTTTTTTTTTTTGCCAGGAACTTTTCTAAGTGATTTGCATATACAGTTGACTCTTGAACTAGGTGGGATTTAAAGGCACCAACCCCTCACACAGTTGAAAACCCGTGTATAACTTTTGACTCCCCCAAACTTAAATATTAACACTACTGTTGATTGGAAGTCTTACTGGTAACATAAACAACTCATTAACACATATTTTGTATATGTGTTATATACTGTATTCTTATAATAGAGTAAGCTAGAGAAAAGAAAAATGTTATTAAGAAAATCATAAGGAGGAGAAACTACCTTTACAGTGCTGTACTACATTTATATATATATAAAAAATCCACATGGGGCAGCCCAGGTGGCTCAGTGGTTTAGCGCCACCTTCAGCTCAGGGCCTGATCCTGGAGACCCAGGATGCAGTCCCAAGTCAGGCTTCCAGCATGGAGCCTGCTTCTCCCTCTGCCTGTGTCTCTGCCTCTCTCTCTCTCTCTCTCTGTATGTCTCTCTCATGAATGAATTAATTAATTAATAATCTTTTAAAAATCCACATGTAAGTGGACCCATGCACTTCAAACCCATGTTGCTCAAGGGTCAACTGGGTTATTTTATTCTAATAACCACCCCATGGGGTAGGACAGCCTGTTATTATTCTTATGTTTCACATAAACTTTGAGTCTCAGTTACCTTAAAGTTAACTGCTCAAGGTCCCAAAAGCTAGGGTCAAAACAAGGATTCAAAGCCATGAAGTTCAACTCTGAAGTCTGAGCACTAGTTCTTACAGTCCAGATGGAATGCACTCATTGAAGTCCTGGCATAACTCCTACGATACCATAATATATATACATGCATACATCCAAGCCTCTCCTTCTACGAAGATGGCACTAATTGCCCCGAAAGATATCCCTTCATGTCAACTTATGGCAAAGGTAATGACTTTTTGATGAACCATCCACATTTCCTGCCCTTATTACCTGGTAAACAGTAGTATGAGTTTATAAAAATGATTGGTCTGGCTTGGAAGCAGAGTAAAACAAACTGGTCCAAGACTTAGCACCAGAATAACATGACAATTATAATAATTATTATTCATAAATTTATAATTACTTATGCTGTTCTACTGCAAATTAAAAATTTTAAATGCTTAAAAAAATTTTAAAAATTTTTAAATGCAGTCTTATAATTTAGAAAATTTTACATTTCTCAGAAAAACTGTTTGCTAGTAGTTTTGCAACCTCCAACTTGCCAGTTATGTAAAGACCAGGATGTAAAGATAATGTAAAAGCTAAGTAGTTACGTATCAGAATAACAACAAAATAATACATTACATGAGTCCAAAAATTACTATTAGCTGTTCCCACCCTTACCAGAAGGGATGGAATTTGAAAAGGAAACTAAACAAAATCTATGTTCTTCAGCTCAGAGGCCTTGGAGTCAAAATAGATGTGTGTTTAAACCCCAGTTATGCTATTTACTGCTATTTAATCTCTCAGAGCTTGCTTCCTCATCTATAAAATAGGGATAATAACTAATTTGCAGAAAAATTGTGGAGAATACCTTAGAATAACTATAAATCTCTTAACCCAATGGTTAACATGTAGAACATAGTAATACCCTTAATGATCCAAATCCCTCTAATCCCCCTGCCAGGACTGGTGTTAGTACAAAATGATTACAGAATGATAGTGATGCTAATTTCAGTCCTTTCAGACCTAAAGAGCTGCTGGTTTTCATCCCTCCACTTTACCATAAAGTCCTCATTTTCTCTTTTGACATCCAAGAAGCAGTGTTCATCTAGCCTTTGTCTCTAGTACCAGAAATAAGGGAGTCGGTATCAGCAATTTAGAAGGGGGAGAAGATAGTTGTGATGAGCCTTGTGTGCTTCCCAACTGAGGGCCAGTCAAGTCAAATAACTCCATACCCACAACCTGTGCCTTACATCTGAAGAGAGACCCACCAAAGTATAGTATCTGTTTGATATTAGTCATTTAATCCCTAGAAGTTATATATTTGAAATATTTTAAATAACTATCATTTCTTACACACTTTTTATCAGGAAGTATGCTGAATGCTTTACATATTTCATTTAACTCTTATAACAGCCTTCTTTATTTTATTTTAAATTCAATTAATATATAGTATATTAGTTTCAGAGGTAGAGTTCAGTTATTAATCAGTTGCATGTAACGCCCAGTGCTCATTACATCACATGCCCTCAATACCCATCACACAGTTACCCCATCCCCCACCCACCTCCCTTCCAGCAATCCTTCAGAGTTTGCTTCCTATAGTTAAGAGTCTTCTCTCTTATGGTTTGTTTCCCTCTGATTTCATCTTATTTTATTTTTCCCTCCCTTCCTCTATGGTCCCCTGTTTTGTTTCTTAAATTCCATATATGAGTTAAATCATATAATAATTGTCTTTCTCTGATTGACTTATTTTGCTTAGCATAATACCCTCTATCTAGTTCCATCCATTGTAACAGCCTTCCGAGGGAGGTTATTGTTCATTCACTTAACAAAAATTTTATAGCGATTACTCTATATACAAATAATAGTAAACAAAAGAGATAAAAATTTCTACCCTCTCAGTATCCAAAATATATAAAGAACTTATAAAACTCAACACCCAAAATCAAAATAATCCAGTAAATAAATGGGCAGAAGACATGAATAGACATTATTACAAAGAAGATGTACAGATGGCTGAGGCACCTGGCTTGCTGAGTCTGTAGAGCATGAAACTCTTGATCTCAGGGTTATGAGTTTAAGTCCCCACATTAGGTGTAGAGATTACTTAAAAATAAATCCTTAAAAAAAAGAAGACATCCAGATGGATAACAGACCCAAGAAAAGATACTCAATATCACTCATCATCAGGAAAATACAAATCAGAACTCAAAGAGATATCACCTCACATCTATCAGAATGTCTAAAATTAACAACACAGGAAACAAGAAGTGTTGGTGAGGATGAAATGAAAAGGGAACCCACTTATACTGTTGGTCAGAATGCAAACTGGTGCAGCCAGTCTGGAAAATAGTATGGAGGTTTCTCAAAAAGTTAAAAATAGAACTACCCTATGATCCAGCAATTGCACTACCAGGTATTTACCCAAAGGATACAAAATACTCAAAGAGATACATATATCCCAATGTTTATAGCAGCATTATCAACAATAGCCAAATTATAGAAAGAATCCAAATATCCATTAACTGATGAATAAAGAAGAAGTGGTATACACACACACACACACACACACACACACACACACAATGGAATATTACTCAGCCATAAAAAGAATGAAATCTTGCCATTTGCAATGAAGTGGACAGAGATAGAGACTATTATGCTAAGCTAAATAAGTCAGTCAGAGAAAAATAAATAAAATATTATTTCATTCATTTGTGTAATTTAAGAAACAAATGAACGGGGGAAAAAGGAAAACTAAGACACAGGCTCTTAACTACAGAGAACCAACTGATTGTTATTGGAGGGGAGGTTGGGACAGGAGTGGCTTAAACAGGTAATGGATATTAAGGAGGGTACTTGTGATGAGCACCAAATATTGTATATAAGTGATGAATCACTAAATTCTACACCTGAAACTAATATTGCACTCTATGTTAACTAGCTAGAATTTAAATAAAAACTTGGGGGAAAAATTTCTGCCCTCATGGAGTTTACTTTTCTACCATGGGGAGATATCAGAGAGGCCAAGTAACCCATAGATTACTACTTCATAAGTAACAAAGCCAAGGTTCAAAAGCAGGCCTGTGAATAAAACAAAGCCCAGAAATAAATTCTCACAATTTTTTAAAAGATTTATTTATGCACAGCAAAGGAAACAGTCAACAAGACTAAAAGGCAACCTACAGAGTGGGAGAAGACATTTGCAAATGACTATCGGATAAAGGGCTAGTATCCAAGATCTATAAAGAATTTATCAAACTCAATACCCGGGATCCCTGGGTGGTGCAGCGGTTTGGCGCCTGCCTTTGGCCAAGGGCGCGATCCTGGAGACCCGGGATCGAATCCCACGTCGGGCTCCCGGTGCATGGAGCCTGCTTCTCCCTCTGCCTGTGTCTCTGCCTCTCTCTCTCTCTCTGTATGATTATCATAAATAAAAAAATTAAAAAAAAACTCAATACCCAAAAAACAAACAATCTGGGGCATCTGGGTGGCTCAGTGGTTGAGCATCTGCCTTTGGCTCAGGTCTTGATCCTGGGTTCCTTTTTCTTTAAAGAAAAGAAAGAGGGATCCCTGGGTGGCACAGCGGTTTAGCGCCTGCCTTTGGCCCAGGGCGCGATCCTGGGGACCTGGGATCGAATCCCACGTCAGGCTCCCTGCATGGAGCCTGCTTCTCCCTGTGCCTATGTCTCTGCCTCTCTCTCTCTCTCTCTCTCTGTGTGTGTGTGTGTGACTATCATGAATAAATAAATAAAATCTTTTTAAAAAATAAAAAAAAGAAAGAAAGAATAGTGCAAGGGACCATAAGGGAAGGGGGAAAACTGAATGAAGAAAAATTAGAGAGGAAGACAAACCATGAGAGACTCTTAACTCTGGGAAATAAACTGAAGGTTGCTAAAGGGGAGTTGGTAGGGAGGTAGGGAAACTGGTAGGGAAGCATTAAGGAGCATGTGATGTGATGAGCACTGGGTGCTATACTGTGTTGGCAAACTGGATTTAAATAAAGAAAATAAATAAATAAAAGATTTATTTGAGAGAAAGAGCACAAGCAAGTGGGGAGAGGGGCAAGGGAGAGAATCCCAAGCAGACTCCCTGCTGAGTGGGGCTGATGTGGGGCTTAATCTCACAACCCATGAGAATATGACCTAAACCAAAATCACAAATTGGTCACTTAACCGAGTGAGTCACCTAGGCACCCCACATAGTCAATTTTTGACAAAGGTGACAAAATCATCCAATGGGGTAAAGGACAGTCTTTCAACAAATGGTGATAAGAAAACTGGATATCCACATGCAAAAGAATAAGGTTGGACCCTTACCTTATATACCATATACAAAAATTAACTCAAATGGAGCAAAGGCCTAAATAAAAGAGATAAACTATAAGATTTTTAGAAGAAAACATAAGAGAAAAACTCCACAACAATGAATTTGGCAGTGATTTTGTGGACGTGACACCAAAAGCATAGGCAATAAAAGAAAAAAATGAATTGGACTACATTAAAAATTTAAAAATTTGTGTATCAAGAAACAATAAAATGAAAAAGCACCCGACAGAATGGGAGAAAATATTTGCAAATCACTTATCTGATAAGAATTTAATATCAAAAAAAAAAAAAGAATTTAATATCCAGAATATATTTAAAAAACTCATACAACTCAACAAAAGAAACCAAGCAACCCAGTTTAAAAATGGCCAAAGGACTTGAATAGACATTTCTCCAAAAAAGACATACAAATGAATGACCAAGAAGCACAAGAGAAGATGCTCAATGGGTCATTAAAAAAAAAAAAATTGAAACCATAACGAAATACCACGTCACACCCATTAGGATGACTATTATAAAACAACAACAACAACAAACAAACAAACAAAACCCCTAAGTATTGTGAAGTATGTGGAGAAACTGGGAACCCTTGTGTTTTGCTGGTAGAAATGTAACCTGGTTTAGCTTCTATGGAAAATAGTGATTCCTTAAAAAACTAAAAATAGAATTACCATGTGATCCAGCAATTCCACTTCGAGGTATATACCCAAAAGAACTGAAAGCAGGGACTTGCATAGATATTTATACATCCATGTTTATAGCAGCATTATTCATAACAGCCAAAAGGTAGGAGCAATCCAAGTACCCAATGATGGATGAATGGATAAGCAAAATGTAATGAAATATTGTACAAAGTTATGAAGGAATGAAATTTTTTTTTTTTTTTATTTATGATAGTCACAGAGAGAGAGAGAGAGAGGCGGAGACATAGGCAGAGGGAGAAGCAGGCCCCATGCACCGGGAGCCCGATGTGGGATTCGATCCCGGGTCTCCAGGATCGCGCCCTGGGCCAAAGGCAGGCGCCAAA
Organism: Canis lupus familiaris; assembly: GCF_011100685.1. Taxonomy (NCBI): domain Eukaryota; kingdom Metazoa; phylum Chordata; class Mammalia; order Carnivora; family Canidae; genus Canis; species Canis lupus. Next base: position 54,310,471 of record NC_049260.1, on the reverse strand, counting down.
CCGCTGCGCCACCCAGGGATCCCGAAGGAATGAAATTTTGATGCAAGTTACAACATGGATGAACCTTGAGGACAACAGGCTAAGTGAAATAAGCCAGTCATAAAAGGCCAAATACTGTATGATTCCACTAAAATGGTTACCTAATATAGCCAAACTCAGAAACAGAAAGTAGAATGGTGGTTGCCAGGGGTTGGGGGCAGTGGAAAATGGAGTGCTATTGTTTAATGGGCACAGAGTTTCAATTTGGGAGGATGAAAACATTCTCGAAATGGGTAGCGGTTAATGTTCGTACAACATTGTGAATGTACTTAATGCCATTGAATTATATACCTAAAAATGATTAAATTGGTAAACTTTATGGATATTTTATTACAGTAAAAAAATAAACAAAAAAGCAGGTCCATGACTCTTCAGTCTATACTCTTAACTCTTATTGTACAGTGGCTAGGAATTGCTGCTTAGACTAACCCAGAGAAAGCTTGGTTCAGCATATTCAGGTTCAAATGTAAAATTGTGGTGAAGCCATAAAAAGCACACGAAGCACTTGGCTTCATCACAGTGCTGTTTGACAAAACCATTTATGCAGTTATCAAGCCCCAAATGCATTACTGAAAACCAATTTTAAATGAGCCAGGATGAATAAAAATTTGTACTACAAATAGGAAAATAGCTAACTCGACTGTAAATGATTAGCAGGAACTTGTTTTTAAAATGACTAACAAGAGGTGAGATGGGGGTGTGGGGGAGTAGAGGGAAGAGTGTAAAACCTGTTACATGAGTCTTCCCAATCTAGCAATCAGATTCCAAATACTGAACTATTCATGAACTTCTCTTGCTTTTAAGTCATAGACCCATCAGATGAAAACAATGGCTGCTTCTGGTAAAACATGATTATTTCTTTTAGTCTTTTCTCCTTTTTTGTTTAATTCATTGGCAAAGTGTCAATGTTGGGGAGGGTATCCTATTTCTTAAGAAAAAGAATGTAAGATAGAGTTTCCAGTTATTTTTTTGGTTTTTATTGATTTTTGGAAGGAGAGGCAGAGTCTAAAGTATTAAGACAATGGAAATGTTTTTTATGCTAAATCTCATGGTATAGCTGTAACCCACATATAGTGGGCAAATGTTGTCTAGTATTGGAAATATGATTGAATCCAGGTACCCATGAGAAGGTTCTCTAGGCATTTACATTATTGGTATAATACTGTACTTCTTCTTCGCCACCATCACCAGCACTACCACCACAAAATCACTAAGAATTTCATTTACTTAAGAATGACCAATATTTCCCCCTTTGCTTCTTCCGTACAGCACAATAATAATTAACACATTACTACTACTGCTATTACTACTATTACTAGCTAACATTTAGTGAACACTTACTACATGCCAAGCACTATGCTCTAAGGTTCATACGCATTTCATCTGATTTTCATAACTTTATGAAGTAGATATTTTTATTTTACAGATGAAGAAATGGAAAAGGCTAGTAGGAAATTAGAGTTTAGATTCAAATCCCGACTTCAGGCTGCCAAGTCCATCTACTGAAATGCCATGTGGACTACCTCTCCATAATCCACCACTTAGAATGCAAAGTCTTTTTACAATGCTTTACAACGCTTTTTACAACCTCAGTCTTCAGACATTTTTTTAAAATATATTCCCTGTGCTGTACCTTTTATTCCTTTGACTCATTTATTCCATAACTGGAAACCTGTATCTCTTCCTCTTATCTATTTTGCCCATCCCCCCAAAACCCTGCCCTCTGGCAACCATCAGCTTGTTCTCTGTATTTGAGTGTGTCCTTTTGTTTATTCATTTGTTTTTTAGATTCCACATATAAGTGAAGTCACATGATATTTGTCTATCTTTGTCTGACTTATTCCACTTAGCCTAATACCTTTTAGGCCCATCCTGTTGTCACCCACGGCAGGATCTCATCCTTTATATGGCTGAGTAATATTCCATTGTAGATATGTGTATACACTACATCTTCTTTATCCATTCATCTATCAATGGACACCTGAGTTGCTTCTATATCTTGGCTATTGTTAAATAATGCTGCAATAAACATAGGGCTGCTATGCCTTTTTAAACTAGTCTTCAGATTTTATATTCATGAGTTAGAGAATTCAATCTTATTAATTAAACAGCCCAATCAGTGTAACTCATGTATCTTTCCCAAGGCAGTTGGATCACTTCCTTGGGATTGCCCATATCCTAGAAACAACTTGAGTCTGTCTTTGCTCTCTGATTTCTTCTTTTCTTTGACCCCACCCCAGAAAAAGTGCTCAGTTCTTTGAGGAATGAAATCTTTCATGTGTTAATGGGAGACAATGAGAAAACAGGGCTCTAGATATAAAGTTGTACCTTAGATAGTCATTTCCTAATTGATCTCTTCTCTATATTGAAGTACAACTGTAAACTACTTGGTATACCTATTTTTGCATTTTTATATGTGTTCTTTATACTTTTTCATCCTATTCACATTGCATATTGTTCAATGACCATTTGTCATGAATGCTTTAGATTTCACCTCCTTGAAGGTAGAGGTCCTGGACAAGACAGTCTCTTCAAATTCTCTGCTTAGTGGGGAGCCTGTTTCTCCCTTTCCCTGTACCCCTCCACTCCACTCCTGTTCTCTTGCTCATGCTTTCTCTCAAACAAAATCATTTTTTTTTAAAGTGAAAAGAGGTGTTCAAACAAAAACTTGTACAATATTGTTCGCAGCATTATTCATAATACCAAAAGGTGGAAATAATCCAAATGTCCATCAGTAGGTATATGGAAAAATAAAAGTGGTATGATCATACAATTGAATATTATTCATCCATAAAAAGGAAAGAAATATTGATACATGCTAAAATAAGAATGAACCTCGAAAATACTAAATGAAAGAGGCCAGACACATACTATTCTATTTATATGAAATATCCAGAACAGGCAAATCCATAGGGATAGAAAGTAGATTAACGGTTGATAGAGGCCAGGGGAAAATGAGAAATTGAGGAGTGACTGCCAATGGATACATATTTGGGGGAGTAATAAAAATATTCTGGAATTAGACAGTGGTAATTGTTGTACAGCTCTGTGAATATACTAAACCACCACTTTAAAAGGGCAAATTTTATGGTGTATGAATTACTTCTCAACAATTTTAAAACAAAACATAATTTAAGCTTTACATTCAATATATTCACTAAGGAACATTAATAATTGAAATAACTCTATTCTGTCACCAGTAAATTCATAACATCAAGCAGCTTTCTGTACTTGTTATCAATTTTTTAAAAAGCAGCTGAAAGAGAAAATAAAGGATTGGGCAATATCAAACATGACAGAGAAGTAAAATATGATTATAACAAAAGAGTTCCATTAAATTTTGCAATATGAAAGTCACTAGAGACCTTAAGAGAAAAGATTAAATAGTGAGGGGAGTACAGAAACCTAACCATAGGAAGATCAATGAGTTGTTAAACTGTAGACAGCAAGTTTATTCCATTCCTTTCAGAAGTTTGACTATTAAGAAAAACGGGAAATAGAGTAGTTTTAGGAAGATACTGGGTCAAAGAAAGTTAAGGGATAACTTTAAAAATAAATATAACAGCAATGGATGTTCACTGAGGAAACAAAATATATACAGGCATATAATAAGAAATTACAAACAAAATATATACAGGCATATAATAAGAAATTACTTAAAAATAAATAAATACCAGAACACTGGCTCAAAGAACGCTCCTCCACCAAGATGAGATATAAACATGATTACATGCTAAGAAGAAAAAAAAAAACATCTGAGACAGGAAAAAAGATACAAGAGAGGATGAAAGTGACTGACAGAGAAAGGACCATGAAAAAGCATGAGGGGAGATTATCCAAAGCCCAGGTTGAAAGGACTGGTCTTGGACCAAAGAAACACTTCTACTATGGAAACAGGAGCACAGGAGTAGGTAGGTACAAATGGAGTTCAACCTGTAGATTCCAGTGAGTGAGGAGAATGGAATAACTGCAATTTTACGAGTTCTGTTAAGGCAGGAAGAACTGAAAATAAGGAGCCAAGAGGCTTGAGAGTAACTGCAAGATGATAATTGGAGAAATGGATAAAAGGTTCTAGACTGGTAAGGTAAAAAGTCCAGTTTCAAAAGAGAATGTAAGCTGGTTGATCTTACATCACATGGCCACCATTGCAGCATTGTTGGGGTAGTTAAAAGACCGACCTGATCCTTTTGACCTCTATTGTGGGGTGCAGGCACCAAGATTCCTCATGCCATCAAAACTATTCAATAATATGGACTACTCCAAAAGAAAATGCAGTGCTATTAAGAAAAGGATGGAAGCTGGGTGACCAATAAATAACTAATGAATCTATAATTTTAAGTTTTTATTTTAATTCCAGTTAGTTAACATACAGTGTTACATTTGAACCGTAATTTTATATTATACGGCAGCATAGATAGAGTCCCAGGTCAGGCTCCCTGCATTTCGAGCCTGCTTCTGCCTGTGTCTCTGCCTCTCTCTCTCATGAATAAATAAAATCTTTTTAAAAAAAGATAGTATATAGACCAAATAAGTAAGGTTCATGGACTCGAAGCCTTTACTCTCTTCTATACTGTCTCCAAGTCTTCACTCATGCTATTCCCTCTGCTCAGAATGCTCATTCACAATTTCAGGCTATCTCTAATGTCAAGGACTTTTAAAATCTTTCTATCCCCTACAATGCCAAGTAGAGTAGCTGACATGTCATAAGTACTGATTTGAGTTCAAATGAAATAGAAAAAAATCACTAAGGGCTATGTAATCAGAAAGGGTTTCACAGGAAAGTGTGAAATTTAAACTTGTCCTTAGAAGTATTCCACCACCAAAAAGATAATTTTAATAGGAGTGACAATGAAGGTAGGAATATTCAGTAAGAAAAGCAATATATACCTAAGTGGGGGTTCCTATTATGAACAGTAGACAACGCTGGCAAACCAACATTGACATTGGTCTTGAATGGCCAGCTCAAACATTTGGACTATATATATTAGGCCAATGATTCTCAAGGGGGGAACAGGGTAAGAAAATCTGGAGGAAAAAAGCAATGGGGCTTTTATTTAGCTGTGGGGATAAAATGCTAGCATTATGAGACTTACGGGTCATTGACTTCAATTTCTAACACTTTACAGATGAGGAAATTGAGAACCAGAAAGATGAAGTGACCTACCTAAGTTGACCCAACTTAACTAGGGGAAAATAACTAGATTTATACCTGGGACCAGAATCCCTGTCTCCCAATTTTTTTTTAATTTTATTTATTTATTCATGAGAGAGACACAGAGAGAGAGACAGACAGACACAGACACAGGCAGAGGGAGAGCAGGCTCCATTCCATGCAGGGAACCTGACATGGGACTCGATCCCGGGTATCCAGGACCATACCCTGGACTGAAGGTAGCACTAAATCACTGAGCCACGTGGGCTGCCCTGTCTCCCAATTTTCAACCTAGTTCTTCTACCATACATGGAAAGAAACTATCATATGGCCCTGCTGAAAGAATTTGTAAGTATAAAAAGGAAGTACACGTAAAGGCATTTAACTTAAAGAATTGCAATACCATCAATTTCTGTGAAGTTATGATAACAGCACAACTAGACAAAATATATAAAGGAATGATCAGAATAAAAATTTTATGCAAATAAGACAAAGAGACACCTTAATTGATAAGTCCTCTAAAAATAGGACAATCAGGGATCCCTGGGTGGCGCAGCGGTTTGGCGCCTGCCTTTGGCCCAGGGCGCGATCCTGGAGACCCGGGATCGAATCCCACGTCAGGCTCCCAGTGCATGGAGCCTGCTTCTCCCTCTGCCTATGTCTCTGCCTCTCTCTCTCTCTCTCTCTCTCTCTCTCTCTCTGTGTGTGTGTGTGACTATCATAAATAAATAAAAAAATAAAATAAAAATAAAAAAAAAATAAAAAAATAAAAATAGGACAATCCACAGCTTTATATTGTTCCCATATATTTGTATTTGACCCTTAGAAAAACACCATGAAGGAGATAGAGAAAGTATTACCCTTCCCATCTTGCAAATAAGGACATTAAAATGTGCTCATTGGCTATGTGAAGAGCCAGAACTCATTCCAGTACTCCTTCCACAACTTCCAGGACAATGCAAATCTCCAAAATAGAAATAACAAGCATGAATTACTTTGGTTTAGCAGGTGGAAGCAAGGCTTTGTGTTTGAATAGGGAAAGGCAGGGACTGAGGAGAAAATAGGTTAATTGGAAGGGTGAGAGGGTGGTTTATGAGATAGCACTACTACTTGGTGTTGTTTTTAACTGAATCACATCTCTCCCAGAAATTCTTGGTACATAGTAGGTACAGAGTAACTATGTATTTAATAATTCAGGGGATCCCTGGGTGGCACAGTGGTTTGGCACCTGCCTTCGGCCCAGGGTGTGATCCTGGGTCCCCAGGATTGAGTCCCACATTGGGTTCCTTTGCATGGAGCCTGCTTCTCCCTCTGCCTGTGTCTCTGCCTCTCTCTCTGTGTCTCTCATGAATAAATAAATGAAAATCTTTAAAAGGCAAAATTATATTACCCACAGGGCTGTGATATATAATACATCTCCTAGTAGACGTATACACAGTCTATTCTCACTTTTTTTCTCTCTTTCTCTCACAAGTATGTGTGTGTGCGTGCACGCACGCACACACACACACACACACACACACACACCTAACCACAACCCTGATTTTTCTTTAGGCCTTTATTATTTGGAACATTGGCATATTTTGTGTTATATAAGATATAGACACCTTAAGTATTTACTTATAGCTACACATTAAATGAGATATTGTTAAAAATACAAACAAGAAGCTTAGGAACTCTGATGCATGATGGGGGAGGGCTTTCAACTTTAAAGGAAACTTGGGTAAGGAGCCTCCAGTGACCTAGCAAATCCGTTAGAATCCAAAGGTCAAGAAATTGAGGTAACTTTACTGTCTGTGTAGAAAATTAATGACAAAAGCATTGTAAAGGCAAGGACTTCCTAGATTGAGGGAATCAAGAAGCACACAGCAGGTCAAAGTGGAATATGAATGACTGCTAAGTGAGAGTCTTTTAAAGAATTGAATGAAGAGGAAAAATTGGGATTCCTGGGTGGCTCAGAGGTTAAGCACCTGCCTTCAGCTCAGGGTTGATCCTTGAATCCCAGGATAGAGTCCCACATCGGGCTCCCTGCATGGAGCCTGCTTCTCTCTCTGCCTATGTTTCTGCTTCTCTCTGTCTCTTATGAATAAATAAATGAAATCTTTTTAAAAAAGAAGAGGAAAGATTGAGTGTGGAGGCTCTAGGGTCTAATATGCTTTTTGTGAGGGTGTTTGACCTTAAGCAGGGCTCTAAAAGGAAAGAAGCTTTAGTGACAAATCCTATTAAAAATCACCAGATCCTAAGGTAGCATAATATTCCCCTCAATGAATATGTACAACTGTGTTTTAGAGTTCAATATTAAGAATAATGTTTTAGTATCAAGATTTACTTTCATTTTTAGGGAGACAGAACATAAAGACTCCTAACTCGTTTCTCTGGGAAATGAACTAAGGGTGGTGGAAGGGGAGGAGGGCGGGGGGTGGGGGTGAGTGGGTGACGGGCACTGAGGGGGGCACTTGATGGGATGAGCACTGGATGTTATTCTGTATGTTGGTAAATTGAACACCAATAAAAAATAAATTTATTATAAAAAAAAATCAGGCCCGAGGGAGGGGCCTATTCAAAAAAAAAAAAAAGATTTACTTTCATTTTTAACTAAAAGAGTACAGATCAGTATAGTTATAGGAGATACCAGTCTCTGCCTTCAAAATCTTCTCTCTAGTTGAGAAAGTATGCTAATCAGCTAAGTAAAGATAGCCCACAATACAACACTAAGGCAAAAGAGGCATGTAGTGAAGTATTGAGATGGATGGATAAGGAAGAATTTACTGAACTGGTAAGGTTTAAGTTGAGCTGAGAAGGACATTCTACTTTGAAGAATGGGTAAACCAAGTCCAGAATGTGGGAGGTCTATGAACAGACCAATCTGGATGGAATCCATATGGAGAGTAGTGAAAAGAATGGCAGGGAATCTCAAGCCTGACTGCAGAGGGGCTTGAAATGCCAGTTTAAAAAGTTTGAACATGGCAGTGGGAGATCTAAAAGATTTCTGAGAAGGGGGTGACAGGACAAAGTAGCACTTGAAAAAAAAAAAAAACAATCTCACTGAGGTAGGCTTATGGAGTAGAGAAGAAAGCAACTCTCAACTGGATAACCACTGCAGAAGTGAGGTAATAAGGAACTAAGGTAGAATCATAGATTTTTCTTGATTGGGTAGAACCGTAAAGATCATCTAAGCCAAATACAACCAGAGTAGTAGCAGTGGGACTAAAAAGAAAGAAAGAGAGTGAGGCAAGAGACATCATAAATATATAAATCAACTCCACAAAGTATGAATCAACTTAGCAATTGATTGCTAAATTTAAAAAAGCCTCCAAGGCTTTATGCCTGAGTGAATGAGAGAATGAAACTAGAGTTTAATTTTTTTTTTAAGTTATTTTTTTTTATTGGTGTTCAATTTACTAACATACAGAATAACACCCAGTGCCCGTCACCCATTCACTCCCACCCCCTGCCCTCCTCCCCTTCTACCACCCCTAGTTCGTTTCCCAGAGTTAGCAGTCTTTACGTTCTGTCTCCCTTTCTGATATTTCCCACACATTTCTTCTCCCTTCCCTTATTTTCCCTTTCACTATTATTTATATTCCCCAAATGAATGAGAACATATAATGTTTGTCCTTCTCCGACTGACTTACTTCACTCAGCATAATACCCTCCAGTTCCATCCACGTTGAAGCAAATGGTGGGTACTTGTCATTTCTAATAGCTGAGTAATATTCCATTGTATACATAAACCACATCTTCTTTATCCATTCATCTTTCGTTGGACACCGAGGCTCCTTCCACAGTTTGGCTATAGTGGCCATTGCTGCTAGAAACATCGGGGTGCAGGTGTCCCGGCGTTTCATTGCATTTGTATCTTTGGGGTAAATCCCCAACAGTGCAATTGCTGGGTCGTAGGGCAGGTATATTTTTAACTGTTTGAGGAACCTCCACACAGTTTTCCAGAGTGGCTGCACCAGTTCACATTCCCACCAACAGTGTAAGAGGGTTCCCTTTTCTCCGCATCCTCTCCAACATTTGTTGTTTCCTGCCTTGTTAATTTTCCCCATTCTCACTGGTGTGAGGTGGTATCTCATTGTAGTTTTGATTTGTATTTCCCTGATGGCAAGTGATGCAGAGCATTTTCTCATATGCATGTTGGCCATGTCTATGTCTTCCTCTGTGAGATTTCTGTTCATGTCTTTTGCCCATTTCATGATTGGATTGTTTGTTTCTTTGCTGTTGAGTTTAAGAAGTTCTTTATAGATCTTGGAAACTAGCCCTTTATCTGATATGTCATTTGCAAATATCTTCTCCCATTCTGTAGGTTGTCTTTGAGTTTTGTTGACTGTATCCTTTGCTGTGCAAAAGCTTCTTATCTTGATGAAGTCCCAATAGTTCATTTTTGCTTTTGTTTCTTTTGCCTTTGTGGATGTATCTTGCAAGGAGTTTAATTTTGTAAAATTTGGTGTATATGGTGGGAGGTGGGAAGAATGGAGATAAGTAAATTTTAATTTATTGGATTTGAGATTTCAGCTGGAAATCCAAGCAGCAACAAACTGTAGCAAAAGGATTTGTCTAACGTCATTAAAAACAAAAGTTTGGGGATGCCTGGGTGGCTCAGCGGTTTAGCACCTGCCTTTGGCTCAGGGTGTGATCCTGGGGTCCCGGAATCGAGTCCCACATCGGACTCCCTGCATGGAGTCTCTCTCTCCCTCTCTCTGTCTCTCATGAGGAAATAAATAAAATCTTAAAAAAAAAAAGTTTTGCATTCCTTGGTTGACTCTTTGTTAGCTAAATCAGCTTTGAGGAATAGAATCCCCACTAGCAATGTGCCTTGTGCATAAGAGGCATTCAGTGAAGTGGTGGTTGAGTCTAGGGAACCCCTGAACTCTGCTCTGCTCCTCTTCATTCTCCTCAAGTCTGACTATGACAAATGTTAAGATTCTTCCTTCCATAACAAACCCTCAAAAGTTTCCCTAGCCCAAGCAAAAAGTGCTTTAGAAGCATGCAATGCTTCTAGGCACAGAGCCTTGTGAATTGATCCAAAACCCTACTAATGTTCAATATTTTGTTGCCCTTGTAAACCAATGGTATTACAGAATAAAACAAGAATAATAATCCACAAAACACTAAATAAAATTCAGAAGTAATCTCCTTTTGAAAATCAATTTCATTGTGGCTGTTTAGCTTCAACCCCCTGTTGTATGCCATCACTCCAATAAAAATTACTCTTCATCTCTGAAGTGCAGGCCCATTGACAGATGGATGTGCATAGAGAAGATTACTCAGCAGTCTATTATTTTAAAATGGTTTCAGCAGCTACCAGCAGGGAAGTCTCCATGAAGCCACAGGAGACAGGGAACCACTCTCATCCTTTGGCTATTCCAAGCACACAGGACTATCATCTAGCTCAGAAACTAACAACTGAAACCCCTCTCTCCCCAAATACAGAGTTTATAAGTTGATTTCCCAAATGGTATTCCATAAAGATGTTCATTAAATATCCACTACAAACCAAGATCACGGCCAGGGTCTTCAAAAGTAGTCCCAATATCATGATGATAAAGACTACATAAGCCATAACAGGGGAACTGAAGTTAGGCATGGGAAAACAATTGTTATCTCATTTATACTCCTTGCTTTATTTCTTCCTTTAGAGCATTAGTTCTCAAATGGAATGAGCATCAGCATCAATGAAGGCTTTTCTTTTCCCATACAATATATAAGCATGTTTCTACTATAACAGCTCTGATGATGTATACCTGAGTATGGCCAGGGACATGTGCATTTGAAAAATATCCTTAATGCATGCATTAAGAACCTGAGGTTAAGAACCACCACAACTGACAATTTGTATAATATTTTTTAAAGATTTTATTTATTTATTTATTTACTCATTCATTCATTCATGAGAGATACAGAGAGAGGCAGAGACACAGGCAGAGGGAGAAGCAGGCTCCATGCAGGGAACTCGATCTGGGTCTCCAGGGTCATGCCCTGGGCTGAAGGCGGTGCTAAATCGCTGAGCCACCCCAGCTGTCCTGTATATTTTAACCCTACAATTATGGGAAAAAATTATAAGTAGAATCTAGGAATATTTCTATCAGAAAGAATGAGACAGAGAGACAGAGATCATTGTGGGCCAAGATCCTTGTTTCTGGTATGCCCATTCTAGTGCAAGAAGCCATTGGACACCACATGTACTCTAGATTCTAACCATACCCAACCATTCACAATTTCATAAATCACAGATTCTTACACCCAACAGTGCACATCAGAATTACCTACAAAGCTATTAAAACTTATAAATGACTAAACTTCCACCCCTAAGGCTTCTAATTGAGTTGAATCTATATTGGGATACTGAGCACACTGATTAATGAGATAACTCTGAGGGTCATTGGGATGAACAGTCTTGAAGATTCTCATCCTCTAAAGATAGGTATCACTCAGAAACAACCACCTCCTACATATTTATAGACCATATTCCACGTGCCACTTTTTAAAATAACAGATTTAGGGCAGCCCTGGTGGCTCAGCGGGTTTAGCGCCATCTTCAGTCCAGGGCGTGATCCCCGGGACCTGGGATCGAGTCCCACATCAGGCTCCCTGCATGGAACCTGCTTCTCCCTCTGCCTGTATCTCTGCATCTCTCTCTGTGTCTCTATGAATAAATAAATAAAATGTTAAAAAATAAAATAAAATAACAGATTTAGATTAAATTTGCATACCATAGAATTCACCCATTTTAGGTGTACAATTCAATGATGATTTATAGTAACTGTACCAGGATGCCTGGGTGGCTCAGCGGTTAAGCGTCTGCCTTCAGCCCAGGACGTGATCCTGGAGCCCAAGTCCCACATTGGGCTCCCTGCATGGAGCCTGCTTCTCTCTCTCCCTCTCTGTGTGTCTCTCATGAATAAATAAATAAAATCTTAAAAAATATATAGTAACTTTAACAAATTCTGTAACCATGATATCTCTTGCACCTTTTCTTTTCTTCCAGTTTCACTGCTACCACCCTGACTGTGGTAAATCAGTTTTAAAATAGTTTAATCTCTCCAAGATGTTCCTTCAATAAACTCTCATGCCCATATTCACTTAATTCCCATTCCAACCAGCTGGCCCAAGTATCCACTGATCTAATATTTGTCTGTATGTATTTGTTTGTCCCAAAATCCAGGGGACTATTTCCATTTACAACATAGAAACCCAATTGGGCACCAGGTCTTCCTATTCTAGATATTTCATATAAATGGAAGCATACATTATTTGTTTTATGACTGGTTTCTTCCACTTGGTATACTATTTTTGATGTTCACCTATATTGTAGCATGTATCTGTACTTCATTCCTTTTTATAACTGAATAATGTTCCATTGTACAAAATGCTATACCACTTTATGTTTATCCATTAGACATTTGGGTTGATTACACTTTCAGGCTATCATGAATAATGCTGCTATAAACATTTCTTTAGAGGTTTTTGTGTGACCATATATGCTCTCATTGATCTCGGGTATATACCTAGGATAAGTATTGCTGGATCGTGAGGTCACTTTATGTTAACTTATTGAGGAAGTGCCAAAGTGTTTTCTAAAAACAGTTGTATCATTTCACATTCCCACCATTAATTCTTAAGGTTTTCATTACTCTATATCTCCACATGTTGTCTTTTTCAGTATAGCCACTGTAGTGAATATGAAATGGCATCACTACTGTGGTTTTTAAAAATGGTTATTTTTTTATTGAGGTATAATTGACATACATTATATTAGTTTCATCTGTACAACATAATGATTTGATATTTGTACATATTGTGAAATGATCACAATAAGTCTTGTTAACATCTGCCACCATAGTCACGGAAATTTTTTTTGTGATGAGAACTTTTAAGATCTATTCTTTTAGCAACATTCAAATATGAAATACAATATTATTAACTATAGTCACCATGCTGTATATTAAGTCCCCATGACTCATTTATTTTATAAGTAGAAGATTGTACCTTTTGGCTTCCTTCACGCATTACGCTCACCCTCCACCCTCTACCTCTGGCAACCACCAATCTGTTCTTATATCTATGAGCTTGGATTTTGTTGTTGTTGCTGTTGGATTCCACATATAAGTGAGATCATGTGGTAATTTTCTCCATTGTGGTTTTAATTTGCATTTCCCTGATGGATAATGATGTCAAGTATCTTTTCATGTGTTTATTAAGCAATTTGAATATCTTCTGAGCTGAAATATTTGTTTATATCTTTTGACCATTTTGTGTTTGGGTTATCTTATTGTGTTCCAAGAGTCCTCTGTAAAATTCTGGATAAAATTCTCTATTGAATTTGTGTTATGTAAATATTTTCTCCTCATCTGCTACATTTCATTTTTAATTTTTTAAAACAAAAGTTTTTACATTTTAATGAGGTCAGTTTATTGATTTTACTATTTTTTGCACTGTGTTCTGGTATGTATTTTTTTAAAACAAACTCTTGTTTGATACCACATGTACTCTAGACTAGACTCCAGCCCAGAGTCTTGGAGATTTTCTCCTATATTTTCTTCTGTTTTATTGTTTTTGCACTTACACTTAAAGCTATTGTATATTTTGAGTTTATTTTTTTGGGTATAGTGTACAGCAAGGGTCTAAGTTGATCTTTCTGCACTTGGATATCCAAATGTCACAGCACCATTTGTTGAACAGAGTAGAGTCTTACTTCTCCTAATGAATTGTCTTGGTATATTTATTTTAAAAAAATCAATCAACTATAAATGTTAGAGTTGTTTCTTAACAATCAATTCTGTTCCATTGATTTATATTCCTGTCCTTGTACCAGTACCACACTGCCTTAATAACTGTAGTTTCATAGAAACTGAGTTTTCAGTTCCCTAAATACAATATGTTCTCTCTCACCCCCAGGTCTTTGCAGAGGCCATTCCTTGTGCCTAAAACAGTCTTGTCATAGAAAACTCTAACTTATTTTTCAGGTCTAAGCTCAGAAGATGCTTTGTCCGGAAACTGTTCATTGATTTCAAGAGCCTGTGTCAGGGGGCAGCCCGGGTGGCTCAGCGGCTTAGCGATGCCTTCAGCCCAGGGTGTGATCCTGGAGGCCAGGGATTGAGTCCCACATCAGGCTCCCTGCATGGAGCCTGCTTCTCCCTCTGCCTGTGTCTCTGCCTCTCTCTCTCTCTCTCTCTCTCTCTCTCTCTCTCTGTTTCTCATGAATAAATAAATAAAATCTTTTTAAATTTTTAAAAAAAGAGCCTGTGTCAGGTATTCCTTAATACTCTAGCTCATCCTATGATTAACCTTAACACTGCATTATCACATTGTATTATATCTGCCTGCTCATGTGACTGTAAGGTCCATGATGGCAAAAATCCTCTCTAACCAGTTCAATAGTTATATCTCCACTGCTCTGTATAATGCCTGATACATGTGAGATGATCAATAAATGCTTCTTGAAGAAGTGATAAAGTGATCTGCTTCTAATAATGGAAGACTAAGTAATTCAGACAAAATATCCTGCTCAAAACAAAACAAAAAAAAAACTGATATAAATAGTATATATTTGAAGTCATCTAAGATCTAACAAGGCAATGATTATGGAGCCAAGATGCAAAATAAAAAAACTCAGACTATTTCTGTTCTCAGGTCACTGGTTGATCACAGGAGTCAGCTGAGAGCAGAGCTTTTAACAGGCTCATGAAGCTAAAATAACAAGAGTTAGAATTTAGGACCTAACACTGAGGTGAACTGTAGAAAAGCCCTCAGATGTTGGGTTCTGAGAAAGGACAAATACTGAAAGGAAGGGTAAATCAGCTTTCACATGGCCAGCTTCAAATTCTCTCAATCTCAAATTGGACTAAGGTGATATGGAATTGCTAGCATCCTAACCACCTACCAGAAGTGAACATAAATCCATTATGCATAAGTATTAAAAATATGATCCTTCAAACCACCTCTAATATATTTTATCGTATACACTGTCTGCCATTCAAAACTAATCAGGCATATGAGCAAATAAGACAAAGTAATAGAAAATCAAGAGGAACAACAGACAATAGAAACATACCTTAAAAGATTGAGATAATCGAGATGCCAAATGAAGAATTTCAAGTAATTGTGTCTAATATGTTCAAGACTAAACTAAATTTTGGCAAAGATCTGAACACTATCTTAAAAAAGAACAAAATTAAATGTGCTCTTCTCTCTCTCTCTCTCTCTCTCATGAATAAATAAAATCTTAAAAAAAAAAAAGAGGACACCTGGGTGGCTCTGCGGTTGAGTGTCTGCCTTTGGCTCAGGACATGATCCTGGAGTCCCACATTGAGCTCCCTGCATGAAGCCTGCTTCTCCCTCAGCCTGTGTCTCTGCCTGCCTCTCTCTCTCTCTCTCTCATAAATAAATAAATAAAATCTTAAAAAAAAAAGAACAAAATGGTAGGGGTGCCTCGGTGGTTCAGTCAATGAGCTATCTGACTCTTGGTTTCTGCTTAAGTCATGATCTCAGGGTCCTGGGATTGAGCCCTGCATTGGACTTTACACTCAGCATGGAGTCTACTTGGAATTCTTTCCCTCTCCATCACCCTCCCCTTCTGCACCAACCCTTGTTTGCACATGCACTCTCTCTCTCTCTCTTTCTCAAATAAATAAAATCTTTTTTTTAAAAAGAACAAAATGGAAATTCTAGAAATAAGTCAGAGAAAGACAAATACCATATGATTTCATTTGTGTGGGGTTTAAGAAACAAAAAAGATGAACATAGGGAAAGGGAAGGAAAAATAAAATAAGACAAAAATTGAGAGGGAGGCAAACCATAAAACACTCTTAACTATAGGAAACAAACAGGGCTGCTGGAGGGTGGTGGATGGGGAGATGTGGTAATTGGGTGATGAGCATTAAGGAGAGCACTTGAAGTAATGAACTCCGGGTGTTGTATGCAAATGATGCAACTAAATTCTATCTCTGAAACTAATAATACAGTATTTTAATTAAACTTAAAAAAGAACACCATGGGTAAGGTTCACAGGGGAGTAGACAAATCTAAAGAGAGAATCAATGAATTGGAAGATAGGTCAGAAGAAAATAACCAGGATGTGACACAGAGAGAAAACGGGCAAAATACAGAAAAAAGTGCATGAGAGACACAAAGAATAAAGAGAAAATGCATTAAAAAATTAAAAATTAAAAATTAAAAAATTGTACCTGAAGCCTAGAGATATAATAAAACAGGAACAACATTTAGAGAGAAGGGGAATATTTCAAAACTGACAAAAAAAATCAAGCCACAGATTCAAGTACTATGAACCCCAATGAAGATAAAAATCACACCTAAATATATCATAGAAAAATGACTAAAAGGTAAAAGTAAAGTGATCTTCATTTGGAAGATTAACAGCAGAGTCAGAAGACACTAGGGTCACCTTGTCTGATAAACACCAGTAGATAACTATCAAATCACCTTAATGTCCCAGAAATTGAACTGAAGTCTGGCAGAACAAACTCCGTAACTAAAGGTAGAGAAGAGGCCACACTGAAGAAGGTAAAAAGTAGGGGATCCCTGGGTGGCTCAGCAGTTTAGCGCCTGCCTTTGGCCCAGGGCATGATCCTGGAGTCCCGGGACTAAGTCCCGAGTCAGGCTCCTGGCATAGAGCCTGCTTCTCCCTCAGCCTGTGTCTCTGCCTCTCTCTCTCTATCAGGAACAAGTAAATAAATAAATCTTAAAAAAGGGTAAAAAGTGTGGAAACACATTTCTACATTTAGCAGACAAACAGATAGTGCCCACTGTGATGGGAGGGAGCTGTAATCATGAAAAAGGGAGAAACAGACTAGGACACAGACTAGCACATGGGGAAAATAAACCCCAAGAGCAATTGGCTGGGAAAGTAAGAGGGGTGAATTTTGTGAGTTCTTGCAACCAGCAGGGCTCAGAGCCTGGAGTTTTAAGTCAGGAGGCTTGGCTGTGATAGAGCCTGGAGGGCAATCATACTACTCTTGGAGAGAAAGCAGGCAAATGACCCACAGACATACAGGGTGGAAAAGGTGATCTGAAGAGTGCCTGGGGTACAGAGTAGGGAGGTTATCTACTCATCTCAGTATGTTCCAGCATTCATGGAGAGAAATGGCAGGTGTCATTTCATTACCCCACCCCTCAGCATAAGCACAGGGCCACCTGCAGGAACCAGTGCAGTGCTGACACTTGTTACTTAACTTATGGACATCAAGTCCCTACTCTTCATGCTCTAGTGGAATCGCCCATTCCAGTCACACTTGCCTCAGCCCCAGTGTGGCAGGCCCCCACCCCCAGAATATTGGCGCAAACCTCTTCCCACAACAAGTCTCCTTTTTTTTCTCTTTTTTTTTAAGATTTTATTTATTTATTCATAGACACACAGAGAGAGGCAAAGACACAGGCAGAGGGAGAAGCAGGCTCCATGCAGGGAGCCCAATGTAGGACTCGATCCCAGGTCTCCAGGACCACACCACAGGCTGCAGGCAGCGCCAAACCGCTGCGCCACCAGGGCTGCCCCACAACAAGTCTCCTAATGCAGGAATTTTGTAGAGCCTTGGTTCCAGGGGCACTAGCAATGGGTCTCATTTCAAAAACTGACCACAGCACACCTATTTAAAATGTACCACATTCAGCCCAGGTACTAAACACTGCCCATAACAAGGAAAGAGAGCCTTGAGACAACTGGCCTAAAGGATAAGGCAGCCAGGAAAAAAAGAGCAGAGCACACACAGCACACACAGGACAAACTCTTGGAAGCACCAGGCCCTGTGGAAGAGAGGACACTAAATGGCAGGACAGAACCCATTCTTCATTAGACAAAATAAGAAGACAGAATGATTTATCCCAAATTAAAGAACAGACAAGGCCATGGCAAGAGATCTAAGAAAACAGATATAAGTAACATGCCTGACAGAGAGCTTAAAGTAATGATCATAAGGATACCCACTACACTTGAGAGTGAAACATATGACTGAGACCCTTAATACAGAGATAAGATCCTTAACTTAGGAGAGATCAAGAGCTCAATAAATAAAATTAGAAACATACTTGACAGAATGAAAAGCAGGCTAGAAGAAGCAGAGGAACAAATTAATGATCTAGAAGACAAAGTAACGCAAAGTACTCAAGCTGACCAAAAGAGAAAAAAATAATTCTTTAAAACAAAAACAGAGAATTTAGTGACTCCATCAAATGCAATAGCATTCATATTATAGGAGTCCCAAGAGAAAATAGAGAAAAGGAGACAAATTTATTTCACAAAATAATAGGTGAAAACATTCCTAATATGGGCAAGAAAACTCATATCCAGAACCAAGAGGCACAGAGAATCCCCATCAAAATCAATAAAAGTAGATCCACACCAAGACATACTATAATTAAATTGGCAAAACATAGCAATAAGGCAAAAAATTTTAAAGCAGCAAGACCAAAGACAACAGTAACATACCAGGAAACCCTATAAGGTTAGCAGGGGATTTTTCAGCAGAAACTTTAGAAGCCAGAAGAGAGTGGCATGACATATTAAAAGTATCCAATTAGGGGGAGTCTGGGTGGCTCAATCAATTAAGCAGCTGCCTTTGGCTCAGGTCATGATCCCTGGATCCTAGGATTGAGTTCCACATCAGCTCCTTGCTTAGCAGGGAGTCTGTTTCTCTTCCCTATCCCTGCTCATGTGCTCACTCTCTCTCAAATAAATAAAATCTTAAAAAAATAAAAGTACTGAATGGGAAAAATCTGCAGGGAAGAATATCCAGCAAGGCTAGTATTCAGAATACAAGGAGAGATAAAGTTTCCCAGACAAACAAAAATGAAAGGAGTTCATGACCACTAAACTGGACCTGCAAGAAATATCAAATTTTAAAAACTAAATATTAAAGGGGACTCTGAGTGTCAAGGAGAGACCAAAAGTGACAGTATGAAAATAGGAAACATAAAAGCAGTAAAAAGGATTATTTCTGTAAAAAAAAAAAAAAAAAAAAAAGGAATAAAGGATTTAAGTGTGACAACATACACCTCAATGTGGGGGAAAGAATAGGTTCAAACTCAAACAACCATCAACTTAATATAACTTGCTATATGCATAAAAGTTTATATACAAACCTAATGATAATCGTATACCAAAAACACTAATATGCAAAGAATACAAAGAAAGAAATGCATAAATATCACTAAAGAATATGGGTAAACCATGAAAGAGAAAAAGACCAAAGAAAATCTTCAGAAACAACAAAATAAATAATAAAAATGCCAATAAATACATGTCAATAATTACTTTAAATGTAAATGACCTAAATGTTCCAATCAAAATAAATAGGGTGATTGAATTAATGAAAAAGAAGACACATCTATATGTTGCCAACAAGAGACTAACTTTAGACCTAAAGATACCTGCAGATTGAAAGTATGGGGACAAAGAAATATCTATCACACAAAGGGATGTCAAAAGAAACCCAGGGTCGCAAAATTTATTTCTGACAGTAGATTCTAAAACAGACTGAAAGAAGAATCAAAGAAGGGCACTATATAATAATAAAGGAGACAACCAGACAAGAAGATATGACAATTGTAGGTATTTATGCACCTAACATAGGAACACTCAAATACATAAAACAGTTGATGATAAAAATAAAGAAACTAAATGATAAGAATATAATAAAAATAGGGGACTTGAGCAGCCTGGGTGGCTCAGCAGTTTAGCAACACCTTCAGCACAGGGCGTGATCCTGGAGACCCTGGATCGAATCCCACATCAGGCTCCCTGCATGGAGCCTGCTTCTGCCTCTACCTCTGCCTCTCTGTCTCTCATGAATAAAGAAATAAAATATTAAAAAAAAATAATAGGGGACTTTAACACCTCTCTGACATCAATGAACAGATCATCAACACAGAAAATTAACAAGGAAACAGTGGTTTTGAATGATACACTGGACCAGATGGATTTAACGGATATATTCATAACATTCCATCCTAAAAAAGAAGAATACACATTCTTTTCAAGTGCACATGGAACAGTCTCCAGAATAAATCACGTATTAAGTCACAGAACAACCCTCAACAAATTGAAGAAGATGTATATCTTCTGACCACAATGTTGATACTGGAAACCAAACAAGAAAAATCCTGAAAAGACCACACATAAGGGGATCCCTGGGTGGCGCAGCGGTTTGGCGCCTGCCTTTGGCCCAGGGCGCGATCCTGGAGACCTGGGATCGAGTCCCACGTCGGGCTCCGGTGCGTGGAGCCTGCTTCTCCCTCTGCCTGTGTCTTTGCCTCTCTCTCTGTGTGTGACTATCATAAATAAAAATAAAAAAATTAAAAAAAAGACCACACATAAATGGAGGTTAAATAACATGCTACTAAAAAAATGAATAGGTTAACCAGGAAATAAAACAAGAAGTAAAAAAAGCATATAGAGAGGCGCCTGGGGGGCTCAGCTGGTTAAATGATGGACTCTTGATTTTGGCTCAGGTCATGATCTCAGGGTCATAATATCAAGCCCCATGTTGGGTTCATGTTGGGCATAGAGCCTGCTTAAGATTGTCTTTCTCTCTCCATCTGCCCCTCCCCGCCCAACTCATGAGCGCTTGCTCTCTCTCTCTCTCTCTCTCAAAAAAAAAAAAAGGTACATAAAAACAAATGAAAGTGAAAATGCAAGGATCCAAAAATCTTTGGGATGAGCTGACAGCTTTTCCCCTAAAGTCAGAAACAAAAGAAAAATGTCCACTCTCACCACTTTTCTATAACATAGTACTGGAAGTCTTAGTCACAGCCGTAAGACAACAAAAATAAAAGACAAATTGGCAAGAAAGAAGTAAAGCTTTCACTATTTTCAGATGACATGATAATATATACAGAAAACCTAAAACACTCCACCAAAAAAAACCTGCTAGACCTCATAAACGAATTCAGTAAAGTCATAGGATATGAAATCAATGTACAGAAATCTGTTACATTTCTATATGCCAATAATGAGGAAACAAAAAGAGATATTGAGAGATCAATCCCATCTATAATTGCACCATAAACCATAAGATGCCTAGGAATAAATATAATGAAAGAGGTAAAAGACCTGTACTCTGAAAACTATAAAACACTGATGAAAGAAATTGAAAAAGACACAAAGTGGAAAGACATTCCATGTTCATGGACTGGAACAACAAATATTAAAATGTCTATACTGGGATCCCTGGATGGCGCAGCGGTTTGGCGCCTGCCTTTGGCCCAGGGCGTGATCCTGGAGACCCGGGATCGAATCCCATATCGGGCTCCCGGTGCATGGAGCCTGCTTCTCCCTCTGCCTATGTCTCTGCCTCTCTCTCTCTCTCTGTGACTATCATACATAAATAAAAATTTAAAAAAAAATGTCTATACTACCCAAAGCCATCTACACATTCAATGTAATCTGTGTCAAATACCAACAGCATTTTTCACAGAGCTAGAACAAACAATGCTAAACTTTTTATGGAACCACCAAAGACCCTGAATAGCCAAAGCAATTTTGAAAAAGCAAAGCAAAGGTAGAGGTATCCAATTCCAGACTTTGAATTATAACACAAAGCAGTAGTAATCAAAATAGGATAGTACTGGCACAAAAATAGACACATAAATCAATGGAACAGAATAGAAAACCCAGAAATAAACTCACAATTATATGGTCAATTAAACTTTGACAAAGTAGGAGATGATATCCAATGGGAAAAAAATATTCTCATCAAAAAACAGTGCTGAGAGGCAGCCCCGGTGGCACAGCAGTTTGGTGCCACCTTCAGCCCAGGGCATGATCCTGGAGACCCGGGATCGAGTCCCATGTCGGGCTCCCTGCATGGAGCCTGCTTCTCCCTCTGCCTGTGTCTCTGCCTCTCTCTGGATCTCTCGGTCTCTCAAGAATAAATAAAATCTTTAAAAAAAACAGTGCTGGGAAAACTGGACAGCAACATGCAAAAGAATGAAACTGGACCACGTTCTTACACCATACACAAAAATAGATGGATCAATATGGATTAAAGACCTAAACGTGAGAAGTGAAATCATGAAAATCCTAGAAGAAAACAGAGATAGTAACTTCTTTGATGTTGGCCATAGGAACTCCTTTGTAGATATGTCTCCTGAGATAAGAGAAATAAAAGCAAAAATAAACTATTGGGACTACATCAAAATAAAAAGCTCCTGCATAGTGAAGAAAACAAATAGCAAAACTAAAAGGCAACCTGCAGAATGGGAGAAGATACCTGCAAATAACATATCTGGTGAAGAGATAGTATCAAAAATATACAAAGAACTTAATTCAACACCAAAAAACCCAATGATCCAATTAAAAAATGGGCAGAAGACATGAACAAACATCTTTCCAATGAAGACATACAGATGGCCAATAGAGAAATGAAAAACTGTTCATCATTACTTACCATCAGGGTAATGCAAATAAAAACTACAATGAGGTATCACCTCACACCTATTAGAATGGCTAAAATCAACAACACAAGAAACAAGAGGTGTTAGTGAGGATGTAGAGAAATAGGAACACTCATGCACTGTTGGTGGGAATGCAAACTGGTGTAGCCACTCTGGAAAACATTATAGAGGTTCCTCAATAACTTAAAAGTAGAACTACCCTACAATCCAGCAAACACACTACTTGGTATTTAACCAAAGAATAAAAATCCAATAATTCAAAGGGATACATGCATCGCTATATTTATCACACCATTATTTACAATAGCAAATTATGGAAGCATCCCCAAGTGTCCACCGATTGATGAATGGATAAAGGAGAAGTGATATGTTTCTGTAAATATGTTTATAATGGAATATATGTATATAACTGTATATGTATATATATATGTATATATAAAGTATGTATATAGTACATATGTAATGGAACCTTATTCAGCCACAAAGAAGAATGAAATCTTGCCATCCGCAATGACACAAGTCAGTCAAAGAAAGACAAATACCTTATGATTTCACTCATATGTGGAATTTAAGAACCAAAACAAACAAGAAGAAACTGAGAGTTACCAGGGGATGATGGTGGGGGGAATGGGTTAAATAGGTGATGGGGATTAAGGAGTACACTGTAGTGCATAGTAGCAATGAGCACTGGGTATTATATGAATTTGTGAAACCATTATATTGTACACCGGAAACTAATATAACATTGTATGTTACCTAACTGGAATTAAAATAAAAATTTTAAAAGCCCAAACCAAATAAAATACAAAGATTAAAGAGAACCTCAAAATCAGTAAGTCAAAAAAACAAATATAAAAATTTCAGCTGATTTCCCAACAGAAATAATGGAGAGCTTTCATCATTGATATATCTTCAAAATTTTGAAAGAAAAATAACTAAGCTATAATTCTATATCCAGTAAAAAATGTACTTCAAAAATAAAGGTGAGGGGAGCTTGGGTGGCTCACTAAGTTGAGTGTCTGACTCTTGATTACGGATCTCAGGATCATGAGATCAAGTCCCACATCAGGCTCTGTTCTCAGTGTGGAGTCCGTTTCTCTCTCTCTCCCCTCTGCCTCTGCCCACTCCCCCTACCCCCCCACTCACGTACTCACTCTCTAAAAATAAATAAATCTTTAAAAATAAATAAAACTTTAAAAATAAATAAATTTTAAAGTGAATCACATTCACTTTAAATGTGAAATGACAAAAGTGAAAATACAAAAAAAAAAACGTATTTTCAGACAAACAGAAACTGAAAAAAATTATCAGCAGCAGATATACACTAAAGTGAATGTTAAAGAGTGTTATTAGAGTAGAAGGAAATTATCCCAAACTGAAACTTGGGAAGAAAGGAAGAAATGATGAATAAAGGGTAAAAATAGAATACAAATAATATGATGGCATATTTAGATCCAAATATAGAATTAATTTAAAACTGATTAAATGTGCCAATTGCATAGACTAAATTTAAAAAGAAAACTATGTCTTTGTATGAGAGATATATTTAAAACATATAGAAAGGTTAAAACTTTAAAAGATGGAAGATTATATCATGCAAAAGGTGTCCAAATAAAGTAGCAATATTAACATCAAACCATATAGACATTAAGGTAAAAAGCATTACTATAAAGAGGGCTATTTCGGGATCCCTGGGTGGCGCAGCGGTTTGGTGCCTGCCTTTGGCCCAGGGCGCGATCCTGGAGACCCGGGATCGAATCCCACGTCGGGCTCCCGGTGCATAGAGCCTGCTTCTCCCTCTACCTATGTCTCTGCCTCTCTCTCTCTCTCTGTGACTATCATAAAAAAAAAAAAAAAAAAAAAAAAGAGGGCTATTTCATAATAAATGGTTGCATTCAAAGGGATGATATAACAGTTCTAAATTTTATTCACCTAATAACATAATCTCAAAATATGTGAATCAAAAATTATCAGAACTAAAAAAAGAGAGGGATAAATACATGGTTATCATGAGAGATTTTTCCCACAAATATCTCAGCAACTGATAGAAGAGTAAACAAAATCAGAGAGGGCAAAAATTATTTGAAGAATACAATTTCACCTGTTTGGTAAATAAATAGCACTACACTATAGGATATATATTCTTTCAAGTACACAGAGCATTTATAAAAACTGACTACATGCTGGGCCATAAAGTCACCATTAATAACAAATACTTTAAATCATATAGAGATATTCAATATCCACAGTGGAATTAAGCTAAAAATAACAAAAAGATAACTAGAAAATTATGTTTGAAAATTAATGCATACACTTAAAATGACTAAAGAAGAAGCCATGATGAAAAATAGAAAATATTCTTTGTATTGAATAAAATCATACCATATTAAAATTTATGTGACCTGCAAGAAGGAAATTTGTACTCTAAAATGCACATTTTATGGGCAGCCCCGGTGGCTCAGCGGTTTAGCGCCGCCTTCAGCCCACGGCATGATCCTGAAGACCAGGGATTGAGCCCCGCGTGGGGCTCCCTGCATGGAGCCTGCTTCTCCCTCTGCCTGTGGCTCTGCCTCTCTCCCTATCCTCTGTGTTTCTCATGAATAAATAAATAAAATATTTTTTAAATGCACATTTTAAAAAGAAGAACGGGGATGCCTGGGTGGCTCAGTCAGTTAAATGTCTGCATTCAATTCAGATCATGATCCCAGGTTTCTGGGATCGAGTCCCACATGGAGATCCTTGTCCAGTGGGGACCGTGCTTCTCCCTCTGCCTGCCAATTCCCCTGCTTGTGCTTGTACACTCTCTCCCTCTGACAAATAAATAAAAATCTCTTAAAAAATAAAGAAGAAAAAGAATGATTGGGGCACCTGGGTAGGTCAGCCAATTAAGCAAGTGCCTTCAGCTCAGGTCATGATCTCAGCTCAGGATCCTTGGATCCAGCCTCACATTGGGGGAGGGGGGCGGGGAAAAAAAAAATCACTGCTCATCAGGGATTCTGCTTCTTCTCCCCCTGCCCTTCCCCTCTGCTTGTGTATGCTCTTTCACTCAAATACTGAAATCATTATTTTCTTTTTAATTTAAAAAATTTTTTAAAGATTTTATTTCTCAACTATATATCTTTTTAAGCAAAATAAAGCCAAAAAAATAGAAATTCAAAAATTTAAAAGATAACAGAAATTAATGAAATAGAAAACAAACAATCCATAGTGTAGATCAACTAATAAAATTGATAAATCTCTGGTAAGACTAACCAAAAGAGTGCACACTAATAATATTGAAATGAAAAGGGGACCAAACTACAGATCATACAGATTAGAAGCCAATAATTTAAACACACTATACTACATAAACTGTTAACAAATGTAACAAGTAGGGTGAATCTCAAGGGCATTCTACTGAGAAAAAAGTGCAATCTCAAAATATTACATACTATACGATTCCATTTATGTACTATTTTCAAAATGACAAAATTGTAGATATGGAGAAAAGATTCATTGCTAGGGGTTCGAAACGATGGGGAGAAGATAGGTGAATATAAGGGGTAGCACAAGGGATAGTTTTGTGGTGATAAAATAGTTCTGTATGTTGATGGCAATGGTGGTTACAAAAGTTTTCATGTCATAAAATGATAGAAGCATACACATACTTTATAACTATGTAAATTACCTGGGTTTTAAATTGTCCCACTTCAGGCTCCCTGCATGGAGCCTGCTTCTCCCTCTGCCTGTGTCTCTGACTCTCTCTCTCTCTCTCATGAATAAATAAATAAAATACTTTTAAAAAGAACTACCCTATGATCCAGCAACTGTATTACTAGGTGTTTACCCAAAGAATAAAAAAATACTAATTCAAAGGGATACATGCACCGGAACATTTATAATAGCATTATCAACAATAGCCAAATTAAGGAAGAGTCTGGATGTCCATTGACTGATGAATGGACAAAGAAGAGATGGTATAATATACAATGGAATAGGGATCCCTGGGTGGCGCAGCAGTTTGGCACCTGCCTTTGGCCCAGGGCACGATCCTGGAGACCCGGGATCGAATCCCACATTGGGCTCCCGGTGCATGGAGCCTGCTTCTCCCTCTGCCTGTGTCTCTGCCTCTCTCTCTCTCACTGTGTGCCTATCATAAATAAAAATAAAAAAAAAAATATACAATGGAATATTACTCAGCCATAAATTTAAAAAGAATGAAATTTTGCCATTTACAATGATGTCCATAAAGCTAGAATATTATGCTAAGAGAAATAAGTCAGAGAAAGACAAATATCATATGATTTCACTCATCTGTGGAATTAAAAAACAAAAAAAAATGAACATAGGAAGTGGAAAAAGGAAAACCAAGAAACAGACCCTTAACTATGGAGAATAATGGTTACTAGAAGGGAGATGGGTGAGATGATGGGTTAAATAGGTGAGTGGATTAAGGAATGCACTTGTGATGAGCACCTGGTGTATGAAGGGGCCAATCACTAAATCCTACACCTGAAACTAATATGCAGTAATAACCATACGAGAAAATATTTCATACACATTAAGATAGTTATTTTATTTTTTTAGGATAGTTATTTTTAAAAAATAGAAAATAACAAGTGTTGGTGAGAATGTAGAGAAATTTGAACTCTTGTGGATTGCTGAAAATAATGTAAAATGGTACTGTCACTGTGGAAAACAGTTTGGCAGTTCTTAAAACAATTAAGATAAGATCCAGCCAATTCCACACAAAAGAATTAAAAAGCAGAGACTGCAAAAGAAACTTGTAGACCAATATTCAAAGCATTCAAAGCAAAACATTATGCATATTAGCCAAAAATTACAAACAACCCACGTGTCCATCACAAATGAATTGATAAACAAAATATGGTATATATACACACAGAAATATTATTCAGCCATAGAGTAAAATTCTGATAAATGTGACATCAATGAATCCTGAAAACCTTATGCTAAGTAAAATAAGACATAAAATAACTATTGAAAACAAAGAAATAAATATTGTATGATTTGACTCATATGGGGTACCTAGAATATGCAAATTAGAAGAGGGGGAAAAAAAAGTAGAATAGAGGTTCCCAGGGACTGGGAGAAGGGGAATAGGGAGTTATTGTTTAATGTGTACAGAGTCTCTGTTTGGAAGGATGAAAGAGTTCTGAAAATTGTGGTGATGGATACACAATGTTGTGAATGTACTTCATGTACATGTACAGTTAAAAATGGCTATAATGGGGGATGCCTGGGTGGCTCAGCAGTTGAGCATCTGCTTTCAGCTCTGGGCCTGATCCCAGGATCCGTGATTGAGTCTCACATCGGGCGCCTTGCAGGGAGCCTGCTTCTCCCTCTGCCTGTATCTCTGCCTCTCTCTCTCTCTCTCTCTCTCTCTCTCTCATGAATAAATACATAAAATCTTTTTTTAAAAATGGCTTAATGGTAAACTTTATGTTACATATATTTTACCACCATTAAACAGATAGGATATCATGAAACTCTTCATGTGACTAAACTTAAAATTTTACTGAAGTAAACAAATTCTTAGGACATAAAACTTATTTAAACTGACATAAGTAAAAGCAAAATCTGAAAATCTTATAGCTATTAAGTTATCAAATCTAGAGTTTAAAATCTCTCCTTTCCCCCCAAAATTCCAGGCCCTGGTGTTTCACCAATTCTACCAAACATTGAAGGGAGAAATATTACTAATATTATATAAACTCTTATAGACAAAAAATTTTTTAAAAAACACTTTCAGTAATTTTATAAGAACATTGTAACCTTATCCAAACCTTGTATGAAAGGAAAATTACATGCTAATCTCAGTCATGTATATAGATACAAAGACCCTCAATGGGGCAGCCCTGGTGGCTCAGCAGTTTAGCGCCGCCCTCAGCCCAGGGCCTGATCCTGGAGACCCGGTAGCGAGTCTCACATCGGGTTCCTTGCATGGAGCTTGCTTCTCCCTCTGCCTGTGCCTCTGCCTCTCTCTGTCTCTCATGAATAAATAAATAAAATAAATATGGTCCCAGGTTGGTTTTCCTGTGAAGCAGACGACTGGAAGACATAAATTACTATGCAGGACTTTTATTTTTTTTTTAATTTTTAAAGATTTTTATTTATTTATTCATTCATAGAGACACAGAGAGAGAGGCGGAGGCACAGGCAGAGGGAGAAGCAGGCTCCGTGCAGGGAGCCTGACGTGGGACTCGATCCCAGGTCTGTGGGATCAGGCCCTGGGCTGAAGGCGGCGCTAAACCGCTGAGCCACCCGGGCTGCCCTATGCAGGACTTTTATTTCCTAATTTTGGGGAGGTTCAACATATGTGCAAGAGAACAGAAAAAAGCAATCCCCAAAGGCCCTAGGCAAACTCATAGGGAGCTCTGGAGCTGGTATGGTCCTTCAAAGTTTTCTGGATTTAGCTGGGAGGGGCAAGCCTTTATACTTCCTAATTGTCAGTCGCTGGATGTGGGATGCCCTGAAAGGTGGCATCTCTGTGGATTTGAAGACTCAATATTATAAAAATATGTTCCCCCTAAACCGATTTTTAGATTAATGCAATCAAAATTAAAATGTCAGGAGGGTTTTTTCCCTTAATTTTATTTTATTGTAGTAAAAATAATAATATGAGATCTACCCTCTTGTTTTTGTTTTTTTTATTTTTATGATAGTCACAGAGAGAGAGAGAGAGAGAGAGAAAGAGAGAGAGAGGCAGAGACATAGGCAGAGGGAGAGGGAGAAGCAGGCTCCATGCACCAGGAGCCCGATGTGGGACTCGATCCCGGGTCTCCAGGATCGCGGCCTGGGCCAAAGGCAGGCGCCAAACCGCTGCGCCACCCAGGGATCCCGAGATCTACCCTCTTAATGAAATGTTAAGCATACCAAACATTGTTGATTATAGGTACAGTGTTGTACAGATGATCTCTAGAACATCTTTTGCTTAAATGAAACTTAATGCCCATTGGTTAGTAACTCCACATTTACCACCACTACCAAGCCCCAGCCCTAGACAGGCATCATTCTACTCCTTGATTCTATGATTCTATTTTCTTAAGCCTCATATAAGTGGAATCATGCAGTATTTGTCTTTATGTGACTGGCTTATTTCACTCAAGGTTCATCCATGTTGTCACATATTGCAGATTTTCCCTCTTTGTAAAGGCTGAATTGTATTCTATCATATACATATGTACATACATACATACACACACACATTTTCTTTCTCTACTTATGTATTGATGGATAGATTGTTCCCACATCTTGGCTATTGTAAATAATGCTGCAATGAACATGGTAGTACAAACATCTCTTCAAGATCCTGATTTCAATTCTTCCAGATAAAAACCCAGAATTTGGATCATGTAGTAGTTCTATTTTTAAGAAACTTCCATTCTGTTTTCTATAGTGGCCGCTCCACTTTACATGCTCACCAACATCATACAAAGGTTCTGATTTTTCCCTATATTCTTTTTTTTTAATGTATGATAGTCACACAGAGAGAGAGAGAGAGGCAGAGACACAGGCAGAGGGAGAAGCAGGCTCCATGCACCAGGAACCCGACGTGGGATTCAATCCCAGGTCTCCAGGATTGTGCCCTGGGCCAAAGGCAGGCGCCAAACCGCTGCGCCACCCAGGGATCCCCCCTATATTCTTTTTGATAATCATGGTTATTATCTGGTGGTGTGAGGTAATACCTCATTGTGGTTTTGATTTGCATTTCCCAGATAATTATTGATATTGAACATTTTTCATGTATGTATTGGAGAAATGTCTATTCAAGTCCTTAGCCCATTTTTTTCTGAATTTTTCCACTTATTACTTCAGTTATGTAATTTTTAAATTTTTTATTTAAATTCAATTAATTAACCTAATATATTATTGGTTTCAGAGGTAGAGGTCAGTGCTTCATCAATCTTATATAATACCACCCAATGCTCATTACATCACATGCCCTCCTTAATTCCTCCACCCTCTCCCCTCCAGGGACTCTTAGTTTCCTATGATCAAGTCTCTTATGGTTCATCTCCCTTCTGATCTCTTATTTTTTCCTCTCTACCCCTATGATCTTGTTTTGTTTCTTAAATTGCACATATGAAAAAAAATTGCACATATGAGTAAAATCATATAATTATCTTTCTCTGACTTATTTCACTTAGCATAATATCCTCTAGTTCCAACCACATCATTGGAAATGCAAGATTTCATTTTTGATGGTTGTGCAGTATTCCACTGTGTGTTGTGTACCACACCTTCTTTATCCATTCATCTGTTAATGGACATCTGGCCTCTTTCCATAGTTTGGCTATTGTAGACACTGTCACTATAAACATTGGGCTGCAGGTGCTCCTTCAGATCACTACATTTGTATCTTTGGGGTAAATACCCAGTAGTGCTATTGCTAGGTTGTAGAGTAGCTCTATTTTTAACTTTGTGAGGAACCTCCATACTGTTTTCCAGAGTGCTATTGTAACTGTGGTTATTTTCTTTATTCCTTTTCAGATAGTTCATTTTTAGTTATAGAAATGCAACTGAGGGGATCCCTGGGTGGCTCAGCAGTTTAGTTCCTGCCTTTGGCCCAGGGCGCGATCCTGGAAACCTGGGATCGAATCCCACATCGGGCTCCTGGTGCATGGAGCCTGCTTCTCCCTCTGCCTATGTCTCTGCCTCTCTCTCTCTCTCTGTGTGACTATCATAAATAAATAAAAATTAAAAAAAAAAAAAAGAAATGCAACTGATTTTTGTATGTTGATTTGGTAACCTGCAACTTTACTGAATTTGTTTATTCATGACATCTGCAAACAAGGACAATATTACTTCTTCCTAATTGAATGGCTTTTTTCTGGCCTAATTGCTCTAGCTAGGATTCCTAGTACTATGTTGAACAGAAATGGTGAGAGTGAACATCCTTGCCTCGTTCCAGATCTAAAAGGAAAAGGTTTTAGTTTTTCACCATTGAGTATGATGTTAAGTGTGGGCTTTTCATATATTAATTATGCTAAGGTATTTTACTTCTATTTCTATTTTGTTGAGTTTTTACAATAAAATTGTGTTGAATTTTGTCAAATGATTTTATGCATCTATTGAGATGTAATTTGCATCTTTTATTCTATTAATGTATCACATTAATTGATTTTTATATGTTGAATCATCCCCACATCCCAGGAATAAATCCCATTTGGCCATGGTGTACGATCCTTTTAATGTGCTGTTGGATTCAGTTTGCTAGTATTTTGCTGAAGATTTTTGCATCTCATATTCATCAGGGATATTGGCCTGTAGTTTTCTTTCCTTTTGTTGTCTTTGCCTTGCTTCAGTATCAGGGTAATGCTAATCTCATAAAATAATTTTGGAAGTATCCTCCTCTTCAATTTTTTGGAGGAGTTTGAGAAAATCTGGTATTATGTATTCTTTAAATATTTGGTAGAATTCACTAGTGGAGCCATCTGGTCCTGGTCTTTTCTTTGTTATGACCTTTTTGATTACTGATTCAATCTCCATACTAGTTACAGGTTATGTTCAAACTTTCTAATTCATGATTTAGTCTTGGTAGGTTCTATTCTAGAAATTTATCATTTCTTCCAGATTACCAGTTTGTTGACATATAATTGTTCATAGTAGTCTCTTATGATCCTTTTTTATTTCTGTGCCATCAGTTGTAATGTCTCCTTTCATTTCTGATTTTGAGTCATCTTTTTTCTTGCATTTAGTCCAGCTAGGGGTTGTCACTTTTATCTTTTTGAAAAAACTCTTTTTTCTATCTTCTATTTTATTTCTGCTCTAATCTTTATTTCCTTCTTTCTTTTAATTTTGGATTTTGTTCTTTTTCTAACTCCTTAAAGGTATGGTCATCTTTTTGAGATTTCTTTTTCAGTGTAGGCATGTATTGCTATTAACTTCCCTCTTAGTACTACTTTTGCTGCATCCTATAAGTTTAGGTAGGTTGTGTTTTTGTTTTTGTTTTTCGTGAGGTATTTTCGAATTTCTTATTTCTTCTTAGACCCAATGGTTGTTTATGTGTTGTTTAATTTCCACGTATTTGTCAATATTCCAGTTTTTTTTTCTGCTACTGATTTCTAGTTTCATTCTAATCTGTTCATAAAAGATACATGGTATGATTTCAATCTTCTTAAATTTGTTAAGGCTTGTTTTGTGACCTAACAGGTTATCTTTTCTGGTGAAAGATATGTGTGCCTTTGAAGAATGTATATTATACTGCTATTGGGTAGAATGTTCTGCATGTTTGTTAGGTCCAATTGATCTATACTATTGTTGAAGTCCTCTGTTTCCTTATTGTTCTTCTGTCTAGATGTTCTACCCATTATTGAAACTGAAGCATTGATGTTTCCTACTATTTTTGTATTGCTGTCTATTCCACCCTTTGGTTCTGTCAATGTTTATGTTATATATTTAGGTTTTCTGATGTTGGTGCATATATAACTATTATATCATCCTACTGAATGGACTATTTTATCATTATATAAATATCAATATATAAATATATGTCCTTCCTTGTCTCTTCTGATAGTTTTTGACTTAAAGTTTTTCTTTTTATGTAATTATAGCCAATTCTGCTCTGTTTATCATTTGCATGAACTTTTTCTATTCTTTAAGTTTTTATTTAAATTCCAGGTAGTTAATATACAGTGCAATACTACTTTAAGGTATACAATATAGTGATTCAACAATTTCATACATCACCCAGTGCTCATCACAAGTGCATTCCTTAATCCTCATCACCTATTTAACCCACCCACACCCACCTCCCTTCTGGTAACCATCAGTTTGTTATCTATAATTAAGAGTTTGTTTCTTGGTTTACTTTTTTTTTTTCCTTTGTTTCATTTCTTAAATTCCACATATGAGTGAAATCATTTGCAATGACAAGGATGGAGGTAAAAAGTATTACACTAAGTGAAGAAAGTCAGAAAAAGACAAATACCATATGATTTTTATATTTTATTGAGTCTATCTGTGTCTTTGAATCTAAAGCGAGTTTTTGTAGAAAACATGACTGGGTCTTGGTTTTATCCTTTTGGCCACTATATAACTTTGATTGGAGGAGTTTTGTATATTTATGTTTGAAATAATTATTGATAGGGAAGAGTTTACCATTGCCATTTTGTCAGTTTTCTGTTAGTCTTGAGAATCTTTTGTCTTTATTTCCTCTCTTGCTGTCTTCCTTTGTATTTTGTTTTTGTGTTGATATCTTTTAATTTCTAAGTCTATTTTAAGCTGATAACTTAAGTTCAATTGCATATAAAAACTCTTATTTTCGGGGATCCCTGGGTGGCTCAGTGGTTTAGCGCCTGCCTTTGGTCCAGGGCGTGATCCTGGAATCCCGGGATCAAGTCCCACATCAGGCTCCCTGAATGGGGCCTCCTCCCTCTGCCTGTGTCTCTGCCTCTCTCTCTCTCTGTGTGTGTCTCTCATGAATAAATAATTTAAAAATCTTTTAAAAACTCTTATTTTCCATACACAATTATTTTTGTCACATTTTACATCCATAGTTTTTTCATAGTGTATTTTTTAACAGTTATTTTTAATATTTTTGCCATTTAACCTTTACCCTAGAAATAAAAGTGACTTATCTTCTACCATTACCATAATACAGTATTCTATAGGTGTCTATATATTCAGTTTTACCAATAAGTTTCATACTTTCTTATGCTATCACATAGCTCTTTAGTATCCTTTCATTTCAAAGCAATACATTTCCCGAAGCATTTAAGTCAGGTCTAGTGATGATGACTTTCCTCAGCTTTTAATCTTTCTATGAATGTCTGAATCTCTTCTTATTTTTAAGAATGGTTTTGACAGGTATTGTCTTCTTGGTTGGCAGTTTTTTTCCCTTCAGCACTTTGAATATATTATCCCACTTCCTTCTGGCCTGAAAGATTTCTGCTTAAATGTTACTGACAGTTTTAGTGGGGAGTTCCCTTGTATATGATAAATAGGTTTTCTTTTGATGATGCTTCCAAAATTATATTATTGATTTTTTACAATTTGAGTATAATGTGTCTTGGTGTGGGCTTCTCTGGGTTTATTTATTTAGTAATCTCTGGGCTTCTTGAATTTTGTTGTTCATTTCCTTCCCCAGATTTGGAAAGTTTTCAGCCATTATGTCTTTGAATAAACTTTCTGGTCTTTTCTCTCTCTCTTCTCCTTCTGGGACTCCCCAATATCTATAATGATCTGCTTGATGGTATACCAGAAGTCCCTTAAGCTTTCTCACTATTTTTCTTTTTCTTTTTCCACTGACTGAATTATTTCCAAAGACCAATTTTAGTCCACTGATCCTTCTGCTCTACCTAATCTGCTGCTGAATCCTGCTCATGATTTCTTCAGTTTTACTACTGGGTTCTTTAGCTCCATGATTTTTATTTGGTTCTATTTTCAGTCTCTTTTGTTAGAATTCTCTATTTATGCACTGTTCTCTTGATCTTGGTGAGCATCTTTATAAGTCATTTTTAATTTTCTGTCAAATCTCAGATCTGTTTCTTTAGGGTATCTGGACATATAATGTATTCCTTTGTGTGGAACATCTTTGCTGATTTTTCATTTTCATTTGACTGTGTTGGTGTCTATACATTACACACAAAAAAGCACCTCTTCCAAGCTCCATGGATTGGTCTTGTATATAAGACCTTCACCAATCAGCAATTCTGGGGGCTTCTATCAATTCTCTCCCTCCCTAAAGATAAGCAAATGACTGTGGCTTTTTTCTATGTACTCTGTGTAGAGTAGAGTGGCTATGCATTTACCAATCCAAACTGCCATCTCCATTCTCCTCCAGAGAGAATGGACTATGCCTGACCCATCAGAGATCCAAGACTGGCAATACAGATGCCAGTTCTTTGCGCAGCCCTGGAGAAGTTGTGGCACTGAATCCACAGATCAATTCTTCCATCTCCAGGAATAAGCTCAAAGCTGAAATGTTTCATCTACCCACTCTGTGATGAGCAGGGTGAGAGGATCTATGGCATCTATCAGTCCTAGCCATCATTTCTGTTCTCCCCTGAAACTAAACTGTGTCAAATCCATCCACTTCTAGACTGACAAGTCAGATGCCAGTGCTTTGGGCAGCCCTGGAGCACCAGATGCACAGATAAACGTTTCTTCCCCAAGGAAATAATGACAGCTGGGATTTTTTTGTTCTTGCTCTGTGCTCAGCAGGAGGGATGATCTAGGATATCTACCAGCCCAAGACACTGTTTCTGTTTTCTCCTAGGCAGGCCTCTCAGAGTTTCAAGACTGGCAAAACAGAAGTAGGTCCTCTGAAAACTTGGGAGTGCTAGACATGTGAACCAACCCCTTGCCCCCTCTGGAAGAAGTTGGATGCTAGAAGGTCTCTTATCATATGGTGCTGAGCCGGTGATAGGGTGTCCCAAATCTCCCTGCTAGCATCAGTGAGTCTGGTTTCATGTTCACCCCAGTTATAGAATTCTTTGAATTAGTCCCTTAATTTCTCACAAAGGGAATTTTTCCTTGAATCATTGCTAAATGAGTGTGTTGGGGGGAAAGGAGGAGGGTTCAGGACTTCCTAATCTATCCTGCTGACATCACTCCCTTTAAAATTATTCTTTTTGTGAAATATGACGAGCTGGTTCTAAAATACATAGAGAAATGCCAAGGGCCAAGAACATCCAAGATACTTTTAAAGAAGAGAAACAAGGTGGAAGGACTTGCTTTACCAGATATCAAGAGCTTATTAAAAAGTCCAGTAATTAAGGCTATGGTATTGTTACAATGACAAATAGACTAATAGAACAGAACAAACAGTTCAGAAACAATCTCACACATATGCAGACAATTTATGACAAAGGTGACACTAAAGAAGTGAAGAAAAAAGACATTCCTTATAATAAATGGCCTGGATCAGTTGAGTGTCTATACATAGAAGATAAAGCTTGGCCCCTAATATCTCACCATACACATAAATCAATTCTAGATGGACTGTAGATCTAAATGTGAATGCCAAAAACATAAAGCTTCTAGAAGAAAGCATGGAAGAATATCTACATGATCTCAAGATAGGAAAATACTTCTTAAATGAAACATAAAAAAACACTAGTCATAAAGGAAAATACTGAAAAACTAGATACATTAAAATTTAAAAGGTCTGTTCCTCAAAGAATACTAAAAAGAGATTTGGGAAGGGTTTACAACATAAAAAGTACAAAAAATGGTTCATAGCCAGAGTATATAAAGAATTCCTACAAACCTATAGGAGAAAGACAATAACTCAATTTTTTTAAATGAGCAAAATACTTGTATAGGTACTTCATAGAAGAAGCTATCCAAATAAATAAACATGTGTAAAAGTACAACTTCATTAGTCTTCTGAGAAATGTCAATTAAAATTACAATGAGATAGTATTACAAGCCCACCCACTAGATTTGCTATAATTTAAAAGAATGATAATAACAAGTATTAACAAGAATGTGGAACAACTTGAATTCTCATATACTGCTGGTAGAATGTAAATTGGTATAATCACTTAGAAAAACTATCATTATCAATAAATTTGAAACTATGCATTCCCTACAACCCAAAAATTCTAATCCTAGGTATATACCCAACAGAAATTCAAATACAGGGACACCTGGGTGGCTTTGCAGTTGAATGTCCGCCTTCGACTCAGGGTGTGATCCCGGAGTTCTAGGATAGAGTCTCACATCAGGCTCTCTGCATGGAGCCTGCTTCTCCCTCTGCCTATGTCTCTGCCCCTCTCTCTCTCTCTCTCTCTCTCTCTGTCTCTCATGAATAAATAAAATCTTTAAAAAAATTCAAATACATATAAGCAAAAGATATGCATAATATTCATAGCATTATTTATTATAACCCAAACAAGAAACAATCCAAATAGTCATTATCAATAAAATGAATAAACTGTAGTATATTCAAACAAGGGAATAATATACAAAAATAAAAATAAAACACTATAGCTTCATGCAACATGATGGATATCACAAACACAGTGTTGAGAAAAACAACCAGACCCCCTACAAAATATACACTAATTTATATCAGTTTCAAAATAGGTAGAACTAACCTATGATGTTAAAAGTCAAGATAATTATTAACTTTGGAGGGAGAAGGTACAGTGATAAGAATGGAGCATAATGTGGGGATTATGAGATGCTAGTTCTATTTCCTTCTTTAAATTCTAAAAAATATTGTATTTATTCATTTGAGACAGAGAGATACAGAGAAAGAGTGCGCATGAGCAGGGGGAGAGGCAGAGGGAGAGGGAGAAGCAGACTCCCCACTGAACCTGGAGCCTGACATGGGACTCCATCCCAGGACTTGGAGATCATGACCTGAGCCACCCAGGCACCTGGCTAGTTCTACTTCTTGACCTGGGTTCTGGTAACATTAGTGTGTTCACTGTGTAATAATTCATCAAATTGCACAATTAAGATTTGTCACCAAAAAAAAAAAAAGATTTGTCACCTCTTCTGTATGTATGCAATACTTCAATAGAAAAGTGAGGGGGGGGGATCCCTGGGTGGCGCAGCGGCTTGGCGCCTGCCTTTGGCCCAGGGCGTGATCCTGGAGACCCGGGATCGAATCCCACATCGGGCTCCCGGTGCATGGAGCCTGCTTCTCCCTCTGCCTGTGTCTCTGCCTCTCTCTCTCTCTGTAACTATCATGAATAAATAAAAATTTAAAAAAAAAAAAAAAAAAGAAAAGTGAGGGGGGAGGATGAACAACTAAGTACAACAGATATAAAGTCGGTCCTCTATGAGGGCCACCCTAACAAGCAAGGCAAACGGTTTTCTTGGTAATGTTCTTGGGTATTTAATGGCTTCTCTATTATAAAGAGATCTTCCCTGTAAGGTATTTACAGATAAATTATAGATTATTTTTTCACAAAATCTGAGAACGAGATGAGACTTAGATACAAAATAAAACAAAACATCAAATTATGTATTACAGAAAGCTTTTTTACATCATTTTAAAGGTAATGTGGTTAGGGCTCCTCTCTATTTCACTTTCTAATAACTCTAGAAACCAGTGAAACGTTGCTAGTGGAACAATTTACTCACCTAAGCATAGCTGACACAGGCTTAGCAAGACTTAAGGAAAGCAGGCTTGTATTTAAGTCCCTTACTATAACTAGCATTGAATTAGTACTGTGGAACAAGACAAAAAAAAAAAGAAGGCAGATTTCTGAGGAGTTCTATATAAAGACACAAGAGTTATTAAACGAAAAACAGCAATAATAACTATAGAATGATCCCAAGACAGGATATGGTGGGTGCGTTGCAGGAGTAGAATTAGTGAGAGAGAAAATGCGATAGGTATAATGGAGCCAGTCGATCAAAAGCCTTCAATGTCAAACTGAAAACACTAGATTTAAACCCTATAGAAGGCTGTTTCATCTGGATCCCATTCCTCTAAAAAAAAAATTATTGATTTAATGACTCCTAGTCATTTTCTTGATCAACCAGCCTTAACAAGCAATGTAAAATCAGTATATACTAATGTTCTATCTATAGTTTAAACCAAGAGATGTTTTGTGAAAAAAAAGTTGATTTCTAGGTCATCACCTCAAATAATTAGGAACATTTTCCAAATATCCCCAACAGTCTCAAATAAATTCTCATTAATCTACCCATTTCTATTTTCCTAAACTCTTCCTAAATCTTAGAATTCCAATTTAGATTATCTCTTAGGCAATCATTTGAATGAGATACTACCTTTACTTGCCTCTCTTCCAAAAGAATCTTTTAAGCATTAAAAGATATCTAATACCTAACATAGTGTCGGGCTGAGTCAGGCTATTTATTGAGCTAAATTGTTAAATTATACTAATATATTAACCTTATTCATCTCTCTCATGGTTTTGTAGACTTTGATCATATCCTTCCTTTAACCTCTCTCTCTCTCCAGACAGGGGAAAAAAACTAGAAAATCTCTCTATACTTTTGATCAATTTAATTGGGTTTCTAAGGGCTTTTATCAGCTGTTAGGTTTTTCTTGAGGAGCAGCAACCAGAATTTTCTATATGATTATGGATGCAAATCTACTCTTGGTCTTTTACGTGGAAAAGATAAGGGTTTTGTTTTGTCATTATTTTCAACATCCATCCTGCTGATGTCTACCATATTATTGGCTTTGAGGACCATAAACACAACTGGGCTAATTTCTTTATAGAATGATCAACAGTGACTTTTATTTTTTACTTTAACAATCAAATTGTGTACTGTCCAAATCAGAAGTTGATGATCTTCGTATCATCTCTAACGAGTTGCCAGATTAATCTACAGGTACTCCTTGGCTACTCCAGCTGAAGGAGACAGTTATGATTCCAAAAGATCTGAGGTGACCCTCTCACTTTTTATCATTAACAACGTCCCTACTGGGGAGGCTTTTCTAACAATTCCCCTGGAGAACTTTGCTGATCTTTCTGCTATGTATCCTGACTGCCCTAATTTCTTTCTGTACCTTGTTTTAAATGTTTTTAAATTGAGGGATACAAGTGACACTCTTCAGTGATCTCTAGATCCCTTTCTTGAGTTGTAACTGAGCCCATCATCTCATAAACACGGATAGGTTTGTATAGCCTTATATAATGAACTGACTCTGCTTTGCCCACTTGGTCTCATGAGATCTTTCTGCAATTTATTCTCACCAGTTTGTCTTTATTCCTTGCAAACAAACTGGTGAGAAACCTGAATATTCTGCCCACTGAAGGGTGTATATTTTTATCTTTCTTCCTCTCCATCTAAGAGTTGCTGTAACTGCAGCTGTTTGTGTTGAAAAACTAAAATATAAAAATATGACCTACGTGGCCAAATCCCACAAGGCTGTTTACTTCCTTGTTTATGAATCAGAATCTGTCAGCACAACTTCGAATCTTGACTGTCAGCAGATACTGCAATTAAATGTCCCTGCAAAGCCAGCAGAGGGTGCACCAGGGCACTAGAAATTTTACCCAAGATCTAGCCATATCAATTTAAGTCTAATAGCCAAACTTTTGGGGGTGGGGAGAGTGGGTATAGTAAAACTAATATTCTCAAGAGAAACATAATTTGAATCTGGGCTAAAATTCCTTGAAAGTGTACTTCAATTCTCCTGAAAGTAACAGTGAGGAAGAGTAAAGATACATGTTAAACTTAGTCTGGCCAAAATACAGGTAGAATAAAAGAAATTGACGCAAACCTGAGCCCTGTACATTGTAAGAATTGTACTACGGAGCTCCATCCCACTTTCTCCCAAAAGTTCCAGGAGTTGCCTGCTATAGGGGAACAAATGAACTTTCTTGAACTGGGAGTCAAGAGGCCAACTTCCTATCTACCCTTGACCATAGCTGTAAATGACCTTGGATAAATCATTCCCCTCCCTCAGGACCTATGTGCTATCCAAGGAGATCAAACAAAATGGACTCATATGGCCCCTTACAATTGTAAAAGTGTCTGACTCCAATTGATGCCAGCAAATCTAAAGAGCCAGTTTGCTTGTCGTGACTGCTCAAAAAAGATTAAAACAGAAGTAAAGGACAGAAAATGAGGAGCTGTATGTAAATCTAGACAGAACTATTTGAAGTGCCATGCAAACAATAGGCAACTAAATGCCACTGTAGACCAGTGAGAGCCCCATACCACCACAGAAGAGTGCAGCTGTCCTGCTATAATCCTTAGTCTATAAACATAGGTCTGTCCATCCTAAATACTGAAAAGGGTTGGCTACCATTTGACTAAGGAAGTTCAATTACTTCATCTTTTCACAGAATATCAATGTTCAGCTGTTAAGTATTTCTACTGGGCACTGTGGGGGTGGGGGTGGATAGATAAAGGGAGCCAGAATCCTAGTTAATTATCATTTAGCTACAGTGTTTAAAGTTTCAAGTATGAGAAGCATGTCTACTGATTCTCTTCTTTGATAAGCTGTTATATAAGTATGTTGGAGTGTGCTAGCAAGACATTTTTAGGCTCAGGGTAATTTTACAATGCACAATGTAGAATATATGTCAGTCCCAACATTACAGTTTCGTCATGAATGTGATGCCAGCTTTGGATGGGTAGTCAAAGAGCAGAAATGATGTTTACAGAGTATGACAATGACTCTGAATGTGGTAGTAAATATAGAAATCCGGGGTCCCTCATTTCAAGAAACTTATTGGCACAACTTGCCCTCTTCCCCAAAAGGAACAAATTCACTATTATTCTCTAACCACCTCAAAAAGATTCTCTTACACTTGCCTCTTTTAAATTTCACGACAAAATAGGGCAGTTAAGAGAATACGTATTTTAAGTGCACTAAAGTTAGTTGAATAAAGAGCTGAAAAAGTGGAAGACAATCACCAAAGCTAATAGTTTGCCAACTATAAAGACTGCAAAACAAAACAAAAACTGCTCTTGAAAGATTACTCTTGAGTAATTCATTATACCATCAGTGGATTCTTTTTCTGGAACTAGCAGTAGTGAAGAGACTTCACACTTACCCTATTCACACCCCCACCCCCAAG
Source organism: Canis lupus familiaris (assembly GCF_011100685.1). Lineage (NCBI taxonomy): Eukaryota > Metazoa > Chordata > Mammalia > Carnivora > Canidae > Canis > Canis lupus. Next base: position 54,268,402 of record NC_049260.1, on the reverse strand, counting down.
AGTCAGAACCGGCATGCAAAGGGTGAGTTTTATTTTCATAGATTTTTTAAATTGCTGTTCAAAAGTTGTCTAGCAAGACGGCATACTTCTACCAGAATTCCACCGGGGCGCTGATCCTCACTAGAACACTGAGGACAATCAGTCTCAAATTGCAGGTAAGTGTGACCAAGCCCACGTTGTGGTCAGCGTACAAGGACCCGCGCTAAATATACGATTAAAAGTTGTTTCAACTGTGGAGCAGTTACTACAGCCGTTTACCGCTCCAACTCCAAAGGAGAGCCTGCTTGTGCTGGCATCAGCTCTGGACACGAAAAAACAAGCACCGCGGGCAGAGAATCTCACCAGGAGTAGAAGGGCTAAGCTGCTGCCGTTAGTCCTCCGGAGGGGCAGCGTCCGCACCTCCGCGGCCGGGAGAGCCGCCAACTTTCCCCAAGGCAGCTGGTAGCCGGGGGCGGCGGGCGCCTGCCAGGGTTCCCAAGTCCAGGGGTCCTGAGAGAGTCTGGGGGAACTAGACCAGGACCGAGGGCAACCTGCCCCGGGGCAACCTCTCCCCGGCTCGCCTGCCTCCTCCCCGGTCCGGCCCTGCAACTTGGCTGGAGGTGGCAGAGTCCTCCCCAGGGCCCTGTGGGGGAGGGCTCCCGCCCTGCCCACAAGGGAAGGGGGCCTCCGCCGCCGCCACCGCCACCGCCCCTACTAGGTGACTCACCTGGTGCCCGTCCCGGGAGTGTGGGGGGAGTGCGGTTTCTTCTGCTTCCAGCGGCTGCTGCTGAGGTGATGGCTGCCCGGAGTCGCGAGTGATGGGACCGTCAGGGTCGAGGCCACCGGGGCTGTTCAGGGTGCCAGGGGTGCCGGGGCCAAGGCGGGACTCGGCTCCCCGTTCCCGCCGCAACTCGGAGCGCAACTCTAGGTAGCAGCACAACGTCAGCAGGTGGAGGGCCAGCGAGAGGCCAAAGAAACCCAGGAAGAGTCGGCAGCTGTTCCCTTCACCCGCCTGGGCAGGGGCCCCGCGACAGCCGCAGCCCTGGCTCCCCCGCTCCCGCGGCGCTGCTGTGGGCAGAGGTTCCCGGCGCTCTACCTCTGGGTAGCCCATGGCCTCCGGAGACACCCACTCTCTGAGGCCCTGGAGCCGCCGCGTCTGCCTCAGCCGTTCAGGACCCCTGACAGGCAGCTACTGCCCTGCCATCGGTTAGGGGCTGCAGGGACCCGTTCCAAAGCAACGGAGGCTGGGCGGAACGGAGCAGGGAGCTGCCGCATGTGCAGCTCCACTCTGAGGGGTGGGAAAGGGAGGAGGAGGCACGGGGGAGAGGGGCGGCTCGGCCTGAGGGGAGAATGAAGGAGGTGGCCCAAGCCGACCCCGCCCCATCCCCCGGGCGGCTGCCCGAACGCCCAACCACCGGCCGGCCAGCCCTTGGCGCTCCGCCCCCTGCCATTCCACCCTGGGCCTCCAGCCACTGGGCGGGGCCTGGGGGCGTGGGGGTTCGCCTCTGCCTGACTGCCCCACCCAGTTCTTCCCGCTTGCGCCTGTTCCAGTTGGTGACCGCCGCTGTCGTTCATGCCTGGACTCCGCCCCAATTTAACCCCCTACCGTCCAAACCGGCAGGAGGAGGGAAGAAGGGGGAGGCCGAGAATTTGGGAACCTTGGAAAGAAAGTGGAGCAAAGAAAAGGAGGCAGAACCTAGAATTAATAGAAATGTTTGCAATTAACTGCAGTTGTTAATAACATCATCCAGCACTTATCTGTTGCTTTCAATCTTCAAAGCGTTTAACAGACGTTAAACTAATTAAAACAGTTCTTGGTTTGGAATGAAACCATGCCTGCAGTGTTTGCAATCCTGTGGCGCGCCAAAGGAAAAAGGAAACCCAGGAGCCTGGGAGCCAAAGGGAGTGAGATTGGGGTGGAAATGAGGCAGCCCCACTCCTGGAGTGAGTCTCGAGCCTCAATCTAAGTGGCCGAAAAGTGCAGGTAAGCCAGGTGGAGCTGAGGTGATGTTGCCCCATGCAGGTTCAAACAGTCTCCTGAGATTTCTTGATCTATTAATTAATTCAACAAATATGTGTGGGTCCCTTTACAATGCAGAAAGTGCTGTATGAGATAATCCACAGCCAGAGGAGTTTCTCGCCTGCCTCTGCAACCAGTTTTCAGCAGAGAATATGTGCCTTCAATGAATAAATGGGGATATTGAGGGCCAGGTGAGGTGCATTTTTACAAGGGTGGTCCACAGAACCGGCCAGGCAATATTGGCATCTCTGTTTGTAGGCAACTGTTCTGGCCTCTCCACCTCTCCCCTCCCCTCCTCTCCCTGGAGTAGTCCCTGGGGGAAGTTCAACAAGTCAGCCAACTGTTCCAGATGTACACTGCTGCAACTGCAGCATCTTCCACAGCTGAACCAATGAGAAAAAGTTTCAGAGCAAAAACCAAAAAAAAATAAAAAGACAAATGTCAGAACAATAGACCCTGAAATGAAGTATGGAAAGGATTAGTTGAGTCACAATCAACAAGAGTTACTAGTCTGAGATTATAGAGAGCTAAATGACCATAGCAGGGGAAATATGTGTGCTTCTTGGTCACTATGTACTCCTATTCCCATGCTATAAATAATTAGCAGTTTAATTGACTTGTCAAGGGTAGGCCTGAGACCTAGGCTGATGGGAAAGAAGAAGAATAGGGAGATATAGAAAAGAAACTGTGAAGCAAAAGCAAAACATGCACTGGAAAGGTCAGTCCAAAAAGCACAGGAGTCATAAACCTTACATATATTAGCCACAGCCAACTTTTCTTCCGGATACTTTGTGAATGACCTCAGTGCTTCAGAAAGATCTATTTGTCCCCTCATTGGTCCTTAACCATGAAGTATAAAGTTTGCAAAGAATATCATCACCATGCCCATGAGAAGATTTAAAAGGGCACTTACCAGCTAAGCTAATTTCAAGTCCTGCTTGTTCTGTCTAGAAATTCCTGGTGCTAGGGGAACTATGGAGCTGATTTACCTTAATTATCACAGCATAAGCTTATTAGAAAGAATGTTAAGTATAGGAATCAGTAGGCCTGACCCTACCACTGGTTTGCCGGGTCACTCTGAGCAACTCACGTTTTTTTGGCCAGTGACTTTTTGGCCAGAAACATTAGTTTCTCCAACTGCAAAATGAGGAGTTTGGACTTGAACAGCTATAACATGTTTTGTCTGTGTTATTGCTGGCTATGTTGATTTGGTTGTATATACAATTCAAAGAGACTACCCCTGATTTCCTTAAAGTGAAAAGGAAACAAGTAATGGCCATCTCCTGGTAGTGGTTGTCGCAGGCCTTACTGGTCTCAGCTTACCCTCTTCTACCAGGCTTTTAACAGCCAGACTGAGATCCTGGGTTGCACCATTGCCCTCAGAAGACCTGCAAGTCACTTTGACCTAGAATCCCTTTTTGGTTCCCCAGAGAAAGAACATGTGTCTTCATATGCAGTAGGTATGTTGAAATGGAGCCATCCAGTGAGGGATATGCATGGTTATTTTTGAAAAGTGTTTTGAAGTGTTACTTCAGTTCACTTCTATGCTTTCATAAATACCCCAGCTCCTACAGCATAGGTCTCAAATTGACAGCCTACAGGCCACATCCAACAAACAGATGTGTCTGGTGCAGTATTGGCTAAAACTTTGAATAAAAAAATTAATTACCAGCATTTAGAAATTAGGACGTTTCACATAAAAAAATCAGATTTCCTGCTTGTATCTCTAAAAGAAAAATAAAAAAACCTGCTAACACTGAACCCACATTCCCATATGGCTACAGTCAACTAGAACCGAAACAAGTGCAAACAATCCAGTTCCACACAGTCATCCCTACCTCTTTCCTCCAGTGTCCATTACTGCCCTTATCACATATTACCTTACCTGTCTGGCCCCATGAATTCCAGAAGACAAAATATCAGCTCCTTATCATAATCCATAATCTGCCTTTCCAACTTCATCTCTCACCATCTGACAAGAAACCTATACTCCCACAAAATTAAATTCATTGACACTTCTCACACATCTGTGTCTTTGGACAAACTGATTTCTTTGCCTGAATGCTTCCACCTTGAACACCTGATAACTTCCTCAAGAATCAAATCACACGTTCTCTCTGGTGAAGACCTACAACTCACTCAAAGCAGACTTTTTTTATGCTTTAACAGTAGTACCCTGAGCATGTCTCAATGATATCACTTACCACATTGTAGTTTTCTTTTTTCACATGCTTTCTCATCAATAAACTATGAGCTCCCTGATGGTAAGAACCACACCCTTGGGACGCTGGGGTGGCTCAGCAGTTTAACGCCTGCCTTCAGCATGGGGCATGATCCTGGAGTCCCTGGGATCAAGTCCCACATCGGGCTCCCTGCCTGGAGCCTGTTTCTCCCTCTGCCTATGTCTCTGTCTCTGTCTCTGTCTCTCTCTCTCTTTGTGTCTCATGAATAAATAAATAAAATATTTTTTAAAAAAAGAATCACACCCTTTCCACTTGGGTACTCCCAGGAACTAGCACAGCACCCATTACATATAGGCACCAGTATTGTTTATCAAATTAATGGGGCATCAAGTCTGGTATGGTAAACTAGGTTACCTAGAATTCAAAAAAAGGAAGTGGGCCAAGGGAGGCCTGCCAGTACCCCTTATGAAGCACCTACTGTGTAACACATTATGGATAGATATAAAGGAAATTGAACCAAATGACAATTGTGTAATTATCCTCCTTTTTTGTACTACTTACTGTTGGAGTTGTGGGTAATCTAGAAAAGTAAATAACCTATAAATTCAAATATAATTGGTTTATAATACTTCACTGGCTTTTTGTCCCATCAAGTTTACCTTCCTAGTTTTGTCTGGGCCTAATAATAAAATGATATAGTTGACAATGCCTGAATAATAAACATTCAAAACAAGTTGACAGCCTCTGGCAGAATATCATAAGGAGTTGGCCAAGGGCTGGTTTTAAATACCTCTTACCTCTGGATAATCTACAGAACAAATCATTGACATAGAAATCACAGAGTTGACCCTCTGACCCACCTGATGATAAGCAGATAGAAAGTAAGGGGGGACATGGGCTTACAACGTGGATCTTGGTTTAAATCTCAGCATATTCATTTACCAGCTGTGTGATTTAGGACAGATAATTTTTGCCTGTCTTACAGAGCCTTAGTTTTCTCATATGTAAAATGTAGATGACAGCATATGTTTTGTGAGATAGCTGTGCTTAAATGAGATGCTGTATGTCAAAGTGTCTGGCACATAATAAATGCACACTAAATGTTCATCCCTGCTATACAAGAGACTTCCACCAAAAGGAAATGAGAGGGAAACTATATAACAGTACTCAAAAACATATAAAAATGCAGAAAAGCATCTATGTGCTTTGCCCTTGCCAAATGCCTGCCCCCTTCTTTTTGCATTCAAAAAGTTGAGATGGGACCCTTATATTCCCATCACCTTCTCCTGAACCCTTGATTCATGTATCATGTATCCGACTTCCTCCTCTCCATCTTCACTTGGATGTCTAGTAGACATCTTTTTTTAAAGATTTCATTTATTTATTCATGAAAGATACAGAGGAGAGAGAGAGGCAGAGACACAGGCAGAGGGAGAAGCAGGCTCCATGCAGGGAGCCCGATGTGGGACTCGATTCTGAGACTCTAGGATCACGCCCTGGGCCAAAGGCAGGTGCTAAACCATTGAGCCCCTCAGGGATTCTCTCTAGTAGACATCTTAAGCTCAACATAACCAAACCCAAAACTTTTCTCCCCCAAAATGTGCTTATCCCTAGGTCTTATGCATCTCAGCATATGTCAAGTCCATCCTCCCACTGCTCAAGTCAAACACTGTGAAGTTATCCTTGAATCCTCTCTCTCTCTCTCTCTTTCTCTTTGAGAGATCTCTCTTTGAGATAGATCATAGAGGGGGAGAGGAAGGAACAGAAGGAGAGGGAGAGGCAGAATCCCAACAAAGTTCCACACCCAGTGGAGAGCCCAACATGGAGCTCAGTCTCATGACCCTGAGATTATGACCTGAGCCACAATCAAGAGTTGGATGCTTAACCAACTGAGCCACCCAGGCGCCCTTTGAATCCTCTCTCTTTTGAACACCTCACATCCAATCTGTCAGCGAATGCTGTCAGTTATGCCTTCAAAATATACCTAGGGGGTGCCTGGCAGGCTCAGTCAGTAGAGCATAGGACTCTTGATCTTGGATCTTGGGATCATGAGTTTAGCCCCATGCTGGGGGTAGAGGTTACTTAATTTTTTTTTAATTTATTTTTTATTGGTGTTCAATTTACTAACATACAGAATAACCCCCAGTGCTCGTCACCCATTCACTCCCACCCCCCGCCCTCCTCCCCTTCCACCACCCCTAGTTCGTTTCCCAGAGTTAGCAGTCTTTACGTTCTGTCTCCCTTTCTGATATTTCCCACACATTTCTTCCCCCTTCCCTTATATTCCCTTTCACTATTATTTATATTCCCCAAATGAATGAGAACATATAATGTTTGTCCTTCTCCGACTGGCTTACTTCACTCAGCATAATAGGTAGAGGTTACTTAAAACAACAACAACAACAACAAAAATATACCTAGAACCTGACCATTTCTCACTACCTCCCTGTCACCACCCTTGTCCAAGCTCCCATGCTCTTTCACTGGATCACTATTTTAGCAGTCTCCCGGGTCTCCATGCTTTTTGCTTTTTTCCTGTTCTCTATACTTTATTCTCTATCTTGTTATCAGAGGCTTTCTGTTAAAATGTTAAGTCAGAACCTATCAATCCTCTGTTCCAAATCCTGTGGCTCCCCACCTCCTACACAATCCCTGCCTTGGTCCCACATGATGTGATTGATGGAAACTTCTTGGGTTCCTCTCTTGCTCCTATTCTCTTTGCACTCTGCTCCAGACACATTGATCTCTTTGCTGTTCCTTGAACTTGTAAAGCATGCTCGCACTTAAAGGTCTTTTTACTTGTCTTTCCTTCTGCCTGGAATGCTATTCTCCCAGAGAGCTACATTACTTCTCCTTTACTTCTTCCAGGTCTCTTCTTAGGTGTCACCTTATCAGAGAACCTTTCCCTGACCAATTTCCCATCACTCCCTGTCTCCCTCCTTTGCTGTGTTTTCCTTCCTAGCACTTATCACCATATGACATATTATATGTGCATTTGCTGATTGTGTGACTCCCGTGAAGCCACAGCTAGAATATCCGTTCCATGTGGGCAGAGAATTTTGTCTGTTTTTGTTCACTGCTTTATCTATTAGGCCAAGAACAGTACCCAACACACACTAGAATCTCAACAAATATTTTTGATGGGGTGACTTCCTCCCCTAGTGGAGTAAGAGAAAGGAGAAAGGAAGACAGGTCAGATGTGTTATTCAATAGGCAAGGACTTTGCTTCCAGCATAGAAGTAGAAAGAATACCTCTCTCATTGTATAATGAGGCAACTTCCCCCAGGGAAAGACATGCAAAAGATCACACAACTAACTAGAGGAGGGGGTAAGAAAGGAAAGGAACTTTGGTTGAATATTTATCTCCTATGTGCTAGCCTTTCTCATTAACTTTTGTGGGAGGTTTGTATTACAAACATTTCACAGATAAGGAAACTGAGGCATTTAAGAGAGAGGTTAGATGACTGGCCTAAATTCATATAGTAACTACATGGTGGAGTCTGAATTCAAAATCTAGGTCTGCCTGGCTCAAAAATTCCGTACTCTGGCCTCCAACTTACCTCCCAACTATTGACAGATAGATGCAAAATTCAGCCTCATAGAACTGGACATACAGAGACTGGGGGATTCCTTGAATGGCAGAGTGATAAACAAGCTATAAGTCAGAGTTTCTTCTCCCACCAGCCTGGCTGCCGCTCACAACCATCCTTTTGCCCCAACTCTATGACAACTGTGTATACTATTGATTAGATGAATGTGCTTAAGTCTGGGCCCATCAGGTCATTCTACTGTACAGTAATCCTTAATAAATCCTTCACTTCCCCTTGACTCTTTAACAGTAATATAACTTCTTAGCCTAACATCCAAGGCCCTCCAATCTGGCCCTAAACTACCATTGCAGCCATACTGTTGCTAGGCCTTGACAAAATGTGGTCTCTGCCTGACTGTAGGTCTCATTGTCCAGGAACAAAAGTCTATGTTCCTGCCTTTTTACCTTTTGCTGACATTACTCTCCTTCCTCTTTCCAATATCCTGTACCTTCCCCTTTGCCATTTAAAATCAGTACGTTCAGGGCACTTGGGTCGCTCAGTGGTTGAGCGTCTACCTTTGGCTTAGGTCATGATCCCAGGGTCCTGGGATTGAGCCTTGCATCAGGCTCCCCATGGGGAGCCTGCTTCTCACTCTGCCTATGTCTCTGCCTCTCTCTGTGTGCCTCATGAATAAATAAATAATATATTTTTAAAACAATAAAATAAACTCAGGATGTTCTTCAAAGCCCAGCTCGGATTTTCCCTCCCCATCCTGCCTGCCCACAGTGCTCTCAACCAGGACAATTTGCCTATATATCTCTGATGCTCAGAATATGCCACTCACACTTACAAATCCTTCCACCATTCTGTGTAAATGTCTCACTTCGCCCAAATTATAGCCAATGCTCTTCAAAGGGTAGGACCTTGTCTTAGCCTCCATAGGACCTACCTTGAGTAGGTGCTTACCAAATCTTTGTTAATGGCTAAAGACTCTGCAGAGATTAATTCAAGCAAGGGTTTGAAGGAAGAAGGGTCTGATGGAGAGAAAACTATTCTAGATGGAAAGTAGAGTAAAATAGAATGCTGAGCACATTTCATATTGAAAAAAAGTAAAACATGCAATGAAGAAGGGGAAGAGCAGCAGACCTCTAACTTGTTGGAGGAAGTGACTATAGACATGGCTGATGTAGGAATGTTTGCAGAAATCCACGAAGCAATGATAAGGAGATAAAAATTCTTCTTGGTGGAATATTCATTTTTGCAATAAAGTCTTTGGCTACTCATGGGTGGCTGAGCATATGGGGAGGCTCTCACTTCATGAAAGGAATTTTCATTCAAAAATAGAAAACCTTGTTGCTGGCAGAGAGTCATTTGCATTCATCCCCTGCAATGTATGTCAGTCTCAGCATTCAGGCCACCAAGTAGCCTAGAAACAGGCTGCATATTCCACAGAGCTATTGCTACATGTTACATCAGGATTGTAGTAAGATCGCAGATTTAGTTTTTGGCAGAGTAGGGCTTTAAGAGAATCTTTGGCAGTGATTGTCTTTACAGGTTTTCACATCCCCCAAACAACTATGTATGGTAGAGATTGGCCATTTGCCTTCATTTAAAAAGGGATAGGATGACTGGTCCAAGGTAACACAGTCAGGGTAACTGACTCAGCCTAGGATCCTTTCTCATAACAAACTTTCATATTTGTCCATTATACTTATGTTTTCTAGTAGATATGGCCAAAGAGTTTATTGACTGTGCTCATAATTTGCATTTTCTCATCATGAGTATTAGGGAGCAGATTAAGGGAATCTGAGCCTAAGAGAGTCAGACACCTTTGGCATACAATATTGGCACCGTGATAAGCAACCTGAGACAGGACTTGGAAGACTTTAGAGTTATAAATTTCCCAGTCCTGCACCAGCTTCCTTCACCCACTAGGTTATATTGAAGGAGTACTGTTGGATTTGCATGGTTAAATATTACATTCATTCAACAAATATTCATAGAGTGCCTGCTATATGCCAGATACCATTCCAAATGCTGGGGATAAACCAATGGACAAAAAAAATTTATATAATTTATAATTGAAAAGTAAGAACTCTATTTTTCACAAGTACAATTTTTATTTTATTTACAAAAAAAGGGTGGTTCAATCAGGTTAAACATCCAACTCTTGGTTTTGGCTCAGGTCATGATCTCATGGGTAGTGAGATGGAGCCCCACATGGGGTTCTGTGCTCAATGAGGGGTCTGCTTAAAGCTTCTCTCTCTTCCCCTCCCCCCACTCATGTGTGCACATGTGTGCACATGTGCTCTCTCTCTCAAATAAATAAATAAATATTTTTTAAAAATAATAGCTACCTTATATGAGTCCCTAGTGTGTGCCAGGTACTATGCTAGGCAAAGTTACATGTGTTTATCTCATTTAATCTTCAGGAACAATTTTTTGAGATAATTTGCTTATTTTCCTACATGTTAAAAAAAAAAAAAGAAAACAAGCCTGGGGTGCCTGGGTGGCTCAGGTTGTGATCCCAGATTCCTGGGATCCAGCCCCACATCAGGCTCCCTGCTCAGCAGAGAGCCTGCATTTGCCTCTCCCTCTGCCTGCTTCTCTCCTTGCTTATGGTCTCTCCCTCTCCCTCTCTGTCAAATAAATAAAATAAAAAAAAAATTAAAAAAAAACCCAAACCCGGGATCCCTGGGTGGCGCAGCGGTTTGGTGCCTGCCTTTGGCCCAGGGCGCGATCCTGGAGACCCGGGATCGAATCCCATGTCGGGCTCCCGGTGCATGGAGCCTGCTTCTCCCTCTGCCTATGTCTCTGCCTCTCTCTCTCACTGTGTGCCTATCATAAATAAAAAATAAAAATAAATAAAAAAAAAACCAAACCCAAAGAAAAGTGAAGAAATACTAAATACATGCCTAACATCCCCCAACTAGTAAATGGTAGTGTTAGGATTAAAATCCAGGTCTGTCCTAACCGAAAAGCCCACATTCTTTCCATTATGCCACAATAAACAATATATTTTACACACTCAGAAACCCAAGAAGTAAATTTTTCAGAAATTTTCAAGCTGGGGACGCCTTGAGCAGTTGAGCTTCTGCCTTTGGCCCAGGGCATGATCCTGGGATCAGGGATCGAGTCTAACATCCGGCTCCTGGCAGGAAGTCTGCTTCTCCCTTGCCCTGTGTCTCTGATTCTCTCTCTTTGTGTCTCTCATGATTAAATAAATAAATAAAATCTTTAAAAAAAAAAGAAAAGAAAATTTCAAGCTGGAATCTATTAGATAATAGTGGTATCATTTCTTCATCCTAATTTAATCATACAGTTTAATGGGAAAGTTACAGTACTGTAGCCAAGCCAAGCTGATCTTGAAAATAACAAAACCAAGACGCCTGGGTGGCTCAGCCGTTGAGCATCTATCTGCCTTTGGCTCAGGGCGAGATCCCAGGGTTCCGGGATTGAGTCCCACATCCAGCTCCCCGTGAGGAGCCTGCTTCTCCTTCTGTGTCTCTGCCTCTCTCTCTCTGTCTTTCATGAATAAATAAATAAAATCTTTAAAAAAAAGAAAATAACAAAACCAAATAAGAAAACTCTAGCAGCAAAAAATACTCAGGAGATCAGATGACAGAACACCAAGGGCAAATGGTGGTGCGTCTGGTGGCAGAGGGGTTCTGCAAAGTATTACCACAGTCAGTGAAACTTCCCAGAAGACCTTGTATTGATTCTTTCATTTGTAATTTGTTACTTCGTTCATTTACCTTTCCACCTTTCAAAGAGTTATTGAGCACTGGCTATAGGCACTCACAGCTCACAGAACTTCTGTAAACATTGTGAAGTAGTGAATGAATACTCAGGAGGCCTAAGTCAGCAGTTCATAGGTCTGTGGCAGTCCTAACCACCATCTTAACGCTTTTTTTTTCATACATGTTCAGTTCAACTCAGTCAATTTAGGGATTTTGTTTTTTCCTGTGAAACCTATCACTGATTGACTCTTGGAATACAGGTTTTGCTTGATTGAAATATGCTTTATAGTAATGACCACTGAAGAATAAAATCTACAAACTGAGTCTGGGGGAGGAGTTTGGAAGCTGAGCTTTATCTAGCAACAGAAAGTGGGATACATAAGCAGAAGTTAGGACACCAAGCCTAGCCTGAGGGAAAGAAGCTTCTCCTTAGGAATGTGCCAAACTGCTTAGCAAAGGAGACTGGCCTCTGACAGGGAAGAAGGTGGCAACCCAGAGAAGGTAGATGACCTAAGTATCACTATTATCCACCCTTGGGCCTAAAGTTCTTACCCCTGCAAGACCAGGTATGATATCCCTAGTTTAGCATATCTTCACTTTGTTTAACCTCCACAGTTCCAAAAATCATGACCATTTTCTTTTCTCAGCCTGTACAGGTGACTTAAGAGGTCAGAACTAGAAGGCCCTTTGGAGACCACCTTGTCCAACCCATTCATTTTTCAGAAGAGGACACTGAAGCCCAGAAGGATCAACAATCATGCCCATCAGTTAATGAATTAATTAAACTAGAACCAATTGTTCCTCCCTGCTTTCCCCCTAAATCACTAGCTTATGTATCTATACCTGATAATCTTAAAGCTTTTTCAAAGCACATGAATTACTTATGTTTAACTTCTGCTGAATTCAAAGTATGAAACAAAAAGTTGGGGATCCCTGGGTGGCGCAGCGGTTTAGCGCCTGCCTTTGGCCCAGGGCGCGATCCTGGAGACCCAGGATCGAATCCCACGTCGGGCTCCCAGTGCATGGAGCCTGCTTCTCCCTCTGCCTGTGTCTCTGCCTCTCTCTCTCTCTCTCTCTCTGTGACTATCATAAATAAATAAAAATTTAAAAAAAATTGACTAAAAATCACTGGTCTTGCTTCTGAGTTCTAGTCCTATGAGAATTGTTGGACCAACCCCCAACAATTTGCCTAGTTTGTACTTTGCCTTGGGGTAGTCCTCCATTATAACCAGTCTTATTCCTGTGTTCACCTGAATGCAAATCTTAATCTTACCTTGACTGTCTCAGAATCCCCCCACGAAAAATGACTGTGCAACTCATCTTAATTCTTTAATTAGTAGCATTTATTTTTGAAGAAGTAGTTGTTAAGCTGCTCCTTAAATATACTCTTAACATTTTTAAATTTGAGGAAGAAATGAAAAGTTTCTGCTACAAATGGTTTCTACATAAAACTCCCCTTTTGGAAAGTTCCTCACTGGCAAATTACCACTTGACTTGTTATAAGAAGCCCCAACCTCCAAGGGGGTGATCAGACCTATTCTGCATAAGTCAGGGAACTTCTTTCTGCAGATTCTGATGAGGCCAAAAACTTGATGTCAAAGTAATTTGCTTCTTCCAAATATGTCTTTTGGGAAAGCTAGAGAATACAATTCTGAGAAGAGCTGGCTGGAGGAAGCATTGGTTGCAGTTATAGCTAACATAGTTGTTTTGAATTCTTCTCCTTTAAAAAAAAAGCTAAAAATTTTTTTTAAAAAAGCTAAATTGAAAATATTATAGTGAACAGAACTGAATGCTTCCAGTTCAGACAAACAGGCAAAAAGAGAAACTTATCTGGGCTTGTAAAGCCCCCGTAGAAAGCCAAACTACTGTTAAATGATAATTTTTTAAAGTTAAAATCTTGACTCTCATGCAAATATAAAAGGAACACATGTCAAACATTTTATTTAACTCATCTCAATTAATTAGGGAAGCAGTGAATGTTAAAACCAGTTTAAAGGAGAACTCAAAGGACAGATTCCCATAGGCAATTATGAATGCTAGAATGAATTTGCAAATAGATGCAAAACTGGTCAATATCCATGGGACAATAACCAATTGCATTACACCTGACAAAATTCATTTACATTTCTATGGGTAAGAATATTTTGCATTACTATTGGTTTTCTACAATTTATAGAGTTGTTGAATAGCTCAAAGCCAACGAAAAGCACAACACAGAAGTCAGGAAACCTGGTAATCTTTTTTGTTCATTCAGTCTTTCAAAAATTTCCTTGACATTAGAAAGAACTTTTGCAATCAGACTGCTTTAAGGTCTGCAGGCCCCATAACCCTTGGGGCCCTGATCAGGAAGCAACCAGGAGGATGGCCTAAGAAGACTGTTGGAAGTGTAATATGACACTTATAAGAGAATTAGCAATGACTAAATGATTAAGGATACCAAGGTGGCTTTTCCAAAGCCTCAGGAGCTAGTAAATCTGACAAGTGGAGAGATCCACCCATGAGACTGAACACGGATGGTGATGGCCTGAGAAGGTCTGTTTAAGGCAAAACACATATCTCCCTTTGCTACTCTATCTTGCAGGGCCCAACTCAGGACATCTGGTTGAAATACAACACCTTGATTCTTGCTTAGCAACAAAGTACAAGTAAATACAATCCCCATGAGCAGCCCCACTGGGAAACTTCAGGAACACATTAGGGAGGATTGTGAAGAATTATGCCAATTTTTCAAGCACTTCTTGTATTGTGTAACCAATTTTCTATTAAGTGCCTGTACACCTTTTGGTTATATGTATGCCTGAAAACCAGTAGAGGTCCAGAAATCAAAAGCAAACTGGAGTCTTTTCATTGGCAGTTTTATCCATTTTTTGGCAATACTCATCAACTTAGCTTTTTTCTTAGTCCTTCATCGACTAGCCTGGAGATACCCAGCATCCTGGCATCTCTTAGATAGTATGAAAGAACAACATATGGCACAGAGTAATATGAACACTTCGTAGTTGCTGCTTTCCCCCTGCCCCCATCTAGCAACAACCTACTCTATTAGGCAATTGTAAAAGGCGTGAGGCAGATTTACACACACACACACACACACACACACACACACACACACACGAAAAAGAAAACCACTTGATTATAATTCAGGAACTACCCAGATCTAATCCCAGATCTAAAATTCCTGGTTCTTAAATGATGTGATTTAACACATTCAATCACACTGATACTAAAGAACAGTAACCATATTACACTTACTAAAGTAGCAAATATTATCAAACATGATGTTGATTTGGTTTGGAGGGAAAAGATGGAAAGAGATCTACATGTGTTCCAATAGTAGGAGAAATTAGGAATTGCCCTTTTGAAGGGCAATTTGACAGTATATATCAAAAGTCATAAAAAAAAATTCACGCCCTTTCTCACAGTAATTCCGCTCCTGCAAATTTGTCAGTAAGGTAATCATTCAAAAGAAAGACAAAACTACACATACAAAACACATTTCATATGCCATTATAAATAATCTAAAAAAAACTGGTCACAGCCAAATATCCAACAAAATCTGATTAAGTGAATTAAGACACATATATTGAATGGAATATTATGTAGGCAATAAAAATCATAATTCTGAGGACTGCAATAGAAAAGCTTAAATACAGTAACATTAAGAGGTTGAAAAAAAAGACGTTGAGAGGAAAAAATAAAACATGCAACTGTATAGCCATTTTCTAATAGCTAAAAATAGCTATGAATTGCAATTGTAATTTTATAAAAACATATATCCAGAAACAACTGTGTTTGGTAGTGGGATTGCAGATAAAAATTCTTTCTTTCTTTTTCCCTTAATGGAGTACAGTTTATTTTTTTAAAGAGAAAGAGCACAAGCAGGGAGAGTGGCAGGCAGAGGGAGAGGGAGAAGCAGACGCCCCATAGAGCAGGGAGCCCAACGCAGGACGGGATCACAGGATCCTGAGATCATGACCTGAGCCGAAGGCAGATGCTTAACTGAGCTACCCAGGTACCCTGGAGTACAGTTTAAAAAGTAAATTTAAAATAAATTTAAAGCAAATAAATAAATGAAACTGGTGCTGGTCAAATACTAGAACCTCTTCTTTCCCTGGGCTGTCCTTCCAGATCTACCAGCTCCTACCATCTGCTTCTAATCCTGCAGGAAGAAAAAGGAGAAAAGAGGAGTTTTCTGAATGTTTCTAAATGTTGCTAAGTGAGAGGAACCCAAGAAAATATGCCTGTGACAGCCACAAGATTTATTACTGCTAAATGCCCCAGTTTACTATGTTGAAGAAGTTGAGCATTCCAATGGAATAGGTTCTCCTCTGTGCCTCCATTTATATTTATTCAACAATAAAATACATTTATTTTCAGCAACTGTAAAAATAAGTATTTCTTTTGCAGAGGACATAATAGTTACTTTTTATTTACTAAATGTTTATTTGAATAGAAGTTATAAGAATAAAGCACATTTAAAAATCATAGCATTTATAATTCTATCACATAAACAATTTTCCCTTTCCGAATGTTAGCTGCGATGAGCATATGATTTTTACATATTGCAATTATGGTACACATCCTATTTTGAATCTTATGTTTTCTCTTACCATTATATCATAAACATGTTTTCATTTATATAGTCTTCATAGCTATCATTTTAAAGTTTTTTTTTTTTTTTTTTTTTTTTTTTTTTTTTTAGAGAGAGAGAGTGTGAGCAAGCAACTGCTAGTGGGGAGAGGGAAAGAAAATCTCAAGCGGGCTCCACAATCAGCATGGAGTCCAATGTGGGGCTTGATCTAATGACCTTGAGATCATGGCCTGAGCCAAAATCAAGAGTTTGATGCTTAACCAACTGAGTCTCCCAGGCTCCCTCTAGTTATAATTTTAATGACTGCATTGTATTCCCTACTGTTGATGGATCATTATTTATTAAACCATGTCCCTAAGGTTGGTCACCCTGGGTTGTTTCCAATTTTTTGCTAGCCTCTTTTTCATTCTGAGGAAGAAGAAAGAAGCTCTTTTAAGAAGCATTATCTAGTTTATTAAGGTAAAAAGACTTCCAACTCCCCACCTTTTTGAAAGCCTGTACTTGGCTTTCCAATATCTAGACCATGCATTGTCCACTAAGATGACTCTTAGAAAGAAGGAAGCCAATATATAAATTTTGGAGAGTACTGGCAGTTGTAATAAAGCTGCTGCTATTTTGGCCTATTCTGTCTGACTAGATGAGGGAATGTCTCTCCTATGGGATAGATCAGAAGGAAAGCATTAAACTTGCTTTCCCTGGACCAGACAGGGATTTATGTAGATCTAAGTTCACATCCCAGCTCTAGCTCTTACTATCTGTGTAATTGGTGCAGCTCTCTTAAACTGGGCCTCAACTCCCCATCTATAAATGAGAAACTAAACTAGAAGATGTTAGAGTCTCTTCTTCCCTCCTATGTGAGAGAAAGAAGTTTGTCTCGCTCCCTGCTTTTAATCCCAACTCCTCCCACTTCTGTAGAGGCTGAGACCATTAATTATATCCTGTCAACAACATTTTTAATTTCTCCCTGTCTTCTGCTTCCTTCCGCTGTCTATAAACATACTCAGATATTTATCATTCTAAAAACTTTCCCCAGATCCAGTCACCACTCCAAGATTTTGTTCTTTCCTTTCCTTTTGCCACCAAACTAAAATCTTGTCATCTCACACACATCTGTATTTCCTCTACAAGGTCACCAATAAAAATAGAATGTCACTTATTCCTTTATTCTCCTTTGCTAACTACTTCTTCTGTTGGCTTTATTGGGGCCTCTTCTCACATTTACAGTAGTAGGTTATTCTGAAACTGTTAAGTGAGGAAATAGGATATAAGATTACATGCACACTAATTAAAAGATGTATATGAAAAGCCTAGGAGATTTTTTAAAAAGATTTTGTTTATTTATTTATAGAGACACAGAGAGAGAATGAGAAGCAGAGACACAGGCAGAGGGAGAAGCAGGCTCCATGCAGAGAGCCTGACATGGGACTCGATCCAGGGTCTCCAGGATCACACCCCAGGCTGCAAGCAGCGCCAAACTGCTGCACCACTGGGGCTGCCCTGAAAAGCCTAGGAGGAAGAAATAATTCCAAATGCTAAAATGGGGGATCCCTGGGTGGCTCAGCGGTTTGGCACCTGCCTTTGGCCCAGGGCGTGATCTGGGAGTCCCAGGATCGAGTCCCACATCAGGCTCTCTGCACGGAGCCTGCTCCTCCCTCTGCCTGTGTCTCTCCTCTCTGTGTGTGTGTGTCTCTCATGAATAAATAAATAAAATTTTTTTTAAAAAGTAGCTTTTATTAGAAAAAATATATATGTGTGTGCTTTCCCCAATTCTACCCTTTGTCTTCTATGTGCACTCTTGCCTCTCTTCTCCTCTGGTGATGTCATCTATTCCATGTATTCAATCATACCGTTAATGATAATGACTCCCATATCTATATCTTTAGTCCATGCTGATCTCTTGGATTTCTAGCCACCTGTTGGAAAGTACCATCTGGAAGTACTTGATACTATTTCACATTCACCACCACCTTTTCTATCTATTAGTAAGAAACCTTAACATAGAGATAACTGGGTGGCTCAGTGATTGAGTGTCTGCCTTAGGCTCAGGGCGTGATCTCAGAATCCTGGGATTGTCTCCCATCAGGCTCTCCACAGGGAGACTGCTTCTCCCTCTGCTTGTCTCTGCCTCTTTCTGTGTGTCTCTCATGAATAAATGAATAAAATCTTTAAAAAAAGAAACCTTAACATATCCACAATATTGGCCATTTCCTCATTCCTCAAAGTGAGGAGTTAAGTCCTTCTCACCCTAGGCTAAACCATCCCTGAACTGCAGCAACCTTCTAATTGGCCTTTCCACTTTCTTCTTTCTTCTGTTTATATACCAGCATGTATGATCTGCTTAAAATATAAAGCAGATCATGGTGCTCCCCACCGTAACACTGTCTAATGATTTCCATCTCAATCAGAATAAAATCCAAAAGCCTTACAATGTCTATAGGGCACTACCTTATCTTTACCTTAGCTATATCTCTAAACTCATCTCCTCTCCCTGGTGATACCCTCTGCTTCAACTGTCTTCTTTCTGTACCCCTTCCCCCTAATTCTATAGAACTTCTCTTATTTCGGGGTTGTTGCACTTGCTATTCCCTCTGCCTTGACTTCCCTTTAGTCTCCTTCACTTCTCTCCCCTATCTGTCTATATGAGAGAGTATAGCTTCTTCTCGCCCTTCAGCTCTCAGCCTCATTATTGTCTCCTTATAAAGGCCTCTTCAGAGTACCCTGTCAAAAGGATGTCTACCCATATTGTTCTCTACTACAGTATCCTGTCCATTTCTTTCAGAGCATGTCTCAAAATTTGTAATTTTGTTTTTTTTTTCTTTTTGATTTATTTCAGTCTCTTTCTCTGGACTGTAAGTTCTATAAGGGCAGATAACCATTTTAATTTTTTTCATTGCTCTATAACCCAGAGCCTGGGACAATCCTTGACATGTAGCGTACCCTCAATAAATATATGCCAAATAATTGATTGAATGGATGATCTGTAATGATTCTGATTCATTTCCTGAATATTTGCTAAGTATGTAAAATGTGCCAGACACTTTTACATAACTTTTATTATTTAATTCTTTTGGAAGTGTTTTAAGCACAGATCTTTTTTATTTTTTTATTTTTTATTTTTTTATTTTTTTTATTTTTATTTTTTTTAAATTTATTTATGATAGTCACAGAGAGAGAGAGAGAGAGGCAGAGACACAGGCAGAGGGAGAAGCAGGCTCCATGCACCGGGAGCCCGATGTGGGATTCGATCCTGGGTCTCCAGGATTGCGCCCTGGGCCAAAGGCAGGCACCAAACCGCTGCGCCACCCAGGGATCCCCCACAGATCTTTTTTAAATTAGACTTTTAATTTTGAGGCAATTGTAGATTCACATGCAATTGTAAAAATAATACAGAGAGTTCCTATTTACCCTTCACCTAATTTCCCCTAAAGGCAGCATCTTGCAAAACTATAGTGCACTATCATAACCTTGATATTAACACGGATACACTCCACCAAATGTATTCAGGTATCTCAATTTTACTTGGACTCAGTTGTATGTCCATTTACCTCTGTGCAATTTTATCACATATGTAGGTTCTTGTGTCTGCCACCAAAGTTAATATATAGAACATTTCCATCACTGCAAGAATGTTTCATCTTGTCTCTTTAAAATCACACACACTATCTTTTTTACACACACCCTCCCTCATCCCATTCCAAATTCCTGGCAATCATAATTCTGTTCTCTGGCTTTATAGTTTTGTCATTTCAAGAATATTATTTAAAAAGAAAAGATAGCATATAACTTTGTGGGGTTAGCTTTTCACTCCAGATAATTACCTGGAGATTTGTCCAAGTTGTGTGTATCAATAGTTCATTCCTTTTTATTTCTGAGTAGTATCCTGTTTTGCAGTATATAAAAATACCAAATCATGTACACCTAAAATTGATACATTATATCTCAATTACATCTCAATTTTTTAAAAAAATCTGTACACTACTGTTCATAGCAGCTTTATTCATAACAGTGAAAACCTGGAAATGACTTAGATAACTTTCACCAACCTAGATAGCATTCAGTTGAATTATTAAACAAATTGTGGTAATCCATATCATTGAATAAGTTAATTTTGTAAAAGGTGTCTGTGATCCATTTTGAGTTCATTTTATATAGGCGTGAGGTTTAGATAGAGGTTCATTTTTCTGTCTGTGTATGTTCAATTGTTCCCACACTATTTGTTGAAAAATTTTATGCTTTCTCAGTTGAATTGGTTTTGTGCCTTTGTCAGAATTCAGTTGAGCATATTCACGTGGTTCTCTATTCGTTTCTATTGGTTTGGTGCCTATTTTTCTTCCAATATCACATTGTTTTGATTACTGTGACTATTTAGTAGGCCTTAATATTGGGTAGAGTGATTTCTTGCACTTCATTATTTTTCAAGATTGCTTTAGTTAATCTAGGTCCTTTGTGTTTCCATATAAATTTTATTTTTTTAAAAAAGCTTTTATTTATTTATTCATGAGAGACACAGAGAAAGAATCAGAGACATAGGCAGAGGGAGGAGCATGCTCCCTGCAGGGACCATGATGCAGGACTGGATCCCAGAACTCTGGAATCACGACCTGAGCCAAAGGCAGATACTCAACTACTGGGCCACCCAAGTGCCAATCCATATAAATTTTAGAATAATTTTATCTATGTTTAGAAAAACCTTTGCTGGATCATTTAATTTACCAGATTTGTTAAGATATAATTGGCATACAATAAAATCGCACATTTTTAAAGTATGCAATTTATCATCTCTATATCCATAGAAAAAGACTGAAAGTATAACTATGACAATAGCAGACTTCTAGGTGATTTCTGTTTTCTTCTTTATACTTTTCTCTATTTTTCACATTTTCTAAAATGTAAGTGTTTTTCATTTGCAATTTTTTTAAAGGGTTTTATTTATTTATTCATGAGAGACACAGAGAGAAAGAGAGGGAGAAACAGGCTCCTTGCTGGGAGCCCAACGTGGGACTCCATCCCAGGTCTCCAGGATCACGCCCTGGGCTGAAGATGGCGCTAAACTGCTGACCCACCCGGGCTGCCCTCATTTGCAATTTAATACAATTTTTAGGTATTAACATACATACATACATCGTACATACATAAAGTATACAATTTAATAAGATTTGGCATATGTACACACCACCACAATTAAAATATTGAACATATCCATCACTCTCCAAAGTTTCTTCATGCCTCTTTGTAATCCCTCCCCATTCAGCCTTGTCTCAAGGCAACTACTGATGTGATTTCTATCATCATACATTAGTTTGCATTTCTACGAGTTTCACATAAATGGAATCATATGGAATAATTTATTCCTTTTTGATGCCAAGTGGTATTCTATTATATGAGCCTATTACAGTTTGTTTGTTCATTCTCCAGTTGTGGGATATTTGAGTTGTTTCCAGTTTTTGGCCAGTACAAATAAAGCTGCTATGAACATTCACATACAGGTGTTTATTTTGACACATGCTTTAACTTATTTTGGGTAAAATCTAAGAATATTATTGCTGGATCATATGGCAAATGTATGTTTAACATTTTAAACCTGACAAACTGCTTTCCAAATGGTTGTAACATTTTCATTCCCATAAGTAATGTATGAGAGTTCCAGTTCCTCCACATCCTTGCTAACTCTTGATATGAAAAAAAATTTTTTTTAATAAAAAAATAATAATTTTTTAATCTTAGCTATTCTAATAGTCTGTATCTTACTGAAATTTTATTAACATTTCCCCAATGACTAATGATGTTTGAACATCTCTTCATATGCTAAAGCTTGCTATCCATATATCTTCTTTGATAAAATGTCAGTTTATATCTTTTGTCCATTTTTTAATTGGGTTGTTTGTTTTCTTAGTGATAAATTTCAGCAGTTGTTTTATATGTTTTGGGTACAAGTCCTTTGTCGGATATATACTTTGCACATACATTCTCTCATTCTCTGGACTATTTTCTTCAACAGAGGTTCCTCATATTTACGAAGTGCAATTTATCAATTTTTTATGGATTCTATTTTGGTGTCATATCTAAGAAATCATAGCCTAACCCAAGTTCAGAGATTTTTCATATTTTCTCATAGAAGTTTTATATTTAGGTTTATGATATATTTAGAAGTATTATATTTAGGTTTATAATCCATTTTGAGTTAATTTTTTATATGTGCAAGGTATGTATGCAAGTTCATTCTTTTGTTTCATATAGACATCCATCCAATTGTTCTAACATCATTAATTGAAAACATGATTCTTTCTCAACTGAATTGCATACTCACTTTTGTCAAAAATCAATTGTCTATATATGTTTAAGTCCATATCTAGACTTTTTATTTTGTTCCATTAATCTATTTATCTATTTTGAAACAATATCACACTATCTATATTACCATAACTTTATTTTTTAATATTTTATTTATTTATTCATGACAGACACAGAGAGAGAGAGAGAGAGACAGAGACATAGGCAGAGGGAGAAGCAGGGTGTCTGGAGGGAACCTCATGCGTGACTTAATCCCATGACCCTGGGATCACACCCTGAGCCACAGTCAGAAGCTCAAATGCTAAGCCACACAGGTGTCCCTTACCATAGCTTTAAAAGAAGCCTTGACATCAAGTAATATTAGTCCTTTTTATTCTTCTTTAAAGTGGTTTTAGTTATTCTATGTCCTTTGCATTCCCATATGAAGTTTAGAATAAGTTTATTAATTTCTACAAGAGCCTGAAGGGATTTTGATTGGGATTGCAATTGAATCTATATATCAATTTAGGGAGAGTTGACATATTAATAATGCTGAGTTTTCTGAACTATAAACATGATATAGCTTTCCAATTATTTGGGTCTTCTTTGATTTCTCCCAGCAATATTTTATAGTTTTCAATGCTCAGATTTTTCATATTTTTTGTCAGATTCATCCCTATGTATTTTGGATTACTTATCAGATTAGTTATCACTATGCATTTGGTGCTAATGTAAATAGTATTGTTTTCTTAATTTTGATTATCGATTTTCCATCACTAGTATATAAAAATACAATTTTATGTGTTGATCTTGTATTCTGCAATCTTGATAAATGGACTTCATGGTTTAAAAACATTTTATGAAAACTCTCAGATTTCCTACAGATGACTATGTCTGTGAATGAAGGCAATTTTGGTTCTTCCTTTCCAATGTGATGTCTTTTATTTCTTTGTGCTGCCTGATTGTACTGGCTTGAATGTCTAATACAATGTTGAATAGAAGGGTAAAAGTGAGTATTCCTTTTCCTATTCCTGATCTTTCACCAATAAAAATGATACTAGCTGTAAGGTTTTTTGGTAGATATTTTTCATCAGGTTGAAGGAAATTCGCTTCTCTTGTGTTGCTAAGCATTTATATCAGAAATGGATATTGAATTTTATCAAGTGCTTTTTCTGTGTTTGTTGACATGATCATGTGGTTTGTCATTTTTAGGTAATATAGCAAATTCTACTGACCAATTTTCAAGTGTTAAACCATCTTTGCATTCCTGGAATAAACCCTACTTCATCATGATGTATTATTATTCTTTATATATATTGTTGGATTCAATATGATGAAATTTTGTTTAGAAAACTTTTGTATCAAGATAGGGGTGGCCATATAAAAATATTTTATCAGTTGTTATGAGTTGGGAAATAGTTCCTCCCCTTCAATTTTCTGGAACAGGTAGTGTAGAATTGGTACTGTTTCTTCTTGAAATTTTTGGTAGAATTTACCAGTGAAGTAATTTGGGAACTGCATTTTTTTGTGAGTGTGGAAAGGTTGTTGCTTTTTGTCTATTTTTTAGAAATTTTTTCTTTCTTTTTTTATTTAATTTATTTTATAATTTTTAAAAATATTTTATTTATTTATTCATGAGAGACACAGAGACAGAGATAGGCAGAGACACAGGCAGAGGGAGAAGCAGGCTCCATGCAGGGAGCCCGTTGTGGGACTTGATCCCAGGTCTCGAGGATCACACCCTGGGCTGAAGGAGGCGCTAAACCGCTGAGCCACCCAAGCTGCCCTTTTCTTTCTTTTTTTTAAAATTAATTTTTAGGGGATCCCTGGGTCCAGGGACTCCACTGGATCCGGGGACTCGACTGGATCCGGGGACTCCAGGATCACGCCCTGCCCGAAGGCAGGCGCCAAACCGCTGAGCCACCCAGGGATACCCTTGTGGGAAGTTTATAAACTACCAGTTCAATTTCAATAATATAGGTCTAATTAGATTATCTAATTTTCCTTATGTGAGATTTAGTAGGTTTTTTTTTCCAAAGAATTTGTCCATTTTATCTAAATTGTCAAAATTATGCACATATAGGTGCTCATAATATTCTATTGTCATTTTAGCATTTCATGGACTTGTAGTGATGTCCACCTCTTGTTTCTGCTATTAGTAAAGCATGTCTTCTTCAATTTTATTGATGATGATTATTATTTCATTTTTCTGTGTTTTTTTTTTTTTTTGGTTTTAGTTTGCTCTTTAGTTTGCTCTTCCTTTTCTACTTTCTTAAGGTTAAACCTGAGGTCATTGACTTTAGACCTTATGTTCTTTTCTAATATAGCTATTTTAATGCTACAAATTTCCTCCTTTTTCCTGCTTTAGCAGCATTCCACAAATTTTGATATGTTCTATTTTCATTTTCATTAAGATTAAAATATGTTCTAATTACTTTTTTAAAAAACCATACACTGTTTTATTAGTTTCGGGTGTACAATATGGTTATTCAACAGTTCCATACATCATTTAGTGCTCATCACGACAAGCATACTCCTTAATCCCCATCACCTATTTCACCCATGCCCCCACCCACTTCCCCTCTGATAACCATCAGTTTGTTCTCTATAATTAAGAGTGTTTCTTGGTGTCTCGCACTCTCTTTTCTTCCTTTGTTCATTTGTTTTGTTTCTTAAATTCCACATGACTCATGGGTTATTTATAAAGGTATTATTTTGCTTTCAAATATCTAGAGATTTTCCAGGTATCTTTTTGTTATTGATTTCTAATTTAACTCCTTTATAGTGATACTACATACTTTGTATGACTTGAATCATTTTAATTTTCTTAAGTTTTCTTTTATTGCCTTTACTATGGTCTATTTGATGAACATACCATGTATACTTGAAAAGAATGAGATTTTTCTGTCATCTGGTGGTGTTCCATAAATGTTAATTAGTTCAAATTGGTTGATAGTGCTGTGCAAATCTTCTGTATCCTAACTGATTTTCTGCTATCCAAGTGTTATAGAGGGGTATGGAAATCTCTAATCAAAATCATGGATTTGTCTATTTTTCCTTGTAGTTTTTTTTTTGTTCTTTTTTTTTTCCTTGTAGTTCTATCCGTTTTTGCTTCATGTATTTTGAAGCTCTTTCATTAGATGCATAAATGTTTAGAAATGTTATTTCTTCCTGATGAATTGAATCTTTACAATTATGAAACTGCCTTCTTTTTTTAAGATTGTATTTATTTATTTGAGAGAGAGCACGTGAACATGCAGGAGAGAGAGAACAAGCAGTCTACAAGAGAGAGAGAGAGCAAGTCAAAGGGAGAGGGAGAAGCAGACTCTGACTGAGCAGGGAGCCCAAAGTGGGGCTCAATCCCAGGACCAGGGATCATGAACTGAGCTGAAGGCAGATTCTTTTCTTTTTCATGTGCTTTTTTATATAAATTTATTTTTTATTGGTGTTCAATTTGCCAACATATAGAATAACACTCAGTGCTCATCCCATCAAGTGCCCCCCTCAGTGCCCGTCACCCAGTCAGCCCCACCCCCTGCCCACCTCTCCTTCCACCACCCCTAGTTCATTTCCCCGAGTTAGGAGTCTCTCATGTTCTGTCTCCCTTTCTGATATTTCCCACTCATTTTTTCTCCTTTCCCCTTTATTCCTGTTCACTATTTTTAGTGAATGAATGAGACCATATAATGTTTGTCTGTCTCCGATTGACTTATTTCACTCAGCATAATACCCTCCAGTTCCATCCACGTCGAAGCAAATGGTGGGTGTTTATCGTTTCTAATGGCTGAGTAATATTCCATTGTATACGTAAACCACATCTTCTTTATCCATTCGTCTTTCATTTATTCATTAGAGACAGAGGCAGAGACACACAGGCAGAGGGAGAAGGAGGTTCCATGCAGGGAGCCTGATGCGGGACTTGATCCCAGGACTCTGGAATTATGTCCTTAGCCAAAGGCAGGCGCTCAACCACTGAGCCACCCAGGTGTCCCTTCCATTCATCTTTCAATGGACACCGAGGCTCCTTCCACAGTTTGGCTATTGTGGACATTGCTGCTAGAAACATCGGGGT
Organism: Canis lupus familiaris; assembly: GCF_011100685.1. Classification (NCBI taxonomy): domain Eukaryota; kingdom Metazoa; phylum Chordata; class Mammalia; order Carnivora; family Canidae; genus Canis; species Canis lupus. The sequence goes on along the minus strand of NC_049260.1, from coordinate 54,242,017 downwards.
GCAGGTGTCCTGGCGTTTCATTGCATCCGTATCTTTGGGGTAAATCCCCAGCAGTGCAATTGCTGGGTCGTAGGGCAGATCTATTTTTAACTCTTTGAGGAACCTCCACACAGTTTTCCAAAGTGGCTGCACCAGTTCACATTCCCAGAAACAGTGCAAGAGGGTTCCCCTTTCTCCACATCCTCTCCAACATTTGTAGTTTCCTGCCTTGTTAATTTTCCCCATTCTCACTGGTGTGAGGTGGTATCTCATTGTGGTTTTGATTTGTATTTCCCTGGTGACAAGTGATGCGAAGCACTTTCTCATGTGCTTGCCATGTCTATGCCTTCCTCTGTGAGATTTCTGTTCATGTCTTTTGCCCATTTCATGATTGGATTGTTTGTTTCTTTGCTTTCATAAGTTCTTTATAGATCTTGGATACTAGCCGGTTATCTGATAAGTCATTTGCAAATATCTTCTCCCATTCTATAGGTTGTCTTTTAGTTTTGTGAACTGTATCTTTGCTGTGCAAAAGCTTCTTATCTTGATGAAGTCCCAATAGTTCATTTTTGCTTTTGTTTCTCTTGCTGAACGCAGATTTTTAAAAAAGATTTATTTATTTATTCATGAGAGAGAGAGAGAGAGAGAGAGGCAGAGACACAGGAGGAGGGAGAAGCAGGCTCCATGCCGGGAGCCCGACATGGGATTCGATCCCAGGACTCCAGGATCGCACCCTGGGCCAAAGGCAGGCACTAAACCGCTGCGCCACCCAGGGATCCCCGCTGAAGGCAGATTCTTAAGTGACTGAGCCACTCATGTGCCCTATGAAACAACCTTCTTAATCCTAGGAATAGCTTTTGCTCCAAAATCTGTTTTCTCTTATATTAATAGCCACACCAGATTCCTTTTGACCAGGGTTACCACAGTATTTTTTCCCTACTCTTTTGCTTTTAACAAACCTATTTGTAGCTTTATATTTAAAGTGTATTTCTTGTAGGCAGCAAATATAGTTGGATATTGATTTTTTATGCAATTTACCAATCTTTGCCTTTTCACTGAAATGTTGAGGTCATTTTCATTTGATGTAATTTTATATGTGCTTAGATTTAAATCTACCATCTTGCTATTTTTTTCCTATTTGTTCCATCTGTATTTTGTTTCCTCTTTCCCCCTTTTCTGCCTTCCTCTGGATTATTTAAATAATTTTTATTATCCATTTTGTCTTCTTTTTTATTTATTTATTTGTTTTTGTTTTTGTTTTTTTTTTGTTTTTTGTCTTCTTTTTTAGATTATTGGCTATAACTCTTTGTTTTATTATGGGTGCGGACTCTTTAGAGGTTATAAGTATAATAAAGAAATACTACAAACAACTTTATGTCTTTATAGTACAAATTATAGTACAAAACCCACTCAAAAAGAAAAAGCCTGAATTGTCTCATATTTGTTAAGGAAATTTAATTTGTAGTTAAAAAGCTTCCAGGCCCAGATGGTTTCTCTCACAAATTCTACTAAACATTTGAGAAAGAAGTAATATCATCATACACAATCTCTTCCAAAAAATAAAAGAATCTCTTAACTCATAATATGAGAACAGGGTTACCCTAATACCAAATCCAAGCAAAGACACTACATGGAAAGAAAACTACAGATAAATATTCCTCATGAACATCAAATGAAACCAGTCAGCATGGCTATGTGTTTTTTGAAATTCAGTTATGTAGGTGCATAACAGGTGGAGAGTTGGATTTAACCAGATTTGAGGTTTGGCCTTTGGAATAAGTGAAAGAGAGACAAAGGAATTGTGAGTATAGGTAGAGGCATTAATGTAATGATTGACCACAGAATTTATATTGGGTAGGGAAGGTAGTGAGGATGTGCAGGGGAGTGAAAGTAGTATGTTCAATGAGTGCGGCTAAAGATTTATTAGAGTGGGGGAATGATAAGGAATGGGTTAGAAAGAATAAGGTGATAGTTGAAGAATGGGATGTTTGAAATTGAGAAAAGAGAGGAATAATTTTGTTTTGTTTTTAGTAATTATAAGGTCAATGGTTTGGCCATGTGGTTAGTGGGTTAATGGATGATAATGTATGGTGAAAGACAAGACATTTAGGGGAGAAGAGGCCAAGGAACTGAGAGGCCAGACTATCATAAAAATCATCCATGTAGATGCTGAAATAACTAAGAATTATACAGGAATAGTATTACAGGGAGTAACAGTGAATGAGGTGCTAAAATCTTCAAGGAATAAGTGAGTGATCCAAGGGTCAGTGATCACCCTGAGGACAGATAGCGACCTAGGGACATGAGATTCAACCTGGGGGGTTGAGGAGAGAGGAGTTTTCCTAGAAGTGACAAGAGAGACACCTTTTCCACCTTCAGGCTGTGTGGTGCTAGAATTATGGGAGAGAAGATAACAAACACCACTTAAGAGGGTTTCAGGAACACTAAGGACTTTAGAGGACAGATTGATGTCAGTTAAGCAAGAAGATGAAGGGAATATACAGAGAAGCAGTTGCAGATAGAGGGAATTTGGTGATGATTGTCCATAAATTCCACAAAGCATAGTGGAGGATTTCAAAAGTTAGAGAGGAGGAGGGAGTCATAAATTATATGCAGAGCTGTCTGACTACACTCAAATGGAAGGATGACTTGGGATGACTGATATCAGAAAGCAGTATCAGTAGGATGTGTGTGTGTGTGTGTGTGTGTGTGTGTGTGTGAAAAGAGAGAGAAAGAGAGAAATTTATTACAAGGAATTGGCTTACACAACTATGAAGTTATCAGAACTGGCTAGGCAGATCCAAAATCCATAGAACAGGCAGTCAGAAGAAGAAGATTGCAGGCAGGTTAGAACTCATGACACGGGCTGAAACAAATGTCTTTAGGCAGTTAGGAAAAGATGATCATAAGCACATTGGAACTCTATGGTCATACCAGCCAAAGCTGTGATCCACAAGTAGAAATTGTTTTTTATCCCAGGGAAATATCAGCTCTGCTTTTATGGGCTTCCAATGGATTCAGTCAAATTTACCCACATAATTCAAGGGGAAAAATCCCTTACTTAAAGCCAACTGATTAGAGGCTTTAGTTTTACCTGCAAAATATCTTCACAGCAACACCTAGATCAGTGTTTCACTAAATAACTGGGAACTGTAGCCTAGCCAAATTGACACATCAAAAAAAGCATCATATTATTAAATTTCCAGACCATAAACATGAGATATCTTTCCATTTACTTTTGTCTTCTTCAATTTCTTTCATCAATATCTTATAGTTTTCAGTCTACAGATTTTTTTTTCCTCCTTGGTTAAGGAGGCTTATATAGTGATATATAGGAAAAGGAGGAGAAAAAATGAGTGGGAAATATCAGAAAAGGAGACAGAACATGAGAGACTCCTAACTCCGGGAAACGAACTAGGGGTGGTGGAAGGGAAGGTGGGTGGGGAGGGGGAGACTGGGTGATGAGCACTGAGGGGGGCACTTGATGGGATGAGGACTGGGTGTTATTCTATATGTTAGCAAATTGAACACCAATAAAAAATAAATTTATAAAAAAATAAAATAAAATAATCTATTTCAAATTAATAAAAAAAAGTGATATATACATATAATGGAATATTATTCAGCCATAGAAAGGAAAGAAATCTTGCCATTTGCATAACATGAATAGGGCTACAGAGTATAATGCTAAATGTAATAGGTCAGATAGGGTAGCCCTGGTGGCGCAGCGGTTTAGCGCCGCCTGCAGCTTGGGGTGTGATCCTGGAGATCCAGGATCGAGTCCCACATCGGGCTCCCTGTATGGAGCCTGCTTCTCCCTCTGCCTGTGTCTGTGTGTGTGTGTGTGTGTGTCATGAATAAATAAATAAAATCTTAAAAAAAAACTTTCCTTTAAAAAAAAAGAAATAGGTCAGATAAAGATAAATATCATATATATGATTTCACTCATATGTGGGATTTAAGAAATAAAACAAATAAACGAAGGGAAAAAGAAAGATAGAGAAAGGCAAACCATGAAACAGACTCTTTTTTTTTTTAAACAGACTCTTAACTATAGAAAACAAACTGGTGGTTTCCAGAGGGGAAGTAGGTGGGTAGATGGGTGAAATAGGTGAAGGGGATTAAGGAGTGCACTTGTGATGAGCCCTATGTATTGTATGAAAGTGTTAAATGACTACATTTTACAACTGAATATAATATTACACTGTATGTTAACTAAGTGGCACCAAAATACTTAAAAATAAAATATATAAATGTGCAAAATTCCTGAATATACATTTTTGCAAAGATATGATACAAATGGATAAAAGCTATATGAAAAGGTGCACAAGATTACTAAGAGGGAAATGCAAATTTTTAAAAGATTTTATTTATTTATTCAAAAGAAACACAGAGAAAAGTCAGAGACATAGGCAGAGGGAGAAGCAGGCTCCATGCAGGGAGCTGGATGTGGGACTCGATCCCGGGTCTCGAGGATCACGCCCCGGACTGAAGGCAGTGCTAAATTGCTGGGCAATCGGGCTGCCAATAAAAGTAATTCAAACAAGTAAATGATCATTAGTAGGGGACTATACATCCATACAATGGAATACAATGTAACCTTTAAAAAGAATGTGATACATACTTGCTGATGGAGAAAAAGATCAATAAACAGAAAGCAAAATGTAAAATAGGATGATATGTACTATAGTTATCCTATTTGTGAAATAAAACAAGAAAAACATATGCTTATATATGTACAGAAAATTATTGGAACACAAAAAATATTACTTATATATGAGGAATGAAATGGAGAGGTGAGTACTTTTGTTTTTCACTATATGTTTCTCTGTGCTATTTTAGCTTTTGGTCATGTGTTTCCATGACTTCTATGAATTTTAAAAGTTGTTTAATAATACCAAGTATTCTGACTCCAAATATAAGTGTCCTTTCCCATATATCATGTATTTCCATTATTATATCTACCACCAAGTTCCACCACACTGCCTTGCATATAATAAACACTGAAATAATTATTGGAAAGCATTCCGAAAGAGAAAGAGTTCTTTTTCCCTTTAAGAAAAGGCTAATTGGTGCCAAAAAGCTGGTTGTAAAAATGGTTGAGAAAGTTATCTCATGAAACAAAACTCATTCACTTGTAATCAGAATTGATAAGATAGGGATTAGAGTAGGTTAGAAATGAGAAGTCTGGTTGCCTGAGCAACCTCTTCCTCATTGGAAGGAGCACTACACTAGTGAGGAGCTGCTGATGCAGGCACTGCTGCCTCCATCATCTTTGTTTTCATTTGGCTTTGATCATCAGGCAATGAACAAGCAAGCTAGAAGCAGTTCTGGGAGTTAGTATCATAACCACTGTAACAAACATGGGTACAGGCACAGCAAAAGGAACCTTAACAGCAGAAGGGCAGGGCAGACTGGCAGGCAGTAATGGGGAAAAGTAAAACTCTGGGGTATAGGGCCCAACCTGAATAAGGGAGATGAATAAAAGTCCAAACCACATACTCCAAAGGGATGGGGCTAATTCAAGCCCTATTTGCGCTGATTTTGAGAGCCAGTTTGGAGTCTGTGGACCAGAACAATAATATTTACGTATTGGTAATAATCACAGAAATTTGAGTGGAAGTTTCTAAATTCCAGGAGTTAATCTGGAGAATATTCAAACTCGCAGTTGGAGAATCATGACATGATTAAGTTCCCCTCTTAATCTAGGGATAGAGACTAGGCAAGATCTATGCTGGTGGAATTTAAATCCACAATTGCCATAGAAACTTTTAGAAGCCCTGAGAGAGTTGGAGTCCCGTACACACTGACTGACATATTCTCACTGCCCAGAACAAATTTTGACACAGGTATATATACCATGTATATGTATCAAATAAAGTTCTTCAGATTATGATTTTCCCCTATGTCCTTAGGGCACCAAGTTTCATCAGTTGATGGACACTTGGGCCACCTCCATATCTTGACTATTGTAGATAATGCTGCTAATAACATAGAGCTGCATGTATCTCTTTGAACTAGTGTTTTTGTATTTTTTGGATAAATATCCAGTAGGGCCATTGCTGGATCATAGGGTAATTCTATTTTTAACTTTTTGAGGAACCTCCATACTGTTTTCCAGAATGGCTGTACCAGTTTGCATTTCCACCAGCACTGCAAAAGGGTTCCTTTTTCTGCATATCCTTGCCATCTGTCATTTCTTCTGTTGTTGATTTTACACATTCACACAGGTGTGAAAGAATATTTCATTGTAGTTTTGATTTGTATTTCCATGATGGTAAGTGGTGATTCACATCGTTCCATGTGTCTGTTGACCATCTGTATGTCTTCTTTAGAGATATATCTCTTCATGTCTTCACCCACTTTTAATTGGATGATTTGTTTTTGGGGTGTTTAGTTCTTTATATATTTTGGATACTAAACTTTTATGAGATACATTATTTGCAAATAACTTCTCCCATTCCATAGGTTGCCTCTTAATTTTGTTGATATTTCCTTCACTGCGCAGAAAGTTTTTATTTCAATGTAGCCCCAGTAGTTGATTTTTGCTTGTTTCCCTTGCCTCAGGAGACATATCTGGAAAAAAATCGTTACAGCTGATGTCAAAAAGGTTACTGCATGTCTTCCCTTCTAGGATTTTTATGGTTTCAGGTATCACAATTAGGTCTTTAATCCATTTTGAATCTATTTTTTAATTTTTAAATTTTATATTAATTCAATTAATTAACATTTAATGTATGATTGGTTTCAGAGGTAGAAGTAAGTGATTCATCAGTCTTAAACAATACCCAGGGCTCCTTATATCACATGCCCTCCTTAATGTTTATCACCCAGTTAGTTACCTGCTCCCCCACCCCTCTCCAGCAACCCTGTTTGCTATGATTAAGAGTCTCTTATGGTTTGTCTCCCTCTCTGATTTTGTCTTGTTTTATTTTTTCATGTCTTCCCCATGATCCTCTGTTTTGTTTCTTAAATTCCACATATGAATGAGATCATATGATAATTATCTTTCTCTGACTGATTTATTTCACTTTGCATCCTCTAGTCCATCCACATTGTTGCAAATGGCAAGATTTCATTTTTTTGGTGGCTGAGTAGTATTCCATTGTATATATATACCACCTTTTCATTATCCATTCATCTGTCTATGGACATCTGGGTTCTTTTCTATAGTTTGGCTATTGTGGACATGGCTACTATAAGCATTGGGCTGCAAGTGCCCCTTCGTATCATTACATTTGTACCTTTGGGGTAATTACCCCAGGTGTGCAATTGCTAGGTCATAGCATAGCTCTATTTTCAAATTTGAGGAACCTCCATACTGTTTTCCAGAGTGGTTGCACCAGCTTGCGATCCCACCAACGGTGTATGAGGTTTCCCCTTTCTCTCTATCCTCACCAACATCTGTCATTTCCCAACTTGTTAATTTTAGTCATTATGACTGGTGTGAGGTGGCATCTCATTGTGGTTTTGATTTGTATTTTCCTTGGACAGTGGGTTAAGCATCTGCCTTTGGCTCAGACCATAATCCCAGGGTCCTGGGATGGAGTCCCATGTCATTTTCCCTGCTCACTAGGGAGTCTGCTCCTCCCTCTGCCCCTTCCCCCACTCATTCTCTCTCTCACTCTCTCTCATTATTTCTCTCAAATAAATAAAATCTTAAAAAATGTGTTGAATCTATTTTTGTGTATGGTATAAGAAAGCAGTCCAGTTTCTTTCTGTTGCATATTGCTATCCAGTTTCCTCAACACCATTTGTTGAAAACACGGACTTTTTCCCATTAGATATTCCTTCCTGCTTCATCAAAGATTAATTAACCAATAGTTGTGGGTTTCTTTCTGGGTTGCCTATTCTGTTCTATTGATCTATATATCTATTTTTGTGCCAATACCATTCTGCTTTAATTATTACTGTTTTGTAATATAACTTGAAGTTTGGAATTGTGATGCCTCCAGCTTTGCTTTTCTTTTTCACGATTGCTTTGGATATTTGAAGTTTTTTGTGGTTCCATACAAATTTTAGAATTGTTTGTTCTAAAAAAAAAAGAATTGTTTGTTCTAGTTCTGTGAAAAATGCTGTTGGCATTTTGAAAGGGATTGCATTAAATGTACAGATTGTTTTGAGTAGTATAGACATTTTAACAATATTTTTTCTTCCAATCCATAAGCATGGAATGTCTTTCCATTTCTTCATGTTGTCTTGAATTTCTTTCATTGTTTTTTATTTATTTTTATTTTTTTTTACATTTTTCAGAGTACAGGTCTGTTAGATCTATTCCTAAGCATCTTAATATTGTTGATATAGTTGTAAATGGTATTATTTTCTTAATTTCTCTTTCTACTATTTCATTATTGGTTGATAGAAAATGTAACAGATTTCTGTACATTGATTTTGCATCCTGCTACTTATTGACTTTCTTTATCAGTTCTAGCAGTTTTTTGGTGGAGTCTTTCAGATTTTCTGTATATAGTATCATGTCACCTGCAAATAGTGAAAGCTTTAATTCTTCCTTGCAGATTTGGATGCCTTTTATGTCTTCATTTTCTGATTGTTTGTGGTTAGGACTTCTAATACTATGAACAATAACAATGGTGAGAGTGAATATCCCTGTCTTGTTCCTGACCATAGAGGAAAATTTCTCAATTTTTCCCCATTAAGGATGATATTAGCTGTGAGTTTTTCATAAATGGCCTTTATTATGTAGAGTTAGTTCCCTCTAAGCCTACTTTGTTGAGAATTTTTATCATGAATGGATATTATCAAATGCTTTTACTGCCTTTATTGAAATGATCGTATAGTTTCTTTCTATTATTGATGTGATGTATCATGTTGATCAATTTGCAAATATTGAATCACCCTTGCAACCTACAAATAATCACACTTGATTGTGGTGAATGATTTTTTAACATATTGTTGGATATTTTTTGCTAGTATTTTGTTGAGGATTTTGCATCTATGTTCATCAGGGATATTGGTCTGTAGTGTTCTCTCTCTCTCTCTCTCTGTCTCTCTCTCTTCGTAGTTCTCTTTCTTAATGGTGTTTTTACCTAGTTTTGGTAACAGGTTAATTCTGGCCTCATCGAATGAATTTGGAAGTTTTCCTTACAATTCTATTTTTTGAAATTGTTTGAGAAGAATAGATATTAACTCTTCATTAAATGTTTGGTAGAATTTGCCTGTGAAGCCATCTGGTCCTGAACTTTGTTGGGAAACAAAACTTTTTTTTTTAATTACTAATTCAATATTTTTGCTGGTTATTGATCTGTCCTAGTTTTCTTTTTTCTTTTTCCCATTTCAGTTTTGGTAGTTTATACATTTCTAGAAATTTATCTATTTCTTCCAGGTTGTCCAATTTGTTGGCATATAGTTTTTCATAATCTTCTCTTAGAATTGTTTGTATATCTGTGGTGTTGGTTGTTATTCCTTTTTTTCTCATTTGTGATTTTATTTTTGAAAAGTCCTTTCTCTTTTCTTTTTGATCCATTTAGCTAGAGGTTTATCAGTTTTATTGATCTTTTCAATGAAGTAGCTCCTGGTTTCATTGATCTGTTCTACAGTTTTGTTTGTTTTTGTTTTTAGTTTCTATAACATTTATTTCTGCTGTAATCTTATTTCCTTTTTTCTGTTGGCGTTAGTCTTCATTTGTTGTTCTTTTTTCTAGCTCCTTTAAGTGTAAAGTTAGATCATTTATTTGAGTGAGCTTGTTCTTGCTTCTTGAGGTTGGACCCTATTGCTATATACTTCTCTCTTAAGTTCACATTTGCTGTATTATAAAGGTTCGGACCATTGTGTTTTCATTTTAATTTGTTTCCATGTACATTTTTAAATTTCTTCTTTGATTTCCTGGTTGATCCATTCATTGTTTAGTAGCATGTCATTTAACCTCTATGTATTTGTGGTCTTTCCACATTTTTTGTCATGGCTGAAGTCTAGTTTCATAGAGTTGTGGTCAGAAAAGTTGCATGCTATGATTTTAGTCTTTTTGTATTTATTGAGGCCTGTTTTGTGACCTAATATGTGATCTATCTTGGAGAATGTTCCATATGCACTTGAAAAGAATGTGTATTCTGATCTTTTAGGATTGAATGTTTTGAATATATCTGTTAAGTCTATGTGTTCCGGTGTGTCGTAGAAAGCAATTGTTTCCTTATTTATTTTGTTTAGATGATCTTTCCATTATTTTGAGTGAGGTGTTAATGTCTCTTATTATTATTGTGTTATTACGGATTAGTTCCTTTATGTTTGTTATTGTTTTGTGTATTTGAGTAGTCTCATATTGAACGCATAAATACCTACAATTATTGTGTCTTCTTGTTGAATTTTCCTCTTTATTATTATATAGTGTTCTTCATTTCTTGTTACAGTGTTTGTTTTAAAGTTTATTCTGTTGGATATAAATATTGCAAAAGAAGCTAGGTTTCTTTTGACATTCATTTGTATGATAATGATTTTCCAATCCCCTCACTCTCAGTTTTCACTTGTCTTTAGGTCTAAAATGAGTCTCTTGCAGGCAATATATAGATGGGTCTCATTTTTAAAATCCATTCTGATACTCTATATCTTTTTATATTTATCTATTTGCAGTCAATGTATTTATTGGTATAGATTTATTACCATTTTGTTACTTGTTTTGTGGTTGTTTCTGAAGATTTTCTTTGATCTTTTCTTGTCTTCCTCTCTGATTTTCTTTAGTGATGTATTTGGATTTCTCTCTCTTTATTCTTTGCATATTTATTAGTGGTTTTTAATATTTGGTTAATATTAGGTTTATATATAACCTCTTCTGCAAATATCAGGCTATATTAAATTGATGGTTGTTTAAGTTTGAACCCATTCTTTTCTCCTCTCCTCCCCACATTTTGGGTATATGTCATTATATTTTATATCCTTTCTTGATGAGTTCTTTGAGAGATTTTTTAAATAGAAATATTAATTTTTACTGCTTTTATGTTTCTTATCTTTATACTGTCAATTTTGGTCTCTCCCTTCCACTCAAAGACTTCCCTTTAACATTTCTTGTAGAGCTACTTTAGTGGTCATGAACTCCTTAGTTTTTGTTTATCTGGGAAACATTTCTCCTTGTATTCTGAATAATAGCCTTGCTAGATAGTGTTCTTGGCTGCAGGTTTTTCCCATTCAGCATGCTGAATATATAGTACCACTCTCTTCTGTCTTGCAAAGTTTCTGCTGAACAATCTACTGCTAGCCTTATGGGGTTTCACTTGTATATTACTGTCTTCTTTTTCTTGCTCTTTTTAAAGTTTTTTCTTGGGATCCCTGGGTGGCGCAGCGGTTTAGCGCCTGCCTTTGGCCCAGGGCGTGATCCTGGAGACCCGGGATTGAATCCCACGTCGGGCTCCCGGTGCATGGAGCCTGCTTCTCCCTCTGCCTGTGTCTCTGCCTCTCTCTCTCTCTCACTGTGTGCCTATCATAAATAAAATTAAAAAAAATAAAATAAATTTTTTTCTTTATCATTATATTTTGCTAATTTCATTAGAATATGATTGGTGTGGATCTGCTTTTGTTAATATTGATGGGAGTTATTTGTGTTTCCTGTATCTGGATGTCTCTTTCCTTTCCTACATTATAGATATTTTCATCTAATAGTTCCTGAAATAAACTTTTTGCCCCCTTTCTTCTGGAACTTCTATAATACAAATGTTTGATGGAGTTTCTGACATCCCTAAGTCTATTCTCATGTTGTTTAATTCTTTCTCTCTTTTGTTTAGCTTGATTACTTTCCATTATTTTGTCTTCTACATCATTAATTCATTCCCCTACTTCTTCCAACCTGCTGGTCCTTCCATCAAATATGTTTCTCATTTCATTTATGGAGCCCTATATCTCTATGTTATTCCTCATCTCTGATAAGGATCTCACTCATGGGGCAGCCCCAGTGGCGCAGTGGTTTAGTGCCACCTGCAGCCCCGGGTGTGATCTTGGAGACCCAGGATCGAGTCCCACATCGGGCTCCTTGCATGGAGCCTGCTTCTCCCTCTGCCTGTGTCTCTGCCTCTCTCTGTGCGTGTGTCTCTCATGAATAAATAAATAAAATCTTAAAAAAAATAAATGCATACAGTAGAATACTGTAAATGCATTCTCTTTAAAAAAAAAAAGGGGGGGGATCCCTGGGTGGCGCAGTGGTTTGGCGCCTGCCTTTGGCCCAGGGCGTGATCCTGGAGACCCGGGATTGAATCCCACATCGGGCTCCTGGTGCATGGAGCCTGCTTCTCCCTCTGCCTATGTCTCTGCCTCTCTCTCTCACTGTGTGCCTATCATAAATAAATAAAATAAATTAAAAAAAAAAAGGATCTCACTCATGTCTTCTACTCTTCTCAAGTCCAGTGAGTATGGTTATGATCATTGTTTTAAATATTCCATCAGGCATGTTACTTTTATCTCTTTCACTTAGATCTCTGGCCATGCCTTGTCCTGTCATTTGGGATAATTTTTTCTGTTTTCTAATTTTATCTAAGTCTTTGTGCCTGTTTTCTCTGTGTTAGGAACATCACCTACATCTCTTGTACCTGAGTGTAATGACCTTATGAAGAACAGGTCTTGTAGTGTCCTGCCACATATTGTCTCCTTTTCCTCAGGATCTGTTGCTTCCAGAATGTCTTCAAAGTGTGCTGAATGTGCTCTGGTATTTTGTCCTGGCTGTTTTATCCTTCAGACCAGGTGTCAACAGAGGCTCTCTTCGCCTGTTGTGGGCAGTGTTTGGTCCCTGCCCTGAATGTAGTGCATCTTAACTAGATGTGCTCTGGTATGTTTGTGAAATGAGACCTGTTGCTACCACCACTGGACCCGAGGTTCCACAAAACTCCCATGTCAGGGGATGAGTGTGAGCAGGGCTTTAGGACAGTCTTCTGGGGGAGGGAGCCTGTCATGCTGGGACTGAGGCAAGCATGACTGGGAAGCAGTGTTTGTGGGGGTGGGTCTTGGTGTAAGCAAGTTAGGTAGCAAGTGTCAGTGCTGCACTGGTTCCAGTAGATGGCTCTGTGCTTATGCTGTGGAATTGGGGAGGGAAATGGAGCCTGCTTGTTTCTTTGCTCCCAGAGAGATTTCTCTGTGAACATTGCTTGTCTGGGACAGCTCTGAAATGAGCAAATAACCTCCCCACTCTGTTCCCCAGGCACTCTTCAGATTGCTGTTTCCACATTATATGTTTATGATTGTTTGCCTGCCTTCTTTCCAAGAGCAGTACAATGCCTGCTAGGCTCTATTCCAGTCAAGCTCTCTGACCTTTAAAACTCTAGGCTTTAAGCTCTGCTGGCTGCCAGACATCATAAAATTTGGCCCCTCTTATTTTCCAAGCCAAATGATATGGGGATAAGGTTTCCCTGATTCTCATATGTGCTAGTCTGTCTCTTGCCCTTCTCCATGACTAAGGCTCCCTCTCCACTATAGCAGCCATGATCTGCTTCTGTCCCAAAGCACATCTCCATACTTCCTAACTTCTTTGATGTGGCCTTTTCTCTAGCTTTAGTTGTGGAGTTTCTTTAGCCAGTCTTATGGTCAATTTTTGAGATATTTAGGATGATTCAATAATTGTCTAGTTGTATTCATGGGTCAAGGAGAGCCTAGGATCCTTCTATTCTGCTGCCATCTTCAATCCCTCAGGCAGCAAACTTATTTCAAATTTAAGCCACCAGTGAGAAGTTCCTTATATGTATTTGGGTTTGGCAGGAGATGTATGAGCTGACCATGAAGGCTAAAGAGCTTCAGTTCCTACAAATGGGTAATTCTCTAGTAGGCAGACACTGACAGCTAGCATTACATGTCTCCTTTAATCAGATTTAAGTTCAAATGTTACTTCTTCAGAAAGTCCTTTTCTGATCATTGTAGCTAAAATGTCCCTCAACATTCACCAATGACTCACTATGTTATTCTTTATCCCATTACTCTATTTTGGTTTCTTCATCATTTGAAAATATGTGAGGTATTTGTCTATGAGATCAGTTTCTGTGTCCTGCCTCATTTATCACTGTATTTTTGACTCCTAAAATAGTGCTCAACAGATAATAGGTGTTCATTAAACATTTTTCGAAACTCAGAATGAAATTATCAGTCTAATAGAGGTAAGTGTGAAAAACCGTTTCCCACTTTTTCTCAGAAGAGAAAGAAAAGCTCAAGTTCAATTTTGACAGTGATTAAACAATTGAGTTAAGTGACAGAGGTACAAGTTTATACTTGCATTTCTATTTCTTTCAACTTTACTCTAGCCAGTACATTAACTTTCTCTTATATATTGCTTATAGTGAGCAGACATTTTCTATCTTAAGTTTCTTTTGAACCAGAATAATTACCAAAGGAGCTCCTGTGCTAATCTAGGATTACCTCTATGTATGCAAGAAGAAATTGTTATCTTCTGTCTATAGCTAAATCTGTAGACTACATATTAGCATAATCCTGATAACAATGTTTCTCAAGGAAGGTCTAAGGACCTCTAACATCAGAATCATTTATCCAAAGTGCATATTTCTGGGCCTCATTCTAGAACCATCAAATCATAACTAGAGGAAAACCAAGAACCTGAATTTTAAACAAGTTCTTCTAGTGATTCTTGTCAAGAACTGTAAGATTTTACTCTACTTGTAAGTTACCAAGTTAGCTTATCACGGTTTTGTGGATGCTGAGAGAACACATGAAATTCCTGTGTCAGAAACAGGAGTTTATTGTTATTATTGTTATTATTATTATTATGTAGTTATTATTATCACTCAGCAATACCTGCAGCCAGAGTATCAGCATGTGTGTCAGTTTCCCACACCTTAATTCTCACAGGATGGTATAAGAAGGACCAAGTGATGCAAGAACATAGTTGTGTTACAAAAGAGAACATCAAGCTTAGAGAACCTAATCTTTTTTATAATGGGTAATAAGTATGCCTGATCTTAATTCTAGAAGGAGAGATTTTCTTTATTATATGTGACAGGAAAAAAACCTTGTCATTTGTTCTGGAAGGGGATACAATCACTGTGTTAACACCCTTAGAAAGAATGTCTGGAGCACAAGCAGTCAGTCAGTGCCTCTATTTACAAGACATGTCTAGATCTATGGAAAATTATTTTCTAATAATTCTGATGGCCACTCAAGTTTGAGAATCATTGCCCCAAAAAGACTCAGCCATATCTACAGAGCTACCTTCATACACTGAAGCCTATTAGGCCTGTCAAATATTCTACCTTTCTCCACTCCTCCCAGCTTGACCCAGCCCCTATCCCCTAGCCATGCTTCCTTAGGTCATGCTGTTCTCTTCAAGGTCACCCTTGGCTCTAAAAAATAAACCCACAAGCTGGCTCTGAGACACTGGAAGCTCCCATTAAAGGATTTGTTTGAAGAAATAGGAGAATATCTGGAAGGAAAACATAACAGGGAAAGAAAGAGCATAAACATTTATTTGTTAATTTTTTTTTATTTGTTAATTAAACAGCTATTTATTGAGCACCTATTGTGTCCTAGAACTGTGGTAGGCACTGGATATTATTAAGATTCATTCATGACTTGGCGGTGGCCACTGCACAGACCAGGCATCACTAGCTTGCCAGCCTTGCTCTGCTTCCTCTGCAACCATGTCTGACAAACCCAATATGGCTGAGATTGAGAAAGTTGAAATTGAAGATGACAGAAATGCAAGAGAAAAATCCACTGCCTTCAAAAGAAACAACTGAACAGGAGAAGCAAGCAGGCGAATCCTAATGAGGCATGCACTGCCTATATGCACTGTACATTCCACAAGCATTGCCTTCTTATTTTACTTCTTTAGCTGTTGAATTTTGCAAAATGCAAAGATGCTGAATCAAGTTTAAATGACTGTGCTTCCCCTTTTCACATTGAAGGATCAAGAACTACTGACAATGCAAGCCATACCTTCTCTCTCATCTACCTGTTTGGCTGGCAGAGAAGGAAAAGAACTTGCATATTGGTGAAGGAAGAAGCTGGGTGGGATGACAGTGAAATCTAGAGTAAAAACCAAGATGGTTCATGGTGTTCTGCAGGCTGTAAAATGTAGTTTAATTAGAGTGTCATTTTTTTTGTTAGAATGATTTTAATTATTAGAATGCACAATTTTTAAAATATGCAAATAAAAAGTTTTAAAACCTGAAGAAAAAGATTCATTCATTCAACAAATATTTTGGGAATGCCTATTATGTGCCAGGTACAAGTTAGAATAAACTTAAAAAAATAAAAATACTGCATTCTCCTCAAGAAAGTTAATAAAGGAGGCTGCTGTATAAAAAATAATTGTGCAAAAAAATTGTGCAATGGTGTGATAAATGCTACAATAGAAGGAATGTACAAGGTGCATGGGTGACACTGAGAATGGAATAGCCAATTCTGCTTAAAGAAGGTAAAAGGGAGAAGAAAAAAAGAAAATAAAAGAGTGCATGTGTGGTAGGGAAGGGAAGGCTTCACAGAGAGGATGATTGTACTGAGTCTTGAAGCGAATGTAGGAGTCTTTCATGTGGACAGGGGGTTCCAATCAGAAGGAAGAACATGGACAAAAAGCACAGAGGCATAGAACAGAATGGTGTGGTTAGGAAAGTTGAAGTAGTTTGGTATGGGTGGAGTTTGAGGTGTGAAGTGAAAAATGAAAAGGTGACAGTTGTGTGATAGACAGGGCCTGGATCTTGTAGGGCCTTATCTACTGTACTGAGAAGGCTGGGTGTATCCTGGAGGCAATGAGTGCTCATCGAAGGGCAAACCAGTTTTTGCAAAATTAGATTTGTACTTTAGCAAAAATAGCAGAAGAAAAAAATATAAATGGGAGTTTACCAAGTAGACTTAGTAGGGTATAATGAGAGTGGTCCATGGAGAGAACAGCATGTGAAAAGGGACAGAGGTGTAAAAGAATATGGTTAGTTCAGGGAATAGCAAGTTCAGAAAGTTCATGTATGGGTGGTAATCAGACAGTGATAAGGCTACAAAGATCATTAGAATATCAGACAATGAAGGGACTTGTAGGGGGGCAATATTGTGAGATAGTTTTGTTTTTGTTTTTGTTTTTTGGGAGGTGGTTAAAGAGCATGAACTTTGGATCCACGTTGCTAGCCCTTGAATCCCATTTCTTCAGCTTACTAGCAGTGTGACTTTAGGAAAATTATGGATCTCCCTTACCTCAGTTTTCTCATATGCAAAATGAAGATAATTACAACTACCTCAAAGTTTTGAAGATTAAATCACTCATGTAAAAATCAACTAGAAAGTTCTTAGCATTAAGGAAATATATAGATGTCAGCTGCTTTTAGACATATCAATATTAATAAGTTTGAAATTTTTTTGGCAATTGGGAAGTCTCTGATGGCCTTTGAATGGAGACAGTATACACAAAGTAGTGTTTTGGGAACACTGACTCAATGGCGGTATGGGAAGGATACCCTGCATGGGAAAGAAATTAGAGGCATGCAGCCCTGTTAGGATGATGTTGCAGAAATCCAGGAGAAACATGAAGTTTGACAAAATGCAATGACAATAAGATGGAGAAGGGACACCCATGAGAAAAATCTTGAGGCAAATTGACAGAACTTGGAAAGAGTTGGGTAAAGAGAGTGAAGAAAAGGAAGGCTCATATACACTTAGGGATCCCAGGTTAGTTCCATGTTTGAGTGTGCCATGCCAACTCTTCCTAACTTATGTTCTCTCTTCCTAGTTCTGGTTGCAGTGACTGCCTAACTCTGTCATGCTTCCTTGCTTTCCCAAATGTGCTGTTCTTCTCCAGACTGAGGCCCTCTAGCACAAAAGAGGAGTTAAAAAAAACACCATCTGAAATTTTCTGGGAAAGTTGATAGAATAATGTTGACCTACAGACTCTTACTCAATCTCTTATCACTGCTGCCAAATACCTAATAAAATGAAAAAAGATAAGTCATGATTTTAAAAAACACTAACAATTTCAGCAACAATAAACAAACTTCAAAAAATGAGTAAAACTTCAAAATGTAAATTTCCAAAAGTGGCAGCCAAGGAAGAAAACTGAAGATCTTGGGACAGTGCTAAAATATTCCTAACTGTTCCAACCCCCAGAAACTGCACTTAGGGAAAAAGCAAGTCGACAAAATCTTGTAAGTCATCACTAAACCCCACCAATTTGGCAAGTAATCAACAGTATTTTGAAATGGGCAGATGAAAGGGTTGAGGAACACAGCATTTGAGGAAAAGTCCAGAACATACCTTCAAGAACTTCTGCATGTTACTGTAGGATTTCAGCCAAGGAAGAGGGTACTATCAGAGTTTGCCATTCTCTAGAGGTTCCCTTCTTCCCTATATCTTAAGAGTGTTGAGCCAAAGCTTTGGGAGTGGAATATACTCCTGGCAGGTTAAATGGGCCATGTATAGACATTCAATAAAACATCAGAAGATAACGATCAGAGTCCAGGCCCCTCAGCAAGAAAGGCACAACTTTAGCTGAGTTTCCCCTTTCCATAATTTACCTGAAGGGTACAGAATAATGGACAGAACATTCTGCTTCCAAACAAGATCTTGGAAAGGTATGTGAAAAGGTCCTAGATACACTGGGAGGGTTGTCATGGAAGACTCAATTAAATTATATCAAAGCAAATAGAAGCCCTGGCAAAATCATGAAAGTACAAGCAAGGGAAAAGAAATGACATGGCTACCATGCCAATATACCACTACAACAAAGGAAGAAAAGGGAAGAAATATAGCATGCAAACAAGAGATTAAATCCATATGGAGTAGCAATTGCAGTCTTGGGCATTTATCCCAGAGAAATGAAAACATATTCACACAAAGACCTGTGCGCAAATGTTCCATAGTAGTTTTCTTCATATAGCTCCAAAGTAGAAACAACCCAGATGTACTTCAATGGGCAAATGGTTAAACAAACTATGGTAGACCCCTGCTATGAAATACTACTTAACAATAAAAGGAACAAACTGTTGGTATACACAATAACTCGGATAGATCTGCAGGTAATCATGCTAAATGAAAAAACCCAATCCTTAAAGGTCACATATATATAATTCCATTTATAAAACATTCTCAAAATTACAAAGTTATAGAAATGGAGAATAAATTAGTGGTTTCCAGAAGTTAGGGATAATGAAGGTCAGGAGGGAGAGTGTGGTTATAAAAAGGCAACACAAGGGATCCTTTTGATGTTGGAACTATTCTATATCCTGACTATGGTGGTGGATACACAAACTTACACATGCAATAAATTGCATAAAGGTATACACACACAAATGAATATAAGTAAAAATGGGGAAATCTGAATAAAATGGACTAATCGTATCAATGTCAATATCCTGGTTGTGATTTGTACCGTAAGATACAAAATGTTACCTTTGGGATAAATCGCTAAAGAGTGCACAGGATCTCCCTGTATTATTTCTTACAAGTGCATGTGAAACTACAATGAGTTTCATAAAAAGTTCAATTAAAATAAAAACACATGGAAGAAAACATAACCAAAAAACACAAAAAATTCTGAGTATTTTGCATGTTAGAACTCAATAAAACGGGAGCTTCAAACTCAGTGGGGAGTCTGCTTGAGATTCTCTCTCTCCTTCTCCCTCTGCCCCTACCCCTGCTTGTGCTCTCTCTCTCTAAAAAACAAATAAATCTTTAAAAAAGAAACATAGTAAGAGAGAAAACAATACTACTTTAGAACTAATAAATGAATTAGAAACAATGTAGCTCAAAATAGCCATACCTAAAAATAGAATCACTGATATGAAAGGAAGTATTGTGATAATCATAGTGAATCAAAGCTAAAGGACAAAGGGATTAATTCACTTATAGGATAAAAGTCATAGAAAATGAAGACAATCTGGGCAGCTCCGGTGGCCCAGCCATTTAGCGCCATCTTCGGCCCGGGGCCTGATCCTAGAGACCTGGAATCCAGTCCCATGCTGGGATCCCTGCATGGAGACTGCTTCTCCCTCTGCCTGTGTCTCTGCCTCTCTCTCTCTCTCTCTCTCATGAATAAATAATTAAATCTTAAAAAAGAAAGAAAGAAAATGAAGAAAATCTATCTAGGCAGGCCAGGGTTCCTAATTTCTATGCTGAATTAAAGAAATGTACAGAAAAGGTATTTAGGAATATAATAGAGAATAATTTCTCTGAAATAATAGAAGAACCAAATCTGTAGACAGAAAAGACATACTGTGCTCCAGGAAAGAAGGAAAGAAAGAAAGAAGGAAGGAAGGAAGGAAGGAAGGAAGGAAGGAAGGAAGGAAGGAAGGAAGGAAGAAAGAAAGAAAGAAAGAAAGAAAGAAAGAAAGAAAGAAAGAAAGAAAGAAAGAAAGAAATGATTGAACATCAAGGATAAAGAAATGATTCTTCAGGTGTATAGACAGAAAAAAGCAAGATATTTATATAAAAGAAAAATCAGCCTGGCTTCAGACTTCACAGTGACATTCAATACCAAAAAACAATAAAGTAGGCCTATAAAATGTTGAAAGAAACTTTGAGACTCAAAGATATCATACCCAGCCAACTACCTTTTCAAATAAAAGGGCAACATGTAGAACTCAGGGAATGCAGCACTCACAAAACCTTCTACAAAATCTAGCCAACCAAGAAAAAAAATGAAATTAAAAAAATTAAGCAACAGATAAACCATGATAGAAGAACACAGGTGGAGCATTGAATTCATTTAAGTAAGTATTTATACTACATATACACCCTGTAAATAATGGAGGTAATGCTGGTGGCAAAGCAAGATGTAACAGTTAATAACATTGACAGAGTAATGATATAACTAATAAAAATCTGGAGGTTGGAGAAGAGAGATGAGAGGAGGTATAACAGTGATAATCTTATCTTCCTAGTGTGAAGTCAATATCTCTTGAGGTGAAATAATATTTATCCAAAGGTCAGCAATTCCTTTGGTTTCATTTTAGTCTTCTATTAGATTCAAGTAAAATTAGATTGAATATTTTTAATAAAACTGTCCTGCACACTATGATCCTATTTTCATACAATCATTTTTATCTGGCCATCCATCCATCTCTTTTCTGAATATGCACATAGAGAGATACCTGAAATAATGTTCACAAAATATTAACACTGATTATTTATGGACAGTAGAATTTTGGGCAAGGGATCCCTGGGTGGCGCAGCGGTTTGGCGCCTGCCTTTGGCCCAGGGCGCGATCCTGGAGACCCGGGATTGAATCCCACGTCGGCTCCCGGTGGATGGAGCCTGCTTCTCCCTCTGCCTGTGTCTCTGCCTCTCTCTCTCTCTCTGTGTGACTATCATAAATAAATAAAATAAATAAATAAATAAAAGAATTTGGGGCGATCTGTTGCTTTTTTATTTTTATAAAAACTGTAATATCATTTTCTTTCTCTTTCCTCAGAAGAAAGAAAACTGTGTTTGTTCTTTGGTTGTATTGGAATCAAATTTTATCTGATATGGCATGACATTAATGGGCCATATCAGAATCTTGTATATCTTAAATTCATACAGAAATGTTCTTTATCATGTGAAATGACATCTGCCTATTGTGAGAGAATATGCATTGGTCAACTAAATACACAATTAATACCCACTGTGGGTCTGACTCTGTACTAGGCCTTATAGGAGAAACACGGCTTCCAACCTTGAAAGAACTTTCAATTTGGTTGAAAAGACAAAATGCATATTCGGGAGAAGTTTGTCACCAAAGGTAGGTATGTTGAAGTAAGTGAAACAGCTCAACTGTTTAAAAAAAATGTGCCTATTCTAGGTATAAGAGACACAATGATGCATAAAGCACATTCTCTATACCTGAGGGATTTATAATTCAGCTGGGGGAGAGAAAGTATAAATATATAATTTTATCATAATATGACAATAGCTAAGACACAAGTATTCCAGTAGTACAATGTGAACAAAAAAGTGAATAAAAGCCATAGCATGGGGTGCTTGGGTGGCCTTTGGCTCTCATGATCGAGTCCTGCATCAGGCTCCCTGCTTAGTGGGGAGTCTGCTTGTGCCTCTCCCTGTATGTTCTTGCTCTTTCTCTCTTTGTCAAATAAATAAATAAATAAATAAATAAATAAATAAATAAATAAATAAATAAGATCCTTTTTTTAAAGCCACAGTACTGAACCAGTAAAGACAGAAATTGATGAGTTGGATATGGCTTATGTTAAACTTTGCTAATGGATTTGTGCTCGCTTCCACTTCTGTTTACCATGTTTTATACCATGTCATTGTAACTGATCCTTTGTTTAATATCATCTTCCAATAAGACCATGGTTCTTTGACAGTTCAACTTGATAAACATTTGAGGCACACTGTGTGCCAAACCCTGTATTGGAGACCCAGAAATAAAAAGTTCCTTCCTCAAAGAAGGGGGAAAAGGAGGCAACTAACATTTTTCAAAGACCCATTTGTGCCAGGCAGTGTGCAGAAGATTTCTTATATTATCTTATTTAATCTTTGCAACAACCCTATGAGATAAATAATGTTATCCTTTTACAGAAGGAAACACTGAAGCTCAGAGAAATTAAATAACTAGCTGGAAGGCATGCAATTGATTGGTGGTGGGGTAGATATTTAAATCTATATCAGTACTAATGGTAGTGCCCATCTAATGGGAAGAGCAGACATTTATTTTATTTTTTTTTAAGATTTTATTTATTTATTTGAGAGATAGAGGGTGAGTAGGGGGAGGGAGAAGCAGACTCCCTGTCGAGCAGGAAGCCCAATGTGGGGCTTGATCCCAGGACCCGGGGATCATGACCTGAGGTGAAGGCAGATACTTAACCAACTTAGCCACCCAGGTGCCCCAAGAGCAGGCATTTATAACTCATAGTGCTTTTCAAGGGTACCTGCCATAAAAGGTATTAACAGAGTACTCTGGGTGCTAGGAGGGATCCGAAAAGATTTCTCCATAGTAACTCATCTTTGAGGAATAAGGGTGAAACTGGGGCTGAGGGGCATTCTAGAAGACAGAAGAGAATGAATTTCTTAAAAAAAAAAAAACTACCATAATGTCCTTAATTATTTTATTTGAAAAATTTGAAAAATTTGAACTTCTTCACCAGGATCTGAGTAGAATAAGGAAATGTAATTTTATTAGCTGTATTAAATTCATTAAATTGTTTTGAAAATATAATTAACTACAATTATTGTAAAGTTATAGCTATTTTCTTACCTCTTCACATCTCTCCTCTAAACAATAGCATCAAAGCTTGTTGCATTTTTTGCCAAAGCAAGGTCTTGAAAATACTTATTTATACCTTGACCTTCTCTGAGGATGTGGCCAGGGAATAATAATGCCATGACTGACAAAGTAGAATGAGGACTTTATGTGCCAAGTCACCCAGACACCCATAATCCTAGCTGGGAGTTTCCTTCAGTGGCCAATCTTTCCCCACCTCTGGGTCTATAGAAAACTCCAGATCAGTCTCTGACAAGTGGCCAAAGGAGACTGTTACTACCTTAAATTCCTGGAAGGTGGCCCCTGCCTTCCCAGCCCTCTGCCTCTCTCTCTGTGTCTCTCATGAATAAATGAATAAAATCTTTTTAAAAGGCACACGTACTACAACTTCTTTATCCTTCATCCATGGCAGACATCACTAATCAATCATGGCACTCTACCACTAAGTCCACTTGCAGCCTCAGACTCCTTTTCAGCATATCACTGTAAGCAATCTCTACCATTCAGTTGGGGCACAGAATCAAGTGTATTTACTATCTTGAAAATCCAGGTTCTTTTGGTTATGGAGAGAGCCACGAGTACAGGTCTAAAAGAAAAGTAAGACACCTATTACCATAGATCAGAAAATCTTCATTGAGTACAACATGACTTCTTTTCACACTCATGGCTAAGATTTATTATAAGTATTTGTTAAGGATGTTAAGATTTATTAAATATACACAACCAGGTCAGAAGGGGAAAAGATACGAGTGGAATCTGGAGGAATCCATTTGCAAAGGCCATGACTTTTTATGTTTTTTGTACCTTTGAACATGTTCTTTACTCTTCTTGAAATGAAAATTTTCTCCCTTATCTTCCTGGTGAACTCCTTGTTATCCTTCCCAATTTAGCTCAAGTCTGGCCTCCCTTCTGAAGCCTTGTCTCTCTTTTTCCCCATCCTAAAGAGGGTTAGTTATCTCTAGCCTATTCTTCTCAGTCTCCTTTCATTCATGCAGCAACATTTATTATGTATTTACCATGAAGCAGTTTCTATGCTCTTATTTTTTGCCTCATTCTTTAAAGACTGGGGCTCCTGAAGACTCTGTCCTCAGCCCATTTCCTCATTTCTCTCTATATACTCTCCTTGGGCCATCCTGTTCACCTGCATGGCTTCAATGACCAGCCCTATTCAGATGATGCCACAACTCTCTTGCCTGATCTTTAGTTCTATATATCCACAAACTTGTTTGGATGTTTTTTTTTTAATTTTTATTTATTTATGATAGTCACAGAGAGAGAGAGAGAGAGAGAGGCAGAGACATAGGCAGAGGGAGAAGCAGGCTCCATGCACCGGGAGCCTGATGTGGGATTCGATCCCGGGTCTCCAGGATCATGCCCTGGGCCAAAGGCAGGCGCCAAACCGCTGCACCACCCAGGGATCCCCTTGTTTGGATGTTTTACAGACACTTTAAATCAATATGTCCAAAACTCTAATTACTTTTTCTACTTTGCACCTGCCCTTTCTCCAGTGCTCCCCATCCCAGTGCGTGGCATTGTTGTACACCTAGGTGCTTGGATCAAATATCTGGGAACTCTGACTCCTTCCTCCTTCTTAGCCATGATATCTTTTTAAAAAGATTTTATCAACTTATTTTGAGAGAGAGAGAGAGAGAGAGAAAGAGAGCGAGCACAGGTGAGGGGAAAGGGCAGAGGGAGAAGGAGAAGCAGACTCCCTGCTGAGCAGAGAGCCAATGTGGGGCTCGATCCCAGGACTCCAGGACCATGACCTGAGCTGAAGGCAGACACTTAACTGACTGAGCCACCCAGATGCCCCTTAGCCTCAATATCTAATGATCACCCAGCAGATCCTGTTGATCCTACCACCGAAATTTCCCTTGCCTTGCTCTAATTTGCTCTTGCCCCACTGCCATTATCCTATCTGGGTCACCATATTCTTTCATCTGGTTCCCTGCATGGGCCTCCTAACTGGTCCCCTTGCATCTAATTCTTGCTTCCTTTCAATCTCTTCTCTATAAAACAGTGAAAGGGATTTTTTTAATGTAGATATGATATATAACCTTGAAAACTCCTTAATGGCTTCATGTTTCCCTTGAATTAAAGTCAAAATATGCCTTTGAATATGGACCCTTACAATCAGGCTGCTTCTACTCGCTCCTGCCCATCTTCAATTGGTCACCACCCACCAGCCCACTCCTCACACTCCACACTCCTCTCATACTAAACTTCTTTCAATTCCTCCAGAATAGAGGCCATTCCTTCTGCTCAGAAAATTCTCTCCCCCCCTTTCTCTTGCCCCTACCCATTGAGTCTGAGTTCCGCTGCCTTTTAATTTGCTTCCACAAGACTTTGTGCTTTCTTCTAACAGCACCCTTCACACTAAACTTCAATCACTTGTTTTCTCATCTGACTCCTTCACTAGTCTATGAGCTCCCTGAGGCCAGAGACCATGACTCTCTTATTCTCACTTGTACCCATAGTGCTTAACTCAGTACCTGGTACATAGTATTGGATGACTGCATGAATGGCTGGAACCCAAGAGAAAATCTTTATCTAGACTGGTCATAAATTTGGAAGGCCGATAACCCCCTTTGAAGTAGTACTTCTCTATAAATGTGGTTGTTTGCAAATGTTAATAATGTATGAATGGCAAGAGATTGATTGAAAGCAGAAAAATAAGTGAGAAACAAATTGTTCCCTGTTGTGTGTAGAGCAAGAAATGAGTCAGGAAACAATGAAAGAATCAGGAATGAATTAGCTAAAACAAAAGATTAGCATTAAATAGCCTGAAGGAAGATGGAGAATGGGAAGGAAGGAAGGAAGGAAAAGACTGTGAACTAAGAATAACAACTAGAACAGGTTATGACTTTTTATATTTACTAAAGCCCTTCACATATACTGTTCACTGAATCCTCACAACAGCCTGATAATATAGCTATTATTAGTAAGTGTTCCCTTCTCAATTTTAGCACAAGAGGAAATTGAGGTTCAGAAGATAGAATAATCTGGCCAAGTCATGCAACAATCTAATGAGAAAGCCAGGATTCCACTTCAAGTGTCTATACTTGTATTATTCCCTGGAGCATCTCAGAGCAGGGAGAATCATGGCAAGTGAGATACCCATTCTATTTGAGGCCTCTCAGGCATTTTTGATCACCTGCACACACTTTCCTTCTGGGTCAGGGGGTCTCTCCTCTGTGGGGTCATAATACCTTAAGATTCCTTATATCATACTCAGCATTCTGGATTAGCATCATGCTGACTCTCTCTCTCCCCCTGTTGATTCTATTATCTATCTATCTATTTTATCTATCTATCTATCTATCTATCTATCTATCTATCTTTCATCTATCTCCTCAGCATAGTAGCCTTAGTGCATGGCACAGAGTGGGCTATTGGGCTATGCTTCAGAAGTGGTTACTAACAGGAAGGAGTTGAATCAAAGAGATAGGGCATGGGACTCAGGAAGGTGCAGGAAGTCGCAGGCTAGCAATTGTCCAGTTTCTTCAGAGAAACAAACCTTTCAGCTCCTTCAAATTCCACCCCAGTGAGACCCAGATCCATACGGCCAAAGAAAGGAAATTTCTTAAAAAAAAAAAGATTTTATTTATTAAAAAAATTATTTATTAATTCATGACAGACACAGAGAGAGAGAGGGAGGCAGAACATAGGCAGAGGGAGAAGCAGGCTCCGTGCCGGGAGCCTGACGTGGGACTTGATCCCGGGTCTCCAGGATCACGCCCTGGGCTGAAGGCAGGCGCTAAACCGCTGAGCCACCCGGGCTGCCCAAGAAAGGAAATTTCTTATAAAAATGCCCAAATTCCCAGGCTACCGAGTGCTCAGGGCCCTGCAGTGGCCATTCAAACATATAACAGGAAGCAAACAGACCATAAACACAGAAAATACACAAAATCCACAAAGTTTGAATGGCTTCATTTCTCAGGTAGAAGGGAACCAGCAGAGGGCTTGAGGAGAAAGCACCTTGGAGTCTGTGGTAAGCTAAATAATGGCACCTAAAAGTGATCCACATCTGAACCCCCTGAAGCTATGTTTGTAATCATATATGGCAGAAAAGGACACCGCAAATATGATTAAGTTAGGGATTTTGAGATGGGGAGATTTTCCTGGACTATCTAGGTGGGCCCTAAAATACAATCCCATGTATCCTTATAAGTGGGAATCAGAGAAAATGCTCACAATGCCACGTGACCAGGGATGGAAAGATTGGGGTGATGTAGCCACAAGTCAAGGGATGCTGGTAGCTACCAGAACTGGAAAAGGAAAGTACTGGATTCTTTCCTAGAGGCTCCAGACAGAGCATGGCCCTACTGATGCCTTACTTTTGGCCCAGAGAGAGTGATTTTGGATTTCTGATCTATAGATATGTGAACAAAATAAATGTATTTTGTTTTAAATCACCAAGTGTGTGGTGACTTGTTATAGCAACTACAGGAATTTAATAAAGTATAAAACATGTTCGGCAGTTTTAGTTATTGCAGATACTGTCACCAATCAATTATACACAGTGAAGACAGATGCTCAGCTTCTTTCTACTATGAAAATGAGAAATTTGAGGTCACTTGTCTTATCTCTGTCTTTTGTTCCAGAAAGACAGAGTATACAAATCTGGCAGTTTTTCTTTTCAGAAATGCTTCAGAAGCAAGATTCGGGTTGAGTGGGACCTGACTGGGCTAGACTTAGGTGAAAGTGGGCAGGTGGGATGTGGCCTAACACACAAGCTCTATTGCTTGTTATTTAAGTAACAACCAACTCTAGAGTTGTGGAGGCGGAGAAAATTAAGGCCATTCCACATTAAGTGGGTCTCAGCTTTAGCACAAGTACAGCCATCTCAGGCCCCTGTGAATAAGAGCTGAAATTTACCTTGCTTCAGTTACAGGAAAAAACAGCTTACAGCTTAACGCCCTAGAAAGCCCCATATTAGAATGAGAACAGAGCTCAACCCCGTGGTAGAAGGTCCCATATTAGAATGAGAACAGAGGGGATCCCTAGGTGGCTCAGCGGTTTGGTGCCTGCCTTCGGTCCAGGCATGATCCTGGAGTCCCGGGATCGAGTCCCACATCAGGCTCCCTGCATGGAGCCTGCGCCTCCCTCTGTGTGTGTCTATCATGAATAAATAAATAAAATCTTTTAAAAAAATAGAATGAGAACAGAGCTTAATGCCCTTGAAAGCCCCATATCAGAATGTAAACAGAACTTGAGAAATTCCTCCACCCCTTCTGGAGGTCCCCTAGACCAGCTTATAAAACTAAGCTGGAACCCACCTCGGGGTACAAGTCCCTGCTCCACTGTGTCGGGTATACTTGGACCCAAGCTCAAGCTTGTAAATAAACCCTCGTGTGTTTGCATCGGTGTCAGCTCCTTGGTGGTTTCTTGGATACGTAATCTTGGGCACTACAGAGTGTATAATGCATGGTAGGCCTAGATATTGAGAAAAATGGGCATGTGAGATCTCCAGCGGAAGCCAATTTTCATTAAGGAGAGCCAGCTGTAAAAGTCATTTGCTAGGGACCCAAGCCCCAGGTGTTAGAACATCTGAGCCAAGAGGCTAGTCCCTGGGAACCTGGTGCTAAAAAGTCAGAGCAAGACTGGTGATGAAGCAGACTCTATGCTGTAGTTTCTCTTTCCCTTGATAAGGTCAAGATTTGTTCTTCAGGATGAGGTTGGAGCAGAGCCTACAAACAGCAACAAAACTAGCTAACACCTCATAGCACGTATTGTGTGCCAGGCATTGTGCTTAAGTGGTTCATGTGTTTTAATTCATTTACTCCTCAGCACAACCATACTGAGGTAGATACTATTGTTTCCATTTCAAAGATAAAGGAAGTAAGGTTTAGAGAGATTATCAAACTACTCCAAGGTCACACACTGAGTAAATGGAGGAGACAAAATTTTAACTGGAATTTGAAGTCAGGGCTCTCTGGCTTCCGGGCCCATTTGCCAGCAGATCTTAATCCCAGCTGCAAATTAGGAGCTTTAAAAAATACCCCTGTCTGGGTTTCACCTCCAGAGACTCTGCCTTAATTTGTTAGAGGTGGGGCCTGGGCATCAATTAAAGGAAAAAAAAAAAAAACCCTCTCCCATGTGATACTAATAGCAGCCAGAGTTGAGACCCATTGGACTAGGCTATTGAGAATCTTGAATGACTGAGCTTCTCCTTCAAATTTTTCCAGAAGCATTTGCTTGTTATGGAAATAAATCTTTAATGGAATTAAAGATGGAATTAAAGGTGGAATTAAAGGTGGAATTTCGGGCCAAGTTGGGAGACATAATAGGAACTATTATGATGATGTTAACAGTAATAACAACTCTTTATGGCTGTAGAGGCTTTGTCATTTACAAAAGGCTTTCATATGCATTCTCTTCCACTTAATCCTCACAAGAACTCTGTGGGTTAATGATTATGAGCTCCATTTTACAGATTATCAAACTGAGAGATTAATAAACCTGCCCCAAAGATCACAAAATTAGTAAGCAGTAGAACTTTGGTTTTCTGATTTCAAATGCCCTGTTCTCTTGATTCCAGCACAAGTACAGCCTGCTTAGGCCACAGATTTGCAAAAGTGGGTGCAGGCAAACAATAACAATATACACTTCCCAAACTCACCCCTTCTTTTCTATGCCAACAGCCTCAGCCTCAGCTATCTTTTACCTTGACAATATCATTTTGTGGGGATTCCTGTTTCTGGTATCTGCCTTCTCTGTCCAATTTTCAAGGTCATAATTTAGTTTCTTTCTTAACTATCAACTTTATTTTATCCTTTGTAATGGCCTAAATGACATTAACATAAATCAAAAGAAGAGAAAAAAACAATCCACTGATAATCCTTCTACCCAATCAGTCATCTGTTTTTATTTTTTAGTCTTTCTTCTCCATAGCTTGGCCATATGTGTACATCATTTTTACATACAATCATAGCATAGATGCAATTTCATACTTTGCTTGTGTCACTTAGCATTATTATATCATAATAATTTGCTGTGCTGCTACAGCATCTTCATAATTATTTTAATGGCCACATAATATTCCATTGAGAGGATACATCATCATTTACTTAAGTATTTTCAATTTTTCACTATTATGGATAATGCTGCAATAAACATCCTTACACATAGAGC
Organism: Canis lupus familiaris; assembly: GCF_011100685.1. NCBI lineage: Eukaryota > Metazoa > Chordata > Mammalia > Carnivora > Canidae > Canis > Canis lupus. The sequence goes on along the minus strand of NC_049260.1, from coordinate 54,211,788 downwards.
TTTTTCTTCTTCTGGATAGTTTCCTAAACTACACATTAAATACACCTCTTCTTCTCATCCAGTCATCCATTTATCCAACCATTCATGCAGTCTGCAAGCATTTTCAGAGCCTTTGGGTACATGCTCAGAACAATCAGACAAAGGCCCTGTGCTAAGTCTATGATAAGACAAGCACCTCAGCAAATAACTTTGATATTATGCTGTAAGTGCTATTGGAGTCCAGTGGAGGGAGTGTAAAATTCTGCCTCTGTCTTCTGGGATAGCTTTTCATTGTTCCCTTACTGGAACTTTATCTCCTATCCAGTAGCTCCAGCTAACCTCATTTTTTCAGACTCTTCTTGCTCCCTTGGATGGCCTCTCAGTGTCCCTAACTCAAATACTCCTTTCTCTGAGCAATCTGTCCCAACTCGACCCTCTAATGCACATTCCCTGCAATTTAAGAGCTTGCTTGCTTTCTTCATTCCAACATTTCGACCCGCCACCTCCTCTTAAGAAGCCTTCCCAAAGGTTACAAAGTATGCCCTTAGGCCTGTAGTTTTATTTGTTGGGCATAATGTTTTCAAAAGTTGGAATCGGAGTGCCTGTGGAATAAACATGCCTCTCTGCTTCCCCCAGGCCCATCACTCTCTGCTGTCTCAGATTAGGTCAGCCACACTCAGGAATTTTTCCTGCCTAGTCCAACTGGCAAAGCGAATTAGGCTCTCCAATTACAACTGGAGCTTTCATTATCTTCCCTCACTTCCTTACCCCTCTACCATAGGAATTTAATTTCTCCTATCTCCCAACTTTTACACACGTTGCTGTTTTGTCAATGTATGTCACTTTGCTTCATTTATCTATTCAGTCAATTGGTCAGTTAAGGAATCGTTACTGAACATCTATATTATGTCAGGTCCCCTGTGGGATGCTGGACATAAGGAAATGAATGACAGGTGATCTTTTTTTTTTAAAGATATTTTATTTGTTTGTTTGAGAGAAAGAGAAAGAAAGAGAGAGAGAGAAGCCCAGGGTGAGGGGCAGACCCCATGCTGAGTGTGGAGCCTTATGCGGGGTGTGATCTAAGGCTAAGATCATGACCTGAGCTGAAATCAAGAGTTGGACACTTAACTGACTAAGCCACCCTGGTGCCCCACAAGTGATCTTCTCAGTAATGGAACTCATGGTTCAGTGTACACATATCCTTCATGGATTTGGATTGTAAGTTCTTTCAAGGAAGAATAGAAGGCAAAAGATCCACTTAGTTAAAACAATTTATGTAGAGTCATGCATAGAAAATGACTTATTCAGTGTTCTTTGATGATGACTTTATCAAAGTAAAAGGTATTCAAGGGCCATTTTAGCTCATCATACCATACCCCACAGATACTTAGTTTTGTGGAAACAGCAGCTGACAAAATTCATACTTCTTCCAGGAAAAAACTGGTCAGTGGATGATTATCCTAATATTTCTCATTAGTAAAGATCTTGTCCTTTTCTCTCATATGATCATTGTCTTTGTCTAAACAAGTTTCTGTTTTGTTCATACACTCTTAGCCTTTTGCATAAATACAGGTCCTAGTGTCTGAGGATGAGAGGGCCCAGACCGTCTGGCCTTCTAGGGACCATAGTGGAGACATCTCTTTATCCAGACAGGAGAAAAAAAAGGAGGGAAGAAAAAAGTTTGTTGTGATCTTACATGGCTTATCCATGGCCTTTGAGCCTTGTTTTGGAATACTCTCTTGATCTGCTCTGATTTTCCATGTATCTGCCCTGGCACTTGCTCTGGATTATCCTACCTCTTAGACTTCTTCTTTTTTTATTTTTTTATTTTTTTTTATTATTATTTTTTTCTTTTTTTCTCTCTTTTTCTTTTTTTTTTCTCTTTTTTTTCTTCTTTTTTTTAAATAATTTTCTCTGACGGCCTTTCTCTCTGTGCTTATCTTTAAAAAATTTTTGCAACAGTTTATTTGAGATATAGTTCACATACTGTACAACTTACCCATTTGAGTGTACAATTCAATGGCTTTTAGTGTATATACCAAATTGTAGAACTTTCAGCACTAATTCCAGGACATTTCATTATCACAAAAAGAAACTCCACACCCCTTAGCCATCACCCGCCCCAATTTTTCAACCCTCACCAGCCCTAGGTAACCACTAATCTACTTTCCATCCCTCTGTATTTACCTATTCTAGATATTTCATGTATAAACAGAGTTATGCAATATATGGCTTTTTGTGTCTAGCGTAATTGCATCTAGCTTCTTAGCATCCATATTGTAGCATGTGTAAGTACTTCTGTTGTGCCCAAGATTGCGAATCCAAGAAACCACCAAGGAGCTGACACCGATGCAAGTACATGAGGGTTTATTTACAAGCTTGAGCTTGGGTCCAAGTATACCCGACACAGCGACACAGTGGAGCAGGGACTTGGACCCCGAGGTGGGTTACAGCTGGGTTTTTATGGGCTGGTCTAGGGGACCTCCAGAAGGGGTGGAGGAATTTCTCAAGTTCTGTTTACATTCTGATATGGGGCTTTCAAGGGCATTGAGCTCTGTTCTTACTCTAATGTGGGGCTTCCTGCCCTTGGCTTGGGCTCTGTTCTTATTCTAATAATGGGGCTTTCTAGGGCTTTAAGCTGTATGCTGTTTTCTTCCTGTAACTGAAGTAAGGTAAAGTTCAGCTCTTATTCACAGGGGCCTGGGATGGCTGTACTTGTGCTAACGCTGAATTTAAAGTGGAATGGCCTTAATTTTCTCGGCCTCCACACTTCATTCCTCTTTTTTGGCTGATTAATATTCTATTGTATGAATATGCCATAGTTTGGTTATCCGTACATCCAGTGAGGGACATTTAAATGGTTTCCAACTGTTGGCCATTGTGAATGGTACTGCTATGAACACTCATATACAAGTTTTTGCATGAACATATTTCATTCTCTTGAGTATATAGCTAGGAACAGAATTGCTGGGTCAAATGGTGACTCTATGTCTAACCTTTTGAAGAACTCTCAGTCTGTCTTTCAAAGGGCCTCTGTCCACCGTTTTGGTAAGATCTTATTTATTCATTCATGAGAGACACACAGAGGCAGAGACATAGGCAGAGGGAGAAGCAGCCTCGCTGCAGAGAAGCCTGTTGCAGGACTCAATCCCAGGACCCCGGGATCATGACCCGAGCTGAAGGCAGATGCTCAACCACTGAGCCACCCGGGTGCCCTTTCTGTCCACCTTTTTTTTAAGATTTTATTTATTCATTCATGAGAGACAGAGAGAGAGAGAAGCAGAGACTCAGGCAGAGGGAGAAGTAGGCTCCATGCTGGGAGGCCGATGTGGGACTCCATCCCGGGTCTCCAGGAACCCGCACTGGGCCTAAGGCTGCGCTAAACTGCTAAGCCACCCAGGCTGCCCTGCTGTCCACCTTTTTAATGTTGTTTTACCTCTTCTCCTCTTAACTATTGCTGGTATTTTCTAAATTTCCATTTCCAGCTCAGGTTTCTCTACTGCACATCTCTACTTGGACATCCCACAGGCTTGTCAAACTAACATTTCAGAATGGAACTCATTATCTCTTTCCTGCCCTTATTGTATTTCCTCTTTCTCCCATGTTGCCAATCCCAGTGCATGTCTCCCTAATCTATCCAGTTGCCCATATACCAGACAAATACCAGTCTCTTTTCCTCTCTCATTCTTCACATTCTAATTCATCACCAAATTCTAAAGGTTCTCTATTCTCAATAACTCTCTCATTCATCTCCTCTTCTTCATCTCCATTTCCCAATGCTCCAGGTAAGGTCTCATTTTGCCCAAAACAGTAATATTTCATCTAACTTTTAATTTCACTATCCTTCAAAATCATCCTAAATATTACTGCTAATGTAATAAGCCACTTTCATGCTCAAAATTTCTTAGTAAGATGCCCTGAACGGTAGAACTAAATTTACCTTTTTTGAGAGACAAACACAGAGACAGACTCTTCACTATAGATAATGAATTGATGGTCACCAGAGGGGAGATGGATAGGGGAATGGGTGAAATAGGTGATGGTGAGGGATTAAGGAGTGTACTTGTACTTGCACCAGGTGATGTATGAAATTATTGAATCACCATATTGTACACCTAAAACTAATATTACAATGTGTATTACCTATACTGGAATTAAAATTAAAAACTTAATAGAAAAATTTACGTTCTGTGTTACCTATGGTAACAGGTAATGCTCCAGGAGTACTAAATTAGGTATGCTCTGTCATACCTCTGTATTTTACACATGCTGTTTTCTCTGCCTTGAAGACTATCCCCATGCTTGTACTCTGAGTGCATTTCTACTCATTCTTCAGAGCCCAGATTAAATGCTACCTCCTCTGTGGATTCCTCAGGTAAACTTTGGTCTCACTTATCCCATATTCCCAATGAACCTATATGTGTATATCTTTACTAGAGACTTTATTAGAAATGATGTTTTCTTAACTATCTCCTAGACTGAAAGATAGTTGAGGGAAGGGACTATATAATTTCATCTCTGAATATCCAGCTCCTAACTGAGTGACCAGTGTCCAGTGTCTGGCACAAAGATACACACACTGAAGAAGGAAAAAAAGTATGCTTTATTGACTTTATTGACTCTGACCACCTGCTCAGGGCCAAGAATGTTAAACACTTTGTATATGATCTCATTTAATCCTCACAGAATCCCTACCTGGTATCTCTATCTTAAAAATGAGGAAATTGGCACTGAGATTTGGTAACATGCACAATTTCCCATATATAGTCAAAGCACAGGGAAAAGAGAGAGAGAAAAGAATTGAATCTCCCTAGGGGTAGTCTTTCCTCAGAAGGGCCCCAACCTGAATCCTCACCAGCTTCATCTTACCTTTAGGCTCAGAGCCCTCAAATTATGTCCTGTCTACAGACCATAGTCATCTCTATCCCCTTTCCATGAGGGAAAAGTCCAGGAAGGAGCTTTAAACTTCAGAGAAACACCACTTCTTGATCTACCTCAAATTCATCTTCTCAAGACTTCAAGTGGCCCATAATGGCCACCTCCATTTCTCCCCTTTAGGATATTAATAATCTTCCTAGGTGTTATGATTCATCTGTGGCCAATTGCCTTTTTGCTTGAATTGATCTGAAACAAGGTGGGGGTTTTCAAAAGGAACTTTTCACAGAAGCTAAGGGGAACACAACAATTTTTTTAAATTACAAAACCCTAGAAATAAATGAGGTTACAGAAGATTGATTCCTTTTCCTAATGAAACTCAGATTTTTTTCATTGATGGGCTTGGCTGGCACAGTTTATAGGGCACTCAATCCCTATTCCTATTCTTGGCCTCAATCCTGTCTCGGTTGGATGCTCAACCATACTACTCAGACTCATTGCCTTGAAAGTTTGGGTTTATCCCACCATTAGGGCTGGTGGGATTTTCTGTCTTTTCCAGAACCTGCTTCATTAATTTAGCTTTGAGGGGGTGATATGGGGAACATTTCCAGATTGCCTCCTGGTCCAGGGAAAGTCTGTACTTGTCCTAAGTAGCTTTTCTGGTCCCCTGAGAGAAATACCCTTGTTCCTGGTCCAATGAGTGATGAAAGCACTTCCTCAGCTAGCCCTAGAGAGGCCTTTCTTGCATTACAGGTGTTTCTGTAACTCCTTTTATAGAGCCTTTATGGCTCTGGTCCATGAATAGCCCATCTTCACCTTCACTCCGGCCTGTTTCTCTTGGTCCCTTTTGGTTTTCCTAAAGCATATCAGGGGTAGACACCTCTGAGAATGGTGGTTGGGCTCACAACAGCACTCCTGTGACAGTCACTACTTATTGTCTACCCGATAACTGTTTCTACACTCCTTTTACTAACAGATGGAAATATGCTGTATCCTTGATAACGAATTAACCACTCCCAGAACTCTATATCCCTCAACATTTTATTGACAATAGATTTCCCTTATAGCTTAAGTCACTTTTTGATATGTTTTCTATTAATTGCAGCTGAAAGCATCTCTGGGAATGCCCCAATTCCCAGACCCAGTGGCAAGTCGGACCTATGTTATATAACCCTGTCCTCCCTCCCTCATGTATTTTTCCAAGGTTTAGAAATCTGTTCCAAGTTGTTCAATCAACTTCACTCTGGGGAATTTAAAACTGATAATGGGAGACACAAAGCATTGGAACCAGTCATTGGAGCTGAATCCCACAGGTGGCAGTGTTCTAATGAGGAAGAGTCAGAGACTTCTTACAGAGCTGTTCTGGTTCCTGCTCTTCCTGAGGACAACTCTTCCTTTTGTTGCTTGCAACCAAAAGAGCCTTAGATAATTATATCTACCTGATTAGACATTAGTACTACTCTACCCTTTTGTGACACACAGCTGTTTTTCCAGTCCTGAGATTACAAATTGCTTTCATTTCTATGTCAGTGTTGATCCATTGCCTAGAGTACTCAGTTAAGAAGGACTTTCAGGTAGAGTTAGCATTGAAGTTGGGTCCTAATGACCAATTAGCAATGTTCACAACAGGTGGAAGAGTGGTTAAGTGGTACTATGTATTTGTAGTAGTTCTGTGATACCAACTATTTGTAGAACCTATCTAGGCTTTTCTAGAACTTTTCTAAGTTTTTCTCTCTGGTAGCCTATATGGTCTCTTTCTGAAGCCTGTCCATTAGCCTAGCTCACTATCACAACTTTGTGACCTTGGCCAAATCACTTTCCTTTTCTGAGCTCTAGTTCCTTGAGTATAAAATAATAGAGGTTGGATCATATGATCATTAGGTCCTTCCTAGTTCTACAATTCAGATCAGGCCTTTTCAAAGTTCAGTTGTATACTCCTTTTCTTTTCCTGTTTTGAAACTCACTCCACTCCCCCTATTATAGCACTCTCTGAGATCCAGTGTCTGAGGAACCCCTCCCATTAGTCTATTGGTAGAGGAGAGAGGATTGACAAACCTTGAGCCCAGTGAACTATCAGATTTTTCCCAGTTCTGGTTATGAACTCTACCCACTTCCCCAGGGTTTCTCTGTTGATTCATTCAGGTGCCCCTCTCCTATCCTTGGGAATGACCTTCCAGAATTTTATCTATTTTTGCAATAGAAAAATGCTTCACATGCTGAGTTATAGTAATAGCCAATATTCATCAACAGTAAAAGGGTTGCTCTCTCATGCCCTCCTTCCCCTGCCCCACCTCATAGGCCACCCCAGTCAGGCCCTCACCACACTCCTTGGCTACCACTGTACCTCCCCTGCCTCTGTCCCTTCAGACACAGTTCTGCATTTCCTGATGATTCCCTTTCTTACATCCCAACTGTCTGTACCTCTCCCCTTCACCCTAAACTAGGTTCTGGCCTTTGGTAGCAACCTAGTCTTTACCTTCTCCCCACCCTGTCACCCCAGCGCAGTCTCATTGCCCCCTTCACAGGCCTCTCCCTCTGCAGCTGTTACAGTCTAAATAAATACACACACAAAAATACCACATGTATTAAAGTGAAGCTCTTGTTGGACAACTGCAGATTTCCCTGGGCAGGATTTCAGTGTGATTTTCTCAGGGTTCTTATGGAGTCTGAGTTCCTGCCCAGACCCAACCCGCCCCCACCCCAGATGTCTGGGGTCTGTAGGAAACCAGAGGCCTAGCCAGTCCAAGAAGACCAGCTCCCTAAAACTTCCTTGTCTACCAGTCAGGGGCCAAAGGAACAGAGAAAGCAGAAGAAAGTCAGCCCAATGCAACAGGGAGCAGGCAGCTTGCCCTGAAGGGGAGTTTAACTTAGAATTGGAGGCCTGACAGCAGACAGCCAAGCTCCCCTTCACTGAAGCATAAACCAATCTTGTAAATAAACACATAAACAGATTACCAATGAGTCTGGAAGGGCTGCTAAAGGGCTGGAGAGCTGAGCTGTCCCCAGCCCCACCCTTGGCATTCCCCCAAAACTTAGGCCCCAGCTTTGCCCAGGAGGGCCTGGAAGAGGGATTGGGTGTCCAAAGCCCAGGCCCCACCCAGTCTCTCAGTTGCTGAGGGAAGCCTTGAGTGTGGCCACTGTGGCCCCTTTCTCCTTGGCTTCTCCACCTGGAATCCCACTCCAAGTCTTTTTGCTTCTCAAGTCTGGTCTCCCTAGTGAACTTCTGCCATCTCTTGCCAGTATTTCAATGCTCCCAGTCATTTTCCCAATACTCCTCAAGTATATTTACCACCACATGCTTCCCTCTCCAGGCCTCCTTTCCAAATACCTCCTCTGAACCTTGAAAATGGCCCCAGATAACACTCACTTCATCTCCCCCCTTCCTACTCTTACTCTCTCAGAGGCCCAGGTAGAATCTTTATTTTAAGTTGTTTGGGCCTCAGTTTGTCCCCAGATGCTGAGAGCTCCACCCACGCTTCACAAGCATCCTTGAAGAATGACTACATAGTATGGAGCAGAGCTGCTGTACCCAGGCTCTGGGCCTCAGAGAGATTTTCCCAGCCTGTACCTTTCTCTCAATGCCCTTTTCTGCCACTCCCATCACAACCATTTGGAAATGGCACCAGCATGCAGGTGCTGAGAAGGGCCCAAGGGAATTCTGATCACAAGGCAGAGTGTTTGCATCAGATTTGGCCAGAGGGAGAGAATGCTGCCTCTGGTCCAGACTGGAAGTTCCATAGCTTTGTCTGTGCTCACTGCTATATCCTCAAGGCCTAGCAGTGTCTGGTACATAAGAGGCACTCAACAAATATGTAGAAAAGTGTATGTGTAAAAATCTAGATGAATATGGCTTATAGCAACAAACTTGTAGGGCCTGGGATGGGACCTCCTCATATGACTAAAATCCCAAAGCCTCAATATTAGTTTTCTATGGCTGCCATACACGTATATAGAAACTTAGCAGCTTAAAACAATACCTATTTATTAATTCACAGTTGTGTTGGTCTGGAAGTTTGGATGGGCTCCACTGGGTTCTCTTCTCAGGGTCTTATAAAATCAAGATTAAGGTTTCAGCTGCCCTAGGCTCTTATCTGGAGACTGGGAGTAAGTCTCCACACTGATTTATGTTGGCAAAACCTACTTTCCCTTATGGCTGTAGGTCTAAGGCCCACCCCATTTCTTTGTGGGCTGCTCACTGCTTTGAGAGAGGTCACCTGCATTTCTTCTCATCTGCCTTACTCCATCTTCAAACCAGAGACAATGTGTCAGCTTCAATTTCTTCTTCCTTCCTCTTCTGCCACCAGATGGAGAAAGTTCTCTGCTTTTAACGGATCATGTAATTAGACTAGGGCCATCCAGAAAATCTCCTTTTTAAAAAAAAATTGTGGAGAAATATACAATTTTTGGAGAAATATTACAATTTTTGGAGAAATATTTTTTGGAGAAATATTAAAATGCGTTGTTTTAAACATTTTTAAGTGTACAATTCAGTGTCATTAAGCACATTTGTATTGTACAACCATCACCACTATTGATCTACAAAACTTATGTATCATTACAAACTGAAATTCTATATCCATTAAACAATGATTACCCATTTCTTCTTCCCTCAGCTCCTGGAAACCACTATTTTAACTTTCTGTCTCTGTGAATTTGACTTCTCTAAGTACTTTATATAAATGAAATCACACAATATTTGTGTTTTTTTGTGATTGACTTCTTTCATTTAGCATAATGTCTTCAAGGTTTATCCATGTTATAGCATGTGTCAGAATTTCCTTCCTTTTAAGGCTGAATAATAATAATCCATTCTCTCTCTCTCTCTCTCTCTCTTTTTAAACATTTTATTGGGCAGCCCAGGTGGCTCAACAGTTTAGCGCCGCCTTTAGCCCAGGGTGTGATCCTGGAGACCCGAGATCGAGTCCCACATCAGGCTTCCTGCATTTATTTATTTGTTCATGAGAGACACAGAGAGAGAGGCAGAGACACAGGCAGAGGGAGAAGCAGGTTCCCTGTGGGGAGCCTCATGTGGGACTTGATTCCAGGACCCCAGGATCATGTCCTGAGCTGAAGGCAGATGCTCAGCCACTGAGCCACCCAGGACCCCTTACTCTCTCTTTTTAAAGGTCACCTGGACCATATAATTTAACACAACCATGAAAGCAGTATCTCATCACATTTACAGGTTCTTGGAATAAGAATATTGACTCCTGGGGCCATTCTTAGAAATTCTACCTACCACAATCTTTAATTCAGGAATGTTGAATGTTGCTATCATCTACCCAGAACAAAGGAAATCAGTGTGTATAATAGCTAGAGCATGCATTGGACCTGGTGAAGGTGGATGGTATAGGGAATGCGCTGAGAGATGATCCAGTGGGAAATAGCATTAGTGTTTATTGAATACCCACTATGTACTAGGTGCTAATAGGTGTATTACATGCATTATTTCATTAAATCTAACAGCACCCATGAAAAATATGTATTCTAATCTTCATTTACAGTTGATAGGTTCAGAGAGTTTAAATGACTCTTCCAAGATCTCACAACCAGTAAGAGGAAACAGGTGCCTAACACCAAAGTCCATGCTCTTGCCACTATACCATAGCACCTTCCAATACTGGAAATAAGGATGGTCACACTTATGAGGGCATGACTGATGGCTCTTGTCTCCACTTCTCCCCAACCTTGTCCATCTGTACTAGAATAGTATGTGATTTTTGGCTGCCCAGCGGAAGGTAATTGTTATGGGCTAAATGTTTCTGTCTCTCCAAAATTCATATGATGATGCCCTAACCATCAATGCAACTATATTTGGAGATAGTACCTGTGTAGAGGTAATGAAGGTTAAATGAGGTCATAAGTGTGGGGCCCTAATCCCATAGGCTGCTGCTGTACTCATAAGAAGAGGAGATGACCCCAAAGCTTTCTCTCTCTCTCTTTCTCCTTCACTTTTGCATTCTCTCTCTCTGCTATAATAGGACAGTAGTAAGAAGGCAGCCATCTACAACCCAGAAAGACATTCTTTTCCAGGAACCAAATTAGCTGGCACCTTGATCTTGGACTTCCTAGCCTCCAGAGCTGTGGGGAAATAAATTTCTGTTGTTTAAACTGTGCAGATTGTGGTATTTTGTTATGGCAGCCTGAGTAGACTAAGAGAGTGCATAATATACAGCAGCAGAAGTCAAGATCAAAAGAAAGTTCTTTTCCCACCTCATATGTACAATCCTACTCTAGGTCTTTGACCTTTCTGGCATTCACTGAGAGCCACCCTGGGTGTCCTGTTGGGTCCCAGTTCTGGAGACTAGCAGGATAGGGGAAAGGACCAGTTTCTGAGACTCAGGCTGGCCTAAGGTAGCTGCCTGTAATTGGTCAGGGCTGTTGGAACAGCTGGGGCCCTGGGTGTGAGGCCACCTCTCTAGGCAGGGCCAGGAAAGCTGCAAGTGGAATTAGCTACAGATGAAAATCTGAAGCAGGAAGCAGGGCAAGTGCATAGTGCCATCAATGTGCAATTCATTTGTGAATGTGAGCAGCATATTTGGGATGTGACAGATGACTGCAGGGTCAAGCAGCCAGCAGAGCTGGGTTGGTTTGGAGGCAGTTCAAGACTCTAAACTGAAAAAAACATATTTTTGGGGAAAGACCATTAGCATCTGTTTTAACTCGTAGCCTGGCTCCTCCCCACTGATGTTGCTGGTTTCTTTTGTCACAATGTATGGGTCCCAACTGTGTCCCCTGGAAACAAAACTCCTAGTTGTTCAACGCCATCTCACTCTTGGGGCTGTGGCTTGGTTAGTATTACTGTGTAACAAATTACCACAAATGTAGTGGATTAAAACAACACAAATTTATTATCTCACGGTTTTCATGCATCAGAAGTTTGGGCACAGCTTAGCTGGATTCTTTGCTCAGGATTTCACTAGGTTGAAATCAAGGTGTTCACAGGGCTCCAATCTCATCTGGAGCTTGGAGTTCTCTACTAAGAGCACTGGCTGTTGGCAGAATTTTGTTCCTTGCCATTGTAGAGCTTAAGTGTACATTTTTTAATGGCTGTTGGCCAGGGATTACTCTCAGCTCCTAGAGGCCCTGAGGTCCTTGCCACACAACTCTTTCCACGGGCAGTTCACAACATGGTTGTTTGCTTCTACAATGCCAAAAAGAGAGCATCTGCTGAGGCTTCCCTTCTCCCCCTCATTCCTCCTTTTCTTCCTCCATTCCTTCCTCCCTCATTTTTAACTTTTTACTTATTTATTCATGAGAGATAGAGAGAGAGGCAGACACAGGCAGAGAGAGAAGCAGGCTCCATGCAGGGAGCCTGATGTGGGACTTGACCCCGGGACTCCGGAATCACGCCCGGGGCCAAAGGCAGGCACTCAACCGCTGAGCCACCCAGGCGTCCCTCTTCTAAAAGTTTTATAGTTTTACGTTTTATATTGAAATCTATTACCCACTTTGAGTTAATTTTTATATAAGGTACAAAGTTTATAAGGTCAAGTTTTGTTTTGTTTTGTTTGCCTATGAATGTCCAAACACAGCAACATCAATTGTTGAAAATATTTCTTGTTTCTTTTAAGGGCTCACTCAGTTAAGTCAGGCCCACCTGGGATAATCATCCTTTTGATTTACCCAAAATCAACTGAATATGGACCTTCATTATATTTGAAACATCTCTTTTCCCATATGATATCATAGTTATGGGATTGATAGCCCATCATATTTAATGATCCTACCCACACTTAGAGGGAGGCAATTATATAAGGATTTGTGGCTCATTGGGGGTGCCATCCTAGAATTCTGTACATGTTGGGAACAACCATTCACACCCAGCTTTTCCTCCCCTGGGTTTCAGAAATGGCCTAGCCCTAGAGTCTTGTCCAAGTGAGGATTGGCAGGTATGGAAAGTCCCATATAGAGTTGAGAGCAGTTATGGGTACATGTGTACATGCCAATGGTAGGTACTAGTACACTGCATATGCTAAGCACCAAGCAAAATGTGATTTGGTTATTCCTTCCCATAGTTAGGGCTGGATGCCCTCATCTGAACTAAATAGCTTTGATGGTGAGGTATAGCATGGGGTGGAGGAAGGGCACTACTACATGAATCTTTTCTTTTAAAATAGAGCTTGGTTTAGCGAACTCAGAGCAGAAGGTTGTCATAGGCCCAATTAATGTCAGCAATGCCTATTCTCTCTTGCAATCTATTTTCTTTTTTTTTAAATTTTTATTTATTTATGATAGTCACACACAGAGAGAGAGAGAGAGAGAGAGAGGCAGAGACATAGGCAGAGGGAGAAGCAGGCTCCATGCACCGGGAGCCCGACGTGGGATTCGATCCCGGGTCTCCAGGATTGCGCCCTGCGCCAAAGGCAGGCGCCAAACCGCTGCGCCACCCAGGGATCCCGCAATCTATTTTCTAACCTTCACCAGAGTCCATATTCTGTCACTGACATTCAGCTAATAAGCAGTGTTGGAAGCCTAAAGGTAAAATTCTTTTAGTTGTGATTTTTTTTTTTTTAGCCGTGGGATTCCTTTTGTCCATTTGCACCTTTTATCTCTCTGATTGCTTCTTCTCAGTTCTCATTGGTTTTTATGTGTATTGCAAAAATTGGCAGATTTGAAAGTCTTGTCCTTAGCCCTCATCACTTCTCTCTATATATGCCTTTTCCCTAGATAGCTTCATACTGAGGACTCCCAAAACTCTATGTCCAATCAAGCTTTTTGGCTGAATTCTAGATCATCTATTGTATCTCTCTTTCTCCTCAAATTTTGCATGCCCCCAAACAAGTTCACTGGCTTTCTGAATCCTCTCCTATCAAACTATGAAATCAGAGCCCAGTGATTTTCATCTTTGTTAGTTCCACCATTATTCACTCACTCTGTCACAACAGAAACCTGGGTGTAGTTATCTAGAGTGTCTTCTCTCCCTCAACTCTCACATCATCAAGTTCTATTAATTCTACTCCCTAAATGGCTCTCCAGTGTGGCTCTTGTCCATTGCTACTGCTTTCATTCAGGTCTTTATTTCTCATCATGACTAGTGATCCTACTGCCTCCTAATTTCTCAGCCTGTCTGGAGTCTTACTCCTCAATGATTGCTTCATCCCATAGCCAGAGTGATGAAAAGCCTTTAGAATAGTATCTGGGACATAGTAGATACAGCAAAGCTTCGTTGAATGAATGGATGTCCAAATGCTCCCTGGGGTGCCATACAAAGCCTTTTCTATTTTCCAGCCTCATTTTCTGTCTTGCAATTTAGGTTCTAGCTAGGGAGTGCAAGAGCAGATCTCACAACAGGTCTTCTGATTCCAAGTTTGAATCAGCTATAGCCCAGCAGCCCTTTCAACCTCATTTCATGAAAGTCTTAAAAAAACCTTCTGCTAGGAGCATTTGGATGCAGTACCAATTGGAGGCAAGAGGACAGACAATATGACCTCCCTTTGTCACTTCCCATGAGGGAATGCTATGATATTACACCCAGAAAGGAAGGAATGGGGTAGATTCTGTAGACGTCTAAAGTATGGAAGAATTCAGATAATAATTTTTGCATATATTAATTCATTCATTTACTCAACAAAAATTTACTCTGTGCCAGGCTCCATGCCAGGCCTTGAGGGTATGATCATGGGCTCCACTGTCTTCAGGAGTATTGATGGACAATGATGGGAGCTTATGACATATTGGGAAATGGAAGTCATGCCTGTGGAGAATGACTTTGGTGGTAGTGGAGACAGCATCTCCCATGCCCAGGAAGGATGGCCAAAGAGCTGCTGCAGGATGTGTCCTGGCCCACTGCTTCACCAGGACAATGGGACATCATAAGATGTTGGGCAAAGAGGAAATCCTGAGTCTGGAACAAAAGATTATTGCTTTAGCTGCTCACTCCTTGCTCTAACCATCCCTTAGAGCAGCAATTATCCCCATATCCCTGAATACCTAGGATGTGGCCAACTCAACCTTCTTAGCAGTACGCAAGATGGGTAGCTGCACAAACTTCTTTGGGAAGATGTTATTGTGTGGAATGGAATATGTACACCAAGAGACAAGTTACCCAGGATTCTCCTCAGTCTTAGTTTTCCTCCATAAGCATCTAGCTCTTCACTGGTGACTTACCCAGGTGCCCTAAAATAAGGGTCTTTTATCCAGAATCTTGACAGAATTTCCTTGACACTATTTGAAAAAATACACCAGATAATGCTGCCAGCATTGTCAGTGGAGAAAGATTGGCCTCTCATACAGTTGACCTGTGAGCACTAAAGCAGGCAGCAAAGATCAAAGCTGCAAAACTTAGCCAGTGGAGGAATGTCTGGACTGTGACCCTGTGCCTTCTCCTCAGGGGTCTGAGCCAGACTCCTAGGCTGGCCTCCTCTGTGCCCCTCTCCCTCCCCCCACCCCCCTTTCTGGACAGGGCTGTACCAGACCAAGAAGACACTGCCCCAGGGGCTCATAAGCTGAGTGAGACAGTCCAATTATCTTCAATTTATGGACCTAAATTGGAGTGAGTTCAGAAAAGAGCAACCTGAACAATTAAAGGACTGGAGGCCTCACTCAGCTTCTGGGGCAAGATAAAAGGCAGGAGGTCTGAGGCAGCAGTAGTGATTTCAGGAGGAGTGGTGACTAAGGGGAAGGGCCCACAAGAATGCCTGCCAGCAAATGAGTGTTGAAGCAAGTGAACACCTGGGAAGGAGGGGGTGAAATGAGTGGGAGCAAGGCAAGGGAGGTGAGCCCCCAGTAAGGGCAGGCAAGAGGCTGAAAGCTCAGATCCAGCTTCTGGGAGTCAAGCAAGTGATAAATTACTTTAGCAAGTAATAAATTCTGGCTTTCCTAGCCCAGGCCCTGACTTGAGGGAATCTCAGGAAGCACCAGAGAACAGAGAAGCAGGAGGGTGGTGCCTCTGACAGAAGAAAAGCCTAGATCTAAAGCCTGTTGAAAGCTCAGGCTCCATAGAGGATCATATGATGGAGAAAATGGTTTGCTAGGCTGGTTTGGCTCCTGTCCTAGGATATCTGTTCCAGCCCTGTTAAGATCCCACAGGGAAGGATGCTCCTAACCCAACTCAATTCTTCATTTAGATTTTGTATCAATACTTAAGAGGTATAGTGGGCATGGCCTAGTACTGGTTGTCAGTGGGCCTTGCTTCTGGACCAGGCTCTACTTCCATTAAGTTGTGTGATGTTGGGCAAGTCCTGTCCTTTCTCTGGGTCTGTTTTCTCCTCTATCAAATAAGGAGAACCTTTGGAAACAGCTGAACCCACCACCTTTTGATGAGATCTTAAACTGAACCCTACTGTATAAAGCAGATAAAAGCAATTGCTTTGTTAATAGAAACGCGTTTATTAAGTTCAAATTTATGTCATTTACTTTATTGTAAAGTAAATCAATGAGAATGATGGGTCTCTTTTGATCAAATCAATGGTTTGAAATGAATGGTCATAGCTCTTGGTTGCTGTCTGCCAATCTGCCAAGACTTCTGATGTTTACAGAACCCCTAAAGTTCCTCTGTAAAGTTCAAGGGCCCCCATAGAACTCTGAGTGAAAGCTATTACCTCAGTTATCTCCCTATTTCTTCCAACTCAGGTTTTTTAAAAATCTAGACTGTGTATCCCTAGGAGGTGGCTACTCTGTCTCCTTTATCTTGTGTCCCTAGTACTTTGGGACCTTGACACCTGGCCTGGGGCTTTGAAGAGATTTTCCAAAAAAGAAGTGTGTTGGATTGAACTGGGGACCTTTTGTCAGGTAAAGGAGGTGGGCCTTAGTGGGGAGGGTGCCTTACTCAGACACAAGGGCTCTGCTCACTTCAGAGCTCCTTCCCACATGACTGAGAGAAGCACCTGTGGAGAGTGAGGGCTTAGGTTGTGGTCTTTGGGTACATCACTCCTGTAAAGCTCCTTTTCACTTCAGCTGCAGTCTCTAAAAGGTTTCACTTCTGGGTGCCAAAAGGCAGACCAAACCAGGGTTTTTTAGAGGTTGAGCAAAGCCAAGCTGGCCTGAGTAGAGGAGGTGGCCTGGGCAAGAAGGAGAAGAGGGAAACTGATCTGAGTACACTTGGACATGGAATATGACTGTGGAAATGATTTTGTGAAGCAGTTTACTAAACAAAGTATTGGGAACTACAGGTGCCAGGTTGCTTCCCATGCAGCTATCCTTGACTGGCAGGTGATTTCAGGTTGTCTCTCGAGAGACTCTGGTTAGTTTTGTTTGATTATTGTTAATTTTTCTTTTTGTATCCACTGCAGAATTTATTAAAATGAAAACAAAATCAGTTTTATGGTGCAAAATTCCAAAGGAATACGAAGGTATATAGTGAGGAGAAAAGTATCTCTCCTTTCCTGAGTCACATAATATCTTTCCTTAGAGACAACCATGGTCACCAGTTTCTTGATACACAGATCCTTCCACAGATATGTTATAACCGTACTACATTTATATACCAGATATATCTATACAAATTCAAACAAATATATATTTGTATGTATGTGTGTTTTTCTTTTTTTTCTTTTTTGGTATGTGTGTTTTTCTGTTTTTTGTTAACCTCCCACAGAAATGGAAGTATTCTTTACACAATGCTCTTCATGTTCCTTTTAATAGCTGCGTAGTATTTCATTGTATGTATGCAATACAATTTATTTAACCTATCTTTTATTGATGACATTTGGGTTCCTTCTAATCATTTCTATTATTCACAATGCTACAATAACTATTCTTTTTTTGTATATTTTTCAATTGGAGCTCAATTTGCCAACATATAGTATAACACCCAGTGCTCATCTTTTTTAAAAATTATTTTATTTATTTATTTGAGAGAGAGAGAGAGAGAGGGAGAATGAGGAGGGGGAGGGGCAGAGGGAGAGGGAGGAGAAGACTCCTTGCTGAGCAGGGAGCCCAACATGAGGCTTAATCCCAGGACACTGGGATCAGGACCTGAGCTAAAGGCAGATGCTTTACTGACCGAGCCAGCCAGGTGCCCCATAACTATTCTTGAACATACATAATTTGGTAGAGGTGTGGGTATATCTACACAGTCTTCGAGCCAGATTTTAAGCCCACCTGTGAGGCTGCAGGAGGGAACACCCTGGAATGCTTCGAGCCAGATTTTAAGCCCACCTGTGAGGCTGCAGTAGGGAACACCCTGGAATGCTTTAGAAGCCTAACTGCCTTCTTTTACCACTTTGTTGCTTTCCTTGACTTTTAAGCTGGTACAACCAAGTACCATTTTGGGACATTAGGAAGGTAGGCAAAGGACTGGTAGGGGGGATCCCTGGGTGGCTCAGCGGTTTGGCGCCTGCCTTTGGCCCGGGGCCCAATCCTGGAGTCCCGGGATCGAGTCCCACGTTGGGCTCCCTGCATGGAGCCTGCTTACCCCTCTGCCTGTGTCTCTGCCTCTCTCTCTCTGTCTATCACGAATAAATAAATAAATCTTTAAAAAAAGGACTGGTAGGAATTTAACTCCCATTGGTTAACAGTGCCTTCTTGGCTAGCAATTCCTCCTTGGTGACATTTTTTGCCCCTTGAACCATTTAAGCAGTGGCCAAATGGCAGACTGGTTTTAGACACCAGGCAGAAAATGGAAATCCATGAAACCAGCTGCATTTAAGGCAGAACATGGCAACTGATACCTAGCTTCAGTTGTATAAACCGGATGGGGAGTTGTGGGGATGGGGCTGACCACGAGAAAACACAGTCCATCTGAAGACAGCAGATTCAGTTTGAGCTGGCAATGGGGCCCAGTACTGTCAGGTCTTCTGAATTTTTAAGAAGCTGGAAATACAGATTTTAGGTGAACTTGTCCCAATTTCTATACCACGATGATAGTAATTGTAACACCCGTAGAGAACTCCCCCCCCCCAAAAAAATCATTATACTTGGTCTTATCAAATAAATCCTTTTTGTATTTAGCCTCATTAACATGAAAAAAACACCTGTAGAGCACTTACTGTGTGCCAGGTACTGGTCTAAGTGCTTTAGATATCTTAACCTTTGACTGTACCTCTATGAGGTGGAGCACTATTGTTTGCCTCCATTTTACAAATGGGCAGAGTGAAGCACACAGAGTTTAAATAACTTTCCCAGAGTCACATAGAACAAGTAGCAGGGTCAGGATGCAAATTCAGGCCATAGCCTTAATGATTATTCTCTTGTTGAGTTTTTAGTAAACACTCATATTAAGTCTTGTATTGAGGAAACCTAAGTCAGATTTAAGCAATGCACAGAACGATACTGCCAAGCCAAACAAAGTGTCTCTGAAAGTCTCTGGTTGGAAACCTCAGCTCTGGAGGGTATCTGGCATGAGGCTGATTGTTGCTCAGCTGGTCCTTCAAACCTCAACATTGACTGAGTCCCCCTGCCATCATTCAGACCTGGGCCAGGGGTCAACCACAGCCCAAAAGCCCGGTGAAAGCCCTTTCCCCTGCTTCTGTTACATACCCTGCATTCTCAATCGCTCTTGATAACTAGTCGGCCTAGTTTTGGGTCCTCAACAAATCACAAAACTGTGGGTGAAAAGGTGCTGCTGGTGCTGGTTTTGAAGTTAGAATTCTTGGCTTCTAGTCTTGGCCTTTTGCTCTGCCGATTTTGGTGATGGTTTTTATTTTGTCTGGGCTGGGGTGTCTTTTGGCCTTTCCTCAGTTCCTCAGTTCCTTCATCTATAAATCCAGACTAATAATTCCTACCACTCAGAATTACTGCGAGGAGCAGCACGACACTGTGCACGTGCAGTACAAATGGAAGAGGATATTCTTAACAGTAGAACTTGGTTGGGGGATAGGAAGCTGTCATTTCTCCCCAAGAAGCTACCCCTGAGATCCAGTCAGGGAAAGTGCTGTCTCTTCCTATCCCACCCTTCTCAGGGTTGTTTTTGATCCCAAGCTCTTTCATCTACCAGGTTGCTTCTAAGGCCATGAATGAGACATATCTAACTCTGGGCATGGCTTCCTGGAGTCCAAGGGTGCAAGGCAGCCTGAAATTTTTTAAAAATTTTATTTATTCATTCATGAGAGACAGAGTGAGAGAGAGAGGCAGAGACACAGGCAGAGGGCGAAGCAGGCTCCATGCAGGGAGCCCGACGTGGGACTCGATCCCAGGTCTCCAGGATCACATCCTGGGCTGAAGATAGCGCTAAACCGTGAGCCACCCGGGCTGAGCAGCCTGAAATTAACCATGAGCGCTTTCTTGGCCAATACATTTGCCTGTGCCGACTTTTCTTCTTCATTTGTATGCTTCTCCATGTTAATTTACAGGTTTTCTGTTGGGTTCAAGAGGCTAAATTGAATAAAGAAGTCTCAAACCTTTGCTCACAAAGAGCTACCTATAGTTTAACATTTGTGCATGTTAGGCTTCTCAAGAAAAAAAGAACCAGGCTGAAAGCAAGGCTTAACATTACAGAGAAACCTGGTTTTCACGTCATCAACCACTTTGTGAAAGGACGGTGTGTCCTTGTTGAGAATAAGCCTCATGTACCAGCAGGAGGGTCACAAGGGAGTGGACAACACCAACGAAAGGAGGAACAGGGAGACCAGAGTGGAGCAGAGCAGATCTAGGGGACAGGGGAAACAAAGGGAGAGGGCGAAGGAATAAACAGAAGTGTGTTCCTGTGCTCCAGGGGAGGCAGGCGCTGTGTTCTCTGTATTTCTCCAGTGTTGTGACAGTGTGATGGTGAGTAAAGACTATTCACATAGATCCCTATGCAGCCCTGTACAGAGTCCCACAGAGCCTCCCACTGCCCTCCCACTGCGTTCAGTTCCTGTTCTAGCTCCTTCTTTACCCAGGGCAGCCTACCAAGGGTAGGCCTTTTATTCTGGATGTGAGTTGAGGTCAGGCCAAAATAGCGAGGTCAGAGCATGGAGGGTCTTGAACACCAGCTTTCAATTTTTCCAAGCTATGGAAACCATTGCAGGGGCAGGATGCCAGGCCACTGCTCCAGGAGGCTCCTGGCTCAATACAGGGAAGTCTGGGCTGCAAGGGCAGGAGGCTGGAGGCTGTGGGCTACTTGGTGCGGGGGGAGGGGGAGCTAATGAGGATGAAGGGATCCGTTTAGGACAGAGAACATACACAGAGATACAGGATATCTGGGTCATACAGTAGGGCAGTGAGTGCAAGGGACCAAAGGAGGAGTCCCAGAGAACTGTGTTCTTGCACCAGGGGCTGAGAGGAAAGGCAGGGCTATTCACACCCACAGTGAATTGGCCCCTTAAGGACCGTAGCCCCTTTTCATCAAAAGGCTGGCCTCGCAGCGCTGACCTTGCCTTAGCTCAGACTTGACTGGGGCTGGCGGCAGGGGCGAATGAGGGGGGCGGCTGCGGTGGAAGCTTTGTCTCATCCCAGGGGCCAGGGAGGATGGAAGCCTGCATAGGCTGCAAAGGGAGGGCTCCACCCGGCCCCAACCGCCCCTGCACCCCGCCCTGGCCCCCCCCCCCGGCTCCCCCCGGCTTCGGCCCTACTTCGGCTTGGCGGGTCGGAAAGCCAAAGACCGCCAGAGGCGGGGGAAACCAGGCCACACGGGCCAGAGTGGGGGCGGGGGCGGGCCTGCACCCGGGAAGCGCGGAAGCAGGAAAGAGGCGGACTGGGGAGAGCCCGCTCCGCGAGCGCCGACGTACCCCCGCGCCAGGCGGGGTTCGGCTGCGTCTCCGCCTCCCCCCGCCCCGTACCTCCAGCTTGGGTAGGAGGAGCCACAGCGCCACCCAGCGGCCGGTGGCCGGGAACGGCAGTCAGGGCTCTTGAGTGGCCCCAGAGGAGAGGGAGCTGAGTGGAGCGGGGATCCCAGAGGAGGGCCTGGAGGCCAGTATGAAGGTGGTGTCCACAGGAGTTGATGGGCTCTTAAACCAGCCCCTCCATTCTCTTCACCCACCATTCTATCCGTCACGTGGCACTAGATGAATCTTACTCCTGGTCAGCGGGTTATATTCTTCTTAAAATCAAAACTCTTCCATGGCTCCCAAGGAGTCCCAGTATAAAGCCCACATTCCCTAGCTTGACCTTCGAGGGCTTCCATGTTGTTGGACCTCAGGCTGTTTTTCAGGCTTAATTTTTTGCCATCTACTCCACACATCCTACCACCACTGACTCCTACGCAAATGAAATCCCTCACTGCCACCTATATCCGTTTACCCAGTGAACCTTTACTAAGGCCCTGGGGAAATAGGGAACAGACAGACAAGATCCTTGTGGGCTCAGAGGTTACACTCAAATGAAGAACTAGGCAATGAATAAGAAAGCCAGTGTATAAGATGATGGTTTCATATAGTTATCAACTTTAGATCATATGAAAAGCAGGGTGGCATGATGGAGTGTCTGGGGCAAGAAGGGACTACCTTATGTAGAGTAGTCAGGAAAGGCCTTTGTCTGAAAGTGACATGTGAGCTGAGATCTGATGATCTCTGAAGGAGAGTGAAGAGGAGCCGATCAGCCTTGCAAAATCATGGGGAAGAGCATTTCAGGCTGAGGAAGGCCACCTACAAAGGTCTCAAGACAGGAAAAAACTCAGTATATGAGAGGAAAAGAAAGAAGGCAGGGTTGCTGGAGGATGGTGAAGGGAATGTACTGGATGCATTCATTGTCATATAAGGCCTTGTGGGCCAAGTTAGGGAGTTTGGATTCTAGTCCAGTTGAGATGGGAAGCTAACAGAGGGTTTTAGCAGAGGAGACACGGAGACACAAGATCTGGTTTGCACATTTCAAAGATAGCTCTGCGTGGACTGAAGGCAGGGGACAAGACTGGGAGGCAGGGAGACCAGTTAGGAGGCAATCACAGAGGTTGAGAAGAGAGAGAGAGAGAGAGAGAGGAGAGATGGGGGCCTGGTCCAGGTGGCAACAATGGAGGGGGGAAAAAATGGTCAGAATCTAGTCATTTAAGTGATTTCTGTCCATGTTTTTTCCTCCTAACTGACCCAGAAACTTCTTGAGGGTAGATTCCCTGACTGAGTGATGGTTGCATTCCCACCCTACCCCCTAAGCAGTTTGTCTAATAGGTGCTCACTGGTTAGTGACTAGATCTGTGACCTTCCACAGAGAATGTGACAACAGAGAGTGGCACTGAGACAGAAACTTGGGCCTGGGGCGGCAGTTCTGGGTCTTTTTTGTTGTTACTTGTTTGTTTGTTTTTTTAAAAAGACTATTTATTTATTCATGAGACACACACAGAGGGTGGCAGAGACATAGGCAGAGGGAGAAGCAGGATCCCTGCAAGGATCCTGATGTGACACTCGATTCCAGGACCCCAGGATCACAACCTGAGCAGAGGGCAGACGCTCAACCACTGAGCCACCCATGTCCCTCTAGTTACTTTGACATACTTCTCCCTTTTCCCTTCTGTGTCCTCCAGCGTCTTCTAAAAATGTTTTGAGGGAAGGAAAGCCAGAATTATAAATCCCTCCTCTGTGTTAGGAACAGCACTCAATGATTTCACACATATTACTTCACTTAATTTGTTTAATCTTTATAACATCTAATCCCATTCCTTCGTTTTAGAGATAAGCAGATTGAAAACTCAAGAAAGGAAAGGGACTTCATGAAAGGCCAAGTTGTCATAGCACAAAATACTCATGACTTTAAGTCCTACATAAATTCCTTCCCCCACTTCACATGCCCATTGTTTATCTGTACCCAGTATGTTAAGGTCTTTTCAGCCTCTTGTTACTTGTTAGCATTACACAGATGCAAAGGAATTTCAGAGTGAAACTGCAAGTTTTGAAGAAGATTCAGGGTTTCAAGAAGTCAATGAAAATGATGTCAAAGACCATCACCAATGTCATATGAAGTCCTCGATACATGGTGATTTGGCAGAGGTAGAACAGTTACCACTGGCAGAAGAGAAAATTGACCTGGGTAATAACAGGATCAAGGCTTCAAAGCAAACGATTCAACTCTCAAAAAATTATAAGAGGTTCTTGGGATAATTGAAGATGCTCTCTAATTTTGGAAAAACAAAACAAAGCTGTTTATGATGATGTGGCAAGAGGCACTATTGTATTCCCATGCACTTTGGTCAGGAAATTATGTTATCTCCCCCATGCTTGAGTCATTCTTTGTTCATTCTAAGAATTAGCACAGATTTGCACTTATTTACACACTTCAAAAAATCAAAAGTATTGTCCACGTCTTCCATTTTATTTCTCCAGATAAAGTCCCAGTCAAACCCTTTTCCCCTTTGCCCCCACTCTACTGTGAAGTGTTGGTTTCTACTTCAAGTGGGTTAATTGTAAGTGGCCTCTTTCTAACACCACTTATTCTCAAATGACAAGGAACTTCATGGAGCCTCAGCCTCCTCCTCTTCATCTCGAGATCGAGATCACTAAGCCTGGCTACACATGCACATTCAAACCTCTTGTGGAGTTGCTTAAACAATACTGAAGACTAAATCTGAATCTCTGCTGGGGGAAGGGAGAGCAATAGCTTTCCAGGTGATTCTGTTGAACTACTGCCCCCACGCTTCCTTGCATATACTGAAGCCGGAAGAGACTGAGGCTATCTGGAGTCTGCCTGAGAAGGGAGAGCACCAGGGTGTGGGCTCAGGGGGCAGCTACAGGGCAAGATCCAGGAGTCAAATAGCAAAATGGGGCTGGTAGGGCTACAGATATACCTTGTTTGATTGTACTTCACTTTATCACATTTTACAGAGACCGCAGGGTGGTTTTGTTTTAACAGAAGGCGTGTGGCAACCCTGCATGGAACAAGTCTATTTGCACCATTTTTGAAACAGCATCTGATCACTTCCTATCTCTAGGTGACATTTTCTTAATTCTCACAAGATTTTGAACTTTTTCATCATTACTGTATTTGTTATGGTTATGATCTGTGATCAGTAATTACAACTCCCAGAAAGCTCAGAGGATGGTTAGCAGTATTTTTTTTTAGCAATAAAGCATTTTTAATTAAGGTATGTCGATTTTTTTAGATGTAATGCTACTGTACACTTAATAGACTACAGCCTAGTGAAAACATAACTTTGCTATGTACTGGGAAACCAAAAAATTCATTTGACTCACATTATTGTACTAGTCTGGAACTGAAAAACACAATCTGTCTGAAGTATGCCTGTACTTCCTTGGCATGGCCATAGCAACTTTTACTCCCTCAGCACTGTGGGGGTGTAGCCTCCTTTAGTCCCTCACCTTTCATCCCTATGTCCAATGCCAAGAGAGCCTGGCTCTCCTCATTGGCATGTGGTGAGAGAAAAACTCATATGTTATAGTAAGCGTATCATGGTTGCCGAACACAGAACATCATGTTATCTTGTAGATAGATCATGTGTGGATCTTTTACTGCTGTAGTCCCAGCACTGGGGACAGTGCCTGACACAGTCATGGCTTGATAGGTATGTTTCTATTTATTTACTTATTTATTTGAAAGCGAGAGCACGAGTGGGGGAGGGGAGGCAGAGGGAGAAGGAGAAGCAGACCCCTCACTGAGCAGGGAGCCTGATGCAGGGCTGAATCCCAGGACCCCAGGATCGCGACCTGAGCCAAAGACAGACACTTAACCAACTGAGCTCACCCAGGCGCCCCAGTAAGTATGTTTCAGTGAATGAATGACTATGTTGAATAGAGGCAGGATGTAATAAGTACCATGATTAAGGTGCAATGTGTGCAAAGTGTTCTAGAAGTACAGATCATTCTTGGCTTGGGAGAGGGAGACTGTGGAAGTCTTCATAGCAGAGGTAGCATTTGAGCTGGACTGTGAAAACTAGATGAGGCAGTGATAGGTGGAGGTGGAGAGAAGGCATTCCAACAGAAGAAACAAGGTGAGCCAAGGGTGGGAGATGAGAAGGCAAGTGAACAGCCAACAGGGAAATGTGGCTGGGACTTGAGTGTGGGATAGCCTCTGGTGGAATATCAGACTGGTGGGATAGGATCAGAATAAATACATGAGCCTTGAAAGTCATGTTCAGAAGTTTACTCTTGGTTGTACAATGTGGAACCAGCTGATATTTGGATCACAAGTGTGATCTGTTCACTTGAAGATTAGATGTGTACTCTACAGCAGCAGTTATTTCATGAAATATTTCTGGAGTGCCTCCTAAGTGCCTCAGCACCCCATGCTGGGGAAGAGTGGATTGGAGTTGGAGCGATCCAACAGGAGATGAGTTGATAGGCCATTGCAGTAGTCCAGGCAAGAGCTACTGCAGGCTTCTAAGTGGTGGAGTGGGAGCAGGGTGGAAAGGAAGGGAAGGAGTTGACACGTGACAGAAGTAGAATTGATAAAACTTGGTGACCATTTTAAGTGGAGGTAAGGGAGCGCCTGGGTGGCTCAGTCGATTAAGCCTCCGACTCTTGGTTTCAGCTCAGGTAGTGATCTCAGGATCGTGGGATCGAGCCTCGTGTAGGGCTCTGCACTCAGTGTGGAGTCTGCTTGTCCCTCTCCCTCTGCTCCTCCCTGCCACTCTCTCTCTCAAATAAATAAATAAATAAATAAATAAATAAATAAATAAATAAATAAATCTTTAGGTGGAGGTGAAGGAAAAAGAAAAATAATGACAATCATAATGATCAACATTTGTGCAGCTCCTTCTGTGCCAGCTGTTGTGCAAAGTGCCTTAGGTATGCCATGTAATTCACACAATAACCCTTTTGACAGATGAGGTCAACATGGCTCCAAGAAGTCAAGGAACTTGTGCAAAGCCTTACAAGTGGGAGAGGGTGGTGCTAGATTTTGTACTCACACACTGGCTCCAGGGACCATGCCCTTAACCTCCACGCTATGCTGCTTTGGGACGGTGTTGGGGGAACTTGTGTTTTCTTGGCAAAGGAATTCAGGAGACACCGGATTCCCTCCTAACACATGTCCTCCCCTTCCCTTGTTTATGGGAAAAGGTGGTGGTGGTGGAGGGCCCTGTCGTCACCCTTGCAGCAGTTCTTCCCTGGGTGCTTTTCACTTCAGTGCTCAGTACGTGGGCTTAGTGAAGCCGTGAGGAGCCAAAGGCTGCAACAGATGTGGAAAATTGGTAATCTAGTCTTTAGAGGTTTGTTTTCTGCAGACTTGAGCCAACATTTAGAAATGAGAGGGCTTCACGTAGAAAAGGCGTGAGCTCTGGCATCACTGGGCCCACATTCCCACAAGACCACCCTGAGCTTGAGGTGCCCCCTGCACTTGTCACCACGCACGGCCTTGGAGTCTGAGTTTCCCCTCAGCCTGGTCCACCTCACTCACTCACAGTTCTGTGTGTGATCTCTGCAGAAGGTTGATTTTGTGATTCCTTGTCTCAATGGCCTACTACAGAGCTTCTTTTTCTTTTCTGAGCTTTGAGCCCATAAGGAGCCCGCGGGGCACAGGGTCAGCATCCTCCGGTCCCGCGCCTTCTGCAAGCCCTAGGCTTCTTTCTCTCGCAGCACTTGACTCCACAGAACAAAGCCACGAAAGGAGGGTTATCATCAAGTCTTACCATTTATTTCTTTATGGGGTTAAACGAGAGCAGAGAGACCTCTGCCCCACAATGCAACAAAACAGAAAGCAGTACACATACATAGACTCTCACCGAAACACAGAGGCAGGGGAAGGGGGACAACTGAATCATAGCCAGGTGAGGAGGGAAGGGACAGGGGACTACTCGGAATCCAGGTTGGAGACTCAGTCGTAGGAACTAGTGCAAGAAAGTTCTACTCATGAAGCACAGTGTAGAAAATGGCATAAGAAAGCTGCCCAGCTCTGCTACCTGTGACAGAGGGCAGGGGCAGCTGGAAGGGTGGCGGAAGATCTGGGAGGTGAGGTGGACAGGGATAGTCAAATGACTTCGAGGTGGAGTGAGGTGCCCCTTTCCCCTGCCACTGGGCAAGGCCCTGGGCTGGTCTGAGCCAGGGGTCTCCTGGGCACTTGGTGAGGGGGAAGAGAGGATGGGAGTCTCCAAGGGTCCATTCTTTGGGGTCCTAAGGCCCCCCTTTACTTCCCAGTCCCTTTTTGCCTCCTGAGGATGCAGGAGTTAGAAGGCAGGACCTAGGATCTCTCACATCTACAGAAGCATCTCTGGAAAGGAGCCAGCACCTCTTCCCCTCCCCAGCTGAAAAGAGCACTCTAGGGATAGGGCATGTGGCTAGGCCGGAAGTGCTGTGGGCAGGGCACAGGGGTCGGGGGCAGGAAACAGGCTGTGACAAATGAGAAAACTGGCAGGGAAGGACTCCCCAGTCTCGTAGAGCCTATTTGGGACCCAGCAGAGGTCCTCGGATGATTCCCTTTTTCCTTAGGGAGGTCTCCCATCTCTCCCCTGCCAACCACTTCCAGCTATCCCCTCCCCATCCCCTTCTTCGGATGCAGCTCCAGGCCCAGCCCTGTCCTTACTGGCATCACAGCCTAGGACATGGGCCCTTCTGGCACCAAAAGCCCCTTGGCCTGTCCCAGGAACACAGTTCTGGCTCCCTTTCTTGTCCACTCGTATCGGTTTTTAGATGTCCCAGGCAATGTGGCCTCCCACTGCCAGGAGATCAGCACAAGGCTGACAGCCCCCGAGGGGGCTCTCAATGCCTCTTTTCTTGTCTAGCCCTCTAGCCTGCCTAAGCAATTCAAGTGTCTCAGCCAAGAGACAACAGCACATCATCTTTATTCAGTGGGTCCACTTGCCTGTCTCTGGACCTTCACCAGTAAGGGGCAGGAGTGGCTGGATCAGGGGACCCGCTACAGGGTGAGGAAGAGTCTGGTTGTTCCACAATTCAGATAGTAACCCACGGGGTCTGGGATGGGAAGGGATGAATACTCTTTGGTAGGCTGGGGATGGGGACAGGGTGGGGACGGGGGAGGCTCATCTCTGGAAAGCCCTGGGGCAGTGCCACCAGGTTCTCCTTCATGGAGGCCTGGGCTAGGACAGAATGAGGGTGTATGGGGACCCAGGCCAGGCCTGACCCACTTGGGCTTAAGTCCCTCCTCCCCATGGAGATCAGGAATGGAAACATCTTTGGCCTCAAGGCCAAGATCTCCAGGGCAAGAGTGGCCCTTGGGAGTATGTGCACCTTCTGTAAGATAATGGCCCTTCAGACAGTGGCAGTCTGACCATGTGCTATCAGCCTTCTGTTTCAAGGCCCAACACCCAAGTTCCTGTGCTCTTTCCCCACAGGACTCTTTATGCCACCCTTTCTGATTTGAAGAGCTGTCCTGGAGCCTGTGTCAACATTGATCATCCATCTTCCCCAAGCCAGGTGACTATAGACCATTCAGCTATCTCTCTAGGCCCTTTGACTGCATCTCACCCCTCCTCTCCTCCTCCCACCTCCCCTTCTCTCTCCCCTCCCTATCTCCACTCTCTCTCATCACTCATCCTGTACCCCATGACTACCCCTCATGGCCTAGGGTGGTGGGGCAAAGCATCACTGGGGCCTCAACCTAGCCATGACTATGTGCACCTCATCTCCCAGCTTGGTGCTTCCCTGTGGCGGCCCCACATGGGGCAAGGTGCGCAGGAGTGGGAGGAGGGCCGCTGCACTGTCTGCCAATGCCTGTAGGGGTATGGGCAGGAGGGAATTAAGGATCCTGGCAACAAAAGGAATGCGGAGGGGGGAAAGAGCATCTCCTCTCTGTGCCCTCCAACATTCCCTGCAGGGCCAAGGCCCAGTGAGCAGCCTCCTTCCCTAGGGTCAGGACCCTCAGCAGGAGTGGGTACTTCCAGCCCCCACTCCACCGCTTTTTTTTTTTTTTTTTTTTTTTTTTTTTTTTGCTAAGCCCCATAGATAGGGACCTGAGGGGGGGCATCTGCTGCTCCTGCCTTTTTCTCCCGGATGAGTTTTGCAGCTCCCTGGGGCCCTCTGGCCGTTCTGTTGGAGCTGCTTCTGGGGTAGGGGTAGGTTGGGGGTGATGTGTGGCCCCCCATTTCCCCCAGCCCCCCACCTGACCCTATACCTCCCATGGGAGGAGCCCCTCCCCCTCCCCCTGGGGGGGGCTGGAGCTGATGTCTGTGTGTGGTGGAGGTCTGCCCTCCCTCCCTGCTGTCACTCTTCCCGAGTCAAGCCCTCATCTAGGGCCGGCAGTGCTTCCAGCCCCAGTCCTCCACCACCCTGGCTGCTGGAGAAGGACACCATGGTATGGAGGAGCATGAGAACAAGGACATAGAGCCGGATCCTGCTGGGGCTGAGGCGGGAGCCCCCAGAGACCGGCAGCAGGGAGGGCTTGTGGCTGATGTGGCCTGGGGGGTCATGGCGGGGGTGGTAGTGGTGGTACTGTTGGTGGTAGTGGTGGAAATAAGAGTGGTGGAATTGCTGGTGGTGGGTTTTGGGGGCCTCAGTCTCCTTGAACTTCTTCTTCTCCGACTCACAGGAGACCCACTGTACATCACAGCACTTGGTTTCCGGCCGCTTTGGCAAAGTGTCCAGCAACCCTGCCAATAGATAAGGAAGGTGTGGTGGGGTGCTAAGGGGACAGAAGGCTTTCCTAGAGAGATTTTCAAACCTGGGACTGCTCTGGTAGCCTTGCCCAAGACTCCTTTCCCCCTGTCCCTTAGCACCTTCCCTTTCTGGATACTTCTCTTCCAGGGATCCCAGACGGTTTCTCTGGGATGACTCCTTGGCCAGGGCATGTTGTGGATAGAGATGGCCCCTGTGCTCCTTGGCCCTATCCCAATCCAGGGACCTCGCTGCTAACTCTTCAAGGCACCAACCTTCTTCCAATCTGACTTCCGTGTTTTCCTCCCTGCTCCCACACTCCAAGCTGGTGCCTGCCCTGGGCCCCCCACCACCTCCCTCCTCACCAGTGCTCTGCCTTTACCTGTACAGATAAAGCCAGGAAGCCCTCCGTACACCATTTCCTCATTGTCAGGGAGTATAAAGGGGCACCGGGTCTGCACCTCCAGGCAGTATTGCTTGCAGGGCACCCAGCGCTGGCATTCCTGCTGGGTCACGCTGAAGTATTCTGAGCACAGCCAGGCCTTGTAGACAGCCTGTGGGGAGAGGAAACAGCATCAGCCCAGGCACCAGCCCCGTCCTCTCTCAAAGGAAAGGAAGGAAGGAGGGGTGTACTTGCCCTACCCACCCAATGCCAGGATCTGGGGGGTGGGGGAGGAGAAGGGTTTGAGTGGAGACCACTACATCCTACTCTAAAATCGCCTATCTCAGAGCCAAAAGTCCCAAGACCCCTAATTTGCAGTCATCCATGACTTAGAATTTTTTCATTGGTAAAATCGCAAAATTACTCCTATGTCAGAGCTGGAAGGAGTCTTACCAAGCATCCCACCCAACCCTGCTATTTTAAGTTGATCCAAGGAGGTATCTGACTTGTCTGAAGTTACTTATAATGAGGTAAATTTCAGTTCTGTTCAATTCCTGAAACGTTTCCTTCGCTGATGGTGTCAAGTTTCTGAATTCAAGAAAGAGATGGAAATAATAATCCTTGCTCTACTTCATTAGGGTGTTATGTGGATCAAATAATATGACACATACAAAAATGTTTTGTAAACTCTGAAGTGCAATACAAATGTGAGGGGTTAGTTTTAATAAAAACAAGAATCTGCCTTACCAGGCACCACATGTGTTTTCAAGCTCTCCTTAATCCTTGCTCTGTCCTGTTGGCTTCAGCCTTGGTGTGGAGCAGATACCACGTTTCATTTGGAAACTCTGCTTTGCAGTTTCACTATACAGTATACTTCCTGTTTCTCATCTAGACCACTCTTACCAGGCACTGCGTACTAGCTAAGTTTTCCTGCTCTATACTCTTTGACTGTCATCAAGCCCAGAGTTTCTCCACAGTGACACTACTGACATTTTGGGTCACGAAATTCTGTAAATTTTTTAGAAATTAAGTAATTAATTAAATTGAAGTAGAATTGACATGCAATGTTACATTAGTTTCAGGTGTACACCATAGTGATTCAACAACTCTCTGCTATACTCCCCACAAGCATAGCTACCATCTGTCACCATTTGACACTATTATAATATCATTGGTTTTAATCCCTGGGCTGTGCCTTTTACTCCTGTGACTTACTCATCCCATGACTGGAAGCCTGTATCTCACAGTCCCCTTCACTCATTTTGCCCTTCTGCCCATCACCTCCCCTTCTGGCAACCTGTATTTCTAGGTCTGATTCTGCTTTTTGTTTCTTATTCATTTGTTTTGTTTTTTATTCCACATATAAGTGAAATCATATGTGTTTGTCTTTCTTAGTGTGACTTATTTCCCTTAGCATAATACCCTCTAGGTCCATCCATGTTGTCTCAGATGGCACAATCCCATTCTTTTTATGACTTTTATTTTCATTCTTTTACATTCCATTATGCAAACACACACACACACACACACACACACACACACACACATCTTCTTTATCCATTTACCTATCAATAGACACTTGGAAAAAAATAGACACTTGGGTGGGAATCCCTGGGTGGCTCAGCAGTTTAGTGCCTGCCTTTGGCCCAGAGCGTGATCCTGGAATCCCGGGATTGAGTCCCACGTCGGGCTCCTGGCATGGAGCCTGCTTCTCCCTCTGCCTGTGTCTCTGCCTCTCTCTTTCTCTCTGTGTCTATCATGAATAAATAAATAAATAAATCTATAAAAAAATAAAAATCTTAAAAAAATAGACACTTGGGTTGTTTCCATATCTTGGCTATTGTAAATAATGCTGCAATAAACATAGTGATGTATATATCTTTTTGAATTAGTGTTTTTATTTTCTTTGGGTTAATACCCATGGATTAGATACTCCTTTGTAGTGGGAACTGCATTATAGGATATTGAGTGGCATTTATTGACTCTACCTAGTAGTAGCCAGTCATATCCCCCTCCCATTTTTTGCAACAACCAAAAATTGTCTCTGCCCATTGTCAAATTTCCCTGAGGGGTGAAAATCAACCCCCATTGAGAACCACTGATCTAGCCCTTTGCTACTGGAAGTGTGGACCTGGACCAGCAGCATCACCATCACCTGGGAGCTTGTGAGAAGTGCAGAATTCCAGGCCGGGCCCCAGACCTGCCATGTCAGCATATGCATTTTAACAGGATGTCCGAGTAACTCTCAAGTATGGGGTCAGCTCTGCCCACACCCTTCTCATATCTTCAGGGGCACCTTCTCATAGTTTCTTGTCCTAGCAAAGGTTCTTAAATTTCAGTGGGCCTCAGAATCCCCCGGAAAATTTGCTAAATAGGCAGATGACACCCTTCAATCCAGCTGCAAGAGGACTGAGGTGGGCTTAGGTATCTGCATTTTGAACAAGGGTCCTGGTCATTGTGCTGCTGGAAGCCTTTTAATCACACTGTGAGCAACATGGTTAGAGCTTCTTACGCTGATTTTAAACATTTACAGTAAAATACAAATAATTTCACTGTGGGCATGAATGTTTACAGTGTATCCCCACAACAGCCTTTCCAGCAAGGGGTGGTGATGGGTGGTGGTGGTGGGTGGTAGAGGGTTGTAGTGTAAATCAACCCCCTGAGGAACAAAGTGTTGCTTGGTGCTTTGATCTCTCACTGGCATCTCACATCTAATGTGCTCTAAGTCATAAAATGAAGTTCATTTTTTTTTACCCCAAATCTGCCCTTGCTCCCAACTTTCAACCATTTCAATGAAGTGCCATGGCCAACTACCCAGGTATTCGAGCCAGAAACCTAAGTATCAGCCTTTATTCCTCTTTCCATGCATCCCCACATGCAGTCCCTTAGTGAGGCATGCCAATTCTTACTCCCAATTCCACAACTTTGTGCAGGCCAATGTCACCTGTATAAAAGTCTCCTGTTTGGCCTCCCTGCCTCCTATGCTCTTCATCTTTCCAATCCACTGTTTACACAGGAGTAAGAGTGATCAGGAAACACCACCAGATCATATTACTCCCTTGCTTCAAACCCTTGAAACACATTTAGAATAAAACCCAAACTTTTTACCACAGACTTCAAGCCCCTGCATAACTTGACTCCCATCTGTCTCTCCAAACTCATTTCCTATCTCTCCCTTCAAGCTCATCATGTTCCACATGCACACACATAGGTTTTCTTTCTTTTCCTTGAAGGTACTCTACTTATTCCTACCATAGGACCTTGGCTCATACTGTTCTCTTGGCCTGGAATGCTCTCCTCCCTGCCTTTTTGCATGGCTAGGTCTTTCTCAACTTTCAGGCCTCAGTTCAAATGTCAACCTGACCCCTCTAGTTAGAGAATGCCTTCTCATTATTCCCTCTTTTTCTTAACTGTTTCTTCACAATTAGGACTTTGTCTGCATCCTTGTTTTGTTTTTCTCAGTCAACCTCACTAAAATGTGCGATGCATGAGCGCAGACGTGGGTTTGTCTTATTGACCATTATGTATGCAGCACAAATACATAAAAAATGTCTGTTGATTGAATGGAGAGTACAAGTAAATGAGGAAATGTCCCTACTCTCAGATAAATTCCAGTTTCATAGGTAGATGCATCTAATTTGAATCCCTGGCATATGATCTATCCTGTAGGAGAGGTAAACTACTGGCCATTGAAGGGTAGCAAATAGAATAGCTTGGAAAGATTTCAGTGAGAAGGTAATAGTTGAGCTTGAACTCAAAGTAGGATTTTAGATGGGTAGAGATGAGACTAAAGGACATCATTCTAGGCTGAGGTGACAGCTTATGTGGAAGTATGGAAGCAAGTAAAATTCATGGTGCGCTAAAAGTATAGTTTTGTATGAATGGAGGGGGAAGGGTAACAATCCCCTGTGGATGGACATTTAAGTTATTTCCAAGTTTTCACTATTATAAACAATGCTTTGGTGAATATCTTCACACATGTCTCTTGCACACCTGTGTTAAATGTATTTATACAAACTCCCAAAAGTGAAATTACTAGGATAAAAGGTATATGCAAAGGAATGAGAAGGGAATGAAAGGAGGGTGTAAAAGATTAAGTGAAAATAAGAGGCAGGGTAAGAGAGAGGTGGATGGGTAAGAAGGGGGCTAAGGTATAGAAGAGAGTGGGGGAAGGGGATAAAAGGTAGGAATATGTGAGAAAGAGTAGGGAGTTGGAGGGTAAGAAATGGTGATGATGGGAGTAGACCCGGGAGAAAGAGCAGAAGAATAACAGATGGAGGGTAAGGGAGGCAAAGGTATGCAGTGAGGGTGAGTGATGAAGAGTAAGGAAGAGCAAAGGGATAAGAGGGTGGGGACATAAGAGGGAGTAAAGGGGGGGCTGTGAAGAGGAGGGGTAAGAAAGAGGAAGTCACAAAGATGAGGGTAAGAGTGATCAGGGGAATAAAAGTGGGTGAGGAAGATAGGGATATAAGAAAACAGGGGTAAGAAGATGGATAAGAGAGCAGAAGGAGGGTAGAAGAAAGAAAGAAAAGCAAATCCCTAGAGCTAAGGGGCCCTCCATCTTTTGGAACCCAGAGGGCCAAGGTGAGGCTCTGTCCACAGCCATTGCCCTGATTTCGGCAGTTCCTGCCTGGAACCAGGGTCCTCCTCGATCTTCACTCTCACACAAGGGTGTGGAATCGCTTCTTCCACTGACTGAGTTCAGAGGTCCCTGTAGGATTCTCCCTGTTTTGTTTTTTAAGATTTTATTTACTTATGAGAGAGAGGCACAGAGACACAATCAGGGAGCCTGATGCGGGACTTGATCCCAGGACTCTAGGATCATGCCCTGGGCTGAAGGCAGGCGCTAAACCACCCAGGGATCCCCTCTTCTAGTCTCAAGAAAAGGCCCAATTGGAAGTTGCAGCCCTCTTCCCAGGCAACTGATTGGCCTAATAACAGGCCAATAATGCTCCCTATGACAGCTGGGCACTCACCTGTATGCTCTGGGAGAGAGGGAGGGAGAAAGGGAAGGAGAAAAGGAGGCAGGGGGTGGGTGGACTGACAGTGGGAGTGTGGCCTTTCTCCTTAATTAGAAGACCCTCCCTCAAGCCCCATACCCCTAGCCTGGGTCACCATCACAAGTGGGTGAGCAGATTGCCTGAGGAGGACACCAGGCCTGTGGGTGGTTAGGCAGGAACAGGCAAGGAGCTAGTGAGGTGAATGGAGGAAGAACCAAAAGGGGCTGAGAGGTAATTCAATTTCTTGGCCTTACAAAGGGCCAGCTGAGGCCACTGCTGGCCGTCCTACTTCAGAGATGGCCTGGGATCCTTCTCAAGTGAACAGTCTGGCTCTCAGGACTACCATCTGGGCAGCAAGCCCGCCTTAGTCTCTGCAGCCCTTTCCCCTTACCGGGTTTAAGTATCTTGCCCTGACTTATCAGTGTGAGGACTGAGCCAGAGGGCACCAGGTTGTTCGGGCAGTTAAAAGGGGC
The DNA here is from genome assembly GCF_011100685.1 of Canis lupus familiaris. Classification (NCBI taxonomy): domain Eukaryota; kingdom Metazoa; phylum Chordata; class Mammalia; order Carnivora; family Canidae; genus Canis; species Canis lupus. Next base: position 54,175,793 of record NC_049260.1, on the reverse strand, counting down.
AGCCTGAATACTTATCATCCATAAGGATAGGGAAGAGCCAAGAGAGCCAGGGTTAGGGAAGCTGTGGGGTTTGCTGGAGGTGAGGCACATAGGGAAAAGGAAGAAAGGTCTCAGAACTAGACAGCTGTCAGTTGGGAGACCCTTGGAGATCTCTTACTCTAGTCTTTCAACTTTGGCTGCATATTAGAATCACTCAGAGAAGATGCCTGGGTGGCTCAGTGGTTGAGCATCTGCCTTCGGCTCAGGTCGTGATCCCAGGGTCCTGGGATGGAGTCCCGCATCGGGCACCTGCTTCTCCCTCTGCCTATGTCTTTGCCCCGCTCTCTCTCTCTCTCTCTCTCTCTCTCTGTCTCTCATGAATAAATAAATAAAATCTTAAAAAAAAGAATCACTCTGAGAGTCTTTAAAAAAATGCACTCCAGACCAATGAAGTCAGATTCCTTGTGGGTGGTACCTACACATAAGAGTTTTTCAGAACACCCTAGATAACTTTAATGTGCAGAGAACTATCAGGTTAGCCCCTCTACTTGTAGTTTATAGATGAGGAAACGGAGGCCCAAAAAAGGGCGAATGACTTATCTATAGTCCCATAAAATAATGGCAGAAGGAGAAACTTGAAACCCGGTTTCTTGGCTCCGACTCCAGGGTTCTTCTTACTGGACAATCCTACCAATGACTGCAAATTCCACACTCAGGGGCAGGGCACACAAGGGCATGGGCGGGGAGGATGGCTGAGAACCACGGTGGCTCTGGGCTTTCGGGCTCTTCAAACTTCATCCCTGGCAGACAAGGCTTCTTCATCATGTGCTTGCTCTTTAAGCTTAACCAGCCTGGACCCTTGAGGTAGTAGCAGAAGATGGGTGGGGTTGGAAGACTTGACCTGGAAGTGCCCTCCTCTTCCTACAGAATCCCCTTTCCCAGCTTAGGTCACTGCTGGGCTCAGCTGCTGCAGCCAAGTTGCTATGGGAACTGGGAAGGGAAGGAAGCAGGGAGTAACTAGAGGGAACACCAATTAACTCAAAAAGGAAGCTGGGAAGGTTATCCCCCTATCTCCTCCCAACTAGGCTGCTAAGCCACTCTTGAAATGGGAATGGGAAAGATGAGGCTCTGCAGCTGTTGGTTGAGGGAGAACCAGGAGAACTTAGAAAGCCTTACCTTCCTGCTTCCTGATTTGCAGCCCTGGTCAGGGCATCCTCATCCCTATGCTCCTTTGGAAAGAAGTGTCTGACTTCTCCTGGCCCCCAGGATGCTGTGTGAACCCACACAAATGAGTATGTACACACACGGCCCAAAGCCAAGACTCAGGGCCAGAGGGTTTAGAGGAGGCCATCCTGGACTCCTTGGTTTAAGAGCTGGAAAACCATCCAGGAAGGAGAGCTTCTGTTCTTGCCAACCAGAAAGCCCACACTTTCCTTCTTGGATTCCAACTTGCTAACATCCCGAGGGCCTATTTCCCCATCCAATCCTCCCTACAGACCTTCTCTTTATGGCTGCTTGTTTTCTTAATGTACTCCTGAGACCCTTGGCCAGGAACTGCGGCTGCAGAGCCTGTGGAGGCAGAGCAACAATCTGGGCTGAACTTGGGGATGGAACTCATTACTGTCCATAGTACACAAGTAACCACCCTGCCCCCATATTTTACTGAGGCATAAAGAAAGGGATTAGTTTAGCCAAAGTCAGAGGCTTGCAAGAAATCAACTACAAAGCCAGGTTCAAAACAGGTACTTTGACGACTAACCCCATGCTTCTTTGCACCACATCCATCAGCACACCTCGAATTTTGTGAGGTACCTCCTCGGGCAGAGCCATGTGCTCCTATTCCTAATTCTGGGCTTTCAAGGAATTGGATCAGAACAGGGTAAGGTCAAAGTTAGTCTCCAATTCAGGGGAAGATCAGGGACAGAACTCTAGAGACAGCTGTAGTTCATTGAGATTGGCAGAGTCAGGCTGCGATTAGAGGCATTACCGGGCAAATCCAGGTGGATGATATGGCTTTACTTAAGTGGCTATAAAAATAAGCAACAGCTTTCCTGCTTCAGAGAATGAGCAGTCGTGGGTCAAAGTGGCCTGGCCTGGCCTGGAGGAAAGGCAGGGAAGATGGGTGGAGAGGTGGGTAAGAACGTAAAGCCAGTGAAGTTCCACAGGGACCTCATACCTCCAAACTTCCCAGGCCATTTGCTCAAAGGCCAATGGCTGGGTGGGCCTGCTTTGGCCAGGGGCAGTCTGGTCAGTGGAAAAGCGGTGTTCCTAATGCAGGGGTAGCTCTTAAGGAATCTAGATGATCCATATCAATCAGATGAGCAGAGGAGGAAGGTTTATGACCATTCCAGAATGGAAGGGACTGTGCATCATCACTCCACTTTCCTTACTGCTATTGGGATTTCCACTCCAACATCACTGCTGAGCACTATTGTCACAGGGCATTTACTCTTTCCTACAGCAGCCCATATCTTCAGACAACTTTAACAGTTATAGAAGTTCTTCCTTCTTTTGAGCTGAGATAATGTCTCTCTGTGGCTTTACTCATAGCTCCTACTAGCTCTACAGTCAGCTTCCTGTCCCAACGGATAGTCCTGCAGTTATTTATAAACTCCCTGAGTGGGGTCTTCCCATTCATTTGTTCATGCAGTGATCACTTTCTGAACATCTTATGAGTATCTGGCACTGTGATGAGGGGCTACATATGATAAAGATGAGATTGCTATCTTCAAGAAAAAGGAGAGACAACTATGTGAATCAAACATTATAAGTCACTGTGATAAAAAGTATGTACTTGGTACAGTGGTAGCAGAGAGGGAGGACTGATCAACTGTGTTTTGAAGGCTGAGAACCGGAAAACATCTCCATGTGGAAGAGGCTTGAGCTGGGGCTTGGACAAAACTAGTAGAACCTCACTAGGTGGACTAGGGCAGGAATAAATATACTTTAAGCAAAAGAATCAATAGGTATAATGGCCAGGAGGTATGAAATAGTGCTGGGTTCAGACACCATAGGTAATTTAGCATAGTTAGAGGCTGCAAAAAGGGGTGTAATGGGAGGTAAGGCTTCAGAGAAAAGCCATGCCCATATTATGGTATGCTGTGGATACTGAGGAGAAGGTGGACTTCATCTTATAGGCAATTGAATGCCTTTAATGAATTTTAAATAACTGCTTTTTTAAAAGATCACTTACCACTTCTGTGGCTAACTTCTCAGGCTATGTCTGAAAGTGTGGATGATGGAGTATAGGAATCAAGACTGGAGGTAGGACGACTAGTCAGAAAACTATTGCAATGATCTGGAGTGAGAGATGATGGGGACCTCAACTAAGGCAGTAGCAGCACAATTAAGAAATGGAGAGAAGGGGTGTATATGAGAAGAGATGTCAAGAAGGTAGAATCAACAGGATAACTTATGGAGATTAGGGAATGAGGGAGAGGGCGGGGTCCAGGATGATTATCAGGTTTCTGGCTTAGATGGCAAGATGAATAGTAGTTTCATTCATTAAGGAAGGGAAATCAGGAGGAGGAGTAGATTTGGGGGTGAAGGAGATGAATTCCATTTTTGACCATATTGACTTTGAAGTCCATGTGGGCCAGCTAGGTAGAAATGTCAAGTAGGCAGTTGGACATAATGCTCTGAGCTCAGAAGGAATGTCTAGGCCAGAGATAAATCACCAAGGGATAAGGGGTTAATCATTAGAAACATGGTAGGACTATAATTTACACTACTATATGGAGTTAGGCATGACCAAATGACTTACTTTGGCCAATGAAATGTGAATTGAAGTGGCATGGGTCACTTTTGGGGACAAGCGTTAAGGGTTGGTATATGATTTGGCACATTCTTTTCCCTCTACTGCTGACTGTGGAAGCAGTGTTGAAATGGACCCTCTGTTAGCCTGGGTCTCTTGGTGATGATCATGCACAGATGCTCCTTGCTGACCTGTTTTGGACATGTATTGTGAGCAAGAAATAACTGTTAAGCTTCAGATTATTAGGAGCTGTGTATTACCACAGCATAACTTAGCTCACCCTGACTGATAAAGCAAGAATGGAAGTCAAAGTGGTTGATATTGCCTAGGGAGAGCAAGCACAAAGAGAAAAGGATCAACAGTAGATCCTTGGAAAACACTACATTGAAGAGAAAGGTGGAGGAAGGGAATCTGATGAAGATGGAGGAGTGGTGTAAAAGATTGGAGGAGAACAGAAAAGAGTAGCATTCTGTAAATTAGAGGGAGAGTTTCCAAGAAGAAGGAATGGTCAGCAAATGAGGACTTAGACAGAAACATGCTGGCAGTCTCATCATGGTGAGAATGATTTCAGTAGAGCAATGGGGGCAGAAACCAGACTGTAGCTAATTTATTTTTTTATTTTTTTATTTTGTAGCCAATTTAAAAGCAAATGTGAAGGAAGAAAAATGGAGATAGCTATGTGTAGACTACTCTTCTAAGGAGCCATACATTCCCAGGTTTTTATTTTATATATTTTTTAATTTTTTTTTAATTTAAAGATCTTATTTATTTGTTCATGAGAGACAGAGAGAGAGAGAGGTAGGCAGAGACATAGGCAGAGGGAGAAGCAGGCTCCACGCAGGGAGCCCGACGTGGGACTCGATCCGGGGACCATGGGATCACGCCCTGAGCCGAAGGCAGATGCCCAACCGCTGAGCCACCCAGGTGTCCCATTCCCGGGTTTTTAAATTATTATTATTTCATAGGATGTGATTTCCAGTTCTCTCTTCTATCCTGGTTGTTATATTCAGATGAGTGCCTACTTTTCTGTGTCCCTTGCAAATGAACCCAATTCTCAAATAGAGTTTATCAACACAGTCAAATAGAAGTATCAGCCCTCCTGACTTGGAAGCTCTGTTTCTGTTAATGCAGTCTAAGACCACATTTGCTCTCCTGGGGGTTGTGTTGTGTTCTTCTGGCAATTCAGTGGAGAGAGATGGAAAGAGATAGGTCTGCCTGGAGTGTGGGATCAAAGACACAGCCTGATCAAAGTCCTTGCAAGGAGCCCACGGCTTCTGGTAGGACATCTGTAAAAAATCAGTCCTTGAGGCTGTAGACTCCCTGACGACAGGGACTGTATCTTACTTATCTGTGCATTGCCCTTAGTGTTTCACATGGAACTAGGTATACAGAAAAGGTGCTTGCTAAGTGCTTGAAATCTGAGCACTTGAAAATGAAGCCTCCAACAACTAGCCCAGACTGGAGTAAGGTGGAGAACTGCAAGAAAAGGTAGAAGTAATGAATTATGTAATGTTAATGTGTTTGCATAAATTTTACAGCTCTGATGGGGAAATGGGAGGCATATTAGCAAAAAGTCATATAAAACTGGGATCCCTGGATGGCGCAGCGGTTTGGCGCCTGCCTTTGGCCCAGGGCGCGATCCTGGAGACCTGGTCCCAGGTCGGGCTCCTGGTGCATGGAGCCTGCTTCTCCCTCTGCCTGTGTCTCTGCCTCTCTCTCTCTCTCTCTCTGTGACTATCATAAATAAATAAAAATAAAAAAAGTCATATAAAACTAAGCAAAAAAGAGGCAAATATTAACTCCAGGAAAACAAGTTGACCAAGGAAGGAAATGTAATCCAGTGTTCTACATGACTCAGCTGTGAACAATATTTATAGTCCTAATAATGTAAAAATGGAATATTGTCAATATCAGAAATTGTGATATGTCAATATTGGATGTAGGAAGGGAGGGGAAATATGTGTGCACATACAGTGCTGCTGGTAATAAGAGAGTTAAATCCTCCTCTAATAAAATAAAGTCAATAGATATTTAAAACAAAAAAAAATCAAGAAACAGTAGTATTGGCATGCCAGTTTGAAATGTGGGGGTAAATATCAGAAGAAACAATATTTAATTCTGAAAAGTGAGGCTCAGGGGTTGAACAAAAAGCTTCTGTTTTAATTATAAGCTTTGAGATCTATATCATTTAAAAGACATTAAATTACATATATATAATTCACACATGTATACACACACACTGATATTTAAAACAGAAAAGTCAAGAAATAGCAGTATTGGCATACCATTAGAAATGTGGAGATAAATATCAGAAGAAAAAGGTAAGAGAATTTCAAGTGTTTAACTCTGAAGAGTGAGTATACATATGTAGCTTATACAGGATTCTTAAAATTACGGACATATAATACTTTGATAAAATGAAAATGAAACAAAAAGATAAACTTACCTGCATCCATGAACCTCAAAAAACAAAACAAAATGTTTAAGATTTAATCTGACCAACCTCACCCAGACTCAGCCCCAAAACTCCAGGCCCTGCACTGTGCAGTTCTGGATCATCTACTCCACCACCACTGCCTAGGCCATGGGATTGGGCCAGGTCTGTTTAACAGGCCAACAGAATGAAAGAGTGGTTCTTTTTTTTTTTAAGATTTTATTTTTTTATTCATAGACACAGAGAGAGAGGGGCAGAGACACAGACGGAGAAGCAGGCTCCATGCAGGGAGCCCGATGTGGGACTCGATCCCGGGTCTCCAGGATCACACCCCAGGCTGCAGGCGGCGCCAAACCGCTGTGCCACCGGGGCTGCCCTGAAAGAGTGGTTCTGTAGCCAAAGAGAGGAACTAATATGTGAGGACAGGAGCTGTGGGGGCTTCTGTGTCCAATGGTTGTGCAGGCCACCACAGGAATGTTGCCAGCGCCAATAGTGACAGCATAGCTTCCTTTGAGCTGCACACAGATATGTGCACCATAAAATCCCAGTGCCCTCTCCCAGACACAGCTGTCTGCCACACATTGCTAGCCCTGGGCCAAGGCCCAGAAAGCAGTCTCTAGCCTTCCTCAGGGATTATTGTGAAACCAGCTCCCTGACCCTACCTCACCTCCTTCCCCAAATGTAGTACCTTGATAGACAGATGAGAGACCGGGGAGAAGAGAGACCTGATAAAAGGATCTGTCAGCTGTGCTTGGTCTCTAGGGATGAGGTGAATCAAGGGTTTGGAGTCCTTCCATCTCTGCTTCTTTCTTCCCCCACCTAAGCTATGTCTTTGTGCCCTCCCTTACTAGAATCTCTCCAGTTGCCTTCTGGCTTCCAATCTCCCACTCCCACACCAGACACTTCACCTCCTGCTCCCAAACTACCTTTTCCTTCTCCTAAGCAGTCCATCCCAGTGTTGTCAATCTCGATTGGGTATTAAACAGTCATTTGGATTAAACACATCTAATTAAGGTGAGAATAATACTAGCTGCCATTTATTAAGTGCTTGCTATAGGCCAGGCTCTGTTCTAAGCAACTGACATTTATTAACTCATTGAATCCTCACAACTAGCCCCCCAAGGTGGAGACATATTTGTGGGTGAAGACAGGAAGGATCAGAGAGTTTAAATAACTTGCCCAAGGCCACACAGCCAGTAATAATAATGGCGGCTACCATTTCCTGAACATTTTCCATCTCACGGGTACTGCAGTTTTAAGAGGTTAGCAGGCTGTATGTCATTTAAGCATCACAATGGCCCTATTTCTTTCTTTTTCTTTTTTTCTTAAGATTTTACTTATTTATTCATGAGAGACACACAGAGAGAGAGAGGTAGACTCCATGTAGGGAGCCTGATGTGGGACTCGATCCCAGGACTCTAGGATCACATCCTGAACCGAGGGTAGGAGCTCAACCGCTGAGCCACCCAGGTGTCCCACAATGGCCCTATTTCTTAATTTCAAATGTGAAAAAAGTGAGGTTCCAAGGGAGTGAAAGAATATGCTCAAGATCTCAACAACTATTTTACAGAGGAGACAGATTTCAAAGCCAAATTCACCTGGACTTCAGTGCCCTAGCTCTTTGATGCCGTATCTCTGTTTCACTATTACCACTGAAGGAATTAGCTCATTACTCAAACAAATCTTTTTGATGGAATTTCAGGTCAAGTTGGGGAGAGATTTCTAGGACTGGATGGGAGAGTGATTTTCTACAATCAGTGTATTCAGCCCATCTTTTATCGGAGTAAGGTTTTCTTTGTAAGGGAATGTGAAGGGAAGAACATTTTGGGGCTAGGTAGGGGTTACACGTGAGCATTTCCATTCTCCCGTCAAAGTACTCCCTTCTCACTTTTCTCGAAACACATACAAACACACACCCTGGGAGATGGAGATGTTGGAAAGAGACAACTACTGCTTTGTTTCACCACCAGCTTCCTACCCAGAGACGAAGGTCCACTATTTATGCTTTAATCTTCAGCAGCTGGTAAAGGGAGTGCAGCTGTCTCCTTGTAGAAAGGTTTTCTTGCCTTTGGACACTAGCTCTCCTGATCCAGGTCCTATCATTTAGGGGCTTCTGGAAATGCCTTGCCCAGGAAGACTCCAGTGCATGAATCCATTCCTTCAGAAAGGTCTCAGGGCACTCTGCCTAATGGCTCCTACCCAGCATGCCCCAGAAATGTTTTGCATTGCAAAGCCTTCGCTTGAGGCAGATGGAGAGTTAGCTAAAGCAGGGTTCCGATTCTGGCCGTGCCAGTGGCTAGCTTTGTGAATGTGGACAAGTCATCAGTAAGGAGGCAGGGGACTCGGCCACTAATTTGCGAGGTGACTATGAGCAAAGTACTTTCCCTCTCTAGGCGTCAATATGGAGCCAAGAAGATGGTCCGGAGGGACGCAGCCGGTGTGCGGAGAAGACAGGGTCAAACATCTTTAAACTTAGTCCTGTGGTCAAGTCCCAGGTCTGCTCTTAGCAGTTATGAGACCTCAAGCAAGTGACTTAAATTTCCTGATCTACATTTTTCTCACCTGCACAATGGAGACAATAAAGGCACCTATCCCTACCTTTCTATAAATTATGTCTGTAAAGCAACTAGCACAAAGTTTTACCAGTGGTTTAATTGCACTGGCACAGATGAGGCAGTACCACTGCCTCCTGGATTTGACCTGGATTCAAATCCCAGCTCCAACTCTTACTAGCTGAATGACCTTGAGCTACTTAACCTCTCTGAACCTGTCTTCTCCTATGAAAAATGGGGATAAATATTTTTGCACTTTACAAGGCACATGTAAGAATGAAGGTCTGGGACAGTTCTTTGCTTTTCCATTCCTTCCTTTCAGCTCTAAGATGGAAATAACAAATGAGAAAAATAGCTGCCACAAATGTGATCATAAAAAGGTTAAAATCATTAATAATACATAAAAAGTACATAAAAATCAATAAAAAACCACAAGACACAAATGGACAATTCACAAAACGGGCAATAGAAATGGCCTTATAAACAAGTAAAACAAATTTTTGACCTAAGGAATGCCAAGTAAAAGCCAATGCTATAACATTCTTCAACCCCAAATTAGTAAAGCACTAAAAATATGATACTCAGTACTGGAAAAGGGTGGTAAATTAGTCCCACGCTTTTGGTGAAGGTATACACTAGAATAATCCTTCTGGAAAGAAATGTGGCAAGAAAGAAATTTGTATGTCGAGAGCCTTGAAAAGGTTAATACTCTTTGACTCTGTGAGAGGAGTCCCAAATGTTCATTCTGCAGAATTAATGTTTATGTTCCCATTTGTATGCAAAACAAAGGAAAGAAAAAGTCATTGTGTGTGTAAATGTTTATGTAAGCTCAGAGAGAGGGGCAGGAAGGATACGCACCAAATTGTTACCATCAGTGACCTCAGGGCAGTGGCACTGGCACTGGAAGGATTATTAATGTTTTCTTTGTACACCCCTATATTGTTAGATTTGGTACAATGAGCATGCTTTATTTTGTGATTTAAGAAACTCAGCAAAGTAGAGAAATAAGAAAAAAATGATTGAGATAGCATTTATTAAAAAAAGGAGTCAGAGATCTGACAAAGCTTTATGGACAAAGGTTCATAACAGCATTAATTATAATAGAAATTGGAAGTAAAGTAAATATCTCACAAAAGGGACTACTTAAATCACACTATATTCATGCGCTAGAATATTGTACACTCATCAAGACTGATGTTTTTGAATATTTAATTACATAGAAAGATACTCAGTATAACTTTAACAATAATCGAAAAAGAGCAGGGTAAAAAGAACTGTATGATTTCAACTATGTAAAAATAGTTCTATCTATTAGGATGGCTATTATCGAAACATGGAAAATAATAAGTGTGGGGAAGGATGTGGAGAAATTAAGAATCCTTGTGCATGGCTGATAAGAATGCAGAATGGTACAGCCACTGTGGAAAATAGGGTGGGGGTTCCTCAAAAAGTTTTTTTTTTCCTCAAAAAGTTAAACGTAGAAATACCATGTGATTCAGCAAGTTCACATCTAGGTATGTACCTCAAATGACTGAAAGCAAGGATTTGAGCTGATACTTGGATACTGATGTCCGTAATGACATTATTCACAATAGACGAAAGGTGAAAGGAAATGAAATCATATGTGCACATAAAAGCTTGTCCACAGCAGCGTTATTCATAATTGCTAAAAGGTGGGAATTACCTAAGTGTCCATAGAGATGAATGGATAAACAAAATATGGCATATCCAGACAATAAAATATTACTCGACCATAAAAAGGAATGAAGTACTGATATAGGCTACAACATGGATGGACCTTGAAAACATGTTAAATGTTTTTAACACAACAAAATGTAATGACACAAAAGGATAAGTAGTGTATGATTCCACATATATGAGGTTCCTAGACTAGACAAATTCATAGAGAGAGAATGTAGGATAAAGGTTACCAGGGGCTGGGGGAGGGAGGAATGCAGTGTTATTGTTTAATCAGTACAGAGTTTCTGCTTGGGAGAATAAAATAGTTCTAGAAATGGATGGTGTTGATGACTATACAACATTGCAAGGGTACTTCATTCCACTGAACTATACACTGAAAAGTGGTTAAAATGGTAAATTTTATGTTACGCAGATTTTACTATAATGAAAAAGCCCAAAAGATCTATGTAGGGGCACCAGGGTGGCTCAGTCAGTTAAGTGAGCCGACTCTTGATTTCGGCTCAGGTCGTGGTCTCAGGGGTCCTGGGATGGAGCTCTGAGTCAGAGTCGGGCTCCTCTCTCAGTGGGGTGTCTGCTTGGGGATTCTCTCTCCCTCTGCCCCTTCCCCCCATTCCCTCTCACTCTCTCTCAGAAATAAACAAAATCTTTTAAAAAATAAAATCTTAGGCAGCTCTGGTGGCTCAGCGGTTTAGCGCCGCCTTCAGCCCCAGGGTGTGATCTTGGAGACCCGGGATCGAGTCCCACCGCGGGCTCCCTGTATGGAGCCTGCTTCTCCCTCTGCCTGTGTCTGTGCCTCTCAATCTTTCTCTGTGTCTCTCATGAATAAATAAATAAGTAAAATCTTTAAAAAAATAAAATCTTAAAAAAATATATATTCCACAAAAAGACATATTATGAGGAAATACACTATACATTAAGAGGGTCTCTGGGACCTTTTACCTGTTATGCTTCTGTTTTCCATAATTTCTCAAAGACCTTTTTTTAGGTAATTGGAAAAAAAAGGTATTTTCAAAAGATTTTGAGTCTACAGTTCTGGAGGACTGACTGGGCTGGAAGTTCTCATTGAGTTGAACACTAAAGCAGATATGTTCACCTTTCCCAGATGTGTCAGGTAACCAGGCTATCTGCTGGAAGCCAAATAAAATGATAGGAAACAATGGTAATGCCCATCACCACGCCATGTCCCTTGGTAGGCAGGTGGAACTTGGTGAGCTGGCACTTCCTTCTACCCCCCAAGAAAAGCCTAGCCATCGCAGGCCAGGGCTCAACAAAAGAGTGGCATGGGAAGTGGGTGTCCAAAGCTCAGGGCAGGGGTCAGCAGGCTCTGGGCTAACAAGGTCTCACTGTTTCCACTACCAGCTCCACTGCACGAGGCCTGCCTAGGAAGGACCTCCTCCCCTCCTGCACCAGTTGGTCCTTCAAGAATAAGAATAGTTACCTTCCTTCCAGGCAAGGGGCGCCTGGCTCCTCCCACCTCCTGTGCAGAGCCTGCAGAAAAAGGAGGCAGCAAACACTTCCCTTCCTGGTAGCCATCCCCTGTCACTCTCCCAAAAGGATACTGGAATTGTTACTGAGTTTCAAGGATAAGAGATTGGGAGTGCTGAACAAAGAGGATGCTGGTGGGTCCCTACTTTGCACCTGAACTACCCCAGGAGGCCCTAAGCTGCCAGGAGGCCTTGCTTGACCCCCTCTGAGGTCAGCGTGGCTTTGCAGCCCAGTCTCTCAATAGCCAGCTGGGCATTGCTTCTGAGAGCTGGAGGAGATCATTAATATATTCTTTATACATGTATGCTCTGGGGAAAGAACAGACAGACCTGATTTTGTATCCCAGTCTCTCTACCTTTTGGCTCTGTGGAATGGGTGGGTCACTTCCCCTCACTGAGCCTCAGTTATAGTCATTTGCAAAGTGAAGATAACGCAGTAACTGCCTGCTGGCATGATTGCATTTAAATGAGTTTATGGACACATATAAAGCCCCTCTCATCTCCCAGGCACTCAAAAGCTTGCAGTTTTCTTTCCCCCTTCTTGGTCACCAGTCTGCCTAGCCCAGAAGCTTGTGGCTCAGGTTCCATCTTCCTTCTCCAGGATCCATCTGAGCAGGAGCTTTGGTCCTGGCAGCCCCTGTCACTCTGTAGTAACGCCTTTCCTCCCCAGGGCCAGCTGCAGCTTGCTTGTACCCTTGCTCTCCCCTCTAAGTAGCTACCTGGCTCAAGGTGTCAAAAATCCAGGCTTTGCTGAACCTCCTCTTATGCCTAGGGAGGAAAGTTTGATCCAGCATCCCTGGCCACCTGCATACACTCTAGTCTGTGTGCCTGTAACCACAGAGAGCACGACACACGCAGTCCCCTGAGACCTCCCAGGTCAGCATTGGAGAATGGTGCTTCTGGAAGCCTGTCTTGGTCTAGACCCCTTAGAAGCTGCCCCTGGCCTTCCAGTGAACAGCTGCAGCTGGAATCTGCGTGTGGCCGAGACAGGAGCTAAGGCAGGGGTGGGGAGCAGGTTTGATGCCCAGTTTACATGGGCACAGAGCAGGTAAACAGCCTCAGAGGGTGGAAACACTAAATAACTGCCCTCAGGGACAAGATTTTCTAGGGCAAACTTCCACCCTTGAGCCTGAGATGTTCTCCTACATACCCACCCACACACCAAGGGGTGACTGTGCCCTTTCCATGAGGCACCAATGCCTGGCGGGGAGGGGGGAGATGACCCACAGGACTTAGAGGCACCCTCTCAGGCTTGTGAGGTCTTCAGAGATCCTTGATCCTCTTTTTATTGTCAGCCCCGCCCACCGTTTTCCCTTTCCTCACCCCTACCTCCACTGCCTCCGCCCTGTTCAGTAGACTCTTCCAGCCAAACCATGAAACTAAGTGGGAGGCTGCTGGGCTCACCTTTCTCCACCTAGCTCCCCCCCCCCCACCTTCAGGAGATACCAGTGTATCCTTCCTGGAGGTTCCCGTTGCTATGGTGACTATAGTAGTCAGGCACCAGCCTGTGGAAAGGATGGAAAGTAGCCATGAAGAAGACTGTGTGTTTGTGTGTCTGTCTGTCTGTGTCTAAGTGTGTGTGCTTGCACACATACACTGTTCTGCCTTGAGCAGTTAGGGGAGAAGGCAGGGAGGACACAGAAGCAGAAAGGGAGGGGGGAGGAAGGGAGGGTACAGAAGAGGGGACTAGAAGATGGAAGGGGAGGCAGGAGAAGGCACAAGGATGAGGGAGGTGAGGTGTGAATGGAGTGTGAGAGATGCACGGGTAAGGGGGCATGGACATTATTCAGGACAAGAGGCACAGGGCAGGCGGGGGAGCTGGGGGGAAGGCCAGAAGAGGGGAAGGACATGGGTTAAGAGTTAGGAAGGGTATGTGGTACAGATGGGTGATAAGGGGATAAGGTGGGATGAGTGATGGGGCAAGGGGCTGGAGATAACTGTTGGGAGAAGTGGGGGTTGGGAGTGTGTAGGTGTGAGTATTAGCAAGTGAGGCATGGGGTGTGGTCTTAGGAAGGGTCTGGGGAGATCTTCTCAGAAGAGATGGGAAAGGTTATGGGGCCACTGGTATGTGGATGGGGGGGTTGGGTATGGGCTAAAATTTGGGAAGAATATGGAGCTGGGGTGGGTCAGGATGGGGGTGAGGTAGTCTGGAGAGGTGTGGGCAGCACGAGGTCACTTTTACACTCCTACATTTAATCCACTATATCCTTGTCTGAGCTATTACACATTGCCTCTGCTCTGTCCCAGAAGCCCAGTGCTCACATTCTTGAGCAACGAGCTTTTGTGGATTTTGAGGCTTTTCTCCAATGGAGGCTTTGTCATGCTTCCCAGAAGGCCATGTCTTGAGTACTTCCCCCTTCCTCCCCCGCCCCCTCCCCCAGCACAAACCAGAGCCCTCTTCGCCTGGGAGAATCATCGATCAGGGAGGCTGACTGAGAGGCTCCACTCCCAGCCTGCAAGCTTGGGTGACAATAGGGACTGCTGGCCACCTTAGAGCATCTGCCCTTTGCCCAGTGACCTGAAGTCCTTGCTTTTAGTATCAGTGTTAGCCCAGGAGTCTTGCTTGGCAGGAAAGCTGTGACAGGTGGGAGGAGAAAGGAAGGCAGTGGGGCAGAAACAGCTGCCAGCCAGAGTGGAGGAAGAACAAGGTCCCAATGGGTATGGACAGAAGGCGAGGAGCCGGCTCTGGCAGTCCCCCTTCCTCTGTGTGGAGGTGTCATGCCCCTCTCCAGCTCTTCCCATTCAATGCCACTGTTCAGGGAGCAGGCTCTGCTCATGGGGCTTCAACCTTGCATTAGAACAGACTTAGAGGTCACTTGGCCAACTCCCCCCATAACCTGGAGTTAGAGTCATCTCCACAGCATTTCCTTCAAGAGTCTACCTGTGTCAGGCCAGATGTTTCCTGGGAACAGGAGCTCACTTCCTCCTAGGGCAGTCTGTTCCCTCTTTGGAAGGAAAGAAGCTGTTAAGTGAGCCACTCCAATGTGCCAGGCCTAGGTACTGTGCAGGCTTGTCATTAATAATGACCTCACAGAGCTGTTATGATGAATTAGCTCCGGTTTATAGATGAGAAAAGTAAGGCTCAGAGAGTTGAAAGCCCCTAGCTCAAGGGTCACACAGGGAATAGATAAAAGAGCTGGGTTTGAACCCAGGACATTCTAACTACAAAGTCACTTTGGGGGTAAGCAAGACATGCCTCTTTTGTACCATGATAACTCTTCTTGAGATTTAAAGTCAGAGACCACATCCTCCTGACTCTCCTCTTCTCCAGGTGAAACAGCTCCTTTGACTCTGTCCAGGAGAACCTGGGTTCCAGCCTCCTCCCCATCTGCTCAGTGTGAGATCCAGAATGAAACACCCAGTCTGCCCAGGTGGGTTTGGGCCTGTTCGGAACAGAATATAACTATCACATCCTTCCTTGGCACCAACCTTTACTTCTGTGGCCCTGTGGCAGGTAAGAGAGTTAATTGTCCTTCTCTTGGGCTTCTATCTCTTCTTGAATCAGAACTATGAGAGAAGGAGCCAGGGTTTTGTTTGCATTTCCACCACTCCCCCTAGTTGCGCTGTTCTAAATTTTAGGTCAGAGAGGGACAAAGGTGGGAACAGAGGCCATCAGAACCAGCAGGGGTGCGGCAGGGCTGGGAGGATGGAGAGCTGTTGAGGAGTGAGGCAGCTGTCCAGCAGGGCTGGGAGGAAGGGCCAAGGGTAAAGGGAGGTGAGGGCTCAGGGGCTGTATGCACAAGAAGATAAGGGTGGGGTAGAACAGCAGCCTGAGTTTGGAAGAGGCCAGGGTGGGGATGGGCATCGGTCTGCCTAAGTTAACATCCCTGCTGTGCAAGAGGAAGTCAGTCGCACATTAAGGAAATGTTGCAGCTGGTACTAAATTGGGAGGTGTCACAGGCAGCAGTGAGGACAGGTATGATTCGTGGGGCCCCACATGGCCTGAAACAGGGGCAGGCATCGCTGAGGGATGAGGGAGAACAGGGTTTCTGGAACTCCCCAGGAAAGATCTGACTGAGATGCTCAGGACAGGCCCCAGGGCAGGGTGTGCCCTGACCCTGGAGCAGAGGCTCCAAAAGCTTGGTTTCCTGGCCTGGGCTATGGGCTCTCCACCCAGGAGAAGCTTTGAGGATGAGGCATCATCCCAAGGGATCCATCCCCTTTGGGGTAGGGGCTGGACAGGAGGGCTTGGAGCCTGGGGGCAAGCTTGGGAATGGGCAAGAAGGACTGGGATAGAGGTGGAGTGGTGGAGTGAAGGGAGAGGGGCTGCAGGTAGAAGCATGAGCAGGGCTGCCTTTTCCCTCAGTGCCCATAAAACAGTGGAATCCAGAGTCCTGTGGGTGTAGGCCTCAGCTGGAGAAGAGTGGGAGACGCCAGGAGAAAGCTGGCACTGCCCTTCTCCCAGCACAGCTGGCAGCAAGAGAGCAGGCGGAGTTCATTTGAGAGGGAGAACAAGAGAGTGACAGCGACAGCAACAGCGACAAGGAGACAAAGGAGAGCAGGGAGGGCCCTGGCCATGGGGAGCTTGATGCGAGGCTATGGCAAAAGCATGCCTCTGCTCTTCTGCAGAACACGAAGGTTGCAGGCCCGGCACTCCTGCTCATCAGCTAAGTGACCTCAGGACAAAGGGCTCGATCCCCCTGCACCTCAGTTTCTTCGTCTGTAAAATGGGGATGATGGTGCTGGTATCGCCATCCTCCCTGGGCAGTTGTGATCTTGTAATATTTGTGAGAGAGGTTAAAACGCTAAGTGAAACACCAATGTCAGGTGTTATATTATCATTACAAAATGCTAATAGCTATCTCTTCCCACTTAAATCTCATGAAGGACTCAGGATGGGGGCAGAGCAAGGATTATGGATCCTGTGTTACAAATGACGAAATGGAAGCTTAGGAAAGTGAAGTGACATGCCCAAGGTCACACTGCTAACAAGTGGTAGAGGTGATAAGGCCTCCTAAATCCAAGGCACTGGTTGGCTTTCTTCTCTATCAAACTGCTTGGTAAAACATAATTAATACGGGGGATTATTATTTAGTGTGGGATCGGACAGAGCTTGGAGCCAACTGCCACAGGGGGGAAATACCTGAGGGAAACTTGTAGTGTGGTCTCTCAGTCAGCCTGGTAACTGAAGAGAAGAAGAATGACTGGGGCCACAGGACCGGAGGGAGGACCACAAAAATAGACATCCTTTATTCTGTCTGCTGTGGACCATGCCCCTCCACTTTGGCTGAGTGTGTATCTGTGATTGACATGGAGGGTGTGTGTCTCTCTAGATGACAAAATGTGTCCTCCTTCATGTGACACTTCTTCTGCCGCCTGACACCGTAGGGAGCTGTGTGTGTGTGTGTGTGTGTGTGTGTGTGAGACAGGGTGTCTGCTTCGATGGCACCGTTTGAGGATGTGATGACCTCTCTGTATCTCTGCATGACTTTGCCTGGGGTGGTGGTGGTGGTGTATGGCAGTGTGTGTTTGTCTGTCTGTACACCTTTAAGAAGTGGAATATCTCATTTGGTAGTGTGAGTGAGGCAGTGAGTCAGCTGAGGCTGAGGGAGGCGGGAGGGAGACTGCTAGGTTACGAGAATGGGGAAAAAGGAGAATGAGAAAGTGAAGTCAGGAGCAAGGAGCTAGCCCTTTCCTCCCCGACCCCTGCCTAAATCCTTAAGGAGCCCACCGAGAACATGGAACCCTGAAGAAGTCCACAGGGGTCGCATTAGATGGAAAGGAGCACTTTCTGCCCCTCCCTGAGGCCTCTGAGGGAGACAAACTAGGATAGGAGTCACTGTCTCTCTCTCCAGCTCTCAGCCCCCAGCTCCAGGATGAGTGAGGCCACCACCCCACCTGGTCTCTTCTTCACTTGACCCTTTGACCTTGCTATTCTCTTTTCTCCCAGAGGCAGGTCACCTGGCCAAGCAGAGCAAACAGAGCAGTAGCACCACATCCCAAATGTTGATAGCCTCCATGCACCTATTGTCCAGAATGACCCTACCGAGGGTCAAGAAGTTTCTCCATACCCAGCTCTTCCCTAGGAAGGCCCGTTCTGCAGTGGCCTCCCCTCTCCTCTGGACGCCTGTCCCCAGCAGCCAGATAACCAGCTTTCCCTCCACTGCTACCCCAGTGTGTTGGGAAGGCATTGGGAGTTTTGTAATGCACCAACCTCCAGTGGCCCTCCCACAAACCGCTGTGCCCTGTTCCCCAACTCTTGTTATCAGGGAAGAGGAGCTGGCAGGTTCCCTACTTGAGAGAAGACAGGCACCCCTGGTGGACTATACCTCGGGTCATCTAAGGTCACTAGAGCCCCGCACCCCACCAGCTGGAATGCTTCTTCTCTCAACCACTGGCAGGGGCCAGAGGGTGGACAGGTTAGGTTGCCAAATATTTTTCCTTCCACCTTTGGCCTTCCGCCTCCAACAGGACTTTCAATTCCGACTCAGGAAAGGAAGGGGGCACCGCTGGTGGGGGATGGATGTTGAGGGGTAGCCAGATCCGTCTTTCCATCCCTTTGTCTGTGACCCCTCCCACCTCATGTGGGGGCGGGACACCTGGAAGCCCGAGTCAGAAGGTGCCCAAACCCGGAATTAATAGAAGTTGGCCGGGTGGTTAAACTGACCTGAATCCCTGAGGCCCCCTTCTCTGGGGAGGGTCCCAAGGTAGTACTCATGGTGCCCTGCTGTGAACGGTGGGGATGTTGGAGGAGGTGAGGGGGGTGGAGGGGGAGACTTCCTTTTCTCTCTGAGTCTCACGGCCACCGCTACCGCTGCCGAGAGGGAGGTGTTGTGCCCGCGGACGCCAGTCCCTACCTTACAGCCTTTCGTGCAGGACCGGATTGAGTACTCTTCTGCCTGTAAGTATTTATGCAGCACGAGGTCGAACTCGTCATATTTTTCCTGAGCATGTCGGTCGAGCCGCTGGTATGCCTCGATACAGTTGCTACAAACCTCCCAGGCCCCGGAGCCCGGGCTGGCCACTACAGCCAGCAGGTCCCCCAGCAGGGTGTCCAGGCTGCAGTCCAGGCTGTCGGGGCGGTCCATGCCCAGCAGCAAGTCCCAGACCGTGTAGGTGTCGCAAAAGGAGAGAGTGAAGTTCCGAAAGTGGCCTTTGAGCAAGTTTTTTTTGGCGGAGGGGAACTCGGCCGGGGCACGGGAAGAGGAGTCAGGGGGCCGCAGTGGGGGGGCTGGGGTTGTCGGTTCAAAAAGTCTCTGCAAAGATTGCAATTTGGTGCAAGCTGCATCCAGCCCCGTGGGCTCTGGGACGCCACCGCAGTCCGGCCTGGGACCGGCAGCGGGGGCGGCTTTGGTCAGGTTGCTGTACTGGGGGCCGCAGGTGCCCGGGGGCGCGCTGGGCTCGCCGGGCGGCGGCGGCGGCGGCGGCGGCGGCGGCAGGGGCAGCACCGCGCGAGGAGGCATCGGCTGCCGCTCCCGGCCGGTCCCCCAGGGCGGCCGCATGGCGCTGCTCAGCTCCCTGGCCCGGGGCCGGGCCCCCGCGCACAGCCACAGATGGTCAGCGAGCAGCACGGTGAAGAAGAGCAGGGACGCCAGGGACAGTCGCCATCGCTGCGCCCGCTCAGAGTCAGCGCAAGGTTTGTCGCTCGGCCTGGGAGCCCAGCAGCAGCAGCAGCAGCAGATAGTCAGCGCGGCGGCGTCTTTCCCGGGCCACATCCAAGCGCCCCTGAACATATTTCAGGGGGGGTCCGGGCCGGAGGGATCAGGCGGGCGCGAGGCCGGACAGCCGTCACGCGCGGGCGAGCCGGCTGCACGCCGCTCCGCGTTCCTCCGCGCCGTCCAGGCTCTACCTCGGGGGCCGCATGGTGAGGCAGGCCGGCCGGCCCGGGGCCCCGCTCAGGCCAGAGTCGCGGGGTGCTCTCGTGCCGTCCCCGCGCTCCTCCCGCGCCCCCTCGCTCGCAGCCCGGGCGCTGCCGCCCGGCCCGCTAGGCACTGCCCGGCGTCCCGGCGGGGGGCGGTGCGGGGCACTGGGGCGGTGGCGGCTGCGGCGGCGGCGCCGCACTCCTCATAGTGTCGGGCCCCTCAGCTGCCCAGGGCTCCGCGCCACTCTGGTCCGCGCCGGCGGCCGCCCGGCTCGCACTCTGTTCTGGCCGTCTCGGCTCGGCGCAGCTCTGCGCCCCTCAGCGCCGCCGTGCGGGCCCGGCCACCACGCTCCACTCGCTCGCCCCGCGCCGCGCCGCGCCGCGCCGCTCCCGCCCGCCCGTCGGCCAGCCCGCCTGCTGCCTGCTCCGCGCGGCTCCCCGCCTTGCTTGCGCCCTCCTAGGCCCGCCGGCCGGCCCGCCGCCCGGCCCTTCGGGCTTCCCTCGCGCTCTGGCCGTTCGCCCGGGCCGGTCCCGGGCCGGCTCCGCTCCGGCTCGGCGCCTGCTGCTCCCGGAGTTCCGGCTCGGGCGGGCCACCTGGCTCCCGGCGGCGCCACAGGCGCCGGACCCTACACCGGGCTTCACTTAGTGCGCCGCTAGCTTCCGTCTCCCGTTAGCACCGCTGTGGCGGCCGCCGAGCCGCACGGCCCCGTGGCTCCCGCTGGCCATGCCCCCTCAGTCTGTCGCCATCTTCTGCTGTGCGGAGAACACCTTGAGAGCCCGTGTGCGAGTGTGTTTGGGGGGGGGGGAGCGGGGCGGAGAAAGAGGCACTGAGAGGAGGAGGGAGCGGGACTGGGGCCCCAACTGCGCCTGCGCCTCAGGACTCGCGCCCCCCCCCCCCCCCCGCAGCCCCAGCCGGCCCCAGCCTGTGCTGTTTGGGGATGTTTCCAGTCCACCCCCAACTCCATTCACTTCAGCGCCTCCGTTCATCCGCCGGCTCCCCGCGTGCACACGCCACACGCTGAGTCCCAGGCCCCGGCGCTCTCCCTCCCCCGCCCACCTGGGTGCCCGCCTCCCTCCCCAGGGCGGCTGCTCACTCCCCGCCGAGGGCTAGGGGACTTCTGAGGGTGATTCTTGGTGGCAGGAGGCAGGAGGCTTCTCGTTAGCGTCTTGCTGCCTCCCTGAGTCGCCTCCCCCGTCCCCGTGACTAGGCGATGCTGGAGCCGGCTGCGGATCGGACCAGTCCCATGTCCCTAACTCAGCAGTCGCCCTCACCGCCCTGCCCGAGGCCCAGACGGCCCCTGGTGCTGAAGGACAGCTCCTAGCTCTGCTGCCAAAGAGGTCAGAGCCCGGAGAGCGCCCTGGAGGGGGCAAGACGGTGGGCTAAGATGGGTAGTAGAGATAGGGTTTCTGCCCTTAGTAAGATTTACAGCAGCCTCTCCCCCTTTCCTAGCTTCCTGGCTCCCCCTACAGGCTGCTGAGAATAGCTAAGAGAGTTAGGGAAGCTGCGCGGCCCGGATGGAACCATGTGCTTGGGGCCCTCACAGAGTCACATGGCACTAGGAACTCAGACGTACAAAGGTCCAGCCGCGCCACTAACCTTGTTTAGATTCCACCAAATCTCAGACTGGTCCTGTTGTCTACTTCTTTTCCTCACTCCCTCCCACTCCAAGTAACTCCTCCATTCAAATTTTTAATCAACCATCACCAGTAAAAATGTGTTGATATTAAGAATAACAGCAATAAAGAAAATTGCCTTTATTGAGAGAATACTAGGTGCTAGGTTACTGCTCTAGGTACCTTGCTTACATTATTTCATTTAATCTTCACAACAATCTTGTGAGGTTGGCACTATATTGTTTTCTTCATTTACATAGGAGTCAGCCCAGATGTAGAGAGGTTAAGTTCCTAAGGCCACAAAGCTAGCAACTGATGAAGCCAAGGCAGAAACCCAGGCTGTATGGCTCTAGAGCTCTCTTCACACTCCAGGGAAGCCCTGGAAAGATGAAGGGGTGGACACACAGTCCTGACTTAAAGGAAGTTATAGTATACAGGAGGAAAGAAATCATGTAAGTTGGCTAGTGGGAGGATTCATGGGCTGGAGACTAGGGTTCAAACAATAGTTCTTCCACAGAACATAACATGTGTCCTTGAGAGAGTCCTTTCTCTGAGACTTGGTTTCCCCCTGATTAACAGGAGGGGATACCAAGGGCTAAGTGAGACAGGTGGGAATCATTAGCACTAGCTGGGGTGGGCTGGGATAGATGCATGAATGGTTTCTTGAAGAGTGGAAATTTGAGCTAGTTCTTAAAGAAGTAGCAGGATTGGGGTGGGGATTGGAAGGGCATTCCACTTAGGAGGAATGCAGGTGAATGTTTCAGGGATGAAGAGGAGCCCTGTAAGGTTGTGAAGCCACAAGTGTGACAGTTTGGCTGTACTGGTGGTGAGAGCTTGTGGGGAAGGGAGTGGAGGGATATGAGACAAGGAACAAAACTGTCAGGCATTTGGGAGGCCTATTCATTCATTATGTTCCAGGTACTATGTTGGGCACTAGGTAGGAGACTGAAATGGATCAGGCATGGCCCCACCCTTGAAATGCTCACAGTAGAATTAGGGATACAGACATTTTAAGGAAGAAATTGCAACCCAGTGCAATATGGATAAATAAGAGTGGGAGGAAGGAGAGATTTTCCTCCCATAAGGGAAAGGACTGATCCACTCTGCCAGCTTCCCTCAGAGACAACTTTGCACACAGCCATATGAGTTGGGGGCATTCATTCATTCATTTGGCAAACATCTTTTGAGGATCTGTTATGTTCCAGATGCTGTACTAGGCATCAAAGGTATAGGCATGCACAAAATATGTGTCTTGGGCCGAAGGAGTTTAGTTGAAGTCTTAGGGATGAGTAAGGATTGGCTAGACAGATAGGAGAGAAGGTGGTGTGTGAAGGATGTCCCAGGCAGAGGGAATGTCATGTGTAAAGGCCCAGGAGCAAAGCCAAGAATGGCATGTTCAGAAACCTACAAAGTAGTTCATTGTGAATAGGTGTGAAATGGGAGCACTGCCAAAAATGAGGCTGAGGATTTGGCAGGAGCCAAATCATGAAGGGTCCTGGGTGCCGTGTTAAGTAGTTTGGACTTTATCCCCGGGGTACTAAGAGCCACAAAAGAGGCTGAAAGGTTTTCAGCAGGAGGTCACACAATCAGATTTGTATTTTTACAAGACTCATTTGGCTGCATGAGGGAGATTGGGTTGGGGCAGGGGGAGACTGGAGGCAGGGAAACTGGTTAGTAGACTAGTTGGTAGTTCAGATGAGAGGTGTTGAGGGCTAAACAAAGCAGCAGAAGGAGTAAAGAGAAGAATTACATGGGAAGGAAATGACAGGTAGAATTAAAACGGGGACTGGCCTAGATGTAAGGAATAAAGTAGGGCCTGAGGCAAGAGGAAACCAAAGGGTTCGAGTTTGTCACACTGGCATGGCTGCCCCTGCCTCCCTAGGAACTGTCTTTCCAGAGCCATTCTTTGTTTAGTCCTTGGAGGGTTCAGTGTTCTGTTTAACAAAGAAGGCTAATCGCTTACAGATACCTGGTTCTGAGCTGATTGGCAGGGCCACAGTGATTGACACCCTCAAATGCCAATGAAAGAGCAGCCTGCCCGGCCTAGGCTATCAGCTCTAAGCACCTCTGGAGCTTTCTGTGAGAAGTCACTCAGGCAAGACTCCCTCCCTCCTCAAGCACACACAGGGCAAAAAGTGCCTCACAAAAGTCCATTTATCACAGGAGCACAATATAACAGTAACTTACCTGCTGCAAACAAAGAAGTGGTAGCATGCCAGCCGTCAGAGGAAGCTCTCATTCTCTCCCTCTAGATTACACAAGAAATTGGGATTGGGAAAGGGGAGGCATGGGCCTCTAATCAGGCCCTAGGAACAGAACAGCCAGGTGTAGGTGGGGGACTGGGCTCTCCAGAATTGGTGGGCCCTGGCCAGCTTTCCGCCTAGCCCTTTTTCTCTACGTGCTGCAGGTTAGCAGAGGCTAACACTGGAGGGTAAAGGTGGATCACTTCTGATGGGACCCAGCCTGCCTAGCAAGAGTGATAGGGTGCCCCCAAACCTGGTAAGGGGAAGACACCTTGGAGTAGAAGGAGGAGGGGAAGGTTTTTCACTGTGAAATCCTGACAATTAGGAAGAATAAAAAGTGGGAGCCATTTAAAGAGACTAATATGGTTACATAGAGAGCTTTCCATTAAGCTCAGATCTTAAAAGGTCATAGGAAAAAGATGGGAAAAGAGCTTGTAATTAAGGCCAAATCTAAGAACCTGTAAGAAGAGTGTCAGGATGGCTAAAGCACGCTTGAACTGAAACTTGTCAGGCTCTGCCTGGATCCCAGCCCCTGCCCCTCCCCCGCCCCCCCTCCCCCCATCCCTCTATAGTTGGAGTACTTTCCCTCCTGCCCAAGGCTACACCTGTCCTAAGACAGAAAGGATGGAAGTAACCTTACTCTGTGTTCTGGAACTCAGGATCAAGTAGCCCTTTTGTCACCAGTCTGAGCTTTATTTCAAATTTCCACTGAGCCTCTATCTCATTGCTCAGTTCGACCCCTGGCCTTCTGTCTCCTGTCCTATGGCTGAGCCCCCTAGTCAGAGATCCTGCCAGATCCTCCCCTATCAAGTCCTAGGACCAGTATGCTCTTTTAGTCCACCATCTAGGGAGAAGAAGGTCCTGACCCCAAGCCCCGCCCCGCAAGTGACTGAGGGCTGATGGCCTATACTAATGGACTCCTCTGACCCCAAATGCCCACTTGTATTTCTAAATGTCTAAATTCCTATAGTCATGTTAGCCCTCCACTTGGATCCCCCGTTATCCAATTGGTAATCCTATGTCAGTTAGGTATGCTTTTAATTGCAAATATTATGTCAACAATAGTGGCTATGTAAGATAGAGGTTTATTTGTCTTGTGTACCAAAAATTCCCTGAATACATGGTTCAGGACTGGTTTGACAGTTTAACAATGCCATCGAGGCCCTGGCTTTTCATCTCCGCTGTCCTTAGGGGTAGATTTGCTTTTTGTCTCATGGTCGTAAGACACCTGCTACAGCTCTGGGTCTCATGTCTGCATTATAGACAGGAAGAAAGGAAAACAGCTGTAGGGCAAGAAGACTAAGGACAAAAAGAACCTTCTAGAGAGGCTTTGTATTAAGAATGGAGCACTCTCCCCAGTGACATTTACCTACATCTTTTTGACTAGAACTGTGTTATAAGAACACTCCCAGCTGCAAAGGAAGCCAGAAAGTCCAATACTTTTAGCTGGGCACAATGCTGCTCTGAACAAAGTTGGAATTCTGTGAGTAAGGAAGAAGAAGGAAATCCTTATTGGGCAGGCAATTGGTAGCATCTACCATGAACCCCAACCACCAACTAACTGCTTGCCTTGACTGCCCTTCCTTACTAAACCCTTCATACACTAGGCTTTGACTGCTAGACTTGACTTCCTTTCAGCAAGTACAGAGGTTTTGTTCCTCTAGCACAGCATAGAAGAGACCTGCCTGGTTTAACAGCAGCACATGTGAAAAAGACCTTGATTTGATCATAAAGTCAACGGAGTGATGAGTCAACGGAGTGATGATGCTGCCAAAAGAGCTAATTAGATTTTAGGCTGCATTAGTAGAAGTATAGAACTAGAACAAGAGAAAAGATGGTTCTGCCTATACTTATCACATCCTGGAGCACTGTGCTCCATTCTGGACAACCTATTTAAACAGGGATACATTGACAAAGTGTCCAAAGGTGGGTCACTAGGCTGGTGCACCAGCTGTCACATCATATAAGGAACAGTTGAAGGACCTAGGCTTAATTGGTCTAGAGGTAAAGAGACCCAGGGAAGAGCCCCCATAGGGGACCAATCAGAAGTAGTTATTCAAATTAGGGTTCAGAGCCAAGATGATTACAGCAAGCAGGGTAGTGTCAAGTGATTAAGTGAGGGGATGAGAGAGAGAATCAATAACAATAAAAATGCTTATATAGTGCTTAGTATGTACTGGATACTGTTCTAAGCATTGACAGATGTCAAGTTACTTAATCCTCTGTGACAACAATTCTGTGAGATAGGAACTATCATTTTCTCCATTTTCCAGATGAAGAAATTGAGGGACAGATCAAGTTACTTGTCTAAGGTCACACAGTTAGCAAGTGGCTGAGGCAAAATTTGAACACAAGAGTTCACGCTCACTTTAGAAGAGTGTTAGTGATTCTGGGTAATCACCTAGATTGAGCACCAGATAGCATTTGCAGCTTGCTGGATTGTTCAGCAGTGGTGGGTGAATTTGCAAATAGGGCAAAGAGATAGAGGACCCTATTTTAAAACCTACAACCCAGGGGATTCCTCTTAGGTATTTCAATACCTTCTCAGTCAAGACCACGAGAAGTAAATGTCCACCTCTTAGCCCACCTTAGCTTTCCCTCTCATTTCCAATTTCTTGTATGAGGAATACAGACTCATCCCTGGGTAACTGACAGAATGACCCCGTGTAGACTCCATTCCACTCTAGACCTCAAAGGTACAGAGATGGTCAATTCTGGGGCCACCACTACTCTAAACAATTTTTTTAATTCTTTTTTTTATGTTATTTATTTATTTATGATAGACAGAGAGAGAGAGAGAGAGAGAGGCAGAGACACAGGAGGAGGGAGAAGCAGGCTCCATGCCTGGAGCCTGATGTGGGACTCGATCCCGGGACTCCAGGATCGCGCCCTGTGCCAAAGGCAGGCGTCAAACCGCTGAGCCACCCAGGGATCCCCCCACCACTACTCTAAAGCTTGTAGTATGCAGAGTCTACAGCTCCTGAAGCTGCCACCAACCCAAGATGAGAGAGCTGGTTTTCTGGCCACCATGCCCAAAGCCTGATAACTTCTCAAAGATACCAGGACTAAATTCATCCTGCCCCACAACTCCCAAAGTGATCAGTCTACTCTCAAAGTGTAAGCCTCACTTTTACCCTCACATTATTTCTCATAATGCTCTGCTTTTAACCTGAGCTCCTCCATCCCTCCATCACTCCAGTTTTACTTCATCTCCCCAAGCTGTCCACCAGAGCCCTCTTGATCAGATGCTCCCTAATCATCATTCTCAACCTCTTTTGCCTAACAGAAACCTAGTTCTACCCAGAGGGCTCCATTTCCCCTGCTGTCTTCTTATGTGAGAGTGTTTGTTTTCCTTTCCAGTATTTTAAAGTCAGAAAGTGGGGTGGGTGTCTTCCTTGCCCCCAGACCTTACTTCCGGACCATTTGTTTTCTTCTCTTTTGCAAAAACTACAGATTTTTTTGAGACAAACATCATTTTGACATGTAACTCACCCCTTCTCATTTCTGTCATGGACCGTCCTCCTGGTCATTATCCTCTGTAGTGCATTGAATTGTGACCCCCTAAAGGATATATTGAAGTCTTAACCCCTAGTATCTGTGAAGGTGACTTTATTTGGAAATAAGGCCTTTACAGATGTAATCAAGTTAAGATGTGGTCATACTGGATTAGGTGAGCCCCTGACTGATATCCTTATAAAAAGAGGGAAATTTGGACACAGACATACACAGGGGGAAGATGGTCATGTGATGACAGAGGCATAGATTGGAGTGATATGTCTGCAAGATAAGCCAAGGAATGCTGAGGATTGTCAGCAATTACCAGAAACTTGGAGAGACGCATGGCATAGCTCTCCCTCAGAGTCCTTAGAGGGAACCAACCCTTCCAACACCGTGATTTAGGACTTCTGGTCTTCAGAACTCTTCGAGAATAAATTTCTGTAGTTTTAAGCCACCCAGTTTGTGGTAATTTGTTAGAGAAGCCCTAAGTAATGAACACACACTTTTTTTTTCTCAACGAAGACTGGTTTCCATCTCACTGGCTTTCCCTCCCCCACTGCAAGTCCTGCCACCATCCTAGGAGACTTCTGTGTCCATGTTGATGATTTAGCTATCACTTAGACCTCCTGGTTTCTAGACATCCTCTTCTCTGCTTCACAATCCTACTACATGCTAAATTTCATTAGTACCTCTCCCTGTGTTGGATGATTATTTCAAATCTTCTCCACTCTTTCCTTAAACCTCCAACTTCTGTGTCTATCCTCTCACTTTCTCTCATAACAGATCGCCTTATCATTTATTTCACCAAGAAGATTAATGCATCAGGCAGGGCCTTCTGTTCCTACATTACCTCAATGACATTCTACGCAGGATTTTCCACTTGTAACAGTGGAGTAGAACTACGTAGGACTACATGGGACTTTGCACTTGTAACTTGTAAACGGTATTCTTTATTCTTAGAAGACCATTCCTTGCACTGGTGTTTTGTAGCCTATCCCTTCCCACTTTTTTACGGTATCAATTATCCCTTTTCTCTCCTATGTATTCAACCTCTTTCTCTCAACTGGACCCTTCTCAGTAGCAGGTAAAACAATCTTTCCCATCTTAAAATAATACCCCCTGCAACTCCACACTCCCCTCCAGTTACCACTTATTGTTCTTGCCTTCCAAATAAACTTCTCAAAAGAGTTATCTGCATTCACGTCTTGGCCTACTCCATTCATGCTTCTGCTCCATTACTACCCTGAAAGTGCTTTCATTTAGGTCACCAATGAGCTTAGTACCTCCAAAGGATGCTTTCAATCTTTGTTTCACTTGACTTCTTTTTTTTTAATTTTTTTTATTCATTTTTATTTTTATTTTTATTTATGACAGTCACACACACACAGAGAGAGAGAGGGAGGCAGAGACACAGGCAGAGGGAGAAGCAGGCTCCATGCACCGGGAGCCCGATGTGGGATTCGATCCCGGGTCTCCAGGATCGCGCCCTGGGCCAAAGGCAGGCGCCAAACCGCTGCGCCACCCAGGGATCCCTGTTTCACTTGACTTCTTAGTGGCATTTGACATTGTTGATTGCTTCCTCTTTATTGAGATACTTTCTTCCATTAGCCTCCTTTCTTTGTTTTTCTCCCCCCTTCTCTGATGACTCCTTATTGGTTTCTTTGAGGGGTGCTCATTTTTCCCTAACTGGTTTTTAAATGTTGGAGTTCCTCAAAGCTGCATTATCTTCTCACTCTATACTCTCTCATTAGGAAAAGTCATCCATGCCTATGCCTATGGTATGTACTGCATATTTATCTCTACTGAGATGACTGAAACACAACTCAAATTTAGTACATCTAAGACCAAACCTATGATCTCCTCCCAGTTTTCCTCTTTTCCGTGAATGGCATCCCAACTATCCAGTCATGCAGTTCAAAAACCTAGGAGTCATTCTTGGCCACCCCTTTCCTTCATATCCAGTCCATCACTAGTTCCTATTGATTTTACCTCTCAAAAGTTTCTTAGTCCGTCCACATCTTTTCTTTTTTTTTCTGTGTTTAAAGCATCTTTCTGTCATCCTTTCTTTTTCTTCTTTTTTATTTTTTATTTTATTTAAATTCAATTAATGGACATATAGTGTATCATTAGTTTCAGATGTAGAGTTCAGTTACTCATCCATTGCATAGGACACCTGGTGCTCAGTACTTCACGTTCCCTCATTAATACCCATCACCCAGTTACCCCATCCCCCCACTCCTCTCCTGCAACTCTCAGTTTGTTTCCTATAGTTAAGTGTCTCTTATGGTTTGTCTCCCTCTCTGATTTCATCTTATTTTTCTCTCTTTTCCCCTATGATTCTCTGTTTTGTTTCTTAAATTTCACATGAGTGAAATCACATGATAATTGTCTTTCTCTGATTGACTTATTTTGCTCAGGATAATACCCTCCATTTCCATCCATGTCATTGTAACATCCACATATTTTCAATGACACTGTCAGTCACCACATTTGTCTATGTTACTATCATCTCTCATTTTATCTATTACAACAGACTGGTCTCCACATATCCGTGTTGGATTCTCTCCAACCCATTTTCTATAGAGCAACTAGAGTAATGTTTTCAAAAGTTAAAGCTGATTGTGTTATCACCTTGTGTAGACAGTGTCCAATAATTTCCCATGACACTTGAGGAAATAATCATTAATGTGGCCTACAGGGTCCTATAAGGTCTTGTCCAAACTTACATCCCCAGCCTCACATCACATTGTCCCATATGCTTCAAGCTCCACCCACACTGGTCTTCTTTCAGTTCCAGATATACCATTTTTTTTTGGCCACAGAACCTTTGCACATGCCTTTTCTTCTTCCTAGAACACTCTCTCCACTTTCCACCTCCATCTACTTCATTTGGCTAACCCTACTTAATACTCAAATTTCAGTTCCAGCATCACTTCCTCATAGAAGATTTCCTAGACCTGTCCCTCTAGGCTAGACCAGGTTCCTTTGTTACATTTCTCATAGAACTGTCTTCCTTTCTTCATAGCTTTTATTTCAGTTGTATTTCACCCTTATTTGTGTGATTCCTTATTTTATTACTATCACAACCACTACATTTCAAACTCCGTCTGAGCAAGAGCCATATCTGTTTTTATTTTTCCCTGTTTCTCTAGCAGCAGGTATAGTACCTAACATATAGACACTCAGTATTTGTTGAATGAGTGAATGCATGAATGAGTGAAAGGATAAATAGATACTTCAAGTGAGACCATTCCCACCCTATCACAGGGGTGTGGCTTTACTCTAACAGATCTGCTGCATGTGTCTAACAGATCATGACTGTTTTCTTTTTTTTTTTAATTTTTATTTATTTATGATAGTTACAGAGAGAGAGAGAGGGAGGCAGAGACACAGGCAGAGGGAGAAGCAGGCTCCATGCACCAGGAGCCCGATGTGGGATTCGATCCCGGGTCTCCGGGATCACGCCCTGGGCCAAAGGCAGGCGCCAAACCGCTGCGCCACCCAGGGATCCCTCATGACTGTTTTCTTAAAAGATTTTATTTATTTATTCATGAGAGACACATAGATAGAGAGGCAGAGACACAGGTAGAGGTTGAAGCCTCTATGCAGAGAACCCGACATGGGACTTGATCCCTGGTCTCCAGGACCACGCCCTGGGCTGAAGGCAGCACTAAACCACTGAGCCACCCAGGCTGCCCATGACTGTGTTTTAATACAAAGCATGAACCACAACATGCAGAAACAGAGGATCTTTCTATCATAGTTACCTCTAAAGGTAGTGAATTCCCTTTAGTGAAGAAATCTGCAAGGAGGTATCTAAGTAGAAGTTAAATAACTTTCTCTGCTTAAATAACCACAAGATGAGATTTCTAAAGCTTTTGCCATTCAAGGCTTTGTGATTTTAGGGTTTGGTACATAAATGGGGTGACTCAAGCAAAGAGGATTCAAATATCCTCTGAGATGGAAAATGGAAACGACATGGAAGAAACCGCTGTAGACCCTAAGCTCGTTGAAATCACCTCATTAATTTCCTTCCTTCCTAAAAGAAATTCTCTTTTAGTACATAATTGGTAGGATCAGCATTTTTCCTATATTGAAGATTGAAAGGGGTAGAGGTTCTTCCACTTCTACAGTTCTCCTCAAGCCCATCATTCACTGGCAATCTTGCCACTAATTTTCATCTTTCCTGCCTAAATTTAAAACTATTTCCTCATGAGAATTTCATGTCTTTGTAGATTCCCCATATATATACCTATTAAATTTGATTTTCTCCCGTTGATCTGTCTCATGTCAATTTGATTCTAAATCCAGCTAGAAGGACCATAGGGCAGAGGAAGGTCTTCCTCTCTGACAGTTGGCATAGTTGTCAGGATCACTTTAAGTTGCTGGACACCACTCGCCCAGGATGCTGCTGCAGCTGAGAGATCCTTGGGACATCTGACAAGCAGCCAGCAGAAAGTGAGATTTCTTATCATGTTAGTCCCCTAGAATATCTATCTGCAAAGTCCAAAGGAGCTAGAATGGTGAGAGTCCTTTTCTCTCTTTCTAAATTTAGGTTAACAGGAGAAAATATTTGTGGAACTAGTTCTTAGGGCCTAGTGACTCTTTGGTTAAATTTGGTAGAGAACTCTTTGGTAACGGATCCATATCCTCTCAGAGATAGTCTTCTTGTATCTTTGGTTAAACCATTAAGGCTTGGTTTGAGTCGCTATTAAATCCTACTTGTCAATGGTCAAACAATGGATCCTTTAAATTGACTATATTTAAAAGAAAATATTCTTTATAGAGAGCTCTCAACTATCTTAGTAGTAGAATGGCCAGTCTCAGGGACACCCTTGACAAGATAAAATCACAGAAATTAAGCTTAAGACAGAAATAAATGTCAACATCCAGCGTAAATTTCCTCTAAAATCTGGCCTCATCTGCTCTATAAGATTTACAGGGTACTCTTCTCTAATCTCTAGGTTCAAATGTACAGGTTTCTCATGTAAATGCTGAAAGCCAGGAAATAAATTTAACAAAAGCACCTGAGAGTGGCAATAGGCTTGCTCTGCTCCTACCTTTCAGGGATTGATAATCCAGGCTCTTCTAGCTCCTAGCATTCATTAGCAATGTCTATTTCAGGTGCATCTGAGATCCCTCACTGCAAAAGAATTTGTGTCTCCTGGGTAGCAGCAAAGTCTTAAATTATAAGCCCTTTTACCTCCACTTTTAAAAGACCCCATAAAATTCAGAGAGAAATTTAAAAGGTTGATGACTTATTTACTGCCTTCCCTTCAGGGGAAAAGGTGACCAAAATTTCTCTTAGTCCTTCCTACAAATGATCTGTGAAAGACCAATATTCAGTGATTAATAGAAACCAAGTGTGAATTAGAAGGCTTTTAAAAAATGTTTTATATAGACAAAAATCTTTTGATTCCAATTTTAGTTAAAAATCTCCCTAATATAAAGAAGTAAATTCAGTTAAAAAGGCAGGCCAATACTTGCTTAATATTGAGGTTGGAATCTAGTTCTTTAGAAAATTAAAAACAACTCTGTCTTACAAATCTCTATGAAACCAGAAATGGAACTCCAGAAACATGTCAAGGTGCACCTATGTACCAATCCCAAACCTTGCCTATTCCTCTTTTTTATTTTTTCTCTTTTTTTTCTATTCCTCTTTTTTAATTGAAGATTTTATTTATTTATTCATGAGAGACACAGAGAGAGGCAGAGACAGGCAGAGAGAGAAGCAGGCTCCCTATGGGGAGCCTAATGCAGGACTTGATCCCAGGGTCCTGAGGGGTAGGCAGACACTCAACCACTGAGCCACCCAGGTGCCCTTGCCTATT
Source organism: Canis lupus familiaris (assembly GCF_011100685.1). Classification (NCBI taxonomy): domain Eukaryota; kingdom Metazoa; phylum Chordata; class Mammalia; order Carnivora; family Canidae; genus Canis; species Canis lupus. The sequence continues at coordinate 54,142,902 of NC_049260.1, read as the reverse complement.
CCTCTTTAAGTGTTTGTGGATATTGTAAAAACACAAGCAATTGGAACAAAATTGTACTGTATTTAGGAGAAAGGAAGGTTAATTTTAAATTGCAAGTACCCTGAAATTCTGGAAAACAAACAAAAATTGTTCTGCATTCTTTATATACAGTGAAATTATACATCTTACATCTTTAAATGTAAAAACAGCTTACAATTGGCTGAAACTGAAGAAGTAAAAGAGAAAAAGAGTTAAAAAAGAAAAACTACTAGAATGTCCAGACTCTAGCACCTCGCAAAAACATATACACCAGATTTTCACTTTGGAGGAAATGTAGATGCTCTCTCTCTGCCTTTGTGATGTAAATTTTCTGCCCCATCTTCTCTAGACCTAAGCAATTCTTTGTCTTTTTTGTCTTTTCTTTTAAGAGGGACTGAGAGGAAGAGAGAGCACATGCTAGCAGTGTGGGACAGGCAAAGAGAGAGGGAGAAAGAACAGCCTGTTTAAGAACAGGCTCCATGCAGCCAGCTTTGTGGGGCTTATTCTCATGACCCTGAGGTCATAACCTGAGCTAAAATCAAGAGATGGGCATTTAGCCAACTGAGCCACCCAAGTGCCCCAAGCAATTCTTTGAAATAAAGAATAAGGAGAACTATAGGGAAAAGTTTTTCATAAAAAAAGGGAGATATTTAGAAATTGGGCTTTTATTGTTTTTTTCACAAATATTAGTAAAAACAAAAGCTAGGAGATTGTATCTTGTCTGTGTATGTGTGTTCATCTGTCTTGTCTGTATGGGTGTCTGTGTAGGTTGTATTTTTTCTACCTGTGGATAGTATTGCTAAAATTCATTTGTATAGGAACTCTATTTCATTAGTTTAAAGGCAAGCACTTGTAAGATTTGGGCATTCCAAAACTCAGAAACTAACCCAAATGTTTTTTCAAGTTCACATGAATCTGGGATAATATTTGGTACTAAAGATAATTTCAGGCTCTTGGTTTAATTAAAATAAAATTGTCTTTAGAGTTAGAAACAAGCAATCAACACCAAAAAAACAAAAAACAAAAAACAAACCAAAGCAAAATATAAACCTATTTTCTCATGCTTCTCATAGCAAGGATGGAAATATGCTGTTTTAGTCGTATCCAAAGAGTTATAAAGGTTATTATTTGGGGCTACATGCAAGTCCCCATATTTCACAGTACAGAGGTGCCATCCTTATACTGTATGTAGGCTACGCTTAGTATTTGTATGTTAATGGTCTTCTAAAACTGAAGCGTTGTCAAACTATGGAGCCTGTATAGACCTATAAAGGTCAAAGCCATGCCTCTTAATGTAGGGGACTGGCTTTTACCTGAACTGGATAATAAATGATATCCATCACAATGGAGTCCTGAGAATCACCTGAGAAAGAAACATATTCACCAGGGCTGAAAAAAGGAGTCCTCTAGGAAGTCTGGGATTCAGATTTCTGCAGTATTGGCTGAGGAGGGAATCCAGTCCTCAAACACTTGCCCACTGAGGTTAGAGTTATGAATTGCCCTCCTTGTGAACAAAGGTTATGGCCCAAAGGGAAGGAGCCAGGCATATGCCATTTTGGAACCCAGATGTAGTACAGACAGTGTGTGAGTCGCAGTAAAGAATTAGCCATGGTTGGCTCACAGTTGGGTGCTGTGGAATCTGGGCTGTTTGGGTTTCTGATATTGCCCTGTGCTTCCCCCAGTGTGTTTCAGGAATTTCTTTGTGCAAATACTGTGACAACAGGGGTGGATGAGATAGAGGCAGAGCCCTACTATGGGGGCCCACTGGTGGATGTCAGGAATGAGAGTTAATCTCCAGCATGCTCTCCTTCCCAAGGTTCTCTTTGCTCCAATCTGGCAGACTCTGTGTTCTGTTTTACCAAGCGAGTAAGAGTGGTAAGGTCAGAGTGAGACCTAGGACCTTAAAGGGAAAAGAAGATTTAATGGGGCAGAGTTGGGAGGTCATCACAGGTCCTTCCCCCATGAAGGTTCTCTTTTCAATGCAATTGGTTTCTCCTAAGAAGGGAAGTGGTTTCTTTATTTACTAGGTATTTTCTTTTCTTTTTTTTTTTGAGATTTTATTTATTTATTCATAGACACAGATAGAGAGGCAGAGACACAGGCAGAGGGAGAAGCAGGGAGCCCGATGCAGGACTCGATCCCGGGTCTCCAGGATCACACCCCAGGCTGCAGGCAGCGCCAAACCGTTGCACCACCGGGGCTGCCCCTATTTACTAGGTATTTTCTTATGGGTCAATAAGAGACCTATCTGTAGAGACAGAGGTAGATTTTCCAGCTATTGGTGGGCAGATAGGCCCCTTCAGTACTGCTCTTCAGGTCCTCTCTGGAGCCAGCCCCATAAGCTAGGCAAGACCTTGGCCAAAATGCTACTGGTCTGGGATATGGTGCAGATTGCTTGTGAAGGCCAGAAAGCCCCCCTCTACAACTTCCTGCCTCATCTGCCACAGAGAACAACCTAGTGAAAGGTGAAAGATAGAACCAGAGGACAAGGAAGTTCCATCCTCCACAACTCAATACTACTGTCACTGTCTGCCTCATCCCCTGCCACCAACAGAGCTGGATATAAAAGAGAATGAAGCGAAGGTCTCAAAGCAGCAGAAGTGGCTGAGCACTAGGGTCTGAGTCACCTTGAATGCTGTTCTATACATGACCTGGGACTTTGACCCGGGGAAGGCCTGGGTTGCCTAGACTTGGGCTTCTCTTTAAGTCCCTCCCTCAACCTCTTCCTGCAATGCTTCTGGGTAGAGGCCCACAGCCTGGTGTATGCTGCATTTTGGCTCTGTAGCTATCTTGTCCTCCAGAGGGTTGGTCTCTGGTTCATTTCCACAGGTTTGGGATTTGCCATAGTGATCTAGAAGTTGCCTCTTTCAGCTGACCTTGTGGGTTCTGGTCTATGGATCCCACCCTCTTCAGAAAGCAGCACATTGGTAGTCAAAATAGCACAGACTTTGGAGTCATGCGGGCCTGGGTTTACATCCCAGTGAGCACAAGTGGTTAGAACCTTTCAGTTTTCCTATCAGTGAAATAGGAAAAACAGCTACTTCATAAGTCTGTTATGTAGAAGAAATGTCATGATGGTTCCAAAGTGCCTCGTACATGGTCCTCAGTATATTTTAGCCCACCCTGAACTATTCTTTGTAGGACAAGGTAAGTGTTCTCTTTTTCTTCTTTCATGGTGCTTTCTATTCTGTTGCTTGAAACACATTTGCCAGCAGATTATTAACTCAGTTTCTCTGCTGGGAAGAAATTCCCAGAGGGGACAATTTCTGTGTATAGCAGAAGCTTGTGGGCCAGGGAAGAATATCCTCAGAGATAAAAGTTTCCCATGCCCAGAAGGGGCTTCTCAGGCATGAGTTGAGAGAAATGTTTGTGTGTGGGGGTGGAGTGTTAGGGGGAAGTGACCCCCATCCTCCAGATAAGAAATACAGAGGGAAAAAGCCTCATAGAACTTCTAGTGGTCATCTCAGAAGGAAGTCAGGAGATAGAGACTAATCTCTTCAATCTCAGGCTCCTCAATCTGGGGGGCTTCAGAAGATGGAACCTTTGCCGTTTTATGTTCATCCCACTGTAACAATTCGCCAAATCTAGTCTGGGCATTGTGTTGCTATTTTTACCTCTGTTCTGTTTTGCCTGGGTGGTGATCAGTAGAGATCTTTACCTGAGGGTTTGTCATTAGATTTATTTTGGGGGGAGTGCCAGAATGACTTCATCCCACTCTTTAGCCAGTCCAAAGAAGAGCTGTGCCCCAACCAAAGAGATGAGTGCCAAGGACGGCTTTAGAGAGAAAAGGAAAGGAGACTGAGTCCTTTAAGAAGGAAGGCCTTTAGGAAAGAAGCCAGTAGATCTCTTGGGGTTGGTCTGAACCTGACACATGGTCTAGAACTTTAGGAGGAAAAGCACATGAGACTTCCCTAGGATGTATCTCAGGGAAGCTCAGCACCTTCACGAGTTGGTCTAGGCTTATAGCTGTACTTGTTTACTTTATCAGCTATGTGGCCTCCTAAGTCTATGCCATTGTGTGCTTTGCTATGTCAGTTAACAGGCTATCCCTTTCCACTCTGACGTCTGAGCTTGCTTCTGGACTCCTCCAATAATGACCTATCTTTCACGAGTGTTTCTGGCTTTCAGCTCATTTGCAGAATGTAGATGGCCGATGTCTTCCGAGTTAGTAACTAATCAAACTAGCACTAGTTACCAGACTCTCCCTCTTCCCCAAGAAATGACCAATGACTAATCCTTTTTGGTATACCTAGGGGAAGGGTGAAACTCTCCCTAGGGTCCCTGAATTGGGTAGCCTAAATTTATGGACCATAAAGGTTAAGAAGTAAGCTTTTCCAGTCCAGAGAGGCCAGTATGGTGGATGTGGGAAAAAGCCATTGCTAGAATGATCTGGGAGAGGAGTTGAAGCAATATTTCTGAGCAGGAGTTCTAGGCTAGGAGAGCTCAGCCTAGAATATGAGAAGTGGGATAAGAATGTTTCTATGTGAAAGTCAGTTAGGGAAGGAGAGATATCTGTGCACATAGTAAAAACTGACTATATATAAATAACTGCCCTCCTCCCTTACCATGCTTTGGACTTACCTATTGTGGCATTTTGGGTTTTCAAGGTTATCCCACTGCCCTGGAGCCATTCCTCTTCTCTGATTTCTCTGGTTGCTTTTTGGACTTCCTCCACTCCCTACATTGAGTCAGGTCTGTACTGGCCTACCGGGAGGTCATACTGCCTGGCATTGAGCTGAACCCAGATATGACTCCATGCACAAACACAAACAGATTCTAACCCAGGAGTTCTGAGTGTAGGGTAAAGGTTTGGTAAATTGGCCTCTGCTGCCCCCTCCATGGTAAATAAGGTTGCTTTTCCTCACCTGAGGTGACTTCTGAAAAAAGGTTGAGACCTCCAAATTATTGGCCACTTTCCCCAGCATCTTATAGCCACCCCTAGTCCTCTCTCCAATGCTGCCAAGAACATGGCTATCTCTTGGGAGAGAGGCAGGAAATAACCTGTCAGATTCTGATACTGGAGAGGTTCAGGCCATGACCGGAAAGTACGGGCACCCACTTTGGCTTGTATCCAGACTCCCCCACCCCTCAGACCTCTTTTAGGGATGTGGAAAGTGAACGGGAAAAAAATCCAGGCATTTAAGACACTGAGAATGGAATGATTTCTCTCAGAGCATTCTCAGCCTCAAAATCACCAGCCTGAAGCCCCCTATGATCTCCAAGCACCCATCTCAAGATCTAAGAATATGATCCTTCCCAAGTCTGCCTTGAAGTTAACCCAGAAACCATGACTCAACTTCTGCTTTTTGTCAGATAGCTCTGGCTCAGAGGTACATGAGCTGGGAGAAAAGTGTATTAGCCCATCTCCCACCTTCTGGGCTCTGCATGACTTTGGGCACTAGAGCATGGATGGAAAAGGGTGCAGGTTCTTGATCTGATGCAAAAGATGTGGGCTTCCCCACAGACCTCAGGGAAATATCCCATTGCTCTCTGAGAGAGTGCCCCTTTATCTACAGCACCAGAAAACTGGTCTGACCATCCAGGCAGAAATAAGAAGACAGGTTCGAAGAGTTTATGCCTCTCTGAGTATGAGCTGACAGAGTGGTGATACCACTAGCATCCCACCTCCCAGCTTGAGAATTGGGTTGGGAGAGGGTTTCTAGAAGTAGATCTCATAATGTTCATCCTAGGCTTCAAGTCTACCCCTCATTATGCTGGAAAACTCCTGCTCATCCTCACTTTCTGACTTCTTTCTTTGGGTATTCCTTGTACAACTCCTCCCTGTATCTGAGACCTTTATCTTGTTCTAGATACAGGGCTTGACCTATCTAAGGGCAAAGTTAGAAATCTGAGTTATAGGAGGCGGGGCAAGATGGCGGAAGAGTAGGGTCCCCCAAGTCACCTGTCCCCACCAAATTACCTAGATAACCTTCAAATCATCCTGAAAACCTACGAATTCGGCCTGAGATTTAAAGAGAGAACAGCTGGAATGCTACAGTGAGAAGAGTTCGCGCTTCTATCAAGGTAGGAAGACGGGGCGGGGGGGGGGGGCAGAAATAAAGAAACAAAAGGCATCCAAGGGAGAGGGGCCCCGCGAGGAGCTGGGCTAAGGCCGGGGCGACTGCCCCCAGGACAGGAAAGCTCCATCCCAGAGAAGCAGGAGCTTCACTAATCTTCCAGGGCGGAAAGGCGCTTGCAGGGAGTTAGAGCAGGACCCCAGAAGGGCGGGGATGCCCTCAGGCTCCCTGGGACACTAACAGAGCAACTGCGCCCGGGGGAGAGTGCGCCGAGCTCCCTAAAGGGCTGCAGCGTGTGCTTGCATTGACCCGGGAGCAGCTCGGAGGGGCTCCGGCGGGGCTCCGCGGAGAGGCGGCTGCGCGGCCCGGGAGCGTGAATCCAACAGCGCAGGCCCCAGGGCACAGGGTGCCGGGACACAGCCCAGGATCCGGCCTCCCCCCGGGACAGGCAGAGGCCGCGAGGGCCCAGGAGAGTAAGGACGCTCCTGCCCGGAGCTGAACAGATCAGCGGCCCGGCCCCGGAGCCTCCAGGCCCTGCAGACAGAGAGCTCTGTAGTTCCTGCGGGAGCTGAATCCAGGGCTCCAGAGCTGGCCGCCGCCACTGTGGTTGTTCCTCTTGGGGCCTCACAGGGTAAACAACCCCCACTGAGCCCTGCACCAGGCAGGGGGCAGAGCAGCTCCCCCAAGTGCTAACACCTGAAAATCAGCACAACAGGCCCCTCCCCCAGAAGACCAGCCAGACAGACAAGTTCCAGGGGAACTCAAGGGACTTAAAGTATACAGAATCAGAAGATACTCCCCCGTGTTTTTTTTTTTTTCTGTTTTCTTTTTGCTTTCTGTTCACTTCCCCCACCCTTTTTTTCCTTTCTTTCTTTTTCTTTCTCTTTTTCTTTTTTCTTCCTTTTTTCTTTTTTCTTTTTCTCTTTTCTTTCCTTCTTGCTCTCCTCTCTTTTTCTCTTTTGCCCAATACAACTTGTTTTTGGCCATTCTGCACTGAGCAAAATGACTAGAAGGAAAACCTCACCTCAAAAGAAAGAATCAGAAACAGTCCTCTCTCCCACAGAGTTACAAAATCTGGATTACAATTCAATGTCAGAAAGCCAATTCAGAAGCACTATTATACAGCTACTGGTGGCTCTAGAAAAAAGCATAAAGGACTCAAGAGACTTCATGACTGCAGAATTTAGAGCTAATCAGGCAGAAATTAAAAATCAATTGAATGAGATGCAATCCAAACTAGAAGTCCTAATGACGAGGGTTAGCGAGGTGGAAGAATGAGTGAGTGACATAGAAGACAAGTTGATGGCAAAGAGGGAAACTGAGGAAAAAAGAGACAAACAATTAAAAGACCATGAAGATAGATTAAGGGAAATAAACAACAGCCTGAGGAAGAAAAACCTACGTTTAATTGGGGCACCGAAAGGGACAGAGGGCCAGAATATGTATTTGAGCAAATCATAGCTGAAAACTTTCCTAATCTGGGAAGGGAAACAGGCATTCAGATCTAAGAAATAGAGAGATCCCCCCCTAAAATCAATAAAAACCGTTCAACACGTCGACATTTACTAGTTAAGCTTGCAAATTCCAAAGATAAAGAGAAGATCCTTAAAGCAGCAAGAGACAAGAAATCCCTGACTTTTATGGAGAGGAGTATTAGGGTAACAGCAGACCTCTCCACAGAGACCTGGCAGGCCAAAAAGGGCTGGCAGGATATATTCAGGGTCCTAAATGAGAAGAACATGCAACCAAGAATACTTTATCCAGCAAGGCTCTCATTCAAAATGGAAGGAGAGATAAAGAGCTTCCAAGACAGGCAGCAACTGAAAGAATATGTGACCTCCAAACCAGCTCTGCAAGAAATTTTAAGGGGGACTCTTAAAATTCCCCTTTAAGAAGAAGTTCAGTGGAACAGTCCACAAAAACAAGGACTGAATAGATATCATGATGACACTAAACTCATATCTTTCAATAGTAACTCTGAACGTGAACGGGCTTAATGACCCCATCAAAAGGCACAGGGTTTCAGACTGGATAAAAAAGCAGGACCCATCTATTTGCTGTCTACAAGAGACTCATTTTAGACAGAAGGACACCTACAGCCTGAAAATAAAAGGTTGGAGAACCATTTACCATTCAAATGGTCCTCAAAAGAAAGCAGGGGTAGCCACCTTATATCAGATAAACTAAAATTTACCCCGAAGACTGTAGTGAGAGATGAAGAGGGACACTATCTCGTACTTAAAGGGTCTATCCAACAAGAGGGCTTAACAATCCTCCATATATATGCCCCGAATGTGGGAGCTGCCAAATATTTAAACCAATTAATAACCAAAGTGAAGAAATACTTAGATAATAATACACTTATACTTGGTGACTTCAATCTAGCTCTTTCTACCCTCGGTAGCTCTTCTAAGCACAACATCTCCAAAGAAACAAGAGCTTTAAATGATACACTGGACCAGATGGATTTCACAGATATCTACAGAACTTTACATCCAAACTCAACTGAATACACATTCTTCTCAAGTGCACATGGAACTTTCTCCAGAATAGACCACATACTGGGTCACAAATCGGGTCTGAACTGATACCAAAAGATTGGGATCATCCCCTGCATACTCTCAGACCATAATACCTTGAAATTAGAACTAAATCACAAGAAGAAGTTTGGAAGGACCTCAAACACGTGGCAGTTAAGGACCATCCTGCTAAAAGATGAAAGGGTCAACCAGGAAATTAAGGAAGAATTAAAAAGATTCATGGAAACTAATGAGAATGAAGATACAACCTTTTAAAATCTTTGGGATGCAGCAAAAGCAGTCCTAAGGGGGAAATACATCGCAATACAAGCATCCATTCAAAAACTGGAAGAACTCAAATACAAAAGCTAACCTTACACATAAAGGAGCTAGAGAAAAAACAGCAAATAGATCCTACAGCCAGCAGAAGAAGAGAGTTAATAAAGATTCGAGCAGAACTCAATGAAATCGAGACCAGAAGAACTGTGGAACAGATCAACAGAACCAGGAGTTGGTTCTTTGAAAGAATTAATAAGGTAGATAAACCATTAGCCAACCTTATTAAAAAGAAGAGAGAGGAGACTCAAATTAATAAAATCATGAATGAGAAAGGAGAGATCACTACCAACACCAAGGAAATACAAACGATTTTAAAAACATATTATGAACAGCTATACGCCAATAAATTAGGCAATCTAGAAGAAATGGACACATTCCTGGAAAGCCACAAACTACCAAAACTGGAACAGGGAGAAATAGAAAACCTGAATAGGCCAATAACCAGGGAGGAAATTGAAGCAGTCATCAAAAACCTCCCAAGACACAAAAGTCCAGGGCCAGATGGCTTCCCAGGGGAATTCTATCAAACATTGAAAGAAGAAACCAAACCATACCTATTCTCCTAAAGCTGTTTGGAAAGATAGAAAGAGATGGAGTACTTCCAAATTCGTTCTATGAGGCCAGCATCACCTTAATTCCAAAACCAAAGACCCCACCAAAAAAGAGAATTACAGACCTATATCCCTGATGAACATGGATGCAAAAATTCTCAACAAGATACTGGCCAATAGGATCCAACAGTACATTAAGAAAATTATTCACCATGATTAAGTAGGATTTATCCCCGGGACACAAGGCTGGTTCAACATTCGTAAAACAATCAATGTGATTCATCATATCAGCAAGAGAAAGACCAAGAACCATATGATCCTCTCATTAGATGCAGAGAAAGCATTTGACAAAATACAGCATCCATTCCTGATCAAAACTCTTCAGAGTGTAGGGATAGAGGGAACATTCCTCAACATCTTAAATGCCTTACAGCAAATATCATTCTCAATGGGGAAGCACTGGAAGTCTTTCCCCTAAGATCAGGAACAAGACAGGGATGTTCACTCTCACCATGCTAATCAACAGAGTACTGGAAGTCCTAGCCTCAGCAATCAGACAACAAAAAGACATTAAAGGCATTCAAATTGGCAAAGAAGAAGTCAAACTCTCCCTCTTCGCCAATGACAAGATACTCTACATAGAAAACCCAAAAGACTCCACCCCAAGATTGCTAGAACTCATACAGCAATTTGGTAGCGTGGCAGGATACAAAATTAATGCCCAGAAATCAATGGCATTTCTATACACTAACAATGAGACTGAAGAAAGAGAAATGAAGGAGTCAATCCCATTTACAATTGCACCCAAAAGCATAAGATACCTAGGAATAAACCTAACCAAAGAGGTAAAGATCTATACCCTAAAAACTACAGGACACTTCTGAATGAAATTGAGAAAGACACAAAGAGATGGAAAAATATTCCATGCTCATGGACTGGCAGAATTAATATTGTGAAAATGTCAATGTTACCCAGGGCAATTTACACGTTTAATGCAATCCCTATCAAAACACCATGGACTTTCTTCAGAGAGGTAGAACAAATTATTTTAAGATTTGTGTGGAATCAGAAAAGACCCCGAAAAGCCAGGGGAATTTTAAAAAAGAAAACCATATCTGGGGGCATCACAATGCCAGATTTCAGGTTGTGCTACAAAGCTGTGGTGATCAAGACAGTGTGGTACTGGCACAAAAACAGACATATAGATCAATGGAACAGAATAGAGACCCCAGAATGGACCCTGAACTTTATGGTCAACTAATATTCGATAAAGGAGGAAAGACTATCCACTGGAAGAAAGACAGTCTCTTCAATAAATGGTGCTGGGAAAATTGTACATCCACATGCAAAAGAATGAAACTAGACCACTCTCTTGCACCATACACAAAGATAAACTCAAAATGGTTGAAAGATCTAAATGTGAGACAAGATTCCATCAAAATCCTAGAGGAGAACACAGGCAACACCCTTTTTGAACTCAGCCACAGTAACTTCTTGCAAGATACATCCATGAAGGCAAAAGAAACAAAAGCAAAAATGAACTATTGGGACTTCATCAAGATAAGAAGCTTTTGCACAGCAAAGGATACAGTCAACAAAACTAAAAGACAACCTACAGAATGGGAGAAGATATTTGCAAATGACGTATCAGATAAGGGCTAGTTTCCAAGATCTATAAAGAACTTATTAAACTTATTAAACTCAACACCAAAGAAACAAACAATCCAATCATGAAGTGGGCAAAAGACATGAAGAGAAATCTCACAGAGGAAGACGTAGGCATGGCCAACACGTACATGAGAAAATGCTCTGCATCACTTGCCATCAGGGAAATACAAATCAAAACCACAATGAGATACCACCTCACACCAGTGATAATGGGGAAAATTAAGAAGGCAGGAAATAAAAATGTTGGAGAGGATGTGGAGATAGGGGAACCCTCTTACACTGTTGGTGGGAATGTGAACTGGTGCAGCCACTCTGGAAAACTGTGTGGAGGTTCCTCAAAGAGTTAAAAATAGACCTGCCCTACGACCCTGCACTGTTGGGGATTTACCCCAAAGATTCAGATGCAATGAAAGCCGGGACACCTGCACCCCAATGTTTCTAGCAGCAATGTCCGCAATAGCCAAACTGTGGAAGGAGCCTTGATGTCCATTGACAGATGAATGGATAAAGAAGATGTGGTTTATGTATACAATGGAATATTACTCAGCCATTAGAAACGACAAATACCCACCATTTGCTTCAACGTGGATGGAACTGGAGGGTATTATGCTGAGTGAAGTAAGTCAATCGGAGAAGGACAAACATTATATGTTCTCATTCATTTGGGGAATATAAATAACAGTGAAAGGGAATATAAGGGAAGGGAGAAGAAGTGTGTGGGAAATATCAGAAAGGGAGACAGAACATAAAGACTCCTAACTCTGGGAAACAAACTAGGGGTGGTGGAAGGGGAGGAGGGCAGGGGGTGGGGGTGAATGGGTGACGGGCACTGAGGGGGGCACTTGACGGGATGAGCACTGGATGTTATTCTGTAAGTTGGTAAATTGAACACCAATAAAAAATAAATTTATTATATAAAAAAAGAAATCTGTGTTATAGTAATCAAACCCTCTAGTTACTTTATAGGTATTATTTCATTAATCTTCGTAAAAACCTTACAGAAGAGGGATCACTATTGGTTTTTTAATAGATGAATAAACCAAGGCTCTGAGAAGTGAGATAATTGCCAAAAGGTCCCACAGATATTGGAGGAAACTTGTACACATCTATCTGTCTTTAAAGTCAATGATATTCTTGCAGAATATTACTCTGCCACCTTTTGTTGTTTTGGACACCTTCCTTTTCCTGATCTTATAACCTACCAGATGTCAAACATATAGAATCTACTTCATAAATAGCTTCTGTATCTGCTCTTTCCACTCTCCCTTTTTTTGTCCCTCCTCTCTTCCTTTCTCCTGTCTCCTATACCCTCTCTCTTAATTTAAATAAAATCTACATACAATGAAATGCACCCATCTTAAATAAACAACTCAGTGAGTTTTCATGAATGTATATAGGATACTTCTATCTCTCTAAATCAATATATAAAGCATTTCCATCACTTTGAATGTTTTTTCATTTCCACTTTCAATTAATCCTTGGCTCCCATAGGCAACCATGCATATGTTTTCTGTTACTATAATAGATTAGTTTTCTTGTTTTCGAATCTCAAATAGATGGAATAACACAGTGTATACTCTTTGGGGTTCTACTTATTTTGGTCATATAATGTTTTCTATATTCTACATATCGTTATGTATATCACATATTTTATTCCCTTTTTTCGTAACAGATTTATTGATATATAATTCACATACCATAGAATTTACCCATATAAGTGTATAATTCACTGGTTTTTAGTCTACTCACAGAGTTGTACAAACATCACCACAATTGATTTTAGAACATTTTCATTAGTCCCAAAAGAAACACTGTACCCTTTAGCCACAACACTTCAGCTCCCTATTGCTCCTGCCACCAGCCCTAAGCAATCATAATCTATTTTATATATCTATAGATTTGTCTATTATGGATCTTTCATATAAATGGAATCATAAAATATGTGTTTTTATTGTGGCTGACTTTATCCACTTAGTATAATGTTTTCAAGATTCATCCATTTTGTAGTATGTATCAGTACTTCATTCCTTTTTATGGCCAAATAATATTCTATTGTATGGACATAGAACATTTTGTTTATTATTTCATCTGCTGGTGAAAGCAGCATTTAGCTAAGATAAATAATGCTACTATGAATATTCATGTACACATCTTTGTGTAGACATATTTTTTAAAAAGCTTCTCTTGGCTATATACCTAAGAATGGAATTGCTCTTATAAAGTAACTTCGTGTTTACATTTAGAATAACTACCAAATTGGAGATGTCTTAATTTTTTTCTTCATTTTAAACAAATAGTTTTTGGGGCATCTGGGGCACTCAGTCAGTTGAACATCCGACTCTTGATTTCAGCTTAGGTCATCATCTCAGGGTCCTGGGGTCAAGGCCCATGTTGGGCTCCCTGCTCAGTGGGGAATCCACTTGTCTCCCTCTCCCTCTGCCCCTCCCCTCACTTTGACTCTCTCTCACTCAAAAATAAATTTAAAACATAAAATTGAAAAAGCAGTTTTACTGAATATAAATTTCTTGGTTGATTTTTTTCTTTCAGTACTTTGAATATGTCATTTCACTGCCTTCTGATCTTCATTGTTATTGATTAAAAGTCAGCTACAAGGGACCCCTTGCATATTATGATTTATTTCTCTCTTGCTGCTTTTAAGATTTTTTTCTTAGACTTTGTCATTCAGCATTTTAACTATGATGTGTGTGGGTGTAGATCTCTTTGCCTTTATTCTACTTGAACTTCATAAAGTTTCTTGAATGTGTAGGTCAATGTTTTAAATCAAATTAGGGAAGTTTTCAGTCATTATCTCTAGGTATCCTTTCTGTGGTCTCCTTCTGGTACTCCCAATACATGTATATTGGTGCACTTAATAGTATCTCACATTTCTCTTAGGTTCTGTTACCTTTTCTTCTTTCTTTTTTTTTCTGATTTCCATATTGTACAATCTCTAATGATTTATCTACAAGTTCATAAATTCTTTTTTTCTATCAGCTCCATTTACTCTTGAACCCCTGTAGTGAATTTTCTATTCTAGTTATTGTATTGTTTTGGCAGATAAAGGTTTGTTTTATTGAATTACTGATCTGATTAATGCTGAAGCCACTATGTACAGACAAGAGAGACGGAGTTTTATTTCTTGGTCTCTTCCTCCTTGGACAGAGTCTTGATGATTTCCTCCTTCTTCGCCTAGAGCCGCTCTTCATGGCACTTGCAGGCCTCCTTGGTCTTGGATCTGTGGGCCTCAGCCTGGTCAGCTAGAAGCTTCTTGCGAGCCTTGTCTGCCTTCAGCTTGTGAATGTGTTCCATGAAAATCCACGTGTTCTTGAACATGTTACCCTTCACTTTCGGGTACAGGCTATGATACATGTGGTGGTCAATTTTAGAGTCACGGTATCTTCTGAGCAGCCTGCGTAGAATTCTCATCCTTCTCATTCATGTTACCTTCTCAGGCATTTGAGCATTGGCAATACCTTTTCTCTTACCAATGCCCATATGCCTGCCCTTCTGGTGGGCCAGAGTATTTTTCTGGCACCGAGCTCGGGAATGGACAGTCACAGGCTTCCAGATAATCAGCCCATCTTTGATCAGTTTTTGTATCTGCTGACGGGAGTTTGCATTGGCAATTTCATTGGTCTCATTGGGGTCCAACCAGACCTTCTTTTTGCCACAGCAGAGGACACTGGAGGCAAGCCTCTTCTGAAGCCTGAGCATACTCATGGCTGTGGCCACAGTGCCGAAAGGCTAGTTATTGTATTTTTAACCACAGAACGTCCATTTGGTTCATTTAAAAATAATGTCTATCTCTGTTAATATTTTCTACTTAAAGAAACACTGTCATCATAGCTTCTTACTTTTTATTTTTCATTTTTTGAAGATTTTATTTATTTATTTATTTATTTATTTATTTATTTATTAGAGAGAGAGAGAAAGAAAAAGGAGAGAGAACAAGCTGGGCGGGGAGAGAGTAAGACTCCCCACTGAGCAGGGAGCCTGATACAGGGCTGGAATCATGACCTGAGCTGAAGGCAGATGCTCAACTAAGCCACTGAGGTGTATCTTACCTTACTTTTTAAATCAGAGTTTCCTCTAGTTCTTTTTAAAGATTTTTATTTAGTTATTTATTTGAGAAAGAGAGAGAGAGTGTGTGAGAGGGAGCACAAGAAGGGCAGAGAGGCAGAGGGAGAGGGAGAAGCAGACTCCCTGCTGAGCAGGGAGCCCAATGCAGGGCTGACCCCAGAACCCTGGGATCACGACCTGAGCTGAAAGCAAACACTCAACTGACTGAGCCATCCAGGCACCCCAGTTTCCTCTAGTTCTTTGAATATACCTTTAATAGCTGTTTTGAAATCTGTCTGCAAAGTTTGACATCTAGGCCCCCTTAATGCCAATTTGTATTGCCTGCTTTATTTCCTGTTTAGGGGTCATAATTTCCTGTTGTTTGCATATTTTGTAATATTTTTGGAAAAATGGTTATTTTAGATAATACATCATAGCATTCCTGGCTACTGATCCCCTTCCTCCTCTGGGACTGTATTTTATTGTTTTTTGCTTGTTTTCTTGGTTATCGTTTAGTGACTTGATGTTTCAACTTCTATTTCCCCCACAGTATGCCACCTGTTAGATTATTCTTCAGAGGTAGTGTCTGCCTTCCATTCAGGGTGTAATCCTGAGTCCCGCATCAGGCTCCCTACAGGGATCCTGCTTCTCTCTCTACCTTTGTCTCTGACTCTGTCTCTTGTGAATAAATAAATAAATCTTAAAATAAAGGTTACTCCTCAGAGGCAGAGCCTTGAATAAGTTCACGGTCTCTTCAAGTGCCTGGGCTGGTCTGTCTCTATTGCTATCCCACCAAGTTGCTAGCCTCAACTAATTGCTATCTGATTGCTCTGTTGATTTTGATGTTACTCTGGGGCATAAATTGCTGTGGTCTGATCTGGTAAAAGTTGACTCTTTGTGGGAGCGAGGTGTTACCAATCTTTGTGGCTACCAGTTGTCAGGTATATTCTTCTTAGCTGTTTTTTTTTGTTTTGTTTTGTTTTGTTTTGTTTTGTTTTGTTTTGTTTTGTTTGTCTTTGTTTTTTTTGCCTGTGTATCTTTGTTAAACTTCTAGATGGTATATCATTTTGCTTCTTGCTTTTAGTATTCTGGAACTGCTAGCCTCCTTTTAGTTCTCACCACCAAGATCTCCTTTGTTTTCAACAACACCGTTAGACCTGAACTTCCTCACGCTCTGTTCCAATGTCAGTTTCCTTGGACAGAGCTACAGACTGATCAGTTCTTGTGTTCTGTCTCTGCCCTGGGCAAAACCTCAGTGACAATAATGATTATTTTTTAAATTTGTATTTATTTATGATAGTCACAGAGAGAGAGAGAGAGAGAGAGAGAGAGGCAGAGACAAAGGCAGAGGGAGAAGCAGGCTCCATGCACCGGGAGCCCGACGTGGGACTCGATCCGGGTCTCCAGGTTCGCGCCCTGGGCCAAAGGCAGGCGCTAAACCACTGCACCACCCAGGGATCCCCCTCAGTGACAATATACAGCTATGGGGGCAGGGGCCATGGTCTGATTTTTCCAGAGTGGCACTACTGCTCTATGAGCAGGGCTTACAGATGGGACAGTAGCTCATTCTAACTTACCCATTTACCCTCTAAACAAGATGAAACAGGGACATCTGAGTCCCAGATTTCTCAGTCTGTCATATCTGGAGTAAAGCCTCTGCTTTATCAGCAGAGGTTGGGGTTGGGTTGGGGAAAGAGACTTGTTTTCTTGTCACTGTCTGCCCAAAATAGACATCTGCAACATGAATCTTGGAGAGATGAGAGATATTGGTGGCCTGTCCCTCCAAAGGCAAAACCACAGTACCAGAATGAGAGCAAGATGGAGAGGGAGGCTTGTCTTGACTGCACATGACTAGGGTAGGAGCTGGGGTGTTGATAAGGGAGTGTGTAAGGCTCAAATACCACAGACACTTACTGTCACAACTTTTTAAAAAATAAATGTTTCTCCATTTAGTGTATATCCTTAGAACAATTTCCAGGGACTTAAATGATTGTTTTTTAAAATACTTTTCATTGGCACCTGTGTGGCTCAGTAGTTGAGCATCTGCCTTTGGCTCAGGTCATGATCCCGGGGTCCTGGGATTGAGTCCCACATCAGGATCCCCACAAGGAGCTTGCTTCTCCCTCTGCCTGTCTCTGCCTCTCTCTGTGTCTCTCATGAATAAATAAATAAAATCTTAAAAAATAAAATAAAATACTTTTCAGCAGTGAAATTGTCTTTTTCCCTGAGAAGAGGGCTCACAGCATTCCTCACATGGACATTCTGGAAATTGATCATCACCTCATTCCTTTTTATTGATCAGTAATATTCCATTGTATGAATATACCACATTATTTACGGTTCTTGCAAAACTAACCTTATTTTGACATAATTGCAGATTAACATACGGTTTTAAGAAATACAGAAAGATTTCGTGCACCTTCTACCTAGTTTCCCCCAAGGGTGACAGCATGTTAACTACAGTACAACATCATAATCAAGATTTTAGCATTGTTAGAATTCAATTTATTCAGATTTCCCCATATTTACTTGTATTCATGTGTGTCTGTCTGCCTGTGTTTAATTCCATGTAGTTTTAAAAATTCAGGTTAAATTTAGTAAACATGGAGTATATTATTATTATTATTTTCAAGGATATAATTTAGTTCATGAGTTACATATAACACCCAGTGCTCATTCCATCAAGTGCCTTCCTTAATGCCCATCACCCATCTCCCCTCCAAAACCCTCAGTTTGTTTCCTATACTACAGAGTCTCTTATGGTTTGCCTCCCTCTGTTTTTAATCTTATTACATTTTTCCTTCCCTTCTTTTTTTAATTTTTTTTTAAATTTCTGTGACTTTATTTTTTTAAATATTTTATTTCTTATTTATTCATGAGAGACACAGAGCAAGAGAGAGAGAGGCAGAGACACAGGCAGAGGGAGAAGCAGGCCCCATGCAGGGAGCCCGATGTGGGACTCGATCCCAGGTCTCCAGGATCACACACCGGGCTGCAGGCGGCACTAAACCACTGCACCGCCGGGGCTGCCCTCCTTCCCTTCTTCTATGTTCGTCTGTTTTGTTTCTTAAATTCCACATATGAGTGAAATCATATGGTATTTGTCTTTCTCTGACTGACTTGTTTCACTTAGCATAATACCCTCTAGATCCATCCATGTCATTGCAAATGGTAAGATCTCACTCTTTCTGATGACTGAGTAATATTCCATTATATATATAATATATTCCATTATATATATAATATATATAATATGTAATATTCCATTCCATATATCTCACATCTTCTTTATCCATTCATCTGTTGATGGACATCTGGGCTCATTCCATAATTTGGCTATCGTGGACATTGCTGCTATATTGGGGTGCATGTGTCCCTTCAAATCACTATTTTTGTATCCTTTGAATAAATACCTAGTAGTACAATTGCTAGGTCTTGGGTATTCTATTTTTAACTTTTTGAGAAACCTCCATACTCTTTTCCAGAGTGGCTGCACTAGTTTGCATTCCCACCAACAGTGTAATAGGATTCCCCTTTCTCCATATCCTTGCCAACACCTATTGTTTCCTGAGTTGTTAATTTTAACCATTCTTACTGGTCTGAGGTGGTATGTCAATATAGTTTTGATTTGTATTTCCCTGATGCTGAGTGATGTTGAACATTTTTTCAAGTCTCTGTTAGTCACTTGTATGTCCTCTTTGAAGAAATGTCTGTTCATGTCTTCTACCCATTTCTTTTTTTTATATAATAAATTTATTTTTTATTGGTGTTCAATTTACCAACTTACAGAATAACACCCAGTGCTCATCCTGTCAAGTGCCCCCCTCAGTGCCCGTCACCCATTCACCCCCACCCCCCGCCCTCCTCCCCTTCCACCACCCCTAGTTCGTTTCCCAGAGTTAGGAGTCTTTATGTTCTGTCTCCCTTTCTGATATTTCCCACACATTTCTTCTCCCTTCCCTTATATTCCCTTTCACTATTATTTACATTCCCCAAATGAATGAGAACCAGTCTCCAATCGACTTACTTCACTCAGCATAATACCCTCCAGTTCCATCCACGTTGAACAAATGGTGGGTATTTGTCATTTCTAATGGCTGACTAATATTCCATTGTATACATAAACCACATCTTCTTTATCCATTCATCTTTCGATGGACACCGAGGCTCCTTCCACAGTTTGGCTATTGTGGACATTGCTGCTAGAAACATCGGGGTGCAGGTGTCCCGGCGTTTCATTGCATCTGAATCTTTGGGGTAAATCCCCAACAGTGCAATTGCTGGGTCGTAGGGCAGATCTATTTTTAACTCTTTGAGGAACCTCCACACAATTTTCCAGAGTGACTGCACCAGTTCACATTCCCACCAACAGTGTAAGAGGGTTCCCCTTTCTCCGCATCCTCTCCAACATTTGTGGTTTCCTGCCTTGTTAATTTTCCCCATTCTCACTGGTGTGAGGTGGTATCTCATTGTGATTTTGATTTGTATTTCCCTGATGGCAAGTGATGCAGAGCATTTTCTCATGTGCATGATGGCCATGTCTATGTCTTCCTCTGTGAGATTTCTGTTCATGTCTTTTGCTCATTTCATTATTGGATTGTTTGTTTCTTTGGTGTTGAGTTTAATAAGTTCTTTATAGATCTTGGAAACTAGCCCTTTATCTGATAGGTCATTTGCAAATATCTTCTCCCATTCTGTAGGTTTTTTGTTGACTGTATCCTTTGCTGTGCAAAAGCTTCTTATCTTGATGAAGTCCCAATAGTTCATTTTCGCTTTCGTTTCCCTTGCTTCTGGAGATTTGTCTAGCAAGAAGTTGCTGTGGCTGAGGTCAAAGAGGTTGCTGCCTGTGTTCTCTTCTAGGATTTTGATGGATAACTGTCTCAAATTTAGGTCTTTCATCCATTTTGAATTCATTTTTGTGTATAGTATAAGTTTCATTCTTCTGCATGTGGCTGTCCAATTTTCCCAACACTATATGTTGAAGAGGCTGTCTTTTTTTCCATTGGTTATTCTTTCCTACTTTCTTGAAGATTAGTTGACCATAGAGTTGAGGACCCATTTCTGGGTTCTCTATTCTGTTCCATTGATCTATGTGTCTGTATTTGTGCCAGTACTATACTGTCTTGATGGTTACAGCTTTGTAATACAGCTTGAAGTCCAGAATTGTGATGCCTTCAGCTTTGGTTTTCTTTTTCAACATTATTTTGGCTATTCGGGGTCTTTTGTGGTTCCATACAAATTTTAGAATTGTTTGTTCCAGCTCTGTGAAAAATGCTTCTGTATTTTGATAGGGGTTGCATTGAATGTGTATATTTCTTTGGGTAGTACAGGCATTTTAATGATATTTGTTCTTCCAATCCATGAGCATAGAACGTTTCTCCATTTCTTTGTGTCTTCCTCAATTTCTTTCATAAGTGTTCTATAGTTTTCAGAGTGCAGGACTTTTACCTCTTTGACTAGATTTATTCCTAGGTATCTTATGGGATTTGGTGCAATTATAAATGGGATTTATTTCTTAATTTCCCTTTCTGCCACTTTATTGTTGGTGTATAGAAATGCAAAAGACTTCTGTGCATTGATTTTATATCCGCTGACTTTACTGAATTCCTGTATAATTTCTAGTATGTTTTTGTAAAATCTTTTGGCTTTTTTCTGCATAGAGTATCATGTTGTCTGCATAGAGTGAAAGGTTGTCTTCTTGTTTGCCTATTTGTTTGCCTTTTATTTCTTTTTGTTGTCGATTGCTGAGGCTAGGACTTCCAGTACTATGTTGAACAACAGTGGTGAGAGTTGACTTCTCTGTTGTGTTCTTGACCTTAGGAGAAAAGCTCTTAGTTTTTCCCTGTTGAGAATGATATTATGTGTGGGTCTTTTGTATATGGCCTTCATGATGTTCAGTTATGTTCCCTCTAGCCCTACATTGTGGAGGGTATTTATCAAGAAAGGATGCTATAGTTCATCAAATGCTTTTTCTCCATCTATTAGGAGGATCATATGGTTCTTATCCTATCTTTTATTAATGTCGTGTATTATGTTGATTGATTCATGGATGATGAACCACTCCTGAGGCCCAAGAATAAATCCCACTTGGTCATGGTGAATAATCCTATTAATGTACTATGGATACTATTAGCTACTATCTTCTTGAGAATTTTTGCATCTGTGTTCATCAGGGATACTGATCTGTAGTTCTCCTTTTAATGGGGTCTTTTTCTGGGTTTGAAATCAAGGTAATGCTGGCTTCATAGAATGAGTTTGGAAGTTTTCCTTCTGTTTCTATTTTTTGGGAACAGTTTCAGAAGAATAGGTATTAATTCTTCTGTAAATGTTTGGTAGAATTCCCCTGGGAAGCCATATGGCCCTGGACTCCTGTTTGTTGGGAGGTTGTGATTACTGATTTAATTTCTTTCCTGGTTATGGGTCTGTTAAGATTTTCTATTTCTTCCTGTTTCAGTTTTGGTAGTTTACATGTTTCTAGGAATTTATACATTTCTTCCTGATTGCCTAATTTGCTGGCACAGAATTGCTCATAATATTCTCTTATAATTGTTTGTATTTCTACAGTGCTGGTTGTGATCTCTCCTCTTTCATTCATGATTTTATTTATTTGGGTCCTTTTTCTTTTCTTTATGATGAATCTGGCTAGGGGTTTATCAATCTTGTTAATTCTTTCAATGAACCAGCTCCTAGTTTCATTAATCTGCTCTACTGGGTTTTTAAATTTATCATTGAATTCGGCTCTAATCTTTATTATTTCCCTTTTCCTGCTGGAATTAGGCTTTATTTGCTGTTCTTTTTCTAGCTTCTTTAGGTGTAAAGTTAGGTTGTGTATTTGAACCTTTTCTTGCTTCTTGAGATAGACTTGTATTGCCATATACTTCCCTCTTAAGACTACCTTTGCTGCATCCCAAAGGTTTTGAGCTGTCGTGTTTTCATTTTCATTTGCTTCCATGTATTTTTTTAACTTCTTTAATTTCTTGGTTGACCTATTCATTCTTTAGTAGGATGTTCTTTAACCTCCATCTATTTGTGGTCCTTCCAAATTTTTTTCTAATGGTTGACTTCAAGTTTCATAGCATTGTGGTCTGAAAATATGCATGATATGACCTCAGTCTTTTTGTACCAGTTAAGACCTAATTTGTGACCCACTACGTAATCTATTTTGGAGAATGTTCCATGTACAGTTGAAAAGAAAGTGTATTCTGCTGCTTTAGGATGAAATGAGCTGAACATATTTGTCAAGTCCATCTGGTCTGGTTTGTCATTCAAAGTCCTTGTTTCCTTGTGGATCTCTTAGATGATCTGTCCATTGCTGTGAATGGGATCTTAAAGTCCCCTACTATTATTGTATTATTATCAAGGAATTTAAGTTTCTTATTAGATTTCTATATTTGGCTGTTCCCAAGTTAGGTGCATAAATATTTACAATGGTTAGATCTTCTTGGTGGGCAGACACCTTTATTATGATATAGTGTCTTTCTTCATATCTTCTTACAGTCTTTGGTTTAAAATCTAATTTGTCTGATATAAGGATGGCTACTACAGCTTTCTTTTGATATCCATTAGCATGGTAAATGGTTCTCTCCCCTTCTGTCTCTATTTGGGAGTGTCTTTGGGTCTAAAATGAATCTCTTGTAAGCAACATATCAACGGGTCTTTTTTTTTTTAATCCATTCTGATAAACTATGTCTTTTGATGGAAACATTTAGTCCATTTACATTCAAAGTAATTATTGAAAGATATTAACTTAGTGCCATTGTATTACCTGTAATGTTGCTTTTCCTGTAGATTGTCTCTGTTCCTTTCTAGTCTTTGTTACTTTTGATCTCTCTTTCTGCTCAGTCACCTTGAATATTTCTTGCAGGGCTGGTTTAGTGTTCACAGATGCCTTTAATTTTTGTTTGTCTTAGAAACTCTTGATTTCTCCTATTCTGAATGACAGCCTTGCTGGATATAGTATTCTTGGCTGCATATTTTTCCCCTTTAGCACGTTGAATATATCATGCCAGTCCTTTCTGGCCTGCCAGCTCTCTGTAGACAGGTCTGCTGCCAGCCTTATGTGTCTAACCTTGTAGATTAAGGACCTCTGTCCCAAGCTGCTTTCAGAATTTTCTCTTTATCTTTGTTTTTTTTTAAATATTTTATTTGCTTATTTATTCATGAGAGAGAGAGAGAGAGAGAGAGAATGAGAGAAAGAGGCAGAGACACAAGCAGAGGGAGAAGCAGGCTCCTTGCAGGGAGCCCGACTACGTGGGACTCGATCCCGGCTCTCCAGGATCAGGCCCTGGGCTGAAGGTGGACTAAACCGCTGAGCCACCCGGGCTGCCCTTTCTTTATCTTTGTAATTTGCAAGTTTCACTATGATATGTCACTGTGTTGACCTATTTTTGTTAATTTTGAGGGGAGTTCTCTGTGCCTCTTGGACTTGAATGCCTATTTCCTTCCCCAGATTAGGGAAGTAATTTTTTCAAATAAAACTTCTGCCCTCCTAAAAAAACAAAACAAAACAAAACAAAACAAAACAAAACAAAAACAAAACAAAACAAAACAAAACTTCTGCCTACTTTTCCTGTTCTTTTTCTGGGACTCCTATAATATGAATGTTATTTTACTATATAAAATCACTGAGTTCCCTAAGTCTACCCTTGTGTTCTAATAGTTTTCTTTCCCCCTTCTTTTCTGCTTCATTATTTCCCATAATTTTATTGTCTGTATCACCGATTCACTCTTCTGCTTTGTTCATCCTTATTATTATGGCCTCCACTTTGTGCTGCATCTCGTTTATAATGTTTTTAATTTCAGCCTGACCAAATTTTAGTTCTATTATCTCTACAGTAAGGGATTCTCTAGTATCTTCCATGTTTTTTCCAGCTAGTATCCTTATAATCATTGTTTTAAATTCTAGTATAGACATCTTACTTTTATCTGTATTGATTAAATTCTGGGCTATGAGTACTACCTCCTGTTCTTTTGGGGTAAATTTCTCCATCTTGTCATTTTGTCAAGAAAAGAAAAGAAGAAAGAAAATGAAACAACAACAACAAAACTAGATCCTGGGTATGTTTTGGTCTGCATGTTAAAAGAAATGTCCAAAAGATGGTCACTTTTCTACCTGTAGACTTGCAGTATTTGTTTTCTCAGACCTCTGATTGATTTCTCAGGTATTTAGAATGATTTGATAACTATTTAGTTGTATTCAAGTGATGAGACAAACTTAGGGTCTCCCTACTCTCTGCAATTTTCAAAAAATGTGATCAACACTGGATTGCTTTGAAGCAAATCCTGGGCATCATATAATTTCATTCATAAATATTTTAATATGTAGCCCCCCAAAAAGGCTTAAAAAAACCAAAAGCAATACACCTTATAGCACCTAAAAATTACCACTAACTCTTTAATGTCATTAAATTTCCAGTCAATTTTCAAATTTCCTTGGTTGTCTGGTAAACTTTATTTTACCATTGGTGTATTCAAATCAGAATCCAAACAAGGTCCATGCATTGTCTCTTTCTCTCTCTCTTTTTTAGTATAGTTGACACACAATGTTACATTGGTTTCAGATGTACAACATAGTGATTTAACAAGTTTATACATTATGCTGTTTGTGTTCACCAGAAGTGTAGCTACCATCTGTCCTGGTATATCACTATTACAATATCATTGACTATATTCCTTATGCTGTGCCTTTTATTCCTTGACTTATTCATTCCATAACTGGAAGTCTTTATCTCTTACTTTTCTTTTATTTAAAAAAAACAGATTTTATTTATTTATTTGAGAGAGAGAGAGAAAGAGAGAGAGGCAGAGACATAGGCAGAGGGAAAAGCAGGCTCTCTGAAGGGAACCTGATGCAGGACTCAATCCCAGGACCCTGGGATCTCAACCTGAGCCAAAGGCAGATCCTTAGCCACTGAGCCACCCAGGTGTCCCTGTATCTCTTACTTTTCTTTGCTCATTTTGCCCAACCTTCTACCCCCTTCCTGTCCCCTCTAGCAATCACCAGTTTGTTCTCCATATTTATAGGCCTGATTCTGCTTTTTGTTTGTTTGTTCTTTTGTTTTGTAGATTCCACTTATGAGTGAAACCATACAGTATTTGTATTTCTCTGTCTGACTTATTTCACTTATCATAATACCTTCTAGGTCTATCCATGATGGCTCAAATGGAATAATCCATATGGCAATGTAATATTCCATTGTGTATGTGTGTACATAGCATATTCTCCTTCTTCATTCATCTATCGATCGTCACAGATTGATTCTATATGTAGCCATTGTAAATAATGCTGTAATAAACATAGGGGTTCATATATCTTTTCAAATTAGTGTTTTCACTTTCTTTGGGTCAATAATCAATAGTTGAATTATTAGATCTTATGGTATATCTATTTTTAATTTCTTGAGAAACCTCCATACTGTTTTCCACAGTGGCTGTACCAATTTACATTCATATCAACAGTGTGTAAGGGTTCCTTTTACTCCACATCCTTGCCAACACTTTTTTTTTCTTTCTTGTCTTTTTGATTTTAGTCATTCTAACAGGTGTAAGGTGATATATCATTGTGGTTTGATTTGCATTTCCCTGATGATTAGTGCTGTTGAGCATCTTTTCATGTGTCTCTTTGCCATCTGTAATGTCTTCTTTGGTAAAACATTTATTTAAGTCCTCTGATCATCTTAAATCAGATTGTTTGGGGTTTTTTTGGTATTGAGTTATATAAGTTCTTTATATGCTTTAGATATTAACCCATTATCAGATATATCATTTGCAAATATCTTCTCCCATTCAGTGGGCTCCCTTTTTGTTTTTTTACGGTTTCCTTTGCTGTGCAAAAGCTTTTTATTTTGATATAGTCCCAATATTTTATTTTTGCTTTTGTCTCCCTTGCCTTAGGATACATATGTTGCTATGACTTACTGCCTATGTTATCTTCTAGGATTTTTATGGTTTCAGGTTTCACATTTAAGTCTTTAGTCTGTTTTTAGTTTATTTTTGTATATGGTGCTAAAAGGTGGTCCAGTTTCATTCTTTCAAATGTAGCTTTCCAGTTTTCTCAGCACCAAAAGAGATTGTCTTTTTCCCATTGTGTATTCTTGCCTCTTTGTCATAGATTAATTGGCCATATAATAATGGGTTTACTTCTGGGTTCTCTATTTATCCCACTGATCTATGTGTCTATTTTTGTGTCAGTAGCATACTGTTTTGACTACTACAGCTTTGTAGTATATCTTGAAATCTGGAATTGTGATGACTCCAGCTTTGTTCTTCTCAGTATTGCTTTGGTCATTCGTGGTCTTTTGTGGTTCCATACAAATTCTAATATTCTAGTTTTGTGTAAAATGTTATTGATATTTTTATAGGGATAGCATTGAATTTGTAGATTCCTTTGGGTAAGATGGACATTTTAACACTTTTAATTCTTTCCATTCAATCCATGAGCATGGAATATTTTTCCATTTATTTGTGTCATCTTCAGTTTCTTTCATCAGTGTTTTGTAGTTTCCGGAGTACAGGTCTTTCACCTCTTTAAGTTTATTCTTAGTTATTTTATTCTTTTTTGTGCAATTGTAAATGATGTTGTTTTCTTAATTTCTCTTTCTGCTTCTTTGTTATTAGTGTGCAGAAAGGGTACTGATATCTGTGTAATAATTTTGTATCCTATAACTTTACAGAATCCATTTATTACCTTTAGTAGTTTTTTTATGGAGTCTTCAGGAATTTGTATTGTATATAGTATCATGTCAGCTATAAATAGTGACAGTTTAACTTCTTTTTACTATTATAGATGTCTCTTATTTCTTTTTCTTGTCTGATTGTCATGGCCAGGACTTTTAGTTGGAAGTCTAGGTAAATTTTTCAGAGAACGAAATAGGCTTTCTAGAATAAAAATTACAATTTTCAATTAAAAAAATTAGTGGTCAGGTTAAATAGCAAAATAAAACTAAAGATACTGTTAGTGATCTGAAAAGTAGATGTGAAGAAATTACTCATAATACAATAGAGAGAGAGCAAAAGGGGTAGGATTTATAAATGAGAAATTAAAAAATAGAAGATAGAATGAGAAATCTAACATAAATATAATTGCATTTCAAGATGGAGAGAATGCAGAAAATGAGAGAGAAGCAAAATTAAAAGAGTAATTGGCTGATAGCTTTCCTTTATTGATGAAAAACGTGAATACTTAAATTCAAGAATTGCAACAAATCTCAGGCAGGACAATACAAAGAAATCTGTGCACAGACACATTGTGGTAAAAAAAAATAATGTCTGAAGAGGAGCCAGACAGAAATGACAGAATATCTCTTAAAGAATGGTTACTGAGAGCAGGCTTATCAAAAGCAACAAAGTTCAGAAGATAAAGCAATAATACAGTTCACCCTTGAACAATATGAGGGTTAGGAGTGCTGACCCCTGTGCAGTTGAAAATCTGTGACTAAATTTTGACTTCTCCAAAACTTAACTACTAATAGCCTACTCTTGACTGGAAGCATTACTGATAACATAAATAGTTGACTAACACATATTTTACATGTTACATGTATGATATGCTGTATTCTTTTTTTATATGCTGTATTCTTATAATAAAGTAAAGTAGAGAAAAGAAAATGCTATTTAGAAAATCATAAGGAAGAGAAAATAATATAGTGACTAATAACCTAATACTTCTCCCTGTAAAGTTTAGGGATCTCTTGTTTCTTGCTGCTTTAAAGATTTTCTCTTTATCTTTGGAATTTGTAAGTTTCACTATTAAATGTCGAGGTGTTGGGCAGCCCAGGTGGCTTAGCGGTTTAGGGCGGAGACCCGGGATCAAGTCCCGTGTCAGGCTCCCTGCATGGAGCCTGCTTCTCCTTCTGCCTGTGTCTCTGTTGCGCTGTCTCTCTCTGTGTCTCTCATTAATAAATAAATAAAATAAATAAATAAATGTCGAGGTGTTGAACGGTTTTTATTGATTTTAGGGGGGGATCTCTCTATCTCCTGGATGTGAATGTTTGTTTCCCTCCCCAGGTTAGGGAAGTTCTCAGCTATGATTTGTTCAAATACACTTTCTGGTCCTCTGTCCCTTTTGGCGCCCTCTGGAACCCCAGTTAAATGTAGATTGTTCCTTCTGATGCTGTCATTTATTTCCCTTCACCTTTCCTCATGGTCTTTTAATTGTTTTTCTCTTTTTTCCTCAGCTTCCTTCCTTGCCATCAACTTGTCTTCTATGTCACTCACTCGTTCTTCTACCTCATTATCCCTCATCGTTAGGACCTCCAGTTTTGATTGCATCTCATTTAATTGATATTTAAATTTGGCCTGATTAGATCTAAATGCTGCAGGCATGAAGTCTCTTGAATCCTTTATGCTTTTATTTTTTTTAAAGATTTTATTTATTCATGATAGACAGAGAGAGAGAGAGAGAGAGAGAGAGAGAGAGAGAGAGAGGCAGAGACACAAGCAGAGGGAGAAGCAGGCTCCAGGCAGGGAGCCAGGTGCAGGACTCGATCCTCGGACTCCAGGGTCAGGCCCCTGGCCAAAGGCAGGCACCAAACCGCTGAGCCACCTAGGGATCCCCGAATCCTTTATGCTTTTCCCAAGAGCCACCAGTAGCTTTATAATTGTGCTTCTGAATTGGCTTTCTGACATGGAATTGTAATCCAAATTCTGTAACTCTGTGGGAGAGAGGACTGTTTCTGATTCTTTTGTGGTGAGTTCTTTCTAGTCATTTTGCTCAGTGCATAGTGGCTAAAAACAAGTTGTACTGGAAAAAGGAAGAAAAAAAGGGAAAAACAAACAAAGAACAACAACAACAAAAAAAACCAAGGCGGGGTATCCTCTGGTTCTATGTAAATCCCTTGACTTCCTCTGGAGCTTTCCAGCGCCGCTTGGCCAAGAACGTGCTCTTCCCCTGTCCTTCTGGGGGAGGGGCCAGAGCTGGTTTTCTGGGGGAGGGGCCTGCTGTGCTGATTCTCAGGTGTGTGCACCTGGGGGAGCTGCCCTCCCCCTGCCAGGTGCGGGGCTCAGTGGGAGCTGTTTACCCGGTGAGGCCCCTGTTCCCTGGCGGCCCCTCCCCTCTCAGGCACAGGGTGACGCCAGCAGGAACAACCACATTGGCGCCGGCCAGCTCTCCAGCCCTGGAGTCAGCTCCCGCAGTAACTACCACAGTCTCCCAGTCTGCAGGGGCCTGGATGCTCCCGGGGGCAGGGGGCGGTGATCTGCACAGCTTGGGGGCGCCTGGCGGCAGGAGCGTTCTTGCTGTCCTGTGTCGTCCCCGCCTCTGCCTATCCCGGGGGGGAGCGCAGGATCCTGGGCTATGTCCCCCGACGCCCTGGGATCCGGGGCCCGTGCCGCTGGAATCACGCTCCCAGGGCGCGTAGCCCCCTCCGCCTGGAGCCGCCGCCTGAGCTGCTCCCGAGGCCCCACTGGGCAAGTGCTCCCGCCCTTTACTGTGCTCAGCCCGCGGTGTGTGGCGCGCTCTCCCCCGGGCGCACTTACTCTGTTAGTGACTCCGGGAGACTAGAGGCTCCACTGCCCCTCCTGGGATCCTGCCCGAGTTCCCTGCAAGCTCCTTTCCATCTGGGAAGATTTTTAAAGTTCCTGCTTCTGGACTGGGCTTTTCTGTCCTGGAGACTTTTGCTTCCCGGCTTTAGCCTGGATCCTTGTGGGCGCCCCTCCCACACTTGATTCTATTTATTTATTTGTTTATTTATTTATCCATTTTCCTACCTTGTTAGAAGTGCAAACTCTTCTCTCTGTAGCGTTCCAGCTGTTCTCTCTTTAAATCTCAGGCCGAATTCGTAGGTTTTCAGGATGATTTGAAAGTTATCTAGGTAAGTTGGTGGGGACACGTGACTTGGGGACCCTACTCTTCTGCCATCTTGACCCCAAGCCCATACAGATACTTTCTGCCCTAACGATCACCTGTGCTTTATTCCTCCACCTCCCTGAGCCCCTGAAAACCACTTATCATTGTATCTATAGTTTTGGCTTTTCCAGAATATCATACAACTCAAATCATACATTATGAACCTATTTCAGACTGGATTCTTTCACTAAGCAATGTGAATTTAGATTCCTTATATTGTTTTGTGGTTTGAGCCATTTTTTTTTTAGCACTGAATGATATCCCATTGTATGAATATATCAGTTTGTTTATCCATTCACCTATTGAAGGACATCTTGGTTGCTTCTAGTTTTTGGTGATTATTAATAATGCTGCTATAAATATTTATTCAGGTTTTTATGGGGGCATAGGTTTTTATTTATTTTTATATATTATCATTTTTTCCAACATGCCAGAGGCTGTTCTCCTTGGAGAACTGCTGTGGATATGGATATGGTTTGTTGTAAGATTTATACCCTGTCTCCTGGATTTTTAAGGGCCAACTCACTGGATGCCACCAGAACCATGACACTTTCCCACGTGGGCATAGGTTTTTAAATCAATTGGATAAATATCTAGCAACACAATTGCTACATCATATGATAAGACAATATTTAGCTTTGTGAGAAATTGCCAAACTGACTTCTAAAGTTGTTGCACCATTTTGCATTCCCACCAACAATGAATCCATTCTCTCAAGCATTAGATATTTTCAATTTTTAAAATTTTAACCATTCTCTTAATTATTCTCAAGAGAGAGGCATATGGCAGTGGAGTCGGAAGACCCTTGCTTCATCTGGCTCCCATGAACACAGTTAGATAACTATCAAATCATCCCAAATACCCCGGAAACAAACTGAAAACTGACAGAACAAACTCTACAACTACAGAGAGAGAAGAGGCAACATCAAAGAAGGTGAGAAGTGCAGAGACATGGTTTAGGGGAGAAACGGACCATGGGTGCTGCAGAGGGGAAGGAGATGTCGTTGCTGAGAAGGGTTATAGGTTAGTGCACAGCACACATGACAATGTACAAGAAAAACAATTCCCTGAGGCCATTGGCTTGGAAGACAAAAGGGGCTGAATTTTGTGTTCTTGCAACCAGAGGAGCTTAAAGCCTAGAGCTTTAAAGATCAGTGTACTTGACTACGATAGAGCTCAGAGGGCACTCATTACCTGTTCTTGGAGAGAAGGCCAGCAAACAATCTGGAGGTAGAAGGCATTGAAACTGCTATCTGAAGAACGGCTGGGGCATGTAGGGGAAGATTATTCACTCCTTTGGGAGTGCATCCCTGAGAGGCAGTGTTCACAGAGATGCCTTTCTGGAAACAAAGGAGCTGCTGATGCCATTTTCCTCCCCCATCCCTCAGCATAATCACAGAGCCACCTGCAGGAAACAGCACAGCACTCAAACTGGCTGCCTAACTTACACTAATTCCCATGCCTCGTTCTTGTGCAACTGCCCTTCTCAGTCAAGGATGACTCAATCCCAGCACGATGGGACCCTCCCCCAGAAGACCAGCACCAACTCCTGACCACACCTCGTTTCCAGACCAGAGTTTCTAGGGACTCAGTTTTGGTGGAGTTAGTGTCATATGTCATTTCACAAGCAGACCAGAGCACACTTAGTTAATATCCAGGCCAAGGACCAACCACTGCCTACCGAAGGCAAGGAGCACCTCTGCAGACAACTGGCTTGAAAGATAGAACCTCCAAAACACAACAGCAGAGCATTGTAGCCTACACTGGAGACACTCTCTAAAGCACTAGGCCCTGGGCATGACATGACCTCTTCTTCAAAGCTATTACTTTCAGGAGCAGGAGACGTAACTGACTTTCCTAAAACACAGAAGAAAGCAGAGACATAGGCAAAATGCCAAGACAGAGGAATGTACTCCAAATGAAAGAACACTATTTGGCCATGGCCAGAGATCTAAGAGAAACAGATATAAGTAACATACCTGATGGAGAATTTAAAGCAACGATTATAAGGATACTTACTGGGGTTGAGAAAAAAATAGAAGACATCAGTAAGACCCTTACCACAGAGATAAAGGATTTAAAAAAGAATCAATCAAAGATGAAAAAATGCAATAAATGAGGTTGGAAGCAGTCTTGATGCAATGAACAGCAGGATGGAAGAAGCAGAGGAACAAATTAGTGACCTAGAAGACAAAATAAGGGGATCCCTGGGTGGCTCAGTGGTTTGGCACCTGCCTTTGACCCAGGGCGTGATCTTGGAGTCCCAGGATTGAGTCCCGCATTGGGCTCCCTGTGTGGAGCCTGCTTCTCCCTCTGCCTGTGTCTCTGCCTCTCTCTCTCTCTGTGTCTCTCATGAATAAATAAATAAGATCTTAAAAAAAAGAGAAAATAATGGAAAGCACTCAAGCTTAACAAAAGGAAGAAAGAAAAATTATGCAAAATGAGAATAGATTTTGGGAATTCCATGACTTCATTAAATGTCATAACATTCATATTTAGGAGTCCCAGAAGAAGAAGAGAGTGGAAAGGGGGCAGAAAATTTATTTCAAGAAGTAATAGCAGAAAATTCCCCTAATCTGGGGAAGGACACAGACATCCAGATCCAAGAGGAACAGAGAACTCCCATCAAAATAAATAACAGGGCAGCCCAGGTGGCTCAGTGGTTTAGCTCTGCTTTCGGCCCAGGGTGTGATCCTGGAGACCCAGGATTGAGTCCCACGTTGAGCTCCATGCATGAAGCCTGCTTTTCCCTCTGCCTGTGTCTCTGCCTCTCTCTCCCTCTCTCTCTCTCTCTCTCTCTCTCTCATGAATAAATAAATAAATAATCTTTTAAAAAAATAAACAATAACAGATCAACACCAAAACATATTATAATTAAATTGGAAATATATGGTGATAAAGAACAAATCTTTAAAAGCAGCAAAACAAAAGGAGTACTTAACTTAAAGGGGGAACCCATAAGGCTAGCTGCAGAATTCTCAACAGAAACTTGGGAAGCCAGAAGGGAGTAGCATGATATATTCAAAGTGCTGAATGGGAAAAATGTGCAACCAAGAATACTCTATCTAGCAAGGCTATCATTCAGAAAAAGATAAATAATTTCCCAGACAAATGAAAACTAAGTTCATGATTACTAAACCATCCTTGCAAGAAATATTAAAGGGTTTTTTCAGTACAAGAGAGATAAAAAGTGACAAAGACAAGAAAATATCAGAGAAATCTCCAGAAATAATGACAAGTAATAAGATGGTAATAAATACATACATATTACTAATTGCTTTGAATATAAATGTACTAAATGCTCCAATCAGAAGACATAGAGTGTCAGAATGGATTAAAAAATAAAAAGGGATCCCTGGGTGGCGCAGCGGTTTGGCGCCTGCCTTTGGCCCAGGGCGTGATCCTGGAGACCCGGGATCGAATCCCACGTCGGGCTCCCAGTGCATGGAGCCTGCTTCTCCCTCTGCCTGTGTCTCTGGCTCTCTCTCTTTCTCTCTGTATGACTATCATAAATAAATAAAAAATATAAAAAAATAAAAAAAGACTCATCTATGTGCTGCCTACAAAGAGATGCATTTTAGACCTAAAGACACCTGAAAATTGAAAGTGAGGGGATAGAGAAATATTTATTGCTCAAAAAAGATGTCGAAAGAAATCTGAAGTAGCAATATTTATACTGGACAAACTAGACTTTGAACAAAGACTGTAGGGTCACTTGGGTGGCTCATTCCATTAAGCGTTCAACACTTGATTTCAGCTCAGATCATGATCTCAAGATTGTGGGCTCGAGCCCCACATCTATACATGGTATTGTGTATAGCATGGAGCTTACTTAAGATTCTTTCTCTTCCTTTCCCTCTTGAAACACCCCACCCCCACTTGTGTGTACTCTCTCTCTCAAACAAAACAAAACACTGTAACAAGAGATGAAAAAGGACACTATATCATAATAAAGGGGACAATAAAACAAGAATATGTAATAATTGTAAATATTTATGCATCCAAAAAGGGAGCACCCAAATATATAAAACAATTTGTAAACATAAAGGAACTCATTCATAATGATGCTATAATACCAGAGGACTTTAACACCCCACTTACCTCAATAGATCATCCAAACAGAAAATCAACAAGGAAGCAATGGCTTTGAATGAAACAGTGGATCAGATGGACTTGAGAGATATATTCAGTACCTTCCATCCTAAAACAAGCAAAATACACATTCTTTTCAAGTACACACAGAACATTCTCCAGAATAGATCAAATATTAGGTGATAAATCAGGCCTAAGCAAACACAAAAACACTGAAATTATACTATACACCTTATCTGACCACAATGCTATGAAACTAGACATAAACCACAGGAAAAAATTTGGAAAAACCACAAATACATCAAGGTTAAACAACCTGCTACTAAACAATGAATGGGTCAACTACGAAATCAAAGAAGAAATAAAAATACATAGAAAAAATGAACATGAAAATACAATGGTCCCAAACCATTGGAATCCAACAAAAGTGGCCCTAAGAGGGAACTTTATAGCAATACAGACATACCTGAAGAAGCAAGAAAAATCTCAAACAACCTAACCTTACACCTAAAAGAACAAGAAAACAAACAACAAAAAAAATCCAGAGCCAGAAGAAGGAAGAAAATAATAAAGATTACAGTAGAAATAAATAACATAGAAACTTAAAAACAAACAAAAAAACATGGAACTGATCAACAAAACCAGGAAGTGGTTCTTTGAAGAAAAAAATCAATAAAATTGATAAACCTCTAGCCAAGTTTATCCAAAAGAAAAGAGATAGGATCCTAATAAATACAATCACAAATAAGAGAGGAAAAATAACAACTAACGCCACAGAAATACAAACAATTATAAGAGAAATTATGAAAAAATGATATGCTAACATATTGGACAACCTGGAAGAAATGGATAACTTTCTAGAAACACGTAAACTACCAAAACTGAAAAAGGAAGAAATAGAGAACTTGAACAGAAGAATAACCAGCAAAGAAATGGAATCAGTAATAAAAAACCTCTGAACAAACTGAAGTCCAGGGTCTGGTGGCTTCACTGGTGAATTCTATCAAACATTTAAAGAAGAGTTAATACATTTTCTTCTCAAAATTTTCCGAAAAATAGAAAAGAAATAAAAACTTCCAAATTCATCCATGAAGCCAGCATTACCTTGATACCAAAACCATATAAACACCCCACTAAAAAGGAGAACTACAGGCCAATAACCCTGATGACATGGATACGAATATTAATAAAATACTCAATAAAATTGTGAATAAAGTGTGATTTGAATCCAGGAATACATTAAAAAATATTATTCACCAAGATCCAGCGGAAATTATTCTTTGGTTGCAAGGAAGCTTCAATATTTACAAGTCAATCAATGTGATATACTACATTAATAAAAGAAAGGATGAAAACCATATGATTGTTTCAATAGATGCAAAGAAAGCATTTTACAAAGTACAATGTCCATCCATAATAAAAACCTTCAACAAAGTAGGTTTAGAGGGAACATACCTCAACATAACAAAGTCTATGTATGAAAACAGCTAACATCATCCTCAACAGAGAAAAACTGGGAGCAATTCCCCTAAGGTCAGGAACAAGACAAAGATGTCTCCTCTTACCACTTTCCTTCAATATAGTATCGGAAGTCCTAGCCACAGCAATCAAACAACAAAAAGAAATAAAATTCATCCAAATTGATAAGGAAGAAGCAAAACTTTCACTACTTGCAGATGACACGATACCATGTATAGAACCCCCCCCCAAAATAAACCTCCACCAAAAACTACTAGAGCTGATACATGAATTCAGTAAAGTCACAGGATACAAAATCAACATACAGAAATCTGTTGCTGTTTTATACACCAACAATGTAGTAGCAGAAAGTGATATTAAGGAATCAATCTAATTTATATTTCCATCAAAAATAAGATACCTAACCAAAGAGGTGACCTGCACTCTGAAAACTATAAAACACTGATGAAAGAAATTGGAGAAGACACAAAGAAATGGAAAGACATTCTGTGCTCATGGATTGGAAAAACAAATATTGTTCAATGTTTATATTCCCCAAATCAATCTACACATTTAATGCAACCCCTATCAAAATACCACCAGTATTTTTCACAGAACTAGAACAATCCTACAATTTGTATAGAACCACAGAAGACCCTGAATAGCCAACGCAACCTTGAAAAAGAAAAGAAAGGCTGGAGGCATCACAATTCTGGATGTGAAGTTATATTACAAAGCTGTAGTGATCAAAATAGTATGGTGGTGGCACAAAAATAGACACATAGATCATTGGAACAGAATAGAAAACCCACAGTTATGGTCAATTAGTTTTTGACAAAGCAAGAAAGAATATCCAATGGGAAAAAGCCAGTCTCTTCAACTGGACAGCAACATGCAAAAGAATGAAACTGGACCACCTTCTTATACCATATCCAATACCTAAGTATTTCTCTTTTTTTATGTCATTGCAAGTAGTATTATGTTTTTTTTTCTTTTTTAAAATGCTACTGTATTTTTAACTTCAAATTCTAATTGCCTATTTCTAGCATAGGAAAGCAGACAAATTTTGTATATGTTAGTTCCAGGAGAGTCTTTTTTCTATTCTTTGAAGCTTTCTATACGGACAATAATGTCATCTGTGAACATGGATAGTTTTTTTTTTCCTTCCCAATTTGTATACTTTTAGTTGCTTTCCCTCTCTTATTGCACTGGCTAGGACACTCAGTACAATGTTAAATGTGAGTGATGAGAGGGTACATCCTTGCCTTGTTCCTGGTTTTAAGGAGAAAGCATTTGGTTTCTTACCATTAAGTATGATATTAGCTGCAGAATTATTGTAGATTTTTAAAATCAAATTGGAGAACTTTTCTTAGTTTGCTGAGAGTTTTTATTATGAATAGGTTTTGATTTTTTGAAATGCTTTTTCTGCATTGATTTTATGATTATATCATGTTTCTTCTTTTGCTTGTTGATGTGACTGATTATTATTTGGTTTTCAAATGTTGAACTAACCTTGCATACCTGGAATAAATATCACTTGGTTGTGGTGTATAATTCATTTTATGCATTTTTGGATTTGATTTGCTTACATTTTATAGAGGATTTTCACATCTGTATTCATCAAAGATATTGGTCCGTAATTTTTTCTTGTGATGTCTTCATCTGGTATTGATATTAGGGTAATGCTGGCCTTATCATTTGAGTTAAGAAGTGCTTGGTTTTATTTTCTGAAATTGAATGCAGAGACTTGGAATCATTTCTTCTTTAAATGTTTGGTAGAATTTACCAGTGAAACAGTCTGTGCCTGGTAATTCCTTTTTTGCAATGTTATTATTGATTCAAATTGTCCGATAGAAACTGGCCTACACAGGTTATTTATTTCTTGTATGATTTTTGTAATTTATCGTTCAAGAAGTTGGTCCATCTCATCTAAGTTATCAAGTTGTAGGCACAGAAATGTTTATATTATTCTTTTCTTATCCTTGTTTTATTTTTAATTTTCATGTTTATTTATTTATTTATTAAATTGAAGTTCGATTTGCCAACATATAGTATAACATCCAGGGTTCATCCCATCAAGTGCCCTCCTCAGTGCCCATCACCCAGTCACCCCATTCCCCCGCCCACCTCCCATTCCACAACCCTTTATTCGTATCCCAGAGTTCGGAGTATTTCGTGGTGTGTCTCCCTCTCTAATTTTTCCCACTCATTTTCCCTTATAATCCCTTATAAGAAATACGGCCCCTGTGAGTGAAACCATATGATGATTGTCCTTCTCTGATTGACTTACTTTACTCAGCATAATACCCTCCAGTTCTATCCATGTCGAAGCAAATGGTGAGTATTGGTCCTTTCTAATGGCTGAGTAATATCCCATTGTATATATACACCACATCTTCTTTATCCATTCATCTGTTGAAGGACATCGAGGCCCCTTCCACAGTTTGGCTATTGTGGACTTTGTTGCTATAAACATTGGGATGCAGGGGCCTGAGATTTCACTACATCGGTATCTTTGGGGTAAATACCAGTAGTGCAATTGCTGGGTCATAGGGTAGCTCTATTTTTAACTCTTTGAGGAACCTCCACACTGTTTTCCAGAGTGGCTGTACCAGATTGCATTCCCACCAACAGTGCAAGAGGGTTCCCCTTTCTCCACATCCTCCCCAACATTTGTTATTTCCTGTATTAATTTTTGCCATCCTCACTGGTGTGAGATGGTATCTCATTGTGGTTTTGATCTGTATTTCCCTGATGGCAAGTGATGTGGAGCATTTTCTCATGTGTTTGTTGGCCATATGTATGTCTTCTTTGGTGAAATTACCGTTCATGTCTTTTGCCCATTTCATGATTGGATTGTTTGTTTCTTTGCTGTTGAGTTTAATAAGTTCTTTATAGATCTTGGATACCAGCCCTTTATCTGATAGGTCATTTGCAAATATCTTCTCCCATTCTGTAGGTTGCCTTTTAGTTTTGTCAACTGTTTATTTTGCTGTGAAGAAGCTTTTTATCCTGGTTAAGTCCCAAATAGTTCATTTTTTGCTTTTGTTTCCTTTGCCTTCATAGATATATCTTGGAAGAAGTAGCTGTGGACAGGTTCAAAAAGGGTGCTGCCTGTGTTCTCCTCTAGGATTTTGATGGATTCTTGTCTCCCATTTAGATCTTTCATCCATTTTGGGTTTATCTTTGTGTATGGTGTAAGAGAATGGTTTAGGTTCATTCTTCTGCATGTGGCTGTCCAATTTTCCCAGCACCATTTATTTAAGAGACTGTCCTTTTTCCAGCGGATAGTCTTTCCTGCTTTGTCGAATATCAGATGACCATAGAGTTGAGGACCCATTTCTGGGTTCTGTATTACGTTCGATTGATCTATGTGTCTGTTTTTGTGACAGAACCACACTGTCTTGATGATCACAGCTTTTTTTTTTTTAACAGCTTTTTAATACAGCTTGAAATCTGGCATTTGATGCCCCTGGCTCTGTTCTTTTTTTTTTTTTCAATATTCCCCTGGCTATTTGGGGTCTTTCCTGATTCCACACAAATCCTAAGAGGACTTGTGCCAATTCTGTGAAGAAAGTCCATGGTATTTTGATAGGGATTGTATTGAATGTGTTAATTGCCCTGGGTAGCATTGATATTTTCACAATATTAATTCTTCCAATCCATGAGCATGGGCTATTTTTCCACCTCTTTGTGTCTTCCTCAATTTCTTTCAGAAGTGTCCTGTAGTTTTCAGGGTATAGATCCTTTACCTCTTTGCTTAGATTTATTCCTAGGTATCTTATGCTTTTGAGGGCCATTGTAAATGGGATTGACTCCTTAATTTCTCTTTCTTCAGTCTCATTGTTAGTGTATAGAAATGCCACTGATTTCTGGACATTGATTTTGTATCGTTTCACATTGCTGAATTGCGGTGTGAGTTCTAGCAATCTTGGGGTGGAGGCTTTGGGTTTTCTACATACAGTATCATGCCATCTGTGAAGAGGGAGAGTTTAACTTCTTCTTTGTGAATTTGAATGCCTTATTTCTTTTTGTTGCCTGATTGCTGAGGCTAGGACTTCTATCTAGTACTATGTTAAATAACAGTGGTGAGAGTTGACATCCCTGTTATGTTTCTGATCTTAAGGGAAAGGCTCTCAGTTTTTCCCCATTGAGTATGATATTTGCTGTGGGCTTTTCATAGATGGCTTTTAACATGCTAAGGAATGTTCCCTCTATCCCTACAATCTGAAGAGTTTTGATCAGGAATGGATGGTGTATTTGGCAAATGCTTTCTCTGCATCTATTGAGAGGATCATATGGTTCTTTTTTCTCTTGTT
Organism: Canis lupus familiaris; assembly: GCF_011100685.1. NCBI lineage: Eukaryota > Metazoa > Chordata > Mammalia > Carnivora > Canidae > Canis > Canis lupus. The sequence continues at coordinate 54,103,017 of NC_049260.1, read as the reverse complement.
GATATGATCTATCACATTGATTGTTTTACAAGTGTTGAACCAACCTTGCATCCCGGGGATAAATCCCACTTGGTCATGGTGAATAATCTTCTTAATGTACTGTTGGATCCTATTGGCTAGTATCTTGTTGAGAATTTTTGCATCTGTGTTCGTCAGGGATATTGATCTGTAATTCTCCTTTTTGGTGAGACCTTGGTCTGGTTTTGGAATCATGGTAATGCTGGCCTCATAGAACGAGTTTGGAAGTATTCCATCCCTCTCTATCCTTTGGAACAGCTTTAGTAGAATTGGTATTGTTTCTTCTTTAAACGTTTGATAGAATTCCCCTGGGAAGCCATCTGGCCCTGGACTTTTGTGTCTTGGGGGGTTTTTGATGACTGCTTCAATTTCCTCCCTGGTTGTTGGCTTATTCAGGTTTTCTGTTTCTTCCTGTTCCAGTTTCGGTATTGTGGTTTTCCAGAAATGCATCCATTTTTTCTAGATTGCCTAATTTATTGGCATATAGCTCTTCATAATGTGTTTTTAAAATCATTTGTATTTCCTTGGTATTGTTTGTTATCTCTCCTTTTTCATTCAGGATTTTAAGAATTTGAATCTTTTCTCTTTTGTTTTTATTTTTATTATTTTATTTTTTAAAAATACTTTATTTATTCATAGAGATACACACAGAGAGAGGCAGAGACACAAGCAGAGGGAGAAGCAGGCTTCTCGCAGGGAGCCCGACATGGGACTGGATCCCGGGTCTCCAGGATCACACCCTGGACTGAAGGTGGTGCTAAACCGCTGAGCCATCCGGGCTGCCCTCTCTTTTGTTTTTAATAAGGCTGTCTAATGGTTTGTCTATCTTATTAATTCTTTCAAAGAACCAACTCCTGGTTTTATTGATCTGTTCTATAGTTTTTCCGGTCTCTATTTCATGGAGTTCTGCTCGAATCTTTATTAAGTCTCTTCTGCTTGTTGTAGGTTTTACTTGCTGTTCTTTCTCCAGTTCCTTTAAGTGTGATGTTAGCTCTTGTGTTTGAGTTTTTTTCCAATTTTTTGAGGGATGCTTGTATTGGGATGTATTTCCCTCTTAGGACTGCTCTTGCTGTATCCCAAAGATTTGGACAGTTATATCTTCATTTTCATTAGTTTCCATGAATCTTTTTAATTCTTCTCTAATATCCTGGTTGACCCATTCATCTTTTAGTAGGATGCGCTTTAACCTCCATGTGTTTCCATTTCTTCCAGGTTTCTTCTTGTGATTGAGTTCTAGTTTCAAAGCATTGTGGTCTGAAAATATGCAGAGGACAATCCCAATCTTTTGGCATCAGTTGAGTCCTGATTTGTGACCCAGTATGTGGTGTATTCTGGAGAACGTTCTATGTGCACTTGAGAAGAATGTGTATTCAGTTGTGTTTGGATGGAAAGTTCTGTAGATATCTGTGAAATCCATCTGGCCCAATGTATCATTTAAGGTCCTTGTTTCTTTGGTGATGTTCTGCTTAGAATATCTGTCATTTGCAGAAAGTGCCGTGTTGAAGTCTTCTACTATTAGTGCATTATTATCTAAGTATCTCTTTACTTTGGTTATTAATTGATTGATATCCTTGGAAGCTCACATAAATATTCATAATTTTTCGGTCTTCTTGTGGTATAAACCCTTTGAGTATGATATAGTGTCCCTCTGCATCTCTTACCACAGTCTTTGAAATTAACTTCTCTGATATGAGGATTGCTACCCCAGCTTTCTTTTGAGGACCATTTGAATGGTAAATTGTTCTCCAACCTTTCATTTTCAGGCTGGTGGTGTCCTTAGGTCTAAAACGAGTCTCTTCTAGACAGCATATAGATGGGTCTTGCTGTTTTATCCAGTCTGATACCCTGAGTCTTTTGATAGGATCATTTAGCCTATTCACATTCAGAATAACTATTGAAAGACATGAATTTAGTGTCATGGTAATACCTATTCAGTCCTGGTTTTGTGGATTATATGTTTGGGCTTCCTTTTTCTTTAACAGTCTCCCTTAATATTTCTTGCAAAGTTTGTTTGGTGGTCATATATTGTTTCAGTTTCTGCATATCTTGGAGGCTCTTTATCTCTCCTTCTATTCTGAATGACAGCTTTGCTGAATAAAGTATTCTTGGCTGCATATTCTTCTCATTTTGTATGCTAAATATATCCTGCCAGCACTTTCTGGCCTTCCAGGTCTCTGTGGAGAGGTCTGATATTAATCTGATATTTTCCCTGTTAAGAATCTCTTGTCTCTTGCTGCTTTCAGGATTTTCTCTTTATCTTTGGAATTTGCAAGTTTCACTATTAGATGTTGAGATGTTGAATGGTTTTTATTGATTTTTTTTTTGTGTGTGTGTGAGGGTACTCTCTATCTCTTGGATCTGAATGCCTGTTTCCCTCCCCAGATTAGGGAAGTTCTCAGCTATGATTTGTTCAAATATACTTTGTGTTTCCCTCTCCCTCTCGGCCTCTTCTAGAACCCCAATTATACACAAATTCTTCCTTCTCAGGCTATCATTTATTTCCCTTAACCTCTCCTCTTGGTCTCTTGTTTTTCTCTTTTTTCTCAGCTTCCTTCCTTGCCATCAACTTGTCTTCTATGTCACTCACTTTTTCTTCCACCTCATTAACCCTAGCTGTTAGGACATCCAGTTTGGATTGCATCTCATTTAATCTATTTTTAATTTAGGCCTGATTAGATCTCAATTCTGCAGTAATGAAGTCTAGAGTTTTTTTTCCAGAGGCACCAGTAGCTTTATAATTGTGCTTCTAAATTGACTTTCTCACATCATATTGAAATCCATATTTTGTAACTCTGTGGCAGAGAGTACTCTTTCCGGTTCTTTCTTTTTGGTGTATTGTTCCTTCCAGTTATTTTGTCCAGTGCAGAGTGGGTGTATGGGAAGACTGAGTCAAAAATATCAACCACTACCTAAGTAAAATACACCCTAGATGGTTCTGCAGAGGTCAGAGACCAGAAAATGAAAAAGAAAATCAGAATAAAATAAAACAAAAGGACCACTAAAGTGAAAAACAAATTTTAAAACAAAGTAGTAAAAATAAAAGGCCGAAAATCACAAAGAAGAAGAAAAAAGAAAAAGAAAAAAGTAAAGAAAAGAGGAAAAAGAAAAAAGAAAAAGGGGAGGGGGCGCTGGGAGAGGGTGGTGGTGCAAAAGTCGTAGTGGAGAGAAAATATAGTCTACCTGAGGGGTGAAGAAGGTGATCCTCTTCGTTCTGAGTGTATTTTGTTCTTTATGTTAGAAGATGCTCAATCCCCAATTTATACAAACCAGCAATACTTATAGATAGCCACAACATTGACCACTGAAACATAAACTAGATAAAAGAGTGGGGCAGAATGGGAAGGAGGAATGAATATAATCTCACAGAATGAACTAGCACGGTATTCCACTTGGTTCTGGGTGTATACTGGTCGTGCTTTAGAAGGTATTAACTTCCACCTTTATAGTACAAAACAAGCCAGAAAAAAAACAAAAAAAAAACACACAAAAAAACATATCTCGTATATCTCCCAAAATTAAATTGAACATGCTAAAGGCAATCCAGAAGTGAAAAATATATCTAAGATATGTAATTGTAGAAATATGATATTCAAAAAGGAAAAAAAACATTAAAAATGAAGAGCAAGTAAAATATCATAGTTAATGTGGGAAAAGAGAAAAAAATATTGGAAATCTTTAGTCTGATATAAAAATGAGTCATAATGGAAAAAGAACAAAAAGGACCCTCCGGTTTTATATACTATTTTCCCTCAGTCCTGGAGCTTTTCCAGGGCTGCTTGTTCAGTAAAGTTGCTCTTCCCTTGTACTTCCAGCAGTTCTGGGGGAGGGGCCTGCTGTGCTGATTCTCAGTTGCGTGTGCCTGGGCAGAGATACCCTGCCCCTTGCCAGGTGCTGGGCTCAGTGTGAGCTGTTTACCCCATGAGGCCTTTGTTCCCTGGTGGCCCCCCTCTCCCAGGCATACAGTGAAACAAAGAGAAAAAAGCACAATGGCAGCGGCCAGATTTCCAGCTCTGGGGTCGAGCTCCCTGCAAGTAACTAACCGCAGTCTTCCAGTCCGTACTGGCCTAGAAGCTCCTGGGGGCTGGTGTGGGTGCGCTGATATGCACAGCTTGGGGGTGCCAATGGCAGGAGAATTCTCGCTGTCCTGTGCCCTCCCCACTTCCGCCTGTCCCAGAGGGAACACAGGATCTCCAGCTTTGTCCTCTTGGGTGCCCTGGGGTCCAGGGCCCTCTGCCGCTGGAACTGCGCTCCTGTGGGCTGCCTCTCCTCAAGGGAATGAGGCTCAGCCACCTCCGCCTGGAGCCCACCTGCCTAATGGACTGGCTTCTCCCAAATGCCCTGGAGGGCTGCGGCACTCCAGCCCTTTACCGACATCTGACTGTGGTTTGTGGTGAGGTTTTCCCCAGGCGCCCCTCCTTTTATAGTGATTTCAGAAATCTTGAGGCTTCAGTGCCCCTCCTGGGATTTTGCCTGATTTCCCTGCTAAGCACTTTTCTGTCTGGGAAAAAACTGGCGCGGATTTTTATAGTACCCACTTCTCCAGGGCTGGTCTTTCTGTCCTAGAGGGTTTCTCTGCTCCACTTTAGCCTGACTACTCATGGTTCCCCTCCCCGACTTTAATCTTTTTTATTTATTTTTTCCCCGCCTTCCTACCTTGTTAGAAACAAAAACTTTCTCTCTGTAGCATTACAGCTGTTCTCCTTTAAATCCCAGGTCGAATTTGTAGGTGTTCAGGATGTTTTGAAAGTTATCTGGGTAAGTTTGTGGGACCAGGTGAGTTGAGGACTCCTACTCTTCCACCATCTTGCCTTTTATTATCCTTTTAATATCCATGGGATCAGTAGTGACAACCCATCTCTTGTGTCTTATATTGAAAATTTGTATCTTCTCTTTTTATCTTGGTCATTTTGGCTAGAGCTTTATTGTTCATATTTACCTTCTCAAAAAAGCTTTAGTTTTGTTGATTTTCTGTATTATTTTCCTGTTTTCAATTTTATTTATTTATGCTTTTGTTCCATTATTTCTTTTGTCTGCTTACTTTAGGCTTAAACTGCTCTGCTTTCTTTAGTTTTGTAGGTAGAAGCTTATATTGTTGGTTTTATATTTTTTCTAATATATTAATTTAATGCTACAAATTCCCCCTCTAAATTTTCCTGCATCAGCAAATTCTGATAAGATGTATTTTTATGTTCATTTAATCTAAAAGGTTTTAAATTTTCTCTTCAATTTCTTTGATCCATTTGTTATTTAGAAATATGTTGATTAATCTCTAAATATTTTGGGATTTTTCCAGCTATCTTTCTGTTATTGATTTTAAGTTTAATTCCACTAGGGACTCAGATTATACTTAGTATGATTTCTATTTTAAAAATTTGAGTAAGTGTGTTTTATGACCCATAATTTAGTCTGAATTGGTGAATGTTCCATGTGAACTTGATAAGAATGTGCGTTCTGCTCTTGTTGATTGAAGTGTTCTATAAATGTCAATTAGATTTTATTGACTGATGGTACTGTTCGGTTCAACTATATCCTCACTGATTTTCTGCCTGCTTGATATATCAATTACTGAAAGAAGTCTGTTACAGTCTGCAACCACAATAGTGGGTTTTGTCTATTTCTCCATGCAGTTCTATCAGTTTTGCCTTGTACATTTGATACTGTTGTTAGACACATACATATTAAGGATTATTATGCCTTCTTGGAGAATTGGCTCCTTTATCATTATGTTATTCCCTTCTTTATCCCTGGTAATTTTCCTTCTTTTGAAGTCTTCTTTGTCTGAAATTAATATAGTTGTTCCAGCTTTCTTTGATTAATGATAGCATGGTATACCTTTATCTGTTTATTTTTTTCAAGTTAGCTTAGTTCTTTTGCATTTTCTTTTTGTGGCAATATACATAATATAAAATTTATGATTTTAACCATTTTAAGTGTACAACTCAATGGCATGAAGTACGTTTGCAATTTTGTGCAATCATCACCAGTATCTATTTCCAGAACATTTTTGTCCTCCCAAACAGAAACTTTGTATCCATTAAACAATAATTCCCTATTCCTCCCTCCTCTCTGCCAATGGTAACCTCTATTTTACTTTCTAGCTCTATAAATTTACCTAGTCTAAGTACCTTATAGAAATGGAATCATAAAAAAATATGGAATCATACAATATTTGTCTTTTTGTGTCTGACTTCACTTGGTGTAATATTTTCAAGGTTCATTGATGTTATAGCATATATCAGAATGTTGTTAGTTTTTAAGGCTGAATAATATTCAATTATATGTACTTACCACATTGTTTATCCATTCATCTTTTATTGAACATTTAGGTTATTTGCACATTTTGACTATTGTGAATGATGTTGTAGTCATATAACATATATGGCAGTTCTATGTTTAAGAACCACTGAATTATGTTACACAGCTGCTTCCCCCATTTTATTTTCCCACAAGTGATGCACAAAACTTCCAAGTTTTCCATGTCCTTGCCAACACTTGTTATGTCCTATTTTTCAGAATAGTCCTCCTAATGGCTGTTAAATGGTATTTCATTGTGGTTTCAATTTGTATTTTTCTAATGATTAATGGAAGGGAGCATCTTTTTTTTAATATTAAATTTATTTTTTGTTGGTGTTCAATTTACCAACATACAGAATAACACCCAGTGCTCATCCCATCAAGTGCCTCCCTCAGTGCCCATCACCCATTCCCCTACCCCCTGCCCTCCTCCCCTTCCACCACCCCTAGTTCATTACCCAGAGTTAGGAGTCTTCATGTTCTGTCTCCCTTTCTGATATTTCCCACACATTTCTTCTCCCTTCCCTTCTATTTCACTATTATTTATATTCCCCAAATGAATGAGACCATATAATGTTTGTCGGAAGGGAGCATTTTTTTTTGCTTGTTAGAGATTTGTATATATTCTTTGAGAAATGTTACTCAAGTCTTTTGCCCATTTCAATCTGGGTTCTTAGTTTCTTTTGTTGTTGAGTTGAATATCTTTATATATTGTGGATATCAATTCCTAATCAGATATATGATTTGTAAATATTTTCTCTCATTTGGTAGGTTGTCTTTTCATTCTCTTGACAGTATCCTTTGATGCACAAAGGTTTTTAAGTTTGATGAAGACTGATTTATCTATTTTTTCTTTTGTTGCCTGTACTTTTAGTGTCATACCCAAGAAATCATTACCAAATCTAATGTCATAAAGATTTTACCCTTTGTCTTCTAAGAACTTTATAGGTTTAGCCCTCACATTTAGGTCTGTTATCTATTTTTTTAAGATTTATTTATTTATTTATTTATTTATTTATTTATTTATTTATTTTAGACACACACACACACACACACAGAGAGAGAGAGAGAGAGAGAGAGAGAGAGAGAGGCAGAGACACAGGAGGAGGGAGAAGCAGGCTCCATGCTGGGAGCCTGACGTGGGACTCGATCCCGGGACTCCAGGATTGCGCCCTGGGCCAAAGGCAGGCGCTAAACCGCTGAGCCACCCAGAGATCTCCCTGTTATCTATTTTGAGTTAATTTTTATATATGGCATAAAGTAAGGGCCCAACTTAATTTTTTTTTCTTTATTCATGAGATACACAGAGAGAGGCAGAAACATAGGTGGAGGTGGAAGGAGAGGCAGACTACTTGAGGGGAGCCTGATGTAGGACTCGATCCCAGGACTCCAGGATCATGACCTGAGCCAAAGGCAGATGCTTGCTTAACCACTAAGCCACCCAGATCTCCTGGGTCCAGCTTCATTCTTTTGCATATGGATACCTTCATTTTTCAACAGCATTTGTGGAAATGATTGTCCTTTCTCCATTGAATGGTCTTGGTACCCAAGTCAAAAATGAAATGACCATATATACAAGGGATTATTTCTGGGCTTTCTATTCTATACCACTGGTCTATATATCTGTTCTTATGCCAGTACCACAGTGTTTTGATTACTGTACCTTTGTGGTAAGGTTTTCTTCTTTTTAGAGTGTTTCGGCTATTTAAGGTTCCTTGAGTCCATGTAAGTTTTAGGATGAATTCCTTTTTTGCAAAAAATTCTGTTGAGATTTTGACAGGGGTTGTATTGAATGTGTAGATCACTTTGGATACTGTTGTCATCATAACAATTTTAAGTCTACCAACTGATTAACCCAGGTTATCTTTCCATTTATTTACATCTTTAATTCCTTTCAGCAATGTTTTATAGTTTTCAATGTATAAGTCTTTTGTTTTTTAGTTAAATTGATCCCCAAGTATTTTTATTATATTAAATGCTATTTTAAATAGAATAGTTTCTTAATTTCTTTTTTGAATTTTTGCTAGTGTATAAAATGCAACAGATTTTTCTTTGTTGATTTTGTATCCAGCAACATTGCTGAATTCATTTATGAGCCTTAAGAGCAATTTGTGTGTGTGTGTTTGTGTGTGTGTGTGTGTGTATGTGTTGTGTTGGGAGGGCAGTTTTAGGGCTTTCTATATGAATGATCATGTCATCTGCAAACATAATTTTTCAAATATTTTTCAAATTTTTATTGGAAAATAAGATTTTTAAAATTTCTTTTTGTGTGTGTGTCTCATTGCTCTGACTTCAGTTTTCAATACAATTTTGATAAGAACTGGTAAAAGCTAGGGCAGCCTGGGTGGCTCAGTGGTTTAGCACCACCTTCAGACCAGGGCCTGATCCTGGAGACCCTGGATTGAGTTCCACATCAGGCTCCCTGCATAGAGCCTGCTTCTCCCTCTGCCTGTGTCTCTGCCTCTTTCTCCCTCTCTCTGTCTCTCATGAATAAATAAATAAAATCTTTAAAAAAAAAGAACTGGTAAGAGCTGGCATTTTTGTCTTTTTTTATCTTAAGGGTAAAACTTTTGGCTTTTCACAATTGAATATGATATTAGCTTTGATTTTTTAATATATGGCCTTTAATACATTAGGGAAGATGAGATAGGGCTTGTCAGAGGAAACAAATATTTATTCCATACATGTTATGTGCCAGGCATGCTTTTAGGTGTGTTAATGCATCAGTAAGTCATGCAACAAATATTTTTTGAGTGCTTATTATGTCCTAGGCACTGAGGATACAATGGGTAACAAGAGATTTATGATCTCTATATTATGGAGACAATAGTCAACTAAATGAGACAGATACCATGTAAGCAAATAAATGAGGGCTGTGAAAGAAATAAAGTATTGAAAAAGAAAGGTAATTAAAGGAATCTATTTTCCATGAATGGTCATAGGATATTTCTCTGAGGGAGTGGCATTTAAACTGAAACCTAAAAGATAACAAGCCAGTAAGATGATTACAATTGAGGGAAGAGGGTGTCAAATAGAAGAAACAGCAAAGGCCTGGAGGTGAGAAAGGGCTTGGCAGGTTCTATGAACACAGAAGTGATCAGTGTGGCTGGAATACAGTAAGTGATAGGAAGAGAGGAAAAGATAGCAAAATTTATAACACTAGGGATCATGAAAGGACATGGTAAGGAATTTAATTTCCTTAGGGGTAGGAAGCTACTGTAGTTTATGAAATAGAGAAGTAGCATGATCTGAGTTACATGTTTAAAAAGTCACTTTGGTTGTGGGGCTGGGATTGAAGTGAGGAATGGACCAATAAAGGGCATGAGGAATCTTTTGAGAATGATGAAGATGTTTTGTATCTGACTGGTAGTGGTCTCTTGGATGCATACATCTGTCAAAACCTAAGAAGTCATGCCTTCAAATTGTACTATTGAACTGAATTATTTATTGCATGTGAATTATAACTCAATAGAATTAAATGTTATTAAATTTATTTATTTCAAATTATTTAATTTTCTGGTTACTGTGTGGGCAATGAACAGTAGGGAGCAAGAATAACAGGGATACTTGTTAGAAAGTCAGTGCAGCCACCTCAATCATAGGTGTTGACATTTTATTTACTCTTCACAGACAAACTTGTAGGGTACATTCTTCATTTTGTAGTTGGAAGAACTGAGGCTCAGAGAAGTGAAGTCATTTTTTTAAGGGCTACCCAATTAGGAAATGGCAAAAGTAGAACTGGAAAATAGGCCTATGTGATTATAAATCCCATGTTCTTTATATTTTGTTACATTTACTCCTCAAAATCAAAGAATATGAACTCAGAGACTCTGGACAGGATTATATTAGACCACAGTTATCTTTTCTCTTTACTTAATCCTTGTGCACTCTTTATGGTGTTGGTCCTTGATGGTGCTATATGTGACTTCTGATAACAAACCCTGGACTATTTTCAGGAAGTCCAAATCATCATCAAGGAAAATCTCCAGAGGACCCAGGGGAAAAAAATGGAATGTGTTCTAGATCAAATACAGGCAAGTCAAATAGGTTTAACCTCTGTAACTTACTTGTGACCTTCCATAAATTTGTGAATTGTAGTATGGAAGGCAGAGAGAGGCATAAAATTATAATCGCCTTACATCTTTGAAATTGAAATCTGAATTCACATCTTTGAAAATATTTGTACATCTTTGTAAATTTTGTGACTTCACCTAGTGTAAACATATCTAAATTTCTCTGGTCTATTTGCATGAAAGTGTTCTTAAAGTGACATTTAAAATGTAAAAGTTTGAGTGCCACAGTCAGGACTCTTTCAGTTTTAGTGCCAGAATACCCACCAAAAGTAGTGTAAGATAAAAGAAGAAGTGCATAAGTATAACTAGCCAGGTACAGGTACAAGTTGATACAGATGTCAAATGATATCACCAAGTATCTGTGTAGAAAGTTATCTCTTGGCTCTGCTTTTATCTTTGCTAGCTTTTGTCCCTGGATTTCTGATTATAAAGACAGCCTCTGTCACCTCCAGGCTTACACGGTCCATTAGTGTCTTTGATCTCAGAGAGTAAGAGTGTGCATCTTACCCAATAGTCCCAGAAAAAATACAATGAGGAATTTCATTGTCCATTCTTTTATTAACACATCTTGGATATCCAGAAAAAGAGCTTCAATGCTATGAAGAAGGCATCCTGGTCTCTCAATAAGTTTAAAACCAAATAAATAAAACATCATCTGCATCAACAGTCACAGGAAAATATTCTAGTCCTTAAGACATACTCTTTTTGAAAGTGAAACCTGAGAGGCCAGGTCTAACTCATGTGGGAGGAGTTCCTGGCTCAACATTATTTCAAAGTCTAACATTATTTTTGGAAAGAATGTAGCACAGTCACAGTCAAGTCACTGTAGGCATTGGAATCAAAGAAAAAAAACACTCTAGATATTTAAAACAGAAAAAATTTTCCAGAGCTTGGGAAGATGGCAGGATCGGAGGACCTTAAGCCTCTTCTGTCCCACGTTTACAACTAGATTTCATCCACATTCAAATCAAAAACCTGAGAGCAACCTGAAGACTGACAGAACAACTATATATAGAGAAGAAGCTGCATCTGAACGATTAGGAAGGTCAGAAAGTTGGAGGGAGGCTGCTCACAGGAGGAAAGGGGCTGCACAAGTGGAGAGGGCAGAGAAATGAGCCCTTGCACAAGGGAGCTCACATGAGGAGGATTAATCCCCATAATGTTTAGCTTTAAAAATGGAGGGACCAAATTCTATGAGTTTGTAAAATCAGTGAGACATGAAGCCTGGAGCTTTAAAAGTCAGCTGACTCAGCAGTGGATGAGCCTGGAGGGCAAGTGAGAACTGGGCCACTGCCCTTTAAAGAGAAGGCAGCGTGTGCAGAGAGGCAACATAAAAATGGCAGTTTACACAACACTGGGGGCAAACTAGGTAGAGATCTGTTCATACTGATTTCAGAGCATATTGGGGGACTTCTCTATAAATGAGGTAGCTGGCAGGTGCCATTTTCATCCTCCACCACCCAGCATAAACACAGAGCCATCTGTGAGAGGCGGGGCTGCACAGTATTTGCTATCCAACCTGCCAGCAATATGCAATACCCACGAGTTCTCCTGAGGACTTGTCCACAAGACTGATAGCCTTGGCCCTGGGCTCAGGGCAAATTTCATCAAGGTCATGCCCATGCCTCAACCAGCCACTAGGTGCACAACTGCTGCCACACCCAGCCATCACTCATGCCACACCCAGTCTGGCACTCCTGGCCAACCTGGCGCACGTTCCCCAGTCACTGCAATGCTTCAGGGGATCTGGCATAGGACTAATGGCCCAGAGCAAATGTTGCTAACAACCCTGCTCCACTCCCAAGTTCCCTGGTCGGCAAACCTACTCAGAGCTGGCCTGCCTGGGTCCCACTAATACCACAGAGAGAAAGCACAGAACACAATGGGTAGAGTCAGTGCAGATGACTGCACTGAAAGGATAAGTGACTCACACAATAGCAGGACATAAGCAACACACATAGGATACTCTCCTGAAATGCTGGATTCTTGTGAACAGAGGATACTGCACTGCAGGGCACTCTAGGACCTCTTTTTCATGAAGTCATTACTTTCAAGAGTATAAGACATAGCTGACTTTTTGAACACACAGAAGCAGATACCAAGAGACAGACAAAATGAGAGGACAGAGATATTTATTCCAAAAAAGAACAGGACAAGGCCAAAGAAGGAGATCTAAGTCAAACAGATATAACATGCCCGAAAGAGAATTGAAAGCAATGATCATAAGGATACTCACTAGACTTGAGAAAAGAGTGGAGGAAATGAGTGAGACCCTTAACACAGAAATAAGGAATAATATAACAGAGATAAAGGGCTCAGTAAACAAAATGAGAAAAGTGCTTGATGGAATGAACATCAGGATGGAAGAAGCTGCGGAATGAATTTGTGACTTAAAAGACAAAATAATCGAAAGCACTCAAGCTGAACAAAAGAGATAAAGAAGAATTAACCAAAATGAGAATAGACATAGGGAACTCAGTGACTCCATCAAATGTAATAACATTCATATTATAGGAATCTCAGAAGAAGAAGAGAGAAAAAAGGGGGCAGAAAAGTTTTCAAGAAATAATAGCTGAAAACCTCCCTAATCTGGGGAAGGAAACAGATATCCAGATCCAGGAGGCACAGAAAACTCCCATTAAAGTCAACAAAAGCAGGCCAACACCAAGACATATTTTAGTTAAATTGGAAAAATACAGTGATAAAGAAAAACGTAAAGCAAAACAAGTCAGTAACTTATAAGAGAAAGCCCATATAGCTAGCAGATTTTTTCAACAGAAACTTTCTGAGCCAGAAGATAGTGGCATAATATATTCAAAGTGCTGAATGGGAAAAACCTGCAGCCAAGAGTATTCTTACCAGCAAAGCTATCATTCAGAATAAAAGGAGAGGTAAGAAGTTTCCCAAATAAACAAAAACTAAAGGAATTCATGACCACAAAACCATCCTTGGAAGGAATATTAAAGGGAACTCTTTGAGTGGAAAGGAGAGACCAATAGTGACAGTATAAAAGCAGGAAACACAAAAGTAGTAAAAATCAATATTTCTGTAAAAAGTCAGTCAAGGAACTCATCAAAGAAAAGATATAGAACAAAAAAAAGAAAAGATATAGAACATAATATATATCTAAAAGATGGGGAGGAGAGGAGAAATAAAAGGGTTCAAACTTAAACATCAACTTCTGCTATATGCAGAAGAAGTTATATACAAACCTAATGGTAACCATATGTCAAAAGCCACCAATAAATATGCAAAGTATAATGAAAAAAATCCAAATATATTACTAAAAAAGATCAGTAAACCATGAAAGAGAGAAAGACAAGAAAATATCAGAGACAATCTTCTGAAACAATGACAAAACAAATACTAAAATGGCAATAAATACATATCTATCAAAAATTTCTTTGAATATAAATGAACAAAATGCTCCAATCAAAAGATATAATGTGACAAAATGGATTAAAAAATAAAACACATTTATATGCTGCCAACAAAAGGCTCATATTAGACCTGAAATCACTTGCAGATTGTAAGTGAGAAGATGGAGAAACATTTATCATGCAAATGGATGGCAAAAGAAATCCAGAATAGCAATACTTGTATCAGACAAAAGAGACTTTATTTTATTTTATTTTTTTTTCAAAAGAGACTTTAAAACACAGACTGTAGCAAGAGAAAAAGACGGGTAATATTATATGGACAACCCAACAACAAGATGTAACAATTGTAGATATTGATACACTCAACATAGGAACACCCCAATACATAAAACAGTTAATAAGAAACATAAAGGAACTAAACAATAATAATACAATAATAGCAGGGAACTCCAACACCCTACTTATATCAAAAGACAGATCATCTAAACATAAAATCAACAAGGAAACAAATGGCTTTGAATGACACGCTAGACCAGGTGGATTTAACAAATATATTCAGAACATTCCATCCTAATACAGGAGAATACACATTCTTTTCAAGTGTACACAGAACATTCTCCAGAATAGATCATACCTTAGCCCATAAAACAAGCCTTAACAAATTCAAGAGGATCAAAGTCATACCATGTATCTTTCCTGACCACAATGCTATGAAATCAGAAATGGGCCCAATGAAAAATTCTGGAAAGTGCAAAAAAAAAAAATCCAGGTAAAATAACATGCTACAAAACAATGAACAGGTCAACCATGGAAACAATTATAAATGAAAATACAATGGTCCAAAATCTTTGGGATGCAGTAAAAGTGGTTCTAAGAGGGAAGCTTATATCAATACAGGGCTACATCAGGAAGCAAGAAAAATCTCAAATAAACAACCTAATCTTACACCTAAAGGAGCTAAAAGAACAAAAAACAAAACTCCAAACCAGCAGAAAAAAGGAAATAGCATTAAAGCAGAAATAAATGATATAGAACCTAAAAATAAAACAAAACAAAAGCCAACAGTAGAACAGGTCGAGGAAACCAGATGGTCTTTTTTTGAAAATAAATAAAAATTGATAAACCTCTAGCCAGACTTATCAAGATAAAAGAGAAAGAACCTCAAAATCATAAACGAGAGAGAAGAAAACAACCGACACCACAGAAATATGAATAATTATAAGAGACAATTATGTAAAACTATAATGCCAACAAATCAGACAAGCTAGAGGAAATGGATAAATTCATAGAAACATATAAACTACCAAAACTAAAATACTCAAATAGACTGATAACCAGCAAGGAAATTGAATCCATAATCAACCCCCAACAGGGGTCCCTGGGTGGCTCAGTTGGTTAAGTGTCCAACTCTTGATTTCAGCTCAGGTCATGATTTTAGAATTGTGAGATCAAGCCCTACATTGGGCTCATGCTGGGCATGGAGCCTACTTAAGATTCTCTCTCTTTCTCCCTCTGTCCCTCCCTCCTCACTCAAGCTCTTGTTCTCTCTCTCTCTCTCTCTCAAACAAAACTAAAGAAAACAACAATAAAAAAACCTCCCAACAAACAAAAGTCCAGGACCAGATGGCTTCACAGATGAATTCTACCAAACATTTAAAAAAGAGTTAACACTTATATTTCTCAAACTATTTCAAAAAATAGAAGAACAAGGGAAACTTTGAAATTCACTCTGTGAGGCCGGCATGATCCTGATACTAAAACTAGATACAGACACCACTGTAAAAGAGGACTGTAGTAGGCCAATATTCCTGGTAAACATAGATGCAAAAAACCTCAACAAAATACTAGCAAACTGGGGGCACCTTGGTTGGCTCAGTCAGTTAAGCTTCTGACTCTTGATTTTGGCTCAGGTCATGATCTTGGGATTGTAAGATTGAGCCCCACATAGGGCTCCATGCTGAGCCCACAGTCTGCTTGAGAGTCTCTCCCTTTCTCTTTGCCCTGCCCCTAATCATGCTTTAAATAAAGTAATTAATTTATTTAAAAAATATTTTAAAAAATACTAGCAAAGTGAATTCAGAAATACATTAAAAAATCATTCACCATAATCAAGTGAGATTTATTCCCAGATTGCAAGTGTGGTTTAATATTCACAAATCAATCAACATCATTCATCACATCAATAAGAGAAAGGGTAAGGAACACATGGTCATTTTATTAGATGCAGAAATGGCATTTGACATTGTACAACATCCATTCATGATTAAAAAAAACCATCAACAAAGTAGGTTTAGAGGGAACATACCTCAACATGTATAAAAAACCCACAGCTAACATCATCCTCAACAGAGAAAACCTGAGAGCTATTCCCCTAAGATCAGGAACAAGACAAAGATGTCCACTCTTACCACTTTCCTTCAACATAGTATTGGAAGTCCTAGCCACAGTAATCAGACAACAAAAAGAAATAAGTCATCCAAATTAATAAGGAAAAAGCAAAACTTTCACTACTTGCAGATGACATGATACCATGTATAGAAACCCTCCCCTCCCCCAAAAAAACCTCTACCAAAAACTACTAGAGCTGATGCATGAATTCAGTAAAGTCACAGGATACAAAATCAACATACAGAAATCTGTCGCAGTTTTATACACCAACAATGTAGTAGCAGAAAGCGATATTAAGGAATCAATCTCATTTATAATTGCACCAAAAATAATAAGATACCTAGGAATAAACCTAACCAAAGAAATGAAAGACCTGCACTCTGAGAACTATAAAACACTGATGAAAGAAATTGGAGAAGACACAAAGAAATGGAAAGATATTCTATGCTCATGGATTAGAAGAACATATACTGTTCAATGTCTATATTCCCCAAAGCAGTCTACATATTTAATGCAACTCCTATCAAAATACCACCAGGATTTTTCACAGAAATACAACAAACAATCTTAGAATTTGTATGGAACCACAAAAGACCCTGAATAGCCAACACAACCTTGAAAAATAAAAGAAAGGCTGAAGGCATCACAATTCTGGATGTGAAGTTATATCACAAAGCTATAGTGATCAAAATAGGCACAAAATAGACACATAGATCATTGGAACAGAATAGAAAACCCACAGTTATGGTCAATTAGTTTTTGACAAAGCAAGAAAGAATATCCAATGGGAAAAAGCCAGTCTCTTCAACAAATGGTGCTGGGAAAACCAGACAGCAACATGCAAAAGAATGAAACTGAACCACTTTCTTATACCATACCCCAATATAAATTCACATGGATTAATTACTTCAATGTGAGATCTGAAACCATAAAAATCCTAGAGGATAACCGAGGCAGTAACTTCTTTAACATTGGCTGTAGGAACTCCTTTGTAGATATGTCTCCTGAGGCAAGGGAAATCAAAGAAAAATAAACTATTGGTACTTCATCAAAATAAATATTTCTGCACAGTGAAGGAAACAATAAACATACCAAAAGGCAACCTATGGAATGAGAAAAGATATTTGCAAATGACATATCTGATAAAAGGTTAGTATCCAAAATATATGAAGAACATATAAAACTAAACACCTGAAAAATTAACAACCCAATTAAAAAGTGGGCCAAAGACATGAAAAAACATTTTTCCAAAGAAGATATCCAGATAGCCAGCAGATACATGAAAAGGTGTTCATTTGCACTTACCATCAAGGAAATGCACATCAAAACTACAATGAGATCTCACCTCACACCTGTCAGAATGGCAAATCAATAACAGAAGAAACAACAGACAGTGAGGATATGTGGAAAAAGGAATTCTCTTGCACTGTTGGTGGGAATGCAAATGCAGTATAGCCACTGTGGAAAACAGCATGGAGTTTCAAGAAGTTAAAAATAGAACTGCCATATGATCCAGCAATCACTGGGTATTTCCCCAATGAATTAAAAAAAAAACAGTAAATCAAAGGGATACATGCACCCCTAAGTTTGTAGCAGCATTATTTACAATAGTCAAGATATGGAAGCAGCCCAAGTGTCCATTGATTGATGAGTGGATAAAGAAAAAATGGTATATTTATACAATGGAATATTATTCAGCCATATAAAGAACAAAGTCTTGCCATTTGTAACAACATGAGTGGAGCTAGAGAGTATTAAGCTAAGCAAAATAAATCAGTCAGAGAAAGACAAATACCATATGATATCACTTATATGTGGAATTCCAGAAACAAAAAAAAAAGAGGAAATGGAAAAAAGGTAGAGAACAAGTAACAGACTCCTACCTATAGAGAACAAATTGATGTTTACTAGAGGGGAGAGGGTGGGAAATAGGTTAAATAGGTGATGGGGATTGGAAGGCACCTGTTGTGATAAGCACTGGGTGATGTATGGAATTATTGAATCACTATATTGTACACCTGAAACTAATATAACATTATGTTAACTAACTGAAATTAAAATAAAAACTTTAAAAATAAAAACACTTATACCCCTTAAAAAAAAAAGAAATAAGCAGGTTTGGGGGATGGGAGAAAGAAAAGAGAGGAAAGTAGAGAGGGCTGGGGAGTTTTTTGCAGGTCAAAAACTGATAGAGTGACTAAAGGGTTTCTAAGAAGTGCAACTCACACTAAAGTTCTTGGGGCTACTGTGAAAAAGGATAAAACAGAGAAAATTTAACATAGGGAATTGGTAACACAGAAAGAGCTGAGAAGCCAAATGGAGGGTAGCAAAGCAATACAGATTAGTCATAGCAGGAAGCCTCTACCATCTCCTGTGCTGGGGAAACACACGGGATTAGGTAAAGCCAAAGCCAGCTGGAGGAATCTGGGATTGCAATGGAGATACTTGATGGGGAGCTGAAACAATGGAGGAAGATGCAGCCAACTGTCAGAAAATACCCCTTGATGGAAAGAGAGGGAAAAATACCCTTGTTTGTGTTTTCCTCCACACTCCAATTTCCTTTTTTTAAAAAATAAATTAATTTTTTATTGGTGTTCAATTTACCAACATACAGAATAACACCCAGTGCTCATCCTGTCAAGTGCCCCCCTCAGTGCCCGTCACCCATTCACCCCCACCCCCCGCCCTCCTGCCCTTCCACCACCCCTAGTTCGTGTCACGAGTTAGGAGTCTTTTTCTTCTCCTTTCCCTTATATTCCCTTTCACTGTTATTTATATTCCCCAAATGAATGAGAACATACACTGTTTGTCCTTCTCTGATTGACTTACTTCTCTCAGCATAATACCCTCCAGTTCCATCCACGTCAAAGCAAATGGTGGGTATTTGTCGTTTCTAATGGTTGAGTAATATTCCATTGTATACATAGACCACATCTTCTTTATCCATTCATCTTTCGACGGACACCGAGGCTCCTTCCACAGTGTGGCTATTGTGGACATTGCTGCTAGAAACATCGGGGTGCAGGTGTCCCGGCATTTCATTGCATGTGAATCTTTGGGGTAAATCCCCAGCAGTGCAATTGCTGGGTCGTAGGGCAGGTCTATTTTTAACTCTTTGAAGAACCTCCACACAGTTTTCCAGAGTGGCTGCACCAGTTCACATTCCCACCAACAGTGTAAGAGGGTTCCCCTTTCTCCACATCCTCTCCAACATTTTTGGGTTCCTGCCTTGCTAATTTTCCCCATTCTCACTGGTGTGAGGTGGTATCTCATTGTGGTTTTGATTTGTATTTCCCTGATGGCAAGTGACGCAGAGCATTTTCTCATGTGCGTGTTGGCCATGTCTACGTCGTCCTCTGTGAGATTTCTCTTCATGTCTTTTGCCCGCTTCATGATTGGATTGTTTGTTTCTTTGGTGTTGAGTTTAATAAGTTTAGTAAGTTCTTTATAGATCTTGGAAACTAGCCCTTATCTGATACGCCATTTGCAAATATCTTCTCCCATTCTGTAGGTTGTCTTTTAGTTTTGTTGACTGTATCCTTTGCTGTGCAAAAGCTTCTTATCTTGATGAAATCCCAATAGTTCATTTTTGCTTTTGTTTCTTTTGCCTTCATGGATGTATCTTGCAAGAAGTTACTGTGGCCGAGTTCAAAAAGGGTGTTGCCTGTGTTCTTCTCTAGGATTTTGATGGAATCTTGTCTCACATTTAGATCTTTCATCCATTTTGAGTTTATCTTTGTGTATGGTGAGAGTGGTCTAGTTTCATTCTTCTGCATGTGGATGTCCAATTTTCCCAGCACCATTTATTGAAGAGACTGTCTTTCTTCCAGTGGATAGTCTTTCCTCCTTTATCGAATATTAGTTGACCATAAAGTTCAGGGTCCACTTCTGGGTTCTCTATTCTGTTCCACTGATCTATGTGTCTGTTTTTGTGCCAGTACCACACTGTCTTGATGACCACAGCTTTGTAGTACAACCTGAAATCTGGCATTGTGATGCCCCCAGATATGGTTTTCTTTTTTAAAATTCCCCTGGCTATTCGGGGTCTTTTCTGATTCCACACAAATCTTAAAATAATTTGTTCTAACTCTCTGAAGAAAGTCCATGGTATTTTGATAGGGATTGCATTAAACGTGTATACTGCCCTGGGTAACATTGACATTTTCACAATATTAATTCTGCCAATCCATGAGCATGGAATATTTTTCCATCTCTTTGTGTCTTCCTCAATTTCTTTCAGAAGTGTTCTATAGTTTTGAGGGTATAGATCCTTTACATCTTTGGTTAGGTTTATTCCTAGGTATCTTATGCTTTTGGGTGCAATTGTAAATGGGATTGACTCCTTAATTTCTCTTTCTTCAGTCTCATTGTTAGTGTATAGAAATGCCACTGATTTCTGGGCATTGATTTTGTATCCTGCCACGCTACCGAATTGCTGTATGAGTTCTAGCAATCTTGGGGTGGAGGCTTTTGGATTTTCTATGTAGAGTATCATGTCATTGGTGAAGAGGGAGAGTTTGACTTCTTCTTTGCCAATTTGAATGCCTTTAATGTCTTTTTGTTGTCTGATTGCTGAGGCTAGGACTCAGTACTCTGTTGAATAGCAGTGGTGAGAGTGGACATCCCTGTCTTGTTCCTGATCTTACGGGAAAGGCTCCCAGTGCTTCCCCATTGAGAATGATATTTGCTGTGGGCTTTTCATAGATGGCTTTTAAGATGTTGAGGAATGTTCCCTCTATCCCTACACTCTGAAGAGTTTTGATCAGAAATGGATGCTGTATTTTGTCAAATGCTTTCTCTGCATCTAATGAGAGGATCATATGGTTCTTGGTTTTTCTCTTGCTGATATGATGAATCACATTGATTGTTTTACGGGTGTTGAACCAGCCTTGTGTCCCGGGGATAAATCCTACTTGGTCATGGTGAATAATTTTCTTAATGTATTGTTGGATCCTATTGGCCAGTATCTTGTTGAGAATTTTTGCATCCATGTTCATCAGGGATATTGGTCTGTAATTCTCCTTTTTGGTCGGGTCTTTGTCTGGTTTTGGAATTAAGGTGATGCTGGCCTCATAGAACGAATTTGGAAGTACTCCATCTCTTTCTATCTTTCCAAACAGCTTTAGGAGAATAGGTATGGTTTCTTCTTTAAACGTTTGATAGAATTCCCCTGGGAAGCCATCTGGCCCTGGACTCTTGTGTCTTGGGAGGTTTTTGATGACTGCTTCAATTTCCTCCCTGGTTACTGGCCTGTTCAGGTTTTCTATTTCTTCCTGTTCCAGTTTTGGTAGTTTGTGGCTTTCCAGGAATGCGTCCATTTCTTCTAGATTGCCTAATTTATTGGCGTATAGCTGTTCAGAATATGTTTTTAAAATCGTTTGTATTTCCTTGGTGTTGGTAGTGATCTCTCCTTTCTCATTCATGATTTTATTAATTTGAGTCTTCTCTCTCTTCCTTTTAATAAGGCTGGCTAATGGTTTATCTATCTTATTAATTCTTTCAAAGAACCAACTCCTGGTTCTGTTGATCTGTTCCACAGTGCTTCTGGTCTCGATTTCGTTGAGTTCTGCTCGAATCTTTATTAACTCCCTTCTTCTCCTGGGTGTAGGATCTATTTGCTGTTTTTTCTCTAGCTCCTTTATGTGTAAGGTTAGCTTTTGTATTTGAGTTCTTTCCAGTTTTTGAATGGATGCTTGTATTGCGATGTATTTCCCCCTTAGGACTGCTTTTGCTGCATCCCAAAGATTTTGAACGGTTGTATCTTCATTCTTATTAGTTTCCATGAATCTTTTTAATTCTTCCTTAATTTCCTGGTTGACCCTTTCATCTTTTAGAAGGATGGTCCTTAACCTCCACATGTTTGAGGCCCTTCCAAACTTCTTGTTGTGATTTAGTTCTAATTTCAAGGCATTATGGTCTGAGAATATGCAGGGGACGATCCCATTCTTTTGGTATCGGTTCAGACCCAATTTGTGACCCAGTATGTGGTCTATTCTGGAGAAAGTTCCATGTGCACTTGAGAAGAATGTGTATTCAGTTGAGTTTGGATGTAAAGTTCTGTAGGTATCTGTGAAATCCATCTGGTCCAGTGTATCATTTAAAGCTCTTGTTTCTTTGGAGATGTTGTGCTTAGAAGAACTATCGAGTATAGAAAGAGCTAGACTGAAGTCACCAAGTATAAGTGTATTATTATCTAAGTATTTCTTCACTTTGGTTAATAATTGATTTATATATTTGGCAGCTCCCACATTCGGGGCATATATATTGAGGATTGTTAAGTCCTCTTGTTGAATAGATCCTTTAAGTATGAGATAGTGTCCCTCTTCATCTCTCACTACAGTCTTCGGGGTAAATTTTAGTTTATCTGATATAAGGATGGCTACCCCTGCTTTCTTTTGAGGACCATTCGAATGGTAAATGGTTCTCCAACCTTTTATTTTCAGGCTGTAGGTGTCTTTCTGTCTCAAATGAGTCTCTTGTAGACAGCAAATAGATGGGTCCTGCTTTTTTATCCAGTCTGAAATCCTGTGCCTTTTGATGGGGTCATTAAGCCCGTTCACGTTCAGAGTTACTATTGAGAGATATGAGTTTAGTGTCATCATGATATCTATTCAGTCCTTGTTTTTGTGGATTGTTCCATTGAACTTCTTCTTAAAGGGGAATTTTAAGAGTCCCCCTTAAAATTTCTTGCAGAGCTGGTTTGGAGGTCACATATTCTTTTAGTTGCTGCCTGTCTTGGAAGCTCTTTATCTCTCCTTCCATTTTGAATGAGAGCCTTGCTGGATAAAGTATTCTTGGTTGCATGTTCTTCTCATTTAGGACCCTGAATATATCCTGCCAGCCCTTTCTGGCCTGCCAGGTCTCTGTGGAGAGGTCTGCTGTTACCCTAATACTCCTCCCCATAAAAGTCAGGGATTCCTTGTCTCTTGCTGCTTTAAGGATCTTCTCTTTATCTTTGGAATTTGCAAGCTTCACTATTAAATGTCGAGGTGTTGAACGGTTTTTATTGATTTTAGGGGGGGGTCTCTCTATTTCCTGGATCTGAATGCCTGTTTCCCTTCCCAGATTAGGAAAGTTTTCAGCTAGAATTAGCTCAAAACATATTCTGGCCCTCTGTCCCTTTTGGCGCCCTCGGGAACCCCAATTAAGCGTAGGTTTTTCTTCCTCAGGCTGTCGTTTATTTCCCTTAATCTATCTTCATGGTCTTTTAATTGTCTGTCTCTTTTTTCCTCAGTTTCCCTCTTTGCTATCAACTTGTCTTCTATGTCACTCACTCGTTCTTCCACCTCGTTAACCCTAGTCCTTAGGACTTCTAGTTTGGATTGCATCTCATTCAATTGATTTTTAATTTCTGCCTGATTAGCTCTAAATTCTGCAGTCATGAAGTCTCTTGAGTCCTTTATGCTTTTTTCTAGAGCCACCAGTAGCTGTATAATAGTGCTTCTGAATTGGCTTTCTGACATTGAATTTTAATCCAGATTTTGTAACTCTGTGGGAGAGAAGACAGTTTCTTATTCTTTCTTTTGAGGTGAGGTTTTCCTTCTAGTCATTTTGCTCAGTGCAGAGTGGCCAAAAACAAGTTGTATTGGGAAAAGGAGAAAAAGAGAGGAGAGCAAGAAGGAAAGAAAATAGAAAGAAAAAAGAAAAAAGGAAGAAAAAAAGAATAAAGAGAAGAAAAAGAAAGAAAGGGAAAAAAGGGGGTGGGGGAAGCAATCAGATATAAAAAAAAAACCACCCACGGGGGAGTATCTTCTGATTCTGTTTACTTTAAGTCCCTTGACTTCCCCTGGAACTTGTCTGTGTAGCTGGTCTTCTGGGGGAGGGGCCTGTTATGCTGATTTTCAGGTGTTGGCACTTGGGGGAGCTGCTCTGCCCCCTGCCTGGTGCAGGGCTCAGTGGGGGTTGTTTTCCCTGTGAGGCCCCAGGAGGAACAACCCCAGTGGCGGGGCCAGCTCTGGAGCCCTGGATTCAGCTCCCGCAGTAACTCCGGAGCTCTCCGTCTGCAGGGCCTGGAGGCTCCGGGGCGGGTCCGCTGATCTGCTCAGCTCAGGGCAGGAGCGTCCTTGCTGTCCTGGGCCCTCCCGGCCTCTGCCTGTCCGGGGGGAGGTTGGATCCTGGGCTTTGTCCCGGCACCCAGTGCTCCGGGGCCTGCGCTGTTGTATTCACGCTCCTGGCCGTGCAGCCCCCTCCGTGCAGAGCCGCCGCCCGAGCCCCTCCGAGCTGCTCCCGGTCCCGCCGTGTGCGCTGCAGCCCTTAGGGAGCTCGGCCGCGGGGTATGGTGCACTCTCCCCGGGGCACAGGTGTCTGTTAGTGTCCCAGGCAGCCCGAGGGCTTCCCCGCCCTCCTGGGGTCCTGCTCCAACTCCCTGGGAGCCCCTTTCTGCTGGGAAGATTGGTGCAGCTCCTGCTTCTCCCGGCTGGAGCTTTCCTGTCCTGGGGTCACTGGCCCCGGCCTTAGCCGGGCTCCTCGCGGGGCCCCTCCCCCTGGATGCCTTTTGTTTCTTTAATTCTTCCTCCCCCACCCCGTCTTCCTACCTTGATAGAAGTGCGAACTCTTCTCACTGTAGCGTTCCAGCTGTTCTCTCTTTAAACCTCAGGCCGAATTCGTAGATTTTCAGGATGATTTGAAGGTTATCTAGGTAATTTGGTGGGGACAGGTGACTTGGGGACCCTACTCTTCCGCCATCTTGCCCCGCCTCCACACTCCAATTTCCAATCAGTGTTTTCCATTAGCCAGAGCCAGTTGGCAAAGACAATTGAGTATGAATGATGGCACGAGCAGGGATTTTACACAAGGATTGAATATAATGGCTTGTAGGGGAAAATGGAGAGCAAGAAGGATATTTATCTCACATTTCTGATGTATGACATATAAAAGAAAAACCTCCCATAGGAAAATTGGTGTGCTAAGGGACCATCTAGATTGTAATTATGGCAGGAGATTGATGAAACATTTCAAGAAGTACCTGAGGGGATTTGGCTGATCAAAGGTGTGAGTTCCAGAGGGCATAGTAGAAAGGTTTAGGCTATTTGAAAAGACCGGGAGGAGTTCAAGATCTGATTGGTTAAGAGGAAGTATGGAGTAACGCAGGGAAAACATCCTGGTGATAATGATGTGCTAGGCATTACCTGTTTCCTATCAGTTTCATTTCATCAATAATATTGCCCTTCCTCCAACTCACTTCTGTCCTCTGCCAATATTCCAGTAATTCCTCCTCTGCCCACATTCATTAAAGATTGGCATTTGCCTCATTCCAAAAGTTGGGCTACTTTGGGCAGCATATAATAGAAAATGCCAAATCAACTGATATAAATAATAAAGAACATGCACTTTCTCACCCACAACAAGAACTCTAGTGACAGGGAAAGTTCCAAGCTGCTTAATTCAGTGACTCCGCAATATCATGTAGAATCTAAGGTATGTCTTTTTCTCTGCCACCTTAGCCATGATACCATCCTTAACATTTTCTCTTAGTCTAGTTCCCCTAGTGGTTGCAAAACATATATGTAAATCTTACCTGTGCATTCTCTTACCTGTAGGCAAGGACTAGTAGAAGTCAAAATTATAAAAGGAAGCGTATCTAATGAGCATGAAATAAAAGTGAAGAAAACTAGTTATATTATTTAAATATATAAAAATATTTGGCCATGGACGCCTGAGTGCCTCAGTGGTTGAGCATCTGCCTTAGGCTCAGGTTGTGATCCTGGGGTTCTGGGATTAGTCCTACATAGGGCTCCCTGCGTGGATCCTGCTTCTCCCTCTGCCTATGTCTCTTCCTCTCTCTCTCTCTCTGTCTCTCATGAATAAATAAATAAAATCTTTAAGAAAAAAATTGGCCAGAAATCTAAATATCTCCCTCTCCACAATAAGTATGCTGGTTTTCAGGGTTAGGTCTTTAGGCTAAGATGCTATATACTTTGGAATGTGTCTGGAGAGAGCTACTCATGTTTGTCTCTGTAGCTTTTTCTGTGTGTGCATTCATAGATTACTAGCTGCTTGTCTGTTTAACACATTATTTCTTTAGATATGCCAATGACTTCCACCAGGTTATAGTCAAGCCTTGCTGACAAGGAAGCCATTCTGTCTTATTAAGATGTCACTGCATATCTCTGTTAATATTCATCTTATGTTAATTCAACAGTTTAACTCTCAAGGGCAATTTTAGTTCTTTCATTTCTAAGTCCTATAAGTATATTTTGCTTGAGTGGGAGACAGTAGAGAATAGTCTGATTCTAGAATAACCCTGCTCTAACATTTACCATCTCTGAGCCAGTTTTATCACTTGCAAAATGAGGATTACAGTGGTATGTACTTCCTAAGGTTGTTGCAAAAACTAAAGAAAATACTGCAAAAGCTGCTAGTGTAGCACCTGACACATAGAATGCACACAATAAATATTGTCTGTTATCATTATTATCACAGTATGGGTTTTTCAATCTTTTTGTTTTAATATCAGCAAGAGAGCAGGGTTCAAAAGCCCTCGAACAAGATAGCAGGTTATAATAGAGAAACTGCAAATAATTCAGTATGGTTATAGCATAGATATCAAGGGGGATGAGAAGCTCTCCAAATATGAAGCAGAAGAGATAGGCATGAACCTGGTCATGCTAAGGAACTGTGATTTTATTTTACATATGTTGAAGAGGGAAGGGCCCTTAAGAATTGTCATCAGAAGATACCAGGATCAAATTTATACGTTCAAAAATTATTCTGACAGTAATGCACAGCATGAATTACAAGAGCAACTGGAGATATGGAGCCAGTGTGGAATCTATTACAATAGCCTAGATCAGAGATAATGAGACTCCGAGTTAAAAGAGAGGTCAAGAGAGAGTTTGGGCTCCAGTAATAGCAGAGTAGGTTGTATCAGATTAGCTTTCCCACAGATAACAATAATAAACTCTAGACAAATCTTTTTTAAACTACTATTTGAAAAATGACCAACCACTTGAATGCATTGAACAAAACCAGGCAGAAAATAGAAGATATTTGACTCTTAAAAATAAGAGAATCTCCCAGGTTTGGACCCAAAATTCTATGTCCTATTCCCTGAGAACAATCCTCAGTTCTTGTGTCACAGAATGGCTTGAATTAAAGCGGAAAGTCATATCATTTTTTTCTTGAAGTGTCAGAAAACAGAGTTTGTACTTGCCAGAGCAGCTGAGAATTGCAGAGAGAAGTATGGTAAAAAGGGAACTATGGAGTGAGCTCCTAAAATCTTTGATTAACCCTGAACGTCACATGCGTGGGGGTACTCCAAGGACGTGGCAAAAACAAACAAACAAACAAACAAAACAGCTAGAATGCTAAAAATCCTGAACAGAGATTTTAGCTGCTGCCCCCTGCTGCCCAGGGAAGACAGGGTTTATAGTTTGAGTACTGCCAATAAAAGGGGTAAATATCCCAAAGTTTCCACTGAAATCCCAGAAGACAGGGATGCCTGGGTGGTTCAGTTGGTTAAGTGTCTGCCTTTGGCTCAGGTCATTACCCCAAGGTCCTGAGATTGAGCCCCACATTGGGTTCCCTGCTCAGTGGGGAATCTGCTTCCCCTCACTCATTCTCTCTCTCTCTGTGAAGTAAGTCAATTGGAGAAGGACAATCATTATATGGTTTCACTCATACGGGGAATATAAAAAATAATGAAAGGGATTATAGGACAAAGGAGAGAAAATGAGTGGGAAAAATCAGAGAGGGTGACAAAACATGAGAGACTCCTTAACTCTGGGAAATGAACAAGGGGTAGTGGAAGGGAGGTAGGTGGGGGGATGGGATAACTGGGTGATGGGCACTGAGGGGGCACTCGATGGGATGAGCACTGGGTGTTATACTATATGTTGGCAAATCGAACTCCACTAAAAAAAATATACAAAAATAAAAAAGAACCAAAGTCAACAACTCTAAAGCCCTTGAAAGCACCCTGAAATAAACGTCAGAGCTGCTACAAAAGCTTCAACCACCCACCTCTTCATCATCTAATTTAATTTAACCTGCTTTTGGTCATAAGCAGCTATCCAGAAAAAATGAAATAGGACTTCTCTTTGCTGAGGTTTTTGCTATGCTTACTATTAAAACAACATTGCTCTCTAAAAAATCTAAATAAATAAATAAATAATAAAGTCTTTTTTAAGAATCTTTAAAATAAAAGAAATCCCAGAAGACAATTTACTTTGGAGTAGAGACTATTTTGAAAGATGAAAGGGCTTACCCTAAGACTAAGGGCAAAATTGAAATAGATACACCCTTAAAAAAGTATAAAACCAAAAGAGATCCAAAATAAACAAACCCCAAATTCTTCAATGTCTATTTGGCTAGTAATTCATAGTTGCTTTCAGGGTATTCATAAAGTAGCATCAGCCCAGGGCTCTTCTTTTAAGCGTGGCTCCTGTTTTGGCTCTTTGGGATTTCACTTGGTTCCTTTTGAGCTCGGCCATGTATTTAAAAGAATATTTGTGATCTTTTATCCAGTATTTTCAGGTGTGCCCCCACAAGTTCAGTGTTATCAATCAGTGATTTATTTGTCCACTAGAACAAAAATCACTCTTTATACAGATGCAATGAAATGCCGGGACACCTGCACCCCGATGTTTCTAGCAGCAACATCCACAATAGCCAAACTGTGGAAGGAGCCTCAGTGTCCATTGAAAGATGAATGGATAAAGAAGCTGTGGTCTATGTATACAATGGAATATTACTCAGCCATTAGAGACGACAAATACCCACCATTTGCTTCAACGTGGATAGAACAAGAGGGTGTTTTGCTGAGTGAAATAAGTCAATCGGAGAAGGACAAACATTATATGATCTCATTCATTTGGGGAATATAAATAATAGTGAAAGGGAATATAAGGGAAGGGAGAAGAAATGTGTGGGAAATGTCAGAAAGGGAGACAGAGCATGAAGACTCCTAACTCTGGGAAGCGAACTGGGGGTGGTGGAAGGGGAGGAGGGCGGGGGGTGGGTGGGGGTGAATGGGTGATGGGCACTGAGGGGGGCACTTGATGGGATGAGCACTGGGTGTTATTCTGTATGTTGGCAAATTGAACATCGATAAAAAATAAATTTATGGGATCCCTGGGTGGCGCAGCAGTTTGGCGCCTGCCTTTGGCCCAGGGCGCGATCCTGGAGACCCGGGATCGAATCCCACATCAGGCTCCCGGTGTATGGAGCCCGCTTCTCTCTCTGCCTATGTCTCTGCCTCTCTCTCTCTCTCTGTGTGTGCCTATCATAAATAAATAAAAAAATTTAAAAAAAAATAAATTTATTATTAAAAAAATCACTCTTTAGAAGACAAAATCAAATCTACAGCTTTTACACTGTATAATCCATAAGGTCAAAGATAAAATAAAAATTAGTAGACATGTGAAGAAACAAGAAAATGTGACCCAATGTTGAGAAACAGAAGTCAATATAAACCAATGGAAGATAAGTCATACGTTGGAATTGGTAAAGAAGGACTTTAAAGATTTTTTTTTTTATAAACAGGAATGGGAAAAAAATGGCTGTAATAATTGGATGAATAGAGTATCTCAACAAAAAAATAGAAAATGATTAGAAATAAAAAAAATAGAAGAAAACTGATGGGAGAGGTGTTTAAGATGGCATAGACTTGTTTCTCCTGGACAAGATGATATAGACTCAATGATAAGATAAACCCAGGAAATAATGCAAGGGATAATCAAAAGAAAACTCCACTTCTAGGTATGTTCCCAATAGAAATTACATATATATGTCCAATAGACATGTATAAGACAAAAGACAATGTTTACAACAGCACTATTTATAATAGCCCCAAACCAAAACCAACCCAAATGTCCATCAACAGTTGAGTGAACAAATAAATTGTATATTCACACTATGGGATACTATGTAGCAATGGAGAATGAATGGATTATTGCTACACACCACAACATGGATGGATGATTCTCACAAGTACAATATTGGGTGAAAGAGGCCAGACATAAAAGAATACATACTATATGATTCCATTCTATAAAGTTCTAAAACAGATAAATTAGTCTATGATGTTAGAAGTTAGGATAGCATTATCTTTGGGAGAGAGTGAATACTTTTCTGTTTATATCACACTTCATTAAAAATCATCTTAAAAATAGTATCAAAGGATCCCTGGGTGGCGCAGCGGTTTGGCGCCTGCCTTTGGCCCAGGGCGCGATCCTGGAGACCCAGGATCGAATCCCACGTCGGGCTCCCGGTGCATGGAGCCTGCTTCTCCCTCTGCCTGTGTCTCTGCCTCTCTCTCTCTCTGTGACTATCATAAACAAATAAAAATTTAAAAAAAAAAAATAGTATCAAAAGATAGAAAAATGAGTGTGTTCCAGGTCTGGATGTGAAAAAGTAAGTCATGAGAGGACATTGGTATTTTAACATTTAATTATTTGTTGCTTTTAATTTTGTTGATAGTGTACCTTAAAACTGGTTATGTAATTGCTTAAAATTTAGAGGATATTAAAAGTAAATCCAAAGACAAAACTGCACAGGGCCTTTTTAAAAGGATAGTGTGATGTTTGGTGGCAAATCTCTCCTTCAACCAAAAGAGGAAGGTATTGTCAGTATCTCATGTACAATGTTGCCAGTAATGGAAGGTATATTCCCATTTCTATAGTTTGATAACTCCCAAATTTGTCTCCTCTGACCTCACCCCATACTCCTAGATAGGAGATACCACATATATCCTGTTTCACATCCTCACTTGGATGTCTAATAGGCATCTTGAACATAATATGTTCAACATAGAACTTCTGATTTTCCCTTCAAACCAGTTTCTCGGGCAGCCCTGGTGGCTCAGCAGTTTAGTGCCGCCTTCGGCCCAGGGCATGATCCTGGAGACCCGGGATCGAATCCCACATGGGCTCCCTGCATGGAGCCTGCTTCTGCTTCTCCCTCTGCCTGTGTCTCTGCCTCTCTCTCTCTCTCTCTGTCCTCATGAATAAATAAATAAAATCTAAAAAAAAAAACAGTTTCTCTTCATCTCAGTCCCAGTGAGTTGTGGTACTATACACATGGACACTAAAGTCAGAAATGTGGATGTAATCCTAATTGTCTCCTTTTCCCTCCATTGGCACATTCTTTCAAATCCACTGCAAATTATATATGGAATTCGTTCACTGCTTTCCATCTCTACTGTAACCCATTTCTAAGACCCCAGAGGCTGAGCTATCTCCTGCCCAAGCTATTCCCACAGCTTCCTTGTTTATCTACCTGCTTCTACTCTTGACTCTTTCTGCACACAGAATGGATTGCACACAGCTAAGAATCTGCCCATACTCTAGAATGAAACCCTAACTCCTAATCATGTCCTACAATGCCTAGACACTGATTCAAAGCTCGAAGAGGACTGATTAAGTGGATAACACATGACCCTTCTGTAAATGAGGATCTGCTACTCAGTTCCAATAGATTGTCAAATGAGTCCTTGCCAAATGAGGACTCACTGTTTTCAGATCTTACATTTTCTTCCCCCAAGAGAACTGGAAATCTAGGTCTAGATGTGAGATCTTCTGATTAAAAATCAATAATTAAAAATTATTGGCAATTAAAAACAGAATAAAAATAAACACAAACAAGAAAAAACATTGTTCAAAACATTGGCCACACTCCTCTGCCTGCCACTAGTTTGCAACTGGTCTTTGTTCTAGGTGATTGGGTCCCTGGTTGACTCTCCAGCTGGCCCTTTTTCTGATTTCGCTCCCAGGCTTACTAGGTATAGCAGAC
The DNA here is from genome assembly GCF_011100685.1 of Canis lupus familiaris. Classification (NCBI taxonomy): domain Eukaryota; kingdom Metazoa; phylum Chordata; class Mammalia; order Carnivora; family Canidae; genus Canis; species Canis lupus. The sequence continues at coordinate 54,071,135 of NC_049260.1, read as the reverse complement.
ACTCTCAGCAATTTCTCATATCCCTCAGATCTGTCATTTCAGTGCACTTTTACTTTCCGTTGACCAATATCTGCATTTTTGTGCTGGCTGCTTTTTCTGGGAGGCTTGGAAGGTCACTCTGTTCATGGAGAACAGTGATCAACCAGTGACTCTGGGAGTTTGAGCATAAGTACTTCAACTCTCTTACACCGTGAATGGGGTAATTTTGAGACATGTTTTGTCCATTTCCAAGTGTTTCCCTGAGGTATTAGGGCTGTAGCCACTGTGCAGCTGGCTTATTAACATACCCTTTACCAGCTGCCTTTCTTTCCCTGTGTCATTTTCTCACTGACCTACTGGTATTCACCACATATCCCAATAAACTACCAGCACTCAAATTCTTGTCTCAGGTTCTGCATCTGGGTGAAATAAAACTGAGATAATGGCCATCTTCCATTTTCTCCAACAGGTCAAGCTTGTTCCTGCTCCAAGTCCTGCCTTTGCTATTTCCTCTGCTTCCATGGTCTTCCTTCAGATGTTTGCATAGCTTATCTACCACCACACCACACCTCCCCCCCCCCCCCCCCCGCTATTTCCGTTCAAAAGTCACCTCTGCAGATAGACCATTCAAGACCACCCAAACTGTAATAGTTTCTCTTTGTCTTTCACTGTCTATCAGTTTTATTTTTTCTGTGAACTTTTCACTATCTGAAATTATCTTGTTAATTGACTTGTTCATGTGTTTATTGTCTATTTACCTTCAAAACTAGCTCCATAAGAATAGGAATCTTGTCTGACTTGTTCACTGCCCTCTCATGAATGCAGGGCACTAAATAAATGAAGAAATGGTGAATTTTCACAATTCTTGATTTCCCTTAGTACTTCCTTCCCTGATTCTCTATTCTTAACCTAACCCTTAGGCTGCCACAAAGTTGGAGCAGGCAGGCAGAGGTCCATTTTCCTACTGATGGGTAACCTGAATCTTTCTATCAATTTGTGTCTTTAGAAGTGCTCATGAATACATTTGAGTACATCTCAGCTGTGAATTCCTTTCTTCTAAGTCTTAGTTATATCTTTGACTTTTTTTTTACTTCTTTGTATTAAAAATCCCAGTTTACTTTATTTTCTGCTCTCACTTTTCACACTGGCACATTGACAGTTGAGGTTGGAAGCACCATTCCCAATTTCTTTCCCAGTCATTTTCTTCTACAAATCACTGGGTGTCTCTCACTATTATTTTTCTGTTGCTGACATGCCTGTTGTTGTCTATAGTATTTGGCCTTATGGTCTGATATGGGCATGTTTTGCACCCCTCCCCCATTTCCAGTTAAAGTCATCTTGATCAGATCGGCAAGTCTCCAGGCAACCACATTCTTCCCTAGTGAGATGCACTCGATCCTTAGCCAAAAGCCTATCATTTCAGTATCTTAAGCCATCATCCATAAAAAAAAAAAAACAACCACCCCACAAATCTGCACAGCTCCAACCCTTCCCTGCATCTCCAGCTGTGCTGGCTTCAGCCACCCCCACACCTGGCCTTAAGGGACCTCCGACCTCCCAAGCTAGCCCTGTGTAGCAGCTGAGATGTAGACAAATCCTATTTCCTTCGGTTCAGATGAGACAATATTGGAATTTCTCAAAAGGAAATTTGCTAGGAAACCAAGTGAAAAACAAACCGGAGAGGGGGAAAAATACAAAAGCTTAGGAAAAGATACATTACAGAGTCCTGATTCCTTATCCTGAGATAACTATACTCTGACTACAGATTAGCTTGGCTGGCACAGCTAACAGGGCACACAGGATATGAGAATATAATCCTTCAATCTTTTCACAAAGGACTGATGGAGATGGGGCAAGGGAGAAACTTGCAAGAAGGCAGAAAGAGCTTTTGTCTATCTAGACTTTTTCATTCTGTGAAAACGGTACCGAGGAAGTGTGTGAGTTACTCCAACAGTTTTGGGAGGGGCAGGAAAACCCATTTCCTAGCTCTTCTTGCCCTGGAAGCTGCCTACAATCTTGCTCAACTTATTTATTGGTTTGATAGTTCTTTTTTTTTTAATATATTTTTTATTTTTTTTATTTATTTATGATAGTCACAGAGAGAGAGAGAGAGAGAGAGAGAGACATAGGCAGAAGGAGAAGCAGGCTCCATGCACCTGGAGCCTGACGTGGGACTCGATCCAGGGTCTCCAGGATCGCGCCCTGGGCCAAAGGCAGGAGCCAAACCGCTGCGCCACCCAGGGATCCCTGATAGTTCTTTAGTAGATTCTTTAGGATGTTCTATATACAAAATCATGTCGTCTGCAAATAGAGGTAGTTTTACTTTTTTCCAAACTGCATGTCTTTTATTTGGTTTTCTTTCCCAATTTCCCTAGAACTTGCAGTACAGTATTGAAAAAGATTGGCAAGAGTAGACATTTGTGTCTTCTTGGTTTTAGCAGGAAGCTTTCAGTCTTTCACTATTAAGTATGATGGATGTTACCTGTTGGTTTCAGGTAGATGCAGTCTCACTAAGTCTTTCAGTGACCAATACTTTATTATAAAGCTCTGTTATACTTTTTGCATTTTCTTTCATCTTATTTTTAGCCTTCTTTATTTTTTGTGCATTTTCTTTCAAGAAATCAAATTTGTCTCTACAGTGGTAGAGAAATCAAGAGGAAAAAGGCTTGATTTTCATACATTCATCTGTTCAGCAAGCATTTATTAATTGCGTACTATGTACTAATACTATCCTAGGTTCCTGGGAATACAACACTAAATAAAATAAAGTCCCTATCTTTAAGGAGCTTGCATTTTAGTGATGAACTTAGATAGTAAGTAAATAGTCGATAGAATTGCAAAGATAGATAAGTTCTGAGAAGGAAGAAAGTTGGGTGCTGTGGTACAGAGAGCCCTGAGGGCTACTTTATAGTGAGAGGTTAGGGAAGCTTCTCTGAAAAGGTGACATTTTGGCTAAGATCTGAATACTAATAAGAAGCACGCCATTGAAAGAGGTTAGAGAAGAACATTCGAGCAGAACGAACAAGTGCAAAGGCCTAGAGGCAAGAATAAATCTGATGGATGTAGAAGAAGGCAACTAGGAAGGCAGCCCAATGTGGCTGGAGTAGAGAGAGGAAGGGAGACAGTAGGAGGTGGAGAGGACAAAGAAATCACCAGGCAAGGACACTGGAATTTACTGAGTGTGATGGGGAGATACTGGAGGGTGTTAAACAGGGGACACTTTAGTCAAATTTAACTTAGTAAAAACAAAACAAATCTCTGGCTGATGTAGCTGTATATCAGGCTTTGTAAAGCTTGGGTTTCATTTCAGTTGGTTCAAAAAGTCAGGGTAGTTAAAGAGCTCCTGTTTTTTTTTTAATTTTTATTTATTTATGATAGTCACATACACAGAGAGAGAGAGAGAGAGAGAGAGAGGCAGAGGGAGAAGCAGGCTCCATGCACCAGGAGCCTGATGTGGGATTTGATCCTGAGTCTCCAGGATCGCGCCCTGGGCCAAAGGCAGGCACCAAACCACTGCGCCACCCAGGGATCCCAACTCCTGTTAATTTCTGCAGCCTCACCTCACACAGCAGCCAGAGAGATTCTTCTAAAAGATAAGTCAGATCATGTCATTTCTCTCCTTAAAACGCTCCCATTGCTCCCTATTTCTCTGAAAGTAAATACCCTCTCAATGGCCTTCAAGGCTCTACAATATCTGCCCCACCCCGTGCCTCGCTGCCCTCCTCACTTTTCACTCTCAACCTCACTCTCCTCCAGCCATATATCAGCTTCCTTGGCTATTCCTCAAGCAAGCCAAACATGTTCCCATCATAGGGCCTTTGTACTGGTTGTTCCCTTACTCTGGAATGCTTTCCTCCAGATAACTGCTCAAGTACTGCCTTGTCAGAGAGGCCTTCCTTGACTGACATTGTTTCTTCTCTTCCTTCATCTACCACTCTCACTTGTTTGCTTGTTCTATTCCAGGCACATGGACCTGTTTGCTATTGTTCCCTGAGCTCAGCAAGTATACTTTCAAACCTGAGAGCCTTTGCCACTCCCGGCATAATGGCCTTCATTTAGGTACAATACCAATAGGACAGAAACTAGGGGTCAGACAAAAGGAAAAGTGTGGGGATCCCTGGGTGGCGCAGCAGTTTGGTGCCTGCCTTTGGCCCAGGGCGCGAACCTGGAGACCCGGGATCGAGTCCCGCGTCGGGCTCCCGGTGCATGGAGCCTGCTTCTCCCTCTGCCTGTGTCTCTGCCTCTCTCTCTCTCTCTCTCTCTGTGTGAATGTCATGAATTAAAAAGAAATTAAAAAAAAGGAAAAGTGTGAAGAAAGTGACAATATGAGTTCTGAGTGATTTTCTGAGTCAGTTTATGATGATTATAGAAGTTTTTCTGGTTTCAACTCTCTACTGTGAATTTTTATTTTTATTTTTTATTTAAAAACAGTAGATATTCGTAATAATAACTTTAGAAAATAAAAAAATGTCTGGCAGTTTCTCAAAAAGTTAAATATAGAGTTACTATATAATAACAATTCTACTCCTAGGTATCTACCTAAGAGAAATAAAAACATATGTCAAAACAAAGACTTGTACTCTAATATTTATGATAGCATTATTCACAATAACCAAATAGTATAAACAACCCAAATGTCTATCAATAGATGAATGGATAAATAAAAGTGGTATATCTTTAAAATGTAATATTATGGGGTACCTGAGTGGCTCAGTGGTTGTGTCTGCCTTTGGCTCAGGTCGTGATCCCCGAGTCCTAGAATTAAGTCCTGCATCAGGCTCCTTGCCTTCTCCTCCCTCTCCTTCTGCCTATGTCTCTGTATCTTTCTCTGTGTGTGTCTCTCATGAATAAATAAATAAAATCTTTTTTTTATGATAGTCACAGAGAGAGAGAGAGAGAGAGGCAGAGACACAGGCAGAGGGAGAAGCAGGCTCCATGCACCGGGAGCCCGACGCGGGACTCGATCCCAGGTCTCCAGGATCGAGCCCTGGGCCAAAGGCAGGCGCTAAACCGCTGCGCCACCCAGGGATCCCAAATAAATAAAATCCTTTTAAAAAAATAAAATGAAATGAAATGTTACTTGGCCATAAAAAGGGATAACGTACTGACTGACACATGGTACAACATGCATGAAACTTGAAAACATTATGCTAAGTGAAAGAAACAAATCATGGAGGCCACATATTGTATGACTCCATTTATATGAATTGTCCAGAAAAGGAAAATCCATAGAGACAAGACAGAAAGTTGATTAGTGGTATCATGTGGAGTGATTACTAAGGAGTATGAGTTTTCTTTTAGAAGGAATGAAAATATTTTTAAATTGATTGTTGTAGTTGCACAACTTTGTTAGTATACTAAAAACAACTAAATTGTAGACTTTAAACTGAATTTTATGATATGTCAATTATATATTGATAAAGCTATTATTTAAAATAATAAATATTTAAGGATTTCAATATCAAAGTTCTCTCAAGAGTCATACCCTCTGGTATATTTTGAGGGGGGTAGGAGGTTTGTCTCATGTCTACCACTGAGTTGTACACTGAGTAATGCTTTTCTGTTCCACATGCTTATCCTTGCTACTATTGCCCTTTGCTTCACCATGTCACCACCTATATATACATCCTGAACTATAGTTCCCTCACTGAGAGGCCTCACTGAGTGGGAGAACAGGGTACAGGACATCCCCTTTGAAACCCTATCCCTTTATTCAACATACTTCACCACAAAAGGCTAAGTGTGCATATTGGACTTTACTGAGAATTTGGAATGATGGAGGGAAGTTACATTTTCCCCAAGAGGAAAGGCCAGGGCAGAGATGCTAACCTTGTATTCATAGTCCTGATGATCCTTGGACTCAAGCTAATGCCTTTGGACTTCCAACAACGGGTTTTGTCTCTATTACTGTAGACTTCCATGGACTTCCTGAGTTAATGGCATTTATCACAGATCTACTAACCTCCTAAGGGGGTACAGTTGAGAGGCAAATAGGTACAGTAATCCTCTCTTATCCATGGTTTCAATTCTGCAGTTTCAGTTACCTGTAGTCAACAGTGGTCTGGAAGTAGATGATCCTCCTCACGTATGGTCAGAAGGTCATTAGTAGCCTAATGCTCCTAGTTACAATGTCTACGTCATTCACCTCATTTGGTTTCATTACATAGTCATTTTATCATTCACATCATCACAAGAGTGAGTACAGTACAATACAATATAATTGCTATATTTTATTACTGTTGTTAATCTCTTACTATAATTTGTAAATTAAACTTTATCATAGGTAGGTATGTACAGGAAAAAACACATAGTGTGTATAGGGTTCAGTACTATTCCATGATTTCAGGCATCTACCAGGGGCCTTGGAATGTATCTCCAAGCATGGGGGCGGGGGTGGGGTGGGTGGGCAGGGATGATAAGGGAGGTTTATTGTAAGGGAAAGATAGTTTGTTCCTTATGCGTAGGCAGTAGCCCCCTCAGAAAAGATTCCATGATATTTCTAGCCACATTACATCCATGTCTTAATAGAACATGCCAACACCTCTCTTTTCTGCCTTTACTATGAGTAAAGATCAGTAAGTCATTATTCCATCACATTCTACTGACCTGTCCATACACACACACACACACACACACACACACACACACGAACAATCTTACCCTGAGGCTATGCAAGAAGGAGTCTTATCTGAGACAAACTAGCCTAGACTACTGAACCAGCCATACTCCTAGACACCCTATAATTAAGAGTCTGCTGGTCACTTGACTTTATCTCTTGGTCACACTGATATAGAGACTAGTACAGAATACATTTGAGACAGTGCATGAGGATATAGGTTGGAGAGAGAGATACTCTTAGTTGATAGTAGCTTAGTGAGCAGGCCAAAAGAGGACCCTGTGCTGTGTGGCCTGAACCCATGTCTGGAAAACATTCTAGCTGCTAGTGACAGGAAAATGGGGTAGGCTCAGGCATAACCCTAATTTTATCTGAGCCTCACACTGAGTCGGGAAATGTCCTGGCTATCAAAGAAACTATAGAGAAGGTAGTGGTACCCAGTTTTTAAAAAAAATGTATGCTTGGTCTTTGGGAGTATTGGGGAATTTGGTCTAGTAGGCCCAGTACACTGATCTGGCCCAGGCTTGACCTAGTCATGGCAGAATTTATTGGAAAAACCCCAATCTTTCTCATGCTAAAGTGCACATAGAAGATGATAGCACTTGTATAGTGCAATGAATTAAATGAAGTCTACTCATAGTCAGAGTTGGCTGCTTCAGGCTCCAGCTGCCTCAGGTTCTGCCCAGCTACCTAAGGCTGAGGGATTTTTTTAAAATTTTTTTAAGATTTATTTATTTATTTATGATAGACAGAGAGAGAGAGAGAGAGAGAGAGGCAGAGACACAGGAGGAGGGAGAAGCAGGCTCCATGCTGGGAGCCCGATGCGGGACCCGATGCGGGACTCGATCCCGGGACTCCAGGATCGCACCCTGGGCCAAAGGCAGGCACTAAACTGCTGAGCCACCCAGGGATCCCCAAGGCTGAGGGATTAATATCTGTGTTGCAGCTCACAGTTTGGGAAGCTCTGCTTTATTGAAGGGCATTTGCTTCTGATGGCACCTATGCCCTGGAAGCTCAGAAATAAGTAATATAAACCATTACTCCCTGATCATGTGCCTGTTTGACCTAGGACATAACTATCTTAAGATCTACAAACATCATTTCCTGGAGCAATTGAGAGCCTGAACTTTATCTCCAAGTGCTACCAACATTATCGTAGGGCCAGGTTTGTGGCCAGATAACCCACTTTGCAAGTAAATTGTCACCTACCTGAGAGATGTTTTTGGAACAAGAAATGGAAATGCTACTCCTTATCAGATCTTCAACTGATTTTTGGGTCTTTTTTTAAACAAAGATTTTATTTATTTATTTGGGAGAGAGAGAGAGCATGCAAGTAGGGGGAAGGACAGAAGGCGAGGGAGAGAAAAAATCTCAAGCAGACTCCATGCTGAGAATGGAGCCCAATGTGGGGCTTGATCCATCAACTCTGAGATCATGATCTGAGCTGAAATCCAGAGCCAGACATTCAACCAACTGAGCCACCCAAGCACCCCTGATTTTTGAGTCTTATAGTCAGGATGCTCATCTTTGAGAAGTGAAAGGACTTACACTCTGATTTAGGAGTCTAGACATAATATCCATGTATAAAATCTATGGCAGAGGTTTATTTAATCTTCAAATCTCTCCAGGGGCATTGGCTTTTTTTTTTTTTTTTGTAAAAGATTAATAGAGATTTCTGGTTATGGTAACTCTCCAGTAGTTAAAGGCAATGATGTTATAAAAGGAGCCCAAGTATTTATAAACCTGAACCTACTGGGTAGCTATGTATAGCCTCATTTGAGTTGGAGTTCCCCTAAAAATGTTATTTCAGAACCACTGGGGGGTAATATAAGGTATTATATTAGTAATATAATTGCTATGAATGAACCTTCATTGTTCTGTCACCTAAACAATGAGATCTTTTATTCTTGTTGGATCTAGGGCCCTAAATTTGTATTAATTCCTCCCTAAACCTATTTCCCTTTTAGTTCTTGGGCTCAGTTATAGTGAGATACTGCAACAACACCACCTGCAGGTCATACAGAAGAAATGCATATTGAAAGCTTGGAATTTGAATTTTAGATTTTTGACTGAAAGAGTAGCAATTTTTAAATCTTGCTGTACATCAGAATGGCTGAGAAGAAAAAAACAGCCAAGAAAAGAAATATAAAGACAAACACAGAAATCCTAGGGCCTAACTTAGACTTCCTAAATCAGAAACTCTGGGGATGGAGGCCAGGATTAATTATTTCAAAATAGTTCTGATGCCACTGAGCTTTAGGAACCACTGGTTTAGTTAACAGTAGACTAAGTGCCAACAGTATTTGAATAGCAAACTCCCAAGTGATCAAGAACATATGACAGATTTGGGGCTTACAGGCTATCACTGAAAGTTTGTAATCTTTATCTCAAGCCCATTCATGCCCCTCACCATTATTTGTACAAGGCAATGAGTCATCATTGGACTATGGGTATAGCTGAGAATTTTTTTGTTTTTAAAATTTTATATTTTAATTTAACACATAGGATTTCTAGTTTCCAGTCCAGTATACAAGGAGCTCAGAAGTCACCACAGCATCTTGGCAAAAAAAAGATGAAGAAACTGAAAAATCAACAACTCTTCTTTGAACCGTCAGAGAAGTGAGATCACTGGGAAGACGGTTGCCTCCAAACTTGGAAAGACAGATGGACAGGTGGAAACAGAATCACAACCTACCAGTACTAATACCAGAAACTAATAAGCAGAAACCTCTGGGGGGAGCCAGTGCCAGGCTAGAAAATCTGAACTGTAATTGATAAATTACTGGAGGCTTAGACTGACAAGTCTGAAAGTTAAAAATTCCAGGGGGACCAAGTCATAGCAGGGTACCTATGCATTTGAGAATTTTAGTTCTAGGAGTTCTACCAGGTTCTCACAGCAAAATATTCCTTTGTGCTTCCAGCGGGAGGAGAGGGAAAGGAACCATTTTGAGATATACCAGAGCCTTCTGTTCTTCACAAGGTATGCCTTCAGGACAAATTACTTAACCACAGCCTAACCTGCTGGGATATTAACAGAACTTAAATTACAAGGAGAAGAGAAATATCCAACTCCAACCAGCACTCATCTTCCATGTGGGAGAAGGGAAATACCCAACTCCAGTCCCCTCTAGCCCTTTTGTTCCACCTAATGGGGAGGGGATGACTGAGAAACACTGGTGAAGTTCAGTTTAGAAGTGTAGGCTGAACAAAAGATTGAGCCCTAATCATAGGACTCTAGAGCACTTTACTCCCTCTCATGCAATTTACCATTATTTTACTAAAGACCCACTTATCATAGCTCCTTTTATCCAGTACATCATGTCTACCTTTCAACAAAAAATTACCAAGCATATTATTTTGAGGTATTTTTCCTCTAGATTTATTCTGTTGAGAGTTTTTATTATGAATCACTATTGTAATTTGTCAAATGCTTTTTCAGCTTCTGTTGGAGGATATTATGGTTTTATCCTTTCTCTTTATAATAAGATGTATCATGTTGATTGATTTGCAAATACTGAATAAACCTTGCATCACTGGAATAAATCCAACTGTATCATGCTAAGTATTTTTAATGTAGTGTTGGATTCACTTTGCTAATATTTTGTTGAGAATTTTTGCATTTATATTTATCAGACATATTGGCTTGTAGTTTTCTTTTTTTGTAGCATCTTTATCTGGTTTTATCAAGGTAATCGTAGCCCTCATAGAATGAATTCGGAAGCTTTCCTTCACCTGACACCTGTCAGAATGGCAAAAATTAAAAACACAAGAAATAAGTGTTGGTGATGATGTGGGGAAAACAGAACTGTCGTGCACTGTTGGTAGGAATGTAAGTTCTTCTGCTGTAGAAAACAGTATGGAGTTTCCTCAAAAAATTAAAAATATAATTACCATATAATACAATAATTCCACTACTAGGTGGAATGCCTAATATGCAGTGCACTACTCCAGGCAGGCAAGCAACCCAGATAGTGTGAAAACAGCTATCTGAAAAATGCCTAGGATGCATGATGGGAAATTACTTGCTCTTCTGAGGGGGCTTCCCTGAGAGTAGCAAGTATGAACTCCTTTCTCTGGGGACAAAGGAGTTGCTGGTGACATTTCTCTCCCCTGCCCTCAGCATAAACCAAGTTAGTAAGAGCACATAACCAACACTGGCTGCCTAACCTTACACCAGGTCCTGCACCCCTGCATACTGCTGGTACTGCTTTTCTCGGGGAAGTATGCCTAAAGACCAGTGCATCAGGCCCCTTCCCCAGAAGACCAGCACAAACCCCCACATAACACTATGTCTACTGACCATAGAGTTCTGCAAATCTTCAGTTATAGTGGAAATAGAATTAAGTCTCATCTAACAAGCAGATCAGAGCACATATAGTTAAAACTCACCACACTCTGGCCAAGGTCCAAACCCTGTTCACTATAGGCAAAGAGAGCCTCTGCAGATGACTGACCTGAGGGATAGAACAGCCAAAACACAGCAGCAGAGTGCATGCAGCACACACCAGAGACACTTCCTGAAGTGCCAGACACTGGATATTATATGACCTTTTCTTCATAAAGCCATTACTCACAGAAGCAGGAAACATAGCAGGCTTTTCTAACATACAGAAGACAGAGACCCAGACAAAATGCCAAGATGGTAGAATTCATCCCAAAAGAAGAAACAAGAAAAGATCATGGCCAGAGATCTAATTGAAACAGATATAAGTAATATGTCTAATTCAGAATTTAAAGCAATAATTTTAAGGATACTTTCTGGGCTTAAAAAAAGCATGGAAGACATCAGGGAGATCCTTACTGCAGTGATAAAAGAGCTAAAAAAATCGGGCAGAAATGAAAAATGAAATTTCTGAGATTTAAAACTGATTAGATGTAATGGCCACAAGGATGGAAGAAGCAGAACAAATAAATAATACAGAATATAGAATTATGGAAAATATTAAACTGCACAAAAGAAAAAGAAAAATGATGGATCATGAGACTAGACTTAGGGAACTCAGTGACTCCATCATATATAATACCATTCATATCACAAGAGTTCTAGAAGACAGAAAAAATGAGAGATGCCTGGATGGCTCAGTGGTTGAGTGTCTGCCTTTGGCTTGGGGCATGATCCTGGAGTCCCGGGGTTAAGTCCCACATCACACTCCCCACAGGAAGCCTGCTTCTCCCTCTCCCTATGTCTCTGCCTCTCTCTGTGTGTTTCACATGAATAAATAAATATTTTTTAAAAAAAGAAGACAGGAAAAATGAGGCAGAAGATTTATTTGAGGAAATAATAGCTGAAAATTTCCTTAATCTGGAGAATGAAATAGACAACCAATTCCAGGAGGCACAGAGAACTTCCACCAGAATCAACAAAAGCAGGCCAACACCAAGATACATTGTTGTTAAATTTACAAAATATAGTGATAAAGAAAAAAATCCTAAAAGCAACAAGACAAAGTCCCTATCTTAAAAAGGAAGACCCATAAGTTTAGCAGTAGACCTCTCCACACAAACATGGCAAGCCAGAAGAGAATAGCATGATATATTCAATGTACTGAATGGGAAAAATCTGCAGCCAAAAATATTGTATCCAGCAAGACTATCATTCATAAAATAGAGTTTCCCAGACAAACAGAAACTAAAGGACTTTGTGAACACTAAGTCAGCCCTACAAGAAATACTAAAGGGGAATCTTTGAGTTGGAAAGACCAAAAGTGACAAAAAATAGAAAGGAATAGAAAAAATATCCAGAAACAATGACAAAACAAGGAATAAAATGACACTAAATATATATCTATCAATAATTACTCTGAATGTAAATAGACTAAATGCTCAATCAAAAGATATAGGATGTCAGAATGGATTAAAAAAAAAGACCCATCTATATGCTGCCTACAATGGACACATTTTTGCACTAAAGACACCTACAGGTTGAAAGTGAAGTGATGGAGAAATATATATCATGCAAATGGATGTCAAAAAACCTGGAGTAGCAACACTTATTTCAGACAGAGTTTATTTATTTATTTATTTATTTATTTATTTATTTATTTAGTTAGTTAGTTATTTAGTTAGTTTTCAAGTAGGCTCCACACCCAGCATGGAGCCCAGCATGTGGCTTCAACTCACAACCCTGAGATTAAGACCTGAGCTCAGATCAAGAGTCAGATGCTTAACCAACTGAGCCTCCAAGGTGCCCTCAGACAAACTAGATTTTAAATTGAAGGCTCTAACAAGAGATGAAAAAGGGCAATATATCACAATAAGGGGACTATTCAACAAGAAGATCTGATGATTGTAAATATTTATGTCTCCAACATTGGAGCACACAAATATATAAAACAATGAATAATAAACATAAAGGAACTCATTGATAATGATAAAATAACAGTAGGGGACTTTAACATCCCACTTACATCAATGAGCAGATCATTTAAGCAGAAAATCAACAAGGAAACAAGAGCTGTGAATGACATACTGGACCAGATGGACTTAACAGATATATTCAGAACATTTCATCTAAAAGCAGCAGAATACACATTCTTTTCAAGTGCACATGAGACATTCTCCAGAAGAGATGACATACTAGGTCACAATTCAGGCCTCAACAAGTACAAAAAGATTGAGATCATACCATGCATCTTTTCTGACCACAATGCTATGAAACTTGAAGTCAACCAGAAGGAAAATTTAGGAAGAGCACAAATACATGGAGGTTAAAGCATATGCTACTAAAGAATGAATGGATCAGCCAGGAAATTAAAGAAGACATTTAAAAATACATGGAAACAAATGAAAATGAAAATACAATGGTCCCAAACTTTTGGAATGCAGCAAAGGTGGTCGTAAGGGGGAAGTATATAGAAATACAGGCCCAGCTTAAGAAGCAAGAAAAATCTCAAATAAAAAACCTAACTTTACACCTAAAGGATCTAGAGAAAGAGTAATTAACAAAACCTAAAACCAAAAGAAGAAGGGAAATAATAAAGATTAGAGCAGAAATAAATGACATAGAAATGAAAAATATGGGACGCCTGGGTGGCTCAGTGGTTGAGTGTCTACCTTTGGCTTGGGGCGTGATCCTGGAGTTCCGGGATCAAGTCCTGCATCTGGCTTCCTGCATGGAGCCTGCTTCTCTTCCCTGTGCCAGTGTCTCTGTCTCTCTGTGTGTCTCTCATGAATAAGTAAGTAAAATCTTAAAAAAAAAAACTAAAAAAAACCCCAAACAAACAGTAGAACAGATCAATGGAAACAGGAGATGGTTCCTTTAAAAAATTAATAAAATTGATAAAGCCGTACTCACTTATCAAAGAGAAGGGACCCAAATAAATAAAATCACAAATGAGAGAGGAAAAATAACAACCGACACCACAGAAATACAAACAATTGTAAGAGACAATTACGAAAAACTATATGTTAACAAATTGGATAATCCAAAAGAAAAAGATAAATTGCTAGAAACATAAAAACTACCAAAACTGAAAGAAGAAGAAAAATAAAACTTGAATAGACCAATAAGGAGCAAAGAAATTGTATCAGTAACCAAAAATCTCCCAACAAACAACAGTCCAGGGCCAAGATGACTTCACAGGTGAATTCTACCAAATGTTTAAAGAGCTGGTACCTATTCTTCTCTAACTATTCCAAAAAATAGAAGAGGAAGGAAAACTTCCAAATTCATTCTATGAGGTTAGCATTACCCTGATGCCAAAAACACAAGAAGACTCCCCTAAAAAAGAGAACTAAAGACCAATATCCCTGATGAATGTGGAGGCAAAAGTTCTGGATAAAATGCTAGCAAATCAAATCCAACAGTACATTAAGAGAATCATTCACCACAATCAAGTGGGATTTATTCCTAGGCTGCAAGGGTGGTTTAATGTACACAAATCAGTAAATGTAATTCACCACATTAATAAAAGGAAAAGTACCATATTATCTTCTCAATAGATGCAGAGAAAGCATTTGACAAAGTACAATATTCATTCATGATAAAAACCCTCAACAAAGTAGGCATAGAGGGAACATACCCGAACATAATAAAAGCTATATATGAAATAAAAACACAGTTAATATCATCCTCAATGGGGAAAAACAGAGAACTTTTCCTCTATGGTCAGGAACAAGACAGATGTCCACTCTCACCACTGTTATTTAACATAGCACTGGAGGTCTTAGCCCCAGCAATCAGACAACAGAAAGAAATAAAAGACTTCAAAATTGGCAAGGAAGAAGTCAAATTTCAGTATTTGCAGATGATATTTGCAAATGTATAAATCCATGTATAAATCCTGAAAGATTCCACCAAAAAGTTGCTAGAACTGATACATAAATTCAGTAAAGTCTCAGGATACAAAATCAATGTTCACAAATCTGATGCATTTCTATACACCTAGTAGTGAAACATCAGAATGACAAATCAAAGACCAATTGCATTTACTATTGCACAAAAAAACCGTAAGATATCTAGAATAACCTAACCAAAGAGGTTAAGGATTTGTACTCTGAAAACTATAAAACATTGATGAAAGAAATTGAAGAGGACACAAAGAAATAAAAAGACATTCCATGCTCATGGTTTGGAAGAGCAAATATCGTTAAATGTCTATACTCCCCAAAGCAATCTACAGATTTAAAGCAATCCTCATCAAAATCCCAACAGCATTTTTCACAGAGCTAGAACAAACAATCCTAAAATTTGTATGGAAACACAAAGCTTCTGAGTTGCCAAAGCAATCTTGAAAAAGAAAAGCAAAGCTGGAAGCATCACGATTCCAGATGTTGTTATATTACAAAGTTGTAGTGATCAAGACAGTGTGATACTGGCACAAAAACAGACACATAGATCAGTGAAACAGAATAGAAAACTCGGAAATGAATGCACAACTCTATGGTCAATTAATCTTCGACAAAGCAGGAAAGAATATCCAATGGAAAAAAAGTCTCTTGAACAAATGGTGTTGGGAAAACTGGACAACAGCATGCAATCAAAGAATGAAACTGGACCACTTTCTTCCACCATACACAAAATAAATTTGAAATTGATTAAAGACTTAAATGTAAGATATGAAACCATTAATATCCTAAAGGAGTACATGGGCAGTAACCTCTTTGACATTTGCAATAGCAACTTCTTCCTAGTTATGTCTCCGGAGGTAAGAGAAACCAAAGTGAAAGTTAAACTATTGGGACATCATCAAGATAAAAAGCTTCTACAGAGCAAAAGAAACAATCAACAAAACTGAAATGCAACCTATGGAATAGGAGAAGTTATTTGGAAATGACATATCTGATAATGAGTTAGTATCTAAAATACACAAAGAACTTACAAAACTGAACACCCTGAAAATAAATTATCCAGTTAAAAATGAGCAGAATACATAAATAGACATTTTTCCAAAGAAGGCAGTTAACAGACACATGAAAAGATGCTCAACATCACTCATTATAAGGGAAATACAAATCCAAGCTACAATGGGATATCACCTCATACCAGTCAGAATGGTAAAATTAACAACACAAGAAAAACAGAGGTGTTGGTGAGGATGTGGAGAAAGGGGAACCCTCTTACATTGTTGGTGGGAATGCAGAGTGGTGCAGCCACTTTGGAAAACAGCATGGAGGTTTCTCAAAAAGTAAAACTAGAACTATCCTATGATCTGGTATTTGCACTACTAGGTATTTACCCAAAGGAAACAAAAATACTGATTCAAAGGGATACATGCACTCTGATGTTTATAGCAGCATTACCAGCAAAAGCCAAATTACAGAAAGAGCCCAAATTCCCGTTGACTGCTGAATGGATAAAGAAGATATATATAAAATGCAATATTAATCAGCCATAAAAAAGAATGCAGTCTTGCTATTTGCAAAGACATGGTTATGGCTAGAGAGTATTATGCTAAGTGAAATAAGTCAGTTAGAGAAAGAAAAATACCATATGATTCCACTTATATGTGGAATTTAAGATAAAAAAGAGATGAACATATGGGGAAAGAAGAGAGGCAAAGCAGAAAACAGACTACAGAGGACAAACTGAGGGTTACTGGAGGGGAGGTGGGCAGTGGGATTAATGGTGATGGGCATTAAGGAGGTTATTAAAAGGAAAAATGGTGATGAGTATGAAGGAGAGCACTTGTGATGAGCACTGAGTGTTGTGTGTGAGTAATGAATATTGAATTCTACACCTGAAACTAATATTATAGTGTATGTTAACTAACTGAGATTTAAATAAAAACCTGGGAAAAAAGGAAAATACGATGCACGTACATACATACATACATACATACATGGGACAGTCCTCAGAAATAAGAAAAAATGAGAGTTTTCCCATCCCTCAAAAAATTGGGAAAAACTCAAACACACAAGCTAACCTCGCACCTAAAAGAACTGGAGAAAGAACAGCAAATAAAACCTACACCAAACAGAAGAAGAGATAATAAAGGTTTGAGCATAACTCAATGAACTAGAGACCAGAAGAACTGTAGAAAAGATCAACAAAACCAGGAGTCGGTTTTTCGAAAGAATTAATAAGATAGATAAACCATTAGCCAGCCTTATTAAAAACAAAAGAGAAAAGACTCAATAAAATCATGAATGAAAGAGGAGAGATCAAAACCAATACCAAGGAAATACAAATGATTTTAAAAACATATTATGAGCAGCTATACGCCAACAAATTAGGCAATCTAGAAGAAATGGTTGCATTTCTGGAAAACCACAAACTACCAAAACCAAAACTGGAACAGGAAGAAATAGAAAACCTGAACAGATCAATAACCAGTGAGGAAACTGAAGCAGTCACAAACCTCCCAAGACTCAAAAGTCCAGGGCCAGATGGCTTCTCAGGGGAATTCTATCAAACGTTTAAAGAAGAAACAATACTTACTCTACTAAAGCTGTTCCAAAGGATAGAAAGGGACGGAATACTTCCAAACTCGTTCTATGAGGCCAACATCACCTTAATTCCAAAACCAGACAAAGACCCCACCCAAAAGAGGAGAATTATAGACCAATATCCCTGATGAACACAGATGCAACAATTCTCAACAAGATACTGTGCCAGTAGAATCCAACAGTACATTAAGATTATTCACCATGATCAAGTGGGATTTATCCCTGGGATGCAAGGTTGGTTCAACACTTGTAAAACAATCAACGTGATAGATCATATCAACAAGAGAAAAACACAAGAACCATGTGATCCTCTCAATAGATGCAGAGAAAGCATTTGACAAAATATAGCATCCATTCGTGATCAGAACTCTTCAGAGTGTAGGGAGAGAGGGAACATTCCTCAGCATCTTATTTTTTTTAAAGACTTATTTATTTATTTATTTATTTATTTATTTATTTATTTATTCAGAGAGAACGAGAGAGAGGCAGAGACACAGGCAGAGGGAGAAGCAGGCTCCATGCAGAGGGAGAAGCAGACTCCATGCAGGAGGCCCGACGTGGGACTCGATCCCGGGTACCCAGGATCACACCCCGGGCTGCAGGCGGCGCTAAACTGCTGCACCACCAGGGCTGCCCTCCTCAGCATCTTAAAAGCCATCTACGAAAAGCCCACAGCCAATATCATTCTCAATGGGGAAGCACTGGGAGCCTTTCCCCTAAGATCAGGAACAAGACAGGGATGTCCACTCTCACCATGCTAATCAACACCGTACTAGAAGTCCTAGCCTCAGCAATCAGGCAACAAAAAGAAATAAAAGGCATTCAAATTGGCAAAGAAGAAGTCAAACGCTCCCTCTTCACAGATGACATGATACTGTACATAGAAAACCCGAAGCCTCCACCCCAAGATTGCTAGAACTCATGCAGCAATTCGGCAGTGTGGCAGGATACAAAATCAATGCCCAGAAATCAGTAGCATTTCTATACACTAACAATGAGACTGAAGAAAGAGAAATGAAGGAGTCAATCCCATTTACAATGGCCCCCAAAAGCATAAGATACCTAGGAATAAACCTAACCAAAGAGGTAAAGATCTATACCCTAAAAACTACAGGACACTTCTGAATGAAATTGAGAAAGACACAAAGAGATGGAAAAATATTCCATGCTCACGGATTGGAAAAATTAATATTGTGAAAATGTCTATGCTACCCAAGGCAATTTACACGTTCAATGCAATCCCTATCAAAATACCATGGACTTTCTTCACAGAGTTGGAACAAATCATTTTAAGATTTGTGTGGAATCAGAAAAGACCCCGAATAGCCAGGGGAATATTGAGAAAGAAAACCAGAGCTGGGGGCATAACAATGCCGGATTTCAAGTTGTACTACAAAGCTGTGAGCATCAAGACAGTGTGGTATTGGAATAAAAATAGACACATAGATCAATGGAACAGAATAGAGAACCCAGACATGGGACCTCAACTCTATGGGCAACTAATATTCAACAAAGCAGGAAAGACTATCCACTGGAAAAAAGACAGTCTCTTCAATAAATGGTGCTGGGAAAATTGGACAGCCAAGTGCAGAAGAATGAAACTAGACTATTGTCTTACACTATACCCAAAGATAAACTCAAAATGGTTGAAAGATCTAAATGTGAGACCAGAATCCATCAAAATCCTAGAGGTGAACACAGGCAACACCTTTTTTGAACTTGGCCACATCCCGGTGCATGGAGCCTGCTTCTCCCTCTGCCTATGTCTCTGCCTCTCTCTCTCTCTCTCTCTCTCTCTCTCTGTGTGTGTGTGACAATCATAAATAAATTTAAAAAATTTTTTTTTTAAATTTAAAAAAAAATGAACTTGGCCACAGCAACTTCTGGCAAGATACATCTACGAAGGCAAGGAAAACAAAAGTAAAAATGAACTCTTGGGACTTAATCAAGATAAAAAGCTTCTGCACAGCAAAATAGTCAACAAAAGTAAAAGACAGGGCAGCCCTGGTGGCCCAGCGATTTAGCCCCGCCTTCAGCCCAGGGCATGATCCTGGAGACCCTGGATCTGTTCCCACATTGGGCTCCCTGCGTGGAGCCTGCTTCTCCCTCTGCCTGTGTTTCTGCCTCTCTCTCTGTGTGTCTCTCATGAATAAATAAGTAAAATCTTAAAAAAAGTAAAAGACTACCTACAGAATGGGAGAAGATATTTGCAAATGACATATCAGATAAAGGGCTAATATCCAAGATCTATAAAGAACTTATTAAACTCAACAGCAAAGAAACAATCCAATCATGAAATGGGCAAAAGACATGAACAAAATTTCACCAAAGAAGACATACACATATCCAACAAGCACATGAGAAAATGCTCCTCATCACTTGCCATCAGGAAAATACAAATCAAAACCACAATGAGATACCACCTCACACCAGTGAGAATGGGGAAATTAACAAGATATGAAACAACAAATGTTGGGGATGATGTGGAGAAAGGGGAACCCTTTTGCACTGTTGGTGGGAATGTGAACTGGTACAGCCACTCTGGAGAACTGTGTGGATGTTCCTCAAAGAGTTAAAAATAGAGCTACCCTATGACCCAGCAATTGCGCTGCTAGGGATCTACCCCAAAGATACAGATGCAGCGAAAAACCAAGACACCTGCACCCTAGTGTTTATAGCAGCAATGTCCACAATAGCCAAACTATGGAAGGAGCCTTGGTGTCCATCGAAAGATGAATGGATAAAGAAGATGTATAATGGAATATTACTCAGCCATTAGAAAGGATGAAAATCCACCATTTGCTTCAATGTGGATGGAACTGGAGGGTATTATGCTGAGTGAAGTAAGTCAATCAGAGAAAGACAAACATTATATGGTTTCACTCATACAGGGAATATAAAAAATAGTGAAAGGGATTATAGGACAAAAGAGAGAAAATGAGTGGGAAAAATCAGAGAGGTTGACATAACATGAGAGACTCCTAACTCTGGGAAATGAACAATGGGTAGTGGAAGGGGAGGTGGGCAGGAGGATGGGGTGACTGAGTGACAGACTGTGGGGGGGGGGCACTTGACAGGATGAGCAGTGGGTTTTATACTATATATTGGCAAATTGAACTCCAATAAAAAATATACAAAAAAAATGAGAGTTTTCCATTTGTGACAACATGGATGGACCTAGAGAGTATAAAGCTAGATGAAGTAAGTCAATCAGAGAAAGACAAATGCCATATAATTTCATGTGTAGAATTTAAGAAACAAAACAAATGAATAAATAAAGAAAAAGAGACAAGCAGAAAAGCCAGTTTCTTAAAAGCAGAGAATAAACTAGTGGCTGCCAGAGGGGATATGGGCGGAGGAAATGGGTGAAAAAAGAGTATTAGGAGTATAGTTATTATGGAGTTATATAAGGAGTATAGAATTGTTGAATCATTATATTGTGCACTTGAAACTAATATAACACTGCATGTTAATTAAACTTCAATGAAAAATATTACAAGACATACTAAAGGCAAAAAAAAACCATAGTTTGAAAACACTGAACAAGTATTAAAAGTAAATTCAGATATGGTAGGAATGTTGGAATTACCAGAACAAATATTTTCTTAAACTATGATTAATATGCTAAGAGCTTATACATACAATGGGATATTACTCAGCCATCAAAAAGAATAAAATCCTGCCATTTGCAATGACGTGGATGGAACTCGATGATATTATGCTAAGTGAAATAAGTCAGTTAGAGAAAGACAAATACCATATGAATTCACTCATATGTGGAATTAAGAAATCAAACAGATGAACATAGGGGAAGGGGAAAAAGGAGAAGGAAGCAAACCATAAGAGAGTCTTAAGTATAGAGAATTAACTGAGAGTTGATGGAGGGGATGGCCTAAATGGGTAATGGGTATTAAGGAGGGTACTTGGTTGAGTTCTGGGTGTCATATGTAAGTGATGAATCACTAAATTCTACTCCTGAAACCAATATTACACTATATATTAACTAACTAGAATTTAAATGAAAATTTGAAAAAAAATATGCTACGGGCTTTAACGCAAAAAGTAAATGACATACAAGAACAGATAGATAATGTAAGCAAAAATATATGAATTCTAAGAAAAATGCTCTGGATCAAAAACACTGTAACAGAAATGAAGAATGCCTTTGATGGGCTCATTAATAGGCTGTACATTGCTAAGGAAAGAAACTCTGAGCTTGAGAATATGACAATATCAACTTCCAAAACTGAAAACAAAGGCGGGAGGGGGGGAAGCCTGGAAAAAAACTCCAAACAGAATATCCACAAACTGTGGGACAACTACTAAAAATGTAATATACTCATAACTAGAATATATGGAGGAAAAAAGAGAGAAAGGGATAAAAGCAATGTTTAAAGCAATGACTGAGAATTTCCCCCAAGTTAATGTCAGATATCAAATCACAAATCCAAGAAGCTCAGAGAATATCAAGTAGTATAAAAGTAAAAAAAATATACCTAAGCATACCATATTCAAACTTTAGAAAACTAAAGATAAAAAAAAAAACTTTTGAAAGAAGCTGGAGGCAGGACGCCTGGGTGGCTCAGCAGTTAAGCGTCTGCCTTCTGGCTCAGGGTGTGATCCTGGAGTCCTGAGATTGAGTCCCACATCAGGCTCCCTGAATGGAACCTGTGTCTCCCTCTGCCTATGTCTCTGCCTCTCTCTGTGTGTGTCTCTCATGAATAAATTAAAATAAAATTTTTTTAAAAAGAAGCTGGAGGCAAAAAAGCCTTACCTATAGAAGAGCAAAGGTAAGAATCACATCTCGGGATGCCTGGGTGGCTCAGCGGTTGAGTGTCTGCCTTTGGCTCAGGGCCTGATCCCGGATTCCCGGGATTGAGACCCACATCAGGCTCCTTGCATGGAGCTTGCTTCTCCTCCCTCTGCCTGTGTCTCTGCCTCTCTGTGTCTCTCATAAATAAATAAAATCTTAAAAAAAGATTTACATCTGACTTCTCAGAAACCATGCAAGCAAGAACAGAGTCCATCAACTGATGAATGGATAAAGAAGTTGTGGTTTATATACAATGGAATATTACTCAGCCATTGGAAAGAATGAAATCTTGCCATTTGCAACGACATGGATTGAGCTAGAGAATATTATACTAACCAAAAGAAGTCAGTCAGAAAAAGACAAATACCATATTATTTCACTCATATGTGGAATTTCAGAAACAAAACAAGGAAAAGGAAAGAGAGAGAGGCAAACCATGAAACAGACTCTTAGCTACAGAGAACAAACTGATGGTTACCAGAGAGGAGGTGGGGGAGGGGGAGGGGTTAAACATGTGATGGGGATTAAGGAGTGCACTTGCTGTGATGAGCACTAGGTGTTGTATGGAAGTGATGAATCATTATATTTTACACTTGAAATTAATATTACACTGTATGTTAACTAACTGTAATTTAAATAAGAACTTAAAAACCAATCAAATAAGTAAAATTAATTTGGAAAAAATAATAGAGTGAAATATTTAGTGTTGAGAGGGAAAAATCCTACTAACTTACAGTTCTACACCCTGTGAAATTATACTTCAAAAGTTAAAGAGAAATAAAGACTTTCTCAGACAAACACAAATTGAAGGAAGTTTTTGCCAATACACCTGCCTTGCAAGAAATGTTAAAAGAAGTTCTTCAGAGAGAAGAAAAATGATATAGGTCAACAACTTGGATCTATATAAGGAAAAGAGGCGTGTTGGAGAAGGAATAAGTTAAGATAAAATAAAAACTTTTATTCGGGGATCCCTGGGTGGCTCAGCGGTTTAGCACCTGCCTTCAGCCCAGGATGTTATCCTGGAGACACGGGATTGAGTCCCATGTCGGGCTCCCTGTGTGGAGCCTGCTTCTCCCTCTGCCTGTGTCTCTGCCTCTCTCTCTCTCTCTCTCTCTCTCTCTCTGCCTTTCATGAATAAATAAATAAAATCTTTTTAAAAAAAATCTTTTTTAAAAGAAGGATTCTTTAAAAAAAACAAGAAACATTTTTTCTTATTCTTTATTGATCTAAAAGATAAGTTTGTTTAAATAAAAATAGCAACAATGTATTTGATTATGTATGCTTATATATGTCATATATATGACTATATGGTTATGTATGCATACATACAAGTGAAATGAATAGCAACCATGATATAAGGGATACATGGGAGGAATTAGGAATATTTTGTTATTAAAAGGTACTTGCACTACTCATGAAGTGATATAGTGTGATTTGAAAGTGTATTTCTATTAGTTTTAAACATATATTGCAAACTAGAGCTACCACTAAAAAAAAGTAAAAGAGAGGGGTATAATTGATATGCTAAGAAAGGAGAGAATGGAATAATAGAAATTGCTCAATTAAAACCACACAAGGCAGAGTGGTATCAACAGGATGACAGAGTAGAAGGTTCTTTGCTCATATCCCTCTTCAGCAACAAAAATTTGGCAGCCAAACATGGACAAAATGCCTTTATAGGAGCTTTGGGATCCATTAGGAGATTATGAAACTCCCATTGGAGCTAAAGACTGAGGAGGGCTGTTTTGAGAAGGCAGGACTATGCCTCAGTGGTAGACTCACTGACCACAGTCCAGCTACAGATCCAGAAACAGCCCTACCCACCTGTGGACTTGGCTATAACCCCATTTGGCCTTGGTCCTGTTACCAGTACTGTCTGACAAAGGGCTTGGCAGGAATCAAGCCTGCTTGTGCCTCTTGGCTGTAGAACCTTAAGTGGCCTATGACACAGGCCCAGCTCCTATTAGTGGCCAGTCCTGCCTACCCAGAGACTGGAAGGGATATATCCATCCATGGTCTCAGAGATAGACCTACTGACTTCGGAATGGCTGCAAATCTTGAAGCGTCCCTGTAACCCAACTTTAGGCCCTTGCTACCACTGTTTGGACATGGACCTGCCCACCCAGGGACCTGGAAGGAGATGTGCTAATTTGTGCCCCAGCAGGAGGCAAGCCTACTGATCTTGGTCTGATTGCAGAGCCTGATGTGACCCTGTGACTTGGGTCTCTCAACCTCTCAACCATGGTTCAGGAGCAGGCCTGCCCATGCAATAACCCAATGGGAGGCACACTTCTCTGTGCCCCTGAAGGCAGGCCTGTTGATCTTGGCCTGACTGTTGGTCCAGAAGCAGTCCTGTGATCTGGCTCCAGTTCCACTCAGCTGCAGTGTGAAGGGCAGCCCTGACTGCAGAAATCTGGTAGGAGGCAGGCCAGCCCATTCCCCTGAAGGCAAGCCTGTTCCCAGGTATGGACCCTGTAACGCAACTCTATTACTTCTCAGCCTCAGTCCAGGGCCAATTTTTCCCACCCAGGGAAAGTCCCAGTTACCTCCTGAAGCCTTCCCACAGGCTCAATGGGAACCACACTCATCTGCATATCTGATAACAAACCTGCTGTCTTTTACCCAGGAGCAGACCAGCCAGCTCTACTGACCAAGGTCTTAGAGGCAGTTCTGTCCACACAGGAAGCAGACAGAATCCATGCCTTCCCAAGGCCCTGGTAACTGGTCTGACACTCATGGATCCCAGTGAGGACCCAGCAGCAATCACATGACCCAGTTTCAACTTCACTTCACTGTAATCCCAGAGACAGTACCATCATCCCAGGTACCTGACAGGAGAAGATCTTTACTTGCTGAAACCAGTTTGTAAAGCCTAGAATAAATGCTCTTTCAAATGCACATACACCAACACAAGGCTACATGGATTATGAAGAACCAAGCAAATGTGACACCACCAAAGGAAACTAATAAAGCTCCAGTAACCAACCCAAGGAAATGAAGATCTATGAATTGCCTGACAAAGAATTAAAAGTAATCATCTTAAAAAAGCTTAATGAGTTGCAAGAGAATACAGACAACTAAACAAAATCAGGAAAAGAATACATGAACAAAATGAGAAGTTTAATAAAGAAACAGAAGCCCAAACAGAAATCCTGGAGGTGAAGAACAAAATGACAGAACTGAAAAATTTAATAAAGAGCTTCAACAGCAGACTAAATCATGCAGAAGAGATAATTGGTGAACTTAAAGACAGGTCATTTGAAATTAGCCAGTTAAGGGAACAACAACAACAAAGAATAAAGAAAGCATACAGGACCTATTGTATACCTTTGAGTGAACATACATGCATTTTAGGGTTCCTAGAATCAGAATAAAGAGGGGGAAGGGGACAGAAGCCTCATTTAAAGAAACATTGGCTGAAAGTTTCCACAATCTTGAGAGGAATATGGACATCCAGATACAAGAAGCTCAAAGTACCCTAAAGCAAAATTAACCAACAAATTATTGTGACTCATTATAATGAAATTGTGGAAAGTTAAAGACAGAGAAAATTTTGAAAGCATGAAGAGAAAAATGATTTGACTGAGTGGGATTTATCCCAGGTATGCAAAGTTCATTTAACATTCAAAAATCTATTAATGTAATCTATCACAACAACATGCTAAAGAAGAAAAAAATCACCTGATTATATCAATAGGTACAGAAAAGCATTTGATAAAATTAAACACTTCATGATAAAAACGCAGCACACTAATATTAGAGGGGAACTTCTGCAATTTGATAAAGAATGTCTACAAAAAACCTATAGTTAACATTGTACATAATGGTGAGAAATTTGAAGCTTTCCCACCAGGATCAGGAATGAGGCAAGGGTGTGACCCTCTCACCACTACTTTTCAACATTGTACTGGAAGTCCTACTTAATATAATAAGACAAGAAAAGGAAATCAAAGGTATATAGGTCAGGAAGGAAGACAGAAAACTGTCTGTGTTCACAGATGAAATTATTGTTTATGTTGAGAATATGAAAGCATTAACAAAATAGGGGCACCTGGGTGGCTTAGTGGTTGAGCGTCTGCTTTTGGCTCAGGGCATGATCCCAGGGTCCTGGGATCAAGTCCTGCATTGGGCTCCCCGCAGGGAGCCTGCCTCGCCCTCTGCCTATGTCTCTGACTCTCTCTGTGTGTCTCTCATGAATAAATAAATAAAATATTTTTTAAAAAGAGTTAACAAAATAAAACCTCCTAGAACTAGTAAGTAATTATAGCAAGGTTGCAGTATATAAGGTTAATACACAAAAATCAATTCTTTTTCTTTATAGCAACAGTGAACAAGTGGAATTTGAAATTAAAAGCACATTAACACTTACATTAGCACAAAGAATGAAGTACATCTTTATAAACCTAACAAAATATGCACAGGATCTAGATGAGGAAAACTACAACACTCTAAGAAAGATAGCAAAGAAGAATTAAATGAATGGAAAGGTATTCTGTGCTTATGGATAGGAAGACTGACTATTGTCAAGATGTCAGTTCTTTCCAACTTGATCTGTAGGTTGAATAGAATCCAAATCAAAATTCCATCAAGTTATTTTGTGGATAGAGACAAATTGATTTTAAAATTTATATGGAGATTCAGAAGAGCAGACTAGCCAACTCAATATTGAAGAACAAAGTTGGAGGACTAACAGTACATATGTCATTAGGGATTGCCAATTAAAACAATAATGAGATATCACCACTCAGCTATTAGAATGGTCAAAATCCAAAATACTGACAACACCAAATCTGGAGCAACATGATCTCTCCTTCACTGTTGAGAATGCAAAATGGTATAGTTCTTTGGAAGATAGTTTGGCAGTTTCTTACAAAACTAAACATACATTTACCATATGATCTAGTAATTGCATATTTATCTGAATTGAAAATTTAAGTCCATGCAAAAACCTGCACAAATGTTTATAGCAGTTTTATTTATAATTTCCAATACATGGAAAGAACCAAGATGTCTTTTTGTAGATAAATATATAAATAAACCATGGCACATCCAGGCATAAAATATTATTAAGCACAAAAAGGAAATAGATATCAATCCATAAAAAGACATGAAGGAAACATAAATGCATATTACTAAATGAGGAAGCCACTTTGAAAAGACTGCTACTATATAATCCCATCTGTATGATTTTCTAGAAAAAGTAAAGTTATGAAGACATTAAAAATATTAGTGATTTCCAGGAGTTAGAGGAAGTGAGGGGTAAATAAGCAGAGAACAGAGGTTTTTTTAGGGTTGTGAAACTATTCTGTATGCTGCTACAATGATGAATATATGTTATTATATATTTATCCTGACACATAGAATCTACAACACTAAGAGTGAATCCTAATGTATGTTATGGACTTTGTTGATAATAATGTGTTAATGTAGTTTTATTGATTGAAACAAAGGTACCACTGTGATGTAGATTATTGATAGTGAGGAAAATTATGCGTGTGTTGGGACAGGGGGTATATGGGAATTCTCAGTATTTTCTAATCAATTTTACTGTGATCCTAATGTTCAAAAATTAAGTTTATTAACTTTAAAAAGTAACATACAGTAAAATCAACTACTTTGGCATACAGTTCTGAATTTTAATGCATATACTGATTTATATGACCACCTCCCCAATCAAGAACCAGATAAGTTCCATTTTCCAAAAAAAACCTCCCTCATGTTGTCTTTTTGTACTGACAAGCACTAATCTGTTCTCTATCACTATAGTTTTATCAGACTTCATTTATTTATTTGAGAGACAGAGAGATTGTGAGAGAGAGTGAGAGAGAGCACAGCAGGAGGGAGGAGAAGGCTCTCTACTGATCAGGGAGCCCAATGTGGGGCTCAATCCCAGGACCCTTGGATCATGACCTGAGCTGAAGGCAGATGCCTAACCAACTGAGCCACTCAGGTGCCCCAGAATGTAACCTTTTGAGATTTTTTTTTTCATTCAACATGACTACATCTAATGCATCAATAGTATACTCATAGTTTGTACCATCTTATTGCTGAGTAGTATTCCATGGCATGGATGTACCAAAGTTTAACTGTTTATCTATTGAAGGGCATTTTGGTTATTTGGGTTACCACTTTCCCGCTATGATGAATAATGCTGCTACGACCATTTCTGCACAGATTTTTTTATGTGGATGTATGTTTTCAATTCCTTAGAGGAAATATTCAGGGGTGGAGTTACTGGGTGTCATAGACTAAGTTTTTGTGTTCCTTAAAATATATTTGTTGAAACCTAATCTACATTGTGGTGGAATTTGGAGGAGGACATTTTGGGATGTGATTATGAGGATTTAACTCTTATAAATGAGACTAGTGTGCTTATAAAAGTGACCCCAGAGAGCTCCTTCACTCTTCTTCCATGTGAAGATACCCTGAGAAGACAAACAGCCTTCTAAGAATCAGGAAGTGAGCTCTCACTAGACACCACATCTGCCAGCACCTTGTTCTTGGACTTTCCAACCTCCAGAACTATGAGCAATAAATATTTGCTATTCAAATCATCTAGTGTATGCTGTTTTTTTAAAAAACGATTTTATTTATTTATTCATGAGAGACACAGAGGGAGGCAGAGACATAAGCAAAAGAAAAAGCAGACTCCCTGTGGGGAGCCTGATGCAGGACCCGATCCCAGGACCTTAGGATCACGACCTGAGCCAAAGGCAGACCCTCAACCACTGAGCCACCCAGGTGCCCCTAGTCTATGCTATTTTTGTTACAGCCACCCAAACGGACTAAGGCAATGTGTTGTATGGTAAGTGTATGTTTAACATTTGAAGAAATCGCCACACTGTTTTACAAAATAATTGTACCATTTTTCATTCCCATAAGCAATGTATGTACTACTGCCTCCACATCCTTGCCAATAGTTGATATTGTCAGTGTACATATTTTTATTTTAGCCATTCTAATAGATATATAATTGGTATTTCATCATGTTTTTAATTTGCTTTTCTCTAAAAATATCAACTATCTTTTTAAAGCTTATTTGCCTTTCATATATCCACTTCAGTTGAAGTCTTTTAAAGATTTTTTGATTGAGTTGTTTTCTTACTGTTGAGTTTTGAGAGTTTGTTACATATCCTAGATATAAGGACTTTGTTGGATATTTAGTTTGCAAATATTTTTTCAAGCCTGTAGCTTGTATTTTCTTTTAATAGTTTCTTTTGCAGAGCAAAAACTTTTAATTTTTATGAAATATAGGTTATCAACTTCCTCCTAATGGATCCTAGTTGGTGTCATATCTAAGAACTCTACTTCCACTGGGTCACAAAGATTTTATCCTATGTTTTTTTCTAAGTTGTATAATTTAAAATTTTGCATTTAGGTTTATTTTCCATTTTGAGTTATTTTTTCCATAAGATATGGGGTTTAGGTTAAATTTTTTGTCTTATTTTTTTTAATTTATTTATGATAGTCACAGAGAGAGAGAGAGAGGCAGAGACACAGGCAGAGGGAGAAGCAGGCTCCATGCACCGGGAGCCCGATGTGGGATTCAATCCCGGGTCTCTAGGATCGCGCCCTGGGCCAAAGGCAGGCGCCAAACCGCTGCGCCACCCAGGGATCCCAATTTTTTGTCTTATTTTACTTCAGGTTTTTTTTTTTTAATTTATTTATGATAGTCACAGAGAGAGAGAGAGAGAGAGAGGCAGAGACACAGGCAGAGGGAGAAGCAGGCTCCATGCACCGGGAGCCCGACGTGGGACTCGATCCCGGGTCTCCAGGATCACACCCTGGGCCAAAGGCAGGCGCCAAACCGCTGCGCCACCCAGGGATCCCCTTTACTTTAGTTTTTAATTGTACATTTATACAATTGTTCCAGCACCATTTGTTGAAAACAATTCTTCCTTCATTGAATTGCCTTTGCACCCTTGTCAAACATCAATTGGCCTAAGCTAGAAACTTAGGTTATTCAATTTAAATCTTACTTTTTCCCTAATGTTTGCATTCAATGCCAAAGTATTCCTTCTAAGCACTTTTTCTGTATCCCACAAATTTTGACAAATTATATTTTCATATTTCAAAATTTCTTTTGAGACATCTTTTTTAGAGGTATGTTGTTAAATATTTGGGGATTTTCCAGATATCTTTATGTTATTGATTACTAGTTTAATTTCTTTGTAATTTGAAAACATGTTTTGTGGGATGCCTGGGTGGCTCAGCGGTTGAGTGTCTGCCTTTGGCTCAGGGCATGATCCTGGGATCCAGGATCAAGTCCCACATTGGGCTCCCTGCATGGAGCCTGCTTCTCCCTCTGCCTGTGTCTCTGCCTCTTTCTCTGTGTGTCTTTCATGAATAAATAAATACAATCTTTTAAAAAAGAAAAAGAAAACATGTTTTGTATAATTTCTATTAGTTTAAATATGTTAAGGTGTATTTTATGGCCCCATAATGTGCTCTATCTTGGTAAACTTGAGAAAAATATGTATTATGCTATTGTTGTATACAATATTCCATAGATGTCAATTAGATCCTGTTTTTGATGGGTTTTGCTTCACATATGTTGACAATATGTTGCTAAGTGCATACAGATTTGAGCTGGTGAAAGAAAGAATTAGTGCTCTTGAACATAAGTTGATTGAGATTATCTACTCTGAAAGGTAGTAAAAAAAAAAAGAATGAAGAAATATGAATAGCACCTAGGGGACTGGGGGACACCATCAAATATGCCAACATATGCATAATGAGAAGGAGGGGAGAAAGAGAAAAGGGCAGAGAAATATTTTAATAAATAATAGCTGAAAATTTCCCAAATTTGATCATAAATACTAATCTACATATCCAAGAAAGCCTCCAAATGACCTCCAAATATAAGAAATACAGAGAGACCCACATCTAGGCACATTACAATCACATTGATGAAAGCCAAAACCAAAGAGAAAAACTTAAAAGCAGAAAGAGAAAAATGACATACAAATGATCCCTGACTTTTCATCAGAAACAAAGAAAACCAGAAGACAGTGTGATAGCGTATTTAAAGGGTTGAAAGAAATATATATAATGGAATATTAGCCACCAAAAAGATGAATTCTTACCATTTACATCAAGATGGATGGAACTAGAGAATGTTACTCTGAGCAAAATAAGTCAATCAGAGAAAGACAATTATCATATGGTTTTGCTCATATGTGGAATTTAAGAAACAAAACAGAGGATCAGAGGAGAAGGTAGGGAAATATAAAATAAGATGAAATCAGAGAGGGAGACAAACCATTAGAGACTCTTAACTATGGGAAACAGAGTCACTGGAGGGGAGGGGCAATGGAGTAACTGGGTAATGTGCATTAAGGAGGGCACATGATGTAATGAACACTGGGTGTTATATGCAATTGATGGATTACTGAACTCTATATCTGAAACTAATAACGCTCTATATGTTATCTAATTGAATTTAAATGAAAGAAGTAAAAAAAAGAAAAAGGAAAAATTGTGAATCAATAATTCTATATTCAGTAGTAGTATCTTTCAAAAATAAAAGACAAACCTATTCCCAGATAAGCAAATACTGAAATAATCTGTCACCAGTAGCCATGCACTACAAGAAATACCAAAAGGAATTATTCCTTCAAACCGAAAAGAAAAGACACTAGATGGTAACTGGGGTCTATATGAAGAAATAAAGAGCAATGGTGAAGGCAATTGAATAGATAAATATAAAGTCAGTATAAAATATATGATTTTATTTTTTTCTTTTCCTAATTTAAAAGGTGAATGCATAAAACAATAATAACAAAATCGTGTCAATGAAATTATAGTGTATAAAAAAGTAATGACAAGGGTGCCTGGGTGGCTTAGTTGGTTAAGTGTCTGCCTTTGGCTCAGGTCATGATCTCAGGTTCCTGAGATTAAGCTCTGTATGTATCCACCCTCAGCTCCAAGTCCAGCTCCCTGCTCAGTGAGGAGCCTGCTTCTCCTTCTCCCTCTGCCCCTCCTCCCAGCTGATGTTCTCTCTCTCAAATAAACTAACAAAATCTTTCAAAAAAGAATGACAATAATGGCACAAAAGAGGGATTAGAAGAAAGCTATACTGGAATACACAGTTTGGTTTTTTAAAAGGTTTATTTATTTGAGAGAGAGAAAGAGAGAGAGAGAGAGAGACAAAGAGAATGGGGGGAAGGCCAGAGGGAGAGAATCTTGAAGCAGACTCCATGCTGAGCATAGAAACTGACACGGTGCTCAACCCCAGGACCTGAAATCATGACATGAGCCGAAATCTAGTCAGTTGCTTAATTGACTGAGCCACCCAGGTGCCCTTGGAATGTACAGTTTCTATATACTGCTGGAATTAAGTTAGTATTAATCTGAACTAGATTGTTTAAGTTAAGATGCATTTTGTAACCTCCAGAGTGATCATTAAAAAAAGACTCAAACATTTAATAAAACAATAACAACAAAGGAACTTAAATGGTAGACTAGAAAATATATATTTAATACAACAGAAGGAAGTAATAAAAGAACAGAGGAACAAAAAAAGATGTAAGACAGAGAGAAAACAAATAGCAAAATGATAGACATGAATTCTATTATATTGGGGGGCACTTGATGGGATGAGCACTGGGTGTTATTCTATATGTTGGCAAATTGAACACCAATAAAAAATAAATTTATAAAAAATTATAACATTAAATATGAATGGATTAAACCTTCAATCACTAAGTAGAATATATATCCAATTTCCTCCTAAACCAAATGTGATGGACCACCTTCATGATAATCTTAACACTCTCCCTGACCTTCCTTCCATGAGTATTCTAAGCAATTATTCTCATGGATAGATTCCAATTCTGAATGGTCTGCATGGTCTTTAGATCACCATTTCTAGACCAATCAAGAGAAAGACTTTCAGGATGGAGGAAGAAAAATAAGAAAATGCCAATCACCATAATGCCTAATTTCTAGAATATTAAACCTGTGCAACCATGAGGATTGCATATCACACTTAGAAATTTATAGCTACTGCTTTCTAATCAAACTGGCCCTTCTTCGTTGGGGTTTCTTAAGAATGGTCAAAGCCTCTCTCAGGGCCTCCACAGAAGCATAAGCCTTTCAGAGAGTTGGGAAGGTTTTCTTTGGCCCCCATCTTAGACTACCACAGCCTTACTCCACATACATCTTTAAAAGAACCATCTCCAAAAATGTAGTAGGTACAGAGGGACTTGCACAATGGATGCTTTACACAAAGTCATATCTGATTCAGTGCCATAGAGGACCTCATCTTTAGTCTTTTTTTTAATCTTTAGTCTTTTGAATGGATATCTTCTGCCTCCTCAAGCCGAGCCTTGGCTAATGTTTGGTGCCTAATATAGTTTCTTGCTGTATCATACAGAATTTCTGTTAGATTTTCCTGGGTGGTTTGTAGCTGTGATGGTAGTCTGTGGTTTCAGGAAGGAGAGAGTGAAGTCCATAATTAGAAGGCCAGATGCTCTGAGTGAAGAGAGACAAAGAGTTCTTAGATATTGGATTTATGGTTAGGAGGCAGGTGGAGCTTCCAATAGTAGTTGTAATGTCTACCCTGGAAGGTACCTTCTATGATTCTGCTGTTGCACTCAGCATATACTCTGGTTGTGAGTGGTAGGTGATAAATAACCTAATGTGGACAGAGAGGGCTTTGAAAATTGTCAAACCTACAAATTTGTGTGTGTCAAACCTACAAATTTTCAACTTCCTGCTTAACAAAGCAGCAGTGGCTGGGATAGAAGAAAATTTGGAGCAAGGGAAAATATACCACCATGGTAAGAGCACCTACCACCACTGTAAGGCCATATGGCTCTGGGAGGGAGACAAGGCTTAACATAAATCATGGGTTAAGCATCTCCTATCAGAAAGGGTTGCAATGATCTCAATGGGGGAACTTTGATAGCCCCAATAGCCTCCTGGATTTGTAAACTCCCATGAATGCCAATGTCATGTAAGTCTCAAGGCTGATCTTTGGCCCCCAGAAGTCTGTGGAGGCACAACTAGAGCTGTATAATGGTTGAGATGTCTGAACTCTTCCCCTGATAGGATAGGCTATGGTCTTCTGGTAGAGTGGCCCCTTTCACCTCCTATTTTTCTAGTATTTGAAAGATATTCTGGGAAGCCATGGACCTTATTCTGATGGTTTACGTATATCTACTAATGAGCCTTTATCTTGTCACATAGCTTCTCTTGTGTCTTTGGGGCCACAGCATCTCAGGAAGGAATAACTCACAATGAGGTGGTGAACTGCGACTTAAATCTCTAAGGAAGGGGGTCAACTGCAGTGGTGTGGGCTGAGGGGAAGCTGCTTCAGAATGTGATGTTTTAACCTTGTGATCAGGGATTGTCCAGAGTCCCCTTGAGGTAAGGCATATAGGCATCTGAAGCAGCTTTGCTGTTGAGCAGCTTCTGTTCTCATCCTGTAGAGTTTATCTTAGCTGTAATCATCTTCCTAGAAGAACAAGAACAAGTGAAGTACCCTATACCAGCATTCAGAGGCCTCTTGTGATAGGATTGTTCCTTGTCCCTACTGGGAAGCCTATCTCAGATGGCATAGATCACAGAAACAGCCTGGAAAAACAGATTGGTGAGTTGTGAGCCTCAATTTCAATTTCACCAAGTCCTTAAATATTTCCTAGATGGCTTGTGAAGCTGCTCGACAAGCCCAAGCCCATGAATAGGATTTTCAGCCTTTCAGGCATATAATTTTGGTTGGGCTCAAAGGTGATGCCTCAGAGATGCCTTGGACTTTCCCAGATCAGGGGACTTTGGTGGTAAGGTTTGGAGAATAAATGGTAATATGATCCAGCTTTGCTATTGCCCCCTGGTCCTGGAAGGGCTGGGAAAGTCAGTCCAGAAGTTATTGATAAGGACAACATCGATTATTTAAAGTGTCCTAAGTGTCCATAGTGTCTGATTCTTTTGTGAGAGCTGGCATGTGCCCCTTTGGAAAGCTAGGCAGTGGTTGGATAGCTGCTATAGTTTAAGTTCAAAGGGCCAGAGCTGAATGGTTGTAAAGTTGGTAAACCATGACTTAGGTCACGGTATACAATTAGGTAGATTTGGTAGATTTGGTAGATACAATTAGTTGGAATTCTGGGATTACCATTCATTAGCTGATTTATTCTCTCTGAGGCTCATTTTTTCTGATTTGTAGAATGGAAAGTCTGGCAATACCTACTTTTGGGAGGAGCTGTTTTGAGAATTAAATTAAATGAGGTAACACTTATACAGTGTCTGGAACATAATAGGTGCTTAGTAATGGAAGATTCTGTGGCTGCTGTTATTTTGTGGTGTCCAGGAGTGGCAGGAGCTAATGAGTAAATACCAAGGGTCAAAAACCTTAGGGAAGTCAAGTCCAAAGTAGAAGAATAAGACTTGAAATGGAAGACAAAGTCAGAATAGAAAATTGGGGAAAGCTGAAAGAGAAAATAAGAACTAGAGTGGTAAGTACCACCATTATTGGCTGCAGGCCACATGATCCAAGGGTGATTCAGGCTGGTTTAGAGAGATAAGGCCCTCAAAGATAACTGGAAGTCTAGTTCCACTCACCACCTTCCTGTATTCACAAACATCTCATAGGTCCAACTTTGTGAATAACCCTTTGGGTTGGCCCAATAAACTGAGGTTATTCAAAACAGGAAGTGGTTACTTATAGTCACTATGTTGAGGCTAAGTAATTCTGCCAAAGTCATATTTTTCCATCCTTGTCTTTTGCCCAAAGACCTGAGGTCTTATTGAGGAATGGAACCAGAGAAGCTGAAATCCTAAGATTTTTATCTGTATCCTTAAATTCCTGAACCTCTCATCTCTGAGAGAGAATACTTGTCTGTATTAGTCATGATAGGTTAAGGTTATGCTGTAGTGACAAACCCTGAAATTAGTGCTTAAAACGATAAAGGTTTATTTCTTGCTTATGCTACATGTCTATTGCAGGTCACTTGAGGGCTCTACTCATCATAGTCATCCGAGACCCAAGCTGACAGAGAGAGCTTCCATCTCAAATCATTTCCATGATTGTTGCATCAAAAGAGAGGAGAGCTGAATTACTCTCTGATCCTTAAAGTTTCCACCCAGAAGTGACCTATGTCAATTCTACTCATTTTTCTTTTTTCTTTTTTTTTAATTTATTTTTTATTGGTGTTCAATTTACTAACATACAGAATAACCCCCAGTGCCCGTCACCCATTCACTCCCACCCCCCGCCCTCCTCCCCTTCTACCACCCCTAGTTTGTTTCCCAGAGTTAGGAGTCTTTATGTTCTGTCTCCCTTTCTGATATTTCCCACACATTTCTTCTCCCTTCCCTTATATTCCCTTTCACTATTATTTATATTCCCCAAATGAATGAGAACATATAATGTTTATCCTTCTCCGACTGACTTACTTCACTCAGCATAATACCCTCCAGTTCCATCCACGTTGAAGCAAATGGTGGGTATTTGTCATTTCTAATAGCTGAGTAATATTCCATTGTATACATAAACCACATCTTCTTAATCCATTCATCTTTAGATGGACACCGAGGCTCCTTCCACAGTTTGGCTATCGTGGCCATTGCTGCTATAAACATCGGGGTGCAGGTGTCCCGGTGTTTCATTGCATTTGTATCTTTGGGGTAAATCCCCAACAGTGCAATTGCTGGGTCGTAGGGCAGGTATATTTTTAACTGTTTGAGGAACCTCCACACAGTTTTCCAGAGTGGCTGCACCAGTTCACATTCCCACCAACAGTGTAAGAGGGTTCCCTTTTCACCACATCCTCTCCAACATTTGTTGTTTCCTGCCTTGTTAATTTTCCCCATTCTCACTGGTGTGAGGTGGTATCTCATTGTGGTTTTGATTTGTATTTCCCTGATGGCAAGTGATGCAGAGCATTTTCTCATATGCATGTTGGCCATGTCTATGTCTTCCTCTGTGAGATTTCTCTTCATGTCTTTTGCCCATTTCATGATTGGATTGTTTGTTTCTTTGGTGTTGAGTTTAATAAGTTCTTTATAGATCTTGGAAACTAGCCCGTTATCTGATATGTCATTTGCAAATATCTTCTCCCATTCTGTAGGTTGTCTTTTAGTTTTGTTGACTGTATCCTTTGCTGTGCAAAAGCTTCTTATCTTGATGAAGTCCCAATAGTTCATTTTTGCTTTTGTTTCTTTTGCCTTCATGGATGTATCTTGCAAGAAGTTACTGTGGCCGAGTTCAAAAAGGGTGTTGCCTGTGTTCTTCTCTAGGATTTTGATGGAATCTTGTCTCACATTTAGATCTTTCATCCATTTTGAGTTTATCTTTGTGTATGGTGAGAGTGGTCTAGTTTCATTCTTCTGCATGTGCATGTCCAATTTTCCCAGCACCATTTATTGAAGAGACTGTCTTTCTTCCAGTGGATAGTCTTTCCTCCTTTATCGAATATTAGTTGACCATAAAGTTCAGGGTCCACTTCTGGGTTCTCTATTCTGTTCCACTGATCTATGTGTCTGTTTTTGTGCCAGTACCACACTGTCTTGATGACCACAGCTTTGTAGTACAACCTGAAATCTGGCATTGTGATGCCCCCAGATATGGTTTTCTTTTTTAAAATTCCCCTGGCTATTCGGGATCTTTTCTGATTCCACACAAATCTTAAAATAATTTGTTCTAACTCTCTGAAGAAAGTCCATGGTATTTTGATAGGGATTGCATTAAACGTGTATACTGCCCTGGGTAACATTGACATTTTCACAATATTAATTCTGCCAATCCATGAGCATGGAATATTTTTCCATCTCTTTGTGTCTTCCTCAATTTCTTTCAGAAGTGTTCTATAGTTTTGAGGGTATAGATCCTTTACATCTTTGGTTAGGTTTATTCCTAGGTATCTTATGCTTTTGGGTGCAATTGTAAATGGGATTGACTCCTTAATTTCTCTTTCTTCAGTCTCATTGTTAGTGTATAGAAATGCCACTGATTTCTGGGCATTGATTTTGTATCCTGCCACGCTACCGAATTGCTGTATGAGTTCTAGCAATCTTGGGGTGGAGGCTTTTGGATTTTCTATGTAGAGTATCATGTCATTGGTGAAGAGGGAGAGTTTGACTTCTTCTTTGCCAATTTGAATGCCTTTAATGTCTTTTTGTTGTCTGATTGCTGAGGCTAGGACTCAGTACTCTGTTGAATAGCAGTGGTGAGAGTGGACATCCCTGTCTTGTTCCTGATCTTACGGGAAAGGCTCCCAGTGCTTCCCCATTGAGAATGATATTTGCTGTGGGCTTTTCATAGATGGCTTTTAAGATGTTGAGGAATGTTCCCTCTATCCCTACACTCTGAAGAGTTTTGATCAGAAATGGATGCTGTATTTTGTCAAATGCTTTCTCTGCATCTAATGAGAGGATCATATGGTTCTTGGTTTTTCTCTTGCTGATATGATGAATCACATTGATTGTTTTACGGGTGTTGAACCAGCCTTGTGTCCCGGGGATAAATCCTACTTGGTCATGGTGAATAATTTTCTTAATGTATTGTTGGATCCTATTGGCCAGTATCTTGTTGAGAATTTTTGCATCCATGTTCATCAGGGATATTGGTCTGTAATTCTCCTTTTTGGTCGGGTCTTTGTCTGGTTTTGGAATTAAGGTGATGCTGGCCTCATAGAACGAATTTGGAAGTACTCCATCTCTTTCTATCTTTCCAAACAGCTTTAGGAGAATAGGTATGGTTTCTTCTTTAAACGTTTGATAGAATTCCCCTGGGAAGCCATCTGGCCCTGGACTCTTGTGTCTTGGGAGGTTTTTGATGACTGCTTCAATTTCCTCCCTGGTTACTGGCCTGTTCAGGTTTTCTATTTCTTCCTGTTCCAGTTTTGGTAGTTTGTGGCTTTCCAGGAATGCGTCCATTTCTTCTAGATTGCCTAATTTATTGGCGTATAGCTGTTCAGAATATGTTTTTAAAATCGTTTGTATTTCCTTGGTGTTGGTAGTGATCTCTCCTTTCTCATTCATGATTTTATTAATTTGAGTCTTCTCTCTCTTCCTTTTAATAAGGCTGGCTAATGGTTTATCTATCTTATTAATTCTTTCAAAGAACCAACTCCTGGTTCTGTTGATCTGTTCCACAGTGCTTCTGGTCTCGATTTCGTTGAGTTCTGCTCGAATCTTTATTAACTCCCTTCTTCTCCTGGGTGTAGGATCTATTTGCTGTTTTTTCTCTAGCTCCTTTATGTGTAAGGTTAGCTTTTGTATTTGAGTTCTTTCCAGTTTTTGAATGGATGCTTGTATTGCGATGTATTTCCCCCTTAGGACTGCTTTTGCGCATCCCAAAGATTTTGAACGGTTGTATCTTCATTCTTATTAGTTTCCATGAATCTTTTTAATTCTTCCTTAATTTCCTGGTTGACCCTTTCATCTTTTAGAAGGATGGTCCTTAACCTCCACATGTTTGAGGCCCTTCCAAACTTCTTGTTGTGATTTAGTTCTAATTTCAAGGCATTATGGTCTGAGAATATGCAGGGGACGATCCCATTCTTTTGGTATCGGTTCAGACCCAATTTGTAACCCAGTATGTGGTCTATTCTGGAGAAAGTTCCATGTGCACTTGAGAAGAATGTGTATTCAGTTGAGTTTGGATGTAAAGTTCTGTAGGTATCTGTGAAATCCATCTGGTCCAGTGTATCATTTAAAGCTCTTGTTTCTTTGGAGATGTTGTGCTTAGAAGAACTATCGAGTATAGAAAGAGCTAGATTGAAGTCACCAAGTATAAGTGTATTATTATCTAAGTATTTCTTCACTTTGGTTAATAATTGATTTATATATTTGGCAGCTCCCACATTCGGGGCATATATATTGAGGATTGTTAAGTCCTCTTGTTGAATAGATCCTTTAAGTATGAGATAGTGTCCCTCTTCATCTCTCACTACAGTCTTCGGGGTAAATTTTAGTTTATCTGATATAAGGATGGCTACCCCTGCTTTCTTTTGAGGACCATTCGAATGGTAAATGGTTCTCCAACCTTTTATTTTCAGGCTGTAGGTGTCCTTCTGTCTCAAATGAGTCTCTTGTAGACAGCAAATAGATGGGTCCTGCTTTTTTATCCAGTCTGAAATCCTGTGCCTTTTGATGGGGTCATTAAGCCCGTTCACGTTCAGAGTTACTATTGAGAGATATGAGTTTAGTGTCATCATGATATCTATTCAGTCCTTGTTTTTGTGGATTGTTCCATTGAACTTCTTCTTAAAGGGGAATTTTAAGAGTCCCCCTTAAAATTTCTTGCAGAGCTGGTTTGGAGGTCACATATTCTTTTAGTTGCTGCCTGTCTTGGAAGCTCTTTATCTCTCCTTCCATTTTGAATGAGAGCCTTGCTGGATAAAGTATTCTTGGTTGCATGTTCTTCTCATTTAGGACCCTGAATATATCCTGCCAGCCCTTTTTGGCCTGCCAGGTCTCTGTGGAGAGGTCTGCTGTTACCCTAATACTCCTCCCCATAAAAGTCAGGGATTTCTTGTCTCTTGCTGCTTTAAGGATCTTCTCTTTATCTTTGGAATTTGCAAGCTTCACTATTAAATGTCGAGGTGTTGAACGGTTTTTATTGTTTTTTTGGGGGGGGATCTCTCTATTTCCTGGATCTGAATGCCTGTTTCTCTTCCCATATTAGGAAAGTTTTCAGCTAGAATTTGTTCAAATACACATTCTGGCCCTCTGTCCCTTTCGGCGCCCTGGGAACACCAATTAAACGTAAGTTTTTCTTCGTCAGGCTGTCGTTTATTTCCCTTAATATATCTTCATGGTCTTTTAATTGTTTGTCTCTTTTTTCCTCAGTTTCCCTCTTTGCTATCAACTTGTCTTCTATGTCACTCACTGGTTCTTCCACTTCGTTAACCCTCGTCGTTAGGACCTCTAGTTTGGATTGCATCTCATTCAATTGATTTTTAATTTCTGCCTGATTAGCTCTAAATTCTGCAGTCATGAAGTCTCTTGAGTCCTTTATGCTTTTTTCTAGAGCCACCAGTAGCTGTGTAATAGTGCTTCTGAATTGGCTTTCTGGCATTGAATTGTAATCCAGATTTTGTAACTGTATGGGAGAGAGGACTGTTTCTGATTCTTTCTTTTGAGGTGAGGTTTTCCTTCTAGTCATTTTGCTCAGTGCAGAATGGCCAAAAGCAAGTTGTATTGGGAAAAGGAGAAAAAGAGAGGAGAGCAAGAAGGAAAGAAAAGAGAAAGAGAAAAAAAAGGAAGAAAAAAACGAAAAAAAGAAGAAAAAGAGAAAGAAAAAGAAAGAAAGGAGAAAAAAGGGGGATGGGGGAAGGAAACAAATCAAAAAGCAAAACAAAACAAAACAAAACAAAAGAACCACGGGGGAGTATCTTCTGATTCTGTGTACTTTAAGACCCTTGGCTTCCCCTATAACTTGTCCTTCTAGCTGGTCTTCTGGGGGAGGGGCCTGTTGTGCTGATTTTCAGGTGTTAGCAGTTGGGGGAGCTGCTCTGCCCCTGCCCGGTGCAGGGCTTAGTGGGGGTTGTTTACCCCGTGAGGCCCCAGGAGCAACAGCCCTAGTGGCGGGGCCAGCTCTGGAAACCTGGATTCAGCTCCGGTAGGAACTCCGGAGGTCTCCGTCTGCAGGGCCTGGAGGCTCCGGGGCGGGCCACTGATCTGCTCAGCTCAGGGCAGGAGCGTCCTCGCTGTCCTGGGCCCTCCCGGCCTCTGCCTGTCCCGGGGGGAGGCCGGATCCTGGGCTGTGTCCCGGCGCCCTGTGCTCCGGTGCCTGTGCTGTTGGATTCGCGCTCCCGGGCCGCGCAGCCCCCTCCGCGGAGCCGCCGCCCAAGCCCCCCCAAGCTGCTCCTGGAACCGCGCAGGCCCCTCCGCACAGAGCCTCTTCCTCTGCCCGAGCCCCTCCGAGCTGCTTCCGGGGCCGCGCAGCCCCTCCGAGCTGCTCCAGGTCCCGCCGGTCCCGCCGTGCGCGCTGCAGCCCTTAGGGAGCTCGGCGCACTCTCCTGGGCGCGCAGTTGCTGTTACTGTCCCCGGGAGCCCGAGGGCATCCCCGCCCTCCTGGGTCCTGCTCCAACTCCCTGCGAGCCCCTTTCCGCCCGGGAAGGTCGGTGCAGCTCCTGCTCCTCCGGGACGGGGCTCTCCTGTCCTGGGGACACTCGCCCCGGCCTCAGCCCGGCTCCTCGCGGGGCCCCTCCCCCTGGATGCCTTTTGTTTCTTTATTTCTTTTTTCCTGTCTTCCTACCTTGATAGAAGCGCGAACTCTTCTTACTGTAGCATTCCAGGTGTTCTCTCTTTAATTCTCAGGCCGAATTCATAGATTTTCAGGATAATTTGAAGGTTTTCTAGGTAATTTGGTGGAGACAGATGATTTGGAGACCCTACTCTTCCGCCATCTTGCCCCTCCTCTCCTCTACTCATTTTTCATTGGGCCAAGTAAATCATATAGCCATGCCTAACTTCAAAGGGGTAAGGGAAGTGCAATTCTACCATGTACTTGGAGGAGGAAAGCCAGAAATTACTGGTGAACAACACTTATGACTACCATGCTGTCTTATTGAAATATGGGCTCTGGTACACCAACATGTGGTATAGTTAAAATCTCAGTGCAGAAACAGTTCTT
Organism: Canis lupus familiaris; assembly: GCF_011100685.1. Classification (NCBI taxonomy): domain Eukaryota; kingdom Metazoa; phylum Chordata; class Mammalia; order Carnivora; family Canidae; genus Canis; species Canis lupus. The sequence continues at coordinate 54,028,259 of NC_049260.1, read as the reverse complement.
TTGTCTTTTCCTGAAAAGTTCTATTATTCTGGAAGGCTATGTCCTTAGTTAGTATCCCAAGTATCTTAGAGGCAGATAAGTTGGCTTAAGTCACTGACAAGCTCACTGAAAGGGCATATGACAGTATTCTGGGGTTAACTAGTGCGGATTGTGGACTTCTAACCGGGTTAGTTTGAGAATCTACAGAAAGTGTCAGGGTGAACATGAGGAAGAAAGACTATCAGTCACATAGCATGGATTTTTCTTTTTAAAATATTTTATTTACTTATTCATGAGAGACACACACACACACACACAGAGGCAGAGACCTAGGCAGAGGGAGAAGTAGGCTCCCCACAGGAGCCCAATGCAGGACTTGATCTCCGGACCCCAGCATCATGCCCTGAGCCAAAGGCAGACGCTCAACCACTGAGCCACCCAGGCATCCAGCACGGATTTTTCTATCTATAGCTACACTAATCACCATGAAAATATTTGCATGGGTGAATAAACCCCTCTGGATTTGTGATGCAGCATTATAATGTCTTCACTTTATAGTTTGGAGGCAAAACTGAAGGATTTCTAACCTGATAAGAGAGGACAAAACACTGGCTTTTCCAAGTGCATGGTCAAGAAATCTTCCCTTGCATGGTGGTTATGCTGGGTTCATGGAAAAATTTAAAAAGATGTACCAATTTCTATCAAAGGTGATCTGTCACTAAGAGTCAAGGTGGGACAAGTTGGCCTCTCTGTTTTGAATTTTCACAGTCTTATGCAAGCCCTCTTTGGAATAATGCCATTTGCTTGGTGAACACTTTCAGAAGTTTTTCCAGGGCTCCTACACAATGAGTTTTCTCAGGTGTTTGAAGTGGGAAATCTCATTAGGTGGGTACTCAGTGGCACAAAAACAGACGTATAGATCCATGGAATAGAATAGATAACCCAGAAATGGATCCTTAACAATATGGTCAACTAATCTTTGAGAATGCAGGAAAGAATATCCATTGGAAAAAAAGACAATCTCTTCAACAAATGGTGTTGGGAAAATTGGACAGCCACATTCAGAAGAGTGAAACTAGATCATTTCCCTACAGCATACACAAACATAAACTCAAAATCGGTGAAAGACCTAAAGGTGGAGACAGGAATCCATCAAAATCCTAGAGGAGAATATAGGCAGCAACCTCTTTGACCTTGGCCACAGCAACTTCTTGCTAGACATGTCTCCAAAGGCAAGGGATATAAAGGCAAAAATGAACTATTGAGACTTCATCAAGATAAAAACGTTTTGCACAGCAAAGGAAATAGTCAACAAAACTAAAAGACAACCCACAGGAAAAAAAAAGACAACCCACAGAATGAGAGAAGATATTTGCAAGTGTCTTATCAGATAAAGGGCTAGTATCCAAAATCTATAAAGAACTTCTGGGTGTTATACTATATGTTGGCAAATCGAACTTCAATAAAAGCAAAAACAAAAAAATAAATTTTAAAAATGCAAAAAAAAAATTTTAAGGGAAAAAAAAGAACTTATTAAACCCGATACCCAAAACCCAAAAAATCCAGTGAAGAAATGGGCAGGAGACATGAACAGACATTTCTCCAAAGAAGACATACAAATGGCCAATAGACACATGAAAAAATTCTCAATATCACTAATCATCAGGGAAATACAAATCAAAACCACAATGACACACCTCCTCAGACCAATCAGAATGGCTAAAATTAACAAGTCAGGAAACCACAAATGTTGGAGAGGAAGTGGAAAAAGGGGAACCCTCTTACACTGTTGGTGGGAATGAAAGCTGTACAGACACTCTGGAAAGCAGTATGGAGTTTCCTCAAAAAGTTAAAAAAAAATAGGGTTACCCTATGACCCAGCAATTGTACTTCTAGGTATTTACCCCAAAGATACAAACATAGTGATCTGAAGAGGCACCTGTATCCCAATGTTCATAGCAGCAATGTCCACAATAGCCAAACTATGGTTTGGCAGTCTCTCCTGGTGTTCATCATCGAGACCATGGGGGGCTACTGTGGCTACCTGGCCAACGTGGGGCGCTCGCCGCGGGAGCCGATGCCGCCTACATCTTCGAGGAGCCGTTTGACATCCGAGATCTGCAGTCCAACATGGAGCACCCGACGGAGAAAATGACGACCACCATTCAGAGGGGACTCGTGCTCAGGAGCGAGAGCTGCAGTGAGAACTCCACCACGGACTTCGTGTACCAGCCGTACTCGCGGAGGGCAAGGGCGTGTTCGACTGCAGGAAGAACGTGCGGGGCCGCTTGCAGCAGGCTGGAGCGCCCTCACCGTTCGATAGAAACTTCGGAACCAAAATCTCCGCCAGAGCCATGCAGTGGATCAGCATGAAACTGAAGGAGTCTCCGGGCAAAGGAAAAGGGTTTGTGACCGATGATTCCATCTGCGTGCTGGGAATGAGCAAAAGAAATCTTTTCTTCCAACCGGTGACAGAGCTGAAGAAGGAAACCGACTTCGAGCGCAGGATCCCCAAAGAGCAGTGGTGGCTGAAGCTGCGGCTGCTCATGAAGATCCTGGCCAAGTACGAGGCCAGCTGCGAGGTCTCCGACTCCGGCCAGCTGGAGCATGGGCACCACCGAGGCCACGAGGAGCCCCCCGCCATCTAGACGCCCCCCGCCCCGCGCTGCAGTGCACTTCCGTTTGCCGCCTCGTTTTCTAGCACTTAAGTTATTTATCGGCACTTTTCTGCGAGTATCGTGGACGTGAATACCCAGTCACGGAGCCCCGGTCCTGTCTCCTCCCCGCCCTCGGGCCCCGAGACTTCAGCACGAGCTGTGTTCCGTGTTCCGTACTGTGTCCTGCTTTACCACGTGCGTGGCCAGTAGAATTAGACATTGAGCTACACCCCCCCCCCAAAAAAAAACCTCTTTTTTTTTGTTTTTTTGTTTTTAAGATTTTATTTATTTACCCATGCGAGACAGAGAGCGAGAGAGCAAGAGACAGAGAGAGAGATGCAGAGACACAGTCAGAGACATAGAGGGAGAAGCAGGCTCCATGTAGGGAACCCGACGTGGGACTCGATCCTAGGAATCCAGGATCACGCCCTGGGCCAAAGGTAGGCGCTAAACCGCTGCGACCCCCTCCCCCCACCCCGCACCCCGGGCTGCCCCATGTCCTTTCTCTTGTTAATGTGATGAATCATGGTGACTGATAGCCAGAGGGGACGCCGGTGGGAGATGGGCAAAATAGACGAAGCATATTAAGAGCTATAAGTATCTGGTTCTCAAATAAATAATTCACAGATATTTAGAAAGTACAGCCTAGGGATCCCTGGGTGGCGCAGCGGTTTGGCGCCTGCCTTTGGCCCAGGGCACGATCCTGGAGACCCGGGATCGAATCCCACGTCGGGCTCCCGGTGCATGGAGCCTGCTTCTCCCTCTGCCTATGTCTCTGCCTCTCTCTCTGTGTGTGTGTGACTATCATAAATAAATAAAAATTTTTAAAAAAAAGAAGAAAAAAAGAAAGAAAGTACAGCCTAGGCAATAGAGTCAGTACTACTGTGACAACTTTGTATGGGGACAGATGGTGATGACACTTCTCCTGGGGAGATCTGAGTATGCACAGAATTGTCAAATCACTAGGTCGTAACCCTGAAACTACTGTAACATTGTGTGTTGACTGTACTTCAATAATATCAAAGAAAAGGGGTTTCTGATGGGACTCACGGTGGGTCCATGAAAGGCATTAAAATGGTCCTAGATCCTAGATGTCCATCTACAGGTGAATGGATAAAATGTCATATATGTATACAACGGAATATTGCATATATACATATTACTCAGCCATCAAAACAATGAAATCTTACCATTTACAATGGATGAACCATTATGGATGGAGCTTCATCCATGAAGCTCATATAGAGTTGAAGTAGAGGCTCCTACATTAAATAGTAGGTATGTCTATTCAGCTTTTATTGATATTTATAATCCAGAATCATAAACTCTCATTTCTCCTATGCTCCTTTCTCTGGGAAGTGTGAAGAAGTGTAAGTTATCGGAAGAACTTTTTGGGATCCCTGGGTGGCGCAGCGGTTTGGCGCCTGCCTTTGGCCCAGGGCGCGATCCTGGAGACCCGGGATCGAATCCCACATCGGGCTCCCGGTGCATGGAGCCTGCTTCTCCCTCTGCCTGTGTCTCTGCCTCATTCTCTCTCTCTCTGTGACTATCACAAATAAATAAAAATAAAAAAAAAATTAAAAAAAAAAGAACTTTTTCTTGCACCTCTTGGATTATTTTTCTCAAATAACAACTAGTAAGATCCCAAAGAACTTGAGAAAACTTTTTCCCTTATCTGTCCACTTTCATTGTTAAAGATTTTACTTATCATTTTAGTACTTCCTATGTATTTTATATGTATAATTTTATACAATTAAAAACAGATTTTTGTCTAGTGAAAAAATGGATGGCTTATACCCATAATATAGGGTATTATGCTAAGTGAAATAAGTCAGAGAAAGATAATTATTATATGATTTCACTTATGTGGATTTTAAGAAGCAGAAGAGATGAACATATGAGAAGGGAGGGAAAAATAAAATAAGATGAAATCAGAGAGGGAGACAAATCATTAGAGACTTAACTATGGGAAACAAACTGAGGGTTACTGGAAGGGAGCTGGGTGAGGGGATGGGGTAACTGGGTGATGGGCATTAAGGAAGACATGTAATGTAATGACTACTGGGTGTTATATACAACTGATGAATCACTGAACTTTACCTTTGAAACTAATAATACACTGTATGTTGATTAATTGAATTTAAATAAAATAAAATATTTTAAAAAGTGGATATGGCTAAGAATGTGAACTTGAGGCCACAGCTATTTTCTAGCATAGCTAGGACCATTACTTGGACCCTTACCGCAGCTGAAAAGAGTGCATGTATTTAGGTGATCTATTATCTACTTGTCATAGCCAAGCATACATGTTCTGAGAGGCATCATTGAATCTATGTCATGGAGCAGTTGAATCCCTGGGCCTGCTCTTTCCCTCATCCTACCTTCATGACTGCCCCATTTTCATATTTAGGGCTTGCTTGCCAATCCAGGTCATATTATATTCCAGAATAGCTTGCAATTTTATCCATGGGGATCTGCTCTATCAGACCTTACTGATTCTCTGCCCCAAACATGTTATATTATGAATGGATATATTCTATGGGCAACAGCAAAAAGTTTAAGAGCTCAGGCTCTGACTCAAATTGCATGTATTTGAATCTGTACTCAGCCAATTAGTAGCTAGTAGGTAACCTTGGACAAATTACTGAACCATTCTGAATTTTTGTTTCTTTAGCTGAAAAATGAGGATAATAAGAGCCTCTCAGGATTACGGTGTTACGGAGATAGTAAGTATAAAACACATTAATAAAAAACTTAGTATGGTGTCTAACATACAATACATGCTCGGTAAATGGTAATCATCACATCATCATCATTATCATTATCACCATCATGAGTCCTGCTAAGGGGCTTGTACATGTCATCTTCCCCAGAGGCCAGGAAAAGTTGCTAACTTTTGTGGTCACTCACTCTTTGTCTTTTCCACGGTAGAGCAGTTGTTTTCATCTTGATCTGTTGTCAGCACTTAATGTGGGTCCCTCAGGCAACTGTCCAAGCCACCCTGTCAGTAGCTGAAATTCTGGTCAACTATGTGGTATCTGGGATGATTTTCTTGGAGCATAAGCTCAGGAAGCTTTTTCCTCCCAGGAATTGGAGAGATAGGGTCATTACCTCTGGGTCCAGTCTATATCAAATGAGGATACCTTGTCCCAAGGCCAGAGGTATGCATGCTCTGAATTGTTATTGAAAGAAATCTATGGGGATAGAAGGAAGCTTTACCCACCTTTCAAAATAGTAAATTAAGATTCCTACAGAACAACCGAGTACTAGAAATCATGACCACACAAGACTGACCTCACAATTGGTCATTACTTTTCTGCTGACTAAGCTTAGAGGGGTCTGGGTATTCAGGAAACCTCAGGTTTCAGGAGACATAATATCTTCATCTGTAACCCCAAAGGCAAGTGGAGAAACATCTGCCAGTGTCTCATCCTGTGTGATTGGATTCCTAGTATCAGCCACCCCCACTTCCACCCAAGCCTCAAACCACATAGTCGGAACACACCTCTGACATGACTTGCAGCCTACACCCTGAACCACTTTCACTGATCAGCTGTGCACTGCTTCATAAACTGTTGTTGATTTTCTTGGCATCAAACTTATAATTTGATTTACATTCTCCTTTCATCTCCCATGTTATCTTATGACGTGGTCCAGTCCTCAAATGAAATCTTATATTCAACCCCACCTCTCTGGCTTGTACTTCTCTTTTTCCTCTTTAGCCACAGCTAGAGATTTCTGTGGCTATAGTGCTATTGGCTGGTATGGCGAGCACCGATCCTGGGAGCTCCATCCTAGCTCAGGCCTTCAGAAGCAGTGATCTTAGTAACTTCACAGCAGCCTCACAAATAGATAGGACCCCAGACCACCAGGTCAAGTATTTCATCTTGGTCATCCTAGTAGTGCCAGGAATGTTCTACAATGGTATGACCAGCATTCACCTGTATTCTGAAGCTATGAAGTTGAGATATATTTGGGCAGTATGCTTAATTATACCTCAGCCCAGATGGTTTGGGTGACTTTCAAAGCAATCATCCTTGGCCACCCCAGAGTAGAATTCCTTAAGACCATACTCTCCTCAAAGTATTTAGATAATGCTGACAAAAGTGACTATGATCTTGGAATAGGAGCTCCCTTAGAACCTTGTGATTAAAAAGTTTCTTAGTTTCATGAGCTACTATTACTTTCTATCTACAGCAGCCTGACTTGTTTCCATCTCCAGTGCCACCCATGATCCAAACCATCACCATTTGTTTCCTGGACCACTACCATCATCAAGCACCTATAATCTCTTCTCCATAAGTAGCCAGAGTTATCTTTTAAATACAGATCATGCCACTTCACTTCCATGTATAAATACCTCCAGTGTTTGTGGTTATATTAAAAAATAAAGTCCTCATTTGTTGGAACTATATATAAAATATTTATGGATACAAGGATACAATGTCTGCATTATGTTTAATAATTCAATGTGTTAAAAAATAAAAATAATAATAAAAAATAATTCAGTGTGTTGCAGGATACAAAATCAATGTACAGCAATATGTTGCATTCTAATCACCAGTAATGAAACAGCAGAAAGATAAATCAAGGAATCAATCCCTTAAACAATTGCACTAAAACCAAAAGATACCTAGGAATAAACCTAACCAAAGAGATGAAAGTCCTGTACTCTGAAAACTAAAACATTGATGAAGAAATTGAAGACACAAAGAAATGGAAAGATATTCCAATGCTCCGGGATTAGAAGAACAAATATTGTTATAATGTACTATACTCTGTACTCCCCAAGGCAATCTGCACATTTAATATAGTCCCTATCAAAATATCAACAGCATCTCTCACAGAACTAGAACAAATCTAAAATTTGTATGGAACAGCCAAAGACCCTGAGTAGCCAAAACAACCTTGAAAAAGAAAAGAAAGCTTGAGACTTCACAATTCTGTACAAAGCTATTACAAGGTTTTATTACAAAGCAATAGTGATCAAAATAATATGGTACTGGCACAAAAATAGACACATAGATCAATGGAACAGAATAGAAATCCCAGAAATGAACCCACAGCTATATGACCAATAGATTTTCAACAAAGTGGAAAAGAATATCCAATGGGAAAAGATGATCTCTTTAACAAATGGTGCTGGGAAAACTGGACATTAACATGCAAAAAAATGAAACTGGACCATTTTCTTATACCATACATAAAAATAAATTCAAAATCTATTAAAGACCTAAATGTGAGACATGAAACCATAAAAATCTCAGAGAAGAACACAGGCGGTAACTTCTTTGACATCGGTTGTAGCAATTTCTTTCAAGATATGTCTTCCAAGGAAAGAAAAACAAAAGCAAAAGCAAAAATAAACTATTGGGAGTACATTAAAAAAAAAAAGCTTCTGCACAGTTAAGGAAACAATCAGCAAAGCTAAAAGACAGCTTATAGAATGGGAGAAGATACTTGCAAATGATAAATCTGATAAAGGTTAGTATCCAAAATATATAAAGAACTTATACAACTCAACACCCAAAAAACAAATAATCCAATTAAAAAATGGTCAGAAGATATGAACAGGCATTGCTCCAAAGAAGAAATATAGATGGCCAACAGATACATGAAAAGGTGTTCATCATCACTTACCATCATAAAAATGCAAATCAAAACTACAATGAGATATCACCTCACACCTGTCAGAATGACTAAACTCAATAACAGAAGAAACAGCAAGTGTTGGGAAAGACGTGGAGAAAAAGGAAACCTCTTGCACTGTTGGTGAGAATGCAAACTGGTGCAGTCATTGTGGAAACCAGTATGGAGGTTCCCCCAAAAGTTAAAAGTAGAACTACTTTATGATCCAGCAATCACACTACTGGTTATTTACCAAAAAATACAAAAACATTAATTCAAAGTGATACATGCACCCCTATGTTTATAGCGGTATTATTTACAATAGCCAAGATATGGAAGCAGCCCAAGTGTCCATCGATAGATGAATGGATAAAGAAGAAATGGTATATATATATATATATATTTCAGCCATAAAAAAGAATGAAATCTTGCCATTTGCAATGACATGGATGGAGCTACAGAGTATAATGCTAAGTGAAATGAAGCAGTCAGTCAGAGAAGGACAAATAGCATATGATTTCACTCATATGTAGAATTTAAGAAACAAAAGCAATTGAGCAAAGGGAAAAAAGAGACAGAGACACATCAAGAAACAAACTCTTAGTAATAGAGAACAGATTGCACCAGAGGGAAGAGGGTGGGGGATGGGTTAAATAGGTGATGGAGATTAAGGAGTGTATTTATGATGAGCACACGATGTTGTATGGAACTATTGAATCACTATATTGTACACCTGAAACTAATATAGCCCTGTATGTTAGTAACTAGAATTAAAATATAAAAACTTTTTAAAAGGGAATGTTTGTAAAGCTAATTGAGTTTCTTCTGCCCAAAATAACCAAGAAATTTCAGGCAAAATGTGACAACTGCATTTCAAGTATTCAGTAAAATCATTGCCCACACAAGCAAACTATAAGGATATAAATCAGCCCTCAAGGCTCTAGAATTAATTGATTGTTTCCCCTAGAACAACATAGTCATCATCCGGACAACATATTGGTGTCTTGACACTTGTCATGCCCAGTGAACCTTGCCTGGAATCAGAGAACATCCATGATAGTACAGGTATGCTGGGAGGCAATTTTGCTTGCATGTATTTTGCCCAAGAGATAGTTCGAGAGTTGGTTGTTATGGAAACTGTCTCAATTGGAAGGAATCAAAAAGTGAGAATTATTACTGTCATTATCCAAAGAACCTCTGAATTAAAATTTTAAAAAAACATGGTGGGTTCCTCTAGCCATATTAGGAGTAGATAGAATGGGCATGTGGGCTGTCAAATCCATGCACATAATGCTATGGAGAGTATGCCTGTGGCTTCCCACCTACCTTCATATTTTGAAGGGAACCCTATTTGACCGCTAGAATCTGAGATCAGTGGCAAGGGCTCAGATGGATAGATAAGGGCCCACTTTGCAAGTAAGCTAAGAAATACATTTCCATTTGCTGATGGGCAGGTAATGAGGATAACCTAGCACCCCAGACACAAAGGGAAAACACTAAGGTATCTGCATAAGGCACCCAAGTGACTGTTTTTTGCTACATATGAAGCTGGTATACTGCTGGATAGAAATTCAGTATCTGGTAGTGAACTGGTTAGAATACTTGCCATTTTACCAAGTACAGCTGGAAAGGAGAACAGAAACAGGACCTATATAATGTAATGATTTTCAAAACTCAAACAGCATCAGCATTGCCTGTAAGAATTGTTAAAACACACATGACTGAGGCCCACTCTAGAATTTCTCATTGACTAGGTCTGGAGTGAGGCCAGATATTTGCATCACTAGCTTGTTCCCAGGTGAATGCTGATGCTGCTGGCCTGGGGACCACATTTTGAGAATCACTGACATAATGCATTATATCAACTTTTACCCATCAGGGAAGTAATTAGGATAGGGGATATTCCAAACTCTAAGCAATAATGATCATGATCAGATTAGTTGTTTATCCTCAAACCTGCTAAAGAAGGAGAGCATGGAGACAGATAGTAGGGTGCATGTGTGAAGAATGTAACGAATTTTGAGGGGGATTCCTTGACTACCTCAATCTTTGATAAAAGTGGGAAGCTCTTTCCAAAGCACCAGGACTTAGCAAGCCTCCACCCACAAAACATTGTCTAGATACTGCAGAATTTAAGTCTTTGGAACTTGGAGATGTTTCTGTGACAGGAATGCTGCTAGTGATTTTGAGAAGAAGACATTCTTATTGTCTGGCTGGAGGATCCAGAGACAGTTTCCTGAAAGCATGTTGGGAAATTCTAACTCACTGAAGGAAGTGGCGGTACTCTTTTCTGCAAGGGTACCACTAGGATACTTCACTCTTACTCCTGGTGAGAAGGGAGGCATTCTTTTCACAACGAAAGTTACCCAATTCCTCCTCCCTGTCCTCCTTCAGGTGAGGAGGAGGCCATTTATCACAATAATGCATTGATTTTTTTTTCAGGAGAGTAAACAGATAGAAGCAATAAAGTGGCTTGTTGGTCTGGAAGGTACTTCATCTGAAGAATGGATAGTTCCCTTCCCCTCCTAGAGCCAAGAGACTTTCCTGCTGGTCTTGATCACAAGAAGCCAATGGATCCTGTCACCCTGGACCACAGAGGTGAGCAAAATAAATCCATGACCCTGGGAGTGGAAGCAGGAGGAAAAGAGTAACAGAAAAAAGGAGGAGGATCCAGGGTTGGGAACTTTCTCGGCACCTGTCTGAGGCAGACTCCGTGGACTATTATGGTATCAGCTGGCAATAGGGGAGAGACAGTTTATACCATTTTCTAGATTTCAAATGTATTTAGGTTGGCCATAACTAAAATACATTTTTAAAAAATCTTATAATTTATCCTACTCTTGCAGGACATCATGGAGCAAAATTGAAGTGTTATATAGATAAAGTGCCAAGTACAGGACCTGACAAAAAAGTAATAGAAGCTACCATTTGTTAAGCACTGACTCTGCCAGATTCAGTACTAAGCACTTCATCTACATTATCCCATCTCATTCTCCCAACAATCTCCTGAGGTACACTATAGCATTTTACAAATGAGGAATTACAGTTCTGAGAGATGAAGTTACTTACCCAGGATGATACAGCAAGAGAATGAGAGTATTTGACTGCAAAAAGAAGAGCAAACTAAATCTAAAGGAAAGAGAAAGAAGGAGATAATAAAGATTATAATGGAAATAAGTGAAATAGAAAGCAGAAAAACTATAGAGAAGATCAATGAAACCAAAAATTGATTCTTTGAAACGAACAACAGAACTGACACACCTTTGGCTAGACTGACTGAAACAAACACAGAGGAATCAAATTAGTAAAATCAGGAATAAAAGAGGGAACATCACTACTGACCTTATAAATATGAAAAGGATTATAAGTTAATAGTACAGATAACTATATGCTGATAAATAAGATAACTTAGATGAAATGGATGGACGAATTTCTAGAAAGATGCAAACTACTGAGATAGACCTAGGAAGAAGTTGACAATCTGAACAAACCTATAACAAGTAAAGGAGACTGAACTAACAACAACAGCAATAACAACAACTATTAAAACAAATTACCCACAAAGAAAAGCTGAGGCCCAGATGGCTTCACTGGTGAAATTTACCAAAATGTTTAAAGAAGAAATAACACCAATTCTTTGCAACCTTTTCCAAAAAATAGAAAAATAGAGAACACGTTTCAACTTATCCTATGAGAGCAATATTTCCCCGATAATAAAACCAGACAAAGGCATCACAACAACAACAAAAAACTACAGACCAGTATCTCTTAATAAATATAGTGGTAAAATCTTCAATAAAATTACTAGCATTTAAAAAGGATTATCCGCAATGATCCAGTGGGACTTATCCCAGGAGTTCAAGAGTGATTCAACATATGGAAACCAATCAATGTAATATACCATCTTAATAGAATAAAGGGAAACATCTACATATTTATCTCAATAGATGGAGAAATAGCATTTGACAAAAATTCAACATCCTTTCATGGTAAAAACGTGACAAACTAGGAATAAAAGAGAACATCCTCAACCTGATAATGTATATATATGTAAAATGTATATATATGAAATATAAATATATATATGGAAAAGACACAGCTAACATCAGACTTAATGGTGAAAGACCAAAAGTTCTCCTCCTGAGGTCAGGAACAAAGGATGTCTACTCTCACCACTTCTTCTCAACATTTTACTGGATGTTTAAGCCTGGAACATTATACAAGAAAATGAAATAAAACATACCCAAATTGGGAAAAAAAGAAGTAAAACTATCTTTATTTATAGTTGACATGATCATGGATATAGAAAATCCTAAGAAATACATAAGTGTATTCATTTATTTTTAATTTTTAAATTTTTAAAAGATTTATATATTTAGGGGTGCCTGAGTGGCTAAGTCAGTTAAGTGTCTGCTTTCTACTCAGGTCATAATCTCAGGATCCTGGGATCAAGCCCTGTGTTGGGTTCCCTGCTCAGCAGGGAGTCTCCTTCTCCCTCTACCCTCCTTCTCTCTCTTTTTCTCTCTCTCTCAAATAAATAAATAACAAGTATTTTAAAAAAGAAAATCCTATGAAATACATATACATGCAGCAAGTATCAGATTTAAAAATAAGTTCAGCAAGGTTGCAGGATACATGGCTAATATACAAAAAAGTAGAATTTTTTAAAGATTTTATTTATTTATTCATGAGAGACAGAGAGAGAGAGAGAGAGAGAGAGGCAGGGACACAGGCAGAGGGAAAAGCAGGCTCCATGCAGGAGCCTGATGTGGGACTCGATCCCAGGACTCCAGGATCACGCCCTGGGCGGAAGGCAGGCGCTAAACCACTGAGCCACCCAGGGATCCCAGTAGATGTATTTTTATATATTTGTAATGAATAATCTAAAATAACATTAAGAAAACAATCTTTTTTTTACCATAGTATAAAAATACTTAGGTATAAATTTAACTAAGGAAATATAGGACTTGTACATTGATAACTATAAAACATTGCTGAATGATGACAGTACTCCCAAATTAATCTACAGATTCCACTTAATCTCTGTCAAAGTTCCAAATGGCTTTTTTCTCCCAGGATTACACTAGCTGGATCCTTAAAATCATATGGAAATGCAAGGGACTCAGAATAATGAAAACAATCTTGAATGGGAAGAAAAATGTTAAAAGACTCACACTTCCTGATTTCAAAATTACTACAAAGCTACAACAATCATGGCAGTGTACTATTGGCATGGGATTCTCCCTGAATCCAGAAATAAACTCTTGCATTTATCATGAATTGATTTTCAGCAAGAGTGCCAAGATTATTCAGTGAAGGAGGAATAGTGTTTGAACAAGTAATGCTGGAATAACTGACAATCTACATGCAAAGGAATGAAGTTGGACCCCTACCACACAACATACACACAAATCAACTCCAAATGGATCATAAACCTGAACGTGAAATGAAAAACTATAAAAGTCTTAGAAGAGAAACCTGAGTTATTCTCCATAGCATCAGTTTATACAAAGACTCCTTAGATATGACACCAAAAGCACAAGTGACTCAATAAAACATAGGTAAGCTGTACTTCATCAAAATTAAAAACTGTTTTGCTTCAAATTATCAAGAAAGTGAAGAGATAGCATGCAGAATAGGAAAAAAATATTTGCAAATTGGATAAGGGACTTGTACCTAGAATATATAAAGATATCTTACAAATTAATGATTAAACAGTAATTAAAATTTTGGGAAAGGATTTGAATAAACATTTGTTCAAAGACAATTCACAAACGGTCATTAAGCACATGAAGATATGCTAAATATATTAGCCATCATGGAGATGCAAATCAAAACCACGATGAAAAAACAAAGAAGAAACCACAATGAGAATGAGATACCACTTCATACCCACTAGGATGGCTATACTCAGAAAAACAGATAATAACAAGTATTGTAGAAAATGTGGAGAAATTGGAATCATCATCATCCACTGCTGGTTAGAATGTAGTGTAAAGTGGTGCCACCACTGTGGAAGACAGTGTGATAATTTTTCAAATAGTTTAACACACAGTTACCATATAACCCAGCAATGAGTATTACCCTTTCCTAGGTAATACACAAGAGAAATAAAAGCCTATGTCCACAGAAAACCTGCACACAAATGTTTGTACAGCAGTATTCATAATAGCCCAAAGTGGAAGCAATCAAAATGCCAGTAATTGATGAATGAGTATATTAAGTATGGAATATTATTTTGCAAGAAAAAGAAATGAAGTACTGATACATGCTACAATCTTGAAAACATTATGCTTGGTGAAAGAAGTCAGCCAGACAAGGCCACATATTGTATGATTCCAATTATATGAAATTACCAGAGTAGACAAATCAACAAGGACAGAACACAGATTGGTGATTGCCAGGGGCTGCAAGGGTGACAAGGACTCTTTCCTTGACCAAACTTTAGTCAGTCTCCTCTAAGGCCTTTACTCAACTAGGGCTTGTCCCTGAGCCTTGTTCTTAGGCCTGTGTAGCCTAGTTTTAGTAAGAATCTTGTTAAATCAGTTTAGTGGGAATCTCCTACTCTAGATATCTGATCACCCTTGATATCAAATTCCCAATTCCTTACCATCCCCCAGGTGATTTCTGATTACTTTAGACTGCCTTCACCAAGAATACAATTTAGCAAAAATCTCCCTACCCCTGTTGTGTACTCTTAGTAATTTTCCTTCCACCACTCACCTCCCTCCCCAACCTGCTCATTTGCTGTAAATCCCTACTTATCTTTGCTGTATTTGGAACTGAGTCCAGTTCAATGCTGTAATACTATACTATTGCAATAGTTCTGAGTAAAATCTGTTTTTACTGTTTTTTTTTAAGATTTTTTTTTTATTTATTCATGGGAGACACACAGAGAGAGACAGAGACATAGGCAAAGTCCGATGCAGGACTCGATCCCAGAACTCCAGGATCACATCCTGTGGCAAAGGCAGATGCTCAACCACTGAGCCACCCAGGTGCCCTGTTTTTACTGTTTTAACTACTGTCTGTCTCTGCTTTTTTTTTTTTTAACAAAGGTTGGAGTGGGAATGGGGTGTGATTGCTAATGGATATGGAGTTTCTTTTTGAGGTGATGAAAATATTATAAAATTGATGGTAGTGATTATTGCACAGCTCTTTGTACACACTAAAACCCATCCAATTGTATACTTTAAAGGAGTGAATTTTATGGTATGTGAATTATATCTCAATAAAGATGTTAAAAAATTGGCAGTGTCTGGATTTGAACCCAGGTCTAGCTAACTCTAAAGCTCACACTCTACACAAGACTGTTTAGCCCCCACCCTGGATGTGCCTGATAAATGCAGTGCTGTCATTAGGGCTACTGTTTGGATTATTCAGTGGAGGGAAGAGTTCATGATTGACAAGATCACTTTGGGAGGGCTTTGGAAGTTCATGGACTTGAGGAACAATCACCACAGCCCAGAGCAGTTGTCGACTGCCCCAAAGCAAGACTGTATTCGCAGGGATTCTATAATCAGATTTTAACTATGAGGGGAAGCCAGAACTGCTGACTGACACTTGTCAGCCTAGGGACATAGAGCTCTTCAGTGACTTTCCATTTCAGGACCCGGGAAATGTCACTGGACTGGGTCTTGCCTACAAACTTCTCAGCACCAGGTGTAGGCCATCCTCTGCTCCCTGGGTGCTGGCAGAATTCCAGGAGGAGCTACCACAGACTTAGAAATGACTGAAGGCAGAAAGGATCCTAGGCATCACCCCAGTTCCACCATATGGCTCCTGGCAAGACTGTAGCCAGTGCCTCCACCTGTGTCAACACAGGAGCCTCACCACACCAGCCTAGTGGATGCCTGAGGCTTGTTTATCCTAGCCAGTTAGGACATCAGGCAAGATGCCTATGGCATGGCACTCTCTTATCAGACATGAGCCCAAGAGAAAGAGAAAAAGCTGTGCCTAGGCAACCAGAAGGACCATTTTATTTATCCGAATTAAACTCCGAATTCCCACAGGGACAGAGGCCATACAAAGAATTTTGATTCCCGGGATCCCTGGGTGGCTCAGCGGTTTGGCGCCTGCCTTTGGCCCAGGGCGTGATCCTGGAGTCCCGGGATCGAGTCCCACGTCAGGCTCCCGGCATGGAGCCTGCTTCTCTCTCCTCCTGTGCCTGTGCCTCTCTCTTTCTCTCTCTACATCTATCATGAATAAATAAATAAATCTTTAAAAAAAAGAATTTTGACTCCTTTCCCTCAAGTCATTATGTCATACTTCTCAGACAATCTCTGCAAAAATGGCCTTTCCCTTCCCCAGCACAAGACTCCCCTTGGCCTTGGGTCCCTTGTAACAACAGTAACTGCTGATCGGGCACTTACTATGTGCCAGCTACTCTTCTAAGTCCTTATGCTTCTTATCTAATTCACTGCAACATTACCAGAGATAGGTGGCCCCATTTTGCAGAAACGGAATCTGAGACACAAAGAGGCTGAGTACCTTGCCCAAGTTTACACAGCTAAATGGTGGAAATGGGCTTTGAATTCTGGCAGTCTGGCTTCAAGCCCATGTTCTGAGTCGCTCCTCTAGCATCTGTATCTCTGACCAGATACCTATGTGTTGGCCCCATTTGGGAAGGAGCTTTAAGAGAGGTACAAATGCCTTTTGTACTGTTAACCAAGCCCAAGTGTGAAGGCAGCCTGGAGACAACCTCCGGGATTCCACCACTGCAAGGAGGGCTACCTCCTCATCTATCTCGCCACAGCTTATTTACTCAGAGCAGCCCATTCCACAGCCCATATCTGTTATAATTATGATCCTCTGACCCTGCCACTGGTCCATCCCACTCGGCTCTTTTGTGAAGTGAGCTGCAGGAGGGCAGAACTCAGAAGGGCATCATATGCCATTGCTCTAGCCCAGAGCATCACCAGCAATAGGCACACCAGTCTGTCAGTTTTAGGTTTTCTCAGCCCTGGGGTCCCTGCAGCCCACCAGAGGGCACTGTGATTATTTAATTAAGTGACCTACTACCAAGCCTGAGGAAGTGGGGGATCCCCAGAGGTTTTAGCTCACTTCAAGGTAGTTTCACCAGGCAAACCCAGAGAAATTCTGCCTTTTCTTCCCCCTGTCCCTCACCCATACCCACGGGTAAGCACCAGAAGACTCCAGGGCCAGGATAATTCTTTTTAGTAGCGGTCTTATTCTAAGGACAAAGACGGGTGTACAAGAAATAATCAATTTCCTTTTTTTCATTAAGTCAACCGAGGTCTGACTTATATTCTCACCTCCTAGACTCTTGGGAAATCTAGTCTCAGTTAATAATAGGTATTTTCTCCTATCACAGAGTTAGGCAAATCCTGGGGTTAAAAGTGGAACAAAAGCTTTGATGAAACCCTTCTTCTCACCGGTCATTGGTCCATGCACAGCCAGCCTTTATTCTGAATTGGACATTGCCTCATTTTGACTGGTTGGACAGTATGCCCTTCCAGTCATTAAATATTTGATCATCACCTTTGCGCTATAAGGAGCCAAGCGAAATTCCAGTTTCCTTAGTTTGGTCCCAGGTTTTCCTGGGCCTGCTTCCTGCCACTTTTCCCAGCCTCATCTTTTGCTGCACCCTCCCTTGCACTTTATGTTCCAGGAACACTAAACTACACAGAGTTGCCTGTCTATAGCATGCTACTCTCACCTCCCCTCACCCTTGCCTTTTACTCGAGGGGTTACCTCTGCCTGGGTTGCCTCCTACACTGCCTCAGCTCAAGTGCCCCCACCTCTGAAAAGCCTTCTATAACTATGCTAGTCTGCACAAGAGGTGATCCTTCTCTGTGTTCCCACACTCTTCTTTGCCTCCTCCTGTCATAGCGCTGAATGTAGCATATTATATTTGTCTGTTTTTGTTCTGTGTCTTCCTCACAGGTCTGGGAGGAAACAGAGAGTGGAAACTACATTTGTATCTGTACCTGTTTGTACCTCCTACACCTTACTTTAAGGCGTGGCACAGTGAGTTTAACAAATAAATAATGAATTATTAAATGGAATAAATGACAGAGATGGGGCAGAGTTGAAGTCACGTTGAGAAGAAGCCCATCATAATATTCCATGAATGGAGTTATCTGATGTGACTAGAAAGGTTTTTTTTCTCCTGCACCCATCGTGGGCCCCAAACATACCAAGCCAGGGTAACAGAAGGAGATCTTTTGTGATGCAACTCAAAGAGGAGATCAATATGATTATTTTAGCAGCATTACACATAGGGGGCAAGCTAAGAAACAGTCTTGTCAGTGTGAAAGGTCTGATTGTTTTATAATAGCTTGACACTGAAGCTGGACCAGTAAGGAATGCTTTCCGTCATCTCCCTTTCTACCTGCAAGGTTCCAATGACTTTTCTAGCTCCACTCAGGGGGAAACTAGATGTAACAGCATGAATGACACCCTAACCCTAAGTCCAAGAAAGAGAACAGATGACATTTTGAGGGGATAGGAAGCTTAAAAGGCCAAGGAGCCTTGGTTGGGTGGGGGAGGAAGAAAAGCCTCTCCTGGAGGAGAGGCTCCTTGAGACAACTCTGTGGGTGGCCCTTAAATGGGAGAACAAAGGCCTGCTGAGGCCTTTGATTCAGAGGAGCTAATCCCAAATTTGAGACAGGGGTGGGGGGTGGTGGTGGGTGGTGGTGGTAGGGAGGACTCTCCAGATTGCAATAGGCAACGGAGCTGAGAGTAAAGACCTATTCTTTACATTGTTATGGACTCTGTGTGTATGATTGAGCAGGTAATAGTAAGACTTTTTACCTCCAGTAAAGTGCTATATTAGCCTAATCTTCTGATATTAAAAGCTATAACAGGATTATATGATGTGGGGGTGGGGTGGCAAAGTCAGTGGATGGGCCCTGTCCAGGATTGTTAAATTGTAATGCAGAGTCTAACTGCGCCCAAAACAAAGCATACTAAAGAACTGAGTCCAGGAGTGGTCCCTGTGGCCTCTAAATTGTCAGCAAAATGGGCCTGGGGCTTAAGAGACAAAGTGGACACAGCCCAGGCAGTAATGGTGCTGGAGAGCCCCTCCTAGTAGGAGAGGAATGGGGTAGAGATAGCTGTGACCTCAGCACCAAAGTTTCTGAAGGAAGGTCACATTTGGAAAGAGGTGCTTCACCAAAGGAGCTGGGAGCCTTTTTGTGTTGAGAATAGTCTAGGCTGGTTCAAGCCTAAGATTTCTCTCAGGAAATCAGACACAGACACAGAATTTTATAGGCATTTAGTTTGCATCTGGAGATATGAACTTCTCCATGTTCCTTGAGGGATATAGTAGAATTGATTTTGAGAGAGCCAAAAAGACACTGGAGCCAGTGGGACACGGGAGACTGAAACAGGTGCCAGAGCAAGGGATGCAACCTGTGAACAAGGAATGTTACTGGGTACCAAAAGCTCTGAAGTTTGGTGGCCTGTTTGGGGGTGGGTATGCTGTAGGGAGCAGGAGGCTATAGATCACTTCCTGAGAAAGGAGTTTGAGGAGTGGTTCAGATGTGCTAAAGAATACATTTTTTTTAAAGTAATTTCTTAGAGACTATGCTAAGGAAGCATATCAGAAAGCTTCCAGGGTCTCATTCATGAGGGGTTACATGTGTTGAAAGTACAAAATCCTTCAGCAATGGATGGTGGTTGAATTTAATGAAAGCATATGTCAAGTTCTTGGCCTCCTGGCAGAGAAGATTCCAATGTTTTGTTTTTTTGGGTAAGATTAAACACCTATTTACATAAGGCAGTAGAGAGGGGAGCTTAAAGCCTCATAAAGAATCAAACATTGATCAAAACTGCTGACTGGAGTTTCTTATAGACAGCTGTTGGAGACAAAAGTAGGCTGCACAGTTAGTTTAAGGTAATTGATCACTGTAACACCAACCCTGAAATCTCAATGGATTAACATAATAAAAGTTTAATGTGATCTGCAGGGATAGGGATTCTCTGTTTCCTGCTGTCATTCAGTGATCCAGCTTCATCCATCTTGTAATGCCAGCAACTTTACCACAGGTCCAAAAATTGCAAGGGAAGAGGAGGACAGTGTGAGGAAGGCACATCTAATATTAACTATCTCAATTTGTAAGTGACAGCTATCATTTCTGCTCACTTCCTATTGCCACAGAAAACTATCACGTGACCTAATTTTGATGGAAGAACACTGGGAAATGTAGTCCCTAGCTGGGCAGCTGGTTCCCAGCAGAACTTTAAACTATGGAAGGGAAGAACACATTTTTAGTGGACAGTTGGCTATCTGCCACAACCCACTGGATTTTCCCTGTTGATATAACTACTTGCTGCTGTAAGTTTGAAGTTGAGGTTCTTATAAGTGATTAGAGATAACCTGGAACAATTGAGCCTACATTTTAGGACCAAAATCAGGTTTTCATGGTTGAGGCAGAAATAGCTATGGAGACATATATGGAATGGTTGGCAGCTACACCATGGACAGTGTGGGTTAGGAACCCTTAAGCCTTACCTTAGATGAGGAAAAATCTCCCAATCTGAAGGTGCCCCAGGTTTGAACCAGCTGAGTTATGGGCTACACAGTACTGTGTGGCTTCTCCAAGACCCTCTGGAATAGATTCCCAGCAAGTTCAGAGTCTATTCCCCAAGACAAATGGGGCTGCAGATAAATGTAAAAATAGAGAGAGACCCATCACTATCATTTCATGGGAAATATCTGGCCCAAGTAGAGTGGCCACTACTGGCTATCTATCCAACATCCCCTTCTCTACAACATGTTTTTCCTAACCAGGTCTGACTGCACTGATCTGGTAGTGGAAGTAGTGGGTATGAATGGTACTATGGGGTAGAGGCTGGTTCATGAAGGGGAAGGAGCTATGCTCTTGGGTTGGGGTTTCATTAGATCTGGTGTGAGTGAAGTGGGATGTTAACAAAGGCAGAGTATAACAAAGATTGCTGAGATAGTATGGTCAGGATTGATGGTTGAGCGGTTACAAGTTGGAAAATAAGAAAAAGCATTGGAGCCAAAGGATGAGGTAAAGTTGGAAGCAGGAGGATAAACAATGAAGAATTTAGCCTGAAAAATGGAAGGTAGGACAAGGTGGGGTGTGAGGCCTGAGTGAAGGTGAGTCATTCCAGGCTAAGGTTGAGCACAGATTATTAGTTTCAGTGTCCCACTTAGAGGCTTCTGTGAGATTAGAGCAATGCCTTGCTGTGTAGCAAGTTTCAGGGGCTGACCACAGCAGTGTGGTATGCAATAGTGTAATAGTGTTGTAGGCTGGAGCCTGAGAGGACTCTGAAAACCTCTATAAACACAAAAATCAAATCCAGTCCACAACTACTGAATGATTGCTGTAGCAATAGATGGGAGGAGGCAGTAGTGACTGACAGTTTGAAAATACCCTGCTGTTTGGGGTGGCATTCTCCAGATAGATCCAGAAGCCAAAGGGAGACAAGTAGTTTTCCTTCCAGTGTTCTAACAGCTCTAGCATGGTCACATGACCCAAAGACAGCCAATCAGATTCTTCCACTGATGTCAAGAGATTATTTGTGATGGCTATATCAGAACCCAGAATGCTGGGTTGCTGGCACAGGGATAAGTGTTCAGGGTTGGCAATGTTAGTGATGGCATGTAGCAGTCTGGTGTTAAGGGAGGCTCTTGGCTAGACCTCATCTCCCTTGTTTAATGATTAGATCCCAATCTTATAGATGATTCTGTGAGTTATATTTCCCCCACATGAGGAACTTAGCTAGAACTGTTTCTGGTGTGTATAATCCAGAACTCTGACTGATATGATATCTGGTCTGCTCAAGATGCATAAGATCGAGTCCTGGCCCTCATGGAGCTTGCAGTCTAACTTCTGCTTTGAATACTTTTTGGAACAGGGGATCCCTGGGTGGCTCAGCGATTTGGCGCCTGCCTTCGGCCCAGGGCATAATCCTGAGGTCCCAAGATCGAGTCCCACATCGGGCTCCCTGCATGGGGCCTGCTTCTCCCTCTGCCTGTGTCTCTGCCTCTCTCTCTCTCTCTCTCTCTCTCTCTCTCTCTCTCTCTGTCTCTCATGAATAAATAAATAAAATCTTTTAAAAAAAGAATACTTTTGGAACAAAGCATGTGATAAAGAGCTAAATATAGTCTGGATGAGGAGACAGACAAGTGACAAGTGATGAAGTGATTTAGGAACAGTTCAAGATGAGAGTAAAGAAATAGGAAGTAACTGAATATTTAGTGAATTCTCCAAATGCCACCATCTGTAGCAGCTCAGGGCAGAGACGTCAGGAGGCTGATAAGAACAGGGAAGTGATGAGATGGGAATCTCAGCTAGGTCTTGGAAGCTGGGAAGGTTTGGGGGAAGCAGAAGAGATGCACTAGGAGGCTGCCTGCTCCCCCAGAAATACAGGCCATGCTGGTAGTCAGGAAGCAGTGACACCCAGAATCATCCTTGATGGTTCTCTAGTCCTTCCCATAACACTCGTATACACAGTATCTCTTTTAGGCCTCACAATACCATTGTAAGGGAGGTGGGACAAGGCTTTTAACTATTCCCTCTTCCCAGATGCAGGAATCAAGATTCAAATGAGCCAAGTAATTTGTCTAAAGTCACAGAACCATAGAGCCACAGCATGAGAAGTAAACATTCAATATGTTTCAACAACATCCCAATGAATGAGCTAAACCCATGCTCTATTTGCATACCTCTAGTATAGGTGTTCCTTATTTCCCTCTTTGTCAGCTCAGACTTCCAGAAAGTTCTTCCTTGTGTTGAATTGAAATGTATGTCCTATTAACTGACCAGTACCATAGAACTAACCCACAGCAGAGTAAGGACTAGAACTCATGTCCCTTGACTCTAAATCTAGGCCCTGCCCTTTCAATTGTCCCTCACTACAAACTGCTTATAGCCTTGTCCCCTCCCTCTTGCCCCTCTTCCTACCTAGATTGTGGATAACAGCTGGCTCTTGCCAGGGGGTGGTAAGTGGGAAAGACCAGAAGTTGGTAGGGCAGGCGTGCAGTGGAAGTGAGATGGCCAGCAGGGTGGCCTGGCCTCTGGTTGGCTCCATTGCCCTGAAAACAATTTGCTTGTCTGGCGTGCTAATTTGCTTTATGTCTTCCCTTATTAATCACTTTGTTTTGCACAGGCCTGTGAGCTTCAAATGTGTTTGTTATGACTTCAATTATGTGTGACTGACCATGGCCCCAGCAGTCTGGAAGCAGGATTTCCTCCCTCCCTTGCACTCCCAGATTCCAGGGGGCTCTCTGGTAGCCCCAGCCTATTCCTCCTAGCAAGACTGTGGAGGGGAATGAGGTTCCTACTTTCCTCACTTGCAGGGCTCTAGCTTTCATTCTGTGGGCAATTCTTTGAGCCTTATCTATCTTTTTTAGATAAGGCTCAAAAGGAGGGAGGGAAGGAACCTCCATCCCTCCTCCAAGATGCATACCTGTCCTTTTCAGGAGTGGAGGAAGACAGCAGTGACAGACACGGAGGGAATGAAATGACCAATCCTGAAAAACATGAGAAAGCAGCCCCCAAACACACTTTAACTTGTCAGCAAAATGATGAGGGTTTGAGTGGGGAATGGAGTGCCTTCCAATTCCAAAGAACTTAATAGGAACCAGCTCAAAATCCTGCAAGCCTACTGAAGGCCCTGTTCCTTTGTAAAAAGCCAGATGGGGTCTATTATTTTTAAGTGTCAACTAGATGGAAGATATGACAGGGAGACGGATGAGATTCCTCTTCCTGAAAGCATGCTCTGGGGAAGGTACCCTCTTGGCTCCTTCCTACCTTTCTGCAAGGTGTCCACCACAAATGTCCTGATGCCAAGAGCCAGGCCAAGTCCCAACCTAAGTCTCCTTATTGAGGCAAGCCAGCAGCACATCTGGTTTCCATTAGCCATTCTTCCCCACCACCCTTCTTCCACTTCTCAGTGTCTCATTGTGTCTCATTGGTGACAAGCTGTTGGAGATGTCTTGACAAAAGCTTGCTGAGGGATTCTCAGTATGTTTTGCCCCTTTGCTTGGTGTGCTAATATTCTTGGGCCCTCTGGGGTCTTTCCATAGTTAGTTAGTCTGTCAGTTTATCTGTCAGTCAGCCTGTCCATCAACCACCAGCCTCTATTAGCCAGCAAGACAATCTGTCAATCAGACAGCCAGACAGTCCATCTGTTTGTCAACCAGTCTTGGCCAGCTGGGCAATCAGCCAGTCAATCTGTCCATCTGTCTGTCAATCAGTCAGTGTTTTAAGAGGGGAGATGGGACACAGGCCACAGGAAGGACACACACCACACCACATGGGAGATGGGGAGCAGGACTACCCTTGTTAGCCTAGTGTGCTGTGAAGGCATAAAGGCAGCAGTTGAGAGGTGGTCAGAACCAGGGTAGGGCTAATTTGAGAAGGTTTCCTAGAGGAAAAGCATTTGAAAGGGCTAAAAGAACTTTGACTGGACTGGGATTTTAGCCTTATCCTTGATTCCAATCAAAGTAGCTCAGAGTTTGATGCTGAAGTAAGGGATTAGGGATGGAGAAATGAGGATTTGGTTGTGCTGTTGAGAGAACTCTACTCCTAGCTGTCTCTGATTAGCTGTGGGACCTCAAACAAATTCTCTGAGCTATAGCTCCCCATTTGTACCACTGAGGGACAAGTAAGGGGCAGCAGTAGGCCAGACAAACCCTAAAGGCCCTTTCAGCTCTGATGTGCTCTGGTTCTTTCTCATGTTTGTGTCTGGGAGAAGGAAGGACTATAATCCTGAAGCCTAACTTGGGCTCTCAACTACGGCTTTTGGTTTGGATCAGTTTTCTGGATGCAGGTCCTCCAAATGGAGGATACCAATCTTAACAAAAAAATGGACAGACATGCAGACATACAGATGGAGTTGCATAAATGTCTGGGTGGGGCATGCCTCAGCTAAACAACAAACTGCAGTGATTGATCTGTCTGAGGGTAGATTTATTGGATGCAGTTGTTCCTGGGTTGAGGTGTTGTGGAATGGGTGAACCATTTCTGGAACTAGCAGAGGGCAAGAAAGACTGGAGAAAGTGGATTTGTCAAGAAGTTTGTGAGGGAAAAAAAAAGAAGTTTGTGAGGGAGGAGGAGAGAAGTGTCAGGACTCAAGATCTTGCCCCCCCGTTCCCAAGCCATCTTTTCTCTTCACCTCTGTATCCCCTCCCCAGACTGTTGATTGGGGGCATATCCAGTCTAGAGGTTTCTCAATCACTGACCTCAAGCTCATAGGAAGGCCAGTCTAGAAGGGCTCTATTCAGCAAGGATACTAAAGCCCAGAGAGGGGACAAGGCTTTCTTCTTACAATACACTATAAAAATCACAGTAATAGATACATGAGCAAAATGCTATGGGTACACAGGGGAGGAATCAGCTATCTGGAAAGGCTTTATAGAGATGCTGATAGTTGGCTTCAATCTTGAAGAATAAGTAGGAGAACAGCAGATGTATAAGGAAAAGGATTCCAGACAGAGAGAACCACAATGTACACAGGCACAGAGCAGCAAATGTAAATGAGAGGAAATGGTGAATGTAGTCTAAAAGACCTAGAGCAAAGGGGGCAGAGCCAAGGTAAAATAAAGGATTGAAACTAGATTTTGAAGGACCTTAAAGGCCAGTTTGGGAATTTGAGCTTTATCTTGGAAGTATTGGGGGCCTGTTGGCTTTTAAGCAGGAAGATCCCAGGTTATTACTTATTTTAAAAAGATTTTATTTATTAGAGAGAAAGAGAGAGGAAGAAAGAGAGAGAGAATCTCAAGCAGATTCTGCTCTGAGTACAGAGCCCGACTCTGGGCTTGATCCCATGACCCTGAGATCACAACCTGAGCCAAAATCAAGAGTCAGATGTCCAACCGACTGAGCCACCCAGGCACCCCATCAGATTATTACTTTTAATAATAATGCAGATTACATTAGGTTTCATTAATAGAGTCATTCTTGTCTGCAGGCTCAGGTGTCAGCCAGCCTGGTTCAAATCCTGGCTCCTTACTAGTTGTGTGACCTTGGACATGTTGTGCAACTTTCAATGGCTCAGTTTCATCATCTGTGAAAATAGAGGTAATAATGGCACTTTTACATAGCATTTTACTGAGGTAAAGTGAAATGCTTAAGAGAGCCTGGGTCATAGTAAGCACTCAATAAATGTCAGCTAAAAGTAACGGTGGTATCTTCCTTTCATTCGAGAGGATTTTTGAGGCTCAGAGAGGTGAAATCACTTGCCCAGGACCACACAGCCAGTCTGTGGCAGAGCTGGGTTTCAAAGCCAAAGTCTGAACTAAGATTTGTGCCTTAAAAATATCTCCAGAAGAATTGCCTAAAGTGAGGGAGACTGGAGCCTACACTACCACTTGGGAGGCTGTTGCAACTGCCTGGGAATGAAGATGCCGGCTGGAACCCAGGAGAGCCACTTCGCCCAGCCAGGCTGTCATTTGGGAGCCTCTGAAGAGCTGGCCTGGCCCAAGGAAGAGCTGTTCTTTCCATCAGTGGGGCTGGGGAGGTTAATGGCATTCCCAGGAAGGGCCAGGGATTAGGGAGAGCCTGCACTGCAGAGCCAAATTCTTTCACCTCTAGTGAGTTTTCCAGAATTTCCTCCTCTGCCCCCCAGTGCCTGGCCCCAAGAAAAAAGAGGGGGGATGGGCTGAAACACTCCTCCTCCCCAGACCCATGGACCTGGCTGGAGGAGAGTGTGGCCCCCCACCAGGCTGGCCCTAGTCCAGGCTATGGCTGTTCCGGAGCAAGCTGTGGGAAAGGAGGAAGGCCCCAGCATGCTCTCTGTGGTGCAGCAGGGAGAGGACAAAGAGGAGGGGGCCAGGACCCTTCAGAGGCTGGACAATTAGAGAGATGGCACATTCCAGAGGAATCCACATCTGGGATGAACCTGAGCCAGGGCCAGCCTTGTAATCCATTGCAGATGTGACGGCCAGCAGCAGATGTGGGCAGGACCTCCCTCACGGGCAGCTGGCGGGCTGGGGGGTGGGTCTTGCATGGGCAGGGAGATGAGGAACAACTCCCAGACACCACCAGGCAGCTCCTCTTGAGAGGTTTCTACCGGGCTGAAATTTCACACAAAGTACCTTGCTAGTGGCAGCAGCCAGGCTGAGAGGCCACAGCTAGCCCAAGAAGCCTGGCTTCAACTAAGTGTTTCTATGAGCATAGCTTGGGCCAGGAAGCCACCAGCCCCCTGGATGGGCCTTTTGCTCCCCAAGAAAGCATTATTTTCAGATGCCGTTTTGCTGAGCAGCAATGGTTTCAATGGCCTCAAACCTGAGGAAGCAGGAATTTGGGTCTCTAGGTCCAATTTGAACCAGCTCCAGCCTGTTTATTCTCCAGGGACTCTGAGTCTGGCATTGCCAGGAGGAAATCTAAAGGATGTGTCAGTGCCAGGAACTAATTTTCCTGGACTTAAGTGGGCAGGACTAGATAATGTCTAGTCCTCTGTGCAAGCCATGTGACCTGACATTTGGCACCAGAACAGTGCCCTGCAGGAAGAAAGGAGGAACACAGCAAGGGCTCCCATGTTGGTTGGTTTTGTGAAGGCCAGTCAGAGGCTTGGGGGTGAGGATGAAGTCTGGGGAGTAGGAGGCAGGATATCCCCTGGTCTCTGAGTAGGGATGTGTAATTGTTCCATTACCCAGCATGTTTGTCAGGGAAACTGCAATCAAAGAATCATCATATTAAAATGGCAAAATGGGGGACTTCCCCTGTTCTATCCCAACCCTTTTGTGTCACAGAGGAGAGAATGGAGGCTCAGAGAGAAGCACAAGTTTGCCCCAGGTCAGAGAGCCAGTGGCAGAGTGGAGGCAAAAAGGCAGGGCTCTTGATTCCCAGCTGAGTGCCCAGGCTACCTGGTAGAATGAATGAATGAGTTAGTAAGTGAGTGGATGAGTGACTGGAAAGGCTTGGTTGCTAAGATGGAGTTGTGACCTAGACAAAGTTTTGTAGACTCAGAGGGCATGTCCATTTCCAGCTTCTCAGCAACGTATTGCTTGCTTGAAGTAAGAATCTATCTTGCTGCTTTTCTCTCAACCATATCTGTCTCCATACAGGCTCCAAAGAAGGGGAAGGATTCATTCACCCTAGGTCACTCACCATGCCTAGGGCAGGGGCAGGATGGAAAGCCAGGTGTTCCTTGAGGCCCCACTCCTCACCTCTTTCTGCCAGAGCTGAAGACAACTTCCATCCATTTCACAGGCAAGGAAACCGGAGACAGGCCCAGAGGGGGCGCAAGACGGATTACAGGATGAGCTTTAAATCAGGCCTGGCAGGACACTATGTGTAATGGATTCCTGTTGGCGGGAGCAGCATTTGTGGCCCTGTGGGTCTAGGTAGCCCCCAAAACCATGTCACTCCAGACTAACGACAGGTGGCAGCAGAGGACTATGGTAGGCAGCTTAGGCCTTGTCTAGAAGGCTTGCCCAGCCCCCTTCCTCAGGCCCAAAGTTGGTTTTATTGGTACCTAGAGTGCATGTGGGGCCCTATGGCAGAGAGCCCAGGCTGAGGTGCCTGGGACATCCAGAGGTGGGACATGTGGGTGTTTACTGAAAATCAGCGTCCTGAGCAAAGGTGAAAAGCAGAACAGAACATCTGAGAGGGAAGTGGTGGTGGTGGGGTGGCTGCTGGATAGAGGCTAGAAGGGAGAGGGAATTACAGGAGCTGCCGAGGAAGAGACAAAGAGACAGAGAAATGGGCTGACAGTTTACAGAAAAATAAAGAGATTCCATGGGATATATCCACACACACATGCTGAAATCATGGAATTCTCCAGCTGGAAAGACCCTTAGAGGCCACTTAGTCCAAGCCTTCCACCTTACACATGAGTATACTGAGATTCAGAGAAGGTGTGATTTACTTGACATCCCAGAAGCAAATTTCTAGTAAGCAGGCTCCAGCCTTGTTCTTTCCCTGATTCTTGGACTTCAGTTCTTTTGTCTAAAAGCCACCTTGGGGACGCCTAGGTGGCTCAGCGGTTGAGTGTCTGCCTTTGGCTCAGGGCATGATCCCGGAGTCCCCGGATCAAATCCCACATCGGCCTCCCTACATGGAGCCTGCTTCTCCCTCTGCTTGTGTCTCTGCCTCTTTCTGTGTGTCTCTCATGAATAAATAAATAAAATCTTTAAAAAATAAAAAATAAAAATAAAAAAAATAAAAGCCACCTTGGACAGTACACATAACAGCCCAAAGATCTACCCAGTATTTACCATTTACCACTGAGTACAGGAGACAGAAATGGAGACAGTTACCTCAGACAGAAGCATAGGGAGGCAGTGCAAGAGGAGAAAGGAGAGCAGAGCAGGAAGGAGCAGAGAGAGTCCTCAAAGGCAGGTGGGGCAAGATTGTCCCGG
This sequence comes from Canis lupus familiaris, assembly GCF_011100685.1. Taxonomy (NCBI): domain Eukaryota; kingdom Metazoa; phylum Chordata; class Mammalia; order Carnivora; family Canidae; genus Canis; species Canis lupus. Next base: position 53,998,691 of record NC_049260.1, on the reverse strand, counting down.
TATCAGCAAGCTTACCTCCCAACTAACCTGCCTTTAGGATCCCACCTGAAGTCAGGCAGCCAGCCAACTGTAAAGGACACTCAATTGCACTTTCTATCCCACTCAGCCCAAGTCTAGTCCATTCTAGAACAGGGGCCATTTACATGAAAAACGGGTACAGGTGAGGTGCCTGGGTGATTCAGTGGGTTGGGCATCTGACTCTTGATTTCAGCTCAAGTCATGATCTCAGAGTTGTGAGATAAAGCCCTGAGTTGGACTCAGTGCTCGGTGGGGAATCTGCTTAGGATTCTCTCCCTCTCCCTTTTCTCCTCCCGTTGTTATCTCTCTCTCTTTCTCTCTCTCAAAAAAAAAAAATCTTTAAAAAAATAAAAGAGAAAGGGGCCCAGGTTGGATCCTAGAGCTGGAAAGAAGACCTTGATTTTCTTCTACCTCTGTTGCCAGATCACTCTGAGATCACTGCTTGATTTTACTACATAGCATGGGCACGTTGTTTTCTGACCAGGGTCCAAGCTCTGCCATCTCAGGCCTGCTGGTCCAAGATAGGACATCCGTGCTATGCCATCATCAACTCTAGTGACCATATTTTTCAAACTCAAATTCAGGCCAGATTGTCTAATACGTTATCCAACCACAGAGCAGAGTATTTTAAGTTAAGCTTGTCCCTGGAAATCTGAGCCATCTGGTTACTGTCCTGTTATTCCATCCATTGGTTTTCCCTTCACACACAGGCCTGGAGATGCCCCCAGCTGTTAGCCAGGCCCTGGGGCTGAGAAATGAGGAAGGGGAAGAAAGCTAATGTATACTGAGCTCTTGCCATATGTCAGGCATTTTCTGTCCATTATCTCATTTACTTCCCATGACAACCGTATGAGGTAGGTACTCTTTTAATCTTTATTTCACAGATGAGGAAACAAGTTCAGACAGCTGGACTCACTAACCCAAGGTTACACAAGTATAGTCAGCCAGGTACAGAGCAGGCTTCATGACCCCAATGTAAGGAGCTGACTTCCTCAGCAGAGAAAACCCTTGTAAGGAGTGAAAGGAAGAATGGAACAGAAATGCCACCTTGAAAGCTAGTGGGAACTTGTATGTATCACAGAGGTATAGAGACCAAAATGAAATGTGTTACAGTCTTACCCTTCTCTGCCTTCTGGAATATGTGTCCAGTTCTGGGCCCTGTACATTGAGGGCATGCTGATGTCTATCTACAGGGCCATGAGGAGGTTGGGGAACAGGTTAGAATCCATATTCACAAGTAATAGTTGGAAGTACTGAGGCTATTAGGCCTGGAGGCCTAACTTCAGAGACTTCAGACCACATGAAGGGTATGTTTTATGTGGCTCCGAGATAAGAGATAGTAGTTATGGAGAGACAGATGTGGACTCAGTGCAAGAAAGAACTTTCTCAGAATCCAAATGATCTTGTCATAAAACTGGTTGTCTTAAGAGAGACTGAGCTCTCCATTACTGGCAATGTGCAAACATGGTAGAGCTGAACACTTGGTCAAAATGCTGCAGAGAAGGCTCAAGTTCTGGATTGGAGGTTTGACTGGATGCCCCCTAAGTTACAGCAGTACTGAAACTCCATCTATTTGTGATTCTGTGAGGGTTGGAACTGTCTAAGGCCATCCCCGTGGAGATTCCATAACTTCCCTCCACTACTTTATTCCAGTGCTTCACATCTTTTAAAACCAGAAAGTCATTTCTTAGGTTCCACCTAAATTCCTCTTACTAGAGTCATTCTTAGTTCTGTATAGGACTGGCTGCTGAGAAGGGTGGAGAAAGTAGCAAAGCAAGGCCAACAGAGACCTAGAGAGGAATCATTCTCAAATATCAATTGCTAAGCAGACAGATGGCCAATGACAAAGGTGGAGGAAGCATTCAGAAAACATTAGTTGGGATGTAAATGTACGTTTTTCTCAACACTATTTTCTTTTATGATTGTGATTTAAATTGCTAAGATTTGAAAAGTGAGAGGAGTGGTGAATTGCTCACATCTTCATTATTTGGAATATGACATTAACCAAGCACTTGGTAATGCTGAACATTTTCCTGCTGGTCAGGAAATCCTTTCTTAGGGCTAATCTAGATGTCAAATACAGCACCACCAAACAATTGTTAAACATTAAATGTGCATAATGACCTATTATGTAAGAGATGCAGATTGTCAGGTGCCTGGAAGGTGTGTGAGACTGATGATAGTCCTGGTATGTCCTGACAAGACCACTGAGACATCCTGGACCAAGAAAGTTTTGACTGAAATGGCCCATGTCTCTGAATCAAATCTTATTTCTTTCCATTTTCTTAGATCTTTATTACTTAGGTCAACATTAATTTACCAGAGATGTGTGCAGCACCCAGAGGCTGCTGGCTAGAGGAGCTATTATCCTTCTCCTGGAGGCGCTGACTAGCTCTTAACATTTATTTTCTCTATCACCTTAGAAATATAATTTCTCCATCCTTGTGACCAGCTATTCTCAGGAAAGTGTCCTGACTTTGGCATTTTTGCCTAGAGTAGTTTATCCAACTGTGAGAAGCTTATGAAAGGCTTGGAAGTAGTGAAAAGAAAGCCTGCCCTTCTTCCTGCAGGTTGTGTGCATGTCTGGCTTATTATAAGATTAAGTCCAGGTTCTATTTTAGATCTGAACCTGTGGGTTTCTGTAAAAGATACTCCTGTTTTGCAGGAATAAATGGGAGTTAGCTCTAGTGAGTGTTTATACAAACACTAGCTAGTTTTTCTAGCTGTGGGGTGTCTTAGATTAGGCTCCTGAGAAGTAGAGCCTGAAACAGGGATCAGGATATGTGATTAATTGAGGCCATGCCCTTCCAGAAAAGCCCAAAAGTGAGGCAGGAAATCAGGATAGGGAAGAGGTAGCCAAGAAAGGATTTAGTCTTCAGTAAAAGTCTAGCCTTGACCTGATCTAGAGTGTATGTGGGGCTCTGAAGCATGCATGAATCACACCAGAGTTATACCATCTTCAGGAAAGAGACTGGATTTTTGTATCCCTCTATCAGTCACTTATCATCCCATCCTTGTGGGAGGCAGATATAACCTCCTATGGAACTCTGTATTAGATGGTTTTCATCAGCCAAGGGCAAGTCTCAGGTCTTGCCTTAGCCACAGCACTCAAAGCAGCTAGGACCAGATGTACCAGCTGGAAAGGAGATCTGGCCTGGACACCAATATCATCTACTACAGCATAGCTGCTATCTTAGGTTTCTAAAGGCCTCCACTTTCTATGAGGCACAGGACTTCAGTCACCATGGCTCTGCCAGTCAGCTGTGAGACAGCTGTGTCTCACTGACCAGAGTTACTGGGGAGTTGTAAATGGAGGGTTAGGAAGTTGTCACTTGTGCAAGAATGAGATAAGAGTACAAGTTCCTGGGTTAGGGAAGCCATATGGCTGAAATAGGGAGCTGGAGGAGAGATACCCAGCAAAAGTGACTCTAGAGTTGTGTCAGATCATCAGGAGTATAGTACAATCACTTCTAGTGGCAGAGTTTGGGGATCCACCAAGTTCATCAGCTTTTACACTGGGATTAAGCTGGAATTAATCCAGATGGATTGTTTTATGATGCATATATACAGTTTTATAAATTACAAGACTTTCTATTCCTTCTCTTTGTTCATTTTCCTTGTGACAATGTTGGTCAGTATCAATATGTTCAAGGGAACCAAGGGAATAGCTTAGCACCCATCCTGGGGTTGATATGTGGCCTCAGAATGATAGCAACTATTACCTATTGAGCACTTAATATGTACTAAGCACCTACTGAGCACTTACTTTCAGAAGTTATTAGCTCCTTGAGTTCTCCTAGTAGGACTTGAAGCTGTTCTTTATATGTTGTGGGTGGTAAGAAAAGGAGTTGTCAAAGGTAACTTCTGATTTCTGAATGAATGGTGGTGCCATTATCTGAGGTGAACAGTAGAGGAGGAACTCTTCTCTGGCCTCAATCTCATCTTCTTTAGACCAGAAAATTCTAGTTTCTGTAAATGCTTCCTTGTGAGGCCTGTTTTAAAAATTCAGTAACTTCTTAGAGATGCACTGGATCCTTACTGGGAAATTTCTAGATAACAGAAGATTTGCCCATTTCCTTATTTCCTTAGTCCCTCTTTACTGTGTATCAAAAAAAAAAAAAACAGGTTGCACTCAACCCACCTGATTTCTCAGATGGACATCAACCTGTAAATTGTTCTGGAACAAGACCAAAGCTCTCTTCCTTTATCCCAAGTCCAGCAAAATCCTAATCATGAAGATATGTAGGAAGATGTACGTTTGCTACCTGTCCCTTCCTTAGAAAGAAGTCACAAGAAAACTCCATTTTGGCAGTAAGTAAACAAGCAAGCACTTTTTAAGATTTCAAACACTAAAAAGTAATATGTATTGAGTGCTAATCCATTTACATGGATTATTTTTATAATTAGAAAATTATATTTTCTAATTCTAAAGTCTGTATGAAATAGGTGAGTGTGTCCCTTAGTATGCTTTTAGCTGAAAGCAAAGGAAGTCATGATATGAACTGGTTTAAATAATCAGGAAATTTGTCCTTAAATAACAGGATGTCCAGAGGCAGAGCAGACCTAAAGCATGGCAAAATCAATGACCCAACAATGTCTTCAGAGAACTAGGATCTTTTATCTCTTGGTTCTGCCATCCTCAGGAAAACCTATGCTTAAGGTAGTTCCAAACATCACTTCCAGGCATAACATCACCCAAAGGAAAATAAAAACTTTGTCTCCTTAGGAGGAAGGACATCTTTCCCAGAATTCCCCAGATAGGCTTCTCTTCATGTTCCGTCGGCCAGGATTGAGCCACATGTTCATTTCTGAACCAATTACTAGCAAGGAGAATGGAAAAATACATGATTGGATTAGTTTACTTATTTGAGATGGAAGGAAGGACACTAAAATACTACCATGTTCCCATTCTACAGAAGAGAATAAAGCTCACTGAGATGATGTAATAGAGTAACTTGCCCAAAATAACACATCCAATAAGTGACAGAGCTGAGTTACAAATATAGTACTTCCCTATTTGCTGTACTTATTAATTACTAAATACTTGTTAATTGCTAAGAGCTTACTGAGGTTATACAAGGAATCCTAATTATCCAAGTATTCGTTCTCTAAGTACCTGCATTCAGAAAGTTGGGTAGCAAAGCAAAAGATCGTTAAGATATTCACTAGTGAACTGGCCAATCATAAAATTACTCTGGTATCCCTCCCAGATTAACAGTAGCATCTAAATCAGTCTTTTCTGATTGTTGGGTATTATAAACATCAGAGAGTAAAAAAGCAAATTCAATGCCAATTAGTTTGCTAAGTGCAACTGCAAATATGAGAAAAGATTCAGGAGCTTGTGAAGTCAACAAAAATGATGTTGGAAAACTGCTGGAATCTCAGAAAAGCCATGGACACATGAGAGCCTGGCCGAATTAGATTAGTTAACAGTTAAAGCAGAGCAAGTCATCAAGGATGAGAACAAGATAAGGACTTCAAAGGATAATGATTTGACTCACAAATTATTAAGAGATATCCTTGAGAAAGCCAAAGTCCTTGATTATTTTGTTATAAAATGATCTTTATGATCATGTTATGCAAAGCAAAATAAAAATGTTATGCTCTGCTGTCATTCAGTTTTGTCAAAAAAATCATACTATAAATCAACTAATGCTTGAGTGATTCTTTGCTTGACCTAAGAAATAGAACAGAGCTGCAATTGCAGCCTAAATTTGTGAAATATGAGGTAGACTATTTGTCATAATTTTTTACTTTGTGTTTTTGGTGAACTTTTTAAAAAGTTTTTATTTAAATTCCAGTTAGTTAAGATACAACGTAATACTAGTTTCAGGTCAATATAATGATTCAACACTTCCATACAATATCCAGTGCTCATCATGACAAGAGCCCTCCTAAATCCTCACCACTTTTAAAAAATGTTTTACTCTGACAGTTTAAGCAGATTCACTTTAAGTGGAATTCTCTCCCCCTCCTCATATCAATTATCTGCAGATAAAGAAGCTCTCCTATAGAATATTAAGATCACCCTGGGATCAAATTAATCTCACTCAGCCACTCACTAGTTTTTTTGTCTTTGGCCAAGTTTCTCAGCTTTTCTTTTTTTTTAACTTTTTATTTTTTTTAAAGATTACTTATTTATTTATTCATAGACACACACACACACACAGAGAGAGAGAGAGAGAGAGAGAGAGAGAGAGAGAGAGAGAGCAGGCACCATGCAGAGAGCCTGACATGGGACTTGATCCAGGGTCTCCACGATCACACCCTGGGCTGCAGGCAGCACTAAACCGCTGCACCACCAGGGCTGCCCAAGTTTCTCAGCTTTTCTAAGCCTTCATTTCTCACCTGTAAAATAAGGAAGCTTTGTAAGGTTATTGTAAAGATTAAATTACACTACTTATATAAAATACAATAGTCCTTCACACATAGTACTTACTCAAGGAATATTAGCTGTTGTGATGTTGCTAAAGTGCTTATGTGGAATGGTAGCAAAAACATGGGCTTCAGAGTCCAACAGACCCCGAGTTCTAATCCTGACTCGGTCATTTCCTTATTATGTGACCTGGAACAACCTACCTCTCCTTTCTGGACCTCAGTGAGCTTACCTAGAAATTAGAGCATGCAGGGTTGCTGTGACAGTTAAATATGATAATTGATGCCCAGTAGTCACTGTCCAGTTTTTATTTATCTGTATTGTATATTGTATCCAGCATTGTGTGAAATTGTATGTGTGTCTGTTAGGGAGACAAATATAATAAATGTCAGGGGTTCCTGTCCTCAAAGGGCTTATATTTCACAAAGAAAGCCATTAATGTGCCATATGCCAGCTACATTATCTCTCTGGGCCTCAGTTTTCCTTTATCTAGTATTAAGTATTTAAACTAATTGATTTCTAAGGTTCTCAAACTCTGTGAATCTATATAGGCATGTGGATTCCTAAAACAAGTATAAAGAAAGCCAAAGCAACTCCATTCCAAGCATGACATACTAGAGTTCATAAAGAGGTCCTTCAGGAGTGCACAGGAGGGAAGGGAATGTTGTCCAATGGAATGAGTGTCAGCTTTGGGGGCAGATAGACCTGGATTTTTTTTTATTTTTTTTAAATATTTTTATTTATTTATTCATGAGAGAGAGAGAGGGGGGGGGCAGACACAGCCAGAGGGAGAAGCAGGCTCCATGCACCGGGAGCCCGACGTGGGATTCGATCCTGGGTCTCCAGGATCGCGCCCCGGGCCAAAGGCAGGCGCTAAACCGCTGAGCCACTCAGGGATCCCTAGACCTGGATTTAAATCCCACTTCTTCCACTTGCTAGCTGGATCTCCTTGAACCATGAACTTCTCCTTTCTGAGCCTAAGTCTCCCCCTCTGTAAAATGGGACTTAAAATGCCCTACTTAGAAGGATATGGTGAGAAATAATCTCGCCCACACTTTTAAAAGTCTCATATGCAGTAGGTGCTTTGCTTCTTGCTTATGGAGGCTTCCTGGAGACGTGGGAACTTGAGCCAGGAGGTTTTGGTGGGATTAAAGCTGCCGGAGAACTGGGTACAGTTGGGCAGAATAGAAGAGAATGGCCTTTTGGCAGATGCCTTTATTGGGAGGGCAAAGTGCCAGGTTCTGACAGGGCAAGCCCAGTGCCCTGAGGTCCATGAAGCCATCCCCTTGCCAACCTCTGCCTGGGATTCTCATCAAGGCCTAGAGGGAGAAAAGAAACCAAAATGAAATATATATTTATAACAATAATATTAATTATTCTTTCACCAATTTTCTCTTCCTCTGATGGAGTCTGGCAAGGACTACAGAGCAGGAAAACTGCTAAAGTTGAGAGTAATGGTGCCCCCAGGACAAATAAAGAGGGAACTTCAAACCAGCAGATGCTGCTGAAAACCCCAACACAGGAAATATCTGCAGAATGAATTGAGAATTTATGGGGGTTTGGGCTTTCAGGATTTATAAGTAAGTTCCATGAGCAGAGGAGGGAGATGAAGGAGAGAGAGCAGGACAGGGCAAGAGGAATGAGCTGGGGGCAAAGGCCAGCTGTTCCCCCACCTCCTACCAGGCAGATCTGGTGTCAGTGAGGTCCTCCAGGGACAACAATGGCCTAGGCAGGTAGTGATGAGCTGGGGCAGATACTAGATGTCCCATGACCCTGGTGTCACCCTCATGGTGGGCTGGCAACTGACTGGAGGTGGACATGTAGGCCCAAGTGCAAATGTGCATGGGCAGAAAAGGCCAACTAATGATGATGGTAATAATCAATAGGCCCACCATCAGCAGGGCTTCCGTGGGGTTCAGGCTTAGAGCCTTCCCTACGCTTTTCTCAACCTTAGGCATGTTAGAGTCAGGTAAGAAAAGTTATGTCTAGAGTGTGAAAGTAGGTCAGGCCAAGGACTCTGGAAGGAATGAGTGAGGATGGCATTCCTGTAGGCACCTGGGAGGCTCCATGTGCTGAATCCACACATCTTCAGCAATCCCTCTGGGGGCCTCAATTTTCTCACCTGTAAAATGGTGGAGAGGTTTAGACTATAGTATACAATGGGCTTGTTGTGGAAGTATTGGTAGTAGGGAAGTGGGGAAGCAGGGAAAGTAGGACACTAGGCTGCAAGAGATAGGACAGAGGGAGTGTAGAGAGGGTCCCTTGCCCAAACGAAGGTGAGTCCTGGAGGTGCTAATTTCCAGAGCCCCAGGGGCTCAGGAATACATTTTCTCATGACCTTGGGTATGGCATTATGAGTTTAGACTGCATTCAGGCCACCCTGGGTGCTGGCCCTTCAAACATACCAAAGGACACTAAAAGTTTTCCATTTCTGGACTCTGCTCCAAGGAGGATTTGGGAGGAAAGCCATTTGACTGCATTTCGAGGTTAGTGATACTTGGAAAGTGTATGTGTAGCCAGCTTCTGGAAATGGAGACCCTTTGCTTCTTTACTGGAACAAAATCCCAGCCACAGACAAACTAAAGAGGTGCTGAGAGGAGGGTGAGAGGGGAGTAGGGTGAGGGCTGGTGGGAGATAAGACTTCCCAAGTCACCCTGGAGGAATACCATGAGATGGGTCTTACCATGGTCATTCAGGGCTTGCTGAATAAGAGGGAACTTTCTCAATCAGCTTACTTGTCTCCAGGGGGCCGGAAATATGCCTTGGGAAGGACTGAGCACTCTGTTTTTGAGGGTTTAAGCCACAGCTTATCACTGTCATTGGGAATGCTACTGAAAGCATATCTTCATTAAATTGGGGGTTGGTAGGAAAGCTAGTGTAAATTTAAGATGTCTTTCAGCCCAGTAGTCCTATGATTTGCTGAGTTCAACTGTTGTGTGATTTTGGATGACTTGTTCCCATTTCCAACCATCTTTCTCCCTTTCTGTAAAATGGAATTGGGTGGATTTTGCTGTCTAAGGACCCTTCTGATTATGGCATTCCCCTACACTATGACTTTAGTCTTTGGAATATAAGAGGGGAAAGGCTCACAAAGTAGAGGTTCCTGACTTTCTTGCCAAGCCCTGATTCCAACTTGCCTCTGAGTTTCCTTGTGGCCATCTCATTCGTTCTTCATAAAAGTGTGGAGCACAATTCGAGGCCAGGCTGCAATCAGGGTTAGCCCAGAAAAGAGTGAGGAAATGAAAAGGCACTAGCAGGCCCCTTATGGACACAGAATCACCCTGAAGGACCTGGAAGCATAGAGTCCTTGCCCAGTCTGAGCTGCTGCCTCCCCCTTTCAGAGATTACTGTAGTTTGTAGTAAGCTTTGAAATTAAAAAGTGTAAGTCCTCTAACTTTGCTTTTTTTATTTTTCAAGATTGTTTGACTCTTTGGGGTCCCTTGCAATTCCATATAAATTTTTTGAGGATAGGCCTTTCCATTTTAGCAGAAAGCCATCAAAATTTGATACAGTGAATTGAATTTGCAGATTGCCTTGGGTAGTATCAAGATCTTAACAATACTGTCTTCTAATTCATGAACGCAAAATGGCTTCTCATTTATTTATTATTATTTTTAAAATATTTTATTTATTTATTCACGAGAGACGCAGAGAGAGAGAGGCAGAGACACAGGCAGAGGGAGAAGCTAGCTCCATGCAGGGAGCCCGATATGGGACTCGATCCCAGTACTCCAGGATCACACCCTGAGCTGAAGGCAGATGCCCAACCACTGAGCCACCCAGGCGTCCCTAGGTCTTCTTTAATTTCTTTCAACAATCTTATAAAATTTTTATTGTACAAGTCTTTTACCTCCTTGGTTAAATTTATTCCTAGGTATTTTATTATTTTAAATACTGTTGTAAATGGAACTGTTTTCTTAATTTTCTTTTCATATTGTTCATTTGGGGTATGTAGAAATACAACTAATTTTTACATATTGAAATTTTACTTTTTTTTTTTTTTAATTTTTATTTATTTATGATAGTCACAGAGAGAGAGAGAGAGGGGCACAGAGACATAGGCAGAGGGAGAAGCAGGCTCCATGCACCGGGAGCCTGATGTGGGATTCGATCCCGGGTCTCCAGGATCGCGCCCTGGGCCAAAGGCAGGCGCCAAACCGCTGCGCCACCCAGGGATCCCCATATTGAAATTTTATTGTGCAATGTTGCTGAATTTATTTACTACCTCTAGTGGATTTTTGAAGTCGATTCTTTGGAATTTTCTATATATAGGCTTATGTCACCTATAAATAGAGATAGTTTTACTTCTTTTTTTTTTTCAAATTTGAGTGCCTTTTATTTCTTTTTTCATGCCTATTTGGTCTGACTAGAACTTCCAGTACAATGTAGAATAGCAGTGGTAAAAGTAGGCATGTTCCTGATCTTGGGGTGAAATCTTTCAGTACATCAACATTGATATGATACTTACTGTGGGTTTTTCACATATGGCTTTATTGTGTTAGGAAAATTCCCTTCTCTTCCTAGTTTTCTGAGTCACGAAAGCGTGTTGGATTTTGTCAAATGCTTCTTTTCTTGCATTTTTGCTTCAATTGAGATTTCTCTATTTCATTCTGTTAATATGCTATATTACACTGGTTTTCCTTTCCTTTTCTTTTAAAGATTTTATTTACTTATTCATAAGAGACAGAAAGAGGTAGAGACATGGGCAGAGGGAGAAGCAGGCTCCTTGTGGGGACTTGATCCCAGGACCCCAGGATCATGACCTGAGCTGAAGGCAGATGCTCAGCCACTGAGCCACCCAGGTGCCCCATTACACTGATTTTCTTATGTTGAACCATCCTCGTGTTTTTCAGATAAATCTCTTTTGGTCAATTGTGTATAATTCTTTCTATATGTTGGTCAATTTAGTTTGCTAGTATCTTGTTGAGGATTAAATTATATTTCCTTTTTTTGTGATATCTTTATCTGGTTTTGGTATCAAAGTAATGCTGGCTTCATAGAACGACTTGGGAAGTGCTCTTTTGTCTTCAATTTTTTGGAATAATTTAAAAAGTATTTGTGTTAAATCCTCTTTAAATATTTGGTAGAATTCACCAGTGAAACCATGTGGTCCTGTGCTTTTCTTTGTTGAGAGGTTTTTGTTTGTTTGCTTGCTTTTTTAAAGCAAATTACTGATTCAATCTCTTTACTTGTTACAAGTCTATTGAGATTTTTTTATTTCTTCTTTAGTCAGTTTTGGTAATTTGTAGGAATAGCTTCTAGGAATTGCTCCATTTCCTCTAGTTTATCTAATTCATCAGTGTACAGTTGTTCATAGTATTCTATTTAAATATATCATTCCACTGTCTTCTGTTTTCCATGGTTTCTGTTAAGAAATTGAATGATAATCTTATTGAGGAAATTTTGTATGTTATAAGTCACTTCTCTCTTGCTATTTTCAAGATCTTTGTTTAGGCCCTCAACAGTTTGGAGCTTGTTGAGCTTCTTGAGTGTGTAGAATTGAGCATTTTGCCAAGTTTGGGATGTTTTCAGCCATTATTTTTTCAGATAATTTTTCTGTCCCTTTTTCTCTCTCTTCTCCTTCTAGGACTCCCATGGTGTGCATGCTGCTCTGGTTGATGGTGTCCACAGGTCTCTTAGGGTCTATTCACTTCATTTTTTTTCTTTCTGCTCCTCAGACCAGATAATTTCAGTTATCCTGTCTTCAAGTTCACTAATTATTTTTTCTGCCTGTTTAAATCTGTGATTGAACCCATACCCAGTTAATCTTTATTTTTTTCCAGTTAATCTTTAATTTCAGTTATTATACTTTTGGATGCTGAATATCTATTTTTAAATATAATATCTATCTCTTTATTGAGATTCTCATTTTGTTCATACATTGTTTTCCTGGTTTCTGTTTTCCTGGTTTAGTTCTTTGACCATAGTTTCCATCAGCCCTTTGGGTATATCTAAGATGTAGATATCTTAGATTTTTTTTTTACCTTTGAGTGGGCCATATTTTTTCTTTGTATACATTTGTGATATTTGTTGAAAAGTGAACATTTGAATATTATGATGTTGTAACCCTGGAAATCAGATTCTCCTCTTCCCCAGGGTTGCTGTTCTTGATTGTTAAAAGCTGCAGTCCTCCATTTATTTAGTACCTTTTCCAAGCTCTTTTTGCAAAGATCATATTTGTTGTCATGTATGGCTACTGAAGTCTCTGTTCCTTTACCTTGTGTTCAGCTACTGTTTTGACTGAGAGGTCTCCAAAAAGCAGGAGCATTTTAATGTGACCATTTTTCTTGATTCAATGTTTGCTTGACATTCCTATATACCATATATACCTTTGACTCTTTTCTAGAGTTCTGGCAAAGTTGGTACTGATGGTTTCTGTGTGCTTTCTGATGTTTCCATGGAGGGATGGGTTTGGAGCTGCCTACTCCGCCATTTTGCCAATATCACTTGGGTCTTTGCTTCTTGCCCATAGGTTCCAGACAATAGGGGCAGTGTCTCCAGCCTGGATATCCTTAGGCCATAGGAAAATCTGGTACCCTGTTGCTGTGCAAGGAAAAATCCCCCATGTGTTGGGTCTAGTCTAAAGCTCGGGTGGTTTTTCTGGCAGCAGGGTAGGATGGTTTAAAGGATTTAAGTCTGACTCCTAGAGAATTGTTGGAATGCAGAGCCACCTGGAGAAACAGATGGGTGAGCTTGTGATAATACCTGTAATAACAGCTACCATTTTGGGGTTGCTGACTACATGCCAGGTGCTGGCCTAAGTACTTTGCATGTACTATCTCATTTCTTCCTCCTGGCAGACTATCAGGATTACCATCACTGAGGCCAGGGAGTGTAAGCCATTGCCCAAAGTTACTCAGTAGAGCTGGGTTTGAACCCCAGGTCTATTTGACTTTAAGAGCTCTTAATGGTAATTAAATTCTTCCTTTCTGAATCTCATGGGATTTGTACTTCAAACTGAGAGAGCCTGGCCACCTATCCTATGGCCTCTCAGTAGAGGAAAGGGACATCTATGCCTCACACTTACTTCAGTTGCTGTAATTTTCAGCTTTGGAATTTCTACTTTTGTAACTTCTATAACTTTATTGATATTCTCATTCATACATCATTTTCTTGGTTTCCTTTAATTCTTCATCCATGATTTTCTTTAGCTCTTTTAGCATATTTGAGAGTTGATTTAAAGTCTGTGGCTCACTCCAGCTCTGGGCAGATTCCAAAAAGCTAGCAGCTAAGTGCCATGTTCCTTTACTCCCTTCATCTCTTGCCTCCCAAGCCACCATATTGTAACATCACAAAAATGAAGAAGCTTCGAGTTATTCAACCTGAAGAGGGGAAAGTAGTTTCTCTCTGCTTCCATTGAGGACAGAACCAGAAAAATCTGATAGAAACTGCAATGGTTATTTTTAATACTTGGTAATTTCTAGTGCCAGGCACTGTGTTCACTATATCTCTTATCTCATTTGCTCCTCACAACAGCTCACAAGGTAGGTGCATTTTTTCCCATCTTAGACATGAGGAAACTAAAACTTAGAAGAGCTAAATAATTTGCCTAAAGTCACACAGTTTATAAGCAACAGGATTTCATTCATCCATTTAGTCACCATTGGGTACCTACCAAATGCTAAGCACTATTCTGGGCATTGAGCAAACAGTGATGGAGACAGCCAATCATTAAATAAATATGAAATACAAGGGATCCCTGGGTGGCGCAGCGGTTTGGCGCCTGCCTTTGGCCCAGGGCGCGGTCCTGGAGACCCGGGATCGAATCCCACGTCGGGCTCCCGGTGCATGGAGCCTGCTTCTCCCTCTGCCTGTGTCTCTGCCTCTCTCTCTCTCTCACTGTGTGCCTATCATAAATAAATAAAAGTTTAAAAAAATTAAAAAAAAAAAAAAAAAAAAAAAAAAAGAAATACAATGCCAAGTAGTGATGAGTGCTTTGATGAAAACTAAAGGGACGTTAGACTAAGGGGTACTTGTGAGTAGAGCTGAAGTGGGGGCTGTTGTAGCTAGGATGGTCAGAGTAGGCCTCTTGGAGGAGGTAATCTTTGAATAGAAATCAGAATGAAGGAAGGGAGGACACCATGTGAAGATCTGGAGGAAGAATATCCTAAGGAGAGGGAATTGCAAGGGCAAAGTCTCTGAGAAGGGAATAAGCTTGGTATGTTCAAGGAATAGTAAGGAGACAGTATAGCTAAAGTAGGGTGGGTGAAGTGGGGGGTGGAGGGGGGATGTAGTTAGATGACACAGAGCTTTATCAGCCACAGTGAATACTTGATGTTTGGTGTGATGAGAGGCTAAAGCAGGGTTCTTAACAGAAGAATCGAATTATATGAATGATATAACCATTTAAAATATCTTTGTAGCTTCTCTGGAGAATGGAGTGTAAGGTGCAACAGTGGAGGCAGGGAGACTGAGGAGGTGTGCAGCCATCCAGATAGACATAATGGGGCCTTTTAGCTCATGGTGTTAAGTGCTGCTGTTGTGCAAGGAATCAGATTGGGAATACAGTTGAGAGTTGGAGTTATCAGGATTATTGAATAATTGGATGGGGCCCGTGGTGGGGGGGCGGTAAGAGAAAGAAAGGATTATCCCCAGGCTACGGCCTGAGCATCTGGGTAAATGGTCATGTTGGACACTGAGATGTAGAAGACTGAAGAAGGCAATTTGGGGTTCAGGTGCAAATTTGGGTGCTACTATGAGTAATTCCATTGGTCTGGGTTTTCCCTGAAATGTCTTCACATTACAGGGATTTATTTCCAGAACAAGGTACTGGGGAAAGACACTAAAAAATCTCTGGTATGTGTTCTTGAAAGATGGAAAGACAGACATTGTCTTGGCTGGTTGGGGCCTGACCTGTTCTGAGATGCAGCCAAGCCAGATGGCCCCCTGAAGTCCCCATGGCTTGAGGATTCTCTTCTGTGATCTATGACCTGGAGGGGGGAGTAAGAATTTTCTCTTTTAACTAACATTTCTCCTTTTTCACAGCCTGATCTCTTTTAGATCCAGTCTAATTTCTTACAGGCCTTGAGCTAATTTGCACAGCTGGGTTTTACATCTGGGTGATTGCCATCTGCACCAATTGCCTTGCTGGCTGCAGGCAGGATGAGACTGCAGCCTCAGGGCAGGCCACAAGCTTCTGGAACTGCCTTCTTGAGGGTGCCCTGGGCTTAAGGATGGACTGCATCTCCTGAGCCAGATGCCTGCTCCAGCTTGTTCTGTCCTCCCAGCTCCCAGTCAGAGAGCCTCAGCTTCAAATGGGCCTCATGGACACCAGCATCCTGAGAGGTCAGGAAACAGGTCCACAGATGCACAGATGTGTTTGTGCACACACACACAGAGAAATAATGAGACAGACATATAAGAAAGACAGCTAGAGATAGAGAAATAGAGACAGGGATAGAGCATCAGAATGGCAGAGATGGGGAGAAAACTCTGGGAGGGAGATAGGCAGAGACAGTGTTGGAGAGAAGCAGCAACAGAGAAATGAAACCAAGGTAGAGGGAAACATGCTGAAGTAGACAGAGTAACATAGAAAAGTCCAAAGAGGCATAGAGACAACAGAAGGAAGAGAGTGGGAATGTTGTGTTTGGAGGCCTGTGTCTAGCCTTAACACAATATAAGGGCCTAATAAGCTATGGCTATTAGTATCACCAATATTAGAAGAACGAGAGGATTTTGCCATTTTTGTATATCAATAACAGTTGAATATCAGAAACTTCATATGGCTCAATCTTAATGTTATTATTTCATCCCATGGGACCCTAATAAGTGGTGGGGGCATGATCCTGAATGTAGGCATATCATGAGCAGAGCTGAGTTTGAAAAAGATAGCTCTCAAAGCCAGCATGGATTTGAATAGGTAAAACTGGAGGCCAAGAGGTCAAGGAGGAAGAGGCTGGGCCAAGGGTCCAGGCCAGAGATGAAGAAAGTCTGAAGTCTGGCAGGGACAGGAAGGTTAGAATGGGAGAGAGGGGATGATTAAAGGCATTTCCCATGAGCATTAATAGAACTCAGTGATAGATGGGTAGAGAGGGAAAGGGAATTGGCTCAGTTCTTTTTAATTTTTAGGGCTGAGCCCAGGCCCCATGATCTCACCAGGAAGCTTCCTTGGCCCTTTCTCCCTGCCCAGGGTTCTCCCCCATCAGCCTCCGAGCCCTCACCACTCAGCAGTGTTGGGACAGAGTTTGCTCCAGATTACTTAGGGGTTCCCTCACCAGGGGAGCCACTGCCTGGCACAGCAGTTACAGCCCCAGATGGGCTTCTGAGCTGGAGCTCTTCCATTGGAACCCAAGTTCTGTATTCTGTATGGACTTGGGCAAGCTCTTTGCTTTCTCTGAGGTTCATTCATATATCCTACCTACTTCAGAAGCTAGTGTAAGCATTAAATTGACTAATACAGCAATACGGTCAATGAGGGCCAACTATTCTTATTATCATTGGCCATTAGTCATTGTTGATTGTTAGTGTTCTATATCCTCTTGGGCTGAAGTGCATTAACTGCAACCAATTTCATTTATGTATCCATCCTGCCCTCTCCAAGTCTTTGCTCACAATGAATGGGTCATAAAAGTACTGAGTGATTGTCTGGACCCTTGACTCAGTTCCCTTCTATTCATCAAACACCACAGAAGCAACTTACAGCTTCTCTGCTGGCCCCTTAGTACATGCACAGATGACAAAGACCTGGTCCCAGCCTGTGAAATGCCCAATCTTTTTTTTTAAGGGTACAGTTCTATTTAGACTTTTTTCTTGACACACAAGTTGAATCAAGCTAGTAAAAAGTGTTCTTAAGAAGTAGAGTAATGAGAATGGTCCCTTTGATTCCAAACTTTTTCTCCCAAGCCCATTTGACACTTCCTTTTTTTAAATTTATTTTTTATTGGTGTTCAATTTGCCAACATATAGAATAACACCCAGTGCTCATCCCATCAAGTGCCCCCCTCAGTGCCCATCACCCAGTCACCCCTCCCCCCGCCCACTTCCCGTTCCCTCACCCCTAGTTCGTTTCCCAGAGTTAGGAGTCTCTCATGTTCCATCTCCCTTTCTGATATTTCCCACTCATTTTTTCTCCTTTCCCCTTTATTCCCCGTCACTATTTTTATATTCCCCAAATGAATGAGACCATATAATGTTTTCCTTCTCTGATTGACTTATTTCACTCAGCATAATACCCTCCAGTTCCATCCACTTTGAAGCAAATGGTGGGTATTTGTAGTTTCTAATGGCTGAGTAATATTCCATTGTATACATAAACCACATCTTCTTTATCCATTCATCTTTCGATGGACACCGAGGCTCCTTCCACCGAGGCTCCTCCTTTGGCTATTGTGGACATTGCTGCTAGAAACATCGGGGTGCAGGTGTCCCGGCGTTTCACTGCATCTGTATCTTTGGGGTAAATCCTCAGCAGTGCAATTGCTGGGTCGTAGGGCAGGTCTATTTTTAACTCTTTGAGGAACCTCCACACAGTTTTCCAGAGTGGCTGCACCAGTTCACATCCCCACCAACAGTGCAGGAGTGTTCCCCTTTCTCCACATCCTCTCCAACATTTGTTGTTTCCTGCCTTGTTAATTTTCCCCATTCTCACTGGTGTGAGGTGGTATCTCCTTGTGGTTTTGATTTGTATTTCCCTGATGGCCAGTGATGCGGAGCATTTTCTCATGTGCTTGTTGGCCATGTCTATGTCTTCCTCTGTGAGATTTCTGTTCATGTCTTTTGCCCTGAAATGCCCATTCTAATAATACTAATAAAATAACAGTTATTGAGCTCTGGATCTGGTTGAGTCTGATCAGGGAAGCAGACCACTGTGAGTGATCTGAAATAAGACTCTTTTTTTTTTTGAAATAAGGCATTTATTATGGGGTTTAGAATTTCCACCATCTTGGGAGCAGATGAAGGAATCTATGGAAGGCTGTGCCCTCTGCCTCTGGTGGTGGGACTGAAGTCATTGTAAGTGAGCAAGGCTGGCAGTCAGGAAGAAAAACTGGACATGAAATGGGAGAGAGCGAGGACATATCAGAACCTGCATCTTGTCTCTGGCTTCCTCCAATGGAGACTGTGTGGATGACCTACAGAAGAAGGTTGATGTTCTTCACCACAGAGCTGCATGTGCTCCTGGCCCAGGACTCACCAAAGCTCAAGATGTGGGGAGCTGGGAGGGCTGTAGACCTGACTACTTCCCCATGCCAGTGAGGTGAGCTAGCAGAGTGATAACAACATAGGGCAGCTTTAGCAGCACCTCTTCATCCACCTGCAGAGAGCAATGACTATTGCTGCATTCTGCTTTCCAAATCTTGTGTGAATTCATCTTGTAGCCAGCCCTTACCCTGTAACCATACAAAGAAAGGAACTCTGAGGAAGGGGGATATTTCTGAATTACATAAAACAAGATACTGGGTCTCTCTTACTTTCTCCTCACCCCACAGAGAGAAGACAGTTTTGCCAGTTGGTAAAATCCATGAGAGTGGTGCTGTCAGTACCTGGTGTTTGGTGAGGATGGAGGGATGGGTCAGGGAACAGAAGCTGAGGAACTAATCCCTGCAAAGAATGACTTGGTGAGTGTGGTCCCCAGTCCAGTTGAGACTGAGGTGGTTTGGGCTTCATAATCCAGAAAATCAGTTCAATTCTTAATGTCACCTTATGTGCACTTAACGGTTCCTTGAGGACTTCCTAGGCACCCCCCTCTGGCCTCCTCAGTTAAGTATGACATGGTTTCCATTAATTTTTCAGTTAAAATCAGGTTCAAATTCATTTTGTTTAAAGAGTTAGAGGAAAGTTTCATGGCACCCCTTAAGATTCCCCCTGGGGTATCACTGGGCTGCCACCAATCCAAGGCCAGAATGGCAGAAAGGAAGGCAGAGAGGCAGGGAGCATGAGGGTGTGGATAGCAAGGCCACCCACCCAAGGCAAAACACGCCCAGTTTTGAATTAGCCCTTGTTTGCTTTTATTTAGATCTCATTGAGACCACACTATAACCATGCCCTCCTCGAGGCCAAGAAAAGGAATGAGGAAAATAATATACCTTGGGTGAGTGGGCTAAGCGTTTCGTTTAGAGAAAGAGATGCATCTGTGTATACCTTGTCCCTCTGATTACAAATGATCTGCATTTCAAGACAAACCGTCTGTAATTCAGAACAAATGCCCACCCTCTTAATAGGGTCTGGCTGGGGCAAATTCTGGAGCTGACACTGGTGTTGCTTGGGGTGGGAGCTTCAACCCTTAGGAAGCCCTGGAGGGAGCGCAGGAGAGGAAGGGAGCCCTGAGGCTGGGCCTAGGCCAGGCTCCCTGGCTTTTCAATCTTGGCTTCACTGCGTGCTAGCTGTGTGACTTTGAACAGATTCCTATACCTCTGGGTCTTTATTTCCATCTGTAAAATGGGGATAACAATAATAGTGTGTGCCTCATAGGATGATTGTGCAGATATATAGAAGGCTCCCTGACACGTTTTGCTGTTATTGTTGTTGTTGTTGTTAATAACAACATTATTATTATTGATTGCACTTAGTACTAAGTTCTTTCATTTAATCCATGGCAGAACCCTACAAAGGAGGTTTAATTTGCAGTTAAAAATCTCTGAGACTCAGAGAGGCAAGTGACTGGTTAAGATTACACAGCAAGTGACAGAAAAATGATTTGATCCTGAGTCTGTTTGATTTCCCCTACAATATCACAAAAAGTGAGGGATGCCTTAAGAGAGGTCCCAATAACTAACTACCAAGTCCAGAAAGAGTGGTCACTGACACCTGTGGTATTTAGGGGAGTCTTAATCAAGGAAATGGCATTTTGAGCTAGGTCTTGAAAATGGCTCAAATTTGAACATGTATTAGAAGAGGAGCAATGCAAGCTGTAGGGACAGCAGAAGATGTACATGGGGAACAAGGAATTGTTCCATTGGTTTGAAGTGTATAGAAGTCAGGCCTGGAACATGAGATTTGGAGTGAAACAATGAGAAATAAGGAAACATGGGAGGTTCTTGAGTAGAAGAATGGCAGCACCACAGCTGTGCTTTAGGGACACTGCTCAGGAACCATGCACAGAATGGACTATGAGTGGGAAGAGTAGACACTAGGAGGCATGGAGAAATGCCATCTTTCCAAGACTTAAGGATTCCCTGTAGAACTGGTCTAGGGCCAAATTAAAATGGAAGCCTTCTGTTCAAAAATTATTAAGAACTTCAAGACAGTGACAGAGTGTTAAACCAAGTGCAAAGCCTTTCTGAGCATAGGGCTGTGTGTGGATACCCAGATCACACATCCATGAAGCCAGCCTTGCTCCTAGACTTTACAGGTATCACCACTTGGGAAAGCTCCACAGAGCCTCAGGGAAACCAAGTCTGCCTTCATCCACCCCCCAGGCACATCTGACATCTTCCTTTCAATCTGGATGGCTCTAGCCACCACTTGAGACCAACAAGTTGTCAAGGCAGATGTTTCCTTCCAGGCCCTCCAAGAATTGGCTGTCTTTGTTCATTCATTTATCCTCTTTTAAATCAAATATTTATTGGGGAATACAGTAAAAACTTTATAGATCTTAGAATGTGACAGATATTGGTTTAAAAGTAAGCCTTACCTCTCACTAGCTAGGCAAGACTTTAAAGTTATAAAATAGGGACAACAGAAGGGGGTGGGGCAAGATGGCGGAAGAGTAGGAGTCCTCAACTCATCTGGCCCCACCAACTTACCTAGGTAACTTTCAAAACATCCTGAACACCTACGAATTCAACCTGAGATTTAAAGAGAGAACAGCTAGAATGCTACAGAGAGAAAAGTTTTCGCTTCTAACAAGGTAGGAAGGTGGAAAAAGAAATAAAAAAGAATAAAGTGGGGGAGGGACACCACTAGGAGCCAGGCTAAAGTTGAGTGGCAAAAGACTCCAGGACAGGAAAGCCCAGCCCTGGAGAAGCGGGATCTTTAAAAATCCGCGCCAGATTTTTCCTGGGCGGAAAAGTTTTTAGCAGGGTAATCGGGCAGAATCTCAGGAGGGGCAGTGATGCCTCCAGATTCCCGGAGTCACTATTTGAGGAGGTGCCCCCTGGGAAAAGCTCGCTGCAAACCACAGACCGATCTTGGTAAAGGGCTGGAGCGACACAGCCCTTAGGGCATTTGGGAGAAGCCAGTCAGTTAGGTGGGCTTGCTCCAGAGGGAGGTGGCTGTGCCCCATTCCCTTTGGGAGTCGCGCCCCCTGAGAGCAGGGTTCCAGCACATAGGGCCCCGAATCACAGCGCACCCAAGAGGACAAAGCCGGCGATCCTGCTTTCCCCCTGGGACAGGTGGAAGCGGGGAGGGCACAGGACAGCGAGAATTCTCCTGCCTCTGAGCACCCCCAAGCTGAACAGAGCAGTGCACCCGCGCCAGCCCCGGGAGCACCTAGGCCAGTGTGGACTAGGAGACTGCATTAGTTAATTGTGGGGAACTGACTCCAGAGCTGGAAACCTGGCCGCCACCATTGCTGTTTTTCTTCCTTGTTTCATCTTGTGTGTGGGAGAGGCAGGGCTGCCAGGGAACAGAGGCCTCACTAGGTAAACAGCTCACACTGAGCCCAAGCACACACACCTGAGAATCAGCACAGCAGACCCCGCCCCCAGAAGACCAGCTGGAAGGACAGGGGAAGAGCAAGTTATTGACCAAGCAGTGCTGGAAAGCTCCAGGACCAAGCTCCAGTGCTGGAAAATTGAGGGAATATACAATATAGAACTAGAGGGTACCCCCCCTTTTTAAAAAATTTATTTCCCTTTTTCCATTACAATTCATTTTTATATCAGACTAAAAATTTCCAATATTTTTTCTCTTTTCCCACCTTAACTACAATATTTTTACCAGCTCTTCATTTTTAAGTTTCTTCCTTTTTGACTTTCATATTGCTACAATTATGTGTCTTAGATGTATTGTTCACTTCTGGATTCACTTCAACATGTTCAATTTAATTTTGGGAGATATATGATATATGGGTTTTTTGTTTTTATGGTTTTTTTTGTTTTCTTTGCCTCATTTTGCTCTACAATGGCAGAAGTTAATACCTTCTAAAACATGATCAGCATACACCCAGAACCAAGTGGTATACCATGCTAGTTCATTCTGTAAGATTATACTCTCCATTCCCATTCGGCCCCCTCTTTTATCTGGTTTATGTTTTTGTGGTCAATGTTGGGGCTTTCTACAAGTATTGCTAGTTTATATAAATTTGAAAATGAGCATCTTCTAACATACAGAACTTAATATACTCAGAACCAAGAGGAACATCCTCTAGAACCCCTCAGGTATATTACATTCTCCCTGCACTACCACTTCATCAATACCACTACCTATCAGTCCCCCTTTTTTTCTTTTTCCTCTTTCCTTTTTTTTCTTCTCCTTTGGGATTTTTTTACCTTTTATTTTTTACTACTTTGTTTTAAAATTTGTATTTCACTTTAGTGGTCCTTTTGTTTTATTTTGTTCTGACATTCTTTTTCATTTTCTAGTCTCTGACCTCATCAGAATCATTTAGGGTGGAATTTATTAGGTCGTGGTTGAAATTCTTGACTTAGCCTACTCATACACCCACTCTGTACTCAACATAATGATTAGAAGGAATAATTCACCACAAAAGGAAGAACCAGAAACAGTACTTTCTGCCACAGAGTTACAGACTATGGATTTCAATATGATGTCAGAAATCAATTCAGGAGCACAATTATAAAGCTGCTGGTGCCTCTGGAAAAAAAGCATAAAGGACTGTAGAGACTTTGTTACTGTAGAATTGAGATCTAATCAGGCCAAAATTAAAAATAGATTAAATGAGATGCAATCCAAACTGGAGGTCCTAATGGCTAGGGTTAATGAGGTGGCAGAAAGTGAGTGACATAGAAGACAAGTTGATGGTAAGAAAGAAAACTGGAGGGAAAAAAAGAAAAACAATTAAGAGACCATGAGGAAAGGCTAAGGGAAATAAATGATTCCTTCCTGAGAAAGAAGAATTGACATATAATTGGGGTTCCAGAAGACACCGATAGGGAGAGAGGGCCAGAACGTATATTTGAACAAATCGTAGCTGTGAAATTCCCTAATTTAGGGAGGAAAATGGGCATTCAGATCCAGGAGATAGAGAGGTTTCCCTCCCACAAAATCAATAAAAACTGTTCAACACCTCAACATTTAATAGTGAAACTTGCAAATTCCAAAGATAAAGAGAAAATATTTAGAACAGCAAGAAACAAGAGATTCTTAACTTACATGGGGAAAATATCAGATTAACAGAAGACTTCTCCACAGAGAACTGGCAGGCCAGAAAGGGCTGACATGATACATTCACGGCACTAAATGAGAAGAACACGCAGCCAAGAATACTTTATCCAGCAAGGCTGTCATTCAGAATAGGAGGATAGATAAAGAGCTTCCAAGATATGCAAAAAATGAAAGAATATGTGATCACCAAACCAGGCCTGCAAGAAATAGTAAAAGGGACCCTGTAAAAGAAAGAGGAAGCCCAAAGAAATGATCCACAAAAACAGGGACTGAATAGGTACTACAATGACACTAAATTCATATCTTTCAATAGTTACTCTGAACATGAATGGGCTAAATGATCCCATCAAAAGATGCAAGGTATTGGACTGGATAAAAAAAGCAAGATCCATCTATTTGCTATCTACAAGAGACTCATTTTAGACCTACGGACACCTCCCACCTGAAAATGAAAGGGTGGAGAACCATTTACTGTTCAAATGGTCCTCAAAAGAAAGCTAGGGTAGCAATCCTCATAACAGATAAATTAAAGTTTATCCCAAAGACTGTAGTAAGAGATGAAGAGGGACACTATACCATACTTAAAGGGTCTATCCAACAAGAAGACCTAAAAATTATGAACATTTATGCCTCTATTAAGGGAGCTGCAAAGTATATCAATCAATTAATAACCAAAGTAAAGAGATACAGAGATAATAATACACTAATAGTAGGAGAGTTCAACACAGTATTTTCTGCACATGACAGATATTCTAAGCAGAATATCACCAAAGAAACAAGGGGCTTAAATGATACACTGGACCAGATGGATTTCACAGATATATACAGAACTTTCCATCCGAACACAACCAAATACACATTATTCTCAAAGGCACATGGAACTTTCTCCAGAATACATCACATATTGGGTCACAAAACAGGTCTCAACTGATACCAAAAGATTGGGAATGTCCCCTGCATATTTTCAGACCATGGTGCTTTGAAAGCAGAACTCAGTCAGAAGAAGAAATTTGGAAGAAACTGAAACACATGGAGGTTAAAGAGCATCCCACTAAAAGATGAACAGATCAACCAGGAAATTAGAGAAAATTTAAAAAGATTCATGGAAACTAATGAAAATGAAGATACAGCCATTAAAAATCTTTGGGATATAGCCAAAGCGGTCCTAAGAGGGAAATACATCACAATACAAGTTTCCCTCAAAAAACTGGAAAAAAATCATACACACACTAACCTTGCACTTAAAGGAATTGGAGAAAGAACAGCAAGTAAAACCTACACCAAGCAAAAGAAGAGAGATAGTGAAGATTTGAGCAGAACTCAATGGAATAGAGACCAGAAGAACAATAGAACAGATCAATAAAACCAGGAGTTGGTTCTTTGAAAGAATTAATAAGATAGATAAAACGCTAGCCAGGCTTATTAAAAAGAAAAGAGAAAAAGAATCAAATTAATAAAATCATGAATGAAAGAGGAGAGATCACAACCAATACCAAGGAAACACAAATGATTTTAAAAATGTATTATGAGCAGCTATATGCCAACAAATTAGGCAATCTAGAAGAAATGGATACATTTCTGGAAAACCACAAATTACCAAAACTGGAACAGGAATAAATAGAAAACCTGAACAGATCAATAACCAGTGAGGAAACTGAAGCAGTCACAAACCTCCCAAGACTCAAAAGTCCAGGACCAGATGGCTTCCCAGGGGAATTCTATCAAAAGTTTAAAGAAGAAACCATACCTATTCTACTAAAGCTGTTCCAAAGGATAGGAAGGGACAGAATACTTCCAAACTTGTTCTATGAGGCCAACATCACCTTAATTCCAAAACCAGACAAAGACCCCACCAAAAAAGGAGAATTATAAACCAATATCCCTGATGAACACAGATGCTAAAATTCTCAACAAAGTACTAGCCAATAAGATCCAACAATACATTAAGAAGATTATTCACCATGACCAAGTGGGATTTATCCCCGAGATGCAAGGTTGGTTCAACACTTGTAAAACAATCAACGTGATAGATTATATCAACAAGAGAAAAAACAAGAACCATGTGATCCTCTCAATAGATGCAGAGAAAGCATTTGACAAAATACAGCATCCATTCCTGATCAAAACTCTTCAGACTGTAGGGATAGAGGGAACATTCCTCAACATCTTAAAAGCCATCTACAAAAAGCCCACAGCCAATATCATTCTCAATGGGGGAACACTGGGAGCCTTTCCCCTAAGATCAGGAACGCGACAGGGACGTCCACTCTCACCATGCTAATCAACACCATACTAGAAGTCCTAGCCTCAGCAATCAGGCAACAAAAAGAAATAAAAGGCATTCAAATTGGCAAAGAAGAAGTCAAACTCTCCCTCTTCACAGATGACATGATACTGTACATAGAAAACCCGAAGCCTCCACCCCAAGATTGCTAGAACTCATGCAGCAATTCGGCAATGAGGCAGGATACAAAATCAATGTCCAGAAATCAGTGACATTTCTATACACTAACAATGAGACTGAAGAAAGAGAAATTAAGCAGTCAGTCCCATTTACAATGGCACCCAAAAGCATAAGATACCTAGGAATAAACCTAGCCAAAGAGGTAAAGGATCTATACCCTAAAAACTACAGAACACTGGGGAGCCCAGGTGGCTCAGTAGTTTAGTGTCGCCTTCAGCCTGATCCTGGAGACCCGGGATTGAGTCCCACATCGGGCTCCCTGCATGGAGCCTGCTTGTGTCTCTGCCTCTCTCTCTCTCTGTCTCCCTCTCTCTCTCTCTCTCTCTCATAAATAAATAAAATCTTTTTAAAAAACTACAGAATACTTCTGAAAGAAATTGAGGAAGACACAAAGAGATGGAAATGCTCATGGATTGGAAGAACTAATTTTGTGAAAATGTCTATGCTCCCCAAGGCAATTTACACGTTCAATGCAATCCCTATCAAAATACCATGGACTTTCTGCAGAGAGTTGGAACAAATAATCTTAAGATTTGTGTGGAATCAGAAAAGACCCTGAATAGCCAGGGGAATATTGAAAAAGAAAACCAGAGCTGGGGGCATAACAATGCTGGATTTCAGGTTGTACTACAAAGTTGTGATCACCAAGACAGTGTGGTATTGGCACAAAAACAGACACGTAGATCAATGGAACACAATAGAGAACCCAGACATAGGCCCTCAACTCTATGGCCAACTAATATGCAACAAAGCAGGAAAGACTATCCATTGGAGAAAAGACAGTCTCTTCAATAAATGCTGCTGGGAAAATTGGACAGCCACATGCGGAAGAATGAAACTAGACCATTCTCTTACACCATACCCAAAGATAAACTCAAAATGGTTGAAAGATCTAAATGTGAGACGAGAATCCATCAAAATCCTAGAGGAGAACACAGGCAATACCCTTTTTGAACTTGGCCACAGCAACTTCTTGGAAGATACATCCATGAAGGCAAGGGAAACAAAAGCAAAATGAACTATTGGCTCCTAATCAAGGTAAAAAGCTTCTGCACATCAAAAGAAACAGTCAACAAAACTAAAAGAGAACCTACAGAATGGGAGAAGATATTTGCAAATGACCTATCAGATAAAGGGCTAGTATCCAAGATCTATAAAGAACTTATTAAACTCAACAGCAAAGAAACAATCCAATCATGAAATGGGCAAAAGACATGAACAGATATTTCACAGAGGAAGATATAGACATGGCCAACAAGCACATGAGAAAATGCTCCGCATCACTTGCCATCAGGGAAATACAAATCAAAACCACAATGAGATACCACCTCACACTAGTGAGAATGGGGAAAATTTACAAGACAGGAAACAGCAAATGTTGGAGAGGATGTGGAGAAAGGGGAACCCTCTTGCACTGTTGGTAGGAATGTGAACTGGTGCAGCCACCCTGGAAAACTGTGTGGAGGTTCCTCAAAGAGTTAAAAGTACGACCCAGCAATTGCACTGCTGGGGATTTACCCCAAAGATACAGATGCAATGAAACACCGGGACACCTGCACCCCGATATTTCTAGCAGCAATGTCAACAATAGCCCAACTGTAGGAGGTGCCTCGGTGTCCATTGAAAGATGAATGGATAAAGAAGAAGTGGTCTATGTATACAATGGAATATTACTCAGCCATTAGAAATGACAAATACCCATCACTTGCTTTGACATGGATGGAACTGGAGGGTGTTATGCTGAGTGAAGTAAGTCAATTGGAGAAGGACAAACATTATATGGGCTCATTCATTGGGGAATATAAATAATAGTGAAAGGGAATAGAGGGGAAGGGAGAAGAAATGGGTAGGAAATATCAGAAAGGGAGACAGAACATGGAAGTTTCCTAACTTTGGGAAACAAACTAGGGGTGGTGGAAGGGGAGGAGGGCGGGGAGTGGGGGTGACTGGTTGGCAGGCACTGAGGGGGGCACTTGACGGGATGAGCACTGGATGTTATTCTGTATGTTGGCAAATTGGACACCAATAAAAAATAAATTTATTATTAAAAAAAAAACAAAGTCACACTACAGTTCACACATTATACAATATGTGCTCAATACATTCTTGGTAGAGAGAACCAGGGCTCAGAAATCATTTTCTAGATCTGCCTTTTCCTAGCTGTGACCCTGGAAAGTCATTTCATGTCTGAATTCTAATTTGTTCGCTTGTAAAATGGGAATAATCATGCATATTTCATAGGGTGCTTGTGATAAAAATACAGGCAAAGTGTCTAATAGAGTAGTTGGTGCTCTTTCAATGGAAATTCTCCCTCTACTTCTTAGTACACAACCACTCAGTTCCCCTTTCTGCCCACAATGTGAGCCACAGTGATCCTGGTCACTCAAGGAACCTATTTCTCTCTGTATGGACCCCTGATTTGATTGGCAGGTTACCCCCTGGGTGCCTTTGACCCAGTCACTGACCCAGGAACAGAGTTCCTGAATCCCAAATTCTTGGCCATCTGGCTCTTTCATATCCTTGGGCCTCTCTCTGAGAAGCCCAGTAGTGTTTGCTTCCCTCAAAGCTTTCTCTGCTCCTCTGGAGCCAGGCTTTTGCCCTGTTCCTTTTCTACAATGTTTATCTTTAACTCAGCACAACCCCATGGAGGTAGGAGCTGCTTCTTTCTAGAGCTCAGCATTCGAAGCCCATCTCTACCTGGAAAGCCTCAAACAGCATAAATTACAAATCCTCCCCCAGCCCCCTTCCTTTCAACTCCTTGGGTTGCTTCCTGTGCAAGTCATCAGGTGCCTTTGGTCAGTGTGGCATGGGCAGTGTGCAGAATAGGTCTGCTTGCCAAATTCCAGGCCTAAGAGCCTAATGAGCCAGAAAGGTGCCTGGCCACAGTCCTGAGTCTCACAGGTGATGATGCCAGGCCAGAGGATTAGATGTGGCTTGCAGGAAGGATCAGGCAGGCAGAAAGTAAGCATCAGAAAGATAGAACAGTAAGGCTCGGGTATCAGCTTCCATTGGCAGAGTCAGGCTAAGCCCAATGCTGAGCAAGTCAGTAACATTAAAAAACAGAAGTACAGAGGGGAACTCCAGGGTTGGGATGGAGACAGTTGGTTCTCTGCCCTGTTTGGTGAGCTCACAGGGGTGCGTTATAAATGACTCATTCATTCAATAATTACTAAATGCCTACTATATGCCAGCCACTGTTCTAAGTCTTGGGGATACAACAGAGAACGGAGACCCTGCCTTATATTCTAGTGGTCAGATAAAGGCAATGTATCAACAAATATACAACTGGTAAGAAGTGATATGGAAAAAGGAAAGGCAGGTAAGAGAAGAAAGGAGTACTGGGTAGGATAGGGTGGTTGAGTCGCTATTTTATGCAGTGTGGTCAGGGAAAAGGCCTTTTCAACAAGGTGACATTGGAGCTGAGATCGGAGGAAATGAAAACATGTTATATCAAGTTTTACAGAAAGAGTTTTTCCAGTAGAGGCAAGAACAAAGGCATCGAGGTGGGCATGTGCTCAGTGGGTTTCTGCTTAGTGGGCAAGATAAGTGGAATTTACAATAGATAGAGTAGTGAGAGATGAGTCAGAGAGGTGGCCTATGGGATAAATCCTGTAGGGCCTTGTAAGCATTTGGCTTTCATCCTGAGGAGAATGGAGCCATTGAAGGGTTTTGAGCAGGCAAGTGACAGGATCTGACATCTTAACAGAAATACAATGGCTATTGTGAGGTAAATGGATAGGACAAGAGTGAATGAAGAGAAAGCAGTAAGGAGGCTTTGGAATTTTCCCAATAAGAGATGATGGTGGTTTGGACCAAAGTAGAAGTGGAGAAATGGTTTAAAAATGATTAGACCCTGGATCTCTTTTGAAGACAGAGCCAGGAGCAGGGACAATCCAGGAGGGCAATTTGGCCTGTGTTAAGGGAGAAATGGAAGCACCACATCTCCAGAGAGAGATCCTTTCCAACCAAGCCTCCAATTGCACCTTCCCCAACAGACTGTTTTGTGCCTAGCAGCATTATCAAGTAGTGGAGCAGTGCCCTACAAGGGCATAGTGTCTCAAGTCAGCTTATGAGGCACAATTGCAGATAGTCAAAATTATCTTGAGAATCCTGTCAATTACCCATAAAGTTGGAACCAATCACTGCTTCATGAGTTGTGCCCCATTTGACACTGTTAGCCATGTGGCATGAAAAAGTATTAAAAATCTCCACTGTACTTGGTGTGATGAGATGGTGGTGAGAAGCTGGAAGCCCATGAAGTAGATAATAAGAGAACAGCAAAGCCACAAAATAGATTGCCACATGGTTTTCCTCCACCAAGCTAGCTGTCTGGGAGGTACAGACTCAAGTCCTAGCCCCTTGGAGAACTCAAGGAGTGAGTGCTAGTTCCTTGGATTCTGGCTCATACATAAAACCCATCTAGTTCATGGAGCCAGAAATTCTCATGACAGGGTGGCTAGAGGATGCGAAGGGACCACCTCAGCTCCATGAAGCTCCAGCTCCTTCATTAGCTTCCCATGGGACCTGGTCTTCAGGCTCGCATCAGTCCTTTTGCACTGCCTCGTGAATTCTGCCTTTCCTATTCTATTCTGCAGACCTCCTAAAAGGATCATCCATAAGGACCCAGTCTTCCCACACTGAATCCTGTCGGGCTCCCACCTGAGCTCTTGCCAACTACCTGGCTTATCAACCTTATCCTATAAACAGGGACCAGAACCCATCTAAAGCCTGCCCTGCCACATGCTATTGCCTCTACCTTTCCAAGCAAGAACTGCACTTGGGATCTATAGATTTGGGGTCTGGGAGCTCTTTCCCAGCATCTGTTTCCTAGATGGGTTCTCCCAAATCCATTGATTATGGCTACTTTCCTGAAGCTGCCCCTCTAGCTTCTCTCTTCTCTTTTGACTTGTCCATCTTCATACTTCTCACTCATTCTATTAAATATTCTGCACCTCATCCCCACACAGATCCTCTCCCTCCCTCACTGGTGGGAGCAAGGCCCAAAGCACTCAGTTCTGGGGGCTTCCCCCTTCTCCCCATGGGGCCATAGCAAGCTTGATTGCATCCAGACGGTCTGCCACTGTTACCTCCCAGCCCATAGCCCCTGGAGGAGCCCTGGTACCCTCTTGGCTTGGCTTCTGTGCTTGTCCAGTCCCCAATTTCCTGCCCTGCCAATCAGAAGGAAGTGGTACCCCCAATCTGAAGAGTGTGTCTCATTTCTCCACTTCCTGCCACCCTGAGGCTATGCTGGATTCTTTCCCATCAGTCATGATCCCCTTAGCAGTAGATCTCTTTTTGCTGAAACCTCCTGATGGGGCAGGAGTGTGAGGTTAGGGGCAGGGGTGGGTGGTCGGCACAGGGGAACAGACATGGGTTGGAGTTTCCTCAGGACCCTGCAGATCCAGGGGCAAGGGAAGCTAGCGACGGCCAACCCAAGATCTGAGAGCAATATTGACCTCTACATCTGGGGGCAGGGGGTCGGAGGTCAAGTCTGGTGAGCTCTTCTGTCCTCCCTGCCCCTCCTGTGGCATCAGAAGCCCCGCTTCCCGCTCCAAAACCCAGTCAGCATGTGGCAAGCAGCTGGCCGGAGGTTCTGTGCAAAGCTATGGTTGTGGCTCACCAGCATCAGACCTGAAAATGGATGGGCCTCAGTGTATAGTTGAGGGAGGTGGGCCCTAGCGGGCAGAGTTCTAGCCCCAGGGATGAGCTACCTTCTCTTCTGTAGGCTGTCTCTGGCCAAAGCTTAAAGGCACTACAAGAACTGCTGAGCTTGGGGCCCAGTGACCACTCTTTGATTCTTATTCAATATGTCTCTGCTGACTTTTACTACCAGCCTCAGACTCCTCTGATCCCACCCTGGAAGATCAAGCAGGGAGTACAGGGCTCTAGGTAGTTGCTTCCTTAGTCCAGGCAAAGTCTCCAGAAAGTTGCCTGGCCTTTTCCCAACACCAGCTCTGTTCCCAAATAAGAATAAGAATGATAATAATAATAAAATATTCTACCTAATGAAGAGTACCAATGAGGTAGGTATTATTATTCAATCCATTTTACAGATGAGCAAACTGACTCAGAGAGGAAAGTTATGTCCCACAGATGCAGGAAGTGATTTGTAACTCCAGGAAGTTGTTCCTGTTCCATCTTTTCCGCCCTCTCTGCATTCACAGTTCTCCTTGTCCCCTTTCCCATTTCTTCATCTTTCCTCTTTCTCCTCCTCTTTCCTGCTCCTCACACCCATTCCAGTCTCTGCTTTGTGTCCTTCCTCCATCTCCCAACCCTGCCTCCACCCTAAACTGCATGTAAGCCAGCCAGCGGCCAGCTCACACCCTTGGCTGAAACGTGGAGCTCAGCCGCTCCAGACACACGTTTTTACCAGACCAGATAAGGTTTCACCATTGGGGCAGTGAGCAATTTATTTCTGAACCCTGAAGAGGGGAAAGAGGGGAAGTTCTAGAATTTAGCCTGCTGAAGCAAAAAGAAGTGAGGAAGCATGTGTCTGGTGTGTGTGTGTGTGTGTATGTGTGTGTGTGTGTGTGTGTGTGTGTGTGTGTATAGAGGAATGGGGGGAAGAAGAACCAGACCTGAGGATAAATGGAAAGTAATGGATGCTTGCTGGCTCCTTTTCACTCCTAAACAGAGCAACACAATTAAAGGAAATGGAATGTAGCAGAATTTAGGGCAGACACACTGGGCTGTACCTACCTTTTCAACTACTGCAGTTCAGTTACCATGCTCATTACTATTGAAAAATGTTCTTTTTTTTTTTTTACTGAAAAATGTTCTTATGAAAATTTCCAAAGACCTTCTAATCAACAAATCTGCCAAACACTTTCCTTTCCTTAGACTTCACAGCATTTGACACAGTTGATTAGCTTCTCTTTTTGACAATACTCTTTTCTTGGCTTTTCTGTCACTGTACTTTCTAGATGTACTTCCTACCTCTGATCCAATCTTGTTCAGTCTCCTTGACAGACTTTCTTCTGCTCTACTCATTCTTGAAATTTTCCCCAGACTCTAACCTTAGCCTTCCTTTTTTCTCATGCCATGCTTTTGCTTGGGGTCAGCTCACCCACTCCTATGGCTTCAGTGACTGTCTCTTTGCCAATATCTCCCACCTATTAGGTCTGGAGTGGATATCCAGGAACTGCTACTTCCTAACCACTATCTCAATCTAGATGGCACATGAGCACTTCAAATTCCACATCACCTATCTAGAATTCAACTGTTCTCCAAATTGTTTCTTCTCTTGTGATTTCTATGCCAATAACAGGCATCATCAGCCACCCAAATGTGCCAGCCAGAATCTGCTTTCACATCCCCCTCTCTGCCATGCCTACAACTAATCAACCACCAACCCCCATTGTTCCTACATCCTAAATATATCAGAAAAAGTTGACTTATTTTCATAGCTACACCCTGACCCAAGCCTCCATCATCTCTCACCTGGACTACATCAACAACCTTCTCAAAGGTCTCCTTGCTTCCATTCTTGCTTTTCTATAATCCAGTATCCACTCTGTGACCAGAGTGATTTTATAGATTACAGAGAAATCACCTCCCTTTCCCTGTTTAACAACTTTTACTATCTCCTCAGCAGCCTCAAGACAAAGTACAAATTCCTATCCGGCCTGGTCCCAGACTACTTTTCTAGTCTCATCCCTTGGCTTGTCCTCCCACCTCCCTCCCAAGTGGCCATTCCACATTCTAGATTCCAACAACACTGACCTTCTTTACGCTCCTTCAGGAACAAGCATTATGTTCTTCTGAATGAAGCTAAGGCCAGAAATGAAATCAGTACCAGCAGGGAGGAGTGACATCTAGATATGGATAAGAGGTGGCAGTAATGGAGCTGGACTCAAAGATGGGGCCTCTTAAGTGTCATTGACTTATTACTGAGTTCTTCAAATTCTCAGTAGACCAGAAACTCCTTTTGGGGCCTAAAGGAAGCCAAATATGTCATTTCCTTTTTGGAGGAAAGAAGTTGTGGGACCCAGGGCTTCCTCAAGCTTCCCTGGGGCCAAGATGATCTTGCACAAATATAGCTCCCCAATACCAGCTGCTAAGATCACAGCCTGAAACTGGAGAAACACAGATGAAATAGGTGGTTCCTTTGTAAAAGAAAAAATGAGGAAGGCAGGCTGTGTCAAGTAGAGTAGGTTCTCAGTCAGGGGAGGCTCTGAAGGGAGGGACTGGGGCAGGGGAGGCAGATAGGGAGAAACAGAAAGATGGGAAATATGAGAGAGAGAGAGAGAGAGATTGAGACTGACTGGGACCAAAGGAAAGACGACAGAAACAGAAAAAAAACAGAAACAGGACAGAGAGGTAGAGAGTAAGAGGAGGTAAAAATACACAGAGAAAGGTATAATAAGACTGAAAGAGAAAAAATAAGGAGGCATAAAAAGACAGACCCTGATAGAGAAAGAGTGATAAAGATGGGAAATGAGAGGCTGAGTGCAAAATTTATGAACAATAATAGAAGGGCTCACATAAGAAAATGAATACCTAAGTCAACAGAACTTGCTGGAAG
This sequence comes from Canis lupus familiaris, assembly GCF_011100685.1. Classification (NCBI taxonomy): domain Eukaryota; kingdom Metazoa; phylum Chordata; class Mammalia; order Carnivora; family Canidae; genus Canis; species Canis lupus. Next base: position 53,964,086 of record NC_049260.1, on the reverse strand, counting down.
GATTCCCAGCTTGGATGGTCCCCCAGACAATGCCTGGGGCTGAGCAGTTGGCCCTGCCCATCCATCCTTGGATAGTTCTGTTAGAAAGTTCTTCCTTATTGTCAAATCAAGAGAGCAGGGATAGACAGGATGGGAACAGAAGGTAAACTACCTGGTCTTGGTTCAGTCCTGAGATGTCCAAAGTAAGGAAAGTATGGGGGCAAGTCCATTTGGGAGAATGAGTGCTGTCCCTAGATGAAAGGGAATGCCAGGGGAAATGTGGAGCTGGGGTACAGGCCAGGAGTCTAGATGGGGTCAGGGGTGGAGGAGATGCGGAGTTAAACAGGGAGAAGCTTCCAAGCAGTTGCTGAGAACAGCCTAAGGGTGTACAGTGCAGTGCATGAATGGGGTTGGGGATGCTGGTTGTGATGGCTTCAAAGAGCTGTATGTATTGAACCCAACACTGCCTACTTTGTCCATTGGTCAGAGCATCAGGATGTGAAGAATGTTAGCTTTGATGTTGGATGACCTAGTTTTGAAAGGCAGCCCCACCACATCACAGTTGTATAGATTTAGGCCTTAGTTTCCTCATCTGTAAAATGGGGACAATACTCCTTACCTCAAATTGTTGTTGGGATGATTTCATATGATAATAGAGTAAAAATACTAGAATGGACTTTTTAGCTTTACTGCTTAGACCACACAGAGCATATACACTTCCTCTGCCCCATGATAGCCCTTCAAAGCGCTGAGCACAAAGACTCTGGCTTTTTCAGTCTTCTCTTCCCCTCAGAGAAGACATATTGTCTCTTTGCCTAGATAGCTAACAGAAAAAAATGTTGCTGGAAGGATGTTAGGATGTAGGTAATGAAGAACTTGAGTAGGCTTTAAAAAATCCTAGCCCTGAAAGAGACCATTTGGTCCAAATCATTTTCCTTTTGCTAAATTAAAACCTCCCAGAGAGCCACAAGAAAAATCTTGTAAGGAAGGTCCTCCCCAAGCAGGTGGTTTTATGGGATAGTGTGTGAGGGGCCTCAGCTATAGTTGTTGACCCATTCCCAAGAAAGAGCCACAAGGCAGGGCACTCCCAAGAAAGGGCCCATAGAGTTGGAGCAACACTGCCTGAGAGTTAGATCCCAACCCCAGCTCCATGGGATGCAGGGCAAGAAGGCTTTCTAGACAGATGGGCAGGGTTGTGAATGATGAAGGATGGGATGGGGGATGGGGGAGGTTCAGCTGTGTGCTTAGGACCAGATTCTGGGACCTGCCAACAAACTGAGACAGAAACAGAGAATATTGACCCAGAAATGGCAAAACCAGGGTTCCTCAATGGAAGTGATGGTGGGGGAATAGGAATGGACTATTTTGAAACATTAATTTTGCAATCTCACCAACACCTTTGATGTGCCTTCTCAGTGCCACTCTCCTTGCTAAGGCCCTCTACATATTTCAGCATGAAGAGCTCAAGTTTTCCTGGATCTGGGGTCCTAAGGGGAAGGGAAGAAAGGAACTGAGTGGGGAAGCTGTTCTGAAGGGAAGGAGGGAGGCAGTGAGGAGCAAGGCAGGCTGGTGAAGCCCTCCCCCCAGCAGGCACTTCAATAATCTGATTTCCATAAAGATAACTTTCCTGGCCATAAAAATTTTATTGAAACTCCCAGCAGCCTGATAAAAGCATAATTCCACTGACCACAATCTACCTAGGAATAGCTCCAGGATATTAGACTGAAACTCAGCAAAGTTATCCCTTCTGGAAGGCTGTTCCACTCCCCTTCCCCCTTTCCCCTCTCCTCCCACATGCGGGAGGGGCCTCTGTTTGGCTTAACTGTGGACCATCCATACTCTGTGGAGAAAATGTCTGTCCAGCCCTGAAAATAATCCCAGCTCTACAGGCCTGGGACAGAGAGACAGGAGGCCCTGGGCCAGGTAGTATGGGGGATGTGCTAATATTCCTCTCACAGCTCCGGGCTTGCCATGGCCCGTTCTAGACCTGCTGCTCCTCCAGGGTACATAAGAGCCTTCATCTCTGAACCCCTGATTGAGGTCCAGTCTAGACTTGGAGTCCCCGAGTACCAGCTGGAGACAGAACTTAAAAAGAAAGACTCCAGGGCAGCCCCCTGTAGCCCAGGGTGTGATCCTGGAGACACGAGATCGGGTCCCACGTCGGGCTTCCTGCATGGAGCCTGCGTCTCCCTCTGCCTCTCTTCTCTCTCTCTCTCTCTCTCTCTCTCTCAAAAATAAATAAAATCTTTAAAAAGAGAGACTACAGACTCCTTTGGCCAACAGACATGGATCTGAATCTTCGCTGTTGCTTACTGACTATGTGATCTTAAGCAAATCACTTCTCTGAGCTTCAGCTTCCTTATCTGTAAAATGGGGGGAAGAATACTTATTCAAAGTGTCAGGGATAATGGCAGAATATGAGATGTCCTATATAAAATAGGTGGTGTGGGGCACCTGAATGGTTCAATGGTTGAGAGTCTGCCTTTGGCTCAGGTCCTGATCCTGGGGTCCTGAGATGGAGTCCTGCATTGGCACCCCACAGGGAGCCTGCTTCTCCCTCTGCCTGTGTTTCTGTCTCTCTCTGTGTGTCTCTCATGAATAAATAAATAAAATCTTAAAAAAATAAAATAGGTGGTATGATGCCTGGCACAAAGTAAGCATTCAATATGCTACTCTTCATCACCAAGAAAGAGCCACAGGGCAAAGCATTTCAAAGACAGCACCGTTAAAGCTGGAACAAAACTGCCTTATGGTCAAGCCCCAACCCCAATCCTGCAAGATACATGGTGGAAAGGTTAAATAGACAGATGGATGGGACAGGGAATGTGAAGGACTCAGCTTTGTGCTTCCTTGTAGGAACGAAAGGGCTTCCTTGTAGTAGAGGATAGATTCCAAGAAAACAGCCCATGGAAGCCTCCCTAATTCTGTGGGTTAAATTGCTGATCTCTGACTAAACTAACTCCCTCTGTGACTTTGGGAAAGTCCTTTTCTTTCTGAGTCTCAGGTGATACCACCTGTCAAATGGGAGTGGGCAGTTAGATGAAGTGGTCTGAGTAACTCCCAGGTTGACTCTACACAACTAAAAAGCTGTCCAAAATTCTGATTCTTTGGGACTATGTATCTATTTATTTAGTCAACAAATATTTATTAAGTACTTACTATGTACAAGGCATTGTTTTAAGTGCTGGGAATAAAGCATTTGGAAAAATAGACAAAAGTTGTTGCTTCACAGAGCTTGGTGAAATCATTAAATAGAATCAATCAGTAAAATATGTTGGACACACAAGTGTTAAGTCCAAAGAGAAAAATAAAAGTAGGGAAGAGGGATAGGGAATGTTGGAGAAGGGTTGAAGGCGCTAAGAACTTTAAAAAGAAAAGTAGTCAGGGAAGACTTCACCAAGGAAGCAGCATTTGATTAAAGATTGGAATTGGATATGGGAGCACACCATACAGGTACCTGGGAAATGAATATTCCAGGAAAAGCGAACAGCCTGCACAAAGGTCTTGAGGTAAATGTATACTAACTCTTAGAAAAACTAGGAGATCAGTATGCTGGAGAAGAGAGAGAGAGAGAGAGTTGTAAGAGATGAAGTCAGAGATTTAACATGAGCCAGTTTGTGAAAGGTCTTATAGGCCTTTACAAGGATTTCATATTTTATTCTGAGTGAAGGGGGAATCTTGCAAGAGGGCTTTTTAGCAGAGGAGGGACATGGTCCAGCTTCTGCTTTACAGGATCCCCCCCAGCTTCAGTTTAGAGAATAGACTGATGGTGGGAGGAGAGCCTGAGTAGAAGCAGAAAGACCAGCCAAGAGGCAACTATATTAATCCAGGCAAGAAATGATGGTGGAGTAGAGGGGTTGTAGTGAGTCAGGAAGAGAAATCAGCAGGGAAGCCAATGGAGTAGCTTACAGAGAGGGGGTGGTTGTCATGGAGCTGTGACAGGTCAGAGAAGAGAGCCAAGAAAGGACCAGAACTGCCATGCCCTGTCCCAGAGCATGCACAGATGGCCTCACTGATGGGTGGGTCTGGGGATAACTATTGTCTGAGGAGGAGGACAGAATCAGTTTACTCAGCTACTCTCAGGGTTTTTTTTATGACCTATTCTATACATCTCTCCTCCTTGGTTAAGGCAAGAGTGGGAAGAGTGACAGTTCTGCCTATCAGAGAGCCCCCCCCTGAGAGTGGGGATCAAAGTTCCATGCTCTCTAGAGTGAGGTGTAACTGACATCCATTGACTCACACTACCTGTATCTGAGTGCTGCCTCTCTGGGCTGCCCAGAGAGTATCCCATACTACTACTTGCAAATGTGTCCTACTAGTTAGCAAGAGAAAGTAGAATTGGATACCCAATAGTGTACATAAGAGAAAGACATATTGGGACTGGACAGAGGTCAAGACAACATCGAATCCCCAAAAAGTGGTTAATTAGAGTGAACTCAGGGGTAGTTAACATTCTTTTGGGGGTACTAGCAGGGGTAGCAGTACTCTGAGAAGGCTCCGCAGAGGTGATTGGAAAAGACAACTGGAAGAATGAGTGTGGTCCATGTATGTAGCACAAAGAGGCCAACCTCATCCTTGTCCTGGCTCTGCCACTTATTTGCTGTGAGATAGTAGTAAGGTTCCTCACCCTTTCTAAGCACCAATTTTCTAGACTGGGCAGTTAAAGATTTGGATGAAATTATCTCTTGGCTAACTCTCAGTGAGGAAGTCATAGGCTGAGAGAATCTAAAACTAGACTGAAGCTTCCTTGAAGGTTGGTATCCCAGCACTCAGTACAGACACCAGCACAAAGCTAGTCCTCAACCAGTGTTTGTTGAGTGGTTTGTTAGGTCTGTTGGGTGATGCCTGAAATGGCAATATCTCTCTAGAGACTTCTTAGTCTCAGTTTCTATTATTCCTCCTAGGGGATATGTTTATTGGTTTTTGCCTGATTAGTACTTATTATTCAATTTCTGGTAGGATAATCTATATATTCTTTAAGGAACTACTTTTCTCCCATGCTCAGTCTCTGTGGTTCAATTAGGGATTGACACCACTCTTGGCTCAAGGAAAGAACATATGATCCAGGCCTAGCTCCAACTCCCCTGGCCATGAAAATTAGTTTAGAGATGGGCACAACAAGACTTAATTCTGGAACTTTTGAAGGAATTGTTGGGAAGAGATAATTTCTCTTTACATTGAATTTGAAGCTTTAAGGATATTAACTTGAACCTGTTGGCTGCCATCTTGTAATCATAAAGGGAGAATATACCAAAGAATGGCACCAATACATAAGAGAGCAGAACTGAAAGAAGGAGAGCAGAAGAATGAGTCCTAATGATTGAATGAAGCTCTAGATTCAGGTGCACCGAAAGCTAGATCTTACCAATAAGCTTATCTACTTTGTGAGTGGATAAAAATTTTTCTTAAAAAAAAAAAAGAAGCTGAAGCCTGATCAAGTTGGGCTTTAGTTACTTGCAACAGGAGGAATCCTGAATGATATACATTCTCCTCACCTTCCATATGGTCCAGTCACCCAGGGCCACGTGTCAGTCTGAAATAAGCCACAAACTTTAATGTCTCCATCTCTTGCATGTGCAGTCGCTTCTGTTTAGAATGCCCCCCCCCCCTTTCTTTATAGATGTCCATCTATCCTACAAGAGTCAACCAGAGCAGGTCATCTGGAATGGTGGAGTAAGGACCTCCAAAAATCTGCTTCTTCTTAAAAGCAGTAAAAACTCTAGTACGACTGGTCAAAATAAACTTTTCCAGAACTCTAGCAGCTAACCAAAAGTTTGCTACAATCTAAGGAGCGTTATTTGAAAAAAAAAAAAAAACTTGATTCTTGGTAAAAATGCAAGTTTTGTAAGGTTTGTTTTGCACTATTTCCCTCTATTTCTTCCTAGATCCATGATAACCTTGAAAACCAGCAGCCTAGCCGCAACCAGAGAGGGCAGATCAGCTTTGGAGATCCTGAAAACACCCAATTCACAGAGAATTGTTACTACTTGAACTAACTACCTGCTCCTTGGGAAAACATCTTTCATGGAGCTTTTATTTGATCTGGCTCCGAGTTCACTCAGTGAGGAAAGTCTTATCACTCAAACATCTGTTGAAAATAACTAGTAACAACTGTTTAATATCACAGCAGCAGTACCAACTGGGACAAACAAGAGGCTATACACCTGAAAAAGCCCTATGCTTTCACTTTTGTGTGACATTGGCGCTTTCTAGAAGTAGAAAGTGATGGCTAAGGCAGAGTTACAAATTGATGGAGCATTGAAGTAGTACCCCAAAACATACACACATGCACATAGCCTCTTATCAGAGGGTGGTTGTTTATTGATTGATTCGAGGCATTTAAAAAAATCTCTGACTAATTATTAGCTGACCACTAAGCTAAAAAACCATACACTTCTAATGGCCATATATAACAGAGAATGTACTTTATGGGAATAGTTCAGAAAAATCACTAAATAGAAAAACAACAAGAACTAAAGCAAGCAGTAACAAGAACAACTCCTGGGGGCGGGAAAAAAACTAATTATCGGAGTTGTCATATTATATTATTTGAAATGACCAGTTTTCAACAACAACAAAAAAATATGAGACATGCGGGATCCCTGGGTGGTGCAGCGGTTTGGCGCCTGCCATTGGCCCAGGGCGCGATCCTGGAGACCCGGGATCGAATCCCACGTCGGGCTCCCGGTGCATGGAGCCTGCTTCTCCCTCTGCCTATGTCTTTGCCTCTCTCTCTCTCTCTGTATGACTATCATAAATAAATAAAAATTAAAAAAAAATATGAGACATGCAAAAAGAAAGTATGGCCCACACACAAGGGGAAAAAAAAACAATCGAAATTGTTTCTGAGGAAGCTCACAGATGGAACTTACTAGACAAACACTGTATTTATTTATTCATGAGAGACTCACACACAGAGGTAGAGACATAGGCAGAGGGAGAAGCAGGCTCCATGCAGGGAGCCTGATGTGGGACTCGATCCAGGGACTCCAGGATCATGCCCTGGGCCGAAGGCAGACGCTTAACCACTGAGCCACCCAGGCATCCCCACTTTATTTTTTAGATATTTATTTATTTATTTTAGAGACAGAAAGAGAGCATGAGTGGAGGGACGGGCAGAGGGAGAGGGAGAGGGAGAGAGAGAGAGAGAGATAAGCAGACTCCCCACTGAGTTCAGGGTTCATGGTGGGTCCCAGGACCTGGAGATCACATCCTGAGCCAAAACCAAGAGTCAGACGTTCAACTCACTGAACCATTCAGGCGCCCCTAGACAAATACTTTAAATCAGCTAGTACAAATACGTTCATCAAAAATCAACTAATGCAATGCATCACATTAACAGGCTAAAGAAAAAAATAAATGATTATATCTGTAGAGGGGGAAAAAGTATATTACCAATTTGTGATAAAAATTCTCTTGATAGAGAACATCTACAAAAAAACTTACAGTTAACATCATAATTAATGGTGGGAAATTAGATGTTTTTCCACTAACATCAGGAACATGCAAGGATGTCTGCTTCTCATAACTTCTATTCAAAATTGTACCAGAGGGCTTAGTAATGCAAGAAGACAAAAAAGGTATCCATATTGGGAAGGAATACATAAAAATCTTTGTTCACAGATGACATGATTATCTATGTAAAAAATCCTAAAGAATCAACAAAAACTCCTGGAAGTAATAAGCAATTATAACAAGGTTGCTGAGTAGGTTGGTCAATATATGATTTTCTTAAAAAACTGGAGGAAACCATGTCTAAAAAATTAAAGGGCATCCAAATTGAAAAGGGAAACATCAGATTATTTCTGTTTGTAAATGACATGATCTTATACATAGAAAACCCCAAAGATTACATAAAATGCTTTTAGAGTAAACAAATTCAGTAAAGTTGCAGGATACAAGCTCAACACAAAAAGATCAATTATATGCCTATGGATTAAAAATGAACAATTCAAAAAGAAAATTAAGAGAACAATTTAATTTACAATAGCATTAAAAAGGATAAAATACTTAAGAATAAATTTAACAAAAGGATCAAAAGACTTGTACACTGAAAACTACAAAACAATGTTGAAGTAAATGAAAGAAGACACATAAAGTGAAAAGACATCCCATGTTCATAGATTGAAAAACTTAATATTGCTAAGATGACAAAATCTACTCTAAGAGATCTACAGATTCAATGCAATCCCTATCAAAATCCTAACAGTGTTTTTTGCAGAAATAGGAAAAACATCTTAAAATTCATATGCAAATCTTAAGGAAGCCTGAATAGCCAAAACACTCTTCAGAAAGAAGAACAAAGTTGGAGTACTTACATTTTCTGATTTCAGAACTTACCGCAAAGCTACAGCAACTAAAGCAGAGGCATGCTGGCATAAGACCAAACATATAGACCAATGGAATAGAATAGAAAGCCCTAAAATAAACCTTTGTGTATAGGGACAGATAATTTTTGACAAGAATACCAAAACCATTCAATAGGGAAAGAGCAATCTTTTCAACAAATGCTTTTGAAAAACCTGGATATTCACATGCCAAAGAATGAAGTTGGACCCCTATTTAATATTATACACAAAAAATAATTCAAAATTGAGTACATCGGAGAAGGACAAACATTATATGGTCTCATTCATTTGGGGAATATAAATAATAGTGAAAGGGAATAGAGGGGAAGGGAGAAGAAATGGGCAGGAAATATCAGAAGGGAGACAGAACATGGAAGACTCCTAACTCTGGGAAACGAACTAGGGGTGGTGGAAGGGGAGGAGGGCAGCGGGTGGGGGTGACTGGGTGACGGGCACTGAGAGGGGCACTTGACGGGATGAGCACTGGGCGTTATTCTGTATGTTGGCAAATTGAACACCAATAAAAAATAAATTTATTATTAAAAAAATTGAGTACGTACTTAAACATAAGAGCTAAATGGGAGGAAATCTTCAGGACATTGCATTGACACCAAAAGCACAGGCAACAAAAGGAAAAATAGGCAAATTGGACTTCAAAATTAAAAACTTTTGTGCATTAAAGGACACTATCAACAGAATTAAAAGGCAATCCATGGATCGAGAAAATATATTTGGAAATCACATATTTAATAAGGGGTCCAGAGTATATAAAGAACTCCTAGGGGGACTCTGGGTGGCTCAGCAGTTGAGCCTTTGGCCCAGACAATGATCCTGGAGTCCAGGGATTGGGTCCCATGTCCAGCTCCCTGCATGGAGCCTGTTTCTCCCTCTGCTTGTGTCTCTGCCTCTCTCTGTGTGTCTGTGTGTCTCTCATAAATAAATAAATAAATTATTTTTAAAAAGAACTCCTAAAAGTCAATAACAAAAATCAAACAACCCAATTTAAAAATGGGCAAAGGATTTGAATCAACATTTCTGCAAAGAAAATATACACATAGCCAATAAGCACATGAAAAGATGGTCAACATCATTAATCATTAGGGAAATGCAAATAAAAACCACAATGAGACATCACTTCACCCCCATTAAGGTAGCTAGTATTGAAAGAAAGAAAGAAAAAAGGAAGAAAGGAAGGAAGGAAAATAGGAAGGAAGGAAGGAAGGAAGGAAGGAAGGAAGGAAGGAAGGAAGAAAGAGGCAAACAAAACAATAACTGTTGACCAGGATGAAGAGAATTCAGAACTCTTGAGCACTGCTAGTGGAAATGTAAAATGGGTACAGCTGCTGTGGAAAAGAGTAGGACAAAAACTTAAAAAACTGAATTGCCATATGATTCAGCAATTCCAGTTCTGAGTATATGCCCAAAGGAATTGAAAGCAGGGACTCAAACAGATATGTGCACACCAATGTTCACAGCAGCATTATTTGCAATAGCCAAAAGGTGGAAATGAAGCAAATGTCCATCAATGGATGAATAGACAAAAAAAAATGTATAAACAATGGAATATTGAAAATGAAAATGAAAAAAAGCCTTGAAAATGAAAAAAATTCTGACACATGGTATAGCATGGATAAACATTGAAGATATTAGGCTAAATAAAATAAGCCAGGGGTACCTGCATGGCTCAGTGGTTAAGTGTCTGCCTTCGGTTCAGGGTATTATCCCAGGGTCCAGGGATCGAGTTCCACATTGGGCTCCCTGTGGAGAGCCCGTTTCTCCCTCTGTCTGAGTCTCTGCCTCTCTCTGTGTGTCTCTCATGAATAAATAAGTAAAATGTTTTAAAAAATAAAATAAAATAAGCCAGACACAAAAGGACAAATATTCCATGATTACACTTATATGAGATACATAGAGTAGTCAAATTCTAGAGACAAATAATAGAATGGTGGTTGCCAGTCAGGCTGAAAAGAGGGAAAATGGAGAGTTATTGTTTAACAAGAGATTTTCACATTCAGAAGATGAAAAAGTTCTGGAGATGGATGGTGGTTTGGTTTCACAACAATGTGAATGTAATTAATATCAACAGCATTATGCTTAAAATGATTAGAATGTAAGTTTTTTATTTTTATTTTTTTAATTTTTATTTATTTATGATAGTCACAGAGAGAGAGAGAGAGAGGCAGAGACATAGGCAGAGGGAGAAGCAGGCTCCATGCACCAGGAGCCCGACATGGGATTCGATCCCAAGTCTCCAGAATTGCGCCCTGGGCCAAAGGCAGGCGCCAAACCGCTGCGCCACCCAGGGATCCCAAAATGTAAGTTTTTTAAATCATATTTTTTTAAAGTAGGCTCCATGGCCCACCATGGGGCTTGAACTCATGACCCTGAGATCAAGAGTCAAATGCTCTACTGACTGAGCCACCAAAGCATCCATAAAATGGTAAATTTTATGCTTTGTATATATTTTACCACAATAAAAACAAATTTTAATCTAAAAATATATATAACAAATTTATACTGGCTACCATAAGAATGGTTAAAATGGTAAATTTTATGTTATATATATTTTATAACACATACACAAACACAAAAGAACCAAATAGAGATTATGAAATTGAAAAGTACAGAAACTGAAATGAGAAATTCACTAGCAAGGCTCAACAGTAGATTTGAACTCTCAGAAGAATTAGTAAACTAACTTGAACTGAGATTTCCCAGTATGAAGAGTAAAAAGTAAAAACAATGAAGCATAATGAACCAAGCCCAGAGACACATGGGACAGTATCAGGTGTACCAACACATGCATAATGGTAGTTTCAGAAGAAAAAGAGAGACAACGGGGCAGAAAGAATACTTGGAGAAAAATGATCCAAATTCCTAAATACAATTTAAAAAACCCAACAACACTAATCTACGTATACAAATAGCTCAATTAATTTCAAATCAAATAACACAGTGAGATCCCCACGTAGATATGTCATAATCAGTTGATAAAACAAAAGACAAAGAGAGAAACTTGAAAGCAGTAAGAGAAAAATCACGTGCATGTGATCAGCAATAAGATTAATGAGATGATGTGAATCTAACTTCTTATCAGAAACCAGAGTCCAAAAGACAGAAGGATGACATGATCAAAGTACTGAAAGAGAAAGACTGTCAAGCAAGAATTCTCTGGTCCAGGAAAACTATCCTTCAAAAATGAATGAGAAATTAGGATATTCAAATATTTAAAAAAAAAACAGATATTTCATTGCTAGTCTTACCTACTGATATTTCATCACCAGACCTGCTCCACAAGAAATACTAAAGGGAATTCTTCAAACTGAAATGAATGGACTCTAGATGGTAATATGAAACAGCAGAAAGAAAAAATAGAGTATTAGTAAAGATAACTCATAAGTATATAAAACACAGTACAAATGTAATTTTGCTTGTAATGCTTTTCTTCTATCTTAAGAGACAATCCCATAAAGAAATAATACAATTGTGTTAATGGGCTTATAATGTATAAAGATGAAATTCATATGCCAGTAATAGTATAAATGAGGAGGGAAGGAATTAAGTTATATGGGAGCAAAGTGTTCGTATTCTATAGATATTACGATAGTATTAATCCAGACCAATTGCCTCAAATTAAGATCTTAATTGTAATATCCAGGAAAGCCAATAAGAAAGACAACAACATGAGAGCCCCAAAAGTCAAAAATAAGTGGTAAAATAAGTGACAAGAGAATTAAAATGGTACACTAAAATATCTAATTAACACACAAAAGGGGCAATAATGGAAGAATGGAGGAACAAAAAAGACTTAAGACACATAGAGAACTAATAGCAAAATGGCAGTTATAATTACAATCTCACCAGTAATTGCAGTAAATGTAAATGAATTAAACACCCCAATCAAAATGTAGAATGGATTTTAAAATCCATGATCAACTATACATTCTCTATAAGGGACATATATTAGATTGAAAGGAACAAATTTGTTAGGAATAAAAAGGTAGGAAAAGATATGTGAACAGTAACCAAAAGAGAGAGTTGGAGTATCTATACTACCAACAAAATAGACTTTAAGACAAAAATTGTTACTTTCTAGTAATAATGTTACTAGAAAATAATGTTTTATAAGGCTAAAAGGTTTAATCAAATGGAGAGATATAAAAAATATAAAGTTATATGCATCTAACAAAAGAGCTCCAAATTACATGTAGCAAACACTGACAGACTTGAGGCAAGAAATAAAAAATTCAGTAATAATTGTTGAAGACTTCAACACCCCACTTTCAATAATGGATAAAACAACTAGGCAGAAGATCGATAAGGATATAGAAGACTTGAAACAACACCATCAACTAACCTAACAAACAGTCTACTCAACAATGGCTGCATACATACTCTTCTTAAATGCATATGGAACATTATCCAGGGTAGACTGCATGCTATGTCATAAAACAAGCCTCAGTAAATTATTTAAAAGGATTAAAATAATACAAAGTGAGTCCTCCACTCAAAATGAAAATAAATTAAAAGTCCATAAAATAAGAACATTTGGGAAATTTGCAAATATGTAGAAATTAAATGATGCAGTCTTTAATGGGTTAAAGAAGGAATAACATGGAAATAAGAAAATACATTGAGATTAATGAAAACAGAAACACAACATACCAAAACTTATGGGATACAGCTAACACAATACTCAGAGGGATATTTTATAACTATAAATGCCCATATTGTAAAAAGAAGAAAGATTTCAAACAATAACCAACCTTCCACCTTTTAAGTTTTTTAAAACTGGAAAAAGGAGAGCAGACTGAATCTCCAGCAGGTAGAGGGAAATAATAAAGATTAGAGCCCAAAATAACCAATAAATAATAGAAAAACAATAGATAAAATCAACAAAATTAAGAGTTGGTTCTTAAAAAAAAAAAGAGTTGGTTCTTTAAAAATATCAACAGAATTGATAAATCATTAAATAGGCTGGCCAAGAAAAAAAAAGAGAATAGACTCAAATTGTAAAAGAGAAATGAAAACAGGATAGAAATAAAAAGGACTCCAAATATTTTGAAAAACTGCATACCAATAAATGAGATAAACTAGATGAAATTAATTTCCAGAAAGAAATCACTGAAATTGATGCAAGAAAAGTAAAAATATTTGAATAGACTATAACAAGTAAAGAGATCAAACAGGTAGTTTTTAAAAAACCACAGGGGTGCATGTGGTTCAGTCTGTTAAGCATATGGCTTCAGCTCAGGTCATGATTCCAGGGTCCTGGAATCACCGGGGCTCCCTGCTAGTGGGGAGTCTGCTTCTCCCTCTCCCTCTACCCCCCCCCAACTCAGGCTCTCTCTTGTTCTCTCTCAAATAAATAATAAGTTAAAAAAAAACACAGAGAAACATACCTCAACATAATAAAGGCCATCTAAGAAAAACCCACAGCTAACATCATCTTTAATGGGGAAAAACTGAGAGCTTTTCCCCTAAGTTCAAAAACAAGACAGGGATGTCCACTCTCACCACTTTTCTTTGACATAGTCCTGGAAGTCCTAGCTACAGCAATCAGACAACAAAAAGGGAAAAAAGCATTCAAGTTGGTAAGGGTGAAGTAAAACTTTCACTATTTGCAGATGACATGATACTCTGTATAGAAAACCTGAAAGACTCCATTAAAAAAACTGTTATAATTGCAGGGTGCCTAGATGGCTCAGTCAGTTAAACATCTGCCTTCAGCTCAGGTCATGTTCCCAGGATCCTGGGATCGAGTCCTGCATGGGGCTCCCTGCTCAGCAGGGAGTCTGTTTCTCCTTCTCCCTCTGCCATTGCCCCTGCTTGTGCTCTCTCAATCTCTCTGTTTCTCTCTTTCATAAAGAAATAAATACATACATATGTAAATATTTTTAAAAACCTGTTGGAATTGATAAATTCAGTAAAGTCTCAGGATACAAAGTCAATGTACAGAAGTCTGTTGTATTTCTATATGCCAATAATGAAGTAGCAAAAGGAGAAATTAAGAAAGCAATCTCAGGGCAGCCCAGGCAGCTTCAGCCCAGGGCCTGATGCTGGAGACATGGGATGGAGTCCTGCATCAGGATCCCTGCATGGAGCCTGCTTCTCCCTTTACCTGTCTCTCTGCTTCTCTCTCTCTCTCTCTCTCTCTCTCTCTCTGTGTGTGTGTGTCATGAATAAGTAAATAAAATCTAAAAAAAAAGAAAGCAATCTCACTTATAATTGCACCAAAAATAATAAGATACCTAGGAATAAACCTAATCAAATGGATCAATGACCTGTACTCTGAAAACTATAAGACACCGATGAAAGAAATTGAAGAGGCCACAAAGAAATGGAAATACATTCCACGCTCGTGGATGGGAAGAACAAATATGTTAAATTTTTATACTACATAAAGCAATGTACATATTCAGTAATCTCTATCAAAACACCAATAGTATTTTTCACAGAACTAGAACAAACAATCCTAAAATTTGCATGGAACTACAAAAGACTCTGAATAGCCAAAGCAATCTTGGAAAAGAAGAAAAAAGCTAGAAGCATCATGATTCAAGGCTTCAAGTTATATTTCAAATTTGTAGTGATCAAAGCAGTATGGTACTGGGATAGAAACAGACATAGATCAATGAAACAGAATAGAAAACCCAGAAATGAACTCACAATTACATGATGAGTTGATCTTCAACAAAGCAGGAAAGAATATCCAATGGAAAAAAGACAGTCTTTCCAACAAATGATGTTGGGAAAACTGGGCAGCAACATGCAAAAGAATGAAACTGGACCACTTTTGTACACCATACATAAAAATAAATTCAAAATAGATCAAAGACCTAAATGTGAGGTCTGAAACCATAAAAATCCTAGAAGAGAGCACAGGCAGTACATTCTCTGACATCAGCCATTGCAACTTTTTTCTAGATAGGCCCCTTGAGTCACAGAAAGCAAAAGCAAAAATAAACTATTGGGATTACATCAAAATAAGAAGCCTATGCACAGAGAAGCAATCAATCAACAAAACTAAAAGACAACCTACTCAGTAGGAGAAGATATTCACAAATGACATATCTGATAAAGGGTTAGTATCCAAAATATATAAAGAACTTATACAACTCAACACACAAAAACCAAATTATCCAATTAAAGGTGGACAGAAGATATTGCTCCAAAGAAGCAATTGCTCCAAAGAAAACATACAGATGGCTAACATATGCGAAAAGATGTTCAACATTACTCATCATCAAGGAAATGCAAATCAAAACCACAATGAGATATCACCTCACACCTGTCAGAATGGCTACAATCAAAATCACAAGAAACAACAGGTGTTGGTGAGGATGTGGAGAAAAAAGGAAACTTCTTGCACTGTTAGTAGGAATGCAAATTGGTGCAGCCACTGTGGAAAACAGTATGTATGGAGTTTCCTCAGAAAGTTAGAAATAGAGGGGCAGCCCTGGGTGGCTCAGTGGTTTAGCGCTGTCTTCAGCCCAGGGCCTAATCCTGGGGACCCAGGATCAAGTCCCACGTCAGGCTCCCTGCATGGAGCCTGCTTCTCCCTCTGCCTGTGTCTCTGCCTCTCTTTCTCTCTGTGTCTCTCATGAATAAATACATTAAATCTATTTTAGAAATAAAAATAAAAAAATTAAAAATTAAAGAAAGTTAGAAATAGAACTACCATATGATCCAGGAATCACAGTACTATGTACTTACCAAAAAAAATTTCAAAAACACAAATCAGAAGGGATACATACACCCCTATTTGTATTGCAGCATTATTTACCATAGCCAAATTATGGAAGTAACCCAAGTATCCATCAATTATCAATCGATCAGGTTCCCTGCGGGAAGCCTGCTTCTCACTCTGCCTGTGTCTATGCCTCTGTGTGTGTGTGTGTCTTTCATGAATGAATAAATAAAATCTTTTAAAAAATTATAAGTTGATGATTGGATAAAGAAATGTGATTATATATATAATGGAATATTATTTGGTCATAAAAAATAAAATCTTGCCATTTGCAATGATGTGGATGGAGCAAGAAAGTATAATGCTAAGTGAAATAAGTCAGAGAAAGAAATATGATTTCACACATGTATGGAATTTAAGAAACAAAACAAATGAGCAAAGGGAAAAGATAAGAGAGAGTGGGAGAGAGAGAGAAATCAAGATACAGACTCTTAACTATAGAGAACAAATTGATGGTTATCATAGGGGAGGATGGTGGGATGTAAAAGTAGGTGATGGGGATTAAGGAGATCACCTGTAGTGATGAACACTAGGTGATGTATGGAATTGTTGAGTTATTCTATTGTACATCTGAAACTAATATAATGCTGTATGTTAACTATACTGGAATTAAAATTAAAACTTCAGAAAAAAATCCCACAAAGCTCAGACTCAGATGACTTCTCTGGTGAATTCTACCAATTATTTGAAGAAAAATTAATACTAATTCTCATAATGTCTTCCAAAAAATTGAATAGTAGGAAATACTTCTCAATTTATTCTATGAGGCCAGTATTGACTTGATACCCAAATTAAAAATATTACATGAAAACTACAGGCCAAAAAATAGACTCCAAAATATTCAACAAAATACTAGCAAGCTGAATATAGCAGCTTATAAAAAGATTTATCCACCTTACCCAGGTGGAATTTATCCCCGGAATTCAAGGTTGCCTTAACAACCACAAATCAATCAATGTACACTGTATTAATAGAATAAAGGACAAAATGCAATAATTTTAATGGACACAGAAATGGCTCTTGAAAGAAATCCAATAGCTTTTCATAAAAAAAAAAAAACACTGAAGTAGGAGTAGAAAACATGATTAACTCAACTTGATTAAGAGCATGTAGCAAAAACGCACAACCAACATCATAGTTCACAGTGAAAAACTGCATATTTCACTTTAAGGTCAGAAACAAGACCAGGATGTGTGCTTTCACCACTTCTATTAAACATTGTACTGGAGGTTCTAGCCAGCGCAAGTAGGCAAGAAGTATATATAAAGGCATTTGGACTGGAAAGGAAGAGATAAAACTTGGTTATCAGTTCTAATAGTGTTGTCTCTATGTGCATGTGTTTCTGGGGATTTTGTATATACAAGGTCATGTCATCTGTGAATAGAGATAGTTTCAACTGATTTTCAACAAGAGTGCCAAGACAATTCAGTGAGGAAAAGAGTGGTCTTTTCAACAAATAATGGTGGGAAAACTGGATGTCTGCAGACAAAAGAATGAAGTTGGACCCCTACCTCACACCATATTAAAAAATTTATCCAAAATGTATTCAATATAAGAGCTAAAAGTATAAAACTCTATAGAGAAAACAGTGACTTTGAATTAGATTCTTGGGGCACCCAGGTGACTTGGTTGGCTGCCTTCAGCTCAAGTCATGATCTCAGGGTCCTGGAATACATCCCCAGGTTGGGCTCCCTGCTCAGTGAGCAGTCTGCTTCTCCTTCTGCCTCTGCCCCTCCCCCTGCTTGTGTGCTCTCTGTCTCTGTCTCTCTCTCAAATAAATAAATAAAATTGTTTAAAAAATTAGGTTCTTGTGGTGTCTTAGATGTGACACCAAAAACACAAGTGACGAAAAAAGAATAGAGAAATTGGACTTCATCGAAATTAAAAATTTTGTGCTTCAAAGAACACCATCAAGAAAATGAAATGATAAAAACACATCACAAAATGGGAGAAAATGTTTGCCAATCATATATCCAATAAAGGACTTGTATTCAGAATAAAGAATTCTTACATCTCAACAATAAAAAAATTCAATTAAAAAATTGGGAAATGATCTGAATAGATATTTCTCTAAGGAAGATACACAACTGGCCAAGAACACATGAAAAGACACTCACCATAATTATCCATCAGAGGAATGTACATCAAAACTACATACACTAAGGATTGCTATAATCAAAAAGACAACTAACATCAAGTGTTGGCAAGGATGTGGAGAAATTGAAACCATCCTACATGCTGATAGAAATGTAAAATGGTGTAGCTGCTTTAGAAAATGATCTGGCAATTCCTTAAATAGCTAAACATAGAGTTACTATATGATTTAACAATTCTACTCTTACATACATACCTAAGAAAAATGAAAACATATGTCCACGGAAAAATGTATACATGAGGGTTCATAGCGGCTTTATTAATAATAGCCAAAAGTGGAAAAAACCAAATGTGCATCACTAATAAATGTGGTTTCTCCATATGACGGAACATTACCCAGTCACAAAAAGGAACAAAGTACTGTTAGATGCTACAATGTGGATGAAGCTTAAAAACATTATGTTAAGTGGAAGAAACTAGATATAAAATGCTGCATATGACATGAATCCATTCATATTAAATTTCCAGAAAAGGCAAATCCATAGAGATAGAAAGGAAATTAGTGGTTGTCAGAGGCACAGGGTGTGGGAGGTGGGGAATTGAGAATTACTGCTAATTGGCATAGGAATTCTCTTGGGGTTGATGAAAATGCCTCTAAAAGTAGATAATGGTGACGGTTGCACAACTCTGAATATACTAAAATCTACCAACTCATGCTCTTTATCTTTTTAAAGATTTATTTATTTATTTGACAGAGAGTGTGAGTGGGAGGGAGAGAATTGCAAGCAGACTCCCTGCTGAGTGTGGAGGTGGATCCAAGGACCCAAGAGATTGTGACCTGAGTAGAAACCAGGAGTCACACGCTTAACTGACTAAGCTACACAGGCGCCCCCGACTTGTGTACCTTAAAAGAGTGAATTTGATGGTTTATGAACTATATCTCCGTAAGGATCTTTTTTTTTTTTTTAAATGAATCACTCAGGTTCATTCTTCTGTAAAAGTATCCTGAGTTTCACAAGGACAAGGGGACAGGACAGAGAATTAGAAAGGCCTGAGCTACCATTATTGAGTGTCTTTGGCAGGCACTGTGCTGGGCACTTTACATACCTGAACTTGTTTTGAATCTAGGACTAATTCTGTGGGGAGGGAGCTACCCTCTCCATGTGATAGTCATTTTAGAGTTGGTGAACCTGAGCCACCTGCAGAAAGTGGTGGAGGCAGGATTGAAACCCAGATCTGTGCTCTCTGTCCTCTTCCAGGGGCCTGGCAATGGTTGGGTGGGGGGCCTTCTGCCATAGATAATCCTTGTCCTTTGATCCCTGTGTCCCCAGCCATTGAGTGGAGGGGCCAGTGGCCCTGGTTAGAGCTCCATCCCTGATGCCCTGTCCAACTCAGCTCTCCGCCTTGATGCAGATGGCTGGGATGGGGAGTGCACAGGAGCTCGGCTCTGGCTGCTGAAAACCCATCTTGAGCTCCAGACTTGCAGACTGGGTGTATTTTTATCACAGGTCACAGGGAATTTCCCCGACCAGGGGATCAATATCAGTTCATTATTCATGGGGGGAAGGGTGGAGTCTGGGTCAGGCAGCCGTGCTTGAGGACTCCTTCAAGCATTTCCTGCCCTCCCTCACCCTCACCCTAGCTCTATCTAAGCAGGGCTAGGTGCTTTACAAAAGTTACTCATTTATACCCATGATCTTCAGAGTAAGCAAGGTTCATCTAATGCCTGCTTTACTGAGATGCAGAAGGGTTGAGAGACTTGTCCAAGGTCACACAGATAATAATTGTCAGGGCAGGGCTTCAAATTGAGGTGGGAGAGGGGCATCAGTGGAGGGAGACCCACTAAGAAGGTCATGTGACTTCACCTTTCCAGACTCAACATCTCCCCCCACTTCCCCTTTCCCCCTCCCCCCTCTGTTCCAGCCCTCCCACCTATCTGAGCTCTCTGAGGACACTGTTTCTAGTGGTGTCAGCTGACTTGGTGAGGTGGGCAGCAGGAATTCTCATTTGACAGATGAGGAAACTGAGGCACAGGGATGGAGAAACCACAAAGTAGCCCATCAATAACCACAATGCAGGTCCTCTCCCTTTCAGCTGAGCATTTTCCCCACTACACAGGCAGACAAACCACTTTTCCAGATTAGCCTAGTAAGTTTGGGATGAAGGCCTGTAGTCACATCCTACCTGCAGGAACTCAGGGCCCAGTTAGGAGTCTAGGCACAGCAGCTTCCTAAACTAAGAAGATGCTTTCAAGGCTCATGCCCTGCCAACTGCTCTGCCCACTATCAGTTTAGATGGAGCTAGGGCCTTGCCAAGGTGCAGAGGACATCCCAGGGAGCACCAGTTCCCAGGCAGGCACCAGGAGCAGCTCCAGATGCTGGCCTTCTGCCCCGAGTGTACTGTACACCTCCCATCTTGGGCTTCCCCAGCAGCCACAGGCACCTTGCTTCTTATCTCCTGGTTTCCCTCAGGACCCAAGCTGCTTCCTGGAACCAGGAAAGCCATGGAAGCCCCATCCTCCCTCCCTAGAAACAGCTCAAATGACCATTAAGCTTTGAGCAGATGTAGGCAGTGGCAGGTGAGGGCCCAGGGCAGGAAGCATTCTGTTCTCTGCTAATTAGCCTCCTATGGCCAGCAGGGAGGGTCTGGGGCCTCAAAGCAAAACAGCCACATCAGTTCTCCATGGCTGCTCCTCTACTGCCCGCAACCTGAATGCTTTGGGCCTGGTGGGCAAGCAGATGTCTAGACAGCCCATGATACATGGCAGGGAATGTGAGATGGGGGTTTTGCAGATGGTCTCAGCCCTATGCAGTCCAGTCCAAAGGGCCTCCCTGGGAGTTGTGAGAGGGCCAGGAAGCCTGAGGGGCAGCAGGCACATCTTAGGATCAGAAAGAACTTCCCAGCACTGTCTGCTGTGAGACCCTGGGCTCTGCTCTTTCCTTGTCATGATCATGCCTTGTCATGACCACCAAACCACTTCACCAACTTGGACTCCAGGCTCTCATAAAGCAACTCTTCCCCCACCTTCTCCATTGTACAGATGAACAAGCTGAGGCTCAGAGAGGTGGGAGGTTGTATCATGTAGAGCAGTGGCGGAGCAGGGATAAAGCTCTCCCCCACCAGCGCTGTCCCTCACCCTATCTGTGCCCCATCACCTTAGCTTAGAGATACTGGCTTATCAGAAGGTGAGGCCTATGGAATTCCCCTCTATTTTGTCAGTTCTGATGTCTGATGCTTAGTAAGTGCTTAATGTTTTTAGACTGATGACTTCCTGATTTGAGCAGCTCCTCAGAGACCAGTTGAGCTTTGGAGAACTTTGATGATTGGCTTGAGGTGGTGCTGGAGGCTGCCCATATATATTCCTAGAGCCCTCTCAGAGCTCTCTAGTGTTCCAGTCTCCCTTCATCCCTGATCCCATCCCTGTCTCTCCTTGCTCTGGCATCCAGGAGGCTGATGCTCAGGGATTTTTCACACCAAACAGATTGTGGTTCCCCACTTCCCCAACTCCAGTCTGAGACCCTGCCATATTCCAAGCCCTACCCAGGGAAGATCCATCCAGGTCCATCCAGAGGGATATAGGGCACCAGAAAGCTCTTCAGGCAGGTTTTGGTCACAGAGAGGGACAGGCCTTTGAAATCTCTCTGTTCCTTGGCCCTCAGACTACCACCTGACTTCTTTCTGGCCAATTAGAGCACTGTTAGAATTGTCTCAACATCTGCCCCCCCATCACCACACAAAGGGATGACTTCCCAATGAATCTCTCTCTTCATGTTCTTCCATGTAGGCTTGAGTTCTTCAGGAAACATCCCCAAGTCCTGCTGAGAATAACTAGGTCTTTGTAGTCTGCAAGACTTTGATTATGGCTTTTGCTGGAGTCAGATCAGTGCTACTGTCAGTGTTCACTGCCTGCCTCATGTCTAAGCTTGCTTTGCCCTTCAGGCGCTGCTTTGGTGTTTGGCTACTCTTGCCAGGGCTTCCCTGGCATCCATGTCAGCTTTCCCAGCCATCCTCCTCCTTTTGTACCTGCCCCACCCTCAGGCCCAAGCCAAAGTAGCCTCAGAGCTGAGCTCTATGGATGTGGCAAGGTAAATCCTTACCAGGTGACGAGCACTGTGATTAGGCAGATGGCCACCATCTCTTTTGATTCTCAGGTCAACCTGCTGAGTGAGTTAGGGATCCACAGTCCCAGCTTACAGATAAAGAAATTGAGGCTCAAATAAATACTCATGAGGTAAGCAGTGAAACTAAAAGCAAAACCAGTTCTGCCTGATTCCAAAGACAGAATCTGGGCAGCTGAATAAGATGAACTAGGGCCAAGGAAGAAGCCTGGAGGTGTGGCAGTAACTGTGTGGGCTTGGAGTTATCCTGTGTGAACCTCTGAGGGGATTGCTGGATAATAGCTGGCATTTATTGGGCATTTACTGTGTGATAGGCACTGTGCTTGGTGCTTTATATACACGGTCTACACAAAAACTCCAAAGCAGAGATGTTTTTGTTCCTACTTTATAGAAACTGGGGTATAGAGAGCCAAAGTAACTCACCTAGGGTCACCCAGCAAGTAAGTGCTGATCGGAACCTAGATGCCACCCATTGCACTTGCTCTTTCCACCTGCTGCATGCAGGAATGGGTGACTGGCCCTGAGGAGTTCAGAACCAAGATGAGTGACAGAATGCTGGGTTGAGAGAGCAGACTGCACAATGTGAAGTGACATGCAAAATGTGCTGCAGGTGAGGATAGATGCCAAAGAGCCAGGAAGGTGAGTTTTGTTGGAAAAGGCAAAAGGCCATAAGTGAAGCTCAAGCCAAAGTGCTCCCAGGGGTAGCTAGAGGAGAAGGGTCAGATAGGGGGCCCTGCCAAATGGGAGCAGTTGGTCAGCCTGGGCACTCAGAACTTGCTGAATCTGGGGTCCCAATCTGAATGACTTTGAGAAGCCAGAAATCAAAGGTCTGAGGCAGGAGCCAGCAACCAGTAGTGGCCAAGGCACCTGGAAGGAAGTGAGGTGATAAGGCTCTTGCTGGCTGGGGAGTCAAGGGCCCACTGGCCCATGGAGGTTGCAGAGGAGGTACGGATGAGTGTGCAGATGCCCATCAGTGAATGCCATTTGAGTCACTAGCCTGAGCTCACAGCCTTGTTCTGGGAAGTAGCACACAGATGCCAGGCCCACTGGGGAAGACCACAGGGCGTTCCAGGAGTTGGGGTCAGCCAGGGAAACCTGGGATCTGGTCTTGAAGGGTGGCAGGACTTTGGCAGGCTGAGACATGGGGAGGCATTCCTGGCAGAGGGCACAGCAAGTACAAAGGCCTGGCACAGAGGCCATGTCTGTAAGTGCCTACTGAGTAGCATTCATGCAGCTAGCCACGTGAGCACAGATAGCTTCTCCCTCTTTTGTCATGCCAAAGCTCCTTCAGTATCATAATCTGGTATCATAACTGCCTCCCTCACCCATCAGACTAGGAGTGGCACAAGGGCAATGCAATTTATTGAGGGCTGATTCCATGCTGGCCACTGTACACACATCCTGCTTCTCTCCATGGTCTGAAAGTTCCATGTTGTATCTCACTGAAGTCTGTAGAGCTGGGAATCTAACTTGGGATTTGGCCCCAGTGCATTTGGGGTAGATGGCAGTGGTAGGAACAAATGAGAAATGAGTGTAGGTTTTGATGACTAACCTTGGTCACCAGGGTGGGGCCCTGGGATGATATTCAGCAGTAGGGTGGAGAAGTGTGTGTGTGTGTGTGTGTGCATGTGTGTGTGTGTGTGTGTGTGTGTGTGTGTCTGTCTGTCTGTCTGTCTGCTAGTCCAGGTGTCAACTGACTCAGACCCCTGGTAGCCTGTGTGGAGGGAACCATGGGGCCTGGGATTGAGTCTTCCTAAGTGTGCCAAGGACTAGGGGGAGAAACCATGAGACCCCACTCTGCTGCTTTCCCCTGGGATCCCTATGATGAAGCCCAGCATCTCATCCCACCCCACATCCTCCCAGCTACTCTTCCTTCCTTATCCCCAAATGGAATCTCATCAGCATATTAATAGCACATTATGACCTCTAATGAGGATCCAGAAAACATTTATGGAGCAGATTACAGACAGCTCCACCCCATTAACCAGCCCTGGGCCCTCCCTGAGGATCCTCAGGTGCGGGAGGGGCAGAGAGACTTGCAGGAGGGGAACCTTTGTTTTCTGCTGGCCCATAGGAAGGGAAGGTAGGAAGAGAGCCTCAGGAACAGAAGCTGGGCTCAGATCCCCAGGCTCCTGCTCCCCCCTTTTTTTCTGGGTCCCAAGATGCAAGTTGGACTGGCAGAACATTGGCATGGCTGCTGTCCTGGTCCCAGAAGGGTCCTGAGAACAAAGAAGTCTAGGGCCTGAGGTGGGCAGGCCCACCACACCAGCTGGGACCCTCATCCAGGCCTAGCCCCAGCTCTAGCCCTAATCTCGTCCAAGCATGAGTGTAGCCAAGGCTGGCCCACACTGCCACTGACCTCTGCCTCTACACTTAAGGTAGACATAACACAATGAACAAATATACCCAAGAATCCACACTGATTGGGCAACTGCTGCGTGCTGGGCACTATACAGGACACCTCCCCATGTCCCCATGGGATGTCACTGAACTCATTAAAAAAACAAAAAACAAAAAATGAAAAACGGCACAAAGGAGACACCAGCCTTCAGTCTGCTTCAGGCATGAGAAAATGAGGTTCAGAGAGGGGAAGCAACTTGCCCAAGGTGACACAGCAACTCTGAGATGCTAATCTCTGGTCTGTCTCTTTTTAAAGCCCACATTGTTTCCTTTATGCCATGTGACTTAATTATCAGCTTCTCAGTGTAAATGACTTTGCTACATCCTGAGCTTCACTTCCTAACCTCCTACTGCTTCCCCAGAGGCAGCGTGGTGTCATGTAAAGCATGAGATGGTAGAGATAGAAAGATCTGAATTTCAGTTCCAGCTCTGCCATGACCTGGCTGTATGACCTTGGAAACTCTCACCTAGAGTCTCTGCTCTCTCATCTGTCAAAAGAGACTGGGACTCCAAGGTCCTTGGGAAAAGTCCATGAAAAATACTCAGTAAACACCGACCAATGGTACTACTCTCTATACCTCGTTTGTTTTCATCTGTCAAATGGGTCTGCTTTGGCCTGCCCTAAATGGCTTCTTTGGGGGGGGGCGGTGGCAGGATTAAAGTTTAAGGGTTATTGCCAGCAGCCCTCTTTGTCCTCAGTCAAGCTGGTGAAAGTGTCCTATGTGCCATAGGCAGGGTGAACTTGATACCCTAGAGAGCTGGTCCAGGCTAGGATCCTAGGCTCAAGAAAGAAGAAAGAAGTCGGGTTTGGAGACATTCCTTGAAACGCATTTCTCAGTGCTCTGAAGTCCTTGGCTCTTGGCTCCCCAAGCTTGGAAAACTGACAGCAGGGACTTCTGCCTGGTGAGAGTGAACCCCCTCATCACTACTTGGCCCTTCCAACACTGCTATAGCCACCCAGACCTCCTTGCTATCCCTCAGTCAAATGGGGGCACATTCCAACTTCAGGGCTTTTGTGTTTGCTGTTTTCTCTCCACCCCCATTCCCAGGGCCTTTAGGTATTGACTTAAATGGCCATCTAATTTAAATTTCCACAAATAACTCTCCTACCAGCCCCCAAACCCCAGCATTCCCACTCCCTCTTACTACTTTCTCTCAGGTACACTTAGCACCTTCTTTTTTATATATATATAAGAGATTTTATTTATTTGACAGAGACAGAGTGAGCATAAGCATAGGGAGCAGCGGGCAGAGGGAGAGGGAGAAGCAGGCTCCCCATTGAGCAGGGAGCCCAATGTAGAGCTCCATCCCAGAACCCTGGGATCATGACTTGAGCTGAAGGCAGACACTTAACCGACTGAGCTACCCAGGCGCCTCCACTTAGCACCTTCCACGGTGCCCTGTAATTTATTTATTTGTCTCCTTCATTGTGTATCACCTCCCACTGGCATGTGAGCTCCATGAAGGCAGGGATCTCTATGTGCTCACTACTGTGCCTCCAGTGCCTAGAACTGTGCCTGGTAATACATAGGTGTTTATTGAATCAATGAAATAGTCCAGGGACTCTTCCAGTTTAGACCCAAATTTGTATTCTTTCTGCCCAGGCTGGACATCTTTTCTGGAAGGAAAATGTTGTTCTAGGTTTGGTTGTTCGTTTATTTATTCATTTAATGTGTGCATGTGTGGGTGCATGTGCGTGCATGTGCATACACGTACACTGCCAGGCACTATCCTAGGTGCAGGGATTGCAGCAGAAAACCAGCCAGATGTGGTCTTGCCCTTAATGACCTTTGATTTTGGCAGGTGGGGAAGACAATAAGCAAACAAGCTGACGGTTCAGTGCTATGAGCAACATGAAATGGTGTGATGGGCTAAAGTAGACTGTGCAGTGAGGGAAAGCTTCTGAGAAGAGTGACATTGGAAGTGACTGATGCCCTCATGATGAGATGAAGACATAATCAGGGGGCAGAGCCTTCCAGGTGGGGGGGTGCCAGCAAGAACAAAGTGTAGAGGCCACAGTGTCAGCCATGAGTTAAGAGTCTTAGGCTTGATCTGCATCTCATGCATCACCCTTTGGGAAGGTGTTTTGGAAAATCAAAGTAACACCCCATCTGAAGACAAAAGTGTGTGTTGGGGAGAAGAGGTGGTGCATGTCCCTGGGTATATGGTGGGGTACAGTTCCTGAGAAGAGAAAGGTAGAGTGGAAAGAGGACAAAACTTAGAGTCCAGAGGTCCTGGGTTCCAGTCCAAGCTGCACCACTGACTCATATCTACTGTAAATTGCATGGGTAATTCTGTCCAAGTCCCATTGCCTCCCTAGGCCAGGGTCACCATCAGTAAGATTGGGGGGCTCCCTCCTATTTGCCAGCCTCTTTTCTTCCCACTCCAAGGAAGTGGTATCTTTTCAGACACAGCAGTAGCAGCAAAAGTGGCAACAGGTGGGGTGGTATTTGAAGGCTTGGAAAGGGTGATGGCTAGGTCCTGTGCTACCTTGTGCGTGGGTCCCCAGCCTATGGTGGGGAGGAGCCCCATTCCCTCCAAGTGCCTCTCCATTGGTCTTCCCAGCTAGCTTATTTCTTCCCTTGCTGGGGAGGCACTTCTCCAGATGCTGGTGCACAGATGCTTCACTTCTCAGGTTCCCTGCTGGGCCCCACTGAGCCAAGCGCCTCTGCCTCGCCAGGGACTGCTCCCTTCCCCCACCGCCAGCGCCAGGCCCCCTCCACCCCACATCGCTCTCCCTGCTCTTCTCTGAACTGCCTCCAGCTTGGCTGCATCGCTGCGATAATGAGGTGTCTGCGACTGAATGCAGTGGGCTCTGCGGGACAGAACAGCAGGCCAGAGGCCTGGGAGACAGGCTGGAGCAAGCACAGAGACTGCCCCAGCTGGCCCTGGAATACACTAGGTGCCCCCCACCCACCCTGCCAGCCTCAGTGTCATTTGCCCCATGGCCCAGTTCCCAGGGGCAAAGGCTTAAGATGAAGAGAGGCCCCATTTGTTAAAAAAAAAAAAAAAATCCAGCTCCATAATGATGCCAACAATAGGAAAAAAATATCTTGGGTTTCATAGGGATGCCCCTCTAATAACCCCTTATATCTGGACAACGAGTCAGTTTTTATGGGCACTTTCACTCATTCTGCAAACATTTACTGAGCACAAACTCACTGCCAGGCCCCATGCTGGTCAGGGGGAAACAAGGAGCAAGATAGTGAGCTCCCTGCCTAGTGGAGAGACAGACCCTGAAACAGGCCCGGATGGTAAGGGAGTCAGAGCCAGGCCTGGGGCCGCAAGAAGCCAGGGGCCTGGGTGCTCAAGCCAGTCTTGAAGGGGCAGGGAAGAAGTGGAAAGGGTTCTCAAAAGAGAGGATCTTTGGAGCCATCCTGACAAAAAAGCAGGAATTAGGCAGGCGGGGGTGGCTGAGGGTGGAAAGGGGATGTCCTGAGCACAGGGAATAGCCTGAGAAGCCCAGAGGACATATTGCTCAATCCTCAAAACAACCGCAGAAGGCAGGCATTCCATTTCTCAGATAGCAAAACAGAGGCCCAGATGCAATAAATAATGCTTGCCTCTGGGGCACGGTTTCTTTGAAAAATAATGCTTTCTCATCCTCTTTCTTTGTCTGCTTACACTGGCCCTACAATATAGGGACTTACTGTGCACTTCACAGGTGGAGAGAGACAGACAAGGAAAGAAGCTGGAGAAACAGGCTCTGAGCTTTTCCCAAGTTTGCCTTAGTTTCCCAAGTTGGAGATCAGCATTGGGAAGGAGGGGATAGGGGCTTTAAGGTTTCCATGAACCATACTCCTTGATCTTTCCTTCCACTCTTGGGCACCCCTTATTCTCTATGCTGTACCAATCTGCCTTCCCCCCGCTGATCTCCCATGTGGCTAGAGCAGAGTTTAGGAGAGATACCACTTGCCACTCCTACTCATCCAGAGCCCCCAAGCAATCAGAGGATGGCCTGCAGTATTGGTATTCTCATGAATTATTCAGAAGCTGAGGCTAGCAAGATGAGGGTGGGGAAGAGAATGAGAGCAGGTGTTCCCATATGGCAAGCATGGCAGCTGCACAGGAAGCCACCCCAGAGGCTGAACCCTCTTCAGCTGCCTGGTCTCTCTCTCCCAGAGAGAAACCAGAGAAATTGCAAGCTGGTGGTCTGCAGGGGAGAGGACACTGGGTAGGGGTAGGTGGGAGGAGGGAGCAGCCTGTGGATGCTTGGTAACAACAGATCACAATTCCCAAGTGCTCCTAATGTGCTACACCTTAGCTCCTTTACTCCCCACAGTAACTTTGCGCTATTATTGTTATTTTATAGGTGGAGAAAGAGAGAGGTGAAGTAGCTTGCCTAGAGTTTATGGTCTTCCCCCACCCCAAATTCATATGTTGAAGCCCTAACCTCTAATGGGATAGTATTAGGACATGAGACCTTTGGTGAGTAATTAGGTTTCGATGACATCATGAGGGTAGGGTCTTCAAGATGGCATTGGCACCCTTGTGAGTAGAAACCAGAGAGCCTGTTCCTCTGCGCTCTTGCTTGATCAACACATTTCCCCTGCCCCCACCACGTGAGGCATGCAGCAAGAAGATAGCCATCTATAATCCAAAAGGATGGCTCTCACCACACATGGAATCTGCTGGTGCCTTGATCTTGGATTTTCTAGCCCCCAGAACTGGGGAAAATAAATGTTTGTTGTTTAACTCATCTAGTCTATGGTATTTTTTAATAGCAGCCTGAACTGAGTGCAATATGTAAATTGCAGGTCCAGGAGTCAAATCCAGGTTTGGGGACTCCAGAGTGAGCACACCCTTTCCACCATTCCATTCCTTGCACTTGGGACTCAGGCCTCTGGGATTTGTGAGCCCAGGGGGACAAGCTGCTCCTCTGACACTCCCTTTTCAGGGACCCCATGGCTGCTTAGGACCCCAACTAAGTCTGAGATCCAACCCCCTTTCCATTAAAAATAACTCCTGGGGGGCTTCTGGAAGTGCAATCGCCAGGTGTGGAATTGCAAGGGGGTAAGAGAGGGTTTGGGATTCTCGGCAAGGAGAGGTCCTCAACCTCTTTCTTCCTCAGAGGCCTTTAGAGTACAGGGAAGTGTTTGAAGGTACTGTTAAAAGTGCAGCCACCATGGGCAGCCCCGGTGGCTCAGCGGTTTAGCGCCACCTGCAGCCCCGGGGTGTGATCCTGGAGATCTGGGATCAAGTCCCACGTCAGGCTCCCTGCATGGAGCCTGCTTCTCCCTCTGCCTGTGTCTCTGTCTTTCTCTCTCTCTCTGTCTCTATAAATAAATAGATAAATAATCTTTAAAAAAATGCAGCCACCAGAGTTAGGGTTGCTGGATCTAGCAAATAAAAACAGAATTTCTGGTTAGTCTTGCATTTCAGACAAACAATGAATATTGTCTAGCCTAAGTATGTCTTTTCCTTTCTTTCTTCTTAAAAAATATTTTATTTATTTATTCATGAGAGACACAGAGAGGGAGAGAGGCAGAGACATAGGCAGGAGAAGCAGGCTCCCTGCAGGGAGCCTGATGTGGGACTCAATCCCAGGACCCCAGGATTACCACTTGAGCTGAAGGCAGCCGCTCAACCAGGCGTCCCTAAGTATGTCCTTTTCAGGATCAGTATGTACTAAAACAGTGTTGGTTCTTTGTCTAAAATTCTAATTGAACTTGAGCGTCCTGTATTTTATGTTGCAAATCTACCTGGAGTCAACACCAGGTCTGTGTTTACTTTGCTGTATGACCTTGTGCAGCTTGGCCACCCCGCAATACCTCAGTGTCCTCATCTGTAAGGGGTGGCTGAGAAGCTTAAATGAAACGATGCAGACTGCAAAGCATGTTGCAGTTGTTTTCATGTCTCTTCTTCTTCCTTTATAGATCTCACCCCAGATGCTCCACTCGCTCCTTACTTGTCCTGGTATGTGGTCCCCAAGCTGTACACTGGGGCAGGAGGAGTCTGTTCCAAAGGAGGAGGAAGTGGGCTCACATCTGTCATGTTCCTACAATGTGCTTATCGATGCTAGGCATGCTACTCACCTCACTGGGCAATCCAACCCCGGAAGATGTTTCCCCATTCTTCTCTTTTTACAAATGGGGAAATGAAGGCTTGGGATGATGAATGAACCTGCCCCAGGTCACCCAGCCAACCCTCGAGCCTGGGCCTCTGATCTGCACCCTGGAGCTCTGCTTCCCCCCGCCCCCCGCCCCCCGCCTTCTGCATCCTCCTCACTTGGTACCCAGGTTCGAGCTTGCTGAGGGGAAAACCCTGCATAGGTTTGGGGAGCATATATAGGAAACAGAGCAGCCTAAGAGAGGAGGCTCAGGGCCTCTCTGGCTGTTGGGCTTCCTGGGTCCAGCTAAAGTGCCACCTTTGGGTCTTCTTCCCTCTGCATCCCTCCCCAGCCCAGACCACGCTGATAGCTCTATCCTGCAGAAAAATGCATATTTCCCTGATATGCCTAGTTGCATGTCCACTATACATGCTAATCAGCTGCCAGGGCTTGCCAGCAATTTGCTTCAGTTCTGGGGCTCACTGTGAGTTTATTTATTTTTTTTATATTTATACCTTGTGTGTGGTGATGGCTGACTTGGAGTAGGAATGGGGTCTGGGAAAGAGGTCCAGCAGAAATGGGAGGAGGAAAGAAGCCAAAGCTAGAAGTCAAAAGGGAGTTCAAGGGTCATCTTTGCCATCCTTCTGCCCTCTGACAGGACTGCACCTGAAGGCGAATAGCACTCAAAAAGATAACCCTTCTCGCTGGTGTACTCCTTCCTAGCAAGCCTTTGGAGGCGGGCCAGCAGGGATTAGCAAGCCTATGTTTAAAAGGAGCAAATCAAGGCTCTGGGGATAATATGATACATTGACTCTTCAAACTCAAATCTTTGGATGGTAGACAATAATCTTGCTTCCCTGCCCCGTGCACTGAGGAGAAACTGAGGCCCGGGGAGGTGAAGGCACCTGGCCCAAATCACACAATGAATCTGAAGCGGAACCAGGACCAATACCTGGGCTTGCTGACTGCCAGTTCCCACATCTCATGATAATACCCATCAAAAGCTAGGAGGAAGAGGTCTTCACCCTCACCCACCCACCATGTCCACCAAGGTAAGATGCCATTAAATCACCTGAAATCTCTTCCCATAGAGGTCTCCACAAACTCCATAAATTGACTACTTACATCTCCCCAAGTTCTTTTTTTTTTAAGATTTTATTTATTCATGAGAGACAGAGAGAGAGAGAAGCAGAGACACAGGCAGAGGGAGAAGCAGGCTCCATGCAGGGAGCCCAATGTGGGATTCGATCCTGGGACTCCAGGATCATGCCCTGGGCTGAAGGCAGGCGCTAAACCACTAAGCCACCCAGGGATCCCAATCCCCAAGTTCTTTCTAACTGAACTCACCCCTTTCTCCCCTCTGCTTCTCACTTTAAGGGAGATGGCTCCTCCAGCTTTGCTGTCTCATCAGAGCTTGACACATCATAAGCACTTGGTAAACATTTGTCCTAAGCAGATACAAATGAATAGGGCAACTTTAGCAACATTTTGTAAGGGTGAAGGTGAATACACACCCACGGACAAGACCCCAGAGAAACACTCACATGTGTGTCCACCCAGGGACATGTGCAAGGATGTCCAGAGCAGCACTCTCTGTTATAATAAAATGTGCAAAACTACCTAAACATTCATGATCAGGAGAACAGATAAATGACACTGACATCAGGACAGTGGCTACCACAGAGAGGGTTAATAAGATCAGGGAATAGGATCAGAGAGGGTATGCAGAGAGCTCAGATGATATCTGTGATATTTTCTTTCTGAAGCTGAATGATGGGTAACAGGAGGGGAGGTTGTAGTGTTATCCTTAAGACCTTCGCACATAACTGAAATATGTCATACTATAAACAAACAAATGGAAAGAAGAAATAGATGGATAAATAAATGAATGAATGGAGCCTGCTTCCCTTCAGCCAGAGGACTAACTCTTCTGCCTTTCCCTTGATTTTTATGTGTGTGAGCTTTGGAGTTCCACTAACCTGGGCTGGAATCCTGGCTCTGCTTCTTGCTGCCCTGTGACATGGGGACCTGACTCCTTCCCTGCCCTATTCACCTCAGGAGGCTATTTATGAACGTTCACTAAGGTGATGAAATGTCCTGGAGTTTATCTGGTCCAGCCCCCCATTTCACAGATGACAAAAGCAAGGCCTGAATGGGAACCTTAGCTCCCTGCCATGGAGCTACGAAGATAACTGCTCCTTACCCTACCACCACACATGACCAGGGAGAGAGGCCTCCCAGATGGTGATCAGGACTTCAAGACTACAGCTCTGATGAGGGAGGGGGAGGCAGTGGAGTGCTGAGGCTGGGCCACAGAACCGGGTGTCCAACCTTGCCTGAAGGGTAATGCCCCAGATTAGGTAGGGATCTGCCCCTATCAGAGGCCCCTGGTTCACAGCTCTAGGACTTGAGGTAAGAGTAGCCTACCCAGAGGTGTGGAGTAGAACTCAGACCTTTGTATGGGGATGAGGGAGGGTGGAGGTGAGGAGTTGCTTCATGAGGACAAATTTTATCCAATTGGAATTTCTGACAATCAAATGCCACAGGATAAAGGATAGGCTGCTGTGAGAGAGAAGGAAGTAAATTACTCTGGGACTCCGTGCTTTGATTGTTAGAGATTGTTGAAAACTCTAAGGTGGGCTGAATTAAAGATTTTTTTTATTTGTTAGAGAGAGAGAGAGAGAGATCATGAGCAGGGTGAGGGGCAGAGGGAGAAGCAGCCTCCCCATTGAGCAGGGAACCTGACATGGGGGCTCGATCCCAGGACCCCAGGATCATGACCCAAACCGAAGGCAGAGGCTTAACTGACTGGATCTCTTAGCACCCAGGTAGGCCAAATTAAAGCCGATTATTCAGAAGGCAACTATCTGGATGAAGAAGGGACAAGGAATCAAGGTCCAGCCCAGAATAGGGTGGCAAAGAAGGCATCTATGGGACACTATGGCACCCTGCTAGACATGGGGCTTGTTCTTCCTCCCAGCCACCATGCTCTAATTGGAATATTACCATCCCCATTTTCCAGATGAGGAAACAGGCCCACAGCAGCCCAGTGAAGCAACGATCTAAATCCAAAGCCTGGGCTCTTCACACCCCACAGTGACTTCATGGTGCCTTGGCTTTCTCTCCTCTTGGCCTGGTCTCAGGTGGGCTGTGATAGAACGGTGGTGGTCTGTCCAATGAGTTACTACCGAGAAAGGGGGCCAGAAAGGCCATTGTGGATGCCCTGCAGCCCAGCCAGCCCCCTGGCCTCTGTTGTTCTTGGGCCCCAGCCGGGCCCTCCTCAGGTAGGTGGTGGGGCCTTGGAGCTGGCATCTGCTGCAAGCCTAGGTCTCCTGTGGAGAACCCCTTCAAGGGCAGCCCTTGTCCCCACTCTAATTATACAAACAATTTTTCTCAGCTTCTCCAAATAAACAGTGTGCAGGCTGCAGGCCATGGCATGCTGGGAAATCTGAAATGAGAAGCTGCTGCTAATGGGCTCCTTAGCTTCAGGGCTAAATGGATTGCTTAAAAGGCTGGCCCTGACCAGCCTCTGTTACCTTCCTGACAACTGTCCTCTGCACTGTACTGTGTGCCCTACACTACCCATCTCTGGGCCCTCCTCCTCCGCTGATGCCCACCCACTTGCAGCCCCCAGGTGACAGAATACAGGTTGTACAAGGATCACAGTTCCGAGCCCTATAGGCAGGGCTTCTGCAGCCAGGGTTTAGAGGGAGGTGGGGTGGTTGTGTACATAGGGATAGGCACCTTTGTGCAAGGAGGGCTGTGCAATCGCACGAGGTGTGTGTGTGTGTGTGTGTGTGTTTGAGGGGACAGGTGCACATGTGTCTACAAGTAGGGGTGTTTCTCAGGGCACAGTGGGGTTGCTAGGGGCTGAGAACTGTTGGCTTGGCTTGTTCACAGTGGAGTAAGCACATAGTACATATATTGGAGGCTGGGGAGCCGAACGTGGGGATCATGAGCAAGCAAACATACAAAGCTGCTACTAAGATCCCTTCCCCCAGCTCTGTATGGGTTACTAGGCACTTGTACATCCATGGATCATACCCACAAGCCTGTGAGGAAGGGTTCCAGCTCACCAGAGGTCACAGGGCTCAGAGTTGGAATGCAGTCTCCTGACTCCCAGAGCTCTTTATCTGGCATCATTTGCTACCCTGAAAGGTTGTTTTTTTGTTTTTTGTTTTGTTTTGTTTTGTTTTTTAATGTCTGAAGGGCTTCTCAGAGGCCCTTAGCTCTGAGGGAAGGGCCCATTGTGTCATCACCACATGGCAGGAGGCTGAAGTTTGTGGCTTCTGAAGCCAAACTGCCAAATATAGACCCATTTCTGTCACTTATTTGCTGTAAGATCTCGAGTGAGTGATTTCAGCCCTCTGGGTGTTGTTTTCGTCATCTGTACAATGAGGGTGTTAATTATACTGACTTCATCGGGTTGTTGTGAGAGTTAATGAATTCATGTGTACGAGACACCCAAAACATTGCCTGGCACACGGCAAGCACTTGGAGGTGGTTGGCCACTAGCATTATTATGACTTTCCTTTATTTGACCTGTCACAATGCTTGGGGACTGTAGACCGTGTAAGATGCAGTTTGAAGGTAAATGATAAACCCACCTATGTGATATTACTGATTGAAGCTGGTGGGTTAAGATATATATTCCCTCACCAGGTGACATTTTGGCCATTTGACAGGATCTTTCACTACTCAGGACTTCCTGAACCCCTTGGAAAGTCCATCCCCATTTGGTGTGTGTGTGTTTCTGAGGAGGGAGGAATCGGACTGCATTTGATGGGGCTTCTGGGCCTCTCAAGCTTGGCTGTCTGTGACTCCCCAGGTGTTGACTCCTCTGGGTCCCCACTGAGGGCTCCCCAACCCCCCTCCCCCATTCATCACTGGCCAGCAGCATCCCTTTCCTCAGCTTGTGTCTCGGTATCAAAACCCTGTCTCTCCCACACCCCCGCTGCACCATTCAGCCCTCGCTATAAATCAGAGAAATTCTCCCTCCAGGCTGAACTTCCCATGCTCTCCCCCTTGAAGGAGACTATTTGAGGAGAGGTTTATTTAAATCCATTCAGCTGGTTTTGAGTTAACCAGAGGGAACTGAAGAGGAAGAAAATGGAAGGGGAGACAGGCAACAGAGCAAGTGAGAGCCAGTTTGAGAGAGTGCACAGAGTAGGGGGATAAAAAGGAAATGAGAGTGCCTTAGAACAATTCCTTTTCTGCTTTTCCCCTCAAACATTGGGAGACAAAAAATTGCCAATGGCCTGGCTGTACAAGTTTTTCATGACTACATGACCTACAGGAACATGTGGCAGCATGAGGCCTTTGGGGGGATACCCAGGTGACCCCAGCTTTGGCTATGATCTGCCTGAAACTCATCATGTGACCTTGGAGGAGTCTCTCCCCTTTTAGGCCTCAGCTTCCTGACAGGCACTGTAGGAGGTGGCTGGGGCTGCAGACAGGGGGAACTGTTTTAATGAATGCCCGTGGGGGGGGTGGGCATTTATTTTATTTTATAAATTTTACTGATTTATTTGACAGAGAGACAGGGAGAGAGAGCATAAGCGGGGGGAGCAGCAGGCAGGAGAGGGAGAAACTGGGATGCGGGGGGCCCCATCCAAGGACCCTGGGATCCTGACCTGAGCCAAAGGCAGATGCTCAACCGACTGAACCATCCAGGTGCTCTGTCCCTATTTTATTGTGAGGAAACTGAGGGACAGAAAGGTGAGTTGGTCAAGTTTACCCGGTGAAATGACAGAGCCAAAAATGGAACACAAGGCAGTCTGGCTCCAGAGATTGCACACTTACAGACTAGATCATCTTCCGCTCTCCTAGAATGACCTGTAAAGATCCCTCCAGCTATATGACCTTGGGTGGATCACTTCCCCCTCTCCAGGCCTCAGTCTACCCATGTGTAATGTCTGCTTCATTAACCTGCTTACTGGTAAGGAGCCAGTGCTGAAGAGGTATCGTCAACACAAAGGGAAAATCAGACCCTTTGAGACACAGATTTGGTGAGCCCTGACTCTGCCCCTCCTGCTCTAAAGGCCTGGGAGCTTTGCATGCATTATCTCACCTAAAGTCTAAACCCGAGATAACTATGGCACAGGGAAGGTAACTTGTCCATGGTCACTGTTGGAAAGGGCCAGAAAACAGGGTCCAAGCTCCCACTCGCTCCCTTTGGGTGACCTGCATCCGAGATAGTGGGCAGCCTGGAGTGGTGGTTCTCAGCCCTGTCAGTACATTAGAATCACCTGGGGAGCTTTTACAACCCTGGCCCTGGCTCCACCCTAACACAATGAAATCAGAATCTCTGGAGATTGACCTTGGTATTTTTGTGATTCTCCCTAAATGAGTCTAATGTGCAGCCAGGGTGGCCGAGAGACAGGGACGAAAATAAAATGATAGGGCAGGGGACCAAACCCAGGCTGGGGTCAGGGCGAGAGGGAGGGAGCAGGCTAATGGGCTCTGGAGGCTCAGCATCCCATAATATCCCAGAGTTGGAGGCTTGCCCTTCAAACCAAACAGCCCATTTTACAAGAGGGAGCCTGAGGCCCACATAGGAAAAAGCTCCAGCCCAAGGGACAGAGGGACACATCTGGAATTTCATTCTTTTTCCCTGACTCTTAATACAGAACCCTTTCGGCAGCACTGGGGCAGGGGGGACCCATCCTTCACAGATCCCCTCACTCCCATTTTGTGGATGAGGAAAGCTCAGAAGTGAAGGCCCAGCTGCCCAAGAGCAGCACGGCTACTGAGCTTCTGGGCCGGGTTGCCAAGGCCCTCTTGGCTGGCTTTCTCCCCGTGTGTCCTCGCCGTGGTGAGGCTTGGCCCGACGGTGCGTCGGTAGAAGGGAGGACGCGGCCCCGGGAGGTGGTCCTCGCGGGATCCCCCCATACGAGGCCCCTGGGGCCTGGGCCGCCCCCGCTCCCGCCGGCAGAGCGGGTTCCAGCCCCGGCGCGGCGCCGCAGCCCCCTCCCCTCCCCTCCAGGCTCCCGGGCCCGGAATTCTTTTAACCGGAGACAAAGCCTTTAATTCCGAGAGATCAGATGAAAGGCTCCAAATGCAAAAGTGCGGCCGGGGTAGCTGCTGGTGAGAATAGGCTGCCTTCAAAGTGTGGATGACTCCGCGCCCGCCGCAGCCCGAGCCCTCCATCACTGCAGTTCCCTCATCGACCCTTCCAGAGCAGCTCAGGCCCCGGAGCCATGGAGCCCCCGGCAGGGAAAGAGTCCTACAAAGCCGTGCCGGCTGCTAGGCTCAGCTGCCGGACCGCAGGGCGACTCACTCCATTTTTCTCAGCACCTCCGTTGGTCTGGGAATGGATTTGGCGGAACACACTCCCTGGCGGTAAAGCTGGAAGGAGAAAATGGATCTCAGTTGCTTGGCACAGAACAGGTGCTGAGGCAAATTAGCGGCCTTCTGATCTTCAGATGCCCGTCTTGCTATCCTTCTTCCTTGATTGAGGCTCCATGCTAACTCCTCAATTGTCTTCATTCCGAACTCTCTGCCATCGCTTGCCTCAAGAGACTCCCTAGTTCCATCTCCTGGACTTAAAGGATTGGCAGTGCCAATCCACTAGAATGCCCGTTTTCCTGAGCTTCACAGACTGGGGGAGAGAGGGGCAGAAGGCAATGTGTTTAGGGGGAGGGACCAGCGTCAGCAGAGACAGAGCGACCAGAAGTGTTTGGGGGGAAAGCATCACAGAATCGGTGTGGAGGAAGCAGGAGATGCTTGAGGTGGCAGTGGGTGGCTGGGTGGTAGAGTGGGCACTGGATGACCAGAGCCTGGAGCATGGTGAGGGGTGCCTAAGGAGCCTAGCTTTATTTTAAGGGCAGTAGAAACTAGCAGTAGGTGTTGAGTAGGGGTGTGGCACCATCTGATTTACATTTTTTCAAGATTTTATTTATTTATTTGAGAGAGAGAGAGAGAGAGAGCAAAACGGGGGAGGTGCAGAGGGGAAAGTGGACTCCCCACTGAGCAGAGAGCCCTGATGTGGGGCTCCATCCCAGGACCCCGGGATCATGACCAGAGTCGAAGGCAGACGCTCAACCAACTGAGCCACCCAGGGGCCCCGATTTACACGTTTGCACTGCCCCTCTGGCGGCCAGGTGAATTATTTGTAGGGGGTCAGCAGTGGAAGCAGGGGGACCAGGGAAGAGGCTACTGGCCTGGTGGGAAGATGATGGCAGTGTGGGCTCAGGAGAGAGCAGTGGAAGGGGAGAGGGTTGACCTGGCCTCGTAATACCTGGATAGCAAGGTCGGGGCAGGAGGGAAGGAAACAGCAAGGGTGTCCACATTCAGCTCAAGGCATTCTCAGCGTATTCTCTGCACCCTCAACGGGTTGTTCACATAGACTCCCTCAGGGGTATTGGGAGGAGGAAGCAGCAACTGCCATCCAGAGCATGTAACCAAGGCCCAGAACCTCTACCTTGCCTACCAGTTCTACCTTCCTGGCAATGGGCAGTTCCAGAAAAGATGTGGATCTCCAGCTTTGCTCTACTGTATTCCCTTCCCCAGGCAGGTTACTGGGTTTTTCTCCTTTCTTCCTTCTCTCCCTCAGAAGGTCTTCCCTCCAAGGCAGCTGCCTTACTGAGCCAAGAGAAGCTCCCTGTGGGGTTGGGAGGGGGCCTGCAGAGCTGTGTGACCCTAGGCAAACGATGGTTCCCTTCTAGTCCTTCATCTTTTCCTTTTCTATAAGTTGGCATAACGAGGAAGGGAGGTGGCCGCCTACAAGTACTCTAGGGCAAAGGTGCCATGTGAGGCCCTCCCTCCACCCTGAAGTGGCTTCTTCTCTGCAACTGTACTCCACTTCTTCCCCCAAGCCAGCCATCCCCCCATTGGGCACCATCTGCCCATTTTCCAGATGGAGAATAAGACCCGAAGAAGGAAAGACATTGGCCCCAGCCCTAAGTCCCTCCAAGCGCCAAGGAGCAGCCATCGTAGGAGGTTGAAGCTACATTCCAAAGCTCCTATGATCAAACTGCACCCTAGGACTCATCCTGAGCCCAGGCAGGGCCCAGGGCAACCAACCAGCCCCAACATGCAGATAACAGACCTCGATCCCCAAATGCTACAAAATGAAATCTCTTGCCCTATGGCAACACAGCAGACCTCTGACAAGGGCCCCCAAAGCCTAGAACACAGGGCTTTCCTCCTGCCTCACCCACCCCCTACCAGTACCATGTCCTTACACAGCATCTTTCAGAAACTCAGGCAGATGGTGATACGGAGATAGGGGACTAGAGCCCACGGAGCTCATGCATCCAGGAACAGCCAAGAGGGTGCACAGCTTTGTCCTGGGACTAGAACAGGGGCAACTGTGACCCCAGAGGGCCTGGTTTACACTGGAAGCAGCTGGAGGTAGAAGAGCAACAGGGAAAACGATAGAAGGAAGCAGTACCTGGGCAATTGTCAAGACATAGGCGGCCCTGGTAATTGGCCTTATCTGAACAGTTTGCCCCATCAGTGGGGCACCACACAGAGGACAGTAGAAGAGAGAGAGAGAGAGAGAGCCTGGAACCCTAGGGTATGACAGGAATGATGGATGTTTCTGGAGACACACCTTTAGGGGAGTCCTTTAGCCCCTCTGGGCCCCCATCTTCTTATCTGGGGGCTAAGATGCTGCAAAGATCCAGCCTGTAACTCTCTGGCCCAGTGCGGTGCATGAAGCAAGGCAGTCAATATTGAGGGTTTTACCTTTCCTGTGCCCACCCCTATCACCCATGTAGCACCCTCCAAGCCCAGGCAGCTGTAGGCAGGCTGCTGGCTGCTCTGCTTCCACTCAGTTGTTGGGTGGCTGCGTTTTTTCTTTTATGTGTTTTACTTTCTTTCCTGTTGTCAATCAAAACCCCTTGCCGAAGCCCAAGTAGCTGGGCAGGCTAGGAATGCGTGTGCTTGGCAGGCCCAACCTGGGAGGGCTCATGCCACTGCTCATCCACCCAATGAGCCGATGAGCCACATCTGCCGGGAGGGGGCGGAGGGGGAAGGGTGTCCCACATCTGCTCCCCATATTGCCCATCACGGCCCCTACTGCTGCCCAGGAAGAAGAGGCAACCCAGCCAGGAGAGACAAGAATGGAGAATGAGTGACTCTTGGCCAGCAGTGGGGAGGGGGGTGGCAGATGGGCGTAAAGGGCCTAGAGCAAGAATATAGGGCAAGGGTGGGGTTCCATGTTGTAGCAACCAAAGCTCCCTATCCAAAGGATATATCTGTGAAGATAAGAGATAGGAGGCAGAGAAGGAGAAAGATGGAGACTAAGGAGGCAGGGGAACAATTCGTTGATCAGAAGCCCAGCAGAAAGAGCAGGGAGACCGACCGTGTGAGATTCTGGGGTGGGGGTGGAAGGGGATGCGGGGGTGGAGGTGGGCAGCTGGCAGAAACAAGGAATGAAAGGGAAAGCCCAAGTGGGAAGCAGGACAAAAAAGCAAGGAAAAACTGTGGGGGAGGGGCAGGGGGTTGGAAACTCCAGTTTTGCTTTTTTGCACCCTTGTGCCTTGGTGATCCGGACTGCCCCATAAACCTTGGGATTAATGGCTCTGTTGTCCTGGGCTGGCCAGCACCTAATAGAAGCCACCTGGCTGCCTGCAAGCCCTGGCCCCGCCCTAGCCCTGGGCCCAGGGGCTCCCTCAGAAATGACTTTATTTGCAAATTGACAACTGGGGAGAAATACTGGGACTAGGGACCTGGACGGTGCCCTCCATGAACCCAAGTGGTACCTCCTGCAACCAAGCCTTCCCTGTATTTTACCTCCAGCCTCCACCACAGAGCACCCACATGGGGATGTTCCCATTTTATCTCTGTGTGAATAGTTCAGAAGGGCAGAGGGAGCCCAGTGTCCCTGGGGAGCCCCTTGGTGGGGGTCCTGGGGAGGGGACTCTGAATTCCAAGAGTAGGTCACCTTGCTTGCCCTGAGTCCCTTCTAGTATTCTGCAACCCCACAGTCCTCTGCCAGCCAGGCCAGCCACAGTGGCATGGCCTGCTCCAGTGACCACTGGTTTTAGCCCATTTCTCCTTCTTGCCGTGGAGTGGCCCGAGGCAGAGGCTACAGCAAGCTGGCAGGTAGGTGCAATTGCCCGTTTCACAATGGCTTAAGGGAGGCAGAGGGAGAGAGAAAGTGTGCTGTTGAGGATCACACAGCAAGCCAGGAGCATGAACCAAGATTTGGGGTGTGGTGTGGAGAAATGAGTAATCAGGGATTTGCTTTGGGAAAGGAGGACAGAAGTGGGTGAGCTGGCTGGAGGGGATGTGTATGTGTGGTGGTGCACTGGGGAGCCAGGAGGGCTCCCTGCAGAGACAGAGGGGGAAAAGGTGAGGAGAAGACCTGGAAGGAGCTGGTAGAAAGAGGCAGGCCCTGAGGCCTAGAGGAGGGGTCAAGGGGACAGTGCTGTTCACAGACTGACATCATAGGTAGGCCTGGTTGGGGCAGGCAGCAGCCAGTCTGCGCCAGCAGGGTTGGATCTAACTAGCCACAGGCTCCTTATCCTGTGATAGAGAAGCTGGCCTGAGAAAAGGGGGGAGCTGTGGGACTACACATGAACACACACACACACACACACACACACACACACACACACACTCAACCATGAGAATCTAAGCTATTCTAGACTGACTTGGCTCAATGCAGGAAGATGGTTTATAGAAATGCAGGATTAAACCTGGAAGGATCCAGGGAGCCCTTGACATATATGGAGGCACCATGAAGGCCTTTGGTATATAAGAGAAGTGAGGTAGGTGAAGGGGCTTCCCATGGTCACACCGAGAGCCCAAGGGGACCTGGAGGACTTGGGGCCAGAGCTTGCCTCTCCTATAGCTGGAGGGAGTGGGGAGCTCCAGGACTAAGTAAGAGGCCACCACGATGAGATGGAAGGGAGGGGCCAGCACGGTGGTGAAGGAGGGCACTAGCATCACTCACATTTCTTAAGCATTTACTGTATGCCAGACATGTGCCATGTACCTCTCAGGATGTGCATTGGCCCCTTGAATTGTTGAATTCAATTCAACAATTGAATTGTTGCACCAATCGCACAAGGTAGAAATTAAAGTTAGCCCCATTGTTACTGACAAGGAAACTGAGGCTCAGAGAGCTGAAGGGACTCACAGCTGGTAAGTAGAAGATCCAAGTTTATTAGAGCTCGAGTTCAGGGCTTTAGCCCTACTGGGTCCCAGACCTGCCCTGTAGCCAGGAGAGGGAGGCAGGATGGACAGGCAAGGTCACTGGGCCAGCTCCTGATTAGGGCTGCCTGCATTTAGGGAAGCAAGTCTGGGTACCATCTTTCCTGCAGTCCCCTCCTGGAGGAAGGGCCCCTAGCTGGCCAGGGCTGTCCACCAGACTGTGAGGACAGGGAGCCGTCATTCCTTCTCCTCCAGATCAAAGATCTCTGACCTCACCTAGAGCATGGCTGGATATGGACTCCTGAAGAGGTCTGGAGATGCAGTAAGCAGTGTGCTGAACCCCCAGGTGGGCCTGACTCCAGCCTT
Source organism: Canis lupus familiaris (assembly GCF_011100685.1). Taxonomy (NCBI): domain Eukaryota; kingdom Metazoa; phylum Chordata; class Mammalia; order Carnivora; family Canidae; genus Canis; species Canis lupus. The sequence continues at coordinate 53,920,877 of NC_049260.1, read as the reverse complement.
TTACTTTCAGCTCTGCTGAGTGACACAGAACAAGTCCCTTCCCAGCCCTGGGCCTCAGTGTCCCCATCTGCCCCATGCAGGGTGTCCCTAGGTTGTCTAAGGACTCTGCCAGCTCTGACAGTCTAGGAATCTATGACATAAGCACATGGAAAGAGAACTGACAGTCTCAGGCAGGCCATGCCAAATACCAGATGAAGAGCCCTACAGCTCTTTGGTACGGACTTAGTGTTCACAGGAAGCAAGGTCTTGATGAGTATGGTAGCCACTGAGGACAAGATGGGCTTTCATTCATTCCTTCCAGCGAGCAAGCATGTGTTAAGAACCTACTATATGCCAGGTGCTCTTGCTGGGTGCTAGTGATGCAATGGGGAGCCCTCTCCTCAAGGAACCATACCCACCTGTCAGATGAACTGCATTACCTCGGGGAGCAGTGGAGTGATGAACGGGCCTGCCCTTGCCTGTTACAGTCATTAAGTCTCCCGTCTCTCTTTTCCTCCTCCTCCTTCTCCCCCCTCCCTCTCTTGGGTTTTGCCTTTTTGCCTTTCTCTTTGTCTTTTCCTCTCCCCTCTTCATATCTCTGTTTACCCTCCCCTTCCTTGAGTCTCACTAATGATGAGAATAGGGGGTGGGAATTCCTACTTGAGCACCCAGGCCAGCCCAGATGAAGACATTTGGAAGCCAGGGGAGGGATTAAATTAGATAAGAAGACTGGACGAGCCCTGGCCTGGCAGCCATGGCCCCAGGGTCATGGGGAGGGACAGTTGCCAGGCAGGGGCACCTATGGGTATAGGCCCCAACCAATGGGAGACTGATCCAATGCTAGAACTACTCTTCCCTCCCCAATCAAAAGGTAGGATAGGGTACAGCAGGGAAGATGGATCTCCAGGGAAGGTTGATGATCACAGAGTGGGACTAGGACCAGGGAAATGGCTTTTGGACAGATGCCACCTGTTAGTTTCATGCCTGGAATTCCAATGGGGACTGGAGTTGAGGTGTCTGAGATGAGATGAAAAGAGAGCCCTGGGAATGGAATCCATCAGATGACCTGGATTTGAGGCCTCACATATGTAACCTTGGAGCCTCTGTTCCTTCAAGTGTGGATAGAGATAATTCCAGTCACCCAGAGTGAGACTTAAGTGATCCAGCCTAAGTGATAGTGCTTTACAAATGAGGGATGGCTGATCCCTTCCAGAGGGCAAGGACAGAAGGACACAGTGCTAAGGAATGGGGTCAGATTTCAGGAGGGACTTCCCAGCTTGCAGGAGCGGTGAAGCGTAGAGCTAGGGAGGAGAACTTTGTGAGGGTTCAGATTGAGAAGAGAACACAGTGTGGGAGAGTCAGTGTGGGCACCGAAGTGGGGGCTTGTGCTGTAGCCACCAGCTGGCTGGCAGGGGCATCTGGTCCTACAGGTGGGGGCAGGGTGTGGTTCATTTTGCGGTCCTACCCAGCACACCTCACTGGGTGCAGAGACAGTGTGCTGATGGTGGCAAGAGTGGGTACTTTTGAGTCAGAAAGCCCGGGGCTCAAATCTTGGTTCAGTCTCTCCCTAGCAGGGTAGCCTTGGACAAGTCAGTTATCCTCAGAGCCCTCGGTTCCCTCATCTGTACCGTTGGGCCCTTCAGGCCTTGCTTGTCAGGTTAGCATGGTTCCTGGCAGACATCAAACCCGTGAATTTTCAACATGTTTGAGTTTCAATCTTTGCACCTAGACCTCAGTTTCCCCATTATCCCAGAATGGGGGTTGGATGAAATGATGTATCAGGTCCCATCCAGCTCTAATGTGCAGAAACAAGCCTTAGTTATCATCTGCATTTCCTTACTGGGTCCAGTGAGTCAGTCACCAGCAAGAACCTGAGTGAGTGGGTACTCTTCTAGGTGCTGGGGAGTGGGGGGGGGGGGGAGGGTGTTACTGGAGCAACAGGATGGAGGGCCCTGGGGCCCTGGCCCTTAGAAACAAGGCTTCCGGTCTGCTAACTTCCAGAGGACAGCCTGTGATAGCGCAGGACAGCCCTCTGACCATGCCCAGGTGTCACTGCTGGAGACCCCATTGGCAGAGTAAGACTAGAGGCAGATTTGGGGCTGGGGCTCGGGACCTTGACTACAGCAGCTGGGAACAGAGAAGCCCCACCAGCTCAAGCCCATGTTTCTCTTCCTCAGGAAGCACAAAGAAAGACTTAAAGGATTTAGACCTCAGGGAGAAAAAAAGAGAGGAGAATTAGAACCCAAATCCACATCTGGCCTGTCAGTATGTCTAACCCTAAGCTCTCTGCACACCAAAGGGTGGGGGGCTGGAGGTGGGGGGGGGCAGGGCAGGAAAGCAGCTGGTTGCTCCCTCCAAGGAACTGCCTTTCTGCTGACATCACTGACAACAGAGGCATCCACGTGGGGCAGGGCTGACCACCCCCATCTGGGTCCACCCAGAGAGAGGAAGGAGAAAGGATGGGGCTTCCGAAGGAAGCTGCAGCCCCTGCTTTGACTCAGCAGGGAACGTCTCAGGGCTGCAGTCTCCGCAGCTACAAAACAGGGTGCATCCGGCTCCCTTGCATACAGAGTGATAAAACTCTGATGAAGCCTCTCTGCAGAGAAAGGTGTGAGGCAGATACACATGCCTCCCCTTGGAGTAAATGCTCTGTAGGTTGGTAGGGCCCTCACACCTTGTCCTGCAGGGGAAGTGACTGGTCAGAGTCACCTGGTGAAACAGGAGCAGTGGCAGGACTTGCCCTTGGGTCTCCTGCCTCCTAGCCCGGGCATGGAAGTTTTCCCGTCTGCTCATTGCCTCCTGAAAAGCACAAGGGAACTGAGTTCTCAGAAATAAAGGAGAACTTGTCCTTTGCACTTGGGGAAGGTTGGGGGGGTGTTGGTTTTCTAGCATCTAGGAGGGTCTCAGCCCAGATCTATACTCCAGGTTCTAGAGCCTCAGGACCATCCAGACTAGGGTTGCCAGATAAAATACAGGGTACTCAGTTAAATTTCTATTTGAGAAAAGCAATGAATATATGTTTTTAGTATATGGCCCAACTACCCATACTTGTATTCAATTTTTAACAAAGTGTTGTGTATCTGAAACTGAAATTATAATTGGGTGTCCTGGATTTTTATTTGTGAAATTTGACAACCACACTTCTGTCAAGCCACCTTAAGGGACAGGAGGCAATGGCTGCTTTAGGGTAGAGACTTCCCACTTTCAAATCCCCAGGCCTCAGCTGAGCAGCTGGAACAGCTCGCTGGCTGAGGGAACGCTCTAATTTGGCTGCTCACTGATTTGCACCACCCTCTCCCCTCGTTCTCCTGGGCCTGGTGCTGCCCTAGTGAGTTGAGCCTGGTAGTGTGCAGGAACACTTCCATGTGGAACAGCACAGGCCCACAGGCACTGGGTAGACCCTTTGCCAGCACCTCAGCTGGTCCACTTCACTGTCAGGCTTCTGTTATTGAGGAACTCCGAAGGGAGGCCCTGCCTCTCAGCTTGGCCTCAGCAGAGAGGTCTACAGAGGGATTGGGTGGCCGCCCTCCCATCCTTCACTGATGAATCTGGAAAGCATAGGGTAGGCATGGAGGCTAGGGGTGGGCAGAGAGTAGACTGCTGAGGTAGGCAAGAGATTGAGTGCAGAGTCTCAACTCTCTGCTTGGAAACTAAGGAAACTAGGCAAGAAGATTCTAGTATATGAGGGAAATGGAAGAAAGCTGAGCCCAGGATCTGAAGAAAAACTCAAGCCTGCATTCCCCACAGGAATCACTTACTGTGAAACATTCTATGGAAAAAGTTCCTTGAAGTCTAATTTCTTTGGGAAACACAATAGACTGACACACACAACACACACCCCATCAGCAATTTGCTTGTATCATAGCTTCCTGAAGGTTCTGAGAAGTCCTGCAGTAAAACAAAGAACTACTTACGTTGGCTTAACTTGGCATTTTCCATGTTTATAGGACCTCAAATCTTCTTTTATCATAATGTCTCTGACCCTTCCTAGGCACTCTTGCTTTCTGAGACACACTCATATACAAGATATTCTGTGGGCCGCGCCTCTGTTAGGACTGTGGCCACCTCAGAGTAGCCAGGTTCTCTGGGTCCTGAAGGCCAAGCCTGCAGGATCCCATCACCCTGCCCCAGTACAGGCCCCAGCTCAGCCCTGTGCCCCTTCCCATCCTTTTGTTTCACATGAACCTTTTATTCTCAGTCTCTATTTGTATTAATGAAAATTCATGTCTATATGCACATGTCCATATGTTTATCTATGCATAGGTATATGTGGAGATAGTGAAGGCATGCCTATGAGTGTGGGCTAATCCTGGGAGCTCAGGAATGTCAAAGTTGGGGTGGAGGGAAGAAAGAGGATTTGATAGATTTTCTTTCCTGGTCCCCTTCCTTGGGGAACTCTAACTTCTTCCATCATTCCAGCCACCAAGAAACATTCTAGAAGTCAGCTAGTGACAAAGTCCCTGCTTGTCACATCATCTGCCAAGCTTATGGGCTGGTGCCTTTTAGGATCATGGAGAAAGGTCTCCAGAGTACATAGCCCATACCCACTGAGGAAAGCATAGCAGATAGGAACAGAGGCTGAAATATGGGCTCCACTATTTGGGAGGATTGTAGAACTGGCAGCAAAGCCTCCAGGGTCAGGTGACCGAGCGTCAGTTCCATGAGGGCAGGGACTGTACATGTCCTATGTCTGTGTTCCTAGCATCCAACACAAGGCCCGCCATGTAATCTGTGTATGTGTGTATGTGTATGTATGTGTGTGGGCATGTGCATTTGTGCATGCACATACTCAGGTATGCACACACAGGCAACAAATGTTTATTGAGCACTTATTATATGCCAGGCATTGTCCTAAGAACTTTACATGTAATAATTTATTGAATCCTCACAACCACCCTCTGAGGTAAGTACTATTATTATACCCATTTTACAAATGTCGACACTGAGGTACCAGGGGTTGAGTAACTCACCCCAGGTCACACAGCCAATAAAAAGTACAGCCAGGATTTGACAAAGGCAGTCTGACTCTCTAAACAACTCTTCCACACTTGGTGGTTCAATGAATAGTTAGTTGTTGGATGAATGTATGAACGCACGCATGAATGAATGAGTGAAAGAAGCACCTAGTGATGCTAGGTAGAAGCACATAGCCTTCGGGCAGCTTGACGTCCTGTCAGGGCCTCCCTCCAGAAGCAGTGTAACACAGGTAACATGCTGCCAGCCACCCACACCAACATCATCTCTGTCTTCCCTCCTTCCTCCCCTCAGGCTTTTGCACATTTTCCTGTCACACCCCCTCCCCCACTACTCCTCCCTAGCCCATCAGCTCCTTGGTTCGCCTGCTTGCCAAAGTCCCTGTCTCCTCTTCCTTGAGTGCGTGTCTGCTTGCGTGTGTACCACAAAACCACAAGCTGTAAAACAAAGCAGGGAGCTGCCTCACTCATGCACTGCGCCTTTGATGTGTCCCTTCCTGGCAGCTGCAGGACACTGAGCCACCTTCTGCAGGCTCAGGTCCCAGAGGGTGGATGCCAGTTGAGGAATTCCACACACAAAAGGTCCAGGCCAACAAGAATGTGGGTTGGTGGAAACCCAGCAAGCCAGGGGGCCTGGTAGGGAGGGCCAGCCTGCCAGCTGGACCTGGGGGTCTCTCACTCAGCAGCCTCGCATCCAGAGTGTCCCTAAAGGGACTAGCTTCTAACAGGATTCATAAATAGTAATAGCCACCCCTCACATTAATATGGCAGTCTAGGGGTCACAAGTACTTTTGCACCCGTTTGCCTAATTAATCTGCACTATGATATAGTTGGTAAGAGCTATGGAGTCGTGATGCCTGGGTTTGAATCCTGGCCCTACTGCTGGGACATAGGGAAAGTCACTTATGCCTCAGAAGCTCAGTGTCTAAATCTGTAAGACGAGGATACGAATAACAATGCCTGGCTCATAGTGTTGCCAGTTCACGTGTCATACTCAGTGGTGGCTGCCATGCAGACATATACTATTTATTGCATTTGTACTCTGTGCTAGACATCCATGCATATTCTTGTATTCACACAGTCTTTTCAACAAATTCCACGAAGTAGAAGAGGAAGCTGAAGCTCATGAAGGAGAAGCAACCTGCCCAGAGTCACAGAAGAGAAGGTAAAGTTGGGATGTGAACCCGGGTGTGCCTTTCATCACAGCCCATGCTCTTTGGGAGAACTGAGATTCAAAATATGGCATGTGCCTGGTTTTGGAACCAGGCTAGTTTGGCTTCAAGCCATTTCAGAACCTGTCCTATGTTGCTTTTGTCTCCTGGAGGTGACAGATCCAGTCATCTCCCATCCCCTCATGGTCCCCAAGCAGTAGCCTTCCTGTCTTTTGGTGTCTCACCCAAGTGGCATGGAACAGGAGGGCATTCTTCAAAGACAAAGGGGAAAAGTCTGAAGCTGGGTCTGAGCAGAGGGACCCTGTCCCATGTGTCCCTAGAATACAAGTGGCCAGGCCAGCAAGAGCCAGGAGTACCTGCCTGCCTACAGATACTGGTTATGTCTGGTCCATGTCCACTGGGCAGGTCTAGTTTGTGCCACAGGTGCTTTTCCCGTGACATGTGTTGGCACCCGATCCCCAGGAGGTGGGCCCCTACTCACCATTCCTGGCTCAAGTACCAGTTGCCCTTGACTGGTATCACAAAGGGCTAGGGAGCCGGTCTTAAAGGGGAAAGCTATGGAAATGAACAGAAGAGGAAGAAGCAAAGGGGGCCCCTTGGCCCCTAGCCCTTGGCCCCAGCTCCTCCTCGTCCCTGCACCTCTTGGCATCCGCCAGCCCTAGCCAGAGCCAGCCATCACCTCTGAGATCTGTTGTCCCCACCAACAGCGCTGAGAGCAGGGGTCCCTCCTTGGGCTGAGCCATGGTTTTCAGCCTTCTGGCAGGAGACATTCTCAAAGGAGGAGGGAATACCGAATGAGTCCCAACTATGCACAGGGGGTTGGACATGGGGAGCTTTGGTTTCTCCGGTTTAATCCTCACAGCTCTGCAAGGCAGGCATTATTATCAGCATTTTACAGATGAAGCAGCTGAGGTTTGGAGGAGGCAAGTGACTTGCTGAGGGTCCCATGGGCAGTAAGTGGTCGAGCCATTGTTGGATTGAGGACTGGCTCACAGGGAAACAGCCATGTCCCCAGTACACCAGTTCCTGGTGGGATGGGGAACCCGGTGACTTCAGCTCTGCAGGGCTTGAGCAACTAGGCACACTGGGCTTTAGGATTTGCCTGGGAGATGAGGTTTTTTATTCCTGTAAGTGTGCACTTAAAAGCAACAACAAAAACAAAAACAAAAACAAAGACAAAAACAAAAACGACTCATTTCCATGAAAGCATTTAGGAAATGGATTCCCTGTCTTCCCTGACTCCTTCAACAGAGCATAATCAAGCTCTTTCTCAAGTTTTGGGGACATCATCATTAACCCCCCATCATTATTAGCACTGGGCCATTGTGATCTCCTCAGGCCTGTTTCCCCTGCATGAAATGGCCCCCAGTTTGTTTGCGATCTTTGAGCTCTTGTACCTGGTTGGGGTTGTTTGGGATTTTACTAGTTTTGCTGCCTACTCCCCTGCTGTCAGGCCATCAGCTCTCACTTCTTGACACTTTTAGTGTGCCTGCTTCCAGCAGCCCCTTTGCCCTCCCTCCTTTTGATTTACTGCTTCTAATTTGCTGTGGGCTTGGGAACCAGATAACCAAGCTTGTTAGAAGGGAAACGCTACAGAGGGTCCTCCTGCAGGTAGCCGGCCTGAGTGTCAGCTTAGACAGCCAAAGGCCCAAGGAGCAGCCCCCTGTGCTCGGTCCTAAAGCCTGTAGCTCCCGCATCCATACTGCCAGGGGCCTCTTTATCCTGTCTTGTAACAGGGGTGACCTGCATCCCATAGTGAGGCTGAGTCCAGCCCTTACTTGGTCCTGAACTGACTGGTCTCCCCAACCCTCCCCCTGGCCACACCATTGAGGGGGTGGCACACCCAAGACGTGAGGACTGGTCAATCTTGCGGAGCGGCAGTTATGGAATGGAGGGCTGCCCTTGCCTAGAGGCCGAGGAATGGGCAGGAGGGCCTCTAGCGACCTCCAGTATTCCTCCCCTTTCCCACCCTGTCTTCCAGAGGCCCTTGCAGAGAATTCTGGGCTGAGGAGCATTCTGGGCTGTGGAGGCTCCCTCTCCAGCCTTATCCCTATTCCTGCCTGAGGGCAGGGCAAGAGGACTCACTGGAGCATTCCTCACAGCATGGAGGCCCACCAGCAGCCTCTAAGCCTGGGCAGGCTGGGCCCATCTCTGCCTCCAGCCAGGCCTAGCCCCTCATGCTCTTACAGTGGTCCCCCCTGTAAGGGGGGCTCTGGCAGGAAGTGGGCTGCGCTGAGCTGGCCTGGCTTGCCACCTCAGCAGTGCGAGGGCCTGCTTCTCCCCCAGCCTGGGGGAGGGAGGCGCCACTGAGGGGGAAAGCACTGAGGCAGATTTAGGACTTGGGTGGACTTTGAAGCCCCTCAAAGCCATTTTTCAACCTGAAAGCTGAACCGAGCTGGTCTGGAATTGTGGCTGGAGGATAAATGTAGACCCCATGGTGTCATTTTATGGTCAATTTTCAGAGTGTAACTGTACTTTGAGCACTAACGCTGAGTAGCAGGAAAAAACTTCTTAACCATAAGATCTATTAAGAGTGCAGAGCTGGCTCCCAGGGGCGAGGCGGGAATGCACAGACGTGAATCATTGGAAACAGGTCGGGCCTTGGCACTAGGGAATAGCCCAGCCCGAGTTGGGCTGCAGGGAGGGAGGGGGCAGCCCTGGAAGGATGGGAGGGTGCCTCCAGCTCCTCAGGCCTTGCCAGTGGTGGCCTCCTCTCCTGTCCCAGGGGCCTGAGTCCTGACCCCCACCCTCTCTCCTCTCCAGGGTTGGCTACTCTAAGCAGGTATTGGGTAAAGAACATCTGGTGGGGCTGTCGGCCTGGAGAGCTGTGGCAAAGCAGGAGGGCCAGGGCTGCCAAGCTACACAGGACTGATGCCTCTGTTTCCCCGCCTGTGTTGTTCCGTGTCAATCACCAGCCTAAGCAAGCTTTTCGACCAGACATGGCCAGCCCCCAGCAAAACTGGGACGGATGAGAGGCCAGAGAAGGTCTAGGATATTTGGGGTTAAATACCTACAGGGCAAAGCAGAGTCTGGGAAGGTTGGCTTGGAGGGGGCAGGGTACAGAGTTGGAGGCTGGTGATGGCAGATGGCAGATGGAAGGGGAAGCTGGGGGACAAAGTGATCTATGAGATTCCTTACAGCTAGAAAAATCTCTGGCTCCAGAGGATGCAGGCAGGAGTGAGGAGGCAAACTGAGTGCTGGACAGGACCTCCAACAAACCAGAGGCACGTCTCCTCATCTCAGGTCTCAGGACCGTGGTCCTCCCATTCAAACACCTGTCAAGAGTTCATCTTTTATGAAGAGTCAGGACTAGGTCTGGCAAGCCTGGGCACCAGAGGATACCCATCAGGGGGAGGACAAAAAGTGAGGCTTGGGCCTGGCAGTGACGAAATCTCAGCTGAGCCATGGTTTGCTGTGTGATATTAGCCAAGTAACTTTCCTCCTCTGTGCTGAAATGTACTCTTTTGTTTCGCGATGTGTAGCAGGAGGGCCAGGACTGAAATTTCAACCTGATCAACTCCTTTTACCCTCAGAGTGTAAGTTTCTTGCCAGCTAGAACATTCCAGGATTTCTTGGTCTGGTGTGCTCTGGGACAGGATTTTCCTGAGGATTAAAAATAAAAATAAGGAGAAAGAAACACACACACACGCACACACACACACACACTGCCCGGGAATATTGTAAGAGCTTTTTACCAGTAGTAACTCACGGAATTTTCACAACAGCCCTCCAAGGTGAGTACTTATGTTTCCATTTTATAGATAAGGAAACTGAGGCACAGAGAGATTAGCAGACAGGCTCAAGCACCAAACCAACTCTAAAACCAAAGACACTTGCCCAGCCTCCTTTATGATTCTTTTCTCTAAATGGGTGACCTTGTCTCCCTCACCCCCTCCAGGGCTTCGTTCTCTCTCATGGCTGTCACACACCGGGCTGGGTGAGGGCTCCCCTTCCTGAGCCAGCTGGCCTCCTTGAGGTGCCCTTCACCTCCCTGTACTCCCTCCATTCCCTCCCCTTCTCTCCAGGGGAGCTGAGCCAGGCTCAGGTTTCTCCATTTCCAGGCTAAGGCTCCTGCCTTGGGCTGGGCTCACTGATGAAATCTTGCTGACCTTGCACTTTCCATCCATCCTGGGGCTATGGGCTTGGAATGGACAGATGAAGAGTACTACATGGACTGACAAAAGGCTGGCCTCTTGCCCCTGGCCCCTTGTTTGAGAGAAGGTACCCCAGTGCCTTTGAGCAAGCCTGACCAGGCCCCACAGGTCTCTCTTAGCAGATCTGGGGCAGAAGCATTGCTGAGGGCACTGGAAGAATTCAGGCTGAGGGCTAGGTAAGATGTCCTCATGGTTGTATGTGCAAACTGCCTTTCAAAATCATAACACAGTACTAACTCTGCCTAGCATCAGACTAGTTTCCTCCTCAAGCTCCATCTTTAAGAATCATAACATTGCAGAGTGTTACTGGATAGGCTGGATAGGCTCTTAGAAATCACCAAGGTCAAGACCCTTGGGTTCCAGATGGGAAGCCTGAAGCCCCGAGAGAGCAAGGATGTACTCAAAATTGTACAGCAAGACAGCGGTGGAAGCAAGGCCTAACCTCAGGTTCCCGAATCTTCCAGGTGGACTGCCTTTTCCAGCTGAGCTCCCTGCCAGACCTCTGGGGTCAGCTGTGTGTTGCCCTCTTTGGGGTGGCCCTGCTTGTGTCCCCACCCTTCACTGTGACAAGATCACCTCCTACACACACGTTCCCTGCCCTAGAGATGTAGGAGGCCCTTGGGAGTGAGGTGGGAGGCACCCAGGAGCCCAGACGAGAGGCAGAGACCAGGATGGCAGGGACTAAAACTGTACCACCGGGATGGGAGGGGAGCACTCTGAACCCTGAGCAGGCCCTGATTTTTTCCTGCCTTAGTGTGTCACGCCTACCCCTTATGAGCTCCCTTGGAAACAATAGAGGCCTCAGGCTCGCAGTTTGGTCTCTCCCAAGGCTCGGAGGTCTTGGAGGTCTCCAGCAAAGTCGCTGCCACATCGCCTGGCTTCTCGGTCGCACCTGTCTCCTTCATGAGCCCTGAGTCCAATCTGGTGCCCCCTCCCGCCCGGTTTTCCAGACTGTCCAGGCCACCAGGTGAGGCGAGCACCGTGACCACAAGGGGGCACTGGCGCTCCATGGCTATGGTGGGCTCAGAGGCCTGCTTTCTTTGGGCTTGGGGTGGGGGCAGCTGGAGTGCGTGTCGGGGCTCCCCCACTCCTGGCACCCTCCCATTTCCTCTTGGAAGTCTCCCTAATCCTCTTATGCTTAGGGTCACATCCCTGGGACCAGTGACGAGGTGTTTCATTTCAATTGGCCCCCACTCCCCTTGGGGGAGCTCCATGAAACGCCAGGAGGGGAGACCCCTTGGCCACAGCCCTCTTCTCTGCCCCTCTGCAGACCGGGTTTCCTTGTCCTTCTTCAGCTTTCCTCCTTTTGGAGTGTCTCTCTCCTACCTGCTCACCCTCCATTCCTTGCCAGGCCTGACGTCTGGCTTCTCACATAGCCCTGGCTCCGATGGCCTCTTCTGGAGACTGGCTTCCCCTCTCCTTTCTCTTTGTTTCTTCTCCCCTGTCCTTTCTTCCCCTGCATCCCGGGGCCTCTCAGGCTGGATGAGTGGAGGGGGCCTTGGCCCCTGCCCTGGCACTCAGGGGCTGAGACAGGGAGTCAGTCAGTGCCGGATGTCAGTTGCTGCTGGAATCTGGGAGTGGAGGAGGCTCTGGGTCAGAAACACTCTTAAGTTCACTTAGCAAATGCAGCCTCTGGGAGTGGAGAGGGGGGGGTGTGGGGGGTGTGGGGGTGTGGGGGGGTGTGGGGTGTGTGTGTGTGTGTGTGTGAAGGTGGGGATTCAGAATCCAGAGACAGGGCCTGGTCTCAGGTCTGGCCCTGACTGGCTGTGTGGCCTTTCCCGTTTGCTCCCTGGGCTTCAGTTTGCCTCCCAGAACATAATGCATGCTGGATCTCTTAGGATGCTCCCAGCTTGTGTTTATTTATTTATTTATTTTTAAATTTTCCAGCAGTGACTCTCAATCCCAGGAGGCCCCAGCACTGCTTCTTCCAGATCCATCCGCCTTCCCAGATTTGTCCCCACCAATCCCCTTTAGAATGCTAGGGATCCTTGGTGTGATGAACAGGGCCTGGCCAGCATATGGGGGTTGCCCTGGGAGAGGGCCCGGGTTGGATGTGGGCCATAATGTCAGCGTGCTGAGGAATGTGTCTGGCATATTTGCTCACTGACTTGGAGGGTGCCTCCGTAGCTCTTGGGGCAGATAATTGTAGAATGTCGGTGCTGGAAAAGGCTTGGGGCAAATGTAAGTCAAACATTAATTATGGGCCCCATATAGAAGCCACTCCCCAAACCCCCCACCGCCACCCCCTGAGCTTGACCCCTGAGATACAAACCCAAACCCATGGCCTGCCTTCTAGGTCTCAGCTTTCAGAAGAATCTAACTCCCGCCTGTGGTATATAAATAAAGAAGCCAAGGTCCAAAGAGGGGCAAAGACTCGCCCAGGTACATGCAGGCAGGTGGTAGCTACCTGAGGCTGGGCCCCAAGGCTCCTGCCTCCCAGACGTGGGCATTCAGGGGCTCTGGGGACTTGGGCAAGGACATGCAGTGGGTAGCTAAAGTGAAGGGAGGTGGTGTGCACATGGCAGAGCTGGGGCCGGGGTTTGAGGTGGGAGTGGATAGGGATGGTTGCCTGCTCCCACCTCTTGTGATGGGCACACACTCACCCTTGCAAATAAGGCAGATCTGGGGCCGACGGTGGTCCCTACCACAACTAGAGGGTAGCACCTCTACCTGACAGTGTGATTTATCACATTCTCCCTTTCTCCCCTCAGCCCCCAACCTTCTTGCAGACCCTGGAGAGGGCCCAGCCTGACTTAGAGACAATTCACCTGTTTTTGATTTGAGACTCAGGTGGACTTTTCTTTCTTCTCATCAAAGAAGTGGTGAGGGGAAGGCAGGGCCCCATCCATCACCCCAGCCTCTCAGCAGACTTGGGAAGGAAGAGTGGAGGGGGAGGGAAACAGCCCAGGGATCTTGCAATCTCCCAAATTCCCAGTGGGAACCTCCCAGCCAGCCAGGCAGGGCATTACTGGCCCAGACATTTAGATCTTGGTCACAGATGCTGAGAAGCGACTGCCTAGAGGTTCCTCCATTGGTACTCTGGATCTCTGGAAGTCCTACCACCAACTTTTCTTTTGCAGTTCCTCCTTCCTGGGTGATAGGGGTGGTGTCTGGAAGAGGTTTGGGCCCCACACAAAAGCAGAACAGAGACTTAGCACCCATGGAAAGTGGGAGAGGGCTAAGGGAGAGAGTTCATTTGGTTTTTATCACCTACTCTGTGCCAGGCATTGTTCAACCTATGATCCATGCCATTTTATCCACCCTTCCGGTGCTGTCCCATCCTCCAGATAAGGAAACTAAGGCTCAGAGAAGCAAAGTGATGGACCCAAGGTCAAATCACAAGGGAGTAAGTAATGGGGGCCAGATTCAAGGTCATGGCTGTTTGGCTCCAAGAGAAGGCAGAGGAGGGAAGTGAGCTGTCTGGAGGCTGGCCCAGCCCAGGAAAGAGATGAGCTGTAGCATCAGTGCTTCCCTTACCCCCAGTATGCATGTGCTGCAGTTCTCAGGGCCACTACCTAACCTATGTAGAGTCTATGCAATTAGAAAAAGGCCATCTTCTTTTGGGAGTGACCCAGGCACCGGGGCAGTGCATGTGGCCCAGGGTAAGGAGCAGGGCTGAATTTCAGCCTCCACAGTTCACCTGTGCCAGGCCCCCTTGATCAGGGCTCAGCACACATAGTCATTCACTGTGGCCTTGCTCAGGCTGTCCTTTTTTTGGAGTGGGCTGAGCAAATCTCGGCCTGAGAGGCAAAGTGAGGGGCCTGATAGGCTTGGCAACAGCACACCATGATGCACAATCCTCTTCCTCCTTCTCCCCCTTCCCCTAAACATTATCATCACCGTCATTACTACCATCTTCCCAGGCATCCTAATGATACTACAATTACTAATAACAGGGGCTCCACTGCAGCTGAATCTGCTTGGTATTGTTCCCCTGAAGCAACCCATTTTCTCCCTGCTGGACTCTTTCTTCCTCATTACACCCTTCTAGGCTTCCAGCTTGCAGAAGCCCATTCCCCAGGAAAACGTGTGTGTGTGTGTGGCCTGGCCAGCCAGGCCATGGCCCCTGGGTGTCCTGGAGAGACCTGAGAGAGGAGAGCAGGGGCATTGCGTGGGCTCAGGTATGCTGGCTTTGCTGCTGTGTGGCCTTGGGAAAAGTGCTTATCACTCTATAGCCAGCACCCAATCTTCAATCTCAAGGGGTAGGGTGTAAGGTAGACAGTATCCATGGTCATTTCCAGCCTGACCTCTTGCGGTGCTGGAATCTTGGAGTCCAGAAGCCTTGTTCTCCTCTGTGTGCCAAACAATGAGAATAAAGCACCCCATGGGTCCTACTCTGGAGCTTATAGCCAGGGAGGGCACCAAATACAAGCTGGAGGAATGGAAAGCAAGTCCTGACTTTGCTTCTTCCTAAGTGTGTGACCTGGGGAAGATGACATCTCTGGGATGCAGAGGTTCAGCTGAGCTGTGAAGATGATTGCACCTCCCCTCCAAGGAAAGGCTGCTGTGAGGAGTCACTAATATAATCCATGGAACTGTGTGAGCTGTGCAGCAGTAGGCCCTTATTCACTCATTCAGTGAATGTTCCTTGAGTATTTCCTAAGGGAGGTAGGATAGTGTAGTAAGAGTGCAGGTTCTGGAGCCAGACTGCTTGGGTTTAAAACACGGTTCTGCTTTTTATTACCTGTGTGACCCTGGTCAGGTGACTTAACCTCTCTGAGCTCCAGTTACCCTATCTCTAAGATGGGGCATCTACTTTATAGAGCTGTTGTAAGAAGTAAGCGAGTTAATCCATGTAAAGCATTTACTTGTTGGCACACAGTGTGGGCTCATTAATGTCATGACACCACTCTAAATTCTGGGGTGCAGTGGCAATAATAATGGACAAGGTCCCTGCCTGCATGGAACAGTCAATACATGTTGGTTCCTTTCTTCCTAGTGTTCTCCTCCATGAGGGGATAAAAAAGCATCTTGGGAAGCTCAAGCTGAAAACCACACTTTGCTCTATGAACTAACCCGCAAATATTGCACAAATGTTCACACATTCAGTGAAGATTCATTGAGAACTTTGTGGAGATTTCTGTTAGATTTTGAGGCTGTAGAGATGAATATGACTCAGCAGCCTTCATTCACTATAAGTGTTCAGTCTATGAGAGCAAGTGAGAGAGAGAGAGAGAGAGAGAGAGATGGTGGTTTTTCTTAGGGCCATGAGGGAAGACTTCTTAGAGCAGGTAGCTGTGTGTTCTGACTTATGCTGAGGACATTCCAGACAGAAGGAAGAGCATGAGCAAGAGTATGGAGGTGCTGAGAGAATGATCACGAGTCCAGTGTGGCTGAGGCATCAGTGGGTATGGAGGGTATGCTTTGTATCTTCTCCCTAAAGCACTATGTTCAGGGCACTTACCCTTAGCCACGTATCCTCTTAACACGGGGTTGGGGATTCTTACCTGCATTTCACATGTGAGGAAACAGATTAGAGTGGTGAAGGGACATGCTCAGGGCCACCCTCCTAGTAAATGGCAGAATTGAGGTTGGCCCCCAAGTCTGTCAAATACTTAAGGGTCTGGGCACATGCCTCCCTGACCCCTGGTAGGGACATCTGGGCAGAAGAAAGTACTTTATCCTGTCTCTCCTCACCCAGGAACTCACCATAAGGAAGACTGAGCCTCTCTCACCAGCCACTATCCCCCCACATACCCGGCAGGAATATACGCATACACGCACACACACACACACACACACACACACACCACCACCACCACCACCACCACCATCCTCCCCTGCTCCTAAAAATATCAAACCAGTGGAACTGCAAGGGAAATGAATGTTTGGCAGCAGAGCAAGTGGCCTAGGAGTGGTGTCAGGCTCCGTAAATATTTACCCGCTGGATTAGAGCAGAAGTTGGAAACATTAGGCAGCTGAAAATGACTGTTTTAATAGCATGGCTGATAAATCCAAACTTGGGGGGTTTGTTTGGAAGTCTCAGCTTCTGGGAATTTCAGCATGTAAACTATGGGCCTGGGGTGTCCGGGACCAGAACAGAGGAGTGTGAGTGTCTGCTGGTGGGTGGGTCTGCTGGAGGAGAGGGCAGCCAGGCCAGAGAAGGCCCCGCGCCTTAGGCTAGAGCCATCTGGAAGGTGCAGCATTAATTCATGTCCTCGTTCATTCATCCATTCATCAGACTTGGTCTAAGGGAGGAATGACAAGCAAACATTTATTGGATATCAACCATGTGCCAAGAGGGAGGGGAGGCTTTTAGTCCCACATTTAATATTTACTGTGACCGTGAGTGGTAGTCAGTACTATTTTCATCCTATAAAAGCTAAGGAAAATCAAGTCTCAGAGTGGGAAGGTACCTTGCCCAAGGGCACCAGCTGGGAAGAACTAGAACAGGGCCTTAGGCCCAAGTGTCTCTGACTCCAAAGCCATGTTCTTACTGTGTGGGATGTGAAGTAGACAGTCAACACATACCTTAGAAACCAAGGGGCCAGGAAATCCAAAAATGAATCCGACATAGCTTCTCCCTCAGAAGGTTCCCAGTCTAGAAGGGATCTAACACATATATCCAATTAACAATTCTAGGGAGAAAGTGGCCAATGCCATGAGGATCAGTAGTGTTGGGGTTCTGAGGAGGGAAGTTTCTTTCAGCTTAGGGGGCAGAGAAGAGGGAAGTGTCATGGTGAGGAGGATCATGATGGCTCCCTATAGGAAGTGGCAGTTAGGCTGGGCCCTGACTGGTGAGTGGGATTTGCATAGCTGAAAGTAAGAAGTGGGCGTTGTTCCAGGTATTGGGGACAGCATGAGTGAAGGCATGGAGGAGGGATATTGAGTTTGGTTGAATCATAGAGTATACAAAGACAAGAAGTCGGAGATAAGTTCCAGAAGGCAGATGAGAACCAGAGGGTGAAGGACTTCATGCTACCAAACCATAACCCTTCAGAGCTGAGGGAAGCAACGGTCCCAGCACTCAGACCACAGCTGGACTCTCCACTTTTACCTTCTCCCCTTAGGAAAAAGCAAAGAGAATAGTTCCCCTGTAACAATCTCGGGTCCAGCTCATCCCCTGGTGAGACAAAGCCCTAGAGCATCACCCCCACTCCAGTGTGAGCAGTGGCACTTCCTTTCCACAAAGCTTGCCTTGTGGCTACTTCTAGCTCAAGCCAGTCACCCTCATTCCATTCTGAGGCCAAGAGTTCAGCTCCTCACTGCTAGGCGTGAGGATTGGGTGACCCTGAGAGGGCTACAAACTCACTTGGTGACCCGACACTAAAGCTGCTTCAGGCGTGCAGGTGCTCCTGAATCTGAGGGGAAAGAAGCACTGTGGGAAAGCTGTAATGGGCAGCCAGGCCTCCTGAACACAGGGGTGGGGGTAGGGGGCAGGGAAAGGGGACAGGGGCAGGTGGGAAGAACAAAGCACAACTTTGGTGACTAATAAGCCTGGATAAAAATCCTACTTCCAATGTGCAATCTTGGGAAAGTCACTTTACTTTTCTGAACCTCAGTTTCTGTCACCCAGAAACTGCATTTGTTACCCAGGTACAGTGACACCTACCTGGAGCCATCATGTGAGGATTCAATGATATGATGTATGGAAAGCACCCGACATGCTGCTTGATACGTGATAAGCACTCAGCAAATGTCAACCACATCATCACGAATAAGTGAACACTTGTGTGCCTCAACAAGGAAGAATTTTATGTATAAAGGAGAACTTCTAAAGAGTAGAGTTAATTTCTGGAATGTCATCCCTCGAGGGCTTCGAATAGGGAGCTGCCGCCCCACTAAGACAAGTGAATGATCCCAAAAGCCTACAGGTTTCCTTGTCCTGCCTAAACTCTCAATTTTATAATTCAGTGGGGGGAAAAATATCGATTTTAAGTTTGGGGAATTGGAGTGTCAGGACTTCTAGTTTCTGCCCCAGGGTCCCATCACTGGGCCCAGCCTGTGCTCTCATTCCACCCTTCCTTCTCTACGCTTTCCCAGGTCCTTTGGCTGTCCTGCCAAATGGGAATCAACAGGGTTGCGGTACATTCTGTGGGGTGGGAGAGACGGGGGGAATGTCAACAAAGAAGAGGTGACAGGCAGGACTGTGTGCAAGGAACAGGGGGAGGGGGCCCCAGCCAGCCCAGGGAAAGGTGTGACTGAAATGGAAGAAGCTGTTCCTTGGGGCTCTGTCCTCCCCAGTCCCCATCAAGAACGGGGGTGGGGGAAGTAGACCCAGAGAGGCTTGAGGCCATCCCCAAATTTGGTAATTTGGCAATTTGGCCTCTCTGTGTGGTTTTCCTGCTCCAGAAAATGTTAATTTATTACAATTTGAAAAATGACTGAACCAGGGCTGGGGACTCAGCAGCTGGTGCAAGGGAGAGAGAAATCTCTTTTTGTTCTGCAGGGAATTGGGCTATGGCCTCTATCCCCACCCTGTTCCCTTGCTGGGCCATCCTTCTCCCACAGTGTCGAATGTTGACAAGGCTCCTCCCAGGAGTGGCTTGCCTTCCTCAGGGGCTGAACTGGCCAGCATTTATCAAAAGCCTGGAAGCTTCTGAGGGAAAGAAGTGTGCAGGGAGGTATGTGAGCCAGCCTGGCTGGGGGTGAGGCCCCGATGATTCTCAGCAGCCTCTGGGGTCATTGTGAGGGCTACAGTGGAGTGCCTGAGCTAGGAAGGGAGATGTGGAGTGGGACAGCTGTTTGGGGGCAGTGTGGAAGCCTCCAGTCCTCTTCCTGGGTCCTGTCAAGCTATGTACCACCTGCCTGGCCAGCCCCCTCACCTCTATTGTTCAGCCGGACAAAAGATGATTACAGAAAAACAGCATGCACCCAGCAGGCAGTATCAGCAAATCAACAGATTTTAAAATGTGCTGCTGCCACCAGGCTGGGCCCTATTGGGCCCAGGACCCTGGTCCTCAGTCTGCACCCAGCCAGCGGCATGGAGCACCATCTGCCATGCCTCCTGGGACAGTTCCATTTTCAGTCTCCAGGCCCATGGACTTCCATTCTGTGGTGCGTCTGCTCCACATAGGATTGCTCCAACATGGCCACTTCTTCCCAGCCATCGTGGCCATCCTCATTGACTCATGCTTGTCAATAGCAAGCACTATTGACACCCACTATGTGCAGGCCACTGGGGTCGGAACTAGGACACCGAGGTGGGTGAGGCACAGGCTCTGCCCCAAAGGAGGTAGGTTCTAGAAGGGGAAGCAGGCATATACAAAGAGAAGAGGAAACAGTGCCTTCAGAGGGGTATGGATAACTCAAAGCATTACCTTCATCACCCTCTCACTCACTGTTTTCATCTGCATCAGCCTCCCATCTGTCTCCTTCACCTTAACATCCACCTCTCCTCCAGCACTGCTTATCCCATCTCCTCCTCTTCCTATCTCCTTGTATTAGACCCACCAGCATCAACCCCAACACTATAATCCTCAACATTGCCACACCCATCAGCACGATTTTTCAATTCCTCATCCCTGCAAATCTACTCCCTGCCCTCTAGGAATTTATAGCCTGAAAACTGACAAGCCAACAAGGCACAATTACTAAGACACAAAAACAAAACCCCCTTGTGCAAATGTGTAGGAAAATATTTACACCATAATCTTCAGTTCAGGTAACCTCTTGTGGGCTCATGGAATCTCTCACATCTGGTTGGAGCTTTGCAATGAGATTCAGATTGGTTTCTGGCCTACAAAAATGTTCTTCATCCTGACTTTTTTCCCAGTGGGTCAGCATTAGCCCTTCTGGAGGCTGGAAGCCAATAAGCCAGAGAAATCCAGCCTGGGGACTAAGGGTGGTGTCTATTTGCATTTCAGCTAGAACCTGCCAGCAGCTAACCTGTTTGGAATTCTCAGCATTCCTGCTGGGCCTGGGCTCAGCTCAGGTGCCACCCATCCTGGCTTGGCACACAGTAGACAAGAGGGTTCAGGAGCTCCAGAGCTCTAGGCGAAGCACCCCTTTGTTAAATCACAGTGCCTCATTGGGGTTTCTGGAGGAGAATGGCAGGTGTCCAGGAAAGTCAGGGTTAAGGTTGGAAGTTTTTCAGCACCGAGAAGGAGAGGCTGCCACTGGACCAGGCCAGAACAGGTGAGAACCGAACGAAGATTTTTAAGTATTCACACGGTCACCTCCATCTCTGTGCGGCACTTTGCAGTTCATAAAGTACTCTGTGCATCTCATCTCTTAGGAGCCTCGCTGGCCACGATTAGAGGTAGGGAGAATGGGCGAGGACTCCTAGTTTCCACTTTACAGATGAGCAAACTGAAGCCAGAGGAGGCCACAACAAGTGATAGTGGTGGAGTGTCAGGCTCCTCCCTGCATCCTGAGGCTGCCTTCCTTGGAGGCAGAGAAATTCCCAGACAAGTGAAGAGAGGCTTGACTGTGATGCCATCCAGGGCTTCCTTGTACCACTGAGAAGAATGGAAGCCAAAATGGCTTTGCTGGCCTCTTGCAAGTCTCCCAATGTGCTGTGAAGAATGTCTCCAGAACTCAGCCAGGCTCTCAGGTTATTTTCTTTTCACTAAGGAGGAGGGAGTGTGAGGAGAGGGTTCCCACCAACCAAGTGGCTGAGGGCAGACCCTTCCATCACTGGCACCAGGATGCCCTCACATCCAGGCCAGAACCTTCCCCACTGAAGAACCTCTCCTTGCCTCACCCCGAGGCTGGTGGGCCTGGAATGTTTGGAATGTTCCTTTTACCCCACCCTTCCTCTTTTGAGTCTCCAGGTCTGCTTGGGCTCTCCTATTTGGATGCCTTCCCCACCACTCTGTGCCAGCTCACTTCCTGTTACTCCTGTTGAACCTGAGAGTGCCCGCTCCATACCTGCCACAAGGAGACCCCTGTCCCCAGCTAATGCTCCAATTTAGTGATTTTCCAAGCAAGTTTATAGACAAGCAGCATCAGCAGCCTTGGGGACCTTATTAGCCGTGCAAACTCTAGGCTCAGCCCAAGACCTTCTGAATCTGAGACATTGGGGTAGGACCCAGCAATCTGTGCTCTAACAAGCTCTCCTGGCCATTTTGCTGCATGCTAGAGTTTCAGATTGAGTAGCATTAAGAGGGCAATGAACTCAGGCCAACTGGGCTTCAAATCCCAGCTCTGCCATTACTAGCTGTGTAACCCAGGTCAGGTCAGTATACCTCCTTGATCCACAGTTTCCTCATCTGTAAAACGGGGATCAGAGTGCCTGGCTCCCTGAAAACAGCTTTGATTTTGATTCAATATAAGGAAAGGGCGAGTCAGTAAACAATTAGAACTGAAGCTTCTGGTCCCAGAGTGACTCAAGAGGAGGCGAGTTGAATACACTATACAGTGAGTGTACGATGTGTTTAGCTAGGAGTTCTGTGTGGCTGGAATTCAGAGTCTCACCTGTATGTCCACTTCCCTGGGTACCCCTGCCAACTCTATCATGTGTCACACATTTCAACCCCCATGCTTTGGACTGGCTGTTTCTTCTGCCTGGAATTATGTCCCTTAAGGGCCCCATGCAAATTACTCCTTCTCTAGGAAGCTTTCTGAAACAGTTAGGAATTGCATTCAGTTGGAAAAACCGAAATCCCCTCCCCTAAATATGGTATAAACACACGAGAATTTATAGTTTCACATGCAGGAAGCCTGAAGGTAGGCAGTTCAAGGATGGCACAGTGACACCATGAAGTCATCAAGGGCCTCGGCTTCTTCTGGCTTTCTGATATAACATCCTAACACCAGCTTCATTTTCAAGGTCCTATGAAGGTCCAAGATGACTGCTGGAGCTCCAGGCATCACCTCACCATTCTAGAGAACAGAAAAGGGCCAGGGTACACATGCTAGCTGAGTCAGCTTTCTTTTAAGCAGCTTCTCCAGAAGTCCCACATGACATTTCATTTTATATTCAATTGGTCAGAATTTAGTCGCATGTTATACTAGAGGCTAGAAATTACAGTCTTTTGGCTAGGCATCGGCTTCATTGATAAAACCATGGTTTATCACTAGGGAAGAGGAGGCGCGTGGATACAGGATGGTAATTCCCAAAGCAGTCTCTGTAACAGCCTCCCTTCTCCTCCCAGAAGTGCTAATCATTGGCTGCACTCTTCTAGCCCTGCGTTCCCCTCTCCCTTCCAGCATTTACCATTCTGCATTGAGATCTAGCACCTAGCTAAGGTATACCTACCAGGTAGGAAGGGGTCCTTCAGCTACTTCATTGTGCCCCGTTGGAAAGTAAGCCTTGATTGACAGTTCCAGTGACCAAACGGTACCCTAAGGGCACTGAGCCTCTCAAAGAGTGTCGACTTTAGAGTCAGCCTTGGGGTCAAGCTGTAGCCCTGCTAGGCAGTGACTCTGTGACCTCGGCCATTAGTAACAACGACCTTTGAGCCCTTGCTATGTGTCAGCCAGGTTGTTCACATTACCTCATTTATTGCCCAGTGGGGTCAGTATCATTATTATTTCCATTGTGGGGTTGAACAAACTGGGGTGAAATAACTTATCCAAGGTACCCCAGTTAACAAGCCATGGAGCCAGCTTCAAATCAGACAGCTTGAGCTAGAGCCCAAGCCTTTACCCACTACATTGCATAGAACTGTGTACTCGAAGCCTTACCACACTTCAGGCTCCTCCTCTGTAAAGTTGGGTAGAAATCATCCCTGCTTCATAGGGTCGTCTCAGGGATTTAATGCCATCACACATGTGAATCTGCCTTCCATGTGGCTGGCATAATAAATGCTCATTTTTTTCTCCTCCTACTTCTGCAAAGGGCCCAGTGGGAGTCAGCCTTCTTTCAGAAATCAGTTGCTATCTTCCTGATGAAATCTCCTGAACACAAGGACCTAGCCATCCCTGTTCCAGGACAGAGCTATTGTCACAGATACCCTGGTGGAGGGACTCCAGCTCTGAGAAGTGGTGGGCTTGATGCTTCCTTTTGGGACAGAGGCCAGAGAGGGACTGTGGCCTGTCCCAGGTCACATAGTGGGTCAGTGGCAGTGCAGGGGTTTGAAGCAGAAGTGGACAGTGCTCTGGCCCCCTCTTGGGGCCATCCATTCCTTGAAAGCCTCAGATTGTCTGGTCTCAAAGGAACCCTCAACTGGGATGTGATGACATCTCAACCCTACTTGAGCTTTACATTTCCCTTATTTCTCTGTGCCACTCACATGGCTGCTCTGCCTCGCTGCTATCATGCTGATCACGCTGTTATGGGATCACTCCCCAGACTGGTCCAGGAGCCCTGGGAGAGCAGGAACTGTGTCCCATGGAGCTCTGCATTCACAGGGCCCAGCTGTGGGCTGCTTCCACAGTAGGTGCTTGGCACATGTTTGATGACAGAAGGAAGAAAGAACAAATGAGCAAGTGACACCCCTTCTCTTCACCTGGGCCCTAGCAGGCTGTGTGGGTGGTAAGAGTCCAGGACTGACAGACCAGAAAAGTGCTTTTCCCTGTAGTCACAATAAAAGTAGAGAGAAAGTGACACTACAGGAAAGCCCCAGTGTTGCTGCAGGAGAGGAGCAAGTGGCAAAAACAGGTGTGTGAGCAGGTAATACAATCTTTTCCCCCAACACCCACGTCAGTGAGCCAGAGAGCAGGCAGCCAGAAGATTAAAGCCCTGGTGTCTCCTAACAGTGCCAGTCAATATTTATTACAAGATGCAAAGATTGCTATCAGCAAGTGTGTGTGTGTGTGTGTGTGTGTGTGTGTGTGTGCAAGACATAACTTAGTATTCCTACTTAGATGCAAGGGAAGAAGGATAACGCCAACAACAACAAGAGTGACAATAATAATACAAGACAGCCTTGGTAAAAGAGCTTTGTTGAGTTTTTGTGCTGAAAAGATAGGTCTTTCAGCGAGAGCCTCACTTAAGTCTCCAAGTGTCCACCCCGCTGAGGTTTTGATGTTCCACTTTCATCAAGAATATTGAGCATGAAATGCCAACATTATGTGGGCTGTCTGGTGACAACTGATGAAGAGATAGAGTGTGGAGCGGAAGAGCACCAGGGACGCCTGCCTCCACTGCCCAGAGACAAAGCACTGGCTTAATTGGGCTCCTGGGAACAGTGACAGCCCAAGGGAGCAAAGCAGGGTGCCTCTGGGCTCTCTGCCACCCATTACCATTCAAGGCTTGGCTTGGGATATGGGTTGGGGGGTTGAAGGAAACTGAGGCAGCGGAGGGTCTGGTGTTTTCGTGTCACTGACCTTTGGAAGGAGGGGTGGACCAGTGCATGCCTAGGCTCTTGCGATCAGTGGATAAGGAGCTATGGGATTTGGCTTCTAGATGCCAAATTCCAAGCTCCAAAGAACTGGCTTACAGAGCTCTGGGCACTGAAGATGAGAATCCTTCTACTTGGCCAGTACTGCTGCCTTAGGAGCAAACTGAAGGCTCCTCTTGGTGACCTGGACCTCGGCTTCCCATGCCATGGAGGTTCGCAGTGGCCTCAGAGGTCACAAGGCCCACTTTATCACCCAGTCCCAGACTTAGGAGACCTCTAGGGGTATTCTTGTCTTAAGGACGTCTCAGGTGGCACCTGGTTGGCTCAGTCTGTTAAGTGTCTGACTTTGGCTTAGGTCATGATCCCAGGGTCCTGGGATCGAGCCCCTCATTGGGCTCCCTGCTCAGTGGGGAGTCTGCTTCTCTCTCTCTTCCTCGTTCATGCTCTCTCTCTTGCTATCTCTGTCTCTGTCTCTGTCTCTCTCTCAAATAAATAAATAAAATCTTAAAAAAAAAACTCAGAATGCCCTCTGGGGTTGGCAACGTGGACATCCCCTGGCAGCTTGTTGGGAAGGCAGAAGGTCCAGCCCTGCCTGAACTTACTGAACCTGCTCCTCATTTAAGAAAAGATTCCTTGTAATCAGTCTTCACATTAAAGTTTGAGAAGCTTTGCTCTGGATGGGTGGTTTTCTGCCTCAGCTGCACATTAGAAACACCAGGGAGCTGTTTAAAAATGTGGATGCCGGGACACCTGAGTGGCTCAGTGGTTGGGTGCCTGCCTTTGGCTCGGGGCATGATCCCAGGATCCGGGATGGAGTCCCACATTGGGCTCCCTGTGGGGAGCCTGCTTCTCCCTCTGCCTGTGTCTCTCTGCCTATCTCTCTCTCTCTTTCT
Organism: Canis lupus familiaris; assembly: GCF_011100685.1. Taxonomy (NCBI): domain Eukaryota; kingdom Metazoa; phylum Chordata; class Mammalia; order Carnivora; family Canidae; genus Canis; species Canis lupus. The sequence goes on along the minus strand of NC_049260.1, from coordinate 53,895,538 downwards.
CTCTGTATGTTTCTCATGAATAAAGAAATCTTTTTAAAAAAATGTGGATTGCTCAGGCCACATCCCACACTGACAACATGCAAATTTCTAGGGATGAAGCCTGAGCAAAGGTGTGTCTAAACTGCTCCCAGAGGATTCCGATATGTGGCCAAGGCCGAGCACCTGGGGCCAGAGAGCTACCTTGGGGCACTGATTCAGATGTGTCCCAAGCCTCATGGATAGTCCTTCCAGGGGACTAACCACAGGCCTTCCATTGTGACTCCAGCCCAGAGGCTCTCCCTCAGTCAGGAGAGAGAGGTGGCAGCAGCATGCCCTTCTCCCTAAGAACCATTTTGGGGCCTATGGGCTGCCCCCCACCGGGCCCTAGCTGCCATTTCTCCTGCAGACTCATTTCTGTAACAAGTCTCAGCAGACTTTGTAGAGAGGCCTGGGAACCAGGAAGCCTCACGGCCCCAGGACTCATCTCAGTCCTCATGCCCAAGGGCCCCCCAACTCCAATGGGGGTGCTGCCCACACTCTTGGGTGCTCTCCTGCCTGGGAGCACAGCAGACCAAGTGCTCTTCATTGTAATGCCTCCTTCTGTGGCTCCCTCCTGGAGCCTCTGATGCCTTGAGCTAATGGGACCCAAGGTGGACAGATCACCTCCACTACTTTGCCATCTCCAGATCTGCCCTGCTGGCTTACAACTTGGTGTTGAGAGGAGATAGTGCTGACTTAATTCTATGTGTTCCTCGAGAAAATAATTAGGCTCAAAGGGAAAACGTGATAAGCAAGTAAATCCTCATATGATTCTCTTAAAAACTTTTTTGAAAAGTTACAGCTGTATAACGGTAAAATGGTTTGCCATGTGAGGTAATGAGCTGTCTGAAACTGGAGGTGAGCAAACATGGGTGTCTGAGAGGGAAACTACAAAAGTGCCCATTTTATCCAATCAGAGTAGTAGTGGGGTAGTGGGACTAGAGTTCCTCACAGATCTCCAGCCCTGAGCACTTACAAGATAAATTGTCAAATAAGAGTGACAGGAGTGATCTCATCCCAGGAACTTGTTCTAGGGAAGCATGGAGGATCTTAATATTTGGAGCAAGTCTACAGAGAAGAGAAACGAAAGGCAATCTGGTTTGTAATCCTCACACTGCCACTGACTGGCTGGGCTGTGTGACCCTGTGCAGGTATATTTCCACCTCTAGGCATCAATCTAAGGGACTAAACCCCATGGGCTTGCGAGGTCCTCACAGCCAGGGCTGCTATTTGGCATGCTCTAGTGGGTGCCATTTACACAAACCACTCTCTATTCTGTGCCTATGTGCTAGATAATTTGCAAGACCCAGTGCAAAAATAAAAATGCTTGATCAAAAATTTAAGAATTTCGAAGCAGGGACAGCAAAGCATTGCACCAAGCATGGAGCCCCGTGGACTGCAGTGGTAGCGCACTAGAAAGCTGGTCGTGACCAGATGGGAAGTGAAGGCTGACAGGGCAGTGAGGTGGAGGTGGGGGCATTTCCCTCCTCTTGTTGCCCTGTTCCCCATGAGCCTGGCAGCACTTACATGAAGCCCTTAACTATTTAGTTAGGAAGGTGGGCAGAAAGCCCAGGGAAGCCAGGGGCCTGTTGACCCTGGAGGACTGAATTAGGAGGAAATTATTTGAGAGGTAATCAATATGCTCAATTGCAGTTCATTAACATCTAATGAGTCCTTCAACTGCTCAGCCTCCACTGGGGCCTAGCCAGTGCTGTCACCTCTCACTGCCCCTGTTACCCAGTGTCATTTATTCTCCTAGGGGCTGAATTCAGGTGTGAAGCAGCTGTGTCAGCCTGGGAGGTGGTCTTAGGGAACAGCAGCCAGCCACTGACAGAATGCTACAGCTGGAAGGGCCATGGGTCCCTTCTAGTCCAACCCCTATACAACAAAGGTGATGACACTGCAGCCCAGAGAACATGCTCGATGCAGAATTGGAAACAGGCGCCAGTAACCCTCAACTCAGGGCTCATTTTCCACTGTTTTGACAGCAAAACATCCAAGCTCATACCTCAGCCCTGCCATATCCTGACTGTGCCCTTAGAACTTCGGCTTTGCTGTCCATCAGATGGAGGCAGTAACACCCATTCTGCCTACAGGACTGTGGTGTGGTTTAAGTGAGATCACAGATGTGAAAAAGCTTTACTTGCTAAAGGACAAAGCATTTACCCAGGGCCTGCTTTGGTGCCAGGCGCTGTGCTCCATGCTGGGGGCCAGGCTATGGATCATACTGCTCCTGACCCCCAAGGAAGAACGATGTGCAGAGGGAGGTGTGCTTTGGTACAGCAAAACCTCTTTGCAGGCCAGGGAGGAGCAAGTGGAGAAGACTTTATGGAGGGGGTGAGTTTATGGGAGGCAGAGGATGTAAATTGGGACTTCAATGGGGGAATGACACAGTCATGCCTTTGACGACACTTTTATAGTACTTTCTACATGTTGAAGCCTGCTCTAGGCACCTTACGAATATCAACTTATTTAATCCCTATAAGCTTTTGAAGTTTCCTAGGGAAACTGAAGCCCAGAGAGGTAAAGTGAATCCGTCGGGTGGCGAAACTGGTAAGTAGCAGAACTAGTATCTGCACTCAGGTATAGCTCACATTCTTTTTTTTTTTAACAAAATTTTTAAAGACTTTATTTAGTTATGAGAAAGAGAGAGAGAGAAAATGAGCTGAGGGAGAGGGAGAGGCAGACTCCCCACTAAGCAAGGAGCCTGATGCGGGACTCGATCCCAGGACCCTAAGATCATGACCTGAGCTGAAGGCAGACGCTTAACTGATGGACCACCCAAGTGCCCCTAAGTTTTTAATTTTAATTCCAGTATAGTTATCATGCAGTGTTATATTAGTTTCACATGTACATTATAGTGATTCAATAATTCTATACATAACTCAGTGCTCAGCATGGTAAGTGTACTCCTAACCCCCTTGACCTATGTCAACCGCCCCCCCCCTTCTCTGGTCAGTTTGTTCTCAAGATTTAACAGTCTCTCTTTCTCTTTTTTGTTTCCCCTTTGCTCATTTGTTTCTTAAATTCCACATATGAGTGAAATCACATGCTTTTATCTTTCTCTGACTTATCTTGCTTAGCATTGTATTCTTTTTTTTTTTTAGCATTGTATTCTTTAGCTCCATCCATGGCATTGCAAATGGCAAGATTTCATTTTTTTATGGCTGAATAATATAATATTCCATTGTGTATGTGTGTGTGTGTATATATATATATATTTATATTCTCCATCCATTCATCTATTGATGGATATTTGGGCTGCTTCCATAATTTGGCTATGGTAAATAATGCTGCAATACACATGGGGTGCTTGAATCCCTTTGAATTAATGTTTCTGAAAAAAAGAATTAATGTTTTTCAAATTTGGGGGTAAATACATGGTAGTATGATTCCTGGATTATAAGGGTAGTTCTTTTTCTGACCTTGTGAGGAACCTCCATACTGTTTTCTACAGTGGCTGCACCACTTTGCATTCCAACACCAACAGTGCAGGAGGGTCCCTTTCTCTCTACATCCTTGCCAACACTTGTTGTTTCTTGAGTTTTTTATTTTAGCCTTTCTGACAGGTGTGGAGTGATACCTCATTGTGGTTTGATCTGCACTTCCCTGATGACTAGTCATGTTGAGTACCTTTTCATGTGTTTTGGCCAACTAAATGTCTTCTTTGATGAAATATCTGTTCATGTGTTCTGCCCATTTTCAAATTGGATTATTTGGGTTTTGGGTGCTCAGTTGTATAAGCTCTTAATATATTTTGGATGCCAACCCTTTATCAGATATGTCATTTGCAAATATCTTCTCCTACTCCATAGGTTGCCTTTTAGTTTTGCTGATTGTTTCCTTCTCTGTACAGAAGCTTTTTATTTTGATGAAGTCCCAATAGTTTATTTTTGCTTTTATTTCCCTTGCCTCAGGAGACATATCTAGAAAGATGTTGCTGCATCTGATGTCAGAGAAATTACTACCTGTGCTCTCTTCAAGGATTTTTTATGGTTTCAGGTCTCACATTTAGGTCTTTAATCCATTTTGGATTTATTTTTTGTGTATGGTGTAAGAACTGGTCCAGGTTCATTCTTTTGCATTTTGCATGTTGCAGTCCAGTTTTCCCAATACCGTTCGTTGGAGAGACTGTCTTTTTGTTATTGGATATTCTTTTCTGCTTTAAGATCAATTAACCATATGATTATGGATTTATTTCTGGGTTTTCTATTCTGTTCTGCTGATCTCTGTGGCTATTTTTATGCCAGCACCATACTGTCCTGATCACTACAGCTTTGTAATATAGCTTGACATTTGGAATTGTGATACCTCCAGCTTTGCTTTGTTTTTTCAAGAATGCTTTGGCTATTCAGGGTCTTTCATGGTTCCATGCAAATTTTAGGATTGTTTGTTCTAGTTCTGTAAAAAAAAAAAAAAAAAAAAAAAGCTGTTGGTGTTTTGACAAAAATGTCATTAAATGTGTAGAGTGCTTTGGGTCGTACAGACACTTTAACAACATTTGTTCTTCCAATCCATGAGCGTGGAATCTCTTTCCAGTTCTTTGTGTCGTCTTCAATTTCTTTCATCAGTGTTTTATACTTTTCAGAGTATAGATCTTTCACTTCTTTGGTTAAATTTATTCCTAGATATTTTATTGTTTTTGGTGCGATTGTAAAAGGAATTGCTTTCTTAATTTTGCTTTCTGCTGCTTCATTATTGGTGTCGAGGAATGCAATAGATTTCTGTACATTGATTTAGTATCCTGTAACTTGTTTTAGAATTTGTTTTTATTTTTAAAAAGATTTCATCTATTTGAGAGAGTAAGCAAGAGAGCATGAGCCAGAGCAGAGGGAGAGAAAGAAGTAGACACCTGCTGAGCAGGGCGCCAACTAGGGCTCAATCCCAGGACCCTGGGATCATGACCCCAGCTGAAGGCAGATGCTGGACCAACTGAGCCACCCAGGTGCCCCTTGTATCCTGCAACTTTACTGAATTCACATATCAGTTCTTGTAGCTTTTTGGTGGAGTCTTTCATATTTTTATATAGAGAATCATGTCATCTGCAAAGAGTGAAAGTTTTACATCTTTCTTACCAATTTGGATGCCTTTTATTTATTTTGTTGTCTAATTGCTATGGCTATGACCTTCATACTGTGTTGAACAAATGTGGTGAGAATGGACATCCCTGTCTTGTTTCTGAACTTAGGGGAAAAGTTCAGTTTTTCCTCATTAAGGATGATGTTGTCTGTGGGTTTTTCATTGATGGCCTTCATTATGCTGAGGTATGTTCCCTCCAGATCTACTTTGTTGAAGGTTTTTTTTTTTTTTCCACAAATGGATGTTGTACTTTGTCAAATGCCTTTTCTGCATCTATCAAAAACACCAAATGGTTTTTATCCTTTCTCTTATTGACATGAGGTATCACATTAATTGATTTGCAAATATTGAACCACCCTCACTCACATCCCAGGAATAAATCCCACCTGATAATGGTAAATGATTTTTTTCATGTGTCGTTGGATTCAGTTTGCTAATATTTTGTTGAAGATTTTTGCATATGTGTTCATCAGATATATGTATTGGCCCGTTGTTCTCTCTCTCTCTCTCTCTCTCTCTCTTTTTTAATCTGGTTTTGGTATCAGGGTAATGCTGGCCTCATAGAATGGATTTTGAAGTTTTTCTTCCTCTACTGTTTTTTGGACTAGTTTGAGAAGAATAGGTATTAACTTTAACTGTTTGGTAGAATTTGCCTATGAAGCCATCTGGTCCTAGACTTAAGAAATAGCTCTTATTCCTAACCAGTGAGCTACACTGCCTCAGATCCAGTCTGACTGTCCCTATGACAGCAGTGGTATGCACAATAGTTTGGTGTGCACAGAGCTGGGGGCAGGAGGAGCAGTGAGGAGTTGGGAGCAAGAGGCCAGGTTAGAGATATTTAGGACCTGATCTTGGGCAGTGGCAGAGGAGTTGAGAAAGAGGTGACTGGTTGGCAGTTTGGAGGCAGGAATGGACTTGGTGATATTTTAACTTGAGCTTCTGATGTGATAACCTTCTTTCTCTGCAGACACATATAGATAAGTATGTTAGACTTCTCACATCCTAGGCCTTTGCCATACTCTTCCTGGAATGGCAACGAATTGAGTAGCCCTGCAAAATTCGATTTCTTCTACCCCCAACTGAAACATGTCTGTCTCTAGAACTCCTCTGACTGGCAGGCCAGGACTTTTTCTCAGGGTTCCCACCTGTGTGACATTCACTGATAATGTTTAGCTTATTTCCTTCCAGGCTTGTTTGTTTTTTTAAGGTAAAAAAAGATTGAATTGTCGTACAGTTTTGTGTCCCTTTCTCACTTCACGATCTTCCATTTCTTACACCACCAGAAATGCTTTGAAAACCATAATACTGAATGGTTGCCTGACCATCTGGATATCCTGGATGTTCTATGCCTTTAGGACCTAAGCATCTCCAAGTTCTCCAGCCTCGTGCAGTCACTCTGAAAAGGCAAATAGCCCTAGTCTGAGAGCCCATCTGCGTATGGAGAGGGAGCCTGGAGCCCCCTCTGAGTTCACAGTTCTTGTTTTTTAAGTTTTCATTTAAATTCCCATTAGTTAACATACAGTGTAATTAGTTTCAGGTGTACAATATAGTGACTTAACACTTTCATGCAACACTCAGTGCTCATTACAGCAAGTGTGCTCCTTAATCCCCATCACTGATTATACTCATCCCCTCACCCACCTCCCCTCTGGTAACCATCGGTTTCCTCTTTATAGTTAAGAGTCTGTTTCTTGGTTTGCATCCCCCTATCTCTCTTTCTCTCTCTCTTTCCATTAGTCTGTTTGTATTTTTTAAATTTATTTTAGAAAGAAAGAGAGAGAGCATGCACATGAGCGAGCACAGGAGGAAGGGACAGAGAAAGTCTTAAGCAGACTCTTCGCTGCCAATGTGGGGCTCAATCCCATGACCCCGAGATCACTACCTGAGCCAAAACCAAGAGCTAGTCACTTAACCGACTGAGCCACCCAGGCATCCCTTGTCTGTTTTGTTTCTTAAGTTCCACATATGAGTGAAATCGTATGGTATTTGTCTTTCCCTGACTTATTTTGCTTAGCATAATACTCTAGTTCCATCCATGTTTTTGCAAATGGCAAGATTTCATCCTTTTTATGGCTGCATATCCGTGTGCATGTGTATCTCACCTCTTCTTTATCCACGATGGACACTTATGCTGCTTCTATATCTTGACTATTGTAGTAATGTTGCTACAAACATAGGGGTGCATCTATCCCTTTGAATTAGTGTTGTTGTATCCTTTGGGTAAATACCTGGTAATATATTTGCTGAATCATAGGGTAGTTCTATTTTTAACTTTTGGAGGAACCTCCATACTGTTTTCCACAGTGGCTGCACCAGTTTGCACTCCCACCAACACTTTAAGAGAGTTTCTTTTTCTCTACATCCTTGCCAACACCCATTGTTTCTTGTGCTTCTGAATTGACAATTCTACTGTCCGAGGGATTCTGTCCTTTGGCTTATCCTTTGTCACCTGCAGCACCTGCCCACTGCTTTGGGATTCTCCCTGTCCCCTGTGGCACCCTCATCCCCACTTCTCCCTCTGTGCTGCTGTGGCCGCTTCTGTACCCCTAGGCCCACATGTGGACAATAGCCTCTGTCTCAATTTTCCAACATAAAGCTGGGGCTAACATGTCGTAGCTTACCAGCATCCACAGTGACTGCGACACAACACAGGGTACCTCTTCGCAAACGTCAGCTAATTGCAACCACTTTCAAGACTTGACATATTCACGTGCCACCTATCCTAGTATTTAATGTGGGCCTTCCGATCAAAAGACCCAATCACCTTTTTACATTTGAGCTTCATCCTAAGCAAGAATTAAGCTCCCTTTCCCTTTATGTACCACCTAAACTCCTCTCATGTACAGAACTTGTCTTGCTGTAACACCGGCATGGGAAATTAAAATTGGTAGCAACCTTGTTGCTCTGAGAGTCTCTGCCCTTTCCCAGGGATCACTGCTGGCGGTCAGGGTCTTTAATCCAGACTGCCGCCATGTCGCTGGGACCCTATCCTCCTCAAACCCAAGATTCTTTTCTTCTGTCCTTTCTATTCGGATGCCAGGACTGTCATCGACCCCCGCCCCACCTGCCTCCATGCTGTCTCAAAGCGTGGCCGAAGGAAGCTGAAAATCATTTACCCTCACAAGAGATTCTGCTGGAGATGCAGCCCAGCCCACAAGGAAGCCAGCCTTTTACATAATTAAACAGAATTCCTACCAGCACTGCTTGCAGCATCTGCGTCTGGAGTTAGGGCCTCTCCAAGACAATGAATAGGTACTTGAGGTACATCTGCATGACCAAGGAGCCTGCCTGCCAGTTCTGAGCAGAACAAAGGCACTGTCTGCCCCCAGGACAAATTTCAGGCAGCTCCCCTTAGAGACCCGGGCAACACCCCACAGGCAATTTCAAAAGAGAAATAGTGGTTTTGTCTTTTGCCTCCAGTCTTTGAGGATTCAGAAAAATGTTAAGGTCTAGTCTCAGAGGCTACCGTCATGCAGTTATAACACTTCCCCCATTCAATCCAGTTATTTGCTTTTATAAATAACATCCAGGTCTGGGACATTTTAGGCATACAATTTTACTCACATCTACAATAATGTCTTTAAGAGAAATACCTAGGGGTGGGATTTCTGGGTCACACAATGTGCGCTTTTACAAAGCTCCTTGCATCTCTTGTCTCACTTGCCCTTAGGAAAGGCCAGAGTGATTTGTGGCTGTCACCCCCACACCCCTCTCCGCAGTGTGCGCTGGGGCTGTTCTCACAGAACCCTGCATGGCATCGATTGTTATTCATTTTTAATCCCTGCTAATTTGATAGGCCAAATATGATATCTCATTGTTGCTTTAATTTGCATTTCTTTGCGTTCTAGTGGGGTTGAACAACCTTTCTTATGTTTATTGGCCATTATTTTGTGAATTGCCTGTTCTTTGGGGCCTTGTTTTCTTCATCTCTTGTTTCTTCCAAAGCCCAGGGCTAGCTGTGAATTGAACACACCAGACATTATTTTTAATTAATCTTCCTTAAACACAGCTCTGATCAAGTTACTCCCCTACTTACAAAACCTCTGATGGCTCACTACTGCCTATAGGATGAAGTCCTGGCCTTCATCAAGGTTGGTCACAATCTAGCTTCAACCTATCCCACCTCCCATCACTGCCCCTCAGACCCATGCTCAGCCTCAGCCACTGTGAGCTACCTGATGCTCCCCTACCCTTCCCCCTGGGCAGCCTTAAACTCACAGCTCAAATGTCACCTTTAGATTCCTACTAGCCCCATGTCAGATGGCTTCCCCGTCCTCTCTGCTCCTGTAGATGGCACTTGGTACAGATTGCTGTTCGTAGCACAGGTTTGCATGTCTGGCTCTTACTCTCCCCCTGTGGACTGTGAGCTCTTGAGTTGGGTGAAGGCATCTCCTTCTCAGCATTGCAGAAACTGAAGGATAGGATGACGGGAAGCGTAGCCACCGTGTATTGACATCTCTCACAGACCAGGCACTGTGGAAGATGCGTCTCACTGACACACACACGTAATGGAAGAAATCAATTGTTTTAGCCCAAGAGACTAGTGACTTCTGGCATCCAAGGGAATGAATCAAAATTCACACAGGGTGTGTGTGTTGGGGGCGGGGGATAAATTTCAATACCACCACCTTCCTCTGTAGGGCAAAGAGAAAGGGTGAGAGAGAAAGGAGGTGGCCCAGTGTTAAGTAGAGCACATTAATGAGACAGGGGTGTGTGAAGGCAGTCTTGGAGCTGTGTTGAGGCAGGAGCTGACGAAAGTCAATTTGCTCAGTATAATGAAGTGAAAAAATATCTATCATCTATCTATCTATCTATCGATCTATCTATCATCTACCTAATTTTTAGTTGCCAGAGGGTAGTAAAAGGATGAGGAGTGGAGAGTGGGCCTAACAGGAAACTTTGTAAAAACAAAACAAAACAAAACAAAACAAAAAAACAGTGTCTGAAACTCATTTTATTTTTTAATTTTTAAAAATATCTTATTTATGTATTCATGAGAGACACACAAAGAGAGGCAGAGACATAGGCAGAGGAAAAGCAGGAGAGCCTGATGTGAGACTCGATCTTGATCCCAGAACCCCACCCAGGATCATGCCCTGAGCAGAAGGAACGCTCAACCACTGAGCCACCCAGGCATCCCTAAAACTCATTTTAAGGTTGCTTGTGATTCCACGACCTTAACCTTTCCATTTTATCCAGCCTTCAGTCAGGTCTGCCACACACACACACACACACACACACACACACACACACCTGGTGGCTGGAGACAGAGACTGTGGAGCAGTGGCACACACAGCTAGGCAAACTGTATATGAACCCCTTCAGGGCAAAAGACTCAGAGCTGGGGGGATCTTGGAGAGGAGGCTTATGTGCCAGGGTCCCACTGGGATGGATGTACCTCTCCTCCATAAACTGACACTTAAGTACTTTCATTTGAATCTCAAAGAATGATTACCTAAGTTGAGACAAAGATACCCACACCTCGCTTCTAGGCCCACCCCCAACAACCCCATGTGGTAGGCATTCTTAACATCTTACAGATGCTGACATCAAGGTCAGGGAGGTGAAGTTGTTGGCTGGTGCTCAGGCATTAGGAAGCAGCAGCCTGGGGTACCTGATGCCATAGCTGGTGTTGGTTTTCTTGTGCCTTGGCCCTGGCACCTCCCACAGTGCCTGGCACAGAGTCCATATACAATATGTGCTTGCTGACTTAATTCAATGTTATAACCAGAATTTTCCTAAGCATCAATTGTGTTCCTGGGTGTGAACTAGGTGTTAAGGGGTTCAGTGATAGAGCGGTGAGGGTGCAGATGGGGGAGGCTACAGAAACTTCCTGTCCTCTCTAACTGTATTGTTTAACAGGCAATACTGAATATGTACATGTGAACAACCCCAAGCAGTGCTAATAATAAGAGCTAGCATTTATTGAGTGTTTATTATAAACTGGGTGCTGTTCCAAGTGCTTTTTATGGATTATCCCATTTAACCCTCATTACAACCCCACAAGAAAGAAACTGGGTCACAGAGAAGGCAAAAAACTTGCCTAGGGCCACACAGTCAATAAGTAGCTAAGCTAGAATGCAAATCCAGGCAGCTCATTATAGTTCCATACTCCCAACCTCTAAACTCCGTGCTCTGCTGCCTCCCTAAACATCCTAGCTGGTTACAGTTCCCTGATGTTGAAGGTTTAAAGATCACAGGAAGTTGGAGTGGACTGAGGTGGCCATGGGGGGCTTGGCCAGCCTGGTGGGACTTAAACTGGGCCTTGGAGACTAGAGAGGTTTGGGATGCAAGGTGCAGGGAGGGTACCCCATGCAGGGGTTGGGTATGAGGAAAGACTGGATATCACAAGACTGGAGCCAATGAGTAGCACCTGGCCACAGATTTATTTTTTGTGGCCCAGTAAAACAATTTACAAAAAAAACACAAAAACTGAATGATTTGCTAACATCAAAAAACCTAGATCTTTCACCTTCAAGTTTTGGATTTCCGGCTTCTCTTAGTAAATTGCTCAGAATCTCGCAACATTGGGCCCTCATTCCCACATGGGCACTCGCAGGAGTTGAAGAGTCTTGCCACCTGGAAATGTGGCACATCTCCTCCAGCTTTCCACATGCCCCACCACCCCTGATTATATTGCCAAGTCAATCAACTTGACTCACTTCCCTTCCCCTACCTGGCCCGTACCAGCAAGGGAGATCAAGACTGTTGGGCGACAGAGAGGAGCCCTGGAATTCAATAAAAGCCAAGTGCCTGGGGGTGCCTGGGTGGCTCAGTGGTTGAGCATCTGCCCTCAGCTTAGATCATGATCCCAGAGTCCTGGGATCAAGTCCCACAACCAGCTCCCCACGGGGAGCCTGCTTCTCCCTCTGCCTATGTCTCTGCCTCTCTCTGTGTGTTTCTTATGAATAAATAAATAAAATCTTTTTTAAAAAGTTCCAAGTGCCTGAGAGGCAGGTTCCCCTCAAGAACCATGGGTTCAAGGTTAGAAAGGTCAGTCAGAGTCAGTTGAGCAGGTCTGTGTCTCCCATGCTGAAGAACTTGAAGCTTCACCACCAGTCACTGGTAAGTCCGGAAGTGATGCTGAGAAGGTCAAGGCCACTGGGGAGGCAGCTGTTAGTATGGTGTAGACGGAGGTGGCAGGCAACCCTTTGGAATGAGAGATATTACCAGCCAAGACTCACCAGTCTGTGGACTGAAATCAACACATTGGCTGGAGGATATGGTAGGGGAAAGCAGGGACAGGAAGGATTCGGGGTGGCCAAAACTCTTTGGACTGAGAGAAGAGTGGTGCCACAAGTGGAAATTGGAGGAGATGGCTGGTGGAGGAGACATGGAGGATGAGCTGAATTCAGTTTAAATTTGTCGAATTTAAGGTGCTAGAGAGAATTCCAGATGGAGACGTCCACCAGATAGTTGAGGGTGTGGGACTGGAGAAAAATTGAAAAAAACAAAACAAAACAAAACAAAACCCTCTTTTATAGGGGCACTGTGAAGCCAAGGGAGTAGAGTGTATTATAAGATAGGAACAGTGTGCCAAAGCCAGAACCTCACTGTGAGGGCCAAGGAGCTGTGATGAGTCAGTGAACAGAGAGGAGGAAAAAACAGAGAAGGCAGTGTGTGTGTATATGGGGCGGGCGGGGGAGGGGTGGTGCGCGCATAGCCAGAGCAGCCAGAAAAGAATCAAGACAATGGGCTTCATGGAAGCCAAGGGAGGAGTTTGGAGAAGCGGCCTGTTCTGTCCACTGGGGCCAGAGGCCCAGAAGGTGTGGATGGAGAAGTTGCCAATGGACCAGATGATTTCTAAGTACGGCCTCACCCAGCCTCCTGGAAGGGAAATGATTCCTTTCCATCTCCTCAACCCTCTTAAAAACCAGCAGTCCTCCTTGGGTTGGGGGAGGAGTGTCAGGACTTCTGGGGGATGTGCTGTTCAAAGCACTTCTGGAAACAGCCTCTGCTGGCCAAAGCCCAGTGGTTCTCTGGCCTGGCTACATAGGAGAATCACCTGGGGAGCTTTTTCCTTTTTTTTTTTTTTTTAAGATTTTATTTATTCATTCACGAGACACACACACACAGAGAAGCAGAGACACAGGCAGAGGGAGGAGAAGCAGGCCTCATGCAGAGAGTCCGACATGGCACTCGAACCCGAGACTGTGGGATCACGCCCTGGACCAAAGGCAGATGCTAAACGGCTGAGCCACCCAGGTGTCCCAAGGGGGAGCTTTTTCCGAATGGGAATGTCCAGGACCCACCCCAGGCCAATTAAGTCAGATTCTTGGGAATTCTGGGTGTGGGCCTGGACATTTCCATTTTGGAAAAGCTTTCCAGTTGATTCTAATGTACAATCAGAGCTGAGAACCAGTGATCTAAGTGGTCACTGGAATAATGTTTGACCCAGTTCTTCATCAATGGGCAGTGAGTGGAGTAGGCAGAGGGGAGGCAGCCTTCTGTGCGCCACACCCTCTCGTTACAACAGGTCTGGAGGAAGTCTCATCCCCATCTCCAGTGACTGATTCTATAGCAGCCCCCTCTTATCCTCGAGGGATACAGTCTAAGACCCCCCCGAAACTGTGCAGAGTACCAAACCCGATATACACTGGTTTTTCCTATACATACATACCTATGATACAGTTTAATTTATAATGTAGGCACAGCAAGAGATTGACAATGATAACTAGTAATAAGATAGGCCAGTTATAACAATACACTGTAATAAAAGTTATGAGAATGGGGTTTCTCGTTCTCTCCCTCTCAAAATACCTTACTGTACTGCACTCACTCTCCTTGTGATAACGCAAGACTGATAAAATGCCTGTGTGAGGACATTAAGTGGGTTGAATGATGTAAGCACTGTGATGTAGGGTTAGGCCACCACTGACCTTCTGAGGATACGTCAGAAGGAGGATCATGTGCTTCTGATCACAGGTAACCGAAACTATGGAAAGCAAGACTGGATAAGCGGGGATTACTGCACTTAACAATACTTATTTTATTCCTCACTTCCACATGCCTATTTGAAATCACATGCCACAGAAGGAGTATGTGAATTTGGAGAATGTGTTTTGGCTCCTCGGAGGTTTGGCAGGTGCTTCTGACCTCAGGGTTGCTGTCAGCACCCGGGTTTAGGGTCCTCTCAACAGTTTCCCAGAGTGCGCCGATTCCACTCCTGTCCAGGATGCCCCAGGTTCAGCACACACATTTCCTGTGGATAGTGTTGTCACCGGCCATTTGTTTTTATCATGAAGTAGCTCAGACATTCAGACAAGATGGCAGAAAATGCCAACATACAGCATAACAAGGTCTGGCAAATCTTAACGTTATTCCACATTTGTTTCCCATCTTGCTTTTAGAATAAAACAACCCAGACACAGATAAGGGCACTTACGCACTCCTCTCCTATCTGGGGCCCCTTCCTCCCACCCTTGCCAGAGGAAAGCGTTCTCCTGAACCGAGTGTGCCTCATTCTCATGCATGCTTTCACTGCAGATTGGTTATCAGCTCCATTTCGGAGAGCTAGAAAGCATGGCTCAGGAAGGCAAGAGGAACTTGCCCGAGTCATCCAAATCGACAGTAGGTAGGAGAGCCAGAAGCCCCAGGAAAAAGTACCAGGCAGTCACCTCCCAGCATGCTGGCCCTTCAATGCCCCCATCGGGGTACCTCCCACCCCATCATTCTGTCAACACCTCCTTTACAGGCAGGGCCAGGCCAGACCAGGCCTGGCACAGCCCGGGACCAAGCAGAAATTGTGGGTTTCCACTCACATTTCCAGGTTCCTGTCCTGCTAACAGGCCAGGCTCCTCGAGACCCCTGCCAACCCCTCCTCTGTTTCCTTTCTGGGCCACCACTTGGCCCTCCACTACCTCACCCCCGAGCCCCAAGCAAAGGGCCTGTCTGGGCAGCCGATTTCCACACCAGGCCACTGGGGGCTAGATGGAGGGACACAGGCAGGGGGCCTACAATTCTGTTCTGTGGGTCCTCCCAGCTTAATCACCATGCTACCTGGAGCAGCAGGCCAAAAGTGGTGGGCAGGCACTGAGACACTCCTCTCTGGGCCCCAAACCATCGCCTGCCTCCCCCTCCTCCTCCTCTCTCCTTGCCAGCAACAGAGAAGGCCTGTGTGCGGTGGGAAGGAAGGCGGTGGCCCAACACTTCCACCTCCATGCTGAGGAACTGGGTGGGGAGAGACCTGCAGCACACGCATAAACACAGGGAGATGATTGCTGCCCTTACATGTGAAGGAAAGGGAGGGGCAGGGAGGAAGGGGCTATTCACAAAGCGCCTACCTATGCATTGCCACAAGTTCTTCTAGCCCATCTCCATGGCTGCCCCATGCGAGAGAGGAAACCATGTCCTCAGCACAGAGGAGAAACGGAGGCTGGAGGAGGTGGAGATGGGGATGGGAGGAGGGTGCCCAGGCACACAGCTACCAAGTGGAAGAAGGAATATGAACCCAAGTCCACCTGTCTCCAAGTGCCTTCTCAAGACCCCGACCTGGCTCCACAAACCTCCCCACTTCCCCATGGGCCTCTTCCTCTAAGAAGGTGTCCTATTTAGTGGAGGATTGGCTGGTTCAGATGGGTAGGCAGAGGTGGAGGAGAGCAGTTGGGGCAGTAAGCATAATCTAGTCTCCACTCCAGAGTTCCCAGGCTCTACAGGACCAGCTCCCACTCAGGAAACTTCAGGCTGAAAATCTCCCCCTCCTAGCTCCACCCCTACCTGGGGTTCTGCTCCATCCAGGGATTCTCAACTTTGGGTCCTTCATTCCACCTGGTTCCATCTCGGCCCCCAGGGACCCTATGGCCTGAGGAGGCAGGTCTCAGGGCCAGCCCAGGGTGCTTGAAAGCATGGACAATAATGAAAGCCAGGATATGGCCTTCATTTCTAGGGAACTTAGTCTGTGCCAGGCACTAGGTGAGGACATTGGTGCACATTTACTGTTTGATCCTCCTGACAACACCACATAGGTACTATTATATCCCCCTCTTGAAGAGCAAGGAACCAAAACCACAGAGAATTAAAGGAACTCAGTGTAGGTCTTTCAGGCAGCTGGGCTTCAAAAGCCATGCTCTGAAGGTCCCTGGGAAACAGGGCTAGGGGGTGAGGAGGAGATGGTGGTAGCCCCAGGGATGGGTTTAAGGGGCAGGGATGGTCATGGGACAGAACCTCACAAGTCTCTTGGCTCCAGAGGGAAGCCCTCCAGGCTTTGCATCGGGGCCTTTGCTCTGACCCTGTGGGGTCGGCCAACTAACCTCATCCAGAAGGGCTGCAAATCCACTCCCTTGGGGCTGGTGGTGTTTGAAGCCATCTGCAGCATGTCCCTTCTCAAGGAGCTGAGATCGTGGGGGTGTGATGCAGCCCAAGTATCAGTGCCCTGCCTGGTAGGGACAGAGCCTAGGGGAGGTCCAGTAGGTGGGAAGTTATGCACTGGGACCCTAGCTTGCAGGCTCTACCCTAAACCTTCTCTCTATATCTGGGCCTGAGGCCTCCAGGCTCTTAGAGAAAAATTGCTAAAATCGAATTGCAATTAACAGAGGCAATTATCCACCTATTAGAAAACATCCCCTGAGCCAGGCCTATGCCATGAGCTGCCTGGGCCTGACTGAGCAGCTGGACCCCAAGGGAGACCCCAGAGTAAGGCAGCAGCCAGGGGTTACGGAGAGGCAGGCAACAACCAAAGATGGGGGGGGGGGCAAGAGATGGGGAGGCAGTTGCCATGAAAGGCCCAAGGGGAGCCAGTAGAAGCCAGGATTTATACTATACCCTGGGGAGGGAAGCCCAGGCCTAAGCACCGCATGGCCACTGCAGGCCCTCCTCTCCCAGCCCTCTCTGGCCCCTCATCTCCATTAGGCCTTCCTAGAGGGCAGATCCAGGGTTCTCTATGTGTGTGGAAGAACAAAGGAAAGAGAAATCACGCATTGACCCTCCAGGGAGCAATGATAACATTTTTACTTGAAAATTACCGGAGAACAGATTGTCTTATGCAAATTATATGCAAATAACACTCCAGTTGTTCCTCTCTGAGCACTACCCAGAGTTCTTCAAGCTCTTTCCTTGACTGAGTTTGATGGGGGGAAGCAAGGGTGGGGGGCGGTTCATTGAAATCTGGGTTGAGGGAGAATCCTGCCTGGAACGGAATTGAAGAAGGTGAGGTGATCTCTTAGCTCTCCATCCGGTCCACTGTCTGTCCACTCTGAGCCTTGCTGCATTTGTATAAACCCTACAGAAACCTCACCGCCTCCTGGCTGGACTGCATTAGAACCCAAATCCAGTGGGGGCTTATCTGCTGCTCACGATGGTCTGTGTCACTGGGACCTTCCATTTGCAGGAGATAATTGAGGCAGGCTGGGTGGAACAGACAGAAGAGCACTAGACCATGAATTAAGAAACCGGCTGACAGCTCTCACATCTCTCTCTCCATCTCAAACCTTAACGCTGGGTCTGAAAGCAATCATTCTAGAACTGGATAACCTGCAACCTAATGTGCCCCTTGCTTGTTCCTCTGTTTCTGTTGCACTGCCTGGCAGCCTCATCCATCCAGTTGACCTAGCCAGAGCCTGGGAATCAACTTTAAGCCCCACCAATTCCCTGCATGGCATCCTTTCTGTCTCATCTACCACCTGCAAGTCTTGGGATATGTGTCCTCTCTTCTCTGTCCCTCAGGCAACAGCTATAGTTTGTCACCTCTCCCCTGACCTGTTCCAGAGGTCTTCTGTTCCGACTCCTGCCTCCAAGTCAGCCACTCAGATCTGCCCTCCACCCAACTGTCACAGGGTCTGACCATGCTTCCCAGGCCCAGCAGCTTCCCAGGCCCAGCAAATCCAATCCCGGCCTGTTGGGCTCACCCCAAAGACCTTGAAGGCACAGGCTGCAGGTTTACCTCCCACACGGTCTCCCATTGTCCTCTGTGCTTCCAACATGCTGTCTCTCACCATCCACCAAACATCCATACTGTGCCAGGCCTTCCCAACCTTCACAAACTGTTCCTCCCCTAAAGCGTCTTCCCCCTTTCCCTTCCTCACCCCAGTGAAATTGTATTTATTCTTCATGAAATGCTTTGTCTTGGAGACATGTACTGCTTGCCAGCATCCCCCCCCCCACCACACACCTCACACACACACACGCACACACACCTCCCAGCTGTCATTGCATTTCTTCCTCCTCAGTTCTCCCTCAGCATTTGCTCATAACAGAAATTAATTCATATTTGTATCCCCAGCACCTAATAGGTGATTTATGAATGGATAAAGAAATATGGGTGGGGGGCGTCTGGGTGGCTCAGTGGTTGAGCATCTGTCTTCAGCTCAAGCTGTGATCCTGGGGTCTCAGGATCGAGTCCCACATTAGGCTCCCCACAGGGAGCCTGCTTCTCCTTCTCCCTGTGTCTCTGCCTCTCTCTGTGTGTCTCTCATGGATAAATAAATAAAATCTTAAATAAAAGAAATGTGAGTGGATGAGTTGGTAGGGGAATGGAGCCTCGGTGTGATTCCTGGCTCTGCCATGGGGATTCATTTCTCTGAGCCTCAGGCTCCTTAGCTGTAAATTGGGATAGCAATACCTACCTCCATGTGAGGATTCACCAGAACAATCCATGGAAAGTCACCTAGAGCAGCTCCTGGGATCCCACAGATGCTCAAAAGAGTCCCAGGTGAATGCTCACCTGTCCAAAGTGAGAGTTGGCTTCAAGAACATGGGTCTTCATATCCAGCATGGCCCATTGGCCAAAGGCTCTATGATGCTTGCTCTGGGCTTGACTCAGCACTGGATCCAGCCTCCATTCCAAAGGGCTCTCTGGAGCCCCCTAGCCAATCTGGTCACAGGTGCAAAGACACGTCTCCTAGAGGAAGGCCTGTCACACCTCCTCAGACCTCACTGGCACTCAGAAAAGGCTTACTTGAGGCTTCTGCCCTATATGTAGCCCAAAGTCCTATAAGTGGAGAAGCATGTCAATGGGAGAAGTGGCAGGAACCCGAGGACTCAATCCTAGTTCTGCCAACAGATACCTACATCAAAGTGAGATCTCTCTAGGCTAAATTTCTGCATCCCTCATGGGGGGGGGGGGGTGGTAGTACACGCACACCATTACAAGTTCGTTGTAAGACCTGAATGAAATACTGTATGTCACATGACCAGCACAGTACTTGACACATAGGAATAATAACTGCTGGTATTTCATAGGCACTTGCTGTGGGCATAACATAACATGCTTTATGGGCCTTTGCTCATGCAGCTCTGGGAGATAGGTACTATTATTATCATTTCCCTTCAACAGATGTGAAACCTAAGGCACAGAGAGGTGAAGCTATTTGCTTCTGGTTGCACAGCTTGTAAGTGGATCTAACAGCTTTATTGAGATATAATTCATGAATCTTACAATTCACCCACTGAAATATACAAGTTGATATTTTTTTTGGTGTTTTCACAAGGCAGAGCCACATTTTGAACTCAACTGTGATTCGAGATCTTGCTTCTGTAACATCTCCTCCATACACAAATGAAAGCTCATAGTCTATCTATGTAACTGAGTCCCTTTCCCATGGGCCTTTACTCACCTCTGCACTGTCAACTGCAACTTCAGCCTTCCTCTGACAGAGTCTGTAACCTTCCTGCCTTTCCAAGAGCTAGAGGCTAAGAAATTGGGCCCTGAGATAGAGGGGTGGGCAGGATGATCTTAGGGAGTGGCCATAGGGTTCCCAGTGGCTGAGATGGAATCAGGCAGGAGGAAGCACCCTAGGGTGAGAGTCCCTAGATGGAGCATGCCCCAGGGTGGGGGTGGGGATGGGAGAAGGCAGGCTTTGGGGGCTATTTGGTAGTTCCCCTGTGCCCATCCCAGTCTTCACTTCAGGTCCCAGGGCCAGCCCAGGGTGCCTGAAGGCATGGATACAACTTATGCCCACCAGAATGGATGGTGCAGATGTAGACATTCAGAGAAGCCAGAAGGAACGGGAAGTGTAATTTCGGTTGAGGAAACAGTGTGAGAAAAGTTGAGCACGTAATTGATGAGAGACTGTTTTGTTCACTTGCTCTAATAAAAATTGTGGTTTGCATCATTATATTTCAAATACTAAAGTTTATAGTTTTTCAACAGGTAATATATTCACACAGTGCAACAATTTAAAGGTAGGGGGCAAATATATTAGCATATGCAGCAAATCCACTCATTTATTCTTTCCCTCCTTTATTTTATATAAATAGTATATCATGTTATAGCTACTGTTTTGCATTTTACTGTTCTACCAAATATTGCATCTTGGAGACTGCTTCATGTAAGTTCCTAAAGTGCTTCCTCATTCTTTCTCATGCACACAGTGTTTTCCTGTCTAAGAGTTAATGAAGCTCTAACTGATGGGCATTTAGATTATTTCCAATCATTTGCGATTACAAACAGTGCTGTGATAAATAATCTGTGCATATGTCATTTCTCGTGTGTGCTTGCATAACACTGGGACGAATTCCTAGAAGTTGAATCTGTGGGTTGAATTTGTCAGTGACAAGTTTGGAGCAGAGGAGAGACATGCTCAGGACTGTGCCTGGAAAGATCCCTCTGCTGGTAGCTTAGAGAAGGCATTGGCGGAGGTAAGACAGGAGACGGGTTGTCCATGGTTCCATCTGTTGACTCAGCGAGCATTTATCTGGTATATCTGGGCACTTTGCTGGTGATTAAGCAGAGCAGACCCTGCTCTCAAGCAGCTGATAGTTGAATGGAGATGCTGGGAGGCAAGAGATGCCAGCAGCCTGGACTAGGATAATGGCAGTGAGGAGGGACAGGGGGAGGGGATGCTTTAAAGAAAGCCACAGTACAGTAGGGCACTGGACCAGGAGTCAAACGGATATAGTCAGCACTGGGCTTTGGAGAAAGCATCCTGGCAGCCAGCAAGAGAGATGTAGAGCTGCCAAGAGGAAAGGCAGGGGAGGGGCCCATAGAGCACAGTGAGTCCATCTGTGTGTGTGTGTGTGTGTGTGTGTGTGAGTGTGTGTGTGAGTGTGTGTCTTCTGGAAGCAGACTGCCTGCATTGGAATCCCAGCTCTACCCTTTACTAGGTATAAGCCCTTGGCCAGGGGACTTCACTGCTCTCTCCCATCTGTAAAATAGAGCCAGTTAATAGTACAGCTTTCAGGGGGTTGTTGGTTGGGAGGCTTAAGTGAAGCAAATGGATGTAAATGTTTAGCATGGAACCTGGCATAGCTAAAGCCTTCAGTAGAGGATAGGTAGTGCTGTTGGTGTTTTGATGACAGGAGTAGTGGTAGTGAAAGGCACGGACCAGGAAAGACAGGAGACAGGTTTAGGAGTTGAGATGGGCAGGGCTTGGTGTTCCTGTGATTGACTGCGTGTGAGGGTAAGGAAGGGAGAGTGAGGACCCTGTCCCAGTTAGGCAGCTGGCAGGGATTCTGAACAAGAGACCCGGAGATGGGGAAGAGCAGAGGGTTCTGGCAATGACCCCACCCCCCCATGCCTGGCACTCACCTGAACTTGGGGCCTGGGTCAATGCCAATGAGAGTTCTGCTATGGGAAGCTGAGGGAAAAGAGTCTACAGGAAGGTGAATCCCAGCCCATCTGCCTGCTGCCTGCCAGACTATGCTTGGCAGCACCCTGCTCTGCACTCACACAGAGCCACAGAAAGCCTGAGAGTTGTTGTCACTAGGGCTGCTGGGAATTGGGGTACAGCCGAGCAGCTGTACCCTGTCCCCCTCCTTCCCTGCACTTCGTCTCCCCTTCAGTAACCCAGGCTGGAAGCTCTATGCTGAGGTGGAAGAGCCCTATGAGAACATGTATGCCCTGACCATACAGGGCTCGCAGGGATCCAGTTGGCTCCTGGTTGCCCGCTCGGGGGGCTATAGGACACTGTGGACAAGGGATGGGGACACACACTTCAGAGTAGCTAGTCTGAGCACTGGGATGGGTTATCAAGGAATTAGCAGAAGAGAATGGCGGGTGGGGAGCCTTGGGAAGGGTGGAGAATCACTGAAGGACTCTAAGGAGAGAGTGGGGTGGAGTGGAACCAAAGGAGACAGGGGCCTGGTGAATTCCTCCCACAGGCTTGAAGGTCCCTAGATGACATTTCTGCGAATTGCTGAGGTGCTGTGGAGACTGTACCACAGACTGGAGTGTGCTTGTTCCAGGGGTGCTCACAGGTCCTTGGGATCCCCAGTCGGCTGAGGAGGTTAGAGGAAGCCTAGGATCAGCACCAATGTCCCACGGAACCTCTCCTGGTTCCCAGTGACCTCTGGTGATGTGTAGCACAGTCCCACTGCTTTATGGACCCCATGGCACCCCTGGCTGGGCTCGGGAATGAAGGGAGCTCCCTCCAGCTCCCCAGGTGAGGCCGTCAAAGCCAGCAGTATCATCGCCAACATACCGTCTAGAGTGGCCCCATTTCCTCAAGGCAAGGCTTGGTCCCACTTCCGAACCAACTTGCCCAAGGAACTTGGATGGGGCTTCCTAACGCACACAGCAGCCACTCCCCTTCCTGCTCCTCCTTAGGTTTCTAGGTCAAGAAGCACTTACTGAATAAAGTTTTCCAGAGCTTGTAGCACTTGCAAAGGTGAGTCCTGTGTGCTCCTTTCTGCTGACAGAATTTCCAGGCTGCTGGGCCCTGGGGTAGGGCTGGAGGCAGGCATGGGGGCCATCTAGCCCTTGGTCTCACTCACATCTCTCTTCCTTTCTGGGCTGCTTTGGAAAATCCTCAGAGGGGTACACAAGACAGGGGAGTGTGGAAGAGGGTCTTCTGACTCTCCAAGTGGCCTCAGGCCTGAGAGCCGTCCAGTCTCCTTTTCCCCCTGCCAGCCCAAGTCTCCATCTCAACTCTGAGCTTTCTCTCCACTGATTGGTTCCCTTCACTTGAAGCTGCAGGGAGGACCACTTAGAGAGCAGGGTCTCCATGCTGGGTCAAGCAGCTTGCACTCCTCGCCCCTGTGTTTGTCCCCTCAGCCCAGAGTCTGCCAGCTGGCTGCGTACCACACCCCAGCCTTGGGTTCTGGGCCTTCTTCATAGTCTTCCTCACCTTGGTCTGCCCTGCCAGCACCCTTTTTTTTTTTTTAAAGATTTTATTTATTCATGAAAGACAGAGAGAGAGAGAGAGAGAGAGGCAGAGACACAGGCAGAGGGAGAAGCAGGCTCCACGCAGGGAGCCCGATGCGGGACTCGATCCCGCGACCCCAGAATCACGCCCTGGGCCGAAGACAGGCGCCAAACCGCTGAGCCACCCGGGGATCCCAGCATCCTTAATGATTCCCAGCTGATTGCAGCCACATCTTCTCCCTGGGGCCCTGGCACACAGAGCAGATCCTTCTCCAAGTATGCCCCCTCAGAACATTAATCCCTGCTTGGCTGAGCCCCTGGGCTCAAAGCAGCAGATGGAACAGGGAACCTAACAAACATAGGGACAAAAACCTGACAGCAGTCAGACTGCCTTGAGGAAAATTTGGGCTGCCCCTGACCTCCTTCTCTGGAGCCAATGCTCTGGAGAAGCACCCTATGAAGGGTCTCCAGCTTACAAAATCCTCCTGGATTTGCAAACCAGAGTGCCCATGGCGAGCTTGTTCTACATCAGATCCCAACCTGCTCTGCCCTGTTCCTTTTATTCGAGATACTGCTGAATTGGGTTCTGAAGGTGGTCTGCTTGGGTTCAAACCCTACCCTGTCCCTTGCTGGTTGTATGACCCTGGACAAGATGCTTTCTCTCCCAATGGCTCTTGGTTCCTCATCTGTGAAATGGGGATAGTAATAAGTACCTACCTCATAGAATTGCCAAAGGGACTAAATGAATCCATCCACATGAGCTGCTTAATAAAATAGTGCCTGGCATTGGCCACTCAGTGTTAGCACTTGGTGTGTTATTATTGTTGAGAGTGACTGGATCCTCTGTGAGGACAAGAGACTGTGTCTTTCTCATCCTTGTACCGACAAGACCCAAGGACATTCCAGGCACGTCTGGATGCTCAGTGTATGTCTGGTATGTAGCAGAACGAAGTATAGACCGCACTGCCAGGTCCATGTGCCCCATCTCAGCCAGGGACCCAGGTGTTCTCCCGAAGGAAGCACAAGGTAGGCACCAGGAAGGAGCCCCCACTCTCTTGCTGGAGGCCCGACCTCACCCTGATCTGTCAGCCTCCAGACCAGTGGCTCACTGGGCAGTCCAGTAGGGTCCACAGGGACTCAGCTTTAAAAGACCATCAGCAAAAAAAATACCTATTAAAAAAATAAGAGGCTGGGATGCCTGGGTGGCTCAGTGATTGAGCATCTGCTTTTGGCTCAGGGCATGATCCTGGGGTCCTGGGATCGAGTTCTGCTTGGGCTCCCTGCAGGATCCTGCTTCTCCCTCTGCCTATGTCTTTGCCTCTCTCTGTGTATCTCTCATGAATTAAAATCTCCTCATGAAGATTTTAATAAATAAAATCTTTTAAAAAAAAGTAAGAGGCCATCGGCAATCAATGGACCCGCACCATGGCTCGCACAGGCCACAGCTTTCGTAGTGGCTGGGTTAGTGGAAGCCAAAGACTCAAGATACAGAGTATGGATACAGGGACAAAGCATTGGCTCGGGAGTGAGAATGACCCGGATCTGAATCTCAACTGCCACTCACTAGCTGTCTAACCCCCAGAAAGTCATGCATTCCTCCCCAGCCTCAGTTTCTACACGTGCAACATGAGAACAATCACCACTCCTCTCAGAGCTTGGCAAGAGTTCAATGAGACAACCATGTCAAGCATGCAGCAGAGTGCCTGGTGCAGAACTGGTGCCAAAGCAGTCACTAGAAGTTCCTGCCCTGCCCTGCCCTACCCTGTGACCCCAGAAGGGGGAACACTGGCTGGAGTGGGGGAGGTATGTGTGGGGTCTATTGGATCTGGCCCTTCTGCTCACAGGGGTTTCCAGATGGTTGATTCTGGGCCAGGTCCAGGCCAACGTGCCATAGCCAGGGCCCCTGGCTACCCATCCCCTATGCCCTGGCATGGTGGGGTTCTTGGCCTCCCGTCACTACCAACTATGTTAATAAATCAGCTTTTTGCTGGCTGGGAGCGAGACTGCCCTAAGTGACATTTCAAATTAGTTCTGCTATAATGGGCTTGAGCTCTGAAGGGCCTGGGCATTTTTCCTCCCTAGCTCATCTCTTTCTCTGTGTGGTGAGAGCTCTTAAAGCACACTCAGCATGGGCAGAGGGCCAGGGCAGGGTGGAGGCAGGCCTTCTGCGGTGACCTGCCAAAGCACTTCCTAGGCCCAGGGCCACCGCCTCACTCCTAGGGAGGTCAGGGGCCCTGCACCAGTGTGATCACCCCCCACTAACACCAGCCCTCCACGGCTGCCATGGCAACCCAGGATCCTTGCACAGGGTTCACACACCAGCTGGCAGGAATGCTGAATGGAAGGAGGGCTGCATTGTTGGCCGAGGAGAGGGGGCTGGGTGACGGAGGGGGCATGTGAAGGGTGGGCCAGCTGCAGGCTTGGCAGAGCTGAAAGGGAGATGTGCTAGCCACATGGCCTGTCCAGCTCAGTTTGGGGCTGGAGCTGTGCCAGGAGATGAGGCCATGGGAGGAGAAGAGAGCCAGGATCATGGACACATGCCACTGTCTTTCTGGCAAAGCACTACGGGTTCCTTGCAGTGCTGAGGGCAGAGGGCAGGAGACTCAAGGCCTTTCTTTCTGGGCAAGTCACCTTACCCCACTTGGCCTCTATTTCCTCAGGCTTGAGGCCTGAGAGTGTGAAAAAACTCAGGCCATGGAGCTGGACAGAGCTGAGGGACACTCAGCCTCAGCTGCCTCCTATATAAAATAGGAATACTAGTGGCACCCAATCCATAAAACCCCTGAGAGCAAGTAATCAGACAATGCATGCAAAGCATGTCTCACAGTGCCTGGCACATAGTAAGAGCTCAATAAGTGACAGCTACTACTGCTACTGCTGTTACTACTACTACTACTACTACTACTACTACTATTTTTTTTTATTATATTACTCAAAGTGACAGTTTCTGTGCCTGTGTCC
Source organism: Canis lupus familiaris (assembly GCF_011100685.1). NCBI lineage: Eukaryota > Metazoa > Chordata > Mammalia > Carnivora > Canidae > Canis > Canis lupus. The sequence continues at coordinate 53,869,464 of NC_049260.1, read as the reverse complement.
TCCATTAGACCGAGAGACCCTGAAGAACAAGGACAGGAACTTATCTCTCTCTCCATCCCCAGCAGCTCAGAAGGGCCCAGAGAAGAGTTCTGGGCAAGGGGGATAGAGGATGATGCATATGCACCAGGAATGCTTTGGGCTAAATGGCTTCAAAATTTCCTTGAGGCTTGGAAAGGCTGTGTCTTTTAACTCCATAAGTGCTAAAGGAAGTACTGCCTTGAGAGTATGTAGTAGGCTCTTGACGAAAGAAGAAAAAAAAGAAAGAAAGAAAGAAAGAAAGAAAGAAAGAAAGAAAGAAAGAAAGAAAGAAAGAAAATATATGTACACACACACTATATACAACTATATATATATACACATTATATACATATGTGCATATGTATGTTTGTGTGCTTAGGGGCCCCTGTCTATATAAACAATTCGAGTTACCCCAAATCGGCATATTAGCACCATTCTGGCAACCTAATCTTTCCCATGATCCTACAAAAAAAATTACTGTGCCAGCCAGCAGGAGTGCTCTGCCTGTCAGATTGTCCTCCTGGAACTGGGCTCAGCCCCAGCGCCCCAGGAAAACATCATAGAGGTGAGTCCAGGAGCTCCTTGGGGCATCTGGTTGACTCCGTGCAGAGAGTAGCTACTCAGAGAGTGTCCCAAAGAGAAGAAACAGGGACTGAGACCTCTGTGGGTCCATGTTTGGGCTCAGAGCACTCCACCTGGGAGGCAGTGCTGGCTCTGGTCCGTACTCTACTTGGCATCAGAGCCAACGTGAGCATGTCTGAAAGAGGGCCCTTCAAAGCACAGGGCCCCTAAGGCATGGGGCTGGGGCAGCAGCCCTGCTTGAGTGGAGTTGTAGAGCATACTGTTCCAAGGTGACAGCCACTGAGCTAAACTAATCTGAACTCTGGCCAAAGGGGCCTTAGTTCTTCTATGCTGTGGATTGCCCATGCCTGGAATTCCAATTTTCTCTGCATCCTCTATCATGTCTCGACCTAGCCCACTGTCCAGGAACTGCTGGTCTGAGCAGAGCTGAACAAGAGACCCTGCGGCTGGCTAAAGGGAGGGGCAGAGAGCTGTAAGACAAGTGTCCCTGGCAGTGGAGGAGGCTCCGCTGGCACACCAGCACTGAGTTCCCACAGCTCTAAAGGACCAGTTGGGGTGCCTGGGTGGCACAGTTGGTTAAGCATCTGAGTCTCGGTTTTGGCTCGGGTCACGATCTCAGCATTGTAGGATCGAGGCTTACATTGGGCTTGTGCTCAGCACAGAGTCTGCTTGAGATTCTCTCTCCCTCTGCCCCTCCCCCCCCTCAAATGGATAAATAAATCTTTTTAAAAAAACAAAAAATAAAGGCTCTTTGGCCAACTGACAGGTGCCAGGTCAAACTCTCCTGGGCTATCTGAAGGACTGGGAGAGGCTCCCTTAGGGCTGCTTGCAGAAACCAAACCAGGGAGGGCCAGGATGGTGAGAGTTACCTGGGCTGTAAAATCACCACCACCACCTTAAAGACCACCCAGAGCCCAGGAAAGATGAACGCAGCTCCTCCCTGTGGCAGCTTCTAGGTAGGCCTAGGAAACCTGGCAGGAACAAGGAGGAGGGCTGGGAAAAGAGCATGAAGTCAGATGGTGGATGATAGGAGCCAAGATGCTCACTGTTGGAATGGGAGTGTACAGATAAGCAAGAAGGAAGGCTGGAGTGATCCATGTGCTAATGGATTAGAATGAGAGCTATCAGCATGAACCCATGTTTAGCTTAATATAGACACAAATAGTTACACAGAGAAGCACTTACAGATGTGTGTCTATACCCTAGTTAGTATATACATATCATTTTATTTCACTCTGTTAGTCAAGAGGGCCCAGTAGCAACAAATATCCTCAGTGCCAAGATCTTGGTTTCTTTCTTCTTTCTTTCTTTCTTTCTTTCTTTCTTTCTTTCTTTCTTTCTTTCTTTCTTTCTTTTCTTTCTTTCTTTCTTCTTTCTTTTTTTATCTTGGTTTCTAATCCCATTCTCCAATAGAAGGAACCAGAGTTTCTTGCAGGAGTGCTTGATTCCAGGGCTGGATCAGGAAATAGACAAAATGAATCTGGAACATCCTATAGGACCAGAAAGGAAGGAAGTGCTTGAGAATATGAGACCCACGATGATGGGGGGGGGGTGTCAAAGGGACACAGTGGCCAACTGAAAGAGCTCCCAAAGGCCAAGGCTGGAACAGCCAGAGGCACAGAATAATGTAGTATTGGAAATATAACACAAAGTATAAAACAATATTCGTAAGTCTATAGTGATATACATAAGCATTGAATAAATCAATAAACAAGGGAGAAGAGGCAAATCTCCCATGTAGAAGAATTGCAAATAGTTTATTGTTAATCGTCCTCATTCATCGACAGTGAAGTGCCACGTATCTCCGTATTGCCCACCCCTTAAGTGTGTGCTCTGCACAGTGGCTTCCATCCACAGAGTACAGTATGGAAAGGGGCAAAAATGAAGAGTAACTTTCCAGTGGAGACACCTGAAAAACACACCTCAGCTAGGTGATCATGGTCAACACCAACAGTGATAAGTCGTGCTGCTTGGTGTGATATGATGAGATGGCCCACCTCACCTCCATGGGCTTCCTTCCCCAAGCCCCTAGCCCCTGTCTAACCTTGAGAAAAATGTCAGACCAATCCCAATTGAGGAACATTCTAGAAAATACTGGAGCAGCACTCCTCAAAACTGCGAAGGTCCTCAAAAACAAGGAACATCTGAGAAACTGCCATAGCCAAGAGGAGTTAGGGAGACACAATGACTAGACGTAATGTGGTATCCTGGATAGGATCCTGGAACGGATAAAGGATATCAAGTTAAAACTAAGAAATTTTACTTTCATGGTATTGTATCAATATCCATTTATTAATTGTGACAAATGTACTATGTAGTAACGTAAGATATTAAAGATGGGGAAATCAGGCATGGGGTATGTATCAGAACTGTCTGTAACATCTTCTCAGTTTTTCTGTAAATCTTAACCTGTTCTAAAATAAAAAGTTTAGGGCACCTGGGTGGCTCAGTGGTTGAGCATCTGCCTTTGACTCGGGTCATGATCCTGGGGTCCCGGGATCAAGTCCCACATCAGGCTCCCCACAGGGAGCCTGCTTCTCCCTCTGCCTATGTCTTTGCCTCTCTCCCTCTGTGTCTCTCATAATAAATAACTTAAATCTTAAAAAAATAAAATAGTTTAAACAAAATGAACATGAAGCTTTAGGTTTGAATCCTGTTTCTGCCCCACCTGACTGCATGGCTTTAAGGAGGTTATTACTCTTTCTGGTATGTTTTCACTTCTCTAAATTGGGAGAAAAAATTTCTCTCTCTGGGCTCCTCCCTCTAGGTCACAATTTAAATACACACAGAGACAATCAAGACATGCTGATTTCCTTCCTCTCTTAACCCTCACAAGAGCCCTGTGTGAAATAGACTGGACAACCGAGGCTCAGAGAAGCAGAGGGATTTTCTCAGTCACACAGCTGGGAAGCAGAGGAAGCAAGATGTGACATTCCCTCTAGGGCATTCTGCCTGTTGGTAGAGCTTGGGCTACAATGGGACCTGTGGGTGGAAAAGCTGTCTGTCTGGTGGCCTCAGGGCCTCTGAGAGGCAGCCACTTCCCCTGAGAGCCCATACAAGGTAGTACAGGATGATGATTAGGTGCATGGGATTTAGAATCAGGCTCTCTAGCTCAAGCCTCAGTTCTATGACTTCTCAGCTCTGTGGCTTGGGCAAGTTGTTTCCTTTCTCTGAACCCTGGCTTCCTCATGTAAAATGGGTATCAATACTAGGATCTACCCTTTGTCATTGTTGTGGCAAAGTTTAAAAGAATCAATGTGAAGTGTTTAGAATAGTACCTGGCACATGATAAGTACTCAGTAAATCCTCACTATCATTATCTGTGAAACAGAGGCTTTGGGTTCTATCCTCTCTAAAGGCCTTTCCAGGTTTCTGTTGTGGTGAATGGGGTGCAATGGGTACCAAAATTGTTTCTTTGTAAATACCTAAAGGTTTTTGCATGAAATAATCAACACTCATCGAACAAACCATTTGATTCTTAAAGCTTGAAGGAAGCCTCAAAATCATCAATATCATTTTAGATGGGTAAACTGAGGCGTGGAAAGGGAAAGGGACTGGCCCAGGTCACACTGCAAGTCAGTAGCTCAGTTAAGCTGAAAAGCAGAGCTCCTGTTTCCCTGTGCTAGACTCCTGACACTCTGCCAGCTTGCTGCTGGAAGTCTTTACCGATTACCCCCATAGTCCCAAATCCTGTGCCAGGCATCAGTGGGGATTAGAAGAAAAAAAAATATCACCATGTTCCTGTTTTCATGGTTTTAAATGTAAGCTTTGGGGATACGATTCTCATGTTCGCTTGGAGAATAAGACAAAAATCAATATATAGAAATGCTGCCTTATGTACCCTAGCCTGTAGCACTGAGGCTGACTGCAGAAGTAAGAATAGTGAGACCGCATGGCTTCTGGGGCGGGGGGCGGGGGGCAGGGACTGCTTGATCTGGACCTTGAAGGCTGGCAGGGTTGACTCAGGCATGCCTGAGAGCATGGAGCAGGGCATTTTGATAGAGTTGGGGGACAACAAGGGTGAGGTTTAGTGGTGGTATACTGCTAAACTGGCTCTGTGTGTGTGTGGGGGGGAGGATGTCCTGATTTGTAACATTTGCCAGTATCTGTGGTATAAAATACTTCCACCATGGCCACTCTTAAGCTACCCATAGTTTAACAGTCTGCTTGTAAAATTCTTGAGTATTTCACTACTGGCTCTCAACTCCAGCACAGCACAGCCGATGGATGAGAATGGGTTTGTTTCCAGGGCAGTAGGAGCTGAGCCTTGTGGGTAGCCAGAGGTAGGGGGTGGGATGGAGGACAGGCTGGCTAGGTTGAGGCTGGATCAGAAACAGCTGGGTGCCAGCCAGCAGGTCACATGCAGACTCAACTATTAGCTATTGAACTGTGTGTGCTCTTTGCTGGGCTCTGTGCTAGATATTTAACATCCATTAGCTCATTTAATCCTCACAACAGCTTTAAGAAGTGTTCGTTCCTTCATTGCTCTAACCATCCACCCACCCACCTGTCTAACAAGTCTGTATTGAGTACCTACTATGTGCCAAACACTGACCGAGGCATAGTGGTGATGAAAACAAATTCACTGCCCTAATGTTGCTTACATTTGTTTTTTTTTTTCTTTACTCTCACTTTATTTATTTATTTTTTAATAATAAATTTACTTTTTATTGGTGTTCAATTTGCCAACATACAGAATAACACCCAGTGCTCATCCCGTCAAGTGCCCCCCTCAGTGCCCGTCACCCATTCACCCCCACCCCCGCCCTCCTCCCCTTCCACCACCCCTAGTTCGTTTCCCAGAGTTAGGAGTCTCTATGTTCTGTCTCCCTTTCTGATATTTCCCACACATTTCTTCTCCCTTCCCTTCTATTCCCTTTCACTATTATTTATATTCCCCAAATGAATGAGAACAAACAATGTTTGTCCTTCTCCGATTGACTAATTTCACTCAGCATAATACCCTCCAGTTCCATCCACGTTGATGTTGCTTACATTTGAATGAGAGGAGACAATACACACATTTTTTAAAACAATAAAAAATAGGGGCACCTGGGTGGCTTAGTTGGTTAAGCGTCTACCTTTGGCTTGGGTCATGATCTTAGGGTCCTGGGATCGAGGAGCTAGTCCTGGGCTCCCCGCTCCGTGAGGAGTCAGCTCCTCTCTCTGCTTCTCCCCGACCCTGCTCATGCTCCATCTCTCTATTAAATAAATGAAATATTTTAAAAAAAAGAATAAAAAAGAATCCCAATTGTGGTGTTTGGAAGGAAATAAAAAGAGTATTGAAATTGAGAACAAAGAGGGTACTGCTGCTTAAGATAGGGTGGCCAATGAACATGTCTCTGAGGAGGTGACATTTAAGAAGGGGAAGGAGCCAGCAATGCAGATGGCTGGGGTCACAGCACTGAGGTAGTGGGAATAGCAGGTACAAAGGCCCTGAGGTAGAAATGAGGTCGGTTTTTTCAAGCAACATTAAGGAGGCCAGTGTGGTGGAGCTTGGCGGCCTGAGATGAGGCCAGAGAGGCAAACAGAGGTCTGATCATGCAATCCTCACAGGCCATGATAAAGACTTTGAAGGACCTAGAGCAGGGTTATCACATGAGCTCTCTTGTTCAACCAGCCCATTCTGGCTACAGCATGAAGAATGGATTCTAGAGAAACAGAAAAGCAGACAGGGAAGCCGGTCAGGAGCTCATGAGTCCAGATAAGGATTGCACTGCTAGGTATGGAATGGTGATAGCACAGAGAGAGGCAGAGGGACATGCCCAAAGTCACACAATAAATGGCAGAACCTGGGTTCAAGTCCAGACTCCGCAGTTTATGCTCCTTCTTCCCACGCCCAGGTAGTTTCATGGAAAGAAACTCAAATTTGTTGACTTAGGGCCTCAAAACCTGGGGAAAATTTCTAAGCAGAGGAATGACATGATGGAAAAGATGTATCTCTTTACATACATTTTTAGCCTTAAATGACTTGCTATTCAAATGTTCAGAGATTTCCCCCGGAATGTAAGTTCCTTGAGGATGAGGGGACTTGCAGCCTAGAGGCCTGATCTAAGTCAAAAGAGGAGGGGTTCCTAAATCAAAAGACAAGCGACTCTCTCAGGTACCATGCCAGCTCGGGCTGGGCCCAGTTTGGCCCACCCTGGAGAACCTCTTGGCTGAGTGCCCCTCAGCTATGCCACAGCAAAGGAAATACACTGCCTATCCAAATCCCTTCCCGAGCAGCACAAAACCCCTGAGCCCGTCACCTGGAAGGGGAGTGGAAGCCAAAGACAGCAGTTCCAGCCTTGGTATCAGGTCCAGTCCCAGCTCCTCCACTTCCCTGTTGTGCGAGCTCAGGCAAGGGGCTTAATTTCTGTGCATCTCAGTTTCTTCATCTATGAGATGAGTCAACGAATAGTTCCTGCCTCCAAGGGTCATTGTGAGGATCAAATGAAATCACTCAGAGAACAGGTTTGCTATAGTGCCTGGCACATAGTAGGTTCTCAAGAAGCTTCCTTCCTTTATCCCAGATGGGTGAGGCACCTCAGGGGTTGCTAAGCTTGGGGTTCCTAGGGAATCCCAAGCCAGTTCATACCAGGCAAGTTGCTCAGAGGGGAATATGGAGCACCTTTCCCTCCCCTTCCTCTCCATTGGCTCTGCCTTAAGAACCTGGGAGTTCCCTAATTAGAGCTAATTCACTTCTCCTGCAATAAAACTCCAATGTTGGAAAGGTTCTGTTGCTTAGGCCTCTGACAGTAATCATGATAAGTAGACATTTATTTATCCATTTATTAAGCAAGTCAATTAGCTCCTAATATCTGAGCGGATGATTTTCAGGCCTGGGGGCTGGGCACATGCTGTCAAGAGTTGAAGGCCCCCCTTGGGGCTTATTGGTGTCTTGTCCTCCTTGAGCCCCAAAGAAGCCAGGTCAGAGGGTGGCAGGTTTGGAAGAGCCATTGGACACGTGTGTACAGATTGGAGACTGAGCAGGGGCGGGGGGGCGGTAGGGGCTTGCCCAAGGTTGCACAGTGGGATACAAATGACTGCCTGAGAAAGTAGAGGATATTAAGGAGTCCTCTAAGGAGTATCTACTCTATGCAATGGAGACTCATGGGAAAATAAGATCACCTTTAGTTTGGACAGGATGGGTGGTCAGGAAAAGCTTCTCGAAGGAGGCAGAATGTACACTTTGAAAGAGGACTTTGGGTGGGAGGACATTCCTGGTAGCCAGGATGGTGTGAGCAGAGAGACAGACATAGGGAAGTGTACAGCTTGTCTGAGAAGCTGTGGTGTGTGGTCGGTTTGTGCCCTGGCATTGTGAGGGCAGTAGAGTGGGCAAGAAGGTATCAAGGAGTGTGAGGCTGGGTCAGATGCTAAGGACTCTGAATGCCAGCTGGCAAGGTCGACATGTGACCATGGGATTGGAAGGCTAGCAGTGGGCGGCCCAGTTAGGAGGCTGGGCTCTAGGGAGGGAGGCTAGGGGCTGGACCACCAACAGAAAAGGTCTGTGGGGGAACATCACTGCATCATTCATTCATTCATTCATTCAAGCTATACTTGCTGAGTGCTACTCTGTATTAAGCACAGTGCATGGAGATGTTTACGATTGAATTTGGGAGGCAAACATGCTAATGAAAGAATTGTAACTCAGTGCAGTAAGAACCACGGTGCAAGAGAAGTCTCTTTCATCCTCCCAATGACAGAGGAAGGGAGAGGTTAACTCTGCCTGCTATCCTCAGAAATAAGCTTTTCAGAGGTATTGACAGAAACCCAGAGAATTGACCAGGGCTTGAGTCTTACAATTATTTTGCATCTGCCTAGCATTTTTTAACTTAACGTATCACGTCCACAAACAGTATGTATGTTTTTAATCCTCCCAGTAACTCTGTGGGGCAGAGTATTGGCTCCATTCTACAGAGGACAGACAGAAACTGAGGTTGAGCTGTGAGGCAGGAAGTAATGCCACAGGATAAAAATGGCACAACCTTTGGAATCTATGAGGTCTCAGTTCCAGTTCAGCTTTGCTACTTAGTGGTTGGGTCACAGTGAGCAAGAAAGGGAACCTCTTGGGTCTCAGTTTCCCTACCCACAAAATAGAGATAATGCTTACATGTGATTCATTCAACTAGTACTTGAACATATAGGAAGTGCTTCATAGATGTTAGTTTACTTAATCCCTGCCCTTAAAGGGCTTGCCTGAGGTCATGTAAGTGTTCCAAGTTCAAACACAGGCCTGTCAACTCTAAAACATATCCTATCTGTGAGGCCCTCACTGTCTCTTCAGAAGTGAGAGGAAGGCTGGCAGTAAGGCTGAACAGGAAAAGGTCTCGGCTATATTAGGATAATCACCTTCAAGGGAAGTTAGAAAGAGAAAGGCTTATAGCAGCAAGTCTTGCTCAAGCTTACAGCAAGGAGGATGGAGGCTAGACACTAGGATGATCTTGCTGACAAGTATGTGAGTCACCAACTAGGAGAACTGTGGCTTTTGGGGGCCTGGGAGATCTCTAACAACAGAAACAATCCCAGTGAGTGTGAGCTGGGGCGAGGCAGCTCATCCAGAGGAAGAGTGAACAATGAGATCATCACGGCTGCAGACTGGAAAGAACCCAAATGGGTCATCTGGTCCAGGCCCCCTGCCTCTGGGCAGAGTCTTCTGGAACCAAACAGATGAGAATCTCTCCTGTTTTTCAAGGTCTCAGGGGAAGAGATTCCTCAGCCTCCTTGACCAGTCTAGAACAGGTTCTCACAGCTCACACCCAGAAAGGTTGTTTTTTTTTTTTTTTGGGGGGGGGGGGTGGCTAATAATAATTTCTCCTGCTGTCATTTCAGCCCTTAATGGCAAAGTGGGAAGGTTGTTGCCTCACTTTGTGCCACCTGCCCCACTAAGCAGAGAGGAAGGATCATATCCTGTTTGCTGATGAGCAGCTGCCAACTCCCCAGGGAAGGCAGGCCAGCATCTAAGACCCTCCATAACAGTCCACCAAGCTCTTCAGGCTCCTGGGCAGGACATTCACCCAGGAACACAAGCTATTTTCATTCCTCCCCAGGAGCTCCACCTGAGCCCACTCCCAGGCCTTGGCCGACACTCTCCCCACCTAGCCTGTGGGGCCCTTCTTCCTGGTTTGCAGGCCACTGCAATCCAGCCCATCCTTCAAGACTCAAAGGTCACTTCTTAAAAAAAAGAAAGATTTTATTTATTTATTCATGAGAGACACACAGAGAGGGGCAGTGACATAGGTAGAAGGAGAAGCAGGCTCCCTGCGGGGAGCCTGATGTGAGACTAGCCAGGACCCCGGGATCACGACCTGAGCCAAAGGCAGACGCTCAACTAGTGAGCCACCCAGGTGCCCCTCAAAGGTCACTTCTTAAGTGAAGCATTCCTTGATCTTTTCAGTGCGAGAAAAATATTCCCTTCTTCATTTCCATTTTGTACTATTTCATTTTGCCCGATATCTGAAGTATTTGGGTTGTGGGCCAAAATGATTGAATATTGGCAATTTCATATGGCTCAGCCCAAATCATTTATCTGTCTGCTTCTGCTCCTAGACTGTAGAGGATGTATTATGCTCATCTCTGTACACCCCTCCATGCTCATTGATTCCCCTCCCCCACACCTAAGTGCCTGGAATGATGCTTTGTTCAACAAAGTGGCCAAAGCATATTTATTGAATTTGTCAGAGTCAAAATAATAAAATAATATTTGGATAGGCCTTTACCAAACTCCATTTTTACATTATGTCTCATGTAATCCTCCTAACAACTCTATGAAGAAGGCCCTCTTATTTCCTCATGGAGAAACTGAGGCATGAAGTTACTTGCCTAGGTTCTTGCAGCCATTGTGATCCAAGATGTCTGCTCTCAGCAGCTACAGGTAAACTTGGCCTGAATCATGACAGAATCCAAAGCCCCCCCCCCCCCCCCCCAGGATTTCTCTGGTTGGCTGCCTGGATTCTGCTTTCTTCAGCCAGCACCAAGACCCAGATCCTTCACTCTCCGCCTCAAGCCTCCAGTGAAGGGAATGACCTGGTGGGAGATTGGAGGGAGTGGAGGTCACGGGGAGGAGGCACCAGGCAGTATGCAGGATCTTCCACCATCTTGCCAACTGTACTTCCTGTTCCCTTCTTCCTGGCCCCTTGGGAATAACAGACAAACCTTTAACTGGACTTAGTTCTGAGAGCTGAGTCTCTCGGGGGCTAGCCTAAAGCAAGACACCAAGGTGACTTCTCAACAAAGGTGGTCTCCACACAAGTTCACCTCTGAGCATCTAAAGGACCCACATTTTCTTTCTTTTCTGGTGTTTCTCTTTAAAAAAAAATTTTTAAGATTTTATTTATTTATTTGACAGAGAGAGATAGTACAAATAAGGGGCATGGCAGGCAGAGGGAGAGGGAAAAGCAGGCTCCCCACTTAGTGAGGAGCCCAAAGTGGGGATCAATCCCAGGACCCTGGGATCATGACCTGAGCTGAAGGCAGATGCTTAACTGACTGAACCACTCAGGCACACCTCTTTTCCAGCGTTTTCCCTAAGTAGGCTACTCATATTGCTGGTGTTGAGAGAATGTTAAATGGCAACTAAACAAAGATTTACATGTCAATAGCTATATAGTCATGTTAAGGTTTATTAGGAAAAAAAATGCAACCAGCATGCCACACATGATATCATGGATATCATTGCTTAGTATGACACTAAGGTAAACATTACAGTTTACGTTTTCAGAAGTGACTCCATTTAAAGGAAAACAGCAAATAAATAATGAAAAAGGTGAGATGAAACTACGGCAAAAGTCATGATGGTGGCATGTGAACCACTGACATTTAGAAAGCCTTGTACTCTTCTTTCCCAAATTCCTGGAAAAACCTAATCACAGGGCAGCCCTGGGAAGTCTCACTAAGAGCTATGCATGGAGGGAATCTGCTCATGTGGCTGAGGTTGGGCAGCCTGAGGGAGAAGGCCTTGTGGACTCAAGTGAACCTAGCTTGCTATCCCAGCTGGACCTCATTCTAGAAATCTTCTTCCCTGCTTGGAGACAGAGTGCAATCTCCAAGAAGGGCTGGGCCTCATTCACCTCTATATACCCAGCACCTAGCAGAGTGCCTGGCACATAGTAAACGGTCAATAAATATACATCAAATAAATAATTGAGCTTTGAATTCCTCGTGTAAAGTAAGAAGAGTACTTCCTACTACAAAAAGTTATAGTGAGGAGGAAATTCAGTAAAATATCACAAAGCATTTTGCTCTGGGCCTAGCATATAGTTGGCCCTTAATCAGACTGTGTATGGGGAAAGGACATTGTTATTGTTGTAGCTACTATGAGGGGAGAACACAAGCTGGGCATTGCAGGAGGTAAGGCAGGCCAGGAGAAACTATGGGCAAGGCCCTAGCATTTCAGCTTACAGCTGAACCCGGGGCCCTGCTAGGCCTGTGCACACATTCACATCCCCACTCACACTGATGGGGGCCAGAACCACTCATCTGCTTATATCTCATGCTGAAGGCCAGGCCTGGATTGCCTCTGTGAGAGCTCCCTGCTCAGAGTCTGGTCCAGGCCCCAACACCAAATCTCCCCAGACATGTGGTTCCCAGGCATCTGAGGGCTCTCCATGTGGCCCCTTCCCTGCCAGATCCCCCAGTGGTTTTGAGCTCCTCCACCATATGGCCTGCTAGGCAGGCCCGGTGTTGGTGCCCCCAGAGCAAAGAGCGATGGATCTCAGGCTCTGCAGAGGGAGCCCCTCCTCCCCTACACCTGGGAAGGCCAACACCAGCAGCCCAGCTTCAGAGGTCAGAAAACCCCCTGTGGCCCCAGGAGCACAAGAAGGGTCTGTTTCTGTGGCTAATGCAACAGGTCCTCCTTGGGGTGTGAGGTCTGGCTGTTTCAGGGCATGCAGAACCCAAGAGGGGCCAACTCCCACAGAGAAAGGGGCTGTGTGCAACTGTTTACAGGTACCTCTCATTATAGACACAGGCATGGCCCTAGAGCATTAGAGCAGGTCCAGTGATTCCCAAACCTGACTGCATCTGAACCATCCCAGGGGCATGTTAAAAAACAGATTTTCAGGCCCAGAGTCAACAGCAGCTGGGGTGGAGTAGTTCTGGAGTAGTACTGATGTAGCCAAATTTGTTAACTGCTGTCACATAGTTCATTCGTAAAGACAAGACAAAACAAAACGAAACAAACCCAAACCGCAAAAAAAAAAAAAAAAAGACAATTGAGATATAATGCCCATACAATAGGATTCATTCTCTCAAAATATACATTTATGTGGGTTTTAGTATGTGTGACCATTACCAGTATCTAATTCTAGCTCATTTTTATCACTCCTCCTCAATAAAAAAGCCCCATGCCCATTAGCAGTCACTCCCGATTACCCCTTAGCCTCAGCCCCCATCAACTACTAATCCATATTCTGTCTATAGATTCGCCTATTTTGGACTCTTCATAGAAATGAAATATAATATGTGCCCTTTTGCATCTGGCTTCTTTCACTTGGCATAATGTTCTCAAGGTTCATCCATGTTGTAGCATCTAGCAGTGCTTCATTTCTTACTGTTGCCAAATAGTATTCCCTTGTCTGGATATACAGCATTGTGTCTATTCATTGATCAGTCAATGGGCTCCTGGGCCGTTTCCACCTTTTCTGGCATTAGGAATACTGCTGCTATGAATCTTTATGTATAAGCTTCCGTGTGGACACATGGTTCCCTTTCTCTTGAGTATAGACCTAGGACTGGAATTGCTGAGTCAAATGGCAATTCTATGTTTAACTTTTGGAGGAACTGCCAGGCTGTCTTCTGCAGCAGCTGCACCATTTTACATTGCCACCAGCAACAAACAAGCATTCTGATTTCCCCACATCCTCACCAACACTTGTTATTCTCCAAGGTTTATTATTATTATTATTATTATTATTATTATTATTATTATTATTATAGCCATCCTAGTATGAAGTGATATCTCTGTGGTTTTGATTCATATTTTTAAAAGATTTTATTTATATATTCCTGAGACACACAGAGAGAAAACCAGGGTCTCCACAGGGAGCCTGACGTGGGGCTGGATCCCAGGACCCCAGGATCATGACCCAAGCCAAAGGCAGACGCTCAACCACTGAGCCACCCAGGTGCCCTTGATTCATACTTTTTAATGACTATGATGTTGGGCATCTCTTCATGTGCTAATAGCAATGTGGATGTCTTCCTTGGAAAAGGTTTATATTAGAAGCTCCTTGAGTAGGACATCAAGATCAAGAGAAGCCATCATCAGCAACAACAACAACAACAACAACAACAAAACGGGTAATGTTTACTTCTCCCAATTTCGCTTGCCCATCTTCATGAGGTTATTTGTCTTTTTGTTCCTGAGCTGTGAGAGCTCTTTGTACATTCTGGATACTAGACTCTTATCAGGCATACGATTAGCAAATATTCTCTCCCATTCTGTGGCTGTCCTTTAAATTTCTTGATATATGACTCACTCTTAACCCTCCTTTTACAGACAAAGGGCCTGGGGCTCAGAGAGGAAATGTACCCCGAATCAGATTCGGTGAGAATTAGTAGCAGAAAGCTCTTTCTACTTACCTATGCTGTGTGTGGGGGGAAGTGCACAGGGAAGGTGGGGCAAAGCAGTGGCGTGGATAATTCAAACCTGAGTTTTGCTCCAGATTATTTCAGTTGCCTTTTGAACAAACAATCTCATTTTTGGTAGATGGATTCTCTTGATCATTATGTCCTACCCAAGCAGCCCCTAACATAAGATTACTTTCCTGATAGACCATCAACGCCTGTAGAGAGAAAGTGATCTGGGATTAGACCTTGTCTGGAGATATGTCACAGAGAATATTCAAGAATCCAGGTCATTGTTTATCCACGGGCTTTGAGAGAGTCTGGAGCACTCAAGTACTGTTTCTGGGATAATGAAGAGCCCAGCTGGACCAATCCGTCCTCTTGAGGTATTTACAACTGGATCTTTCATATTTCAACCTCAAAGCAAGAGGAGGCTTTTCCTTTTTTCCTTCTTTATGTCAAGCATTAGCAAGCTAACGTTACACCCATGATGGAGATTCACCAAACTTTACACAAGAATATACATACACCCCAACTCGGACGGCAGATAAGGACAGTTAGCAAATTTTGAGTTACCTCTTTGTTTATGCTTCCGTTATGAGAATTCTCACATATGAGAATGCCGGGTAATCCCCAACATTTGAGCCAATTCCCACCTTCCTTTGTTGTTTCTTGCGTGGCAACTTTCTTAGGTAGCTTTAAACAGTGGCAGGGCTTGAAGCATGGTCATATATCGAATGGAAATGGGTTTGTTTATGCTTTGAAATTCTTTGTGAATTTCATGGCATTCGATTGCCCTTTGTACAAATGTGCATTTAGGACTTTGTGGGTCTAGGGTTTTCTATGCTAGGTGACAGGGCTACTTTGACTTACCTCTCTGGGCCTCAGGTTCCCTCTCTGTATAATGTAGGGATATGTTAAATTGAGGCCTTTTAAGCTTCTTCTTCTTCTTCTTCTTCTTCTTCTTCTTCTTCTTCTTCTTCTTCTTCTTCTTCTTCTTCTTCTTCTGGTAGCAGAATACTGTCTGGACAAAATACAGCTAATCTGGAACTGTAATAAAAAATAAAAGACTAGGCAGAGATGAACCAGGATGGAGGGAGGGGGCACCCCTCGAATACACCACCCCACACTCATACCCAGTGGTCCCAGAGTCCCCTGTAATTCCTCAGAGCAAAACTAGAAAGGATCAGACCAGCAGGGCCCTGCCCCTCATGCCCCTGATCTATGTTGCTGGGACCGCTCACTTTTTTCTCTCTACCTCCTCCTGATTGCAGAGAAGTCTGCGTTGGATCCTGCTCCAAGGCCACATTATATACTGGAGCTGAGCACCCTTGGATCCTGCTCTGACTCAGCCTTCTCCCCTTGCCTGCTCTCTCCATCAGTTCAGTTTTCCTGGAGGGCTAAGCACACTCCAGTCACAAGACGCTCCCAAGTCCATTTGTTTCCTCTCCTATGCAGCACAAGGAGGGTCCACAGGAAGAGCTCAGGAAGAAGCCTGGAGACTGAGCATCCCAGCTCTCTGGGGCTGATTTTTTGTCTCATCTGCCCTTGTTGCCTTCTTCAGCAAGAGCAGGTTCAGAAGGGACCCTGGAGGGGAGTGGGGTAAGTGGACCGCTGATTGGAGACAGGGGTTACCCTTGCCTCATTTTGCTCCTTACCTGGCTTGAAGAGAACACCAGCATCCTGTGAATGAGTAGTAGAGTGTACCCATAGCAGGAAGAGAGTAGAAGCAGGGGGTAGGAACCAAAGAGAGCCAGCATTGGGGAGGGGCAGGTCCCATTTTCTCAGTATTCAGAGGGGCTGGTCAGATGGGTTTCCAGGCAGGGCCTCAAGCCTAGGGATTGTGTCTGTGATGTGCAGATGAGACCGAGCCTATTCTTGGGGTCCAGGTCGCTCCCTGATGTGGAGGACTGGCCCTGAGACCCACACTTTCCCATCACACAAATTCCCCCAGCCCACCGGGAAAAGCAGAGGGCAACCAATTGAAGAGCCTGCCATCTTCCTAAGGAAAGTGAGGCGTAGAGAAGGGAAGGTACTGGCCATTGACAAGAGAACCTGGAGCAAGAGTCATTATCAGTCCAATGGAATGATGGGGGTGGGGCTGAGGTAGGGCTGTGCCAGTTGGGACTCTAACCGTGGGCTCTTTATTTAGCCTTGGATCTGAGGTAGCTGAACCAATGCAAGTGAAATTCCTCAAGTAAACTGATTTTCTCCAGTGAGCATCCTTGGGGGTGGGGGGCGTCTGAAGCCAAGTATGGGAGGACCCACCCCAGGGAAGATTGGCATAGAGCCGAGGGAGCCGCTGGGTGGTGCTGTCTCTCCACCCAAGTTACTTAGGCACGTTTCAGATGCCAGGGCAAAGAAGTCACCCCCATTCATGCCCTATCCTGCCAGGGCCTTAACAAAGGCCGCTTGGGCTAGGGCAGGGAAAACCAGTTTTGGCAAAATTACATATCTCCCCTGGCACGTAGATGGGGAATGGAGGCTCCAGACTCGTCCAGGAAACTCAGGGGGAAGGAAGAGGCAGTTCCATTGAGGTCTCGGGAGGCCGCCCCATTTTTCCACCACTCTTGAAACTGAGAAATTCCAGACACTCTAAGCCTGGAAACAAGGGAAAACAATTCTCCCCATTTCAGAGGCAAACAAACTGAGGCCTGGAGAAGTAAGGGCCTAAAAGTACGCTATTTTAGGGGCAGAGGAAGCATCCTCTCCCAAAACTTAGGTTTCCAAGTAAGCCGCTTTTTGGCTGAAGCCAAATTGGCGACTAGAAGTGGCCTTTAGAAATGCTAATACGGTGCGTGAGTGACAGGCTGCGGACAATGGCGGAGGGCGCTGTGAACCGGCGGCCAGGCCTGGGAGCGGGGCGCCCCACGTGGGGGCCGGTGGGGGAGGGAGCCGGGGCGGGGGCCGTTCCCAGCGGAGGGGCTCCGAGGCTGCGCTAATTGGAAGGAGCTGGAGCTGCGGGGGCAGCACGGGGGAGGGGATTACCTGCCGGAGGGGTCCTCGCTGGGAGCGGGAGCGGGGTGGGGGGGGCTCTGGGAGCCTCGGGCAGGGGGCCGGCTTGGGGGGCGCAGGCCCAGGGAGCTGCACACGCAGAGAGAAAGGGGGTGAGGGAGCTGGGGCCTGGGAGCAGTTCCCTTTAGGCTGGGTGTTCAGAGCAAGCCCAGAATCCAGGAAGGGGACAGCAGGTGCCTTGGGAGAGCCTGGAGGGGAACGGAAGAAACCAAGAAACCGGTCCCTCACTTGTTCAACCAATGTTGCAAGGTGGCAAAGAGGCTGATCTCCTGCCAGACTGCAGGCAGTTTGTTTCCCTGCTCCCTCACTGATCAGCAATGGATGCAACAGTCAAATTGAAATAAGAGCACCTGCCTCATAGGATCCTTGGAAAAATTCAAGAGAGGATGCATACTGAGTGCTCAGTAATGTCGAGTTCTGGGGATTATCCATCCCATAAGTGATTCAGAGCCAACGGTGAGCCTTGAGCCCTGGGCTTGGCTTTCTTACTCTGCGGTAGAGAGGCTGGCTGTGTGAGGGAGAAGAAGTAGGCTGCACCTTGACCCCTGGCTCTGGGCTGAGGACCAGAGCAGAGGCCTGGCATGGGGGAAGCAGGGCCTGTGGGCTCTGTGTGATGCCCCTGGATTGCACTGGCCCTCAGGGTCTGAGGTAGTGCAACTCTCTCTGGGCCTCCACCTCACCTTGGGAGAGGCCTCCTGGAGTGATGTGGCATCTCCAGCAGCAGTTGTATGCTCAGGGTGGGCCCCAGTTCAGGTTGGCCTTCCCGGTCAGCTTAGGGGGCTAAGCTCAAACTCAGGCTTCCTTGGTAGAGTCCAAGTCAGAAAACCAGAGAAAGGATCCTTAAGCTGACTTTTGAAGTCACAACACAAAGCGTGGCAAGCAGTCATGCTAAGCAACTCACCAGGGAGTAAGAAGAAAATATCACAATATGCGGAATATTTTATTTCTGTATAGCTCACCCTTTGGCAATTTTGACATTTGACATTCATTTTGTGACCTACACCATCAATTAAAGTAATAGATGGAAGGTAAGGGCAGCACTTCACAAGTACTTTATGGCATCCACTGGTACCTTCTATCTCCTTTTTCTACGGGGGCAATGGAAACCTAGACCTTAAAAGTGGACCTCAAGTCACTCACGCAGTGGAAGAGCCAGGATGCACATTCACAGACTGGCTCAAGAGTCTGTGCTCTTAATCACTGCATTATGTCTAAATAAATCCTTGTGGATACATTGGGTTGGCATGCTCAAAATGATCTAGTTATAGGAATCCATGCTTGAAAGGGACATCAATTAAGGGCATCAGTTCCGGAAGGATCTTTCCAGATGCTCATGGTGTAGATGGGCATGCTGAAGGCCCCAGAGAGGCAGGACTCTGTCTTAGATCACACAGCAAGACAATGCCAGTGCTGGTCTACTAATGGGATGTTCTGCCTCCCAGAATTGAAATTCAAAACTTCCCAGTTGCTCTCATGAGTGTGAGTGCTTCTACTCCCCTACACACACTAGCCCGCAGGCTAGGAGGCCCTGCTCTTCTGTCTTCCTCATTCCCAACAGATACAGGCAAAGCAACTGCTTCTGGCTTGTGAGGGTGGCTTTCCAGATTTTGGCCAATTTCTTCCCTGTAACCCCTCTGCCCAGGCCCAGGATGGTCACTATCTAGTGGGCAGTAGGAGTGAAAGAACAGGCCTCATGCAAATGGCATGAAGGCGGACAGTGGCCATGAAGAGGAGCAGCTCGGGAAGCAGGGGGCTTGAAATGTCTCGGGGTCTTTGTCAGCTACTCTCGTAGAGGGAGAGGGAGAGCTGTACAGATATATAGCAAAGAGATACAGAAATGCATTCACGTATAGCTATTTCGATATAAAGATATGGAGATGCATAAACAGATATAGAAATACATAAATAAAAAATAAAAAAGAAATACACAAATGCATAGATATTATAGGTACATAGATACATAGCTATAGATGTTACTACACAGCTACATAAAAATTCTTAAGGTAGAAACCTGGGAAACATTCTTATGTGAAAGTGTGAATAAAAAGCCTTGTTCGAAAGGTTGGCTATTTAAAGTAACAGCAGAATTCTCCCCTTTGGACTGGAAAGATGTGTCCCCTGCTGAGGACATGGGCATCACAGCATCAGCCACACTCTCTCAGGCTTTGAAGCTCTCTGGTCCCACTCCCACCAAGGTTCAACCCTCTCTCCAACACCACGGAACAGTCAGCCAGCCTCTCTTGCTCACCTCTGTGCCCGGGGCTCTCACTTGGCCTGCAGAAGCCCTCTGCCGGCCACGATATCCTTCTCAGAACCGAGCTGAGTGATGCCTATGAGTGGGGCCCAGCTCTGCTCTCTGGGGCTGCTGGCACCCCTCCCACTCCAGTCTCCTCTCTCTGCCAGTGGCAGAGGTGCAGAGGCAGACACCCATCACTCCCAAGGCTTCTCCTGGCTTCTGGGGTCCCACCGGAAGCCTTTCTGCCCAAAGGTACAGCAAAGGAGAGGCCTCATGGCCAGGCCAGGTCCCATCTATGGCCCCTCTGGCCTCAGGCATTCTCTAAGGCCCTGACCAATGCAGCAGCCACAGCTGCCCTTAGGGACCACTCCCTTGCCTTTGAAGAAACAGGTAGGGTTATGGGGTTAGCTGGGGAATGAGGCTTCTGCAGAAACCTCTGAGCTGCTGGAAGACACAAAGGAGCAGAGCTGAGAGCAGTTCTGTTTCTCACCTTCTCCCTGCCTCTACCTTCTTTTTTCCCTCCTTGTCTGTTTCTTCTTTTCTCTTTGTCTTTCTGTCCTTTTCTTTTTCTCCCTTTTTGCCGACCTCCCTCTCCCTTTCTCTCATTTCCTCCTCCCTCTGTCCTTTCAACTGATCTCTTTCTTCCTCTCTTTCCCCCTCTAGCTGTGTCTTGGATTTACTCTTAGCCTTGTTGTTTTGGTCTTTAACTTCAACAACTTGCACAGAAGGGTGCCTGGGTGGCTCAGTGGTTGAGCATCTGCCTTTGGCTCAGGTCAGTCATGATCCTAGAGTTCCAGGATTGAGTGACACATCAGGCTCCCTACAGGGAGCCTGCTTCTCCCTCTGCCTATGTCTCTGCCTCCCTCTGTATGTCTCTCATGAATAAATAAATAAAATCTTAAAAAAAAGAACTTGTGCAGATATTCTGATGAGGAGAGCTGAGCAGAGGGCAAATGTCCCTGGGGGTCTGCAGTCATTGCCACAAGAAAATAAACAGAGAGTGACACAGGGAAAGGATAGTCCCACTCTTTCGCTAGCTCTGTACATCATCTCTCATGGTTGTCCATCTGGCCTCCACTTGCACACCTCTGGGGACAGGGGTCTCACTACACCCTGAGACAGCTACTCCCTCGAAGAAAAGCTCGATCTGATAGGAAGTCCTTCTCTGAAGTGGAATGAACACTCTGTTCCTGTGTTTCACCCACAGGTCCTAACTGTGGTCCTAGGGGTCCCTCTGCCCTTTGACAGTTCCTCAGAGGCCTCCCCAAAGGAGCAAGATTCATTTTGTCCTGCATCCGCCCAATGTGGGCTCTTGTGAAAGAATCAGAGACCCTCCCCCTGAAAGTAGTTGTGCCACAGGCTGGGAGAGGGCACCCCCATCCACACCAAACTGGAGAGGGATTTGGTAAGAGGGTCCAGAATATCCCAGGGAGGGGCTGCTGGTCACAGATCATATCTGAAAAATTCAGTCCGAGATGAGGTAGGGGGAAAATAGAAACTGGCCCAGCCTGAGGAAATAGGGAAGTCAGGAATAAAAAGCTGGAGAATGGGCTAGAGCAGTAGGCACACTGGCCCATCCCTGCCTGAGACACAAAGCCCTTGACAAGAAATCCCAGGTGCCCATGGAACTGGGCAGAAGGGTACCAGCGAATAGAAAGGCCTGCCCGGAGGGCCCATTAAGAATGGGTTGCTCTGCAGAAAGGGAGGCACAGAACATTCAGTCAGTTTCTCAGCTCTGGGACCAGGGAGCAGCAAGAGTTCCTTTCAGCTACTTACCCCCAGGAGAACAAGCTGGGGTGTTGAGTTTCCACCAGCCTAGACTATTAGGCCTGCACGAAACTAAGCAAGGGCCTAAACTGGCAGACCAGTTCCACACCTACTGCTCAGCCTCTGTCATAGCAAACATCCTGGCAGCCCCACAACCCCACCCCCACCCCCACCCCATAAGAGATTCCACTCTGGTGCTGACCTCAGGCTCTTCCCAATCCCTTGGAGTGACAGGGCCCCCAGGAGGAAGTTACTGGCCTCTCTGGAACTTCTCCCAGCAGCCAACCAGGATCTTTCATGCTGGAGCTTTTGCTCTGGCTTACCCTGTTTGCTGCACTTTAGTGGGTACCTTCCTCCTCTGTGCCAGGCCCTATGCTAAGCTTTCTGCACACATACCACCAATGAAAGGGTTAACACCATGTGCCCCACCAGAAGCTCTGCCCCCCTTTCTGGCATCTCCCCTGTACTCCTCAGGCAGCAGGAGTCATATTCCCTGAGGCAGTGCTTGGCAGAAAGGGGCCTGCTCTGCCCCGGCTGGCCACATGTCTCTTCCCTCTCCCGTTCCTCATGCAAGTGTCAGGAAACAGGATCCAAGAAGAAAGCAGGCACCTGTTCTGAAGTTCCTGACAGGCCCCCTCTTCCCTGCTCCAGTCCCTGGGCCCCCCGGTGCCCCTAGGGCCTGATAGGAAAGAAAGGCTTTGGAGGCACAGGCCATCTCCTTCTATTCATGTCTTTCTTTTTCTTTTTTTTGATGTCTATTTTTTAAATATATTTTTTTTACTGAAGTTATTCATGTCTCTATTTGGCCTGCTGCATTTGGTCAACCCCTTCATCAGAGGGGAAACAGTAGAATATAGCAGTGAACAGTGCAAACTCCAGGACCAGGTGGTCACACAACCATTTCATACCCTTGGACCAGTCACACCACCTCTTTGAGTTTGTTCATCTGTATTACAGTGGCCATCCTCATAGTATCCACGTCATAAGGTTGTTTTGAGGATGGAGGTTGTTAATATATGTCAAGTACTCATGGTAAACAAACAAAAGGTCGTTAAATAAATTCAGCCACTGCCCCACCTCCCCCCACCGGGTCTCTTAGAATCTGCCAACTCCTAGCCTCATGGTTTCCTGGTTCCAACTCTAGCTCGTTCTCCTAGGACAGTGCAAACCATGCCTGTGGTGGCTGCCCTGGCCGCCTCTATTACTGTCCCTGGGTCCTCTAAGGCTGGGTCCTCCTCTGGGGATGCTGGAAGGTTAGAGGATCTGGTCCTGGGCAGCCCAGTGCCTGCCTGGGAATAGGCCTTCCTCAACCTGCAGCTCAGAAGGGCCCCTCCCCCCAGGAGCCCTCATGCCTCCTCCTCCCTAGAATGGGACAGCTGCTCTGCCTCTTTAAGGCCCTAACTAGGTCATCGCCCAGCTGAACATCCCCCTCACATTCCCCTCACACTAAACAATCTGATCTGATCACTGGTGATGAGGTCAATTTCACATGGCTTTGTTCCTGCAGCGAGCTTGTCACGACCAATCATTTCCGAGCGAGGAGCCCATAATCCTGCACTGGCTCCCTCGCCTCCAGAGGCCATGGCCCCTTCCTTGCTCACCGATGTGAGGTCCCGAAGGGCCGGCTCAGCACGAGTGTCCTCATGGCCCCTCCGTGCCCTCCTGCTCTTCCTGGCTGCAGCGGGAGGGGTCCTGGGTTGGGGTCAACTGAGGGGCTGCCAGGAGAGTTGTAGAACGGATGTGCCGGGAACCTGGGGAGAGATCAGTCCCTGGAGAAGGAGGTGGGTGGCCTGTGCAGAAAGGATGGCAGCAGGCATGTATTTTCTGGGCCCCGGGCCTACCCAACTTGAGGAACGAGCCCCTCTTCTGGGGCGACCCAGGACAGAACCTTGTGTCCTGGGGACAGGGAACATGGCTCAGGGGCTTGTGAGAGGTTCGAACGCAGACATTGCCAAGTCTGCTTGTGTTGCATGGCAGAGGCTAGCAGGAGGCAAACATACTCACATGCCAGGCCTGGGCCAGCTGGGGTGTAGTCATGCTCTGGAGGTAAAATCATACTTCTGGGGATAAAGATTTATTTTTTTTTAAGATTTTATTTATTTATTCTTGAGGGACACAGAGAGAGGAGCAGAGACATGGGCAGAGGGAGAAGCAAGCTCCCTGTGGGGAACCTGATGTGGGACTCTATCCCAGCACCCTGGGGTCATGACCTCAGCCAAAGGCAGACACTCAACCACTGAGCCACCCAGGCATCCCTAGGAATGAAGATTTAGATTTTATTTCCATCCTGGCCCCACCACTAATGAGCTGGGTGCCCTTGGCCAAGTCCCATCCCCATCCCACCCCCACTTCCATCTCAGTTTCTGCAGGCCATGCCTCCGTTGTCAGAGTGGTATGCTGGAGCAAACCAGCATGTGTCCTGTCAATGTGGAGCATTCCTGAGCCTTTGTGGGAGGAGACCTGGAGACTTAGATTGTGAAGGGAGCGAAGACGGTAGGTGTTTTAATGCCACTCTGTCTCCACAGAGGGGTTCGCAAGACTCCCCACAGAGTAGGTATCAGCTATATTTGTTTTGGGTAAGATACAAAGCATCATGCCAGAGGAAATGAGATTTTCTTCTTTCTTCTGCATCCCTTTTTGCATGATAGGACTCATCCCACCTGCCTGAGCCCCTGGACAGGAAGAAGAGGAGAGAGAGCTGGACTGGGCCTTGCCTAGGGGTACAGGCTTCTGAGTGTGTGTGGGATGGGGGGGTGAGGGGGCTGGGCTGGAGAAGGGAGCACTGGGGCAGCCAGGGAAGCTTGCAGGATATTTTGGCCCTGGGTGGACCCAGCAGCTAAGAGGGAAGAAGGGAGGGAGGCTCTGGATACCTCACCTCATGTCTCATGTGTCTTCATGTCACCACAGAGGCAATGGGCTGTTCTGCATTTTACAGATGAACACACTAGGGCTGCTGCCCCTGGAAGCAGCTGGTCTCAGGAGTGAGGGAGGAGAATGAGAGGGGTCCAGCCGGGCTCAAGGCCAGGTTTAGAACACGGCAGTAGCAGGAGGCTTCTCTTTGGAGAACCCATCTCTGAGAAACGGGGATCTGGAGGACTGACCTAGCCCAGGCTTGGGTTACGGTGTCAGGGAAGACACATACATTTTGGAGTCACACAGATCTGGCTCCTACTTCTAGTCTGCCATTTCCTTGCTGTGTGACTTTGTCCAAGCTGTTTGCCTCTCTGAGCCTCATTTGCATCCTCAGTCTAATGAAGGGAAATCAGCTTGACCTCACAGGATGGTCAGGAGGAATCAGTGAGATGGTGGCTGCATGGATAGTAAATGCCAGGTAACTGTTCTTTCTTATTCCAGTTCCTTAGCAAGTCCTGCCATCTCCATCTCGAAAGAAATTCTAGATCTGACCACTTCTCCACACCTCCTCTGCCACCACTCCCTCTAGGCCACTATTACCTCTTGCCTAGGTCACTGCAGAAGCCTCCTAATGGTCCCCCTGCTTCTATTTTTGCTCCCTGCCAACTGTTATTCACACACAGCCTGAGTGATCTGTTACAATCTTAAGTCAGTCATGTCATTTCCCTGCTTAAAACCCTCCCAGGGCTTCCCATGTCACTCAGAGTAAAATGTGAAGTCCTTCCCACAGCCTACTAGACTCTGTAGAGTCTGGCCCCTGCTGACTCCTCTGACTTCATAGGAGATCATCTTCCTTTTTTTTTTTTAATTTTTTTTTTGATCATCTTCCTTTTATTTGCTTTGTTCCAATTACCCTCACTTCTTCTGTTCCACAACCCTACAAAGCTCACTCCTGCCTCAGGGCCTTTGCACTTGTTATTCCTTGCCTGGAACAGTCTTCTCCCAGTTCTTCTAACTGGCTGATGTCTTCATGCCTTACAGGTCTCAGCTCAGATGTCAATTCTTCAGAGGATGCTTCCTCTGTTGGTTGGAAGTTCTCATCATCTCAGCAATCTTCCTAATCTCTTTTTTTTTAAGATTTTTAATTTGTTACACAGAGAGAGAGAGAGAGAGAGAGAGGCAGAGGGAGAAGCTGGCTCCATGCAGGGAGCCTGACATGGGATTGGATCCCGGGTCTCCAGGATCACGCCCTGGGCTGAAGGCAGCGCTAAACCACTAAGCTACCAGGTCTGCCCAATCTTCCTAATCTCTAACCAGTGAAGCTGCAGTCATTTTACCCCACTCCTTTGTGCTCTGTCCTTCTCCTAAAATGTCTCTTTACATACTCATGACTCGATGCTCAGGCCCTCATCACTTATTACTATTTGGATTCTGCTGGATAAATCCCCCCAACATATGGCAAGTTCCTTGGGAGAGGGATTGCTGGTGGAAGAAGGACATGGCAGTTCCGTTGGGTGCCTAAGGAATGCCAAGTACTGGTACACAGGTGCTCTCACCTAGTCCTCACATTTGATCATTTACTTCTTGCAATAGTCCCATGAGGCAAGGATTCCTATCCCTGCTGTGCGGACAGATGAAGAAATAGGCTCAGAGAGGACAAGTGACACGGCCAAGATCACATCACTGGTTGTCTGGTGGTTTTCTGATTCCACATATTTTATATGTCCCACATTAGAACATGCCCCTTGTCACGCAGCAGAAATATTTCCAGGGGCCCCCTAATAAACTTCTTTAGGTGCTTGCTCTATACCCTTAGAGTTGCCTAATAGCTGTTTCTTTTCTTTTTTTTTAAGACTTTATTTACTTATTCATGAGAGACAAAGAGAGAGGCAGAGACATAGACAGAGGGAGAAGCAGGCTCTCCATAGGGAGCCCAATGCAGGACTCAATCCCAGGACCCCAAGATCACTCCCTGAGCTGAAGGCAGATGCTCAACCACTGAGCCGCCCAGGTGCCCCTAGCTGTTTCTTTTTCAGGCATCCTCTGACTCCATGTCACTCTGCACTGCCTCTGTTTCCTCCACTGAAAGGAGTCCCCCTCCCTGGTCAGTCTCTGCTTGGTCTTGGGGAAAGAGACATCACCTCCCTCACTGTCCTTTGTACTGGCCATGCTTTTGCTACTCTGATTCCACTGCACTGGGCAAGACGCTCCAGGGCATCTCCTCTGGGCGAGGCTCCTGGCTGGCCACAGGGGCCCAGAGAGAGCAGAGACACATAGCCCACTCTGGTCTGGGGAGGGGGTGACACACAGTCCTTGGGGGTGTAGGACTCGGTGAGGGGTTCCTTCAGAAAGTGGTAAATACTTGGGAATGGAATGTGAAGGAGGACTGGGAATCCATTACATGGGGATGGAGCACAGGGGGAGGAAACAGTATGGGCAAAGGCCAGGAGGCAGGAATTGCAGGGTGGGTGGCTGGATGTGGAAGGAGCGTCAGGGCATGTGAAGACTGCTACGAGAGCGGGGATGATCAGGGCCAGGCCTTCTCTCTGTTCCCCTGCCACCTTAGGCTCTGTCAGCCATCCATTCTGTTCAGTTCGCTTGGACAAAGTGGGCAGGCAGGCCTGCTGGGCCCACGTGTGGCCAGGTCGAGATAGCCAGAGTAACAAGGGCTGGGCTCCAGGGACTGCCAGCTATAAGGCTTTGGGGGAGCTGATATTGGGCATTTTCATGGACAAAAGATTCTGCTGCGGTGGGAAGGGCCAGTGCCAGGGATCAATGGGTCTTGGCACTGGTGCCAGGAAGAAGGGAGAAGCATGAACCTTGGGGGCAGCCTATTAACAGCCTAATAAATTAGAAAGCCAGCATTAGCACTTGGGGAGAGGTGGCTGGTGTGAGAGAGAGAAAGGGTAGGGGAAGGTAGGCCAGATGAACCAGGAGTCAAACTCCCTACCTGCTGTGGGCCAGAGAGGGCAAAGGGACCCTGGCATTTAAAATGTCTCAGGTGCCCAACTGTAGGCCAGGCCAAGAGCTTTCAGACCGTTTCTCACAGAGCTCTCATGTCAGCCTATGGGCCTGGTGTCCTTGAACCCATTGTATAGAAGGGGAAACCATTGTGCAGAGGGAACGAGAGACCTGCGGGGACTTGCCCAGGATCGCACAGCTAGTCGAGGAGAGGGGAGGCCCCGAGGACCCCTCACCACGCATGGTGGCTGCAGGGAGATGGTAGGTTGCAGAGTGGGGAGGGCCAGTTGGCTTGCCCTCCTGAAATATTTCAGTTATGTCCTTGTAAAGTATAAATGTCTGGTTATAAAGGAAGACTTGCTCTCACACGTTTTTGGCAGCCTTGGTGCGAGAAGATAGCAGGGAGCTCAGAAGATCTAATTGCTTATGTAATCTCTGTCAAATTTGGTCTATCGGGAAATAGCTCCTCGCAGTGTTTATCACATCCCGTGTTATAAATAGCCCAGCTTGACTGTCCTCTGCACCTTCCGGTGGCTGCCTAGGAGCTGGGCTGGCAGGGGTCGGGAGAGAGGGGCTGTGGGGGATAAACAGGCCTTCTGGGGAGATGGGGCACCTGCCCCAGCTGCAGGGCTCTTGGAGGCAAGCAGGGAGGGCACAGGCCTTCATTAAGCACAGAATCCGAGCAGCCTATTATCTTGCTAAACCTGCACCACACCCTTAGAGGAAGGGCTAAGCATTCCCACCCTGCTCCTTGGATCCCTTTGTGTGAAAAGAAGCAGCCCCATTCTTGCCTGCCAACATCTGGTAGAGAAGAATCAAGACAACAAAGGGAAGGTGGAAAATGAGAAAGTGTCCTTGGAAACAATGCCATTATTAGCCTTTCCATTTTACTGACTGGGACATTAAGGCTTGGGGAGGCAGCAGGCACTGGTACGTGGTGGTGCTGGACCTGGAATCTGGTCTGTCTCACCCCACCTCTAGGCGTTTTTTCAGCATGGCAGAGGGCCTTCTGCCTGGTGATGCAGGGTACTGCTCATCTTTCCCTGGGATGAAGGTAAAGTAACAACCTGGCAGGATGTGGCTGGTTCACAGGAACACACACACACACACACACACACACACACACACACACACTGACTCCCCTTCTTGTCTGCAATGGCAGTGTCCTCTGGTCGTACCAGGCCTGGTGGACCCCATTTCCAAATTCCTGAGAGCCCTGTCCCACTGCTCTGCTCATTCTTCCTACCACCACTTTGGAGGCCCCAGTTCCAGGCCTACCTCTTCCAAGAAGGCTTGCGTGAGATGTGCAGCCACCAGCTTCCCAGCCCTCCCTGGCCTTGGTCTGGGTCCTCACCTACCTGCTGGTCTCCCTCATTGCCTGTACTAGTTTCCCATGGCTGCTGTAACCAATTACCACTAATTTTTTTTTCTTTTTCTTTTTCTTTTTTTCTTTTTTTAAAAATTTTTTAAAAATTTTTATTTATTTATGATAGTCACACAGAGAGAGAAAGAGAGGCAGAGACACAGGCAGAGGGAGAAGCAGGCCCCATGCACTGGGAGCCCGACGTGGGATTCGATCCCGGGTCTCCAGGATGGTGCCCTGGGCCAAAGGCAGGCGCTAAACCGCTGCGCCACCCAGTTCCCCAATTACCACTAATTCGATGGCTCAAGACAGCACAAATGTATTCTCCCACAGATCTGGAGGCCAGAAGTCCAAAATCAGTATCCCTGGGCTAAGACCAAGGTGTGGGCCTGGCCATGCTCTCTCTGAAGGCTCTAGGGGAGACTGTTTCTTATCTCTTCCAGCTTCTGGTAGCTGCTATCATTCTTTGACTTGTGGCCCCATCATTCTAATCTCTGCCCCTGTGACCTCATAGCCCTTTCCTCCTCTCTGTGTTCCTCCCTCCTCCTCCTCCTTCTTATAAGGATGCCTCCCTTAGATAAAGTGAGGGCATTTAGGGCCCACCCAGATGATCCAGGATAATCTCCTCATATCAAAATCCTCAACTTAATAATATATGCAAAGACTCCTTGTCCAAATAAGGGAACACTTACTGGTTTGAGCAATTAGGATCTGATATCTTTGAGACCTTGTATAGCCTACCCCATTACCTTAGGAGGCCACTTGGTTTTTCTCCTCATGAGACTGGAAGCTCCCACAGGGCAGAGGCAGTGCCTGATGTCTCCACATGTTCTCCACACCACTTTCACCTCTTTTACGACCTCCAACAAGCCTCCAGAAAGGTTGGCTGGCTGCTGACTAAGCTAGACTGAGTGACTAGTATCTTGCCCCTTCCCCCCTTAGGGCCACCATCAACTCCTGGACATACTTGGTGCCTCTTCTAGGCTCCCAGGGCCACCGGGCAGCATAGCATGAGTGAGCTGACTTCTCTTCTGGCATCTAACAAGGTCTTTCAGGATGAGTTTGCGAAGGGAAGTACCTGGTGGCACATGTGCAGACAGAGCTGCTCACTGATCAGGTTTAGAGCATGGGCCCAGCTCTATGTGGGAGAGCCAATTTCATTGGCCTTAAGGGTCTGTTTTCCAAAAATTCTTAACAGACAAGAAGGAGGGGGCTGAAGCTGACAAAAAAAGTATGACTGGGAGAAATGTCAGATTTTGTTCTTGGATCCGGAGACCCAGTCTCCAGATGCCCACTGGCTATAGGGAAATTGGTGAGACAGCAGGAAGCAGCGTGAGGAGATCTGCTCCCAAATAAGTTCAAGACGCCTTAGACTGTGTCTATGGTGAGCATGGAAGTTTCTAAAACAAGGAAATGGTAGACTTCCCTGAAATATGGTGTCAGCTTTGGGCCCCACATATTAAGGGTGCCACAGACACACAGGAGTGTGGCCAGAGAGGCAAAAGCAGACAGGGGAGGAGCCCTGGTCTCATGAATAACAGTTGAAGGAGTTATTGGGCTTGGAGAACACTTGGAGGTTGTGGTCATGGTGATACTTTAGACCTCTGAGGGAGAAGGAAGAGTCTAGCAGCCCCAGGAGGCAGCACTGTGACCCATGGGCAGAAGCCATAAAGAAATGAGTTCAGCCCAATTCAGGAAACAACTTCCTTTAGAGTTAGGGCTGCCACAAGATGATCTCTCTCTCTCTCTCTCTCTCTCTCTCTCTCTCTTCCTATTTCTCTTTCTGTCTCTGTCTCTTGAACTCCCCACCACAAAAAGTAGGAAAACAGAGGGTGGTCAAGCATTCAGAACTATGGTAGAAGGGGCATGGAAATCACATGGCGATTTGAGCAGACCAGCCTGGCCCCTCAAACCCTGAGAGGGCCTTCTGCCTATAGAGCCTTTCTCTGCTTCTCCATGACCCACAGACTTACTCTCTTCCTCCTCAGAAGACCCAAAGCACTGACCACAGTGTATTAGAGCAAATGATTTAGGCTTTGCCTCCCCCATGAGACTGAGGGCCTTCTAAGCAGAGAACGGACTTCTTGGACTATGGGTCTACTCCTCCCCTTTCCCCAGACATCACTTGCTGCATGAACCACTATAGCCACCAGAGAAGAAAGAGAATTGGTGGCAAGGAGTGGTGGAGAGGGAGAGTGGTCAATTGCCAGCCAAGAGTCTTCAGAAACTGGGGAGAGTCACACAGTTTCAAAAACAGTTGTGTAGGGATCCCTGGGTGGCGCAGCGGTTTGGCGCCTGCCTTTGGCCCAGGGCGTGATCCTGGAGACCCGGGATCGAGTCCCACGTCGGGCTCCCGGTGCATGGCGCCTGCTTCTCCCTCTGCCTATGTCTCTGCCCCTCTCTCTCTCTCTCTCTCTCTCTCTCTCTCCCCCTCTGTGTGTGTGACTGTCATAAATAAATAAAAATTTAAAAAAAAAAACAAAACAGTTGTGTATCCTGAATGGAGGTGGGGAGAGTAAAGGTGACCTCTAAATGTTCTTTCAGGTCTCAGAAGACTCTCATGATGCCGCCCCAGATACCTGGCCTTTTCTTTCTTCTGTGTGCCATTCTGGGAGTTCTTCTAACCCAGGCCCTGTTCCCAAGAGGCTCTTCCTCCCTTCTGGGCCCTCTGGCTCCCTCCAAACCACTTCCAGATGGGCCCCATCCTCCCTCAAACCCCCAGCTGGACCTGCCAGCTGGACCTTCTCAGGGAGTGAGGCCCCAGGAACGTCCAGAGCCCACCCAGCAGGCTAGAAGGAGACCAGCTGCCTGTGGGGTGAAAGGGATAGAGAGTGAGGGTCTCCCATGGATGGGAGAATAATGGATGGACTGAGAATATAGATGAAGGTGGGAGTGGCTTTGCCGAACACCAGACAAAATGTGGCCAGTCCAAAGATTCCAGCCCAAAGTAGTCCTCATCCGCAGCTCCATTGGCTCGATGCCCACCTAAGCGTTACATGCATGTGGTGGTCTGTACTCTGCGCTGAGAGCCCTAAAGCCCCAGGGCCTGTTTTGAGTTTTGCCACTGATTCTCTGTATCATTTTGGACAAGCCATGCCCTGTGCCTCTCTCAGGCTTTGCTTCAAAAATGTTAGCAGTGCCTATTTATAGAATGAGTGACACTGGACTGGACAGAGTCTAGGCCCCAGCATCATCATTTGTCCTTCTATGGATATATTTTTGGTTTGCTTACTCATTCACTGATTCCCCCTGGATTGGAAGCTCCCTGGAGGCAGGGATCTCTCCCTCACTCATTACTGTACCTCTGGTGCCTGGCGCTGTGCCCTGCATAGAGAAGGCATTCAATCACTATTTGCTAGATGAGTCAATGAATGGCAAAAGCTACAGATAACCAATCCAGAAAACATATTGACACATGGTCTTGCCTACAGTTCTAGCAGATTCTCAGACCTCAGAAATTCATCTCTCAGACACCCTACAGGTCCATGGTCCCAGGTAGGAGACCTAGGAAAAACCCAAGAAGGTAGCACATGTTCATTGTATTATGCTCTGTGGGAAGAAAAAAAAGTTTCTGTGGGCCGGGTTGGGTACAAGAATGGGGGTGATCAGGGGAGCAGAAGGTGTGAAGGTGTCTCCTGGTTTGGCTGGGACAGAGTAGTCCTGAGTCATGGAGCTACCAGAAATACCAGATTCTCTCTGCCTCAGCTGTGGGCTCACCTTATGATAAGAATCCAGTGAGAACACATCATCTCCTTGATGGTTTTATGCTTTAGCCTAAGCACACAAATGGGCCTCCTCCTGGATAGACCTCAAATCCTTGGGCTTTGGGCCAGTGGCAGTCAGTGGCCCTGGGTCTGGCAACTCTGATGGAGTTCTGAGCCTACAGGGATGAGGAAGAGCTTCTGGACTATGGGGCCCTACGAAGGGCCTGTTCCTTGGGCAGCCAGGCCAGGGGAATTCAGTGGGCCTTCCTCTACCTGCTTGCCTGCCCTCACACCCACTCTCACAGCTTTATTGGGCCCTGCCATCTCCAACTGAGATTGTAGTTCCTTCCCTGCCTGCTTACCGGGCCTGTGGTGGCCAGACAAATGCTTTGTGCCCTCTGAAGTGGAGTGGTTTTCGCTGTCACTTTGAGTACTATGCTGCAGCCCTCTCTCAGTGGGACACACATTTTCTAGGGGATGCTAGGCCACAAGGCTGTTTTCCAGAATGGAAAAACTAAGGGTTGGGAACCAGGCTAGCCTGAGTTAAAATCCTGTTCCTGCCAAACCATGTAACCTTCAGAAAGTCACTTGATTTCCCTGAGCCTTAGCTTTCTCGTCTGCAAAATATGAATGACAATGCATATCTTCTATATTGCAAGGATTTGGTGAGATAATATATATGGGACACTTAGCACAGGGCCAGACACTGGCTTTTCAATAGGTGGTAGCTCTTCCTGGTAGGTAATACTGGCAAGGGCTCCTCAAAGTGTGGTCCCTACCCAAACAGTGTTAGCACTACCTCAGAGCTTGTTAGAATGCACAGTCTCCAGCCCCATCTCTCAGCCCTGTTGAGTCAGAATCTGCATTATGATAAGATCTGCAGATGATTCTAATGCAGGAGAAAATTTGAGATGAGGTGTCCAGCGTACGTAAGGAACCATACGTAAGGAACCTCCCCTCCTGGCAGCCTGTGCAGGATATAGCTTTGTACATTCTAAGTCAAAATTGTAATAGTAGCGGTTGCAGTTTTCTACTAGTGTGTGTGTTTGCTATACACATCAGGCACTTGCTATGCACCAGACTCTATGTTGGGTGCATCACAGTGACCATGTGAAGTCAGTACTACAAACATCCCCAACTTTACCAACAAACAGGGCAAGGTTAAGTCGTTGGTCCAGGGTTATAGTTAGTGAATATGGATGCAATGCAATGCAAACCCACGTTGCCTGCCTCTAGAGCTTGTGTACTGACATACATAGGGAAAAAAAACATATTTTGTGAACAAACTGGTCAGTTGCATGCCACGGACACCCTTGGATCGCTTCCCTGTGTCTCCTGGGTCCAGGCCACGGAGATGCAGAGATGGAGGAGACATGGGCTCTGCTCGCAAGGAACTTCCAGTCCAATGCAGGAGACAGGCACACAAATAAATGATAAAAGGATGTGGCCTGCCATCCCTGCTGTGCCAGCAAGGGCAAACACAGTGCTTTGGTGGGTGCAGGGAAGGGGAGCCAGGAGTCCCATCTAAAGCCAGCCAAGAGGATCTCCCTGCCCAGGCAGCTTTCCAGAAGGCTGCGTGTTTCCCAGTTATGACTTCCTTTGTAAATCTTCAGGCTCTTCAGAGTGATTAAGTGCCTTCTAGATGAGCCAGTGAGGCTAGGATTGTAGTGAGAAGAATTTTGGCATGTGAGGTAGGTGGTGGTGATCAGGAGATCTGGATTCGAGCCCTGTCTTAGGTTTTAACTCTCTGTGTAGCCTTGGAAAATTGGACACCAAGTTTCTCTAGGTCTTCAGGGACGAGGGGTAGATGCTGAGGATGAGGTTTTAAGCCCCAACTGAGGATCCAGGGGCTTGTTGCAACTTTTCTGGGGCAGGGACCGTGTCTGCCTTACCCAGGGCTATGACTGTGACCACTAGCCCCATCACCTGGTCTAGAGCTGCTGCTCCAAAATGATTCATTAAATGAATGTTAAGTGAACAGCCATAGAAAAAGGGGTCCACAGTGAATGGATCCCAGTATGCCCCCTTATGACCAGAGGACTTCTGTCCTCAACAGAATCCAGTTAACCTCCTGAAGTCCTGGCCTGAACACCCACAAGATGCCCTCAACCACTGGCTTTGAGTTAAAGACACCCAGGTTTGAATCTTTTCCCCAACACTTGCCAGGTGATGTAACCTTGGATAACTGTTCTGGTCCTTGGTTCATACAACTATAAGTGGCAAAAATTATGGCTGCCCTGCCTCCCTCCTAAGCAATGTGTAGGGAGGGGGCAGAGACCACGTGCAGAATCCCCTGTGCCCCTGCCTTCCCTTGGGCATGGGTCAGGAGTTCCTTGCCTCTTTCATTCCCTCCATACATCCTGGGCCTGCCTGGTGGGAAGTCACCTCAAATGTCAAGCTGTCTATGCAGTGGAAGTATCTCTGGCCCCTCAAAACTGTTTCTTATGCCAGCCATCCCCAAAGCAGTCTTGGCAGCCTTTTCATGGCACAAAATACAGCCGCAATTCACCATCTACACACACGTGCGTGCACGCACACACACACGCATGCACTGCACGCACGCAAGGAAGGGGAAGCACCCAGAGAGTCCTCAAGCAGAACCCCCATAGCAAGGTATCCATCAAGTGCTTGCCATGCATCATCTCCCCAGCTCTTGAGCATACTCAAGGAGGAAGAGGGTTTGCCATTATTCTGTCCATTTTGCAAATGAAAAGACAGAACGGGAAAGCCTTACTCCAAATCTCCCAGCTCTGTTGTGGCCAGGCCCATGTTTTTTTTGTTTTTTTTTTTTAAGATTTTATTTATTTATTTATTCGTGAGAGACACAGAGAGAGAGAGAGAGAGAGGCAGAGACACAGGCAGAGGGAGAAGCAGGCTCCACGCAGGGGGCCTGATGTGGGACTCGATCCCGGGTCTCCAGGATCAGGCCCTGGGCCAAAGGCAGGCGCTAAACCGCTGAGCCACCCAGGGATCCCCCAGGCCCACGTTCTAACCCATATTGGTCAGACCTTAAAACCCAAGCTATTTCCACCGTTACATGTGGCCATCTCTCAGGCTTGAGGCGGAGACCAGCTGGGACACAGATCATTACAAAGGAAAGAACCCAGGGCGTAGGCATATGCTGGAATACTGCATAGCAATGAAAAAGAATGATCTTCTGTGACATGCAATGACCTAGATGAATCTCCCCAACATTATGTTGCACAAAATAAGTACAATGAGTAAAGAACACGCTCCAGCACACCCCATTTGTTTTCCACGTATATAAACTTCAAGAACTGCATAACTGATCTGTGGGGGTAGAAGTCAAGATAGTAGTTACCCTTAGGGCAGGAGGGGGAGTTACTGATTGGGAAGAGGCCAGAGAGAGCCTTCTGGAGCACTAAAAACGTTCTACATCTCCATCAATCACCTAGGTGGTGATCACTTGAGTTGACACATATGTAAAAAATTTATGGCGCTATAACACTTAGGATCAATAAAGTATTTTTTAAAACCCAGGATGCCAAAGCTTCTTCCAGATCTTTGCATGGCTGGCTCCTTGTCATTCAGATTACCCCTTAAATGTCACCTCTTCAGAGAGGACTTCCCCAATCTCCACCTTCCACCACCTAATATAATCTAGTAACACCATCCCCGCCACCCCCCCCCCATATCTTGGAACAGGTGACTTCTATTTCTTCTATTAATTTGTTTTCTTTTATTTTTTGGCATGTACCAGCAGAGTGCCAGAGCTGCCTCTCACTGCCACTTCCCAGCTCAGTGTTCAGTGACTTCAGGTTAGTGGCTTAGGATCTGCCACGATGGGAGTCTTTATACCATGGAAATCAGGAGGTGCTGCAGTTCAGAGCCTCCCTCCTCCAAGACTGGTGATGAAAACATTTACCAGCCCACCGTGTACCTCTCACTATTTGAAATTCTCTTGTGCTTTTGTTTCTTTTACTTATTTGTTCTGCCTCCCCCATAGGTCATCTCCAGAAAGGCAGGCTCTGTGACATCATTTTCTCCCCCTGCTGCATCCCCAGTGCCTAGAACAGGGATCGGCATATAGTAGGTGCTCAGTAAATGCTGGTTGGCTGAATCAAGGCCTGATGGCAGCACACTGTGGAAGCACAAAAGAGGGAACAGTTAACCTTGTACCAGAGTAAAGAACATTTGCATTAGTGCTTCAGGGAGAAGGAAAAGGTTGCTAAGTAGACAAGAAAGAAAGGATTTCCCAGGCAGAGGGAATAAAATGGAAGTATAAAAGAGCATGGGAGTGTTGGGAGAAACTCAACAGCCAGAGTAGCTATATTGTAGTGTGGGTGGGATGGGGAGAGGCATTGACTAGTGTGGGGTAGGTTAGGGCCACGTTGTGAAGGGCCTTAGCTCCTTGAACAGGGGGCTGGGTTTTCCCCTGTAGGTGGTAGGGAGCTACTGAGATGTTTTCATTACAGAGAGAATCTGATCAAGTCTTTGCTAGCATGGTGTTGCTGGTTGCAGTGCAGAGGGTGGCTTCAGGGGGGCCACTGGATGTCCACTTGTCTCTGCAGGTTTGCGTAGGACAGAGGCTAGTCTTCTGAACCCTCAGATCTTCTCGTTTTCCCTGCCTGTTTCCTTCCCTCAGTGAAGATGGAAAACAGCTGGTCCTTTCCTCAAAGCCCTGTGGCCTGTCAGGTCCTAGGCCTTAATTTCCATTGGCCACACTTCTTCTCAGGCTAGCCTAGCTCAGAGGGGGCAGCCTCTATGGCCCTGCCAAGATTCTCAGAGGAAGGGTGCCCAGTGTGGGCACAGGGACTGTGCCTTCCCAGTATTCTGACAGCCACACCACACCCTGTTCTGGACCCCATCCCGCTGAGCCAAAGAGCAGCAGCAGCCTGCCACCTCCGTCGCTGCTAGAGGAGGAGGGTTAAAGGGCCTTTGTTGTCTGTGTGTGTGTGTGTGTGTGTGTTTAATTCTTTTAATTGAAGTTCGATTTGCCAACATATAGTATAACACCCAATGCTCATCCCATCAAGTGCCCTCCTTAGTGCCCGTCACTCAGTCACCCCATCCCCTCACCTGTCTCCCCTTCTGCTACCCCTTATTCGTTTCCCAGAGTTAGGCATCTCTCATGTTTTGTCACCCTCTCTAATTTCTTCCACTCATTTTCCCTCTTTTCCTCTATAATCCTTTTCACTATTTCCTATATTCCTCATATGAGTGAAACCATATGATGCTTGTCCTTCTCCGATTGAACTTACTTCATTCAGCATAATACCCTCCAGTTCCATCCACGTTGAAGCAAATGGTGGGTATTTGTCATTTCTAATGGCTGAGTATATTCCATTGTATACATAGACCACATCTTCTTTGTCCATTCATCTTTCAATGGACACCAGGCTCCTTCCACAGTTGGGCTATTGTGGACATTGGGGCTATAGACATTGGGGTGCAGGTGTCCCGGCACTTAACTGCATCTGCATCTTTGGGGTAAATCCCCAGTAGTGCAATTCCTGGGTCATAAGGTAGCTCTATTTTTAACTCTTTGAGGAACCTCCACACTGTTTTCCAGAGTGGCTGCACCAGTTCACATTCCCACCAACAGTACAAAAGTGTTCCCCTTTCTCCACATCCTCTCCAAAATTTGTTGTTTCCTGTCTTGTCAGTTTTCACCATTCTCACTGGTGTGAGATGGTATCTCATTGTGGTTTTGATCTGTATTTCCCTGATGGTGAGTGATGGGGAGCATTTTCTCATGTGTTTGTCGGTCATGTGTATGTCTTTTTTGGTGAAATTTCTGTTCATGTCTTTTGCCCATTTCATGATTGGATTATTTGTTTCTTTGCTGTTGAGTTTAATAAATTCTTTATAGATCTTGGATACTAGCCCTTTATCTGTAATTTACATGTTCAATGCAATCCCTATCAAAATACCATGGTCTTTCCTCACAGAGTTGGAAAAATAATCTTAAGATTTGTGTGGAATTAGAAAAGACCCCAAATAGCCTGGGGAATATTGAAAAATAAAACCAAAGCTGGGGCATCATAATGCGGGATTTCAAGTTGTACTACAAAGCTGTGATCATCAAGACAGTGTGGTACTGGCACAATAACAAATAGATCAATGGAACAGGATAGAGAACCCAGACATGGGCCCTCAACTCTATGGTCAACTAATATTTGACAAAGCAAGAAAGAATATCTACTGGAAAAAGGACAGTCTCTTCAATAAATGGTGCTGGGAAAATTGGACAGCCACATGCAGAAGAATGAAACTAGACCATTCTCTTACACCATACCCAAAGATAAACTCAAAATGGATGAAAGATCTAAACATGAGACAAGAATCCATCAAAATTGTAGAGGAGAACACAGGCAACACCCTTTTTGAACTTGGCCACAGCAACTTTTTACAAGATACATCTGTGAAGGCAAGGGAAACAAAAGCAAAAATGAACTATTGGGACTTAAGATAAAAAGTTTCTTTTTTCTTTTTTTTTTTTAGATAAAAAGTTTCTGCACAGCAAAAGAAACAGTCAACAAAACTAAAAGACAACCTACAGAATGGGAGAAGATATTGGCAAATGTCTGGGGTGTTGTTATGCAGGGCCGGCCACAGGCAGCTCTGAGATTGGGCTGTGGTCTGTTGTGGGGCTCATGTTTGGCAGTCAAGGAGGCCACTCCCGCCCGGGCTCTTGCTCCAGACAGGGAGAGCTAAATTAGAGCCTCCAGCCTTCCAATTTAAAGGACCAAAATAAACCAGGAACATTCCTACTGGGGCCTGGGTGCTCCAGCCTCCAGGTGGAAGCCAGGCTCTATCCTCAACCCCTAAGTCATAGAGATTGGGGAGTTGGGGAGCCAAGGATGGCTAAGGGCTTGGCCACAGGGACGACCAGTGGTACATGAAGGATTGGGTCAGGACATTTGGCTGTGTCCAATTCACTTCGGTCTAATTCAACTCATCACATATTTAACGTCGGGTGCTGAACTATCTCAGCCCTGGGATGACCACAGGGAGTAATATTAGGACTTGCCCATCTGGGAGATACCTTAAAAACCATCAGGATCACACTTCTCATGTTACAGATGAAAAAATGAGGCCTAGGGAGGAAAAGGGACTGGCCCAAGATCATGCAGAAAATAAGGGGGGCAGAGCCAGGATCAGAATCTAGGGCTCTAGGTCAGAACTAACTCCACCCCCGGCAGACCAAGGAGAAGATGCTGCTGGAACTTCAGACAGTATGTCAGGGGGTGCCCTGGAGGATTTCTAGAATTCAGTTGGCATGCAGAAACTGGGGAAAGCTTCC
The DNA here is from genome assembly GCF_011100685.1 of Canis lupus familiaris. NCBI lineage: Eukaryota > Metazoa > Chordata > Mammalia > Carnivora > Canidae > Canis > Canis lupus. The sequence continues at coordinate 53,830,153 of NC_049260.1, read as the reverse complement.
CGAAGGTAGGGCCTGGAAGCTGGGTTGAAGTAGAAGGCCATTTAGGCATAGGAGAATGGGCCTCGCAAGACCATCTCCTAGCCAGAACCATAAACCTGATGTGGCCCAGGAGTTGCATGGGTACATGTCCCTCCCTAGCATCAGTTCCAGTAAAGACCTCCTCCTAGGAACACTTGCTTCCTCTCTTTATTAGGAGGAAGAAAGCATGAAGTGATGAGGATGATCATGAAAGTAATAGCTAACATTTATTGGGAGCTTACTATGTGCCAGGCTCTGTGCTAAGTGTTCACGTGTGTTGTCTCATTTGGTCCTTGTAACAACCTGGTGAGGTGGGGCTTATTATCACTTCCCTTTTAAAGTGGAGAAAACAGAAGCACATAGAGGTTAAGAGACTTGACTGAGGTAACACAGCTAGTGTCGAAACTGGGATCTGAACACAGGTAACCTGGTCCTAGGATCTGTGTACTTAACCACTATGCTGTAATAGTGTCAATGAAAACTATAATGATGAGTTCATGTTTATTGAGTACTTACTATGGGCCAGACATTGTTGAAAGCATTTCACAGGGAGTAGCTTGTGTAATCTTCACAGCAACTTTATGAGGTGGGTATAATTATTATTACCACCACCTTACACAGAAGAAAACTGAGGCATAGAGAGGTAAAGAGCTAGTACTGCTTCTGCAAGACCTTGCCACGTAGACAAGAGAAAAAGGATTTCTCAGGCAGAGGAGACAGAATGGAGGCATGAAGGAGCATGGGAGCCCCTGGGGAAGCCAGCAGCCAGAGTGTAGTATATGGGGTAAGGGTGGGGAGAGACACAGGATGGGCCCAGAGGTAGCCCCATGCCTTTCAGTGGAGGGGACTTTGCAGTGGCCCGGGTGAGAGGGAATGAAGGGCTTCCCCTAGTCAATCAGTATTTGGGAGCTAGCCTGGCAAGCCAGAGCCATCCTAAAACCCCTCCCTGTCTCCATGGGCTGGGCTAGGCCAGGGCAGGCAGAAGTGAGGGGAGCAAAAGGTGCAGGACTCACCCACATCCTCTGCAGGCAGGAAGAGCTAGGGGGTACCTCTGTAGAGTCTCTTTCTCCTCTCTACTGGAAGTTCACTGTCCTAGGGAGCCTACTAATTCTCAGAGACACAGAGAATGTCAGGGTCACAAGAGACACCTTGGGATGGGATGACTTATCCCATCCCATGCTCCCATGGCAACAATGTCAAAACCAAGGCCCAGAGTGGTGGAGGGACTCACTCAGTGTCATTCAGCTCAGAAGTGGTAGGGCTGTGAGTCAACTCCTGGTCCCCAGAGTTAGTTTTCCTCCCCGCCACACCTCCTTCTGAGTAGGCTCTTAGAGTCAGAAGAGACCTGAGCATGAGGGCCAGTGGAGTTCTCACCTGAAACTATGGAGGCTAGAAGGAAGTACCACAATATTTCTAAAATCCCAGAAGAAAAGAACAATCAACCCAGAATTCAATACCCAGTGAAAATATCTTTCAGGAATGAAGCAAAAGTAAACACACTCTCCAATGAAGGAAAACTAAGAGAATTTGTCACCAGCAGATTTGTTCTAAAAGAAATTCTAAAGATAGTTCTTCAGATGAGAGAGCAATGAGTGAAACTTGGGACAGGGATAGATTTGCTCTTTTGTGTCAAGTGAGCCCTTGTCACCCTCCCGCATCCCCAACCCTGCTCTCTTGTGGTCCCTCCCAGCCTGGATGCCCATGCCCTTTGCCCCCTGGCTGGGGCAGTGATTCAGGAGCCCTGAGCCTGGGCCTCTAGGCAAGATGGAAAGCTCAGGGAATTGGCATGAGATGTGGAATTCTGGAACACAGAATGGTACCTAACGCCGCTGCCTTGCTAGGTGACCTCAGGTAGGTTTCTCATCCTCTCTGAGCCTCCATCTGGCCAAGGAGGAAAGTTACCCTTTTGTGTAGTTGAGATGAGTAGAGGGGTGGGAAACCAATTAGTGGTGTGTGGAAAGGCTGTCTAGATGTGAGGGATGGTTATTATCATTCCTCTGCTGGCCTCCCTCCTCTCCAGCCAGCCAGGCATCTGCAGTGGGGTCTGGGGGCAGGCCACTTAGCAACTTAGCTTCCTTTTACTTCCTCCCTGAGGTCTTTGCAGTTCTGGGTTCCAAGGCTTTGATGGAAGGGGTAGGAGTTGTCTCTTCCATTATATCCTGGGCTGCCTGGCCTGGGCCTACCTCTTGCTATTGATTTTTTTTCTTCTGGTACCAATAGCTTCTACATGCATGCTATCAAAAGAGAAAGGAGGGAGCCAGAAGTGGGGTGGCTCTTCCTCCAGTGGTGGCTTGGCATCACCAGATGATGTGCTGCTGCACTCTGTGCTCAGACAGAGGATTGAGGCATCTCCAGCAGGAGGCCAGGCCCCAAATGCAAAACTAGAAGTTGTCACAGCTGCAATGGCAGAGTTACAAGGCAAGAAGGACAGGAATACACACAGGCCTGGACACAGAACAAAGGCTGCCAGAGGAGTCTTGAGATCTGGCTTCCGAATCCACTGAGTCACATGTCAATCTTTGTTTTTTTCCCTTCCATTGTCAAACCTTGATTTCCTATCTATGCTGTGCATGTGGGTAGGGGAGGGCCAGCCCACTAATCTCTAAAGTCTCTTTGTGCTCTGACCACATTGTGGTTCTAAGTGAGTGAATGAAGGCCTTGGGGAGGAGGCCCAGGGGAGGAGAGGGTCCTGAACGCTATCTGGAGGAGTCAGGACAATGTGGTACTCGCTAGAGCACTTTGTTGCCTGATCGAGGAGGTCCTGGGAGTTCCAACTCTGCTCGTTACCATTTACATAACTTTAAACAAGTCACATAGTGTCTCTAATATCATGAGGCCAGTTGTACTTCTCTCCCACGGTCCCTGCCTTGGCAGGATATGGCCATCTCAGTGAGCCATGGGTAGGGTGCAAGATGCCCCTTTGCATCTGATAGGAGGGTTCACAAAATAGCTACAAGGTGCTGTCAGCACAGGAGGTTCCATGCGTTGTTCCCACACCTGGCCTGGCCTGGCCCCTTACACAGCCCAGCTCCTTGCCAGGCTGGTGCCAGGCCCTTTCAGCCCCTGGGACTTTGAGCAAACTTGTTCCCGTCTGATTCCCGGGGGTGATCACAGTTCTGGGCCATACTGTTCTCCCAGAAGACACCCCACTCAGAATCCGGCAGAGGGTTTTGGCACCCCGATTTCACTGGTTGCCCCAAGGTGATTTCACATGCTAGTCCACAGGGCTTTGACCTAGCCTGGGGCCAGGCACGAGGCAATCGGGACGAGTGACAGAGATGGCCATGTTGGCCCCTCCAAATGTGACCCTCAAGGACACTCATGGAAGGGAAAGGAACACGATGGAGATCACAACAGATTCGGAAAGCTTCAGGATTCCTGGGGTGTTGGGAAAAGCTGCAAGGGCTCGGTCAGTTAGAAAACAGAGAGAGCCTGGGTCTAGGCCTCAGTAGTAGGAGAAGGGACAGGGACGGAGGGAAGTCTGCAAGAGGAGAAGACCAGAAACTCAGAGTTCCCTCTCCCAGCTCCCAGCAGCCAACCAGTTGCTCCGTGCATGAAGAAGTGGGGACATTTAAGAAATTGTTCCCAAGTTCACTCTTCAGCTGACATGGGTGAGGGGAGTGGGGAGGAGGAGCCATGCCAGAGATAGGGTACCAGTCTGACTCACCCTTGGCTCTGTGACATTCTTCCCTAACTCACTGGGTACCTGCCCTTTCCCGGAGGCTGGTTATCTACCTTCCCCAACCAGACACCAAGCCATCCCAAAGCCTTCCAGTACATCTTTTTTCAGGGGTTTAACTTAGCTGGAGTCACGTTCAAACAAACCCCCTGTGGGATATAGCCCTGCTGGCTGAAACTAAACCAGCATACCAGTCCTAGCTCTAGAACAGACTCAATGCCCCATGAGGGGTTGGGCCCATTCAAAATCTAGGTCCCTTAGATAATGGAGCCACCCGATAGAGTGCCCTATTTCCAAATGCTCAGGCTAAAGCACACTAGGTGCCCACTGATGAATAAATTGATTCAATAAATGAATAAACCACCTCCACTTCCAACTGTCCCACTGACTCCATCCTCAGTGCCAGACTATCTACCTCTGATCACCAGTTTACCCAGGCCTCCCTGCTCACCTGACTTTAGAGAGAAAGAAGAGAAAATCAGAGTTGTGGGATGGCAGAGCTGGCCTGGCCCTTACTCTGTGGGGTCCAACCAGCCCAGATGGGGGAGGCCCAGGCCCAAAGAGGTGAAGGGACCGGCCAGAGGTGTTAGGACTCAGCTCTCCTGCCTCCATCACAACATATGGCAGGAATTTTTAAGTTTGTGTTCCCACTCCCAAGCAAGTCCCTTCCCAGAATGCACTGGGACTTCAAAGCATGGCAGGATGGCATCTGGGCTCTCACCACTCCCCTTCACCCTCGGAACTCCTGAGGCTAGAGGGTGAGAGTGCCTTTGATCAGCCAGGAGTGTTGACTGTCCTTCACTGAGCCTGACAGCAGAGATGAGCCAGAGGCTGGCCCATGCCCTCTGAATGCCGAGAGAGCACACAACGTCACTAGAGAGAAAGTCCAGCCTCCAGCCTGGGGCTTCCTGCATCTGGGGCTCACCACCCAAAGCCTGCACAGCTGGCCAGCAGGGAGGCCCCCAGCTGGGGATGTTTGTGCTAATCCTCAGCCATGGAAGCAGCTTGATAGCTGGCCTGATGTCTCCAGGGTGGGCTGCCACTCAGTGCTGGGGGCTTTGCTTCCCAGGAACTCTTCCATCCCCCATTTCTCCCCTCAAGTTCCTGCCTCCTGAAGTCCCCACCCCCAGCCTCTCCCACCGGTTATCACTACTTCTCCTGATAAGGGCAAGGGTGTGGGAGAAAGGACAGGACCCTGGACTGGGAGTCTGGAGACCTGGGCCTTGCCACTGTCTTGCTGCATGAACTTCCAGTTAGTCCTTGGCTCTCTCTGGGCCTCAATCTCCCCAACTATGATGAAAGGAGGCTGCCCTGGCCCTGCTGCTCCATGAGTCTCCAAATCAAGGAATGTGATTTGTGACTGATAGTGACCCATGCACGTGTAAGGGTCCTTTGTCTCCGCCCTGTTGGGCTTCGTTACATTGACTCGGTGCTCTCTCTGGCCAGGCACAACCTAGAAGCCAGTGTTAAAGGAACAGGGAAGTCAGCTTCCAGGGGGAGCTTTGATCAGGCTGGGAGAGCCACACAGGAAAGTACAGATTGTGCATACAGACTGCAAAAGGCCCCATCTGTCCTTGGACCCATGGCCTAGGGGATAAAGCCAAAAAGCCTGATGATGTATATGTCAAGGAACAGGCCTCCCCTAAGAACAGGGTTTATGGGGCCAGAGCTCATGTTCTTGCTCCCAGAATCCGAGGATGCTCAGCAAAACAGGGTTCCCTGGGGGAAAAACAAAGCCCCTTGCCCTGAGACTTCTCCAGCCAACAAAGGCTGGAGACTGGTGCTTGGCCTCCTGAGCCAGTGCATATTACTACCAGAGGCCTTAGGTGCTCCATGGAGCCAGGGAAGACCACCATCACCTGTACAATCCCACAACTCAGGCCTTGCTTGCTAAGACTGAGGAAAACCTGTACGTCAAGGTCCTGATTAGGGCTGGCCAGCAAGGCAGTTCCCTGCACAGGCTTTCCTCCCTCTGGGATTCCTTAGGACTGCTGGGTGTTGGGCCAGGACAAACATGAAGAGGTAGGGAGGCTTCTGGGGGATTATTGGTGGTTGAAAACCCGTTGGCGATGGGATGTGGACCACAGGCATGGAGTGCCACTGGGAAGAGAAGAGGGGCTCTCACATGGCCTGTCCACCTTGTGCCCATCATCTTTTTCAGCCCTCACAGTCCAGAGGACAGGCTGTCTTGGCTGCTTTTTCCAAGTGAGAAAACTGAAGCACAGAGTGGTTAGAGGGCTTTCCCAGATGTCCAACAGCCCAGAGTCAGGAGGCAGACATGGTTTTGTTTCCAAATCCCATCGTCTCTCCTGATCCCTATCTCACACTGTTATAGTCCAGAAACAGCAAAGAACACTCCAGCAGGAGATGCCAGGAGGGCATCACAGAGGAGGTGGCATTCGGAATGGGGTTTAAGGATGGACATCTGGGATAGATGAATGGGGAGGAGGGGAGTATTATAAGGGTATGGGGAGTATGGGGGATGAGATTTGGGGACACCAAAGACAGAGGGTCCAGGCACCTGGCTGGGTGGCTCAGTTGGTTAAGCATCTACCTTTGGCTCAGGTCATGATCCCAGGGTCCTGGGATCAGGCTCCCTGCTCAGCGGGAAGTCTGCTTCTCCCTCTCCCTCTGCTCGTGCTCACTCTCTCTCTCTTAAATAAATAAATTAAATATTTTTTAAAAAAGACAGAGGGTTAAGGCATGGAAAGGTAGCAAAGAGGCCAGATTGGCTTGAAAGAGTAGATGGGAGAGCAGAGGACAAAACTCCACAGAGAGCTTGAGCTCCGGCTGTGAGGGGCCTTCAATGTCAGGAGGAGGAATTTGGTTATGGGGAGTCATGGAAGGATTTCAAGGGAGGAAGGGCCATGGGCTCTCCTGGTAAGCAGTATGAAGCAGTGAAGATAGATTGGCCCGGAGGAGATGAGACCTGAAGCATGAGATACAAAGGCTGGAATTAAAGATAAAGACAAAGAGGGGAGGAGTGCTGAGGAATGCTCTTTTCTCAAAAGAGGAGGGAGAGGGGCAGCCCCGGTGGCGCAGCGGTTTAGCGCCGCCTGCAGCCCAGGATGTGATCCTGGAGACCTGGGATCAAGTCCCACATTGGGCTCCTTGCATGGAGCCTGCTTCTCCCTCTGCCTGTGTCTCTGCCTCTCTCTCTCTCTCTCTCTCTCTCTGTGTGTGTGTGTGTGTGTGTTTCTCATGAATAAATAAATAAATAAATCTTAAAAAAAACAAAGAGGAGGGAGATTTAAGGAACTAAAATGTTCACATCTCTAGGTGTTATGGGGAGGGTAAGGGGAGGAAGGCGAGATAAGCTCAGGGTTGTAGCGAATGAAAGACCCACCACGGGAGATGAGACTCTGGGAGAAGGCAGACAAGGAGGAGGTTGGAGGTTGGGTGTGGGCACAGAGGACATGCCAGTGTACTTTTGGCTGGTGATTTTGAGAAGTTGGTGTAACATTCCAGAAAAGGTATGCCATGAGTACTAGGAAGAAAGGAGAGGATCAGAGAAACCAGCTAATAAAAGGGTGGTTTGGGAGGCATCAGCCTCTTAGTAGCTGGGCAACCTTAGGCCAGTCCCCAAACCTCCCCAGGCCTCAGTTTCTTTGTCTATGTGATGGGGTAATAATAATGACAACCTTGTCGGGTGGTTGTGAAGAGTAAATGAACTCATACATGTGCAATGCTTAGAGCAGTGCCTGGCATGGAGGAGGCACTCAAGGACTCTTAGCTCTTAATATCATTATTGGTACATAGGTGGTGCTTGTAACCTGAGGGGAGGTGACATCATGCAGGACCCGTGTGAAGGATGAGCAGAGTAGCAGACCTGGCAGAGCTTAAGGAGCACCAGCCTGTCATGAATGAGCAGAGCCCTTAAGACAATTGGTCAGAGACTCTCAGGAGTGTGCCTGTGACCTAGGCTGGGAGGGCCTGGATCTCCGGTTCCAAAGTTGCTAGGTTTCTTTGACAGAGTCTTTCTGTCTGACTTGAGATCCAGGTGTTCAGTTGTGACAGCTGAGGCCATTTAGGTAGCCAGGTTTTCCTGCCTCACCTCTGCTTATGGGCAACCCATCCCCTCACACTGAGCCCACAGTCAAGCATCTTGGAGGCACTGAGCAAAGAAAGTCTTCACTTGGTCAGGGCCACTGTGGGCCCAAGGCTGACCTCAGATTTCCATCTGTGGGGTGGTTGGGGTATGTCCCCCACCTTGCTACTCTGTCCAGGAAAAAAGGGGTAGACAAGTTTCTGGTTTGGAAGTGCTTTGGGCACCCTCAGGGATCCCCAAAGCAGGCCCAAGCCCTAACTGTCATCCAGAGGTGATACAAACACAAGCTCTGCCAGAGGAGAAAGCACCTTCTCTTACTTCCTGCTGTCTTCCCACCAGCTGCCCCCTGAGAGAGCAAGGGAGGCCTTTTTGCAAGCTACAGCCTTGGAGGCCCCAGCAGGAGCCTCATGATCCACCATGATCACAGCCTGGCCACCCTCCCAGCATGCAACAGATCGCAGAGCCAGGCTCCACGCTCACATGTATGGTGGGGTCCTGGGACACAGGTGGGCTGCCCACACTTGTGTTGGCAGCTCAGCCAGTCCAGCTCTGCCAAAGATCCCCACAAGCAGGGCATGGAGGAGGGTACACAGAGGCCAGCCTTTCGGGCTCTGTGGGTCCTGTTCTCCTTTTTTTGGCAGGAAGGAACATAGTGGGACAGAAGAACATGAGACCCAAGATGGGAGGGAGGCAAGGGCTTTTACACTGGGAAGGACACTGGGTGTAGATCAAGGACAGGATGTGCCACAGATGATAGTCTGGGCAGCCATGGCCAAGTGGCCTTTCGCCTTTGTTGTCAGAAACAGACTTTGTTCATTAATTTTAATTCCAGCTAGTTAACAGCTGGTATTGTATCAGTTTCAGGTGTACCATATAGTGATTCAACACTTCCATACATCACTAAGTGCTAATCATGACAAGTGCGCTCCTTAATCCCCATCCCCTACCTCACCCATCCCCCATCTGCCTCCCCACCTGGTAACCAGCAGTTTGTGCCTTGTAGTTAAGAGCCTATTTCTTGGTTTCTCTTTTTTTCTTTGATAAATAAACTTTATTTGAATCTCTTTTATGTGCCAGACACATAGGACTTCTAAAGGAATCTTCACCATGCCTCTCCAAGAAAGGTCTTCTCACGCCCACTTTACAGGTATGGAAACCAAGGCCTGGAGAGGTGAAACAACTTGCCCAAGCTCAAGGAGCAGGAAAGTGGCAGAGCTGGTATTTAAATCCAGACCTGTCCAAATCTGGAGCTCATGTGCTATCCCCTGTACATGGCTGCCTCTGGTTAGAAACTAGAAGAGGAGGAGGAAGAGGTGGGGGAGCCCATGTATGCTGCTTCTTTATTAAAATATTTTATTTATTTATTTGAGGGAATGAGAGAGGGAGCATGAGAGAGAGAGCACAAGCTGGAGGAGGAGCAGAGGGAGAGGGAGAAGCAGACTCCCCACTGAGCAGGGAGTGGATGCCAGGGCTTCATCCCAGGTTCCCAGAATCATGACCTGATTCGAAGGCCGATGCTTAACTGGCTGAGCCACCCAGGCATCTCAAGCCCACGGCTTCTTAACTAGTGAGCAGCTGACCCTAACTGGCAAATCTAGTGCTTGTCATCCCACAGGGTTAAGGTTGTCCAGGGGTGCCCAAAGCCAGACATCTAGGCCCACAGCCCCTGCAGACCATGGCCCCACAGAGGGGGATAAAGTCCTAAACACCTGGATCAGAGAAGGCCAGAAGGCCTCCCCTCTGCCGCTTGGCAGACTGGGGAGCATCTGCTTGCTTTCTCCACAGCTTCGTGGAGACTCCTTCCTATCAGTGACAGCTCAGGTGGCCATCTGACCTCTCTCGGCTTCCTCCTCAGCAAAGTGAAAATAATGTTACCCTAGCCTATCAGAATTTTATGCAGATTCATTGAAATAACTCATGGGGAGGAGCCGGGGATTCTCAAAGCACCAGGAGCAGGGAAGAAGTGATCCGGGAACGCCTCACCTGTGTACACCATGTTAGAGTTTACAAGAGTAGAGTCTTGTTTATTTTCAGGGCCTCTTTTGTTCTGTTTCACAAGCCAGATGCCGCTGGTGGTGTGTTGGTGGCAGTGGTGGTAATGATGGGCGGGGCGGTACACTTGAAAAGAAACAGGTATGCAGGGATGCCTGAGTGGCTCAGCAGTTTAGTGCTGCCTTCAGCCCAGGGCCTAATCCTGGAGACCCGGGATCGAGTCCCACATCGGGCTCCCTGCATGGAGCCTGTTTCTCCCTCTGCCTGTGTCTCTGCCTCTCTGTCTCTCTCTGTCTCTCTGTCTCTTTGTCTCTCTCTGTCTGTCATGAATAGATGAGTGAAATCTTTAAAAAAAATAAAAAGAAACAGGTATCCGACTGGAACATGGGTGCAACCTTTGATCTGGTAGTTCAGCATCAAGAATTAGACAAGTACATGAAGGATGTCTATTACCTTCATATATTAGCCCAAAATGGGAAACAACCTAAGAGTCCAACCCTCAGGGATTGGTTAGACAATTTACAATTATAGCACATAAGAGTCCACACAACAGGGTTAGAGTGTATTTCTAGTTCCGTTGGTCACAGATCACTCTCTACCAAATCCAGAATACCAGATCATCAATACCTCCACAAAGACAGTCTGGCTTGAAAATTCAGGTACCCAACATGCACCGAGGCATAGCAGTGAGCACTGCTGTAGCCTGCCAGCCCCCAGATCAGAGGGGTTGGGGGATGGGTTGCAGAACTCAGTTCCTGGGGTGCAACAAGCACCCTACCATGGGCTGGGAGGCCAGAGCCAGGCTCACAATGGAAGCCAGGAAGAGCTGTGAATACCAGCAGCTGCGGGCAGTTCTGCCTACAAGGCAGTTGGGGCTGGCTTGTGGGGAGCCAGCCTCATGACCAGGAGGTGAACCGAGCCATAAGGGCTCCAGGTTGGATCAGGAGACCCCTGACATGCCCTGGGGCAGAGCTCTGAGCTGACATCATTAGACCTGATTTTGGACTGGGGGGTCTGGGGGGCCGATGGAGGCAACCACAAAACCACCAGACAGTGAAGGAGGAGTAGCACCGAGGGAGAGACACACACTAAAACATAAACACAAACAAAATAGCACCAACTCTCCCTCTCCAAATGAGCCTGCAACCTCATGTTCCAAAACACATTAAAAAATCTAATGTTCAAAGAGAGCCAGCAAAATCTACAATCAGCACATAAATTTACTCCAGATGAAGTTTTGGAGAATAGGCTGACAGAGTTTGAAAATAAGCATGTCTAGGGTGCTCCCAGAGATAAACGAAGGCATGATAGTCCTGAAAAGGACAAGATATGATTGTACAAAAGCAGGAAGAGAGATATGAAAAGAATATTGATGCGAAATCTTTTAAATAAAAAATACGGTCACTGAAAGAAAAAATGAGACCTCAGTGAGTGGGATAGGCCGCAGGAGAGAAGAGACCTGCTCTGGTCAAAGGCATAGGCTCACCCACCGGTCCACACAGCCAAGGGCACGCAGCAGAGCCATGAGTGGTGGGTGGCTGCTGTGGCACAGTGACTGAGATGGGGAAGGGTGTTGGGGAGGCTTCTCCAGAAGGCCACCTCTCATGGTGACCACAGACCCAGCTATGATAGCTTCAGGCCACACCTCCTCGGCATTCCTACTGACCTGCCTGTCCCTTCCCAGTCCTTGTCATGCCTGTGCTCAACAGCCCCTCCTCTGCCAAGGTGGACAGAAACTGTCCCTTCTTCTGCCACTGCAGAGTGAGGGCAGCTGGGAGAAAGCTTCCTCATGAAGCTGTGGCCTCAGTGGGAGCCCCCCAGTTCACCGAGCCTGGCTTTGGAGCAGGTGATCAGGAAAAACCAGCCCTCTAGCAGACATCACCATCTCCCCCAAGCCTACCATAGGAGGGCAAAAGAGGACCGGCCATGCCAGGTGAAGAGGGTGTCTCACACACATGGAGTCACATGCACCCAGCTTTGAATCCCCACGTTGACTTTCAGATGATGAATTCTGGGGTGGGTAGTAGCTGCCATATTGGAGCCTCTACTCTGCAGGGAGACTGAGTAGACAGGGCCCAGGGTAGGGCCCAGGTAGAGCCGCAGAGCAAAGGAGCCTGGGAGGTTGGGGTAGAGGAGACAGCACAGGGGAGAGAGCTCCCGAGTGCACTCCAGCCAGGGAGCACAGCAAGCAGGTGGCCTGCGTTGCTGGTTCTGGTAAGTCTCCAAGGTTAAACCCAGCTCTGCTCCACAATGCTGGGGTCATCTAGGGCCAGCTGTTACTTCCCTCTGCCTCAGTTTCCCCATCTTCCCAGTAGGGATAACAGCACTCCCTCCCTCCATTGGCAGGATGAAATGAGGTGGGGCATGTAAAGCACTTAGCATGGTGCTCACAGAGGGGACCTCTCTGCACCCCTTCCCAGGCCTTTAGCTCCTGGCTCTGCCCCAGCCCCAGCAGTGCCTGCCCTACTCTTTGTTCATCTATGCCTTTCCTTGCCTCGCATTCTCAAGGAGGCAGAACCCAGATTGCCAGTTTCTGTGGCTGGGCTGGCCTTTTAGAAGGGAGAGGGGAGGGACGCCTGGGTGGTTCAGCAGTTGAGCATCTGCCTTTGACTCAGGGCATGATTCCGGGGTTCGGAATTGAGTCCCACATAGGGCTCCTGCAGAGAACCTGCTCCTCCCTCTGCCTGTGTCTCTGCCTCTCTCTCTCTGTCTCTCTTAAATAAATAAACAAACAAACAAACAAACAAATAAATAAGATCTTTAAAAAAATAGAAGGGAGAGAGGAATATTCATTCGTTCTTTTAATTCACCCATTTATGTCAGTATTTATTCATCACCTACAGTGTGCCAGGCACAGCTCTAGGCACTGATAAGAGAACAGTAGGCCAAAGAGACAAGGGCTCTGTGTTCACAGAGCACATGTTCCAGTGGAGATGAAGTCTACCTTTCCTGCGGAGGCCTCAAATATAGTCCTACACCCAGGTCAGCTGCCAGGTTAGGCAAGTATTTTCATCTCCATTCTGAGATGTGCAGCCCTATGGCCACAGCAGAGACCCAAGAGATCATGTAGTCTGCCCTCCGCCTCCAGACAACTGCTCCAGTGTAGACCACTAAACCAGCCGCTGTTGAGGAAGCTTGGCTTTAGAGTCCAAAGACCTAGGATCAAAGCCCGATTCTGCTGCTTATGAGCTTTTTGATCTTGGGCAAGTGTAACTGCTCTAAGCCTCCATTTTCTCGCTCATCAAACAGGAATATGAATAGCAGCCACCCCAGAGGGTCACCGTGCAGAAGACATGAGATAACAAGATAGCATACTTAAAACAATGCCTTGCACAAGGGAGGTGCTTGACGTAGGTTAAATTTTACTATTACTGCCATTATTATTATTATTATTATTATTACCTGATCCAGGGTGTTATAGGCTTTGGGTTTTGTGACCAGTTTCAGGTTTGAAAGATATGCCTAATCCTGGCCCTGCAACATGCTCCAAAACCATTCAGCAGCCTGCCAGAAAACCCTCCCCCCATGGCCCTGGGGCAACCAATCAGAAGTTGAGGCCCACTCCTGAGTGTTCCCATAGCACTTTGTAGAGAACACTCCCTTTAGGTTTGCCTCAAATGGCCCATTCTCAAGAAGGCCTTCCCTGACCACCCCCATCTGAAATTGCAAACCCCCAGCACTCCCAACCTTCCTTCTCTGCTTTCTTTTCCTCTGTAATACATAGCACCATCTTTCCTGCTCTGTATTTTAGTTTTTTTTTTCTCTTTAGAAATTGTGGTTTGCCTCTCTGCCCTTGAATGTAAGCAGGAAGAAACTGTCAACTCTGTAAGGCTGTGCAGGCCCAAGGCAATTGGCCAAGAGATAAGCCAGATACCCTGGTCCACTAGTTAATAATCATAGGAGAGTCTCTCCCTTAATCTGAGCCTCAGTTTTTTCATCCGAACCATGAGGTAGGTGGGACTGGTGGTCTCCAAGAGCCTCCTCAGCTCTGACTTGGAACATTCTGTGTTAGGGATGCCTGGGTGGCTCAGTGGTTGAGCATCTGCCTTTGGCTCAGTTTATGATTCCGGAGTCCCGGGATGGAGCCCTGCATTGGGCTCCCCAAAGGGAGTCTGCTTCTCCCTCTGCCTTTGTCTCTGCCTCTCTCTGTGTGTCTCTCATGAATAAATAAATAAAATCTTTTTTTTAAAGAACCTTCTGTGTTATTGTTGCTGCTTCTCATGATACACAGAGCCCAGCCTTAGTTTGTAGGAGGTGGTGCCATAAGCAGTATCAGAGCTACAAACAGGATTCCTCTGACCCTTGATCTGGCCTCTCCAACCCTTCACTTATGTCAGGAGGGCCCTGGGCTTGCGAGCAGGGTGGATTGGATCACCCCTCCAAGTGGTATGAGGGTTCAACCTCAGAAACCTGTCCCAGGTGATGCTTGAGGGGCCTCAGGTGATGCCCTCCTATCCTCTGATGACATTGCTACAAGTCATGGCCAGCCGCATGCTCCCTTTAAAGATGCCACAGCTGGACATGACACAGGCACATGTTCTAGTGAGCTACCCTCTCTGTTCAAAGGCTGCCTTGTGATTTGCAAATGGGATAAAACAACCCCATAGGACAGTTGGCTGGTTCGGGGATCACTGGCTCCTGGGTGCAAGTCCTGCCTGGAATTCTGTCTTCTCACCTTATTTCTTAGTAGGAGGTCATCTACTAGGGCCCAGAATATTAAAGGCCAGAACCTAGCACCCAGCCCCTGTCTCTGCCCCAGTGCTCTGTCAGGACAGAGCCCCCATCTGGAGAAGTCAGCTGTCTCCATCAAATGGGGTCCCTCCATTTGTGCAGTTGACAATACTTATTACATTGACTGCTAGGCGCCAAGCACTGTGGAGAACATAGTAAGCAAGCACAGATACGGTGTCTGCTCTCTGGCCCCACTTCCATTCCCAGGGTAGAGGTGCCATCAGCACAGAAGCCAGAGGCATATTACAGAAACCTGGGCTGGAAACCCACAGTGGGCTCGTGCATGTGTGGGAGCTATGGGCATGGATGAGATGGCTGGAAAAAGGGTGTACGGAGTGAGAAGCGCAAAGAGGCTTGGGATAGAACCTGAGGAACACCAACATCTCAGAGGTGGGCAGAAGAAGCAATGGTGGAGATAAAGTAGTCAGGGGAGGGGTTCCTGGGCATCAAACCAAGACAACAGAGTAGAGTTCCAGAAGGAAGGAAGAATCAACCAACAAATGAGTCCCAGTACTGAAAGGGAGGTCTGGGCAAAGAAGAGAGGTCTCCTCATTAGGGAGTGGCACTGGTGAGTGGTGCATATGGAAAGCTACCTGTCCTGGACTCCAGAGCCAAGTGGAGACAGTGAAAGCAGGGAGGAGTAAAGCAATATTTATTGTGCACCTACTCCATGTCAGGTCCCCTGTCTGGACCCCCATATGCCTCATTCTTACCTTAATTCAATAATTTTCCTAGATGCAGGGACTTCACGATAAGCAAAAAGCCGTAAGTCTCCTGTCCTCATGGATCTCATAGTCTCTGGGGAAAGGGGAGGCATAGGGCATAGGAGCCATGCATGGATCTGAGGATCAGACAAATAAATGTGAAACCTTAAAGGGGATGAGGGTTATAAAGGAGGCGCACGATGTCCTAATGAGAACTTATTGTCCTAGGCTCTGACCTGCTGGGAGGTCAGGGCGGACTTCTCTGAAGAGACTGGCAAGCTGAGATCTGAAGGACAAATAGAATTGAAAGAGGGGCAGCCTGGGTGGCTCAGCGGTTTAGCGCCGCCTTCAGCTCAGGGCGTGATCCTGGAGACCCGGGATGGAGTCCCACGTCGGAGTCCCTGCATGGAGCCTGCTTTTCCCTCTGCCTGTGTCTCGGACTCTCTTTCTCTCAAATAAATAAATAAATAAATAAATAAATAAATAAATAAATAAATTCTTAAAAAAGAAATGAAAGAGGTAAATAGAGGAGGGGGGGAGTGTCTTACACAGAGGGAACCCCATAGGCCGAAGGCAGCCAGTGGGAGCCGAGTGGAGAAGGCAGGAGGCAGAGTGAGTCAGGGTGAGGATGGAAGGTGGGCTGCGGACTCCATAAGGCTTCACAGGCCACCATAAGGGGTTTTGTCTTTACCCTACAAGCTCAGGAAAGCCACAGGAGGGCTTTAAACAGGAGAACAACATGATCAATGTTGTGCTTTGGAAATGCCACTCCGGCTGTTGGATGAAGGGAAGGCAAGAGATGATTTGGGCCAAGCACTGAGGAAGCTATTTGGCTGAGTCCAGTAAAAGATGGTAGTAACTTGTACAAGAATGGAGACAAGGGAGAATGAAACAAGTGGATGGATTAAAAGATGTTCAGGTATTGTTGGCAATAGCAAGAACTTGTCCATAACTGGTGCTACAAGCAAGGGACTGGAAAAATAAATAATGGTAGATCTACCTAGGAGAACTGTATTGTAAACAGAGTGATGAAAGTTTCTTGGTGCTAAACAGAAAGCTTGACAAGATACATTGTTAAGTGAGAATGTCAAGTCAGAAGAGTGGGTATGGCAGGTATATTTGTCGCAGAAAGGGAGAATAAGAATATACAACGTATTCATTTTTCCATAGAGATATAGGGGAAGGGGGCTCCTGGGTGGCTCAGTCCATTGAGCTACCACCTTATGATTTCAACTCAGCTCATGATCTCAAAAGTTGTGAGATTGAGCCCCACATCAGGCTTCATACTCAGAGGGGAGTGTATATGAGATTCTCTCCCTCTGCCCCTCCCCCCCACTTGCACATGCTCTCTCTTTCTCTTTTCTCTCTCTAAAATAAATGAATAAATCTTAAAAAAAAAAAAAAGAAAAAGAAAGATGCAGGGGAAGGCTACCGCCCACCCTCCATAATAAAGGTGGCTGGCTTACTTGTATGTATCTGGGGTGGGGATGTTGAGGTCGATGGAGTCAGAATGAGATCCCTCATGCCATCCCTTATGTTATCTTGATGTTTGAATGTACTACTATCTAGAAAGAAATCATTGTAAAAGCCTACGTGACTTAGGAAGTAAACTGATCAGGACTGGCTATGGGGTTGGTAATGTGGGAAATACTGAGAATGACTCCCAGGCTGAGTTCTGTGTAACTAAATGAAAGGGGTGGCCCTTGCTTGGTGTGATAAGGGGCAGGAGAAAACCACAGGGTGTAAAAGGAATAGAGTGTGATTGGTCCAGGACAGGCTGAGTGAAAACTACCTTCGAAGAGTAAGATGAGAAGAGAGACAGGGCAGAAGCTGGAGAAGGAGGTGGAGTCAAGGAAAGTATTTTGTTTTTTCAGTGGAAAAGAGATCTGAGCACTTTTTTTGTATATATTTTTTTTATTGGAGTTCAATTTGCCAACATATAGCATAACACCCAGTGCTCATCCCGTCAAGTGCCCCCCTCAGTGCCCGTCACCCAGTCACCACCACCCCTAGTCGTTTCCCAGAGTTAGGAGTCTCTCATGTTCTGTCTCCCTTTCTGATATTTCCCACTCATTTTTTCTCCTTTCCCCTTTATTCCCTTTCACTATTTCTTATATTCCCTGAATGAATGAGACCATATAATGATTGTCCTCTGATTGACTTATTTCACTCAGCATAATACCCTCCAGGTCCATCCACGTGGAAACAAATGGTGGGTATTTGTCTTTTCTAATGGCTGAGGAATATTCCATTGTATACATAGACCACATCCTCTTTATCCATTCATCTTTCGATGGACACCGAGGCTCCTTCCACAGTTGGGCTATTGTGGACATTGCTGCTAGAAACATCGGGGTGCAGGTGTCCTGGCGTTTCACTGCATCTGTATCTTTGGGGTAAATCCCCGCAGTGCAATTGCTGGGTCGTAGGGCAGGTCTATTTTTAACTCTTTGAGGAACCTCCACACAGTTCTCCAGAGTGGCTGCACCAGTTCACATTCCCACCAACAGTGCAAGAGGGTTCCCTTTTCTCTGCATCCTCTCCAACATTTGTGGTTTCCTGTCTTGTTAATTTTCCCCATTCTCACTGGTGTGAGGTGGTATCTCATTGTGGTTTTGATTTGTATTTCCCTGATGGCAAGTGATGCAGAGCATTTTCTCATGTGCATGTTGGCCATGTCTCTGTCTTCCTCTGTGAGATTTCTGCTCATGTCTTTTGCCCATTTCCTGATTGGATTGTTTGTTTCTTTGCTGTTGAGTTTAATAAATTCTTTATAGATCTTGGAAACTAGCCCTTAATCTGATAGGTCATTTGCAAATATCTTCTCCCATTCTGTAGGTTGTCTTTGAGTTTTGTTGACTGTTTCTTTTGCTGTGCAGAAGCTTTTTGTCTTGATTAAGACCCAATAGTTCATTATTGCTTTTGTTTCCCTTGCCTGTGGCCAAATTAAAAAACGGTTGTTTTCCTCTAGGATTTTGATGGATTCTTGTGAGACTTGAGCACTTTAAAAGCAACTGGGGGGAAGTCCCGGTGGCTTAGCCGTTTAGTGCTGCCTTCAGCCCAGGGCATGACCCTGGGGTCCCAGGATTGAGTCTCACATCGGGCTCCCTGCATGGAGCCTGCTTCTCCCTCTGCCTGTGTCTCTGCTTCTCTCTCTCTCTCTGTCTCTAATAAATAAAAAAAAAATCTTTAAAAAATAAAAATAAAAGCAACTGGGGAAGATCCAGTTGAAAGGGAGAGACTGGCTGTCCATAAGAGGGAAGGTTTCAACCACTGATCAGGTCGATGCTTCTTTAGAATGACAGGAGCCCCAAGGTGCAAATGGAAGTTTGCTCCCAATGCAAGGAAGTTCTTCTGTTGTAACAAGAGATGAGTGGCCAGGGAGGGAAGATTCATGGAGCCCATTTGGCCTCAGTTTTAGTCCCCAAATCTCATGGGGAAATCCCTGGATCCTGGAAGCCTGTAGTGGGCTCGGTGGAGGTGGTGGCAAGGGAGCCATATCTCCCTGTCCCAGTTGATCACTGGGTCTGATATTGATTGAGGGCCTGCCACCCCCCAGCCCTGTGCTGGCACCTTCGCAGACACCTGGCCTTCATACTGGTCCTCCTGTGCATACATTATTATTATTAATCTCATATAAAGATTGGACAAAGTAGGCTCAGGGAGGCTCATGGTCACATAGCTAGTAAATGGCAGAACCAAAATCAAGCGACATCTTCTGATTCTCAGGCCATGGAGAGGTCCAGGGAGAGAGATATTTAAAAGATGGGATTAAGGAAACACCCAGGCCCAGAGGCCCTGACGACACCTGTGTATTCTGAAATTCCCTCTAGATGGGTTCCTCACCTGGGGGTGACTTTGCAGTGTCTGGAGACATTTGATGATCACAACTTGGGGTGGGGTTTGCCCCTGGCGCCTAGTGGCTAGATGCCAAAGATGCTGCTGAATGTCCTCCAGGGTACCGGACAGGCCCTACAAGATCGAGGCATAGGGCCCAACATGCCAGCAGTGCCACAGTGCAAACCCCGCAGCTTCAGAAGCTCCCGGGGCTAGGCAGTTTCTCATGGTCTCGCCCCACCCCTGGTCCCTCTGCCTCCAGGAATGCAAGTATCTTCATTGTTGCTACTTACTTTTTACTTCTGCCATTTGTGCACCACTGGAAAACATTCCAACTATGCCACAGTGTTTAAAGTATAAAATAAAAACCATTCCTCTCCCCTCCATCCTAACTCCCCAGAGATAACTATTGTTACTGTAACTTTTAGGGAACAGGTTGGACTCCACGAATGGAAAACAACTTGTTTTTCCCCCTCCAGTCTCTCTGTGACCTATTTCTTTTCTGCCTCTTGGGTGAAATCTCCTAAAGAGCCATAACTTTTTCAATCATTTTCAGGAAATTCAAATAATCCTCCTCTAATTCTTCTCAGCAATTAACACATCCAGCTCAGTGCCACAGATGAAAGAAACCCCAGACGTCACTAAAAGTTAAAGCTTTTCCCTTCTCCTCTGCTGGGTCTATGAGGTCCAGAAGCAAGGCTGCCAAGTGGTCAGGGCTCTGCTCCCTTGTCCTTCCCTACCATTTGTGGAGTATGCCTCTGTAAGGAGGCATCATTTATTTAACCAGGTAGCGACTGGTGGGCATTGAGGTCATTTCCAGTTTTTTACCTTTAGAAACAATGTCGGGACATCCTTGTACATATGCCTATCTATAGTTATTTTTTTTAAGATTTTATTTATTATGAGAGACACACACAGAGAGGCAGAGATATAGGCAGAGGGAAAAGCAGCTCCCTGCGGGGAGCTGGATATGGGACTCAATTCCGGACCCCGGGATCATGCCCTGAGCCATCCAGGCGTCCCTTGTTAAAGCACATCTTTAGGATAAATTCCCAGAAGACAAAGTACCAAGCTCTGCATATTTAAAACAGTGAAACCTGTTTCCAGAATGTTCTACACAGCAATTGTACCAATCTATGCTCCTACCAGCAGAGAATGGGAGGGCCCATTAAGGATCTTGGGTCTGAAGTTTTCCTTCTCTCTCCCCCTGGCTCTGGCTCTCTTTCTCATAACACAGTGCCTGGCACATACAAAGAAGACCAGGACTGCATTTCCTGTTGAATGACTGGGTACTGAGAGTTAGCTGGGCTTCCTTGCTGGTCCTCCCATCTCCATCTCTGATCCATTCTTGACCCCTCCAGAGTGAGGGCCCTAAAACACCATCCGGTCAGCCTCCCTCCCCACCTCCAGAGGCTGGCTCCCTCTGGCCCACTCCGCAGGGCATGCTGTGGCCCATCTTCTCCCTGCTCCTGTCATATCCTCTGGAGGCTTTGCCTCCCCCTGCCTTACACTCCAGCCAGGCACACAATGCTGCCCACCTGCCTCAAGCACAGCAGGCTTTGGCTCCTTGCCCAGTGGTTCCCTCTGGCCAGACTTCCCTCCTCTTCCCTTCCATGAGTAGACATGCATTGGTTTATGGCTCTGCACTGTTCATTCCTCTCCTTTTCTTAGACTCCTGCTTCTTTTCAGTGAATTGTCTGCCTCACCGGGGTAAGATTGGTGAAACTGTCCATCCGTGTGTCTGCCCACCACGATGGAAGCCAAAGGGACATAGCCTTCTTTTCCATAACCCAGTCTAGCCAGAGAGCAGGCATAGGACTAAGTTTGGTCCCTGGATACTCTCTTTGGACTCTGAATCTGGAGCAGGTAGTATATGAATACAGGAGATGATTTTCATCCATTTCAGTGGCAGTCCCCTCATCAAACCGTCCCTACTTCCTGCCCCTGCCCAATGCTTCCTTTGCTTCTGTTTCCAAACCTGGTTCTCTAGCCTTTTCCTTGATTGTGTAAGCTCCTGGTAGCCTAGTCCCAAATTCCACAAATGCCTTTCTCCCTCCAGGTATGCAGAGATGGTTTCTATTGCTTGCCACCAGAAGTTTCTAGAGAAAGCCCAGCTTAGACGTCCCTTCCTCTGCAAAGCGCTCCCTGGTTCTCTGAACATCCTCATAGCACTAAGTACAGCCCACCCTAGAGTTTTGGGTTTTTTTTTTCTGTCCCTTTCACCAGAGTAAGACCTCATGTGGGTCCCACCATTGTAAGCTCAGTGCCCAATCCAGAGCCAAGCCTTCAAGGCAAGCAACATGGAAAGACTAAGCTAATGAACTGGTAGCTCTGCCCCTATCTGGCAGCTTTGGTGGCTTAGACAAACTCTCATCCTGCCATGAAAATGATGCCAGGGGCTGCCCCCACCCTTTGTGAGACTGGCTGGGAATAACATGAGTGGATTTCTGTTTGGGGCCCTCATTCTGTCTTGTGCCATGGAAGATAGAGTGATGGGGGGGAGCAGAGGGGACTGGGTGGGGGAGGTGGCTATTGGAGCAGCTCAGGTGGGAGATGAAGGTGAACTGGATTAAGATGGTTGCGGTGGGTACTGCAAGGGGAAGGAGCTGACTGGTGAGATCGTGAACTGAGCATTAGAAGGGAGTCGGAAACTCAGTTTCTTCTGCTAATTCTGAAAGCAAGAGCTGGCCGTTTGAGATGGCTTCCCTCAGAAGGAGGTGGTAAGGGAGCACGTGTGCATATGCACGGGAGACCGTTAGGGAGGGTGTCACACTGTCTCCAGAATCCCCCCTCCTGCCACCAGCCACCATGAAGGCTGCCTGGCCTGTTTTCTAAAGAGCTTCCCCAGGCAGCAGAGGAGAGAGGGGAAGGGGGGCCAGCCCCCACACCACTCAGCGGAGGTGAGCCGAGGAGCATCCAGTCCTCTGTCCTGCTGCCCTGGCCATTACAGGCTGCCAGGTGCCTTGTTTGTGATGAAAGCCTTTAAAAACCCATGTGTATGGATGGTCATGCATTCATTTTTGTTCATTTCACTAATACTCACTGAGCCTGGAGCACGCAATGCGCCATGGACCCTGCTCTCAAGAAGCTCCGGAGCTGGCGGGGGAGAAGATGCGTAATCAGGCAATTAGGAACCAGTGTAAGCGGGAGGTAAAGCGCTGGTTGCTATGGGAACACAAGGAGAGGCCACAGCTGCTGCTCCTCTCAGAAGAGTGGTGGTGAGCAAAATAGGAGGCATGAGGCAGGCAGACCTGCTTGCCAGGCCCAGGTCCACATGGCCCAGCCGACGTGTCCAGGACCAAATCTTCTGGTGCAACAATTCCTACTGCCTCTCTGCCCCTTCTTTGCCTCCTCTAAGAAATGAGAAAGGGGAGTATGATAAGAGGCCAAATGAGACCCTGCGTGTTTGTGCATGGTCCCTAGTAGATCTTGGCTATGTGGTAGGTACTAGGAATTTTTTTCAAAACATATTTGTTGGTTGAATGTTTCCCAGGCTACTGGACACCAGCAGTAGAGCTGTGAACAAGGCAGACAATGACCTTGCCCCCACAGAGGTTATAGGAATTTGAGAGGAGAGACTGATAAGAAAAAAAATCACGGCATAAGTAATTACTATTGTGATGAGTATCATGATGCTGCTGCCAGAGTGGTTCAGAGTAGGAGTATGCTAGGGGGCCAGGAAGAAAGATTTCCTGGACGAGGTGACATTTCAGCTAAAATCAGAAGGAGCAATTAGTCAGCAAAGAGGTGGGGATGCTGCATTCCGAGTTATGAGTTACAGTGACCAGTGAGTGTGATGATGCTGAAGCAACAGGGAGTCTGGTATGTTCCAGGCAAGAAGAGGAGGTCAGTGGAAATCGGGGTGGAAAGGCACAAAAGAGGTGGGAACTGAGGGTGCTGGACAGGCGGGTAGGGCACCCATGAATCCATCCTCTGGGCTGTGGTGAGTTTCGCACTGGATCCTATGTTACTCTGGCTCCCATAGCCGATCCACTTACCCATCAATACCAAGATCAAGGGGCTTGACTCTGGGCCAACTTGTAGAAGTTTTTGTAGTAATGAAAGCTGCCAGAGCCTTTGGAAGACGTTTAGGCCCAAACTCTTATTTTGCTGAGGCCCAGAGAGAAAGAAGACTTGCTCCAGGTCCCCTGACAAGCAGAGTTGTCAGGCCTGGAACTAGCACCCAGTCTGAGAGGCCACCCAGTGCTTCATGCCTCTGCAGAAGTCTGAAGTGGGGGGGTGGTTTGGGGGTTTTTGTTTTGTTGTTGTTGTTTGTTTGTTTGTTTTTGGAGATACCATTTTCTCTCCTTCTCCAGGTAACTGGCAGTGTTTCCAGTTCTTTTTTTGACTTCCTGCCCTTCCCCTAGAGTTCTTGTCTTCAAAAAGGCACATTTTCCTTCACCTCAGCTCCTCATTTGCTTATGCTCCACCCTTCTATTGTGAATGGGGTAGCCAGAGGCAAGGCTCGGATCCCAGGCTGGGCCCAAAGGAGCTACTCCCATGCCAGCCAGCTATTGATGAATCTTCCAGGCTTACCCTAGCTTCTGCCCTTGCCCCTTCCCCGGTCATGTTCCATGAGCAAAATTCTCCCTGATGACATGGTCACACCACTTCCCTGCCCAGGCAGGCCCCACCATACATTCACTGGCAGAGGGTGTCAGCCACCATCTCATATAATCTCTCCATTGCTGAGAGGAGAACAGGGAGGCCCAGGGAGAGAAGAGGATCCACCCAGCATCAAGCCCAAAGGATCTGTGAACCACGTTCTGGCCTTTCAACTCTGCCTAGCCCTCCCCTCTGCCCTGCCCCACCATCTCCCAGTATCATTAACTGGCTCCCTTCTCTCCCTGTTTTTTTTTTTTAATTTATTTTTTATTGGTGTTCAATTTACTAACATACAGAATAACCCCCAGTGCCCGTCACCCATTCACTCCCACCCCCGCCCTCCTCCCCTTCTACCACCCCTAGTTCGTTTCCCAGAGTTAGGAGTCTTTACGTTCTGTCTCCCTTTCTGATATTTCCCACACATTTCTTCTCTCTTCCCTTATATTCCCTTTCACTATTATTTATATTCCCCAAATGAATGAGAACATATAATGTTTGTCCTTCTCCGACTGACTTACTTCACTCAGCCCTTCTCTCCCTGTTGATGGAAGCACAGATGCACCGAGGGTTGAAGGGAAACCCTATGGGGAGAGGGTGGCCCAGCGCTGCTGGAGCAGAGGCTTAAGGGGGAAGAATGAGGGGAACCTGTCCTCTGCTTCTCTAGCATAGCTGGTGTCACATGCCAGCTAGCCCTCTACTCACCTCCTGCTGCTGAGGGCCAGCAAGCAGTTCAGCCACGGATAAAGTAAGCTGCTCCAGGTCTCCACCAAGAAATGTCCCCACCTGGTAGGACTCCCTTTTAGTCAGGAACGGAGGCTACCACATTCTTCCTGTCTTAGGCCTGGAAGTAGCCATCTTTGGAGTTGAAGGTCCTGGTCTCAGATTCCAGCTCTGCTACCTCTGGCTGAGTAGCCTTGGGCAAATCCCTTCCAATGTTGGAAACCTGGCTTCCCCACCTGAATGTAAGAGTTGCTACCTTACCTACCAGCTAGCTACAAAGATTAAAGAAGAGAGCCTATGTAAAGTACCTGGCAGGTGGTAGGTGTTTGATGAGTTGTTGTCTCCTCACACTCTGGGCTTGCCCCTCCAGCCCCACTCCCAGGAATCTCTTCCTGATTTCCGGCAGAGATCCTTGGGGGAGAGGCTGGGACCAGCTCTTAGCAAGAGCTTCTTGGCTCTGGGGAGAAGAGAAGGGAGCCATGTCCCACAGTAGACAGTCCTAATCCCTGAAACTCGGCAGGAGGCACGCAATGTGAAGTTAAGCCAGGGGAAAGGATGGAGGGCAGGAGAGATTGGAGGGCCAGAGGAGGAAGAGGAGGCAGGTGGCTTTGGAGCCTGTGGGAAGTCAGGACAGTGGGGAGAGGGCCAGACAGCACAGGGGCCCATCCTGCTGGTCCAGGCAGTGCCAGATGGTTATGAGAAATAGAGAAGACCTCTGGACTGCAGGTTGCTTGAACCTCTCTTGATGGCATCTACTCTTAGGTTATCCTGGGGCACAGGATCTTCTGTCTCATTGGGACCCATCTAGGCTCTAGCATGAGACTCAGCTTGGCCCCATCCAGCTTCAGACATCTGGTCCCCATCCCACATCCCTGTTCCATCCCTGCTACCTTGAGCCAGGCTGAGAGTTTGTTGCCCTCATTGTCTGTCTCCACAACCAAACCCCTGATCCCCATTCTGATCAAGGTTCCCTTTTGACCTGTCATTCCCTGCAACCCAGAGGTCCCCAGACATCTCTGACTTAGACTTTATGATTATTCTTCATAAGGAATTCCCCTCTGTCTCCAAAGTCATTAGCATGAGTCCCTACAAAGAGGACTTAATCTTGAGGCTCTGGATGCATTTGCCTAAAATGTGTCCACTGGCTCACCTGCCCCTCTTGCAGCCAGGAGCATCACGAGAAAGATGCCAAGCAGGAATCCAAGCAGGAATCAGGGAGATCTGGGGCCAGGAATGGCCCTCAGTCTCCAACACTGGTGATGACGGAGTCTGTGGCCTGGATCAGAGCTAACTCAGTAGCTGGGATTAAGGCTAAGTTTGTGACCAAGTTCAATGTGACCAGGGTTCATACATTCCTTCTGGTTGCAAGCAACAGAGTTCAACTCTGGCTAACTCAGGCAGAAGATAAGGCTGTATTTCAAAGATATTGGGCTAGTTTTCAGAATTGTTTGATTGATTTGAACATGACTCAGCTCCAATCTTCCCAGGATCTGTGTGTCTCCTTCTGAGTTTTAAATCCCCAGGTCAGGAATCTGTGCTCTAGGATCAGTCAAGCTAGCCATGGTGCAGGGCCACACATTGCCAGTGGAAATTGGAAGGGCTCCAGCCTTGGGGAAGAAGCAGTCTGATACCATCTACTAAAATTAAAAGGATATGCATCATTCGACCTGGCAATCCTACCTCTGGGACATTATTTCATGGAAATGAAAGCCCTGGCACCTAAGGACTGATATGTACATGCACTGCAGCATTGCTCATAGTGTTAAAAAAACCAAACCCTGAAAATCATAATCATCTATCAATAGTTGATAGTTGAATAGATTATGGCAAATCCACAACATGAATACTAGGCAGTCATTGAAGATTAGTAATTCAAGCCATACCAGTTGATTTCAGGAAGTATTATTTAGTAAGAACAGCAAGAAGTACAAAAATACATCTATGATCCCATTTTAATAAAAAAGGATAAGCAAAAACCCATGCACATATCCCACATATACACACATAAGTATACATCTATCTGTATCTGATTATTCACATATAAAGAAAAACATGAAATAATGAATACTACATTACTGAAGTAGGTTATGGGGAGCAGTGATATAGATAGAGGAGGGAGACAAGTACATAGAAGAAAAGGCTATAATTTTTAAATGCACATAGGATTTCGTTTGTGAATGTATCTAACATTACACAGGTATGTGTATATATGTATATGCTTATATGTGAAATTAGCAGCACATATTTTCCCCAGGTTTTCATTTGTGTTTTACTTTGAATTGTTTATCTATCTCTGTATGTTTTGCCTGCTGGAGGATTTTGTTTTTATGTAATTGAACCCCTTCTTTCTTTGGCTCTTGTATGTTTTGTCAAACTCATAGAGGTATCATCTACTTCAGGATTTTTAAAAAAACTTCCCCGTAGTTTGTTTTAAGTACTTTTATAAATTCATATTGACATTTAAAGGAAACACCAATTTGGAGAAAGTGTTTGCAACTGTACAAATATAACTGACATCTGGTCTCTGGAATATATAAAGAATTCCTAGTAATCAATAAATTGGTCCAACCACTTTGGAAAATGGCTTGGCATTTCAAGTTGAGGTTGAGATGCTCTGATCCGTGTCCTGCCTGCCGTGAGCCCCACCTCCTGGCATTTCTGACCTTGGGGTACCCCCTCCCCATAAGTGTGGACTAGACCACTGGACAATTCATTTAAAAAAATGGTATAAGCATTAGGATGCCACTCCCGAGATCTGCCTTGAAGAAATGTCAAAAGAAATTTTCCAGGACAAAAAAATGACATAGGACAGAAACTTAGATCTATGTTTTAAAAAGGCAGAGGATTTGAGAAGGAATAAATAAAAGTATAAAAGGACAAAATCTTGCATTTTTCTTAACTGATCTAACAAATAACAATTTGTTAAAAAAAAAACAATAGCAGCAATGTAATGGATGATAATGGCTTATGGACAAGTGAAATGGAGGACAGCAATGTTATAAAGGACATGAGGGAAGAATTGGGTGTACTCTGTTATAAGGTACCTGCACAACCCATGAAGTAAGGTTGTATCGTTTGAAAATGGGCTTGGATTAGTTGTAAATGTACATTGCAAACTCAAGGGCAACCACTGAAACAATGTAAGAATAAGAAATATAATTGAAATTATGGGAGGAAAAAGTGGAATCTTATAAAATGCCCAATTAAAATTAGAAAAGGCAGAAAAAAAGGGAGAAACAAGGAACAAAGGCAATGAATAGGAAACAGTTACAAATAGGGTAAATATTAATCCAACTTATCAAGAATCACTGTTTGACTACATCAGTTAAAAGAGCAGGGACTATCAGAATGGATTTTTTAAAAAGACCCCCCCAAAAGATGTTGTTTACAAGAGACTCATCTTAAATATAAAGACACAGAGAGATTAAAGGTAAATGGATAAAGGGAGATATACATGCCAACATTAATAAAAAGAAAGCTGGAGCAACTCTGTTAATTCCAAACAAAGCCAATGTCAGAGCAAGAAACATTATCAGGCATAAAGACAGGCATTACAGGGATCCCTGGGTGGCGCAGCGGTTTAGCGCCTGCCTTTGGCCCAGGGCGCGATCCTGGAGACCCGGAATCGAGTCCCACATCGGGCTCCTGGTGCATGGAGCCTGCTTCTCCCTCTGCCTGTGTCTCTGCCTCTCTCTCTCTCTGTGTGACTATCATAAATAAATAAAAATTAAAAAAAAAATACAGGCATTACATAATGATAAAAGGTATAGACTCGTATCTGAGCATCTGAAGAAAATAAAATCTGCTTAATCTGTATGACAGGTACATGCAAACATGCATTTTATACTCTTCTGTATATTGGAAATATTTTAAATTATTTGATAAAAATCGCATCCTTTCTTGAGTACAAAAAATATATACATTAGATTAGGTTTACTAATTGTGTTGTTCAATCTCTCTATATCCTTAGTTTGTAGTCTATTTGGTCCATTTATACCATAATAAGTGTGGTTAAGTCTCCCACTATAATTGAGAACTTTCTGATCTTTCTTGATATTTCTAACATATTTGCCTTATATATTTTGAAATCACATTGCTTGGCATAGAAAGTTTACTAACTGCATCCTCTCTATGAATGAAAGAACCTGTTTTGTTCTCTTTAATCCTTTTTATTTTGAGTTCTTGATTTTTCTGATATTAACCTTGGTACATGTCTCTTGTCTTCTTTCTTGCTTTTCTTTTTTTCTTTTAATTCCTCCCTCCTCACTCCTTCCTTTCCTTCCTTCTTCATTTCTTGTGGTATTTAACTGGCATATATTTTCCATTTCTATATCTGCTTTAAGTGAAACTCATATAAACAGCATATAATCAAATTTGAAGAAAAACAAAATACTTAAAATGAGAGTCTGCCTTTTATTTTTTAAAGATTTTATTTATTCATTCATGAGAGACAGAGAGAGAGAGAGGCAGAGACATAGGCAGAGGGAGAGGCAGACTCCTCACAGGGAGCCCGATGAGGGACCCGATCCCTGAACCGGGATCACGCCCTGAGCCAAAGGCAGACACTCAACTACTGAGCCACTCAGGATTTCTGAGAGTCTGCTTTTTTTTTTTTTAATTAGTGTTAATCCATACTATATACTGATATATTTGGATTTATTCCTGCCCTTTGGGTCTTAAAAAATAGCCTTTCTTGTTGCCTCCCACCTCACTTCTGCAGTTTGATAGATTGAATTTTTCTCTTTGTTCGACATATTATTTTTTTAGTGGTTTGTTACACATACATCCTATTCTTATTATATTTGTTACCCTAATGTTTCCTGTCCTTGTATTGTGCATTTTGTTTCCAAGAACAAAACTTTGCTATTGTCGTGAACATGGAGAGTCTTTACATTCCATAAATATTAAAGATGCATTGTAAAGTGCAATTAATAAAAGAGTTCAGAATTCTGTAAAATTATACAAATCCAAAAGGTATAGCTATAGTATTTTTAAACTGCAATGAGATTACCAGGTTGTGAGTCGGTATTACGCTTCATGACTGATCATTTCTTTTGGATAGAAAAGGTTGGTTTCGTTAACAGAGAAAAAAAATTAACAGCAACAAATTCTACTGTAAACAGTTCAATTGCTTCAATTACCAGGTCAAAAAAAAAAATGAACCTGCAACTCTAGATAAAATTTCACATTTTTTTATGCTTCTAGTACAAACCATGCCATATAACATAGGATATGATATATTATTGTAATTACTTGAACATCAGAATTAATCAGAAAGAATTTGTCGACTTCATCTTTAAAAAGGGGGAGAAAACCCCCAGAACAGAAGAGGGTATGGCTAAATGTTTAACATTTGCTAAAGCTGGCTGTTGGTTACATTTTTTGCTGTCCTTTTCTGTATCCTTGACGATTTCATCATTTAAAATGAAATCATGCTCTCGGGCCCAGCCTGATTGGTGGAGAGCAGCTGCCGCCCCGCCACATCGAGGGGGCGGGCCCGGCGACGCCACCGGCACTTCCTCCGCCGCAGTCGCCGCCTGCCCGGCTGCTGTCTGGCGGGGGAGGAGCTGGAGACCCGGAGCAGCCCCGGCGGCCCTGACGCTCGGCGGCCCGAGAGCTCCGCTCGCCCGGAGGAGCGCGCGGCTGTCAGCCCTGGGTGAGTGGAGGCTGTTTCCTCAGTTCATCCGGAAGGGGCGGCGGGGCAGGTGGCGGGGCTTGGGGACGAGGGTTCGGGTCCTCTAGCGAACAGATCTTCAGGCGCGCCCCTTGGGAAGGGGTGGGGTGGACGCAGGACCTGCCTGCAGAGTGAGGCCTGTATCCCCCGACCTGTTCGGGGGCGTCATCCTCCATCTCCCAGCCCCCTTCGCGTGGCGTGGCCCCTACTCGGATGGCTTCAATTGCTGTTTGAGAGGGGAGTGGGGGTCCGGGCCCTCCCCTACTTCTTCCCTCCTTGGTCCCTTTACAGAGCACTCCATGTCCTTTCTTCCCCCATTTTGCAGTTGTTTTTCCTGAATGGCAAATTGTTCAGATTTGTAGGTAAATATATTATCGTTCCCAGGAAAAAGAATTGTCTGAGAAACCAGTTATTACCAGGGAAAAACTAGACCCTTGCCTGCCTTTCCTTTCTTTTATTCCCCTTCCCTGGCCATCGGTTTGGAGTTGCCAGTGTGAGCAGTAACGTTTTGCCATCTCTCTTTATGACACTGTGACCCCCTCCCCCTCCCCATGTCTCGCATGTGTGGGCAGGGACATACACAGACACATGCATACATGGTGCGCGTGCACATGCACGCACACGTACGCAGGCATACATACAGACACACACACAGAAACCTCTCGTTGCAGCCCCCTCCCTGCACCCCCCTCATACTCAAGGTTTTGGCACATCCTCTTCCCCTTGAGGACGTGGACAGACACACATACACACACTCTTGCACAATGTCACACCCTCCTGTGCCTTTCCCTGCTTCTCACTGCCTGCCACATACTCACCTCCAGAAGCAGCCCCCTCCTTCTTCTGCCTCTGTGTGAGCACACACACACCACACACACCCCTTCTGGGGCTGCCCTAGCCCTTGCCTGCCACACACATGACGATAGCGTTTGATTGCTGGCTCCTCTTTCATGTGCCACATACATACATACATATATATGCACGCACACACTCTCATTCACACAGCCCTCACAGATGCTCCCAGCCCTGCTCCCCATCTGCTACATACGTGCATAGACAGCCCTCCTTTGCTGGTTCCTGCAGTGCAAACACTCACATAAATCCTTCTTTGGGGACACCATCACCCCCCAGCTAGCCACATTCGTGAATACACATATTTCCCTGATTGCTGGCTCCCTATTCCACCCACCAGCCACCCTCACATCCCTCTCCTGTGCTGTCCCTCTCGTGGATGCGTTCACTCACACTGACATTCTCCACTGTTGCCTCCCATTTTGCTGAATACTCACAGACCGTGGCCACCCTTGTCCAATGCTACCAAACCCTTTCTTGCCTGCCACAGACACGTAAACGGGCTCCCTCCACAGAGTTGCAGCCACTGCACATATACAGCCACACATGCACATTCTCTTTCTGTCATGCTTACACATACCCCTCTCCTCTGAAGCCACCCCCCACCCTGGCACCTGTCATTTCCCTACCCACATCCAGAATGGGTGTCCTTCTGTCTGACACTAACGCCTCTTCCCAGTACACCTGTCCCCTCCCCCTACAAACATGCATCTCTTCATTGCATGATGACTGCCCCCCCCCTTCCACCTGTCCCTCTCCTCCTGACAGACACGTTAGGCATTCATGAACACATGGTGATCTCTTTTTCACCCCATCCCAATTTGCATTTCTCCTGTCTGTCTGCAGGGCTCAGAAAAGATGCAGATACCCCATAAGATAACCACAACAATCTTTCCTCTTCCACATTGGCCTAATTTCACACTACTTCACCCACCTTCCTAGCATCCAGGCACCCCCATCTTCTGTCAGATTCTCCCCCAAGTCTGGCTCTCCAACCAACCCAGCTTTGTAATCATTTTGCCAACATTAAAAATGTGTTCCAGGTCTACACCTGACAGTCACTGGAATGCTACTTCAGGCCTTAGAAGAAAGTGAAACTAATTGTAAAGGCCCCTTATCCTTTCTGTTACTGCCTGCTGAAGTGAAAATAGATCTCCCTGCTCTTTTATTCTGAACTGATTTGACTTTCCCATCTCCCAAGCTTGTGCAGGGAGCAGGAGCCTTTCCGCTCAAGCCCCAGCTGTATTGGAAACCCTCCTAAGTCAGAGCCATGGGTCAGGAATCTAGCAAGCCCGTATGGCCCAAGCCAGCAGGAGGGTATCAGTCCAATACAGGCAGGAGGTATGGAAGAAGGCATGCTTATGTCAGTTTCAGGCCATCCTCGAGCCAGCAGGACAGGATTTCCAGCCAGAGAAAGACAACATCCGAAGTCCCAATGCACAGATCAGCCCCCAGTCAAACCACCAAGAGGAGCCGGTCACCATTTTCCATCACCCGTCGTAGTTGGGAGGACAGTGAGAGCTCTGGAGCCAGCCTGAATGTTGATAATGAGGACTACTCCAGGTACCCACCGAGAGAGTACAGGGCTTCAGGTAGCAGAAGAGGATTGGCTTATGGACATGTTGACTCTTTTGGGGCAGATGATAGTGAGGAGGAGGGGGCTGGGCCTGTTGAGCGAGCAC
The DNA here is from genome assembly GCF_011100685.1 of Canis lupus familiaris. Classification (NCBI taxonomy): domain Eukaryota; kingdom Metazoa; phylum Chordata; class Mammalia; order Carnivora; family Canidae; genus Canis; species Canis lupus. The sequence continues at coordinate 53,797,611 of NC_049260.1, read as the reverse complement.
CAGTTAGAGGGAAAACTGGCAAGTTTAAAGATGATAAGCCCTACGACCCAGAGAAAGGGGCCAGGTCTTTGGCTGGGGTGGCTCCACAGTTCTCTAGCTTTAAGCGTGATGTGAGAGAGGAGCTTGACAAGTTAGACCCGGCCCCTGCAGCAAGATGCTCTGTTAGCAGAGCTGAGTTCCTGCAGCAAAATAGCATGGCCTCTCAGACATCTGCTGAAGGCAAGGTGGCTACCCGTGGTGACAGCCGGGAGAGTCAGAGACGGGAGCAGAATTTCCCTGCACATCCCAGCAGGGCTCCTGTGAGTATTTGTGGTGGTGGGGAAAACACCCCCAAGAGTGCAGAGGAGCCGGTGGTGAGGCCTAAAATCAGAAATCTGGCGAGCCCCAACTGCGTGAAACCAAAAATATTTTTTGATACTGATGATGATGATGATATGCCACATAGTACTTCCAGGTGGAGGGATACAGCCAACGCTGAAGGCCACTCGGATGGCCTAGCAAGAAGAGCCAGAGGTGAGAGTTCAGGTGGCTACTCTGAGCTGAAGTACCCCGAAGACAAGAGGGAAGCCAGGAATGACCAAGTGAAGCCAGAAAAGGTACCAAGACGGCGGCGAACCATGGCTGACCCTGACTTCTGGACGTACAGCGACGATTACTACAAATACTGTGATGAAGACTCTGACAGTGACAAAGAGTGGACTGCTGCTCTGCGGCGGAAGTATCGAGGTCGAGAGCAGAATCTGTCGTCCAGTGGTGAAAGCTGGGAGACTCTGCCAGGGAAAGAGGAGCACGACTCTGAGCAGGTCAGAGTGAATGCTGGCGCCGGCGCCAGTGCCAGCCCGGGTACCGGCGCCAGCGCCGGCAGCAACAGCAGCAGTGAACTGGAAGACCTCCGAGGACCACCTCTTCAGGAAGAGGAACACGCATCCCCCAGAGAACGAGAAGCTCCTTGGCTCCAGTACAACGAAAATGAGAGTAGCAGTGAGGGGGATAATGAATCTGCTCAGGAGTATCTACAGCCTGGGGTGTTCATGCTCGATGGAAACAACAATCTTGAAGATGACTCCAGCGTGAGTGAAGACCTAGAAGTGGATTGGAGCCTCTTTGATGGGTTCGCAGATGGCTTGGGGGTGGCCGAAGCCATTTCCTACGTGGATCCTCAGTTTCTCACCTACATGGCACTTGAAGAACGCCTGGCCCAGGCAATGGAAACTGCCCTGGCGCACCTAGAGTCTCTCGCAGTGGACGTGGAGGTGGCCAACCCACCGGCGAGCAAGGAGAGCATCGACACTCTCCCTGAGATCCTGGTCACTGAAGATCACAGTGCAGTGGGGCAGGAAATGTGTTGCCCCATCTGTTGTAGTGAATATGTGAAGGGGGAGGTGGCAACTGAGCTGCCTTGCCACCACTATTTCCACAAGCCGTGTGTGTCCATCTGGCTTCAGAAATCAGGCACCTGCCCTGTGTGCCGCTGCATGTTCCCTCCCCCGCTCTAAGGCCAAGGCTCTTTATTCCTGGTCAGATGATTTTCCCCATCTGAAATACACAATACTGCAGGAGCCCTCTCAAAATTAACAATTGAAATGAAAACGAATCAGTCGATTAATCCACACCTGTCATTCCTTGTGGTTATTTCCAATGTGAAAGCGGTTGCATACTATGATTGCATTAAAAAATCATAACTGTCTCTTAGAGGTTAGAAAAGGAAAACTAAACTTTCTAAATGCTACTCGAGATTACAGTAAAAACATACATTTTCTAACCTGAAAGCTGAACTAAGTTGCATTTGTTTTCTTCAGTAGAATATGTTGCTGTTAACTGTTAACGACAGGTTTATCTGTCAAATATGTCCAGAAGGCATCATCATTTCTATTGCATGTTATGGGTTAATATTCCTGTAATTGCAGTGCCGTAAAAGCTTATTAAAGTTCTCCTTTTGGTTTTACATGGCATAGTGGAATTGTTTGGTTTTGTCTAAAATGGTGGTACTCAGTGACTCTATCATTGATTGCTTGCCCTTGCATCAAAAACAGGGGTTTTTTTGTTTGTTTTTTTTGGTGCTCCCAAGAGTAGAAAAATTTCTGAGTGTCACTGGAAACGCTGACTCCCAACAACAGCAAAAAAATAGGGATGATGATTTCTAAAAGTAGGAGTAAAGTGTACGACTGTTAAACTACTCTAGGGGCAAAGGTCAAATAGAGAGTACTCTGTCAGTCTGAGGGAAGGAAAGAGACAGTGAGAAAGCAGGTAAAAATAAAGAACAATGGTAGAAGCAAATCCAAAATGAGTATGGGGGAAGGAGTTAAAATCTCCTTTCAGGAAGTAGAACCTCACAGAGAGGGGCGCCTGGCTGGCTCAGCCAGTAGAACTTTCAACTCTTGATCTCGGGGTTGTGAGTTCAAGCCCCATGTCAGGTGTAGAGATCACTTAAAAAAATAAAATCTTAAAAAAGAAAAGAAACTCTAAGAGGAAATGGGGGAAAAAACCCACCCCAACACAAACCCCAAATAACAAACAAGCCTCTAGGCTGACTGTATACCTTGACACAATGACACAAAAGGATTAGAAAAATATATGCCAGACAGGTGCTGTGGCAGATAGCGATACCCACTTACACAGTGTGAACAGGTTTTAACATTTGGCCATATTGGCTTCCAATTCTCTTTCTCTCTCCAATAAATAGAGCTTTTCAGGTACAAGTGAAGTTCCTCACCTGTCCTATTTACTTTTCTTCCTCCACAGAGGTTAGCACTACCCAGGAAATGGTGTGTTTACTTCTTGTCTGAGTTCTTAGGTTCTTAGACTTACGTGTGTGTATGTGTACATATATATGTATATTTGTATATATCCATAGCCAATATAGAATGTTTGTTTTCTAAGTGGACATAATTGATAGAATGTATGTATCATTTTTACAACTTGAGTTTTTCACTCAGCATTGTGATATTTAACCCTTTTGATATATGTAGCTTTAGTTCATGCGTTTTAACTGCTGTATAATAGATATTCAGTTGTATGAATCATCACAGTTGATCCATTCCCTTATTGGCGGGCATTTAGTTTCTTCCCAGTATTTTGCAGCAATGAATATACTTAAAAGATATCTCTCTGTGCACATGTGTGAGTTTCTCTAGGGGTAAGTACATGGACATGAAATTCCTGGGTCTTCAGGCTCAGAGGGGAAGTTTTGGGGTCCTTTGGGTTTAAGCATTTTCACCCTAACTGGATATTGCCAGACCACTTTCCCAAGTGACTGTACTAATTTAAGCTCCTACTGACCGTTTATGAGAGCTGTTTTTAGCTCTCAACAACCTGGATATGGTTAATGTTCAACCTCATGGGCGATCAGTGACATATAAACGAACAAAACAGCAAAACACACTGTGTCCATCAGAAAGTCATAGTTTTTCTTCATGATAATATCCAGTTTGGGCTAGGAAGAAACAAGACGCACAAGTGATAGCAGCCTTGTTGGAGAACAGTTTGGGGAGTAGCTAGCTTTCAAGATGCAAAATGGGGCATGTCCTTGGCCCAACTTAGATACTTGGTAGTATGGAGCTAATACTGTATGGCAGTTAAAAATTGTACGCACTGACACAAAAAGATCTCCGAGACATACTGTGAAGTGTTTTTTAAAAGTATATTGTGGAGCAGTATGTACAGTCTTCATGTAAAAGAAAACCTTCCAAATCCAAACTATATATCATAATGCACAAAAGTGTCTGGAAGGCTGCTTACCTGACTGACAGCAGTGGTTACCTCTGTGGGGAGGGCCAGGGGGTTGGGGAAAAAAGAGTGAGGAAGGGGACTTTAGATTTTTTTTCTCCTGAAATAATTAATTTGCTTGATTTTCCTGCAGTATCACTGATTTTCATGAATATTAACAACATAGGTAAAATCAAAACAATTCCTAATTTTAAAAAAGTGAGATGATGATGATTCTCTCACTGCAAGTACAGAAACATGGGTAAGAAGCTGCAGTCTTTTATTTCTGCAAGTGGTCCAAGCTGATATTGTCACTTTGTCCCTTACAGCCATTCTGTCTTCCCCGCCCCTGGCCTCCAGCCAGCACCTCAACTGTCATGGAGACTCAGAAGTCTGTGACCTTAGAGGTCTTCTGAAGGGTGGGCTGGTGATGGTTTGCCTAATGTTAACCTTTGCTGTACCCTGACTGGCACCATGCCAAGAGGTGTAATAGAGGCACCCTCGGGGCCTGGTTATCTCCTCACTGCTCCCTTGCAGAGCAGCTGCCCTAATTTCCCTTAGAGTCACAATTAGTAAATCGGAAGCTGGGGACTCTTCTCTGGCTCCTGCAGCCTCCTGCTGGTTTTGGAGAAGCTTGTTGCCACAGGGGGTCGTGCTGGAGGTAAGGCTCTTCTGAGTTGAGGACAACCACAGGGCCCAAGATCTGGACCCCAGGCTCCCGAGTAGCCTGGGCTTGGGCCTGGGACCTCAGGTGAGCATATTAGACACTTGTCCCCAATACTTTTAAGTGTAGAGTGAGGGAGGAAGTCCGAAGAGTCTGGGTCATGAAGCATTTCCTCCCATGCTACTGTGGCAGTGGCAACAGTGGTGGCAGCGGCAGTGGTGGGGCAGTGTGGGACCATGCTGCCAGGGCTAGAGGCCCCAGGCTCCTGTTCAGGATGTAGCTGTGCCCTTGGATGCCCGGTTCCCCTTTCCTCGCCAGTTTCTGATTCTCTAGCCTCCCCGACAATTCCCCAAACTCTCCCATAGCTTTCCAATAAAACCGTTTTGCTTAAATTAACTAGAGTTGGTTTCTGTTGTTTCTAACTAAGAATCCCAAGTGGCACACTTGCCAACACCATAATCCACTTTTATACCTGTTTTTTAGTCATATGAAATACCCTGAAGGGCAAAGGGTCAGGCAATTTCTGTTTGTAACACAGCGAACCCATTATTGGCACCTGGAGTCATGGTTCTAGAACAGTAGGCATCAGGGCCCACTATGCACGAAGCAGTCATTTTTGAGCGGAGGTTATTTGGCATATTCATTAAGGATGCCACCTGCCACACTGGACTTCTTGGTTTCTGGACTTGTTTCCTGGCTGCAGAACAAAGAGCCCCATATTTTGGCCACTGACTCAGGGTATAAACCACTGTATCTTGTAAGACAACACCCCAGATTCCTGAGGGGGTACCCCTTGCTAACACTACAGCTAAACTGTTGTGAGGCCTTTCCTGGCTCTTAGCCTCCTGCTGTGGCTACACCCTTCCACTTTTGTGCCTGGACCCCTGACCCAAAATGTTCTTTGCAGCCCTGTCAATCGGCCCATCCTTGAAAAAGTCCTGTTCAGGGACACCTGGGTAGCTCAGTGGTTGAGAGTCTGCTTTTGGCTCAGGGTGTGATGCCGGGGTCCTGGGATTGAGTCCCACATGGAGCTCCCTGCAGGGAGCCTGCGTCTCCCTCTGCCTATGGCTCTGCCCCTTTCTCTGTGTCTCTCATGAATAAATAAATAAAATCTTTTTTTAAAAAAAAAGTCCGTTCATGTGCCAGCTCCTGAGAACAGTATTTTCTGGCATCCCCTAGCTCCTGCCCTCTCTGTCCCATGGGCCTCTACGAGGCCTTGAGGTCAGGAGCTATTACTTCAAGTCCTTTCGGTAGCCCTTGGTACTCAGTGCTTGCCTCAGAAGTATTCAGCAATGCTTGCTGACAGGATGGGTGAGCTCCTCTCTCAAGGTTAGCTTCAGGCAGGGGTTGTGTTGGGACGACCCCAGGAGAAACCACGGGGGTCTGGTCCAACCAGGTGCTTCTGAACCGGCCTCAGCCCCACTCCCAGCCCCAGCTTCTGCCAGCCCCAGCACCCCTCCTCCTCCTCTTCTTGCCACCACACTGTCCCATTTTCTGGTTACCCTGCTGAGTTCCCAGTGTTTCAGAGACTGTTCTCGGGCCCAGGCAGGGCCTGTGGCTAAAAAGTGGTGCTCATAATGAAGATGGAGAAATATGTGGCAACAACCAGCCTCAAGACACCTTTCTTTGGCCTGGGCTTAACCTTAGCCAAATACAGAGCCAAGAGGGCCTGTGCCCATCTGTCACTAGCCCCAGCCTTGGATGAACCCTGGCATGGTGCAAGCTTTCAGCCTGACTTGGCATTCTCGTCTGCACAATGGGACTTTGCTACGAGGCACGTCGCTGCAGGTTCCAGGACCCCTGCATGCCTCCCCTCCTACTCCTCCTCCCCTTCCTCCAGACTTTACTATCTCAAAACATTATCGAGGCTTCATAATCCCTTACAATTGGGTAAGATTTTCCCCGGACCACTTTGTATTCAGAGATGTTGCCAGATCCTCCCATCAACCGTGGAAGGTTGGACCCTGAGGTTCAGGGGGCACCTGGGTGGCTCAGCGGTTGAGGGCCTGCCTTCAGCCTAGGGCGTCATCCTGGGGTCCTGGGATCAAGTCCCGCATCGGGCTCCCTGCAGAGAACCTGCTTCTCCCTCTGCCTGTGTCTCTGCCTCTCTCTCTCTCTCTCCCTCTCTCATGAATAAGTAAATAAAATCTTTTTTAAAAGGACCCTGAGGTTCAGAAAGGTGGTGAGCATTGTGAAGAGAGAGGGTATGTCTGCTTGGCAGGCTGAGGAGTGAGTAGGGGTCTGGTCCTCAGCGTAAAAGCCCCGGCTGGCTCCGGGTGGACTCTGTTTGCAGGCTGTGGTCACGGGCACCACAGGCTGCCAGCCTTCCTGCAGCGTACTGAAGGCCCAAGGGGCACCCAGGCATTTGGATGGGAAGAGGAGGAGAGATAAGACCCACGATTGTAGAGGTGTTCTTCCATAGGAACCGGGGACAAGGAGATAGTCACTGCTTATGGTCGGAGGAATGGGGCTGGGAGCTAGCCTGAAGGAAGGTACAGACTGGGCACCAAATGCATGAAGACAAATCCCCAGGGATCCAGGGGATCCAAGCCCAAGGCGCTGCTCAGCCCAGGCCGTACTTGCATTCAGCAAACTCGTTCCTGCCCACTCTCAGAGCTAAGGATTCAGAGCTGACTGGTTTAGTTCAACAAGTATTTACTGGCCTTCTGCCTGTGGCACGTTGGACAGGAACCTGCAAAAGAAAATAAGGCTCACTTAATCCTTCCCTCAAAGAGCTCATAGTCTAGTGTGGGAAACGGACTTATAAAGAGAGGATTGCAACCTTTTTAAAAGATTCTATTTTATTTATTCATGAGAAACAGAGAAAGTGCTACATGGAGGCAAACCTGAGGTGAGCTGTAAGCAAAGAGCCTGGCTGGCTGTGCTGGGGGAAGGGAGGCTTGTGGGAGGCATCCTGGATGAGACCACTCTGAGGGCCTGAGTAGGCATTAGCCAGGTGAAGAAAGGGAAAGAGGGAGGGTAGCATGGGCCCTTAGAAACATTATCTACATTATCTATCAGTGAGAGTGTCAATTGGTTTGTTTGAAGGGCCCTCCAGTGAAATGTATTAGCATTTAAAATGCGCCCACCGTCTGACCCAGCAATTCCACTAGTAGAATTTCTCCTACAGGAGCAGAAGCACAAGGTTGTTTGTACAAGGATATTTATTGTTGCATTGTTTGTAGTAGCAAGAGACTGGAAAGCATTTCCATGTCCATCACTACAGGCCTACTTAAATAAATTATGGCACAGCCATCAGATGCTTCACTAGACAGCTTCTACCCAGACAAGGCAAAGCCACAGCTACTGCCAGGTAAGAAGATCCCAAAAGTAAGAAGTTGTAAGAGGGAGGCATATACGACAGTGAGAACAGTTTAGCATGCGTGCTTCACAAGAGATACATGCACATCTGTGCTTACCTGTACACAGGATGTCTCTGGAAAGATAAACAAAAAACAGGAGTGGAGGTCAGGGGTGAGAAGGAGCCTCACTTTGTACTGTGTGCCCTTTGGTCCCTTTGGGCTTCGTGTGAATTAGATAGTTGGTTGTTTTTTCTTTTTTAAACATACGTATATGTGATCAATAGAGTGAGACAGAGTCAGAGACAGACAAAGAAGGGAAGGAAGGAGGCAGGAGGGCAAAGACATCAGGCAAAGGGAATTGAGTGAACAAACGTGTGGGATGTGGGTTATGACACAGTATGGCGTGTGTGCGTGTCCCCCAAGCAGGCCCTACAGGGAGAAGAGGAACCACAATTCAGCTTGCCTCATGAGGACATGCTGTGGAGCCTAGGGGGTGGCCCGGCACCTAGAGCAGGTCCTCTATCATCTCAGGTATGTGAAAGAGATCTCCAGATCGTATATGTGCCCAACAGAGCATCAGGAAATCTACCCTCATGTTAGCTGACACTGGTTCTCTTGGTGGTGAGATTATAGGGCCCTTTAATTTTCTTTGTTTCGAGGGCATTTCTCAAATTTTATTCCACAAGCAGGTGATTGGGGAGAAAAAGTAAAAACAAAATTGGAATGTTACTGGAACACTGATTCAAGCTTCGCAAACCTGGCTCTTCCTAAGGGAAGCCAGGCAGGCCCTGGTCAGCAGCAGAAGGGGCTAACAGAAAGGCCAGGGCATTTGGTGTCAGACCTTCATCTGAGACAGTTTTCATGCTAATGAACTGTGCATAGTGAGCAAGGCACATACCCTCTCTGCCTTGGTTTGCTTATTTGTAAAATGGGACAAAAGAACCCCTATCGCACAGGGTGCTTGGAATGAGCAAATGGAATAACAGATGGACAAAACACATTATTAAATGTGATGGTTGTTACCATTTCTTTTAAAAAAGGATTTTATTTTATTTATTCATGAGAGACACACACACAGAGAGAAGCAGAGACACAGGCAGAGGGAGAAGCAGGCTTCATGCAGGTGGGACTCGATCCCAGGACCCCGGGATCATGCCCTGAGCCAAAAGCAGACGCTCAACCACTGAGCCACTCAGGTGTCCTGGTTGTTCCTGTTTCCACTGTCTCTTTTATTGGGGCCAAAACAGCAAGAGCCCAGGACCCTAAAGAAAAGCCAGTATTCCCGGGGTAGAAAGAATCCACCCCCCCCCCCCGCCCCCAACACACAGACATCATTCTCTCTTCAGCAATTTAGCAAGGCTGACTCTGGATGCCTGGGCCCCGGTCTGCAGAAAAATACTTAGCAGGAGTCCAGCATTCTCTTTGGAAGTGGAGTGCAGCAAGATAGGGCAGGAGGAGGAAGCAAAATGTTTACTGTTTTTTTCTGTGCAATTGACTCTGCCGGCTGAGGCCCTTTGCTCACTGCTGTCTGTGTGCACAGATGGTGGAGGAGCCCCTCCTAGTGAAGGGCTTGGCTTCCTGTTGAGCTTGCCCACCCCATTCAGGCCCGCTGAGGAATGTGGGCTGGTCTCGGCTGGATGGGCTCAGTGTCTACCCTGGCCCCTCCCTGAGCCCCGGCCTGACCCCTCCTCAGGCCTAGATGAAGGAGCTTCTGTGTCTTGGGGCCCCGTCTGATTAGATATGGCTGACACATTGAATCCTCCCTTACAGGCTAGGCACTTGAGAAAGAAAGGCACAAGGCTTGCCCAGAGTCCTTCCAGCTAAGAGAGTGGCCAGCCTCAGAGCTCATTTGGGTCTGTGGGAGGAGAAAGTTGCTGCCAGTTTCTTTGTTCTGAGTGGAGTCCCAGAGTGCTAGGTTCAGGCCAGTGTGTGTGTGTTGGGGGGGGGGGGGCTTCCGGGGGCCCAGTCCCTGGGGCTGTCAAGGAAAGCCTAGAACATATATATGCAGATATGGTGGACTCCAAATCCTGGTCCAGTGTCAGTTCTGCATAGGCAGAGCTTGTCTGTTGGTCACAGGTAGGTAGCTTGAGGAGGGGTGGTGACACCTGTGATCACCAGAGCAGAGTATAATGGGAGCACTAAAATGTGTTTTCCTTCTTTGTCATGGGTGGAAGGGGTTCTTTGCCCTTGCCATTTCTTTCTCTTCTCTGTGTTCAAAGAGCTGCTTAACTACTTATTAGTTCTGGGCCTTGCGTGAGTCACCTCACCTCTTTGAACCTCAGTTTCTTCATCAGTCATATGGGCACGATAACCTCATGGGACTGCTGTGAAGAGGACATGAGGGCATAGTGCAGGGGCATTATGTAGGAGACACTCTAGAAGTGGCATTTCCTTCCTATATTTTAAGCACTTCCTTTTGTGGAGCGCCGGGCAATCCAGAAACAACCAAGATGGTCTCCATCCTCAAGCGGTCTCAGGGGTTGGAGTACCTGTGGTCTTTAGCCTGGCTTAATCTTGACCTGCTCCTGACCGGGTCATCCTGGCCTGTCCCTGAGACTCTGGCACTGCTCAGGTTAGATGCCTAAGGCCTAGGCTTCCTCTTGCTGACCCAGGCCCTGTAGCTTCAGCCGAGCAGCTAGATCTGCTCACAGTCTAAAGACAGTCCTGCCTGGGCAGCCCGCCAACCTGCTACCAAACACTTCCAGAAGTATATCATACAATTTTCACAATAGCTCTATAATGAAGGTGTCCTAATCACTAGTCTCCAAGGTACCCAATTTCTGGTGCCCTACTCTATTGCACTTGTGTTGCAACCTCACGCACGTGCCTTAACCTTTCTGTGCCTCAGTTTTCTCATCTGTTCAATGGGAATTAAGTAAGAGTAGCTCCCTCTGAGAAGCACAGTTAAGGTGCTGCAACAGTGCCTGATGCATATGAGGCTCTCAGTTCTCATGAAGCACTCTCCTTAGGAAACTGAGGCTCAGAAGGGGAAATGACTAGAAAGTGGCAGAGTTAGGGCTGTAACCCTAGCTTCCTCGCAGTTACTACTCTGCCACACTGCTTCCTTCCCTTTGGATTTCTAGATTCTGTGCCTGGATTTCCTATGACAGGCCTCTGCCAGCTAATCAGGGCTATATTGGATTTCCCATGCTGACTTCTTGACAGGGCCATTGAGAGTGTCTGCTGCCATATTCTCACAATTGGACCCATTGTCCCCCAGGCAGGCCTCCCTCTGGGTTCCTATAATTTGGTCTATCATCGGGCCCTGCCTCACTCCATACTTTAAAGAATAAAACTCATAATACTACTGTGTTTGATTTATTTAGCTTTCTAATTAATAGAATATTGTGCTGGTACCTTGAAATATTGATGTATTCAATCCTTAGACCTCGGTGCTATGCTCATCCCCACTTTCCATATGAGAAAAGTGAAGCAAAGAGAGATTAAATGATCTGCCCAAGGCCACACAGCTCTAAGTGGTCAAGCCAGAATTCAAACCCAGGCAGGTTAGCTACAGTCACTACTCTTAACCATTACCCTCTGAAAGGAACGAAAGGAACCATTGTAGAAGCTAGATGGGCCAGTCAGCCTTGTCCCGCTGCAGTAAGCCCAGCCACATCAGAACCAAAACTTCACTGGTGCACAAGCAAGGCCAGATTTATTCACCTCTGAATCCTCAATGACTAGCACATTCCCTGGCACATGGTAGGTGCTTATTATATCACTGTTGAATAAGTGAATGAATGAATGAATGAATGAATTAAACTAAAATAGGGTGGGGCAGTGAGGAGGGAGGAAAGAGACTGATTGTAGAGATAAGAGGGAGGACGGAGCAGATTAGGACAGTGATCCAATTGCGGCTGTGAGGAAGTCTTGGATGACTCCCAAGATTCTGGCTTTTGGGTGACTTGCTGATGAGGTCTTTTACTGAGATAGGAGCTCTATAGGAGGGACAGAATGAAGAGGGTGGAGACAGCAGCGCTGATAAATTCCATTTAGGATGCAGAGTTTGGGAAGGCTTTGAGACACAGGAGGGGGTGTCCAGCAGGCTGCTGGATACTAGGCGTGGAGCTTAGGAGAGGCATCAGGGTCTCTTCCGCCCAGCCCTCTGCCATGGCCCTGCCCCTTCCAATCACACTGGAAACCGCTGGCCCAGCGGCCTTTACTCTTCCTACTGGGAAGGAAAGGAAGGAATCTTTGATGGTGGGAATGGGGGGGGTGACTCTTCTAAACCAAACAAACGCATACACAGTGCCTGCTTGTTGAGGATTGGCTTGCCTGCTCTTGGCACATGCAGGCTGGCTTCCAGGGTGGACGCCCCCCTCCCACCACCGCCGGCCCCTGCCGCCTGCTCCCTGCCAAGGTGAGCTCTGACAGGGAGACTTGTCATCCTTTCAACACCTCATTTTTCCCTCCTTACTCACTGCCCAGGGAGAGGTCCTTCCTGTTTGCACACCTCAGGGGCTAGGCCAGGAGGAGGAACAAAAACAGCCTTCATGGTGCAGGGGGAGGGGAGAGGCAAAGGAGGGTACCTGAAGGGGGGAGAAGAGGAGAGGGAAGAGCAAGAGGAGAGGAGGAAGGGGGAAGAGAAGGTTGGGGACCCATCTCTTGTGTCCCCTCCACAGGCTCATCACATCACACACACACTGCACAGTGCACTCACTCACTGTGTGCTGGAACTGAGGAGGCTGATTCCCGGGTCAACCCAAAGGGGTCAGGATCCCAGCTGGGGTTAGAAACTAGCTACCGGGTCTTCCCCGCCTGCCTTTCCCTCCCTTCCCTCCTTCCCTCCTTGCCTGGATCCGAGCTCCAGGATCAGGCTCGGCTTTGAGTGGCCCAGCCGAGAATCCGCTGCTAGACGGCCAAGGCCCCACGGCCCCCTTTCCCAGCTCCCTCACCCCCTTTCTCTCTGCGTGTGCAGCTCCCTGGGCCTGCGCCCCCCAAGCCGGCCCCCTGCCCGAGGCTCCCAGAGCCCCCCCCACCCCGCTCCCGCTCCCAGCGAGGACCCCTCCGGCAGGTAATCCCCTCCCCCGTGCTGCCCCCGCAGCTCCAGCTCCTTCCAATTAGCGCAGCCTCGGAGCCCCTCCGCTGGGAACGGCCCCCGCCCCGGCTCCCTCCCCCACCGGCCCCCACGTGGGGCGCCCCGCTCCCAGGCCTGGCCGCCGGTTCACAGCGCCCTCCGCCATTGTCCGCAGCCTGTCACTCACGCACCGTATTAGCATTTCTAAAGCCGACGTCTCGCGGTCTCCGCTTTGGCCCGGCCTGGGCGGAGGAACTGAGCCCCATAGAAAACTAACAATTACAACTAACCTTCAAGAGCACTTTAGAGTATATAATTCACGTTTCTACGTAGCCATTTAATTTACTTCGCACAACAGCCCTTAGCGGTGGGACACTGACATCCCAAGAAGTTCGGTGAGATGTCCAAGGTCACAAAGGAATTTCTAAAGCCAAGATTTCAACTCAGGTTTAACTGCTGCCAAAGGCCATATTCTTCCCACTACACCACCTTGTCTCTTTGTCAGGCTGAGCTTCCTTCTGCTTGGCTGGGCTTTCTTAAAAGGTGGGCAGTGGATTGACGCTCCTGCAGAGGGAATGCTGCATTCAGCGTCCTGCGGAGGTGCTGGGTGGTTTCTCTGCTGCCCCTAACCCAAGGATTTGCAGGCGGCCACTACTTCAGGCCACCACCTGGAGAACAAAGCCTGGCCCAGAAGGAAGCATGGGGAAGTGGCCTTAGGCTCCAGAGCCAGCTGCCAGGTCAGTATCCCAGCCCTATCACTTGGCAATGGGTTGGCCTTAGATAAGTGACTCACCTTCTTTGGCACCTACCTCCTAGGGTTGTAATGATCTTGAACTGGATTAATATGCATAAAAGATATAGAGTTAGTTAGCATTACTATGTGCTCAGTCTGCAATTCTCCTGGGGTCGGCAGCAGCATGGCCTGAGTGCAGAATGGCTCTGTTTGATCGGACAGCCTAGGATTCAAATTCTGCCTCTGCTGTTTACTAGCTGTGTGACTTTGGATAGATGCCTTATGCTCTCTGGTGTTCAGCTTCCTCAGCAGTAAAATGGAGAGAGTAATAGTTCCCAGTTTCCAGAGTTGTTATGAAGATTAACATTTGCACGAGTATTTCCTCAAAGGTAGAATACTGTAGACACTGTATGCTTTAAAAATTATGATGAATAATTCTGTTCAAAATCTTATTCAACATCCTTAAGTCCTTTGCCACTTCCTGCCTCATCTCTGACTCAGGATTAACTCTCACCCCTCCTGGGCTCCAGTTACTTTCCAGTGTCTGATCTACTCCTAGACCATAGTAGATGAAGCATTTTCTGAGCTCTCCCCCTGACATTGAACACGCAGAACATAGAGGACACAGAATCTCCATGTTTGTACCCATGTCCTCCTCTGGGTGGGGAAAGAACATGTGCCCAATACAAAGTCCATTCCCATCTATTAGGTCAGGCATTGGAGCCTCCCGTACAACCACTCTGGGCCACAGTAGTGCAAGGCAGGCTCTGTTTAGCCCCACTTCACAGATGGGGGTGCCAAATCTCAGAGGAAGGAATAATTTTGCCTTTAGCTTCCATAGCCAGAAGCTTAGACCAAGTCTCAAAACAATGCCCTTGGGGGGAATGTCCAAGCAAAATGCCCCCCCTTTTCCGTGCTCTGGTACCCATTTGCAAGGTTTTACCCCTACAGGCACATATGTTGGTCCATCCCAGCTTCACAAACAAAGCCTTGAGTAACCAAAGAAAAATCACGTCATGAGCTGGAAGTAGAATACCCATTTTGAGTCTACAGACATTTGCCCTTGGTGATAAGGAGGTCACTTTACTCCAATGATGACTTGAAGCCCTCAGGATTTTCTTCAAAAGAATCATTTGAAAAAAAAAAAGAATCATTTGAATGAGCCAGCATTGTTCCAGTTGGGGTATAACTAGTCAAAATCACTTGGAAACTCCTTTGTTTGCTCAAATCTCTGGATCAGAAACCTACTAAGAACATTTCTCTAATGGCTATGGGGTTTCAGTTTAGGCCAGTGACTCAGCAGGGCCAGGAGTTGGGGTGCATGGAGGGGTGAATTACAGAATTCCCAAGGGTATGCCAGTTGGTAAAAGCATATTCCACATACCTATTCTGCCCCCAGCCCGGGGTCTAACCTACAGAAAGTCAAGCTGATATCAAAATCTTTTGGGTTGGTATGGGATACATAGAACATGTAGGGAGACACGCATGAATGAAGACTGAGAAACTTTGAGCCAGCTGGGTTCTCTAAAAAGATGAAAACCGGGGATCCCTGGGTGGGTTAGTGGTTTGGCACCTGCCTTTGGCCCAGGGCGTGATCGTGGAGTCCCGGGATTGAGTCCCACATCAAGCTGTCTGCATGGAGCCTGCTTCTCCCTCTGCCTGCGTCTCTGCCTCTCTCTCTCTCTCTCTCTCTGTCTCTCATAAATAAATAAAATCCTAAATAAAAAAAATGAATAAAAATATAAAAACCGAATGCCTCGTATACCACTGGGCTCACTTCTGCTCAAACTGCTCCTATTACTGGGAAGATGACCTGACTCTGTCAGCACAGATTTAGGAGTATGTGACAATCCCAGGCCAAGTCCCAGCATACACTGGTCATGAGGAAGGAGGGGCCAAGCTCCGCGTAACGGGGGATCTTTCCAGAAGAGGCAGTAGAGACCACAGATTTACATTCTGGAGAAAGGGAGGCTCTACTGGCGCTCATCATGCCTCTTGAGTGCTTCACCACTCTCTGGACTTTGTCTCTACTGATAACTGGGTACCCTGAGCATGTAGGGGACATGGGAGGAGTGTGGGAGTAGAATGTTCAAGGTGGAAGGGTCTTTAGGCCAACCTTCTCATTGTAGTATCCAGAGAAGGCAAGGGGTTTACTCAATCTCACCAGTGACCTGGCATCAGCACCAAGAGTAGAACTCAGGTTGCCGAACTTCCAAGTCAGTATCCATTTCACGGGACGCCTGGGTGACTCAGCAGCTGAACATTTGCCTTCTGCCCAGGATGTGATCCTGGAGTCCCGGGATCAAGTCCCAGATTGGGCTCCCTGCATGGAGCCTGCTTCTCTCTCTGCCTGTGTCTCTGCCTCTCTCTCTCTCTCTCTCTCTCTCTCTCTCTCTCTGTGTGTGTCTCATGAATAAATAAATACAATCCTAAAAAAATATATCCATTTCACCTTCTCTGCACAGTGTACTGACTCCACCCTGGAGTTATCTGACTTATCCTCTGTACCTGGGGCTCCTCTGGGTCCACACTCTGCTTCTAGATCTGTGCTGTAGCCACTCCACCACCTGGACCCTCTGGGTGCCCGACCTATGCCTAGGTGGAATGAAGATATGCTGGGAGTGTAAAAGACACACTGGCCTTGGAAGATTGTGTGTGGAAAAAGAAAGTAAAATATCTCATTAACAGCTTTTATATTGATTACATGCTGAAATGATGCTATTTTGGATATACTGAGAGAAAGAAAATATATTATTAAAGTTAATTTCACCCTTCTAAAAAACTTTAAACTTAGCTTACTAGAAGATTCCATTAGGTGGCTTGCATGATATTTCTTTTGGACAGCACTGTGCTAAATCTCTAGCAGAAGTAACCGGGTTGACAGTTCTGAAGAGAGGTCTGGACAAGGCAGGGCAGGTAACGGAGGAAAGTTCCAGCCGACGTCAAGAAGCCAAGGCCCAGATTGACAACAGGAGGGCTAGTGACCCTGGGGTCAGCTGCTGGATGGGAGTTGGGCAGACAGGTGGTATCTGGTAATGAGACTCTGATGAGAAGGTCATGGAGGCAGAGCCACAGGGCATGGGGCTGGGAGGCCTGACTTCAGGGAAGACTGGAAGAACAGGGTGGTAGCCCTTGAAAGCAGTGGTTACATGCTGGAGGACCCCCATCCCTGTAGTGGGCTGAATTCCAGTTCTGCCACTTGCTAGCCATGTGACCTTGGACAAGTTACTTAACCTCTATTCCTCAGATTCCTCATCCGTAAAATGAAAGTAATGATAAGAGTCCCTATGTCTCATGATACATGTCAAGCTCTTGGAACAGTGCCTGGCACATAGTCACTCCTCAAAAGGCGTTAGTTAGCATCATTATCATTACTTGTCAAGAAAGCCAGCTAGGATCATAACCCTCTTTTGGCATCCTTCTGCATTCCTAGGATGGGCCCAGATTTATGGGGCCAGCTGTCAGATCTGGGGTACCAAGCCGATGTACAAGCTGATGTGAAACCACTTGTAGATGATGTTGACCCGCAAGCCAGGTGAAGCTTGGGCTGAGGTTGGGGATTGGGGCCGGGGTTGTGGCTCTCTGGCTACCACCGTGGTCACAAGAGGCTATGAGCCCAGGAAACCAGGTGGCTCAGCCCAACTCAGGTTCCCACTGGGAACCCTCCCTAGATATGAGAGGCTTTGTCCAAGCCCTGCCATACATAGGGATTTGGGGCCTGGGCCCTGCAAGGAAAAATCACACAGAGACATATAAATTCCTCTGTCGATATCTGAAATAACAAGACCTAGCTCTTGCTGCAAAGCAAGCAGCGACGTTTAACTGCTCCGAATGCTGCCTTTTCTGCTTGTGCTTGTCTCTAGGCTTAGAGAGCTTGTGTAGGCAGACACAACACTCCATTGATATTCTCAGTCATGCCCAGCGGTTGAGCTCTTCTTCCCCCTGATAATGGGGTTACAGCCTGGGTCCAGCTCTGCGGAGAGTTGAATCCTAGAAAGTACGTCCTGCCCCCTCCCCCCTCCTCCACCCTGTGATGTTTGGGGCCCTGCAAAGAGGAAAGTGCAAGTGTCAATAGTAGACTTGGAACAAGAAGGATTTAGGAAATACTTTTTAATATCTGGCCTAATCCAGTGAGGTGTCAGACACTGGAATAGGAGACCCAGTGAGGCTGAGATGATCCAGTCTGAGGAAGGGAATGATTTCTGGTTTCCCCATGGCTGATATTTCCTCTCAACTTTAGAAGTGGGAGAGAAGACTTGCCCATCTGTTTGGAATTTACTGCAAGAAAAAAGAGAGATGGGGAGGGAAGGAGGGAGAGAGAGAAAGAGAAGAATGAAGAGGATGTAAGTGTGTGTGTGTGTGTGTATGAATGAGTGAGTGATGGAGGCCGGGGTGGGGTGTGGGGGTGTGGGGGGGTGGTAGAGGATTCATTCTCCTTGGCTGCCATCTCCCCAAACCTATTCCTTAGCATTGACCCTTAGCAGCATTGGCATGAGCACCAATAGTCAAGAATTTTCTAAGCCCCCTGGGGCAAGGGCTTTGAGAGGATAATGTGCCATTGGTTATTGCCAGGCTGGTAAGTCTTAATGGTAGAGTGAGGCTTGGCTCATCCCCTAGACCCAAGTAGCAGAGCAATAATCACCAGATGATTCTAGAAAGAGTCTATGTATGTGCACACACGAAGTGTGTGTGCATGTGTGCATGCATGTGCATGTCATGGAGGACATCTCCAGCCAATCCCTGTCGGGAGCCCACAGAGCACCCAGAGACACCCTGGTGTCTGGTGGGTGTGGGTGGAGATGAGGGCCAGAGAAGTTTTGACAAGGTGGCAGGCAGAGCAGAGAGGAGGGAGGAGCTGAACTGGGACCATAACAGAGCTGGACACAAGACTCATGGTGCCCTTGAGAAGGCACAACCAGTGGCAGACTGGAAGCTCTGTTGTCACAAACAGGGCCACTGGCCTGGTGACCCGAGTCTGAGTGCTCACCATGTGACTGCGCTGTCCACAACCAATTGTGGGGGATTTGAGGCCGGCCTGGGTACATGTGATATGCTAGTAAGAACCTCCTTATAGGGGAACATGGTTGCCAAGCAAACCCAGAAACTTCCACACTTCAGGGAGATCCCGCCAAGGAGGCCATCCATACCCTAGGTTGGAGCTGGGATGCCATAGGCTGAGAGGAGCAGAGGATCTGCTTTCCTACACAGTCAGAACACTAACAAAAGGGAGCAAAGTGAAATAAAGAGAGCAGTGGCCTGGGGAGTTGGGAGGCCCCCATTTTAGATGACTGAGTCCAGAGTCAGATCCACTGTGAGACCCTGAGCAAGGACTTCCCCTGTCTGGGCCTCTGAGTGAGAGGGCCAGGCTCCAGATCTCCAATGCCAGCTCTGAGGAAGTGGGGACTCACTGAGTCAACACATATAGATTCTCTTCATGACTGCACACATCCCTGAATCCTTCACATCTGAGACTCAGTGGGACCTCCCAGAGCAATCATCCTTCCAGGCATGCGTGCCCCGCCCCCCAACAACTTTCGAACCTCAGGAATCTTCACAAAATCATCTTTAAGGGAAAGGGTGAACTCTGGCCCCCACCTCTTCTAGCTCACCTGCACCCTCTGGAAGTCCTTCTGTGTCTCCCTTTTATCCCTCTTTATGTTAGGTCTTGCCTGAAAGTAGTGTCTCTAGGGTCCCATTTTTAATTTCTTTTGTTTCCCCCAACCAAAGAGGAAGAATCTGACTGCACATCTGTTTGGAATTTGGGGGTGGGGGTAGGGAAATGAGGCAGCTCAGCTTCTCCTGCACTCCATGAGTTCCAGGCTGGGGAGAACCAGTGAGAGCTAGGGCCTCCCGGCCGTGCTCCCCTCTCACCCCCCTTGGTCCTTGTCAGCTGCCTTCTCAGCCTGTCTCATCTCTGGGACAAACAAACAATCAGGAGGCAGACCTGAAGCCTTTTGCTGAGGCGGCAAACAGCGTGGCCGGGCTCCGGCCTTAATGGGCCCCAGCCCTGGCCTGTCTGCTCCCTCCCAGCCTGCCTGCCTCCAATGTGTTTCTGATTTGTACTGAGCTAGCGGCTCTGCCACGCTGAATGTGGCAGCTGCCTCAGCCCCGCCTCTCAGGGATCCAGGGGTTGGAAGGTTGGGAGAAGCCAGAAGCTTGGTGTAGAGGCCGTGGCAGGAACTTCTGAGATGTATACGCAGACATGGCCGGGGGAAGGGGGTGGGAGTAGGGATGGATTTCATCTGGCTATAAACAAACATGCTTCTCATTTAGGGACCTACGGGTGCCAGTCACCAGATCCCCCTTACCCATTTTCCAGGGGGCAGGCTGAGCGAGAATGGGCCTGGTGACTCTGGGAAAGTAGAATGGGCTCTTTTCAAGGAGTGCCACTCTCAAAAGATGGTGGGGGTTTTCTGAGCATGGGAAAGGCAGAGGTGGGCATGAAGAAAATGAAGTCCAAGAACTCTTGCCTCCAGGAGAGGCAGAAGGGTATGGAGATAGGAAGTTCTAGCTGCAAAATAATCGAGCAGCAGGGGCCAGGGAAGGCAGTATTTTTGACTTTCCTCACCCAGTCCTAGAATGGGAGAATGTGGGGTGTCATGAGGCCATTTAATGTACAGCTAGCTTGTTCCAGGGAACAAGTGACCATCAAGAAGGCAGTCCCTGGGCCTTGATGGCCTGGCCCTGGGACATGAAGGGAGGCCACGTATCATTTTTGCTCCTTTGCCTTGGACACCTACCTTCGTATACACATAGGCGTTTTCTTGCACATTTGGGTTAAGAAACCTGGCACGTTTTCCTTTGCCCTTTCGGCCGGGCCCTGTGTTTAAAGATATTACCTCTATGTTCTGCCGTGCTGATGGGGCCAGCTGAAGAGACAAAGAATTTGGCCACTTTGGGGCCAAGGTACTTTTTTTTTTTTTAGATTTTATTTATTTATTCATGAGAGACAGAGAGAGGCAGAGACATAGGCAGAGGGAGAAGCAGGCTTCCTGAGGGGAGCCTGATGCAGAACTCAATCTCAGGACCCCAGAATCATAACCTGAGCTGAAGGCAGATGCTCAACCACTGAGCCACCCAGGTGCCCCGGGCCAAGGTACTTCTGAATCTGCTGATCAAATCGATTTTATCGTTTACCTCACATCTTTTGCAGGCCCTTGAGCTACTGCTTGCTCTCTCCCAGATTGCTGTGGCCCTGGAACCAGAGCTGAGACTGGAGTCAGGGTCAGAGTTGAATGGAAACAGCTGGGATCACGACATAGCCGTAATCAGGGTGAGTGGGAATCCCTTGGGCCTTGGCCCTGACGGTTGTCCAACCACCACTCTCTCAGCCTGGACCCAGCCTACAGATGGGACTTGGTAGGAAGCTGGGCCCCGAGGGTAGTGGGGTGCTAGGCCAGCTGGGCAAAAAGGTGAGGGGCCATGGAGAACCTTGGGTTGCATTCAGAAAGGAAAGCTCTGTGAACTAAGCCAGTCTGGGCCATTGGGGCAAGAGTGCGTTCCATCCTTGCAGCCTCCTTTCCAGACCCCTATTCATGGGAGTGTGGGAGGGCTGGGGAGCAGAACATCCTCAGGAAAGCAGCCCCTGGGACCCTGTGGCTTTGTGGCTATTTATTCCTCCTCCTGCTTTTTCTTAAGCCCTAAACGTTTCTCACAGTGTCTAGGCAGTTCCAATTATGTAAGCAGCATTGTGTCTTAACAAGAAAAATATCCATTGGTGGTGTATGGAATCCAATGTCCTTTGTCCTACAAGCCACCCAGTATGTCCCTTCTCGCTGATGCCAATCCCTGCTGCTGTGAGATGGGGGTTGGAGACCATCTTCATAACCATTGCTTCTGTCAGCCAATGGGACATATATGCTGGGACCCTGTGGGTGTGTGCGTGTGCACACCTATGTGTGTGGTGCTGTGTGTGGGGAACACATACCTTGCCCCATGGACCTTTGGGAGCAAGGGGCACCAGACTTGACCTCAGCAGTGTCAGGGTGGACAGAAAAGAGTTCTGGCAGACATTTCACTCCTATAGGCACTGTCCTGACTAATAGCCAGGCGGCTCCTCCTCTGCTTCCCCAAAGAAATTCACCTCTCCTCTTTTCTTTATTCTTGCTCCACCCTTCCTGGTTTCCCCATGGCTCTCCCAGGCCCAGAAGCCACTGAGTCAGAGGCTGAGGGTGCTGTGGTAGAGGCAACAGAGACAGGCAGCAGCTAGGGTAAACAGCAGGCTGCCCATGCCAGGTGGCAAAAGCTTGAGGCTGAGTTCTGCCACCAGTGGGCTGCAGTGTCTTGGAAAATTCATTCCCCAGTCTGAATCTCAGTTTCTCCATTTAAAACATGTGGTGGCAGTGGTGGTGGTGGATGCCTGGGTGGCTCAGTTGGTTGAGTGTCTGCCTTCAGCTCGGGTCAGGATCCCAGGGTCTTGGGATTGAGCCCCGCATTGGGCTCCCTGCTCAGTGGGGAGTCTGCTTCTCTCTCTACCTCTGCCCTTCTGCCCACTTGTGCGCATGCTCTCTCTCTCAAATAAATTAAAAAAAAAAAAAAAAAACCTGTGATGGGGGAGAGATTAGATTAGTTGGCTATAAGGGGCCCTGAAGCCCAGGTGGATGATGATCCAGGGCCCCACCTACTGAGCTCCACTGTGCCAAGTGACTGGCTACTGCTAGCAGTGCCAAAGGGCTCAGATTCTTTTCCCAAGGCAGCAGTCCCTTTAATCCTTCCTCATGCTGCCAGCCACATCAAGCTGGCCCTGGCTGCGAGGGAGGCTCCGGCCCAAGCTTCTAGAGGGAGACACAACCCATTCACTCATTCATTCACTAGTCCATTCATCCGTTTGTTTTTCCATTTAGCGATCACATATTGACACCCAGTGTGTCAGGCGCTGTTCAACCACATCCAGCCCGAGACTTATTACCTTCGTACCTCTGCTGTCAGAGGCTTCTGCCTGGGCTCTCTGTCAGCTCAGCAACGTCTCCCCCAGGCTCCTGGGAACTGACCCCCACTTCCACCCCTCCCCCACCCTGGCCCAGGCTCCTGTCCAGTGGCCCCTGAGTTCACCCTTGCTGGATGGCTGCCTGGCAGCTTTTTTTTTCTAGGACACATCCCACCTCTGCCAGAATAGGCCTCCAGGCCTCTACTCCTAGGCTTATCTTTTACAGGCTATTTAACTCTGTCTCCTTTCCTCTCCTGTTCTCTCTCCAAACGCTGAAGATTCCTCCCCTTGCTTTGCTTTATCTAAGGTGTGGCTGGGTTCCAGGCTTCCCGGCGGAGCCTTCTGGATCCAGCCTTCAGTCATACAAACACCACATACACACATCCCAGCTCTGTGGCCCTGAGCCTCCCAGCCCCCCACGAGCACCTTCAAACCCAGCTCTTCTCTGCACAGCTGTGGGCCGGCATATCGGCAAAGAAAGACCCAAGGGCAGCCAGCAGGGAGGGGCACATGAATCAGTATGGGACTGGTTTTGCTCTCAGGCAAGGTTGGTGGAGGGGATGGGGGTGGGGGGTACGTGCTGGTGAGTGGGGATGGAGGGCTATGTGTCAGGAGACTGCCAGCTGGGGTATGTGTCAGAGTGAATGGGCCGGTGCGTGTCTCCATGTGTGACCCTCCCAGCAGCCGTCAGCCTGCATTAGCGCACACATGGGTGAGCCAGCACGTGGGCATAAGAGGCAGCAGGGTACAAGGGAGGGTGGAAGAAGGGAAAAAAAACCACACGGGCTGCAGGGGCAGAAGAGGTTTCTAGTCCTGCCTCTGTTGCCAGGTTTCTGAGGCCCTTCCCCCTCTCTGAGCCTCAGTTTCTCCATTTGTAACCTGAAAAGGTTGAATTGGAGGTCTCTAAGGGATAGCACAGCTCTAGCATGCTCTGGTTCCTTTATGTTCCACGTACAAGAGCAGGCTCAGAAACTTCCTTTCCAGGGAAAGACACTGCTAACATCTCCATGAAATGTCCTTTCCTTCACTCTTTTTGTCAAGCTTCACCTCTCCTTGGCATAGTCTGTCTTCCTAGCTCCAGTGTGAGGGCAGAGGCACAGGGCATAGGGCTGCATTTGAGAAGCCTCCCCAGTTCAGGAGGGTCGGGGGCTGAGGGAAGGAGGTATCCAGGGATGCCATGTGTTCACTGAGCTGGAAAGGAGGCTGCCAGTGCAGGTGCAAGGCCCTATCCCTGCCCTGTCACCATTGCCATTCCTCTAGGATGGCCTCCAGGGCAGTGGCACTCTAGCACAGGTTGGGCTCCTCTGGAGGCCAGAAACACTGTGTTTACTCAGAGGATGGGTGCTCTGTTATCAATAAAAATAGCAAAATTTGCTGAAGGTGTTTTGATTCACACTTCCTATGGGATTTCAAATGTGCCTTTATTATGACTGTTTTATTGGGAATAGCTTATGGGGGCTGGCAGGAAAAATGATAGGAGGCTAAAATCTCCCATGCCAGGCTTGGTACCACCACAACCGAACTGGATTTTAATCTCCACCTTCCCATTAGCTTCCCTGGGTGACCCTGGGCAAGTCACTCCCCTTTCCTGTGTCTTAGCTTATTCATCTATACTATGCTGGAGGAGCCCCGGTCAGTATGTGTGGGGAGTGGTTTCCACTGTCCCCAAAGGGCCAACCTAGCCAGCTTTCTCATGCAACAATTCCACGGCTTCTCCCAAGAACTTGACCTATGCAGGAGCTGCAAAAGGGAGGTCAGTTCCATTCATATTCCAATGAAAACAAGAGGCCAGGTTTGCAACTCAGGCAGGGAAGCATACTTTCTGAGTCTTGATTTGAGGTCAGAGAGGTGAGGGGACTTGCACAAGGTCACAGAGCAAGTGGATGGCAGAGTCAGTCCAGATCAGGTCTCCTGGGTCCCAGTCCAGGGCTCCTCCATTGTCTCCCACACAACTCATCACAGATGAGTTGTCCTTACACAACTCATCTATCTCGGGGGTTCTGAGGAAAATGGGTGGGAATGAAGAGAGCTCTCAAGATCCACAGCTGGGTCTGAGAAGGTTAAATTCCCAGCTGGAAGCATTCAGGGAGGCCTCCAGAAAACGGGCAGTCCTTACAACTTGCAAATAAGTACTTCAGGCCACAGGAAATGATCCCAGACCACAAGGCCCCAGGATTGCACCAGAACAATCCTGCCTGCGTGTCAGCCAGCGTGTGGGAGAGGCAGCGTGGGGTGGGGTGGGAAGAGGCATCCTACAGACTTCGGCCTTAGGCCCAGCTCTGCTAGCTGAGTGAACTCGAGCCGGTCACCCCCCTCCTCAGCCCTATCTGTGAAGTGGTAATCATAAGCAGTAGCTCAACGTTGGGTTGCTGGATAACTAGGTGGACTGGCAGATGGGCAAAGGCATTGCAAACTAAAATGCTGCCCAGGCAGGAGGCCTGACTCTGTTCTTAGAATAGCTGCTTGTATGCATGACATCTGGGTAACTTCAGAGGAGGTCACCCTGGACGTGCCATGTTCCAAGGCCAGTGCTATTCCAAGGCCAGTGGCTCCTGTTTGGAAATAGTGGGGAAAGTGGGTGATTATGCTGTGTGTAGGGGGTGGTGAATGGACATGCCTCTGAGGTCAGGGACAGTGAAGCTGGGGACCTGGGGAGCAGCCTTGCATGTGGCAGCTAAACAGAAGGATCTTGAGGCAAAGCTGAGGCCTGTGGGGCATGAATGCCATTCTCCGAAGCCCCTCACACCGCTGAGCCCTGCCATGACCACAGCAGTACCTGGGGTGGGGGTGGAGGGTGGGGGGATGGTAAGGGACTTGGAGGGGAGGGGAGCAGGGCTTCTGGCCTTTTCTTTGGGAAGAATCTCCTTCCAAGATGGTCAGGCTAGAACACAGGATTTCCATTTCAATGCTCCCTGGCAAGCTGCCCTCCCCAGAAATCTGCTAAAGGCCCACGGAAAAGCCTTTAAAAACACACTAATTACAAACAATTCCTCAGCTTCTCCTGATTTCCCTCCACGCGGCACGGGCGGGCTTGGATGGGGAGGGGTCACTAGCTTGAGACAGCAGCTTTTGTGTGTGAAAACCCCACTGGAACTCTCAGCCCTGAGCACTGGCCCAAGGGGCTCCTTGGACTCCTTCTTCCTTCTGGGTACCCAAAGGCTTAGCTCTGCCTGGGTGGTTGGGAGAAACTCTGAAAGCCTAGAGCAGGTGACTGGGTCTCCAAGAAGCCTGCTGTGTATGGAGCCAGCACAGGAACTTCAGGGGGCACTGCCTGCCTTCCCCTGGCTAGGCCTGGATGCCAGGTGCTGGCTCTCAACCCTACCCTGCCCCCTGCTACCTCTAGGCCTAGTAAGCCAAGCCCCTATAGCCTGTATGGCCATGGGAGCCAGTTAGATGTGCGAAAGATGGATCAATTCCCTGATTTCTACCTGCGGCCCCTCATGGGGGGAAGTGGGTAATGGGTTTCTGAGTTCTCCAAGTCCCACACAGCTCTTTGTAGTGGCTCTCCACCCTTCTGGCTTCATCTGAGAGAGAGCCTGGGGCATCCTGGCTAAGGTTTGGCTTGCTCACAGCAACCCTACAAGCAGGGCCCCATCCCTGGAGGAGTCATTTGGTGCCTTTAAGAAGCTGAATGAAAGGAACACCACTAA
The DNA here is from genome assembly GCF_011100685.1 of Canis lupus familiaris. Classification (NCBI taxonomy): domain Eukaryota; kingdom Metazoa; phylum Chordata; class Mammalia; order Carnivora; family Canidae; genus Canis; species Canis lupus. The sequence goes on along the minus strand of NC_049260.1, from coordinate 53,771,611 downwards.
TCTGTTCTGACCGGCCTCAACTGATGTCTTTGTCCAGGAAGGGATGAGCGCCTTGGGAGAAGGCCGGGGGGGCGGGGGTTGCTATTCCATGCCTCTCAGGCCTCTCTCTAAAAATAACAATAATCACCAGCATGCATAGAGCATGTACTTGGTGCCAGAAACAGTTCTAAGTGCTTGACATATATTGCCTGTTTTAGTCTTTGCAACCAGCTCCATGAGGAGGAAACCAAGGCATAGAGAAATGACTTGTGAAGGGTTTCACAGCTGCCAGGTAAAGACTGGGCTTGGAACCCAGGTGGTTGGACTCTGAAGTCCCAATCACTGTGTCTGCCATGATTGGCACCTGCCCACCACACCAGCCATTCCATACATGTCCTCTTGCCCACGGTTCTGTAAGGCACACGTGATCGTCTCTATGGCTCTATGTTACAAGGAAGATGAAACAGGTTTTTCTCAAGGTCCTACAATCGGTAAGGGGCAGAGATGGCATTTCAAAACCTCACTCTGCCTGCTTCTTGACATGCTGACTTCCCTCCAACACCTTTGTCATAGTTATGCGGTTCCAAGCATTCCAAAAATCCACATTGTGCATGTGCAACATTGTATCAGTGTAGTACTTACCATTGCAGGAGGCATTTGTCTGATTGTTTTAATTATACCATCTCACTTGAGACTTGCACCTACCCTGTGAGGCTGGGGGTGTCTTTACCATTGGTGGATGAGAACACCAAGACCTATTTTGTCTCTCCTTCCTCTAGGCAGGACACCCCCAAACCACTGTAGCATTCACATACATACCCATTTCTTTGGGTAAGAACCCTCCCCAGCCACAGTCTGATTCTCCTGAGACATCCAGCCAAAAGGAGATGGGGGCTTGTTCAAGACTTTATGTGTTGATTAAGTGTTGGGGTCCCAGCTCTGCCACTTCTGAGCTGGGTAACTCGGGGTAAGTCACTTCCCTGTCTGAGCCAAAGCTACCTCATCACAGGTGTGTGAGGCTGATCAAATGACAAAATGGGACGGGAAAACATTTTATAAACTCTAGAGAATGGTGCAGAGGTAAGTAGGGTTTCTGAGACAAAGTACTCGTCTCTGGATTTTCATCTTTAGCATTCTGGCATGACCTCATCACACACGTGTCCAACACATGCGTTGGCACCACTATTGGAACACACATACCAGCACCAGTAAGCTTTAAACAGACGGGCAGGAGAGGACTGTCCTTGCCCCTGAGCTGTCTCTCCTTCAGGCAGAGCATTTACTAGTTCCCTAAGTCCTTCCTTCCAGGACAAGATTTCAAGGCCCTGTTGGCTGGGGCAGGTACGTAAAGTCGAAAGATCATGGGATTTGGAATCACGCAGATCTGGGTTTAAATCCACATGCTGCCAGTTTCTAAGCCGCGTGATCTTGGTACATTACCCTTACCTCCCCGAACCTCAGATTCTTCATCTGCAGAATGGAGATGATATTCATGATGGCCTGAGTCTCAAATAAAAGGTCCTGGGCTAGGGGCTAGGAATGCAAAGCTAAATTAGATCTCAGTCCTTTATATCAAGTGGCAGGGGAGGAAGGTCGAGCAGCAGGCAGATGGTCTCAAGTGCCACGATGGATTTTAGCCAGGGCTCTAGGGACCCAGAAGAGGGCCACTTATCTTAGTCTCTGAGGAGACGGTGGCTTCACAAGGATGATAATGTCTGAGCTGGACCTTGAAGAGGGAATAATAGCTCAGACATTTCATTTCAGTTGCTAGATTCCAGTTGCTAGATATAGATCACCCTTATACAGCACTGAATATGTGTCAGGCACTACTCTGAGTGCTTTATGAGCATGATCTAATTAACACCCTTTGAAACAAATACAACCTTATGTGATAAAAACTGTTGATGTCCCCATTTCACAGATATGGAAACCAAGGCATAGAGATGATAAGCGACTTGCCTAGCCAGGCAGTCAGACCCCTGAGTTCTCACTCTTAACCACCCCACCAAGCTGCCTATGTGATTAGTGGTTTGCCAGCTAAAAAGGAGGCTGGGACTATTGAGGGTGACATGAAGAGTGTGACATGTGGTGGGGCTAGGCAATGAGGTGGGTAAGCAGGGTCCTTATGTATCAGGCTGAGGAGCTTAGACTCTACTCTGGGACGATGAGGAGTCTTGGGTGGATTTTTACTTGGGGAATTACGTGCTTAGATTTGCTTGCAGACAAGGTCTCTGGCTGTAGTGTGGAGGCTGGTCAGAGGAGGATGCACTCTGGCTGCAGAGAAATAATAAAGGCCCGAATCAGGGCAGTGTTTGCAGGGATGGAATGCTTGGGATGGATTCCAGGGTTATTAAGGAGGTAAAATTGACAGGTCATGGTAATTAATTAGATGTGAGGGGTGAGGGAGAAGGAAGAGCAAAGGTTTCTAGCTTGAGAGCCTGAGTGGGTTGTGGGGCTGCCCCTTGAAAGATGAAATGAGCAGAAATGTGCCTCTGGAAATGAACAAGGGGTAGTGGAAGGGGAGGTGGGTGGGGGGTTGGGGTGACTGGGTGATGGGCACTGAGGGGGGCACTTGGTGGGATGAGCACTGGGTGTTATGCTACATGTTGTCAAATTGAACTCCAATAAAAAAAATATACATAAAGAAAAAAGAAATGTGCCCCTGAGTATAAGTTCTGTTGAGGGTGAGGTGGGTTCTCACGTGTCCTTGGAGATGACCATTAGGGAAATATTGATACTGATGGATGCTCGGGAGAACCGTCTAGGCTGAGGTGACATTCGGGGTTCAGTTGCCCAGAGGAGAGGTGGCAGAAGCCACAGGAGTGGCTGAGGGTCCCCAGGAAGCATTTGTGAGGAGAGGCTTGCAAGTGGCACTCTGGGGAACCCAGTCTTTTTTTAAAATATTTTTTTTCAAAGATTTAATTTATTTATTCATGAGAGACACACAGAGAGAGAGGCAGAAACACAGGCAGAGGGAGAAGCCGAACAAGATGTGGGACTCAATCCCAGGACCCTGGGATCATCACCTGAGCTGAAGGCAGACACACAACCACTGAGCCACTCAAGCGCCCTGGGGAACCCAGTCTTTAAGGGTCATGCTGAAGAAGAGGGGCTTGGGGAAGGGACTGACAAAGAAGGGGCAGAGAGGTAGGAGGAGAACCAGGAAAGCCACAGCTACGTAGAGAGTATAGACTTTGGGAGTAGAGATTCTCATGAAGCAGGAGGTGGTCACAAATCTCTCATGTGGCTGAGAAATCCACGGACTTAAGGGTAGAAAAGCCTCCACTGAGTTTTGCAATTAGATCTCTGAGGTCAGGGTGAGAGCTGAAGTAGGGACAGAAGCCTGACAGCAGTTGTGTCATGTAGAGAGGGCAGGTGAGGGAGTAGAGGGCCCTGGGAATACAGAGCATTAGCTAGGGGGAGACAGAGGGTCAGTCAAGACAGAGGCAAGAGCACAGGATGGGAACATCAGGCCCTTCCTCCCTCCTGGCTTCTTTGCTTCCTGTCCACCCCCCACCCCCACCCCCAACTTGGGTTTTTGCCCTGGGCATGCTGGGGTTCGTCAATGCCTTTCAAAGTGCTGGGCCCTCCAACTCTCCTCAGGCTCCCTCAAGTCTCAGAGCACAAACCTCCCTTCACTTGGCTCTGTAATAAGCCCCTGGGAGATCCAATGAGACAGCAATTAGACCAGTTGCAACGGCCATCCTCTCACATCTCTGTGCCAGGGCAGGCCTGCTGGCATCCCGCCAAACTTTTCCGGGCCAGCCCCACTGCCTGGTCTCCCTCCTGTGTAGGCCCCATGGCCGCCATCTGTGGAGGAGCCTCCAAGGGACTGGAGGCTGGAGAGGTGGACTTGCTTACCTCTCTGGCCCCTGCCCTAGCTGGATGTGTCTGTGCATCCAGGAGCCAGCTGGAAGTCTATCAGCCCCAGGACTGGGCCAGGGCCTACTGGTTTTAGGATGAGGAAGATGGAATGAAAGTAAAAGTGCAGGATCAGGTCCCCTTCCACACCTCTGCCCCTCACTTATTATGGGACTCAAGGTGACACACCCTTACCAGACTCCTGGGTCTCCCCATCCATGAAACTCTGGAGGATTCCAGTTGCTAGAAATAGATCTGCCTTTGTCCCAGGGGCTGGTTGTCTGGGGCCTGCTGTGCTCCATGGCTGTTGGGACCTGATTTTTCCAGAGTCTCTTCATCCTCGGTAGGAGAATTTTGTCGCCCTGGGAATCATCCGTTTCCAATCTCTAGCCCCAGCCATAGCATGCTCTTCTCCTTTTCTGTTTCAGTCTTGGACTCAATGTCAGCCCCCTGCCTTTGACTTCATCCTTTTACAGCTGACAGAGTTTAGAAGTAGAAAATGTTCCCCTATCTCAACAGCGTTTGCTAGAATGAAGGCTGTGAATACATTGGAAAGACCCTCCCTCCCTCCCTCCCTCCCTTCCCTCCATAATGATCTCAGTGTCTGACTCTGCCGAGTCATGGAGAAATGTATCAGAGATTACCCCTACCCTCCCGGGCTCATCATCTGGTGGGAGACACAGACATGTCCACGGGTAATTCCAATGTTTTAGGTATCATGCTGGGAGACTGTTCCAATTACAGGGAGGGAGTGCAAGGGAGGCAGTGACAGATTTCTCACCAGGCACCCAGGAGACTTGCAAGGTCAGGAGGTGTGAGGGAGGCAGAGAAGGAGGCAGAGAAAGCATTGTGGGAATAGACCCAATGGCACACAACGGCCTGGTATTTCTGAGGGATATGGCTTGAGTTCTGGGCACCTCTTATGATTGCAGATGGGGGGCAGAGAGCTATGGAAAGAATGTCCTCCCCCAAGGTTTTACCCTCATGAGGTGCTGGTGAAGAAGCAGGGGAAAGCTCCATGAGCCACAGGTCAAAAACTGGGGTCACCATGGTGGCTGTGGGTGCCAAGGACATCTGGGCCTGGCAGAGGTGGAATGTGGGGTGAGCTGGAGCCAGGCTGTGGCTATAGGTTAAACTGGTACCAGAACCTTGAAACCCTTAGTCTTCTCATCTCTGACATGGGGATAATAGCACATACTTTATAGGCTTGATGTGTGGGAGAAATGACATAATGGGCATTGGAAACATGAAGCCCTGTGTTCATGGGAAAGGTTGTTGTTATTGGGACTGCTCTTCTGGCCCCCACCTTAAAAACACCACCTTTAGGAAGCCTTTCCTGCTTCTTGCCAGCTGGAAGTCATCACCCCACTTCTGATTGCTCCATGTACAGCATCTGTGAGTGCCTTAAAGGCTGAGCCCATGTCTGATGTCTCTTAGCATCTATAGAGCCTAGCCCTGGGTGGCTTCCCTGCATGTCAAGACTCACAGGCACTTGTGTTTGGCCATGTACACACATGAGGATGGGCAAAGGTCCAGGTCCCCACACTTGGAGGTGCCCCTGTGGGTACAGGTGTTCTCAGGCATGCCCCATGAATGCCCATATTCATATCTACGTCTCTCCTATGCACAGCCTGCCATGCACGTGTGCACACCCTTCCAGTTGCCCCCTGTTAGTCCGCTGGACTCAATGCCACCCACTTCAGTTTTCAGATGAATAAAATGAGGCTCGGAGAGGTATTTCATAGCCAGAAAACCTCATATTGAAAGCCCTGGTGGGCACATGCTTTCCCAGGGCATGCCCTTAGCACCGTTTGTGCACATAAGCCTTCCTGGGCTGACTGATTTCTGTCCCACATTGGACACCAGAAGGCACCAGTTTAATCTTGGGAAAGGCTCACAGAACTGGTCACTTACTGTGAGGGCATTGCTGCTGATGGGAGTGGGAGGTCGGGGGGAGGGTGGTGGTCAGGTTGTGTTGGAATTGAGAGGGGGGAAACCTGATCAAAACCATGTCACAAAGGACGGGAGGGGTGGGGGAAAAAGAGAGAGAGAGAGAAGAGAGAGAGAGAGAGGTGTTTCCATTCACAAAGAAATCATTATGGTTAATTTAATTCATTGTAGCGTTTAATACAGAAAAGCTTTTCTACAGAGACTGGGCATCAGGCCAACATTTATATATAAATGGGTTTTATTTTAAAAGCAAATGCAGTGAGGGGGATAGACTAGGCTTAGCCCTCTCATTCCCTCTTTTCTTTCTTGAGCTACCTTTCTGAGCTTGTGTAGATGAGGAATTGGGTCTCCCACAAAGCAGGAACCCCCTACTCCCTACTCCTGTGGCCCAGAGTTTCTCTTATTCCTCTTAATAACGCTTTCTCAGGACCATAGGGAAACCCTAGGCTAGGCCCAACTCAGAGCTGCATGGCAAAATTAAAATCCTCAAATGCTATCCTTAAGATAGCACTTAGAGATCCATCTACCTGCCTTCTCCTCATCCACCACAAGCTCCTCCTATTGCACAGAAGAGGACACTGAAGCTGAGAAGGGGGGCATGACCTGAGTGTGATCATAGAACGTGGTCCGTGGCAATGACAGAGCTCAAACTTGGGTCTTCTGTTGTTTAATTCGGCTGATCCCAGAAGGTTAGCTTCCTGACTGATCAGCTCTTCAGTCTGTGCCCAGCATTTTGGGGGCCTTGCTCTGCTTCCCCCTGCACCTGATTCGAGCCCAGATCTACCCCTCTAGGCAGTTTCTCAGGCCTCTGAAATGCCTCCCCACTCCCATTACTCCTAAACCTCCAGCCAGCTAATCAACTAATTCACACCGTAGTGTCAATGGCAAATAATATCCTACTGGAAAGTGTTCATGGTGCAATTTTGGGCTCTCTGGGTTTCTCGGGGTCTGGAGAAGAGCTGTGGGGAGAGGAAGGCCTGTTAAGAGCCCATCTCATTATATTACAAAGCATTTCTCCAGCATCCTGTGTTACCACATATTCACAGTGTTGCTGATCTGGGATCACAGCATATTTTTTTTTAAAAAAAGGTTTTATGTATTTATTTGAAAGAGAGTGCATGAGAACACGAGTGGGGGTGCAGGGGGACAAGCAGACTCCCCGCTAAGCTGAACAGGGAGCCCAATGCAGGGCTTAATCCCAGGACCCCGTGATATAACCTAAGCTGAAGGCAGACGGACACTCAGCCGACTGAGCCACCCAGGTGCCCCTGGGATCACAGCATATTGGTGAACACACTGCCATGGGTTGAGTCACACCAGCTCTTAAAGGAACATGTCCAAAGAGGCCCCTAGATTTGCCTGCCTTTTTGTCTTCCCAGCCCTTTAGCTCCAGCAACAGGGACCCAGACACCCCTGGCCAGCCTCTTTCCTGCCTTTTAATGTAGCCTAGCCCCCAGGCCAAAGGAAGCATGTTAGATGAGGGGCCACAGCGCCAACCTGTGCTCTCTGGAATGTTGCCTTCCTTGCCCTCTGTGCCATCAGGTGCCAGCTTTAGCTTTTAGGGCCAGGATCCATGTTCTTCACATGATAGAGCTGCCCACATGGGGTCTCATCAAGGGGATTGTGTAACTGTACTCTAGAAAACTGAAGTGACATGCCCAGGGCCATGGCGCTAAGGCATAGGGCATCTGGGGCTGACATTCAAGCCTTGCGACCCCTGAACCTTATAGCTGGCCAAAGCCCCCCATCCCTTGACAAAGAGGACCAGCTGAGGCTGGCTGGCTACATGGTTCACCAGTGTCGGGGGATAGAGCTTCTGATTCACACAGGAGGACGTAACCTCTTGGGTGGCCCTCCTTGAGCTCCCCACCAGACTCTCCAAATCCCGTGAGGAGGTAGCTTATTTGCCCAGAAGGCTGAGCTTGAGAATGAAGCACAGAATATAAAGGAGTTGCTGAGGCCTGGGCCCAGCCCTCAGGCCCTTACAGGGACCCTAGAGAACCACTAGAGGGGCTTGAGGCTGACTTCTAGGCCCTCAAGAAAGCCAGGAGTCCCTGGCAGCCCTCCTGTGCATCCCCAGGTTTCTCAGCAGCCTGGCTGGTATGTGGGGTATTTGGGGTTCAAGCCCAGCACAGGCCCACATCTGGATTCTGTTAGTTCTCTGCGTTCCTTCTTGGCCAGGAAGAATGTGTGCAACACTGGAGGAGCTGCAGGACTGTGGTCTTGCTGCTCGGACTGGGCTATCAAAGCAGAGTGGTGGGCAGCCGGCCCCTGGGGAGGGGCTCCCCAGGCTCTCCATCATCGCACCACCACCACCAGTAGCTCCAGGGTGGAGCAGGGCCCTTTCAGCAGACGCTTGCTGCTGCAGAGGAGCGAGCCAAGCAGTTGGGCTGCGCCTGGGCAGGCCCGCTGCTTCTGATTATTGGCTCATCCACTGCTCTTGCCCTGCCACCCTTCCCCCTGCAACCAGAGCAGGAGAGCCACCCAGATGCCCACCCCTGCCCCCGCCACCAAAGGTGAGGCTCTGAAGGGAAAGGGGCCCTCCGTCCTAGTCAGGGCAGGCCGAACTGACTTCTGCAGACCTCTACCAGCTTCAGAAAGCAGGCAGTTATTTGTTCGGTTCCAAATCTTAAGAGTCTCCTCTCTGGGGGCACCTGGGTGGCTCAGTGGTTGAATGTCTGCCTTCAGCTCGGGTGGTGATCCCAGTGTCTGGGGATCAAGTCTAGCATCGGGCTCCCCACGGGGAGCCTGTTTTTTCCTCTGCCTGCGTTTCTTCCTCTCTCTCTGTGTCTCTCATGAATAAATAAATAAAATCTTAAAACAAAAAAGAGTCTCCTCTCTGAAGAGCTCCAGCCCCAACCAGCCTTAGTTAGAGGCAGTTACTACAGAATAACACTGAGGCAGGGAGCTGTCTTTTATAGGAGACCGTGGCAGTTAAGAGTGAAGGTTCAGGAGCCAGGCCACCTGGGTTCGAAATTGGGCCCTGCAACTTCTTTGCCCTGTAACTGTCTGTGCCTTAGATCTCTTTCAGACATTTTGTGGCTTCACAAGGGCCATAAGTCCCTGGGTCACCAGGTTGCTGTGAGGCTTAAGTGAGTTAATACTCATAAAGTGCTTAGCATAGTGACTGGCACCTAGTGAGCACCCAGTCAATTCTTATTTACATCCTTTGACTGACTGGAGCCTGCAGCCACCCTATGACTGAGGGGTCGCTGTAGAAAGCCTTGCCCCTGGTCACGTCACCAATAGGGGCAGGGTTGAGACTCAGCAGTCCCTTTGCCCCATTTATTTCCCATCGCCCACCATGGTGCACCTCCTCACATCACTCCTGGTGTCTCAGAAAAGTACCAGTGGGAAGGAACTTTCACACAGGTTGAAAATTTCCACTTTTACCACATGGATGATGGGCCATGGGGAACAGGTCAAGGATTTGTTAAGAGTTGAGTCCAGAGAACTGATAATCCCTTGAGGGCTGTGGTGGTAGAGAGGTAGTATAGACCTCGAAGCCAGTGGCCGAGATCTGCGAGGGGCCCTGGAAAGACCTACAAAGGGTCCACCCCAATGAGGCTCGAGGTTTGTCTAAGAGAACAATACACCTAGTGGGAGTGAGAAGTCAGGAGTCCACGATGAAGATGATGAGTGCCTGGAAAGGACTTGTGTCCTGTTAGTTGTGCCTTGCCAGTCATAGGGGAGGGGATGGAGGTAGGAGTGCCACCTAAGTGGCCGATCGGGCATTGGATGGCAGCTCAGAGAAGGTGTGGGTAACAAGGGAAGTCAGGAGCCCACCCTCTAGCCCCTTATCCCTTGGGTATCTTGCAGGGGGTCTTTTGCAGCCAACTTCCATTTCCTCTGCTTTCTGGCAGCCCTTGCTGCCTGCTTCAGTGCTGCTGGAAGGGGTAAGAGGCAGGGGAGAATGGGAATCGGAGGAATCCCTACTCTTCTCCCTCAGGGGTGAAGCTGTCTCTCCCAGGCCCTGCCCATGAACCAAGGTATCCCAGCTAGCCTTGCAGGGAGCTGGTGGGAGAGCATCCAGGGAATGTGACCATAGCTCACCCTGCTTCTGCCCACAAGTCAGCTGGCACCAACGGCCTCAAGCACCCTTTCTAAATTGAGTTCAGATATTTGCTGAGGACTGAGTTCTGGAGGCAGGAGATGGAAAAGGAGGGAGAAGAGAAAGCCAAGAGGATGCTGCTGATAGAGAGCTCTCAAGGCAGATCCTGCAAGGCTGCTTAGATAGTAGCGGCAGGTCCTCCCACACCATTGGGGGTAGCGGGTGGGTGGCGGGGGTGGGAAGGAGAGGACAGACAGAATCCCGGGTTCAAGTCCAGATTCAGCCACTTGGTTGGTGATGACACTGGAAGAGTCACTCCCTATCTCTGAGCCTCCAGGTCCCCATCTGTATGTATATGGAGATAATAATGCCTATGTCTCAGGGTGAAGATGGTGACATGTAGAAAGAGCCCAGTACAGGGCCAGTACCAAAGAGGCGATCAACACCTACTCCCCCACAGACCCCGGGCAGCCATTGCCTAAACCCTTAGCACAGAGGGCTTTTTTGGTCTGTGTCCTATAGATTCCCTTGTCATGGGCATGTGTCATTGTGGGGCTGCCCGTTCCCCGTCCCTCTACCACCTCCCCAGCCCATCCCCCGACTAACGGTGTCTGATTTCTTTTTAAAGATTTTATGTATTTATTCATGAGAGACACAAAGAGAGGCAGAGTCATAGGCAGAGGGAGAAGCAGGCTCCTTGCAGGGAGCCTGATGTGGGACTCGATCCCAGGATCCTGGGATTACTACCTGAGCCAAAGGCAGAGGTTCAACCACTGAACCACACAGGTGCCTGGCATCCTGATTTCTTTTGGAGAAATTATCTTTCTCATTTATTGTTGTCTTAGTAGGGGGTAATCTAAGGCAACTGCATCAACTCCGGAGGCCAAGGGGGCTGACAGATGACTGGAACTCACCCAAAAGGATGCTCCCTCTTCAAGCAAGAGCCACAGTAGAAGGGGGAAGAGGGATATTGGTCACATGGGCCACCTAGCAGCAAAGGTGTCCTGGCCAGGCCATGCTGCTTATAAGACAGGCAATGCACTTCCTGTGTCTTGGGTTCTCAGAGCTTCCTGGGCCCACTCTCAAGTCAGCTTCTGCAGCTCCCATGAGTTCTGAGAGTGAGCCTCTAGGAGCCTCAGTACACATGTCCTTTCTGCTCGAGGTGACCCGGTGTGGTGTCTGTGTGTGCCCTCTAAGCCGTCTCTTTTCTATCACTCACTAGACTGTGGAGGCAGACTCTGTCTGTCCTCTGGTCCACCAGGTCCCCTAACAGTGTCTAGCATGGGTCACAGAGCTCACACTCACTCGCACACTCCTGACCCCTGCCTAGGGAAGGAAGCTATGCTTTACCAGGGGCCGGGCAGATGCCTTTAGCTGGGGGAGACCCTGCTTGGCAGGCAAGGGAGGAAGCCATCTGGTGTGGAGGCAGGGGTAAGGACAGATGACTTCCAGAGGTGTTGGGCACCTCAGCCACCCTTGGGAAACACATGTTCAGTCCTAGCAAGGGCCTGGCCCAAAACGGGCACTTTCTTACTTCTTGTTTATGCCCTGCCGTTTTGCTACAATTGTATAAGAAGACAAGGGTCAGGAAAGAAAAGTGCCAGGCTCCCATTTACAGGCCAGCACTAGTGGAGCAGTGCAGGGGGCCAGGGAAAAGCCAGAACTTCATTCTATGCATCTGCGCACATACATAAGTAAACGCAGAGAGGTAGAACTGGCTTCGTTTGTTACAAATCGAGTCCTACTCTACAGGGGCGCACATTTTTTACACCTTATTTTTTTACCTTAATGGTGGGTGTGGGGTATCTTTCCATTCTGCCATGTGTGCATCTACCTAATTCTTTTGAACAGCCTCACTGGATCCCATAGTATAGAATAGTTGGTTAAACCAGTCCCCTACTGATGGCCATTTAAGCTGTATACAATCTGCCTGTCTCATATGTACTACGATTTTACATATATCACTGTGAACGTTGTGAGTCCTTCTGTAGAATAATTACCCAGAAGAGGAATGCTGGGTTAAATAGTCATATTGTATCTTATTACAACTCTACCCCCTCCCATTAGACCTTAAGCTCTGGGTGTACTGGAAGAGAGGAAAACAAACAAGGAAGAGCTCAAGGAAGTGACTATGGAAACCTTCTGACTTGCAGATAAAAGGATATTTCTTTTCCACCTGGTTTTCCTGGGGAAAAGCATGGCAAACAAGGTTCTGGCCTTCTGAGGACACAAGGCACTGAATCAAGAGCCATCATTTTGGACCTCTAGATCAGGCCTGCATATAGGCACATCACAGAAGAACCTTTGCTTGGTTGAGCCGAGACAGGAGCCTGCAGCCTTTCGCCGCACAGTGAGCTGGGGCCGGGCTCATAGGCAGGATGTTTGAGTGGTGCCTCCACCCTTTTCTTCATGTGGACCTGGGGACCTGTATTGCCCCCAGCCTGAGTCCTTCCTCTTCTTTCCCTATCTGCCTGCCGGAGATCAGGGTCTCAGCGCCACCCTCTTTCCTCCTCCTCCCCCAGGGTTGCACATCTTCAGAAAGCACGCCCGGACATGGTACAGGGCATGGTGTCCAGAAAGCTTGCAAAATGCAGAGCCCACTGGCAGCACCTGAAAGAGGGTGGGTGGAGTGGAGGCCAGAGTTGGGGATTTTTCCTTAATAACAACCTGGTGCCCCAATTCATTGGTGGTTCTGCCTGCCTGAGAGCTGGCTTGCTCCTCTCCCTCCTCCCTCCTGGAGGAACCTTCATCTTCAAAGCTTTTTGGGAAACAGTAATTAACCCCCACAGCCCTACTGCCTGCCCAGAAGGTTGCTGATTCCCTCATCTCTGTGGGGGTGGGGAAAGGGGATGGCCAGTGAAACTGAAGCCTAAGAGAAGGGGTGTGGATCATCCAAGTGATCCCAGGCTCCCAGACAAGGAAGCTGCCTTCTCTTCCCATTCCCCAACCCTGCCCCTCCAATGGCTAGTGGGACTGTCCGAAGTTGGAGTAGGGGCAAGCTATACAGCAGCGAAGGAGCTAGGAGTTAAAGACTCCTTTTCCAACACGGTTTATTTTGGATCAGGGATATCAGCTCTCTGTGCCTCAGTTTCTTCCTCTTTAAAGAGGAACTAGTAATAGCTCTTAGTTGTCAGGACTCTGGGAATAATCAAAGGGGACATGGGAAAAGTAAATGCTGTGGGAACTGTATGTCCAGATAACAACTGGAAGAAGAAGCATCTGGGCGCTGTCTCATGAACAGAGGGTGGGAGGATGAGGGAAAGAGAGGGGTCTGCAAGGGGCAGTGGGGGGGCAGTTGCACCCCTCGTGCTCGGTGACTAGCAGCTGTTGCCCAGCACTGGGAAGAGGGAGAGAGGAGCTGGCAGGGGAGAAGGGGTGGAGCCTTGCTTTCTGGCAACTTCTTCTCTTTCCTTGTCTTCACCCACACCTTTTCTGCTCCAAGTTTTAGACACACATATACACACACACAGGAGTGCATACACACTCATCTCTACATTCATGTGCATATGTATGCACAGATGAGCACACACACATACGCATGCACATGCACACACCACACCAGCAAGCAAATGAGCAGGAGCAGCCCTGAAGGGTGTTTGCACAATTCATTGGTGAACTTCCTAAATGGCTCTGCACAAAGCATCCAGCGCACAAAGATGCCCCGTGGCCAGGTGTCCAAGGTCTAGATGAAGCCAGGGAGGGACAAACAGGAAGTAGGTGGTGAGCTAAGCTCCAAATGAAATGGCCTCCTTAAGAAAGCCTACCTTCCCTGCTCCTGTTTACCTGACTGCCTTCAATACTTCCTGTGTCTCTTTCTGAGGGCCAGGACTACAATACACCGGCCCTTTCAGTTAATTCTCCACATGTTCTGTCTTCCCTGTGAGACTGGAAGCTTCTCAAAGGCAGCAACCCAGTGGTTTCTTTCTCCATGTTCTCAGTCCTGGCACACTGGGTGTGAGCACCTGATGGTGCCATGGTGGGGAGGGGTTTATTCTTCACACCCCAATGTGAAGCCAGCCTCATCTTCCACATTTCACGCATCAGGACACTGAGGCTTGGAGCAGGGAAGTGACTTGCCCCTGGTCGTGCAGCTAAAGTGAAGTAGAGCCAGAATGTCAAACAAAGCCAGTGTTCTTCTCCCTCCTCTTTTTTTTAAGATTTTAGGTATTTATTCATGAGAGACACAAAGAGAGGCAGAGTCATAGGCAGAGGGAGAAGCAGGCTCCCTGCAGGGAGCCTGATGCAGGACTCAATCCCAGGACCCCGGGATCATGACCTGAGCCAAAGGCAGATGCTCAACCACTGAGCCACTCAGGTGCCCCCCTCTCCCTCCTCTTAACAGCATGTTGTTTTTTCCTAGGAGTTTCTGGGGGCTTCCTGGGCTGGGCGTGGAAGCTAGGTGGGGCCAGCACCTCTTCTGGAGCTTCAGCAGAAGTGGCCAGAATCCTGACCTGGAGGACTGCTTGGCCCTCAAGTGCCTGTAGCCACCGTGCCCCCTTTTGTGCAAGGAGCTCAGAGGTGGTGGCCATTTTTCTTGCATATGTGGAGAAGTGGGGGTGGCTGGGGAGAGGAAAGGCCCAGAGAAGGGAAATTCTGGCCAGTGACAACACAGCTGGGGAACAAGCCGGAAATGTGCTCACCCCACGGGGTAAGCTGAGAGAGGCTGAACTGGGGCCTGCTGATGCTATAACCAGCGTGGGCACAGGTCTTAGGGTCAGGAGGCAGTGCTTGTAGCACTACTGAGAAACTGAGCCCCTCCAGCCCCCTGAAGCCAAGCCAGGGGATGGGCCGCTGTGGCCAGGCCCTGTGGGCGGAAAGGGGGCTGCCTGGCGCCTGGTAGGAGGGGCAGCCAGGTGAGCAGTCTTCACCCTAGAGAAGGAGGGGGCTGGAAGTCCAGAGCAGGAGGCTTGTTTCTCTGGAAGGGGAAACCTTCAAACACTAATTGGTAGTTGCAAGTAATTAAAGTAATTTACTCAGATTATAAAGAAATTTCTTAAGAGTGATTAAGCAACTCTAGCTGTGTATGGTTGTTGATAATGACTTCCCCAGGGGGATTAGTACACTTGGTAGGGTGTAATAGGGATGCTCATACCCGATGGGTCCTGGCTCCTCAGGGTTGGGGGCGGGTCATAGGAGCTGGGGGGGATGCTAGGGACCACTGAGATTCACTGATGGAGATTGACACTGGGCCCGAGTATGTGCAGTGCTCCGTGTGTGCCAGGCACACTGCCACAGACCCATGTGCAGACATACTCCAGTGTGCAACGTATACTGTTGTCACACACAGCCCTCGACCTGGACCTGGACATGAGTGTGTAGACATTTTTCTAGCTGCACGAAGAGAGCCCGGCAATTATGCCCCTATAGACACAGAAAGCTGTATAAATCAGTATTCCTTAGGCCTGGGCACCCACACACATTTCAGGGTCAATAGGCACAGATCCTGGCATAGATGCCATACTCACTCCTAGGCACTGCAGAGATCGCTCAACCTGCTTAAGATCAGGAAAACACACAATCTGTAGGTGTACCAGGGCAGACAGATATTTACACAAAGAAATACACATCCACAGATGCAGTGACACATGTGGACAGACACATATATACAATCACACAGAGCTCCAGATGTCTATCTTGACCTAGATGATTGGAGCCCAAAATGTGTAGACTCAAACACATGTATAGAACCAGCACCTCACACACAACTGCAGATCCACCGAAATATCCAACTGTCATGTATGTACACACACACACACACACACACACACACACACACACACACTATTTGGTAGTGCGCTGAGAGCTGCTACTCAACTTCTTCTTCTTCTTCTTCTTCTTCTTCTTTTTTTTTTTGCCACCCAACTTCTTAGGGTATTCAGAGGTGGCTAAATCAGGACATAGGTGTCCTCAGGAGCACTGCTGTGTGGATCCCTCACCCGGCCACTCTTCCCCAGGTCACACCTTGTAAATTGGAGGTGGCTTGAAGGTGGAAGGGGATAAGAGCATGGGCCTGAGAGGGGACATGGCTGAAATGTGCTCTGAGGAGCCCTCTATGGCAGTGGGATGTAGATAACAGAGTCTAGGTTCTGAGCCCAGACCATGACTTTCTAGACATGTGACCTATTTCCATATGTGTCCCTTCACATTTCTGACACTTAGCTTCCTTATCTGCAAGATGAGGATAATAATTAATACTGTGTTCCTCCTAGGCAGGTTTGTCGAGAGGATGAAAGAAAAGAACCGATAATGGGAATATGTTGCATGTAGTAGGCCAGCAGCAGATGGGAATTTCCTTCCTTTGAGCCTTGGGGGTACTGCTTACACTGCTCCTTAACTAGGGGAAAACCTGCTCTGCATAAATTTGGCGGGAAGTTGGCTCTGTCATACTTTCTAAGGCTCCCATGGGCCCAGATCACTGGCCCTCAAAATTGGCAAGTCTGATCAAAAGCAGTGAGTGGCCCTCAGGCACTGCCTCTGACTCACCAAATAACCTTGGGAAGCTCCCTTCCCTTCTCTGGGCCTTGGTTGCCTTCTCTATTCCCCTTGAGAGGGAAGGGACAGGGGGAAGGGATGATCTAGATGATCCTTAAGCTCCCTCCCAGCGCTGCCATTCTAGGGTTCATGTGAATGACCCACTTGAGTCCAGGGGAATGTGAATGATAGAATTGCGATGCCTATTATTTTGCCCTGAAAGGGTCTCTGCTACCCTCGGGGCCTACTGATGGTGAGGATGGACAGGGTGGGAGCCGAGCATGAGGGTGCCTTGCTGGGGAATCTAGGAGCCCCAAGCCCAGGCATAAAAGAGGGTAAGAATGAAGCAATGTCCATGGGACCATGGAAGAAAAGGAGTCTGGGAAAGGCTTCTGAGAATGGCTGCCCCAGCTCTATTTACATTTCAATGAATGTCAAGGGCAACTGGAACTCTACTCTCTTGACCCTTTGAGGCTTCCCCACAGTTGTTATTCTGGTGACCAACACCCCCTACCATGCCCCACTGCTGGTTTCTCTGTCTGGAGTAACCTTAAAGTCCTTAAAACACAAAAGGCCCCTGGGAGAATTGCTACAGAGACAGTAGGCAGGAGAGATGCTGGGGGAAGTTTCTGATGGGCAGGGGCAGAGCAGGTGGGGCAGTTGAGATGTAGGAAGAGAGCAGCACCCACTGCTTACAGTTTGTGAAAGGAAGCAGAGGCCCCCTTAAGGAAGGAGAAGCAGGGCTCCTGAGTTGCCAGGCTCCGGGCACTCTGGATTCCCAGCTCCCTTCCTGTCCCCAAAAGGCCTAGGTCTCCTTCACCCTTCGTTTGGCCATGTAGGTTCTAAAATGTATTGAGTAGCCAGGTGCGCGGTGCCATCTCAGGGACAAGTGCATACATTCTCTTGTTTCAGACTCTCAATAGCTCTGTGAGGGTGGGGAGCAGCCTCTTTGCATCTCGGGAGGCACTCTCTTGGCACTGCAATAGAGCCCTGGATGCCCTGGTGGAGCTTCACCTTGAATGAAGCCAGTCCCATTCTCAGTTAACTCCTGAGCCTCAGGCACTGACATCAGCCCTCCTGGAGCCAGAAAGGCCTCTGGTGTAAATGCTAGGTGATCTGCTCCTGGAGCATTCTAGAGGGGATACCTCCCCCTAAATTTAAGGCCTCAAGTTCCTGTATCACTTGCCTCTCCAGATCAGAAGCCTCAGTCTCTCCAACTACAGTTCTCATCTACTTCTTCTTATCCTGTCAGAGAAAGAGGGAACAGCTGGTTCCCATCCTCCAAATAATAAGCCTGCCTTGCAAATTATTTTCTAAAATCACTAGGCCACAAAGATTCTATTCAACTGCAATGTTTGCATTGGCCCCGCCCTCATTTCCCAGTGACTGGAAGACATTCACTCACAGAGACATTGGCACAGAGACACACCAGAGAGACTGAGAAATCTAGAATTGGAGGCCTGTACAGATTTTCCCAGAGAAAGAGCCAGGAAGACAGTCTCAGAAGAGCCGTGAAGGCTTCCCTCAGTCCAGGGACCCAGAGCTTAGGAGGGATTTGGAGTCTACACTTTTCGGAATGACCCCAAGCAGCTGTCCAACCCCAGATGCAAGAACAGGGCTGGACCGAAGACTTCCAGGTGCCCAGCCCAGTGCTGTGGAGAGAGAAGAGATGAATGGGTGTCCCCTGCTCTCAGGGAGCTTTGTTGCCTAGTAGAAGAGGCAGCACCCACTCAGACATGTGCGTTGATAAACTCGCCAAGGTAAATAATACAAGGTTTCCTAACAATGCAAGAGACGTCACCAGGTGACATGCTCTGTGCCAGAGGATCAAAGACAGAGAAGGGAGAGAGAACACGGTGTCCTTTCCTTGGCCATCCCTGCCACACTTGCCTGAGGCAATGGGGAAGAGTCACTGTCCTCTCCCCTAGCTACAAAGAGCTAACTACCCTTTGGCATTTTGAGAGACCTCTCTATTGACCAGTGCTGAACTTGCAATTGTCCTGGTACATTGGGTCTGGGGGTGGTCACTCAAGGCTCTTGAGGACCTAGTCTCTCTTACTTGGGGTTGTTTGGGTGCACAGAGTGGGTAGGGTATTGGGCAAGGCTGTAGTCCCTCAGTAAGGTTCAAAGGGAGGAAAAGGAACTTTCCTGAACAAGGAAACTGAGTTGTGGCAGAATGAATAGACTTGAACTTGGGCACAGAGTTAGGGAGTGCTGGAACTTGAGTTCCAACTTAGAACTGTCTGGCTTCGAAAAGCCCTACTTTTCTCATGTCCCCATGGAAGAAGTGGGGCCACCCCCCCACCCCCGCTCATCCTGAACTCCCCCCCCAAGAAGACCAGGTTTGCATCATTGACTGTACAGTAGCCAAGGCAGGAGTGAACCCCTCCTCCTGGGCTCCCGGATCACTTTCTCTGTTTTCAAGGACCCTCGGTCTCAGGCTCCTGGGGTGTCAGGCCTGCCTGTATCACTCCCGGATAGGTTTCTTGCCCAGGAAGATGGGGATAGTCTTCCTGGGGAAAGAAAAGAGCCTCCCAGCCTCTGTTGGTGATCCAGCCTCTTATCCTCCAGCAACGACAGGGATTCCAGATGCAAGAGAAGTGCAGAGTCTGGCACAGCTCTCTCACCATCTGAGACTTTGTGAAGTCACACCTGTGGATGGATGAGACTAGAAAAAATGAAAGTGGCAAGTGTCTCTTTGACCTGTGACTGGGATGGGTTTGAACCTACTATCTGGCCTGGTACAGAATCCCATGTCAAGAGGCCCCAGAGAAGTCACATATGTGGTCTGCCCTCCTGCCTCCTCTGAAACCCAACTGAACAGATATCACCTCGACAGACCTTAGGAACCTGAGCGTTCGGATCAACCTCTGGCCAGAGGGATGTTCTCAGGGCAGACTGTGAGCCTGCCAAAGGCACCTCAGTTCTTAGAATTACTGTGGGGAGCATTTTCCACATCACCTAAGATAGCTAGCTGCCTGAGGCCCAAACCTCTAGCCACTGCCACCCCCATGACCACCACCAGCCAACATTATTTATTCTACCATGATTGTCACCATCGCCACTTCCATCACAACTTAATAAAATCTGACATCACTGTCCTCATTGGCCTCAAGTTTAACATTTGTACCAGCACCATTATCACCAACAACCACCAACGTTGCCAGTCATATCCCTCCTCTTATCTCTTCCACCACATTCTCTGGAAATATACTTACTTATTTTTTTATTTTTATTTTTTAAAAAGATTTTATTTATTTATTCATGGAGAGAGAGAGAGAGAGAGGCAGAGACACACAGGCAGAGGGAGAAGCAGGCTCCATGCAGGGAGCCTGACGTGGGACTCGGTCCCGGGTCTCCAGGATCACACCCCAGGCTGCAGGCGGCGCTAAACCGCTGCCCCACCCGGGCTGCCCTACTTACTTATTTTAAAGCTTAATTGTCATGGCTCCCCATTCAGAGAAGACGCTAGGAACCCAATCCCTGCCCTCTGATCAAAGACTAATAAGCAAATATAAACATGTACGTATGGGACCCGTCAACACTAACCTGTATACCTGCCATGCTATGCACATGTTTGAGAGTGTACGTTCAGGTTAGGGGCCAGAAATTTTCCAAGATGGAGGAAATGTAGGATTTTGACTGGGTCAAGTGCTCTTCCCCTGGTTGATCTGGGCACTGCATGGCTGGGGGCCCTGCTGCAGGCTAAGAGAGGGGCTGGTATAGAAAGACCATGCATAAAGGCCATTGGGAGGGGTGGGCAGGACCCAGGAGAACCACCTAGTAGAAGTATAGGCTAGGCCTAGGGGTTGACAGTCCCCGAAGCCTTGAAGTTTGCTTGCTCCCACGGCTGGTTCCCATGAAGACCTGTGCCCACATGTCCATGGTGAGGAGGTGACTCATGTCAGGCTCCAGGGCAAGGTGTGAGAGGCAGTCTAGGACATGCCTTCCAAACACTTTAATAGGGTGTGTGAGTATGTGAATATGAGGTGGGGGGAGGGAGGGAGAGAGAGAGAGAGAGAGAGAGAGAGAGAGAGAGAGAGAGTTAGGGGTAGGAAAATATGTGCCCCTTTTTTTTTGAGCAAATCTTGGCTACCAAGGGTAGTACGTTGCCAGCTCAGCTCTGGGCTGGAGAGGGTAGGGGGAATCCCTGTCTTATGGCCCTGTGGAAAAGCTTTGCAAGCCCAAGGCACCTTAGTAGCCTCCTTCACCCAGATGGCAGCAGCAGCCTCTGCTCCTTGAGCTGCCCCCATCGATTCAGTTATGTCCAAAAGAACAGGGAGTTGGCAATGGCCATTCTCCATTTTATGAATGGAAATGGCCTCAGGGATACTTTTATCCTTCCAGTAACAATGAGTTTCTTCCTTCTCTCTCTAGATGCCAGGTCTATCTCAGGACAGGGCTGCCTGACAAAATCACTGTCTATTATTTACATACTGATGGGATGTCTGGAGTCTGCCTTAGAATAATCCTTAGCTGGGGAGTGGGTGGGGATGAGAGTGAGACAAGATTGGCCATGAGTTGATAACTTGAAAATCAGTGATGGGCAAATACATGGGGGCTCATGGAACTATGCTGTCTACTTTTACTTATATCTGAGATTTTCTGTAATAAAAAGTTAAAGCAAAACAGAACAAAGCAAAGCAGAAACCCTCAAACACCATGTATGTATTGAGCTGAAATCATACTTTCCAGTGGTTTCCACCCACAGATCCCAGATATGCCTTCTCGGACCATACAGACCACCCTTGTTCCCTCTGCCCCATGTTGGCCTTCAGCTATTTGGACAAAAGCGTGGTCTTTGGAGCCAAGTAGATTTGGGCTGTGTGCTGGCTCTGCTGCTTCCTAGGAGTTCTCGCAAGTTACTCTATCTCTCTGAGTCTGACTCCCTGTGGGTCACTGTGGGGGTTCCATGTGTGTAAAGCCTTCCGCACAGTGTCTAGCATAGTCAGTGCTCGATACTATAGAGCCTCTGCAGAATGTTGCTATTTTAGGCCAAGGTTCAGGATCCCCCTTGGACAAGGTAAACAGCCCCAGTTTCTGTGACTAGTTCTCACACATTGTGATTCCCCAGCCCCGGCTGTTTCTCAATGTGCCTTGGCAAATATGGGGCCTACCATCAGGCCCCATATTCCAGATGGTCTGGACAGACAGAGTACAGTAGAGCTATTACCTCCATGTGTCTGGGAACTGTATTTCTATTCATCCAGCCTGAGATTTCATTAGCTTTTTTAGCCACCACGTCACACTGTTGGCTTCTGTGAAGCTTGTGGTCAACTCAAAGCCCTCAGTCCTTTTCACACATGTGGCTGTTAAGCCCTGTCTCCCCAGCCTATATTTGTGCAGTTGGGCTTTGACTCTCAAAGCAAGACTTTATGTTTACCCCTGTTCAATTTGATCTGGCCAGTTTTGGCCCCAGGTTCCAGCCTGTTGAGATTTTTCTTTGGTTTTGTTTTCATTTTTTTTAAAGATTTTATTTATCTATTCATTAGAGACAGAGAGAGGTAGAGACATAGGCTGAGGGAGAAGCAGGCTCCCTGTAGGGAGCCCGATGTAGTACTCCATCCTAAGACCCCGGGATCACACCCTGAGCCGAAGGCAGGCGCTCAACCACTGAGCCACCCAAGCATCCCATAGTTTTGTTTTCATTTTTCAATTCAACATATTAGCAGGGTCTCACAGCTCTAGGTCTCAGGAAATTTGGTGGCGGCCAGGCCTTCCATGTCCTCCTCTAGATCACTGATGAATGCAATGTGTGGGATGGGATGAAGCCCAGGGCCTCAATGGGAGCATACTAAAGTAATTCCTTCATTGTTGACATCACTCAAGGCTCTTTAAGTCCCATTGTTCAGCTACAAGTGGACTTCATCTGGCCTTTTCTAGTCCACCGTTCTCCATCTTGGTTACAAGACGAGTGTGGGTGTCCTTGTCAGAGCTTTGCTGCACCCCAGAGGCCAACACAAAATAAAATGAGGCCTAACTGCCCCTGGCATGTTCATAAATGAAGCACTGCTTCCTCATCTCCCGGCTTCATTTGCAGGTTTCCTGACAACCAGCCACTGGACAATTCTCTTTAGAATTTTGTCAAGGTTCCAGGCCAAGCCAAATGGCTTGATAGCACTGAAGTCTGCCTTTCCTCCTTTTTGAAAACCAGTATTATGTCTGTAAATCTCCACCTCCCAGTCTCCATAAGGTCTCAGAGTCATGATGACGGTTCTGACCTCATATCTGCAATTGTCTTCTGTACCCTGGGCTCGATGACGAAGTCAGTGGAAATGACAACAAATGCATTCAACGTCACTGGTGGGGCACTGTGGTGAGCTGGGCTTGAGTGAAACAGCCAGTCCTCTACTCGGGAAGTTACCTATCTAGTTAGAGAGGAGAGACATACCAATAGTCCTAATCAAAGGTTAGAAGGTGGTGAGTGCCAACTAAGATGGACAGGCAGAAGGTTGAGAGCCCAGGAAAAGTCTTGGAGGTGGGGACCTCACTTGAGCTATGTAGCATGAACAGTGAGTGATAATCATAATAGTTGCTACTTAATAAACACTTACTATTGTGCCAGGGATTGTATGAAGCACTTTACATACATTATCACGGCCTCACAATGCCCACTCTAAGGTGGGTACCATGATCCTCCTCATTTTACAAATGAACTAACGGAGGCTTAGCAAGATTAAGTGACTTTCCCAGGGTCACCCCAGTAGGCAGGCCTTTGAGTCAGGGCTGTCCCCTCCTATCAGATCTGTTATGGACCACACCCAATTAGGCTTCAGTGTTGGCATCCTGGTCCTCTGTACCTTCAGGGCCCAGCATTTGGAGGTCTCTCTCACTCTCACCTCAGAGGAGCAGATAGTCCCAACCAGGAGGCTTCCCTCTGGCCCCATGGGCCTCAGGACCCTGGTCCAATTTTCTACTGCCCTGCCATCAACTCAGTTGACTAAACCTGTCCTGTATCCACTTTTTCTTTCAAAATGAGGCAGTGTTACATAACCCAAGAGCCTTCTCTGGCTTTGCAGGTGGGAGAGTTGAGTCTGTGATCTGTAGCTCCCAGAATGGTCTTTTTTAGACTGCAGATTGCAACTCATTAGCAAGCCACGCCATGGATTCAGTGACTCTTTTTTTTTTAAGATTGATTTATTTATTCATGAGAGAGAGAGAGGCAGAGACACAGGCAGAGGGAGAAGCAGGCTCCAGGCCGGGAGCCCAAAATGGGACTTGATCCCGGGACTTCAGGATCGGGCCCCGAGGCAAAAGCAGGCGCTAAACCGCTGAGCCACCCAGGGATCCCGGATTCAGGATGACTCTTGACTTGTATTTTAAAAAGAATGAAACAGAGTATCCCATGTGGTCATGATCAGTGTTGTTTCATGAAACGTGTGTTTCCGTTTTATGTGTACCTGTTTGCACACATATCCATGCATATACACACATACGTACATATGTATACATATACACATATATATACACACATACCTTTGTTTGATTTACCAGGGTTGTAGTAAAAAATAAATCCTCAAAGCACTGTTCTGGGTTCTAGCTCTGTGACTATGAACAAGTCACTCCCGCTCTGGTTCTCATTTTTCTCATGTGGAAGATAAGGATAGTGATCTGTCCCTCTATCTCCTTCATGCCTAGGGGTGAGGTCTGTGAGGCATATCTCTGGAAGCAATCTAAAAACTGAGAAGAGTGTGTACACAGGAGTTACTATCGTACCAGTTGGCAAATTCCCACTCTGCCTGCCCCCTCATGATTCTGTTTTCCCTCTAGGGCCTCACCGCTACTTGGCATCCAGCATGGGCTTTGCCAGGGCATCTCCAGTGTGGGCATCCTGGACTGCACATGGGAAGGCCCCAGCGTGCCTGCCCTGAAGGGATGGCCCTGCTACACCCACTCCCTCCCAGCAGGGTGCCTAGAGGGGTAGATGGGAGTTACTCGTCCCACCTGCAGGAACAGCAGAACCCGGGTACCTCCTCAAGACCAGTGCACCCGGCCTGGCTTTGTTTCCCTGGAAGATGAGGCTTTATATGGGGCCCAGAGGGCAACTTCCCGAGGGGTGAGCTTGTCAACAGAGTGGATGGGAAGGAAGGGAGGAGGTTGTGGAATTTGCACCCTTGGAGGAGGTCACAAAGACCGGGGGACTTTGGGCACAGACATATCCAAGTCTGAGGTCCCATTCTACTGCTTTTGAGCTGTGAGAGCATCAGTGAGTCACTTTTGTCATATTAAGGTTCAGTTTCAAGGCCCCTGGGCTGCTCAGTCGGTTAAGCATCTGCTTTCGGCTCAGGTCATGGTCCCAGGGTCCGGGGATCGAGCTCATCGGGCTCCCTGCTCAGCGAAGAGCCTGCTTCTCCCTTTCCCTCTCCCTGCCGCTCTGCCTACTTGTGCGCGCGCTCTCTCTCTCTCTCTTTCTCTCTCTAATAAATAAATAAATAAATAAATAAATAAATAAATAAATAAATAAAATCCTTTTTTAAAAAGGCTGTCTCTTCACCTGTGACATGGAATCCAGAGCTCTACCTCACAGAGCCCTGGCAACAGTGAAGCTACCACGTGGAAAGAAACACACTGAGCTGATCTGGGCCCCTTTGAGCCCTACCCGGTTTCCCCCCATTTTACTCCAGTATGGGGGTGGTGGTGCAGAAAAGATGCCTGCACATGGACGGGAGTGTATGTGTCTGTGTACTTGAGGTACACGTGGGCTGGTGGTAGGGTGCTGCAGTATTTCTAGCTCCTCTGTCCCATTTCGTCTATTCTCTCTTGGTGACATTTTTTTTTAAGATTTTATTTATTTATTCATGAGAGACACAGAGAAAGAGGCAGAGACATAGGCAGAGGGAGAAGCAGGCTCCCTGCGGGGAGGCTGAAGCAAGACTCAACCCCAGGACCCTGGGATCAGGACCTGAGCCGAAGGCAGCCACTCAACTACTGAGCCACCCAGGCATCCCTCCAGGTGACATTTTCATGTCAAACTCAGGAACATCCTTTCTCTTTCTGAGCTGCAGTTCAACAACCGCCTGAAGCAGGGTCTCTGCCCCACCCCTAACCCCTGACCCTCTCACCAGGACACTGAGCAGAGCTCAGGGAGGTGTGAGTGTGAGGCCCTGGCACTGGTCATTGCCCTCTGTGGGTGGCACCACTGTGTGGCCTCTTCTACGAGTTGTGGAAAGGAGGCCCTGCCCTGCTCAGGCCACCCAGGCCTCCCAGCATCTGAAGCCTTGCGGGGCAGGAAGGGACAGGCCTAGGCAGGTGGGGTCCTGTTCCCCTCAAGTCCTACCCTTAGGCTGCCGAGCAACTGCGAGGCAGAGTGTGTGGAGGGATGGTCTGGCCCAGGCCTGGGAATATGCAGCATGTGCTCATATCATCCCTACTAGAGATGGAAGAGAGGCAGGTTGGTGTAGGGCCCCAGTCTAGGGTGGGGGAGGCAGAAAGTGAGCAGTGAGCTGACTACTTGGTGGAAGAGGCTAGGGTGGGGGCAGTACCCCCTCCGGGAAGTCTTCCAGTGCCTTACCTGCCTCTCCCAGCACAGTTCTCAAGGTGGGTATCTCCACACTGCCCGAAGAAGCCACTCCATTTCCCACCCCTCCCCTCTTCTTTCTACTGTGCTGTGTTCCTGCTCCTCCTGCTCCTCCTCCTCTTCCTCCTCTTCCTCCTCTTCCTCCTCGAAGCCTACTTGGCTGTTGACACCTTGGAGATACTTGTAGATCACTATCTCAGGAGGCCGTTGGCCTGACTCATCACTGAGCCCAGCCCTGTCTGCTGGCTCCTTTCATCTTCCCCTCTCAGCCAATCCCTCTTTAACCTTAATCATTTTCTCTCTCCCTCTAAATGTCCCCCCAGCCAATCTGGCTCCCCACTTCTCTACCTTGCCTGTTCTTGGGAATTCTTCATGCCACTATCTTCTAGAGCAGTAAAGGCCACTGGAACATGGCCCAAGACTGTGATTTGGTGGCTCTCTCGCTCCTGCACCAGTGTGGACCAATGGCTTGACTTTGCTGGGCCTCAGTTTCCTCTTCTGACAGAATGGGCAACAATGATGCCAGCCCTGCCAACATTACAGGCCTGTAGTGAGGAGCATGATGAGATCAAGCCTGTGAACAGCCTTTTGGAGACTCGGAGGTGGCATACTTGGATGAGACTGGCAAGGACCTGAGAAGGAAAGAATGCACTTTGCACTTACTTTGAGACTCTCTTCAGCTCTACTACTGACCCCATAGCCCTGCTTTCTGGCTTGCCTGCTCACACTTTCCACCTCTGTGTCTCCCCATCCCTTTTCTGTCTTGGCCACTTACTCTCCCCTGGTCTGTCTGTCTGTCTGTCTCTCTCTCTCTGTAAAGAATACCCTACCCTACCAGCTGTACTGCCAGCCTAGGACAGTGCCCACTGTCCCCTGAGGGAAGGAGCAGGCAAGCTGAAGGCTGCAGACCAGCAGACCCCAGGGAGAGTGTGACTCTACCTCCATAGTCCCAGAGATGAGAAGGGCCTGGGCACAGGATTTTTCCCCAAGTGCTTAGGCCACAGTTGGGCTGCGGATGGCGTTGAGGGTGTGGATTAGTGTGCATAGGATCATGTTATTTTTAGAAACCAAACTGGTCCCTGATCATTTCCCTCTTCAAATGTTGTCCCTGTTCCACTGAAGGCGTGTCTTAAACTGGCGTTGGCCTGCTCCCCTTCTCTGGTTCTCCGTGTCCACATCTGTGCAGTAAGAGTGGCTGGACTGGGAAACAGACAAGGGTCATTCCAGCCTGAACTCTCTGTTACCCAACAAATTCTACCTTATCAGCCATGTGTCCCATAAGGCCCTGGGAGTTTTTCTCTCTGGGGGCCAGGTCTGGCAGCTTCACTTGTGCAACCTCGAACCTCAGCAGCTCGCTTTCCAGTTTGCCTTCAAATAGATCCCTTGCTAGGACAGCCAGCACCAGTGTCCCAGAGGAGGAGTGCCATCCGGTGGGGGCAGGCATGGGTTTGCAGAGGGTGGCCTCAGGACAGTGAGAGAGCTGACAGTCTCCCCAGTAGGCAGCGGAGACAGAACATCCAGGGTTCTAATCCCAGCAGCTCGGCCACTGACACTCTGTGGTGTTCCGGACAAGTTACTTCTTTCTCTTAGACCAAGTGCCATGTCATCCAGAAAATGGGGATGAAAGTCTCACCATCACAGGATAAAGAAAGGAGCTGGTGCAAGTGCTAGACACCATGCCAGCCTCATCAGAGCTGCTGCAAAATATTGCTGCCTTCCTTCCCCAGTCTTCTTGGAGCAAACTTTCCCAGTGCCCTCCTCTTCCCTTCACACACACCTTTTCCCACGCTGGGAAGAGCAGCCATAGATAGGCCTGTCCCCTCTGGGAAGCATAGGCAGCCAGCTGGGGGGCTGGGGTTCACACTTGGTGCTTCTGCAGCTGCAGGAAACCTCTTGGAAGCCACCGGAGGGAGAGAGAGGGAGAGAG
This sequence comes from Canis lupus familiaris, assembly GCF_011100685.1. Classification (NCBI taxonomy): domain Eukaryota; kingdom Metazoa; phylum Chordata; class Mammalia; order Carnivora; family Canidae; genus Canis; species Canis lupus. The sequence goes on along the minus strand of NC_049260.1, from coordinate 53,743,855 downwards.
AGAAAAGCAGAGAGACAAAGAGAGAGCCAAAGAAATAGCATAGAGGCGGACCCACTGGAGGACGCAGAAAGATGGACAGAAGCGGGAACAGAGCAGGGAGAGGCAGAAGGAGAGAGAAAGGCTGGGGCGGAGAAGAGAAGCAGAGAGAGGGGGCAACAGATGCAAGTCGGAGGCAGGGAGCAAGGCAGACAGTGGGATGGAGAGGTAAGGGCCCACAGCAAGAGTCCCAGACAAAGGGAGAAGGAAACAAAGGCAGGAAGCCAAGGCAATGGAGAACTAGAAGGGGAAGAAAGGGAGGGAGGGGGAGGAGGGGGAGGGGCGCTGGAGGGGAGGAGAGGTAGTTGTTAGTTCAGGGCTCAGCACAGGGCTGACACAGCACATTCTCTCCACTCTCATCTCCCTCCCACTGCTGGCCTCTGGCTCCCCTCATCCCCTTCCTTATCACTGGGCCCTCAGCTGGAGAAGGGGCCCTGTCCCCTGCCCGGTTCTGCATGTTCTCCTAGGCCAAGGTTAGCTAGTGCCCTGCACAGCCCCTTTCCTGACCCTCTTCCACCTCATCAGGAGCCTGGGGCTCCGGTGGGGAGGGGGCAGGTGAGCACCCCAGGGAGAGAGGGTAGGTAATGTTCCAACTCCTCAGCAATCTGTAGAGGAGGCCTGAGGGGGTTGGTGGGGAGGCCTGTCCGCCTCATTCATTCCCTCTAATACTGTCATCTCCTGGAGGGCTTGCCAGAGTCTCAGGGCTCTGAGGTTCGGGCTCTGGCCCAGGTTCACTGTGGAGTCCAGTCCCACTTCTGATGCTGCAGCTACCCCTGGGGGCTTGAGGTGGCCAGCCCACGATTTCCTAAATGGAACCAGATCCTATTTGCCCCAAACCAGCATGTCAGATCTCTAGGCCTGGCCTTTCAAGAAGCTGAGGTGGCTCCAGAAGGGAGAGGGCAACTGCATAGCCAGGCAAACCAAACAGAAGTCGCCAAGCACCCCATTGCTCCAGGAGCTAGGTTCTTTAGGAAAAGGAATAAGGTCTAGGTCCTGGTGGTAGCCTTCCTTTCTGGGTAGCTCCTTGCTGCTCTGTAAAATTTAGGCTCTGGCAGGAGGGAAGACTGGGGAGGTGGGGGTGTCGAGAGGGCACAAAGTTGGCAAAGGCATCAGGTGGCTGCTGGGGGTCCTGCGACTAGGAGTAGGGGCAACTGGCACAGGGCGCAGATACAACACTGGCCCCACACATCTTCTAAGCAGAGATTCCTTTTTATTTTTGAAGATTTTACTTATTTATTCATGACAAACAGAGGGAGAAGCAGGCTCCCTGTGGGGAGCCTATGCAGGACTCAATTCCAGGACCCCGGGATCACGACCTGAGCCGAAGGCACGAAGGCACGAAGGCAGATACTCAACTACTGAACCACCCAGGCGTACCTAAACAGATATTTCTGAGATCCTGAGGAAGGCCAGGATCTGGGTTTCTGTCCCTCCCTCCCCACAGAGGGGAATCAACTGGCTGGGACGTGGGGAGCAGAGCTTACATTCTAGCCAGGAGGATCCTTTGAAGGTCAGGGCAGACTTGAGGCGGAGGTGCAGATCCTAGTACTCTTTCTGCCACTCAAATTGCATCCCATTGATAAGAGTTTATAAAGCCCAGTTGTCCCAAGGAGGAAGGCTCAGAGAGGTGATTTCCAACTATTAGCAGTGAACCACTCTCTGACAACCAGAGTGGTCTGAGGAGGGGAAGACACTGAGCCCCTGGGGCTAGAGGTGTGCAAGGAAGAGTCCTTGGCAAGGCACTAGGTGAGAATGAGATGAAATGGGCCTTGAAGGCCATCCTTAACACTCTGATGCCACAGTGAGACAGTTGATAAACAGACTAAGAATTCTTGTTTGTTTGCAAACAGACCCTTATATACAAAGGAACAAAATGGTAGTTGCCAGAGTGGAAGGGGGTGGGTGGAAAGATGGAAGACATGGGTGATGGGGATGAAGAGGTACAAACTTCCGGTTATAAAATAAGTCACGGGGATGAAAAGGACAGCATGGGGAACACAGTCAATAATATTGTAATAACATAGTTTGGTGACAGATGGCGACTACACTTATCCTGGGGAGCATCGAGTAATGTATAGGAGTGTTGAATCACGATGTCATACACCTGAAACTAATATAATGTTGCATGTCAACTCTACTTCAATAATAACACAAAGGAAAGAGATGGACCAAGAATGATGGCAGTCCTTTGGGCTACGGAGGGCTGCGTGCCCAGGAAAGCCCTGGCTCTGCTCTTCTGTTTCCCCATTGCCCTATTGGCCGGCTCCCCTCCCAGGAGACTTGGGTTTGGACTGCCCACCCCCCCAGATGTGCTGGAGCCTCGGGGCATCTCCCTCAGCCTCCTCACCAGCCCTTTCAAGGGTGCTGCCTAGGTTTCTGCGGGGCCTCTCGTCCTGATTTGCTCTGCTTCAGCACCTAGGGATTTCGTTTAAAAAGGCAGAAGTCAAAGGAGCTGGGGTCAGCCCAGGGTGGGGCAGAGGGGCTGAGTGTGACAAAGCAAGTCCATAAGCTACCTGGAGAAGTGGTGCACTGCAACCTGTCCCTGGAACTCTTTGAGAAAATGATACTTGACCGCTTAGCTGAGGGACCTGCAGTGATCTCAGAATCTGCAAGGGGAAGGCTTGTGGATCCATCTGGGCCACACCAAGCAGGTGTCTCTTGGGCTGGGGCCAACTGGAAAAATACCCACTGGGCCCAGGCTGGGTGTCAGATCTTAGGGCTGGCAGCTCAAGGAGGCCCCCACCCCAATTCACCTGCTGAGGCTGACTCCAGCCTCAGCCCAGTCCCCACCTCCTGTCTGGCCAGGTGCAACAGGGTGGAGTGCCTGTGCTCAGGCTTGAAATGAAGACCACATGGTAGTGTGAACCCCACCCATGCAAGTGGCCTGGCTGAGTCCGAGTCCAGAGGAGCTTCTCTCACCTCTGGGGCCTCTCCCCAAGCGGGGAAGGAAGGGGCTGGAGGCCATTCATTTGGAAGCTCAACAGGCCTTTTTGTAGCCTCTTTTCCTCTTTTCTGATTCTCTTTTTCCCTCTGAGTCTTGACCTGGTGACCCAGGCCCTTTCTGCCTGGTTGGACTGATCCTTTCTTATCTCTGCTCTCATCAACATTCCTCATTCCAGCTTCCCCATCCCAAGCTGGGACATATACCTGAAGAGCAGATCAAAGGTTCACAGCTGCTCCTGTCAGCTCCCATTAGACCTCAGCTGAGAAGGGGAGCCCACCCTGGCAGGCTGCCCTGGCCCCTTCACCCTGCCTTCCCCTTCCTGGGCTTTCAGAGGCGAGCTCATCCCAAGGTGGCACCTCCAGATGCTGAAGGGGCTCTGCCCTTCTCTCTTCTCCAGAGAGGAAAGAATGCCTCAGATGCTGACTCTGTGAAGCAAGCCGGGAGCCTGGGACCTTCACAGTGCAATCTCTGGTCCCTACAGGCTTGCTAAAGTCTCTGGGGAGGGCCAGCCCCTGTCCCAGCTGCCCTGCTGGAGGCTCTGCTGGAGGATGCCCCGCTCTACCACTGCAAGGCAGTGCTCATAGGAGCCTTGCTGACTCCTGGGCTCTCTTCCCAGCTCTATCATGCCACGGGAGCCTTCCAGGCCTTTGTGATCCAGCCCTTGTCTTCATTCCAGCTGCCCTGGTCCTCTCTGAACTTCACCAAACACACGCACATATTCCCCCACCTCTTCCCCACATGCTTGGGATGCTCTTCACCTGACAAAATCCTACCCCACAGGAAGAAAGTGGGTGCCACATTTATATATATATATATATAAATGGTGCATAAAAATGGCTTAAGCTTGTTGAGCACCTTTTATGTTCCAGGTACTATCCTAAGTACTGCATGACTATTTAATCTTCGTAACACCCCTACAAACTAGGTACCATTATTATCATCACCCTTTTACAAACAAAGATTCGAGGCCTAGAGAGGTACAGCATCTTGCTCAGTGACACAGAGCAGTAAGTGGCAGAGCTGGCTCCGGAGTCCATGCTTTGGGTTTTCACACTCTGCTGCCTCTCATTTGTGCAGCAAGAGAAGAAGCTTGGCTGCCTATATGCCTAAGTTAGCAGTGGCACTCTCCAAGGGGCAGGTTATGGATGATTTTTAGGAGTGAACATGTTTGCCATGTCCTACAGTGTGTATGGATTTGGAGGCAGGAGACTGTGACATTAAGCATGGGAACTCTGGGGTCCCAGAAGCTGGGGCCAAGTTGCAGTTTTGCAACTCACAACATGAATGACCTGAGCTACTTTCCTCCCTTCTCCTCCTCCTCCTCCTCCTTCTTCTTCTTCTTTCTCCTTCTTCTTCTTCTTCTTCTTCTTCTTCTTCTTCTTCTTCTTCTTCTTCTTCTTCTTCTTCTTCTTCTTCTTCTTCTCTTCTTCTTCTTCTTCTTCTTTTCTTCTTCTTCTTCTTCTAATATTTTACTTACTTATTTGAGAGAGAGAGAGAGAGAACACAAGCAGGACGGAGGGGCAGAGGAGAGGAAGAAGCAGACTCCCTGAGAATCAGGGAGCTCGATGCAGGGCTCTATCTCAAGACCCTGGGATCCTGACCTGAGTCGAAGGCAGACTGTTAACCGACTGAGCCACCCAGGCACCCGACCATCTCTTCTGAGTCTCCCAGGGACTCAGAAGCTCCCAGAAACTCCTTTGGTCATTGGTCACCCAGGAACAATAACACCAATATTTAGGATTGTCATCTTGATTAACTGAGATATTGAGTGAATAGGGCTTTTTGAATGGACCAGAAAGTTCTAATTTTTATAATGAAATACTTGGACACCACAGCTGACAAAGCTCTGGACAAAAATTACCTCCCCTGGGAAAACTTTCTCCTTGCCCAGCCCCACCCCCTACCCCCCACTCCTCAGCCCACTTCAAAGAGCAAACCACTCATCCAGTTTTCTACCCTTAGCGTACCAGCTGGGGCTTCTAGTGTCTCAGCAGCAGTGGCCACAACACTGCTTTCTAATCATTGCTTGCCTTCCCAGGACACTGTACAGTGTCAGACCCAGGGGGGCCTCAATAAGCTCATCCATCAAACATTAGCTGAGCACCTACTGGGTGCTAGATGCTGGGGATGCACACAGTTAGAGAAGATGCTACCACTGCTCTGGGTGAAGGGAACTAATGGTCCAAGGTGGGAGACAGACTCAACATTGTGGATCATGATATACTACAGATGAACACGTTCACTCAGTCATTGACAAATATTTATTGAGCGCCTATAATGCACCACACACTGTTCTTAGAGGCTTATCTATGATCGTTCCCCTACTAATAATCCAGATTGCAAACATAAGGAGAGGGGGAAATAATTGAAAGGTGAAAAGGCTTTGGCTTGGTAAGGTTGGGGGGGCAGTGTTTCCACAATGGCATCGCTAGTGGGAGTGATGCCAGAGGAATGTGTTTGCACCCCTGGTCCCCACAGGCTTGCTAAGGACACTAAGATTAGAACCTCAGCAGCACCCCCACAGACTAGTGTTTAGAGGTGGATGTCCCCATCTGTGCCCCTGTGTCCCAGGAAGAAGTAAGTAAGATATACAGGGGCTGCTGGCCCATCTATGGAGCTGTGAGTCATTCAACCCCCGTGGAGCAGGGAAGTTAGGGGTGAGGGGTGGCTAGAGTAGTGTGGAGAGAACAGGCTGGAGAGGTCAATAGGGATCAGGCCTGGCCTTGTTGATGCCGTGTGGACTTCCTTCTGCCGGCCAAGGAGAGTTCCCAGAAGGTTTCTAAGTGATATAATCAGATGTGTGCTTTAGAAGGTTCACTGGGTGGGTGAGGAAGATGAGCTCAGCTCAGCGTGCGTCCTGTTGAATTTGAGGGGCCTGCAGGAGGCTCAAGCTGGGACAGGGCTGAAGCTCAGGAGAGAGTGCTGGGCTCAAGGCCTGGGGTGGAGATGATCAGCGTGAACACAGGATCTGGAGCTGATAGAAGATGAGCTCATGCAGGAAGACTTGGTTGCATGGAAGAGGGGAAGAAGGACTGAGCCTTGGGCCTTCTGGCATCAGAGGAACAGGAGAAGAAGAGGAGCCAGCCAAGGAAACGGTATAGCTAGAGATCTAGAAGGGAAACCTAGAAGTTGTTGGGGAAAGTCAGTGAATTTAGAATAGAAGTGACCAACGTCTGCTGTTAAAATGATTCCCCTGCTCAGGAAGGGTTAAAGGCAGAGAATCAAGCAGAACATTTATGAATAAAACAGTAGCCATAATATAGATTCCTACTCCCCCCCCCCCCCTTAAAAATTCTGCTTCAGTCAGACTGAATGGGGCCCAGGAATCTCCATTTTCATCCAGCATCAGGTGATTCAGGAGAAGGCATCTGTGGCATTAACTTTGAGATTTCTTCCATCTCAGGGCCAGGTAGTGAAAGGCAGAGGGTAAGGAGGATGCTCCGATGGCCTGCCCCCAGCAGACAGAAAGGCAGGGAGACCAGCAGTGCTCCCCCTCCCAGAACATTCAAAACCCATAGACTTTTCTCTTAGAATCCAGGTGCAGATCCGGAGCCCAGCCAGGAGTAAACTGAGCTTCAGCGTGGAAAATATGGAACCAAGATATCTGGGGAGGGGGTGGGCGGGAAGGAGAATAATGCAAACCATGCAGATCTGCCTGCAAAAGAGCAAGGGAAGGGGGGCCAGGGACTGGGGAACAGCAAATGAGATAGGAGCTTGCAATGTGATATAGTAGCCCAATAAAGTTGGCCTCTTTTCTCTCTCTCTCTCTCTCTCTCTCTCTCTCTCTCTCTCTCACACACACACACACACACACACACAGACTGCACGGGGCCTGGCTGCTGTAGCACAGAGCGAAACCAGAGGATCCCTGATCTCCAACCTCAACTGTGGTGGGACAATACCTCAAGCTCCCCTATTGTCACATCCTACTTAGAAAGAGGGGTACTGAAGATCACAGATCATTGCTGTGGGGCTGAGACAGGGCTATCAAACAAGCAGCACTCCAGTGTTCTATGTTTCAGGCCACGTGGATTCTAGTCCTAGCTCTACCATGAGTGGCTGTGTGATCTTGGATAAGTCACTTAACCTCTCTGGGCTTCTACTATTGCACCAGTAGGATGGAGGAGATAGGGGCTATATGATACGGGCCCTTCAAATTCTAATATGCAGGAGCTTCAAGGACTGGTGGATTTTCATTTGTTTTATTCTGACCCTTCTGTGGGGACAAAAAGCAAATTGGTTGGCCTAGCATTTATTGGATACTTGCCCTGTGCTTGGAACTGTGCTGAGAATTTTATGTTCAGTCAACAGTTTCAATTCCACAATGGCCCTGTGAGGAAGGAATTATGGCCATTTTATAGATGAGGATGTTGAGGCTTTGGGGAACTGGCCTTTGGGTCTGGAGGTTGTGGGAAGAAGCATGATCTCAACCTCTGTACACACTCCCCCAAGGTAATGGATCCTCAGGATGCCTGGATTTCACATTCCCAGTCCCAGAGTTTAGCACCCTCCCAGCAGCTTTTGTCCAGCTGATTGGTCCATGGCTGATTGGTCCATGGCTCTGAGAAGTAGCCCCTCCCCTCCAGGCCTGTAGGTTCATACTTTCCTATGAGGGCTGGACACATGGCCTGCTACGTGGGGGGAGGAGGGCACACATGACTCGATAAGGGACTGGCCAGGTCTTTGCAATGTCTTTTTGACATGCCCAAGGGAGCCAGCAGCTGTGAGGGGCCCTTGATATAAAATCTGGGCACACGAGTCCTCTCTGCCAACTTCCCCTTCACCTTGATCCATCCCAGAAGTCTATCTCTCTTGACAGGAATCCTCTGAGCCCTGCTAATGATTGCCAGGTAGGAGAGAAGGACCCAGGACAGAGGCTGTCAGGACCCATATCACCCCAACTCTAATTGGCTTCCTGGCAAACTGGGGATGGCTGCCCTCTCTGAGCTAGGCCTGGCTTCTCTCAAACCAGGACACTGGCCTGGCCAGCCAGGCCCAGCATCTCCATTCTCCTGAAAAACCCTTCCTCATGGGCTTTCCACTGAGAAGGAGACCCACAGTCTGGCTCTGAGTTCCTCCCTGGGATGTAAGCCCTGGCCTAGGATTCTGGGCAGCCAACAGGATCTGTGGGTTTGGCTGCCCTTGTAGGGAGCCCCCTACTCAAAGCCATACCTGACAGCCCAGTGGGTATGGTGATGGGATGTGGGACTGTCCAAAGTCAGGCCCATCATTTCCTTTCTTGTCCCTGGACCTCCTACTCTTGTGCCCCTTCCCTCTTTCTCTCTACTATACAAATCCCCAAGGTCTTCTGAGACCACAATTGAGGCCTTATTCCTCCAAATTCAGTGATTGACCTTGCCCAAGTCATTGGATTCTCTTGAGGTCTTGGGGTCTTTTCTAGCTGGGACACATTGTGATGCTCTAAGTCTATTCTTGAACAACTCTGTAGGTGTGACTCCTCTCTGCAACAGGAAGGGAAGTGGAGTCCTTGTCCACTGCAGAAATCAAGTCCCAATTCCTCAGCTTGGTATTCAAGTCCTTTGGCCATTTGGCCCTGCTTCTCTCCCATAACGCCTTACAGTTGCTTTGAACTCCTCACTGATCCCAGAACATGCCAGGCCTTCTCCCGTGGCAGCACTTTTGCTCAGGCACTTCCCCTGGTTTGCAGTATCCCTCCACCCACTCCTACTTCTTTAGATCTTTGCATCCTCCCAGGTCCACCCCAAGTGGGAAAATGAAGGGCTCCCTTCTTTGTTTGCAGGGCCATTGTTAGTTCCTGGATTAACTCTGTCCCTGTGTTGGGGTATTAGAATGTCTCCTGGAGGGTGAGGATAAATGTTTGTTGAATTATAACATAAGAAATACCTATGATTGCCTTCCTTCACATAGGGCCGTCCCCTTCCATATGGTCAGTGCAGCTGTTACTTATACACCATTAGCTGCTTAATAGAAACGTCCAGGGTTGCAGAGAGAGCTAATGATCTGAGTGGAAGATCCAGACACTGCCATGTTGACTTTGGGCAGGTCCCTTTCTCTCTCACCCTCTTTTCTTGTCAGGCAGGCAGTGTAGCTAAGTGATTACCCTCACAGACCCCCACGGGGCTAGAATACCTAGGGGCAAGCCAAACCTTTGTCACATTCTACTTACTTAAGCTTTTTGACCTTGAGTTTTTCCATCTCTAAAAAGGCAGGGAAGAGAAGGTTCCTGGTTCATGTTGGAGGATTGAGTTAACAAATGCAAAAATGCTCAGAGCTCCAGGAAGTCCTTGATAAGTGCTAGCTGCCATTATCATTAATCATATTGGTGGCTGTCAAATGGGGTTCATGGTGCCTGGAAGGCTGGGTGGGAGCCAGTATTAAGGGAATGAAAGAGCAGAGGAATCCCTCTGGATGTTGGGAGCTGGACCACATGGCACCAGGGGGAGTCATGCAGTAACAGGCAAGTTGGGTCTCCTCTGTGATGGAGCTGTCTTGTCTAGCAGGCAGGGCATTCATGCGTGCAGTTGGCCTGTCCGAACTTTCCAGGGGGTTGGTATACGCTTCATGAAAATGAACTCAGTGGGACTCCCGGGACAGGCAAATGCATGGAGCCTCGACCACGGGTCTAATGGCTCATGAGGTCTCACAGACTGTCCCCAAGCACCCTCTCATTTGATCTCTAGAACGGCCCTTGCCAGGAGGCAGAAAAGGGTTTGAGAACCTCGTTTTTTTTTTGTTTTGTTTTTTTTTCTGGTAATGGAAGTGGAGCTCCCAGGAAATGGAAGCAACTTGCCTAAGGTCACATTGAGAAATATGAGCTCAGATCGCCTGAGTCTCAGTTTCCAGAGCTGGAAGGACCAATCCTAGAGGAAAGAATCTTCCTTACTTTTCTCCCAACTCCCTCCACCTATGCTGAGTTCCCTCCCATTCAGCAGAGAAGCCTATGCCAAGCCTAGTGCAGAGCACCGGAGACCCAGAGGTGAAACCACATAGCCTCTGCCCTTGGCATCTAAGGGGTGCAGACACCAGAACCCGGAAGTGCTGGTCCAAAAACCCAGGGGATGCTACAAGCTGCAAATGCAGCCACATACAAAGTGTGGCAAGAACACAAATGAGGGAGGACCGATGGCATGTGGGCAGCGGAGAGACAGCATTCCAAATAATGGGTTGAACTCCTGAGCTGGCAGCAAGGTGTTTGACCTGGAGAGGTTGGGGGGCTGGGTAGCTGCAGGTGCTGGCTCAGCCCAAGTATTGGCCTGCCGTTGATGATCTGGCATGATGCTACCCAGCCTCTTGTTTGGGCTCATTCATCCCTGCATTGGCCACAGCAATAAGTAGGCAGAGAGCTCTCAGCAGAGCTCTATCCTCACTGGGTTTCTGCAGGGAAGAGGTGAAGGGTGGGCAGAAATCAGGACAGGGTAACTAGCTAGAGCAGGGATAATATCTGGAGTAGGTGAGACTGAGTCATCTTTCTTTTGGAGACTTGGGGGTCAGGAAGTCTCTGAACCCAGCCCCCAACCCTCCAAGCTTCTTGGTGACTCCCAGGCATTGCCGATTTGACAAGAGAACCTTGGCCTAGTCAGGTTGCTGGCATGTGTTGGGTCCAGAGCCCAGATGTCAGAGATCACGCAGAGCAGGCAGGCATCCTGGGGCAGGGAGTCTGAGGCATCCGATCTCAGCACTAAGAGCAAAGCCACCCCCAATCTTGCGTTCTTAACTACACGGAAGCCCATTCTTTCCACTTGACATTCATTATCTCCTTGCAGCCTCACACTAATCCTGTGACTTACGCCAGTGCTGCACAGAAGGCTCAGCGGGAGGGGACCTGCCTCGGGTTACGGTAGAAGTGGGTGGTGGCCTGTGTGCCTCGGACTCCCTCCCTTCCTGTGTGGAGGTGGCCTCCCATGGTGAGCCCCCAGAGGCGGAGCACTCTGCGCCTCCTGGTATCAGAGAGGAGGAAGCGGACAGGGCCTCAAGGGACCCCCAGTCGATGCTGGTGCTAAATTGGGAGAGAAATGCCTCGTGTGGGCCCCTGCCTGGGGCTGCCAAGCAGCCCAGTGGACAATGTCCCGGGCAACGGCTTGACAACCCAACAGACACCGTTTACACATGGCTGTTTTCTTCTCGCTTTTCGTCAGATAATGTTTATTTCTCTTCTTGATTATGAAAGGCACACAGGCAGGCCTGTTTCTTGAAAGGGCCTTTGATAAGAGCCGAGGGCAGTACATGAAAGAGCTGCTCGGTGAGGGCCATTCTGCCAGCGCCTACACGCATGTGGCCTGGCCGGGTTTTGTTTTGTTTTGTTTGAGATGAGAGGAACAAGCAGAGGAGTGGGCGCCTGCCCTGGCCCATAGACTCTTTCCCCCAAATCGCGATTCTCACAGAGGCGCTTTTATTCCCTCACTCGTGGTCGGGCCCTCACTCCTCTTCCATTCAGGGGCCGAGCCCCTTTCAGACCTTCTAAGGCCCCTCGGCACTCTCGCTTTTAGTGGCTTTACCTCCCAGTATATCAAATATATGAAAACGCACCCACATCCCATATTAAATGTAATTTTTCCTATAAAATGTTTCAAAGGATTTTTATAATTCCGCTTTTGAAATTATTTGCCTATGAGTAACTCATTTCGTTCCTAATTGGCTATGATTTCTTGGTAATCATCATGCATACTTGGGAATTCTTGCTAAGTGAGGAAATCTAACCAACAAATTGTTTTCAAATGTAATGAAATTTTTAGGAATACTAAATTTAACAATTAATGAGGTCGATACTATATTACATTTTGTAGACACATAATAGAACATTTATTAATTCCAATTCTGCTGTTTTCTTTTCATATTTTAGAGCCAATAAATTTCCTTGGGGCTCTCATGTTTTCATAGGCCCCTGGAATGCTTGGAGGCCCTGGGTAGTGCACCTACAGTGCTGTGTGGAGAAAGGTACCTGGGTGCAGGGCTTCAGGGCTCTGCATCCGGCCACTGGAGAGAATGAGACAGAGAAGCCCTCAGGTTATTAACAACAATCAAAGTAGCTCCCAAGTGTCTTTAATAAGGGAGAAGAGAGTAATGTGGACTCCTCCAGGTTGAATCTATTCTTCCACCCTGCCTCCCGGAATCCTCAGCCACTCTGAGAGCCGGCTGTCATTATTACCTCCATTCCGCAAGTCAGGGGACTAAGGCTTAGAGAACAGAAGGCACTTGCTCAGGGTCACACGTCCAGGGAGGGGCAAACAAAGGATTTCATTTTTTTTAAAGATTTTATTTATTAAAAAAAATAAAGATTTTATTTATTTATTCATGAGACACACACACACAGATGCTATTCATGAGACACACACACACACACACACACACAGATGCAGAGACATAGGCAGAGGGAGAAGCAGGCTCCCCGTGAGGAAACTGATGCAGGACTCCATCCCAGGACCCCGGTGATCATGACCTGAGCCGAAGGCAGATGTTCAAGTACTGAGCCACCCAGGCACCCCAAGGATTTCATTCCTGATCTTGTGAGCTGCAGGGTTCTTTCAGCTGCCCCAGTGGGCTGGCTATAGAAAGCCAGTGTTGAAGATCTTCACCGCCCATTGAAAGGAATAAACATGAGCTCTTACTCTTCTTGTTATCAGAATATTTCTCTCCCTGAAAGGAATCTGCAACTAAAAAGATAAAAAAATAAATCCCCATTTTACCACTTACTAGCTGTGTAACTCTGAATCATTCAATTAAGCTGTCTGTGCCTCAGTTTATTCTCCTGCAGCAATGGGCCAACTCAAAGAGCTGTCAGGCAGAGTGATGAGTTAGGACATGCAAAGCCCCTCGTAGAATGCCAGACACACAGTAAATGTTCAAGTGTTGATTAATGATGATGATGGCAGTGGTGGTTTTTTACTGAGCATGAGGACTCAAGCCACCTACCGGGTGAACCTGTACTGGAGTTGCTGGGATACTCGGGAGCAAGGAGGACAATGCATGGGGAAGCTGAGATTTGGGCTGAAAAATCAGCCCTTGCACTTGAAAAGAAGAATCCGGTCTCTCAGGGTCGGAGGGGCCATAGACACCAACTGCCACCTGTCAGGCCTCTGGGACTCTGTGAGAGGGGCTCCTTCACACTCAGAGCTGGCTGAGCTATTTTTAGTGATGACAGCAGCTGGCCTCCAGGTCCTCCCAGCAAGCCTGGAGGAGGAAGGTGAGAAGAAGAGAGAGGGAGGTCCAGGGGGATTCAAGGGATTCCGGCTGGGGCTGCCTGCCCCTGTCCTCTGGGGCCTGTCTCAATCCCTGGGCATGTGCACTGGCCAGGCCATCATGTGAAGGTCTTCCCTCTGTGCCACCTCCACAGGGAGCTGGGGGTGGGGGTGAGGGGAGTGTGCGATGTGGCCAGAGGCATTCACATCCCTCCCAGTCCAGCTCCTCCTCTTGCAGGCACCCCACAAATCTCTTTCCTTTGCCTGCTCCCAGCTGCTCTGAACTAACAATTCTGGATAAATACTCAAGACCAGATTGGAAGGACCCCAAGATCTCCTTTTAGGCTACAGAGGCTCTAAGAGAGGGAGGGATGTGGCCTGAGTCAGGCAGCTAGTCAGTAGTTGACCTGGGATTGGATACCTGCCCCCAATCCAGTGCCTTCACCTCGACTTCACCCTGTAGGCTCAACTTGGGTGGCCATGTGGCCTTGGGCAAGTATTAACCTCTGTGTGTCCTGCGTGTGAGTGAGTGAGTGTGTGTGTGTGTGTGTGTGTGTGTTGGCCCTCAGCTGGGTGAGGGTCCAGCCTGAAGGCAGGCTGCCTCAGGGGCAAGTTGGAGGGTGCCTCACACTGGCTTCCCAAGGGCCCCATGCCATGTGGTCAAGTGCATTTCCCACAGCCTCCCAGGCTCCCATGCATGCACACATGCACCCATGCACACACATGCCTTGCTGACATTATCTAGGCTAGGGATCGCCATGCTGCATGTGCAACCAGTTTGCCTATCCTCTCCGAATCTAGAGACGGTTGAAGCGATTCTAATTACAGCCTACATTCCTGCTCTGTCTGAAGGCTTTCCCTTTTTCAAAAGGTCTAGATTTTTTTTCCTTAGCACTTGGCTTCCTTGCTCCCCCCTGCCTGCCTCTCCCGACACACGCCTCATTCTCACGCCCCTTCATCTCCTCCCCCTTCTCTGGGGTTGAATTGTTCAACTTCAGCTTGATTTTCTGCTGTCTGTGGCTTGGGAAGACTTAAGAAAGCCCGGTCTCTGTTGTGTGTGTATGTTTGTGTGCATGCACACACACATGTGAGTGTGTGCATGACGGTATGGGGAAATATGGACATATCTGGTGTTTTGGGCTTGTGTGGATTATATGTGTGCGTGGTGTATGTATGTGGCTATAGGTAAAAATACATGCCTGCATATGTACATGTTTATATGGATATGGCATTTTGGTCACATGTTCATGTTGTGTGTGTGGGGGGATGGTTAGCATCCCTATGGGCATGAAAGTGTGTAGCTGAGAGTATGTAATCATATGTGTCTGGTTGAACAGGTGCTTACATACTTTGCTTATTTGGGGTTCGTTCTCTTCTCCTGCAGCAGAGACGCTGCCCCCTGCAGGTTACATGGGAGGCCTACAGAGCTTCCCCTGGTCACAGGCCCTAGCTCGCCCTTGGCCTCTCCACTTCCAGCCAGCCAGAGGAAGTCAGTGGCTCAGGCTCTCCAGGGTCTCTGGCTCGAGTTGATGACCACTTCCTGTAAGAAATCCTGATCTATCCCATCAGGATTCCCGTCTCTGTTTACCTTAATTGCCACCAAAGCCTCCTAGCATTAATCCCTATATTGTTCCATACGAGCTGCCAAATTTGGGCCTCATCTTACATTCCTTCCAAGCTTTCGAAGCCCTTACACTGTGCCTCCGAGTACCCATGGTCCACTGTCAGCAACTGTTCCACTCCCCATACCCTCAATATCTTAGGACTATTTCCTGCCGCCTTCTTATGGCCCAAGGACACAACTCATTTACAATTCCCTCAAGTGGGGGGCTCTATTCCCCCCCCATACAGTGCATACCTCTGGGCGTGGAGGTGGGACGATGTCTTCCTTGTCTCCCATGGCTGCTCCCAGGCCATTTGTCTTCCTCTCTCCACAACAATGGCTCCTCCCAAGACTGCCTTATCCCCCATGCCTCCTTGAGGTTGTCATCTTTTGATCTTCTTTTTCAGTGGCCTCTGTTTACTGAGATGTCAGTAGGTGGTTCACTGACCCCTCTCCACTCCCCAATTCTGGCAATGTTCTTGGTACCTTCTTCATCAATGTGGTTGACCCACCTTCAACAATCTGGTCCTCTACCTCATCTCAGGCTCCCATTCCCATGGCCTCCCATCCATTGATCCTACGACCATGTCCCTATCCACACACTTGTCCAGCTTCTGTGCCCCTGGCTTCTGCTTTTCCTTCATCACAGAACCTCCCCGAGAGGATTTCTATACTCCATGTTTCTGCTTCCTCACAGTCCATTCTCACCTCTGGCTACCCCGTTGGACTTCCACCTCTGCAGAGGCTGCTCTTGCCAGGGTCACTTGTGACTCCATATTGCCAACACCAACAATCTGTCTTGCCTTTCAGACCTCGCAGTCATCTGCTATAGCTGACCGCTCCCTCCTGGAGCCATGCTCTCCTGGTTGCTGGATTTTCTCTCATTTTGCTAATTGCTCCTTTTCTGGTTCTTTTCCAGGCTCTTCCTCTAAGTGCTGGAGCTCAGTTTTAGGTGTTTTCTTCTCTATTTGTACTTTCTCAGCAGATGAACTTATTAAGCCCCATGGGTCCAAACACTACACTCCTGCTCCCAATGCCAATGACTCCCTCAGATTTGTATCTTCAATCCCGACCTCACCCCTGAACCCCATGCTTATGTTTCTAACAGCCTGGCTTGGTAGGGGAAACTCAAGATTCTTTTGTAGCCATGGCATAGTTGAGATCTCTGCCTAGACATCTAAACAGAGATACTGGAGGAACCATTCATTTGAAGTTAGTGGGAACAGCCTAGCACCTCCACTGGAATCCCAGACTGGCATATCTACTTACCTATGTGATATTCACTTCTCTCTATGGCCACCAGCCTAACTGTTGGCTCTCATCTGGATTCATGCAATAGGGCTCCTGCTCCTACCCTTGTGCCTCAATGTTCATTCTCCTCGAAGCAGTCTAAAATGCAAACCCAGCCATGTTCTTAAACCTGCTTAAAACGCTCTAATGGCTTCACCCCACACTTAGATTTGAAACTCAAACTCTTTTCTTTCCCGCTAAAGATTTTATTATCTATTCATAAGAGACACACAGAGAGAGGCAGAGACATAGGCAGAGGGAGAAGTAGACTCCCTACAGGGGAGCCTGACTCCTTGTCAGTCAGGTCTCTGTCGAAGCTCCAAGTGTCTCCTCCTTGACGCCTTCCTGGATTACTCAACCTAAAATAGCCCTATTAACATTGCAATTACATAAACCTGGATTATTTTCTTCGTTGCTCCTGCCGCCCACCCCGCCCCCCATCTGGGACTATTCTTCTCAGTGTATGCTTTGCTGGGTTACTGTCCACCTCTCCTCCCACCAGATTCTTTTTTTTAAAGATTTTATTTATTCATGATAGACATAGAGAGAGAGAGAGAGAGAGAGAGAGAGGCAGAGACACAGGCAGAGGGAGAAGCAGGCTCCATGCAGGGAGCCCGATGCGGGACTCGATCCCGGGACTCCAGGATCGCACCCTGGGCCAAAGGCAGGCGCCAAACCGCTGAGCCACCCAGGGATCCCACTCCCGCTAGATTCTAAAGCCCATGAAAACACAGACTTTGAGGGGTTTTTGCTGCACCTCCAGTGCCTTGAAATAGTGACTGGTGCATAATTGGTGCCCTGTACATGTCCATCGAAAGAACAAATATGCATGTGCACATTTCATTCAAGAGAATTTTCAGGAAGGTAGAGGACTTGCTCCATTTTGATAAGTGCATGCATGTATAAATGAGATGGGGGGGCATCCACATGCAAGGAGGAGGAAGACTTAGGGTGGCACAGCCTTGGGAAAGTCAGTCCTGATAGGAGTCTGCTTCCTGTCCATTGATTGCATTAATGAATGCCAGGGATTTGGAATGAAGTAGGCTGGGTAACGGGTGGTAGCTTGGTGCAGGTATTGTACAAACTCATTGCTGAGAACCACGGTGGGGAAGGTTGAGAAAGATATATCAGGAGGGAGACAGGCATCCTCCTGAGCTGGCGCAGGTATGAGCCCCAGGCTGCCAGGAGAGCAAATCTTGGCTGGAAGGACTGTAGCCCTGCCCCCTGCCATCTTGGTTCTTTGTGCTTGGGTCACTCCTGTCTGCACACTGCATCTCTGCAACAGGTGTGCTTCTTCCTGCGGATATCACCTTTCTTCCCTTACAGATGGGCTAGGCTGAAATGTGTGAGTAGGAGTGGAAGGAATACCGTATCACCTTCCTGCTGTACGGTTTTGGCAGTTTCCCCTGTCCATGTCTCAGTCTCCTAGTCTATAATATGGCTAAGACAATTGCTAGCTTGAAAAGCTGCTATGAATATCTAAGCAAGAGAAGGCATGTGAAGGCGGCTACCAGTAGCTGACACATAGTAGGTGCTTGGTGAGGCTGGGTGACTTGAGGCCCACAAGGCAGTCCTTCCTTCTCTCAAGTGCTTTGTCCATGGGGCACACTTTTCTTCTTCATCCTGGTATCACCTTTGGGATAATATAAGTTGAGGGAAATTGAGCTGAGATGGAGCCTCAGGACAGAGCGGGTCACAAACAGCACATGTGTCAGCACGGACCTCATTGTTTGAAGCCTGACCAAGATCCAAAGCTCTGTGAATAGCTACTGCAAAGCAAGTATGGATGAAGGGCTCCTCCACTACTTTCCATTACAGAGTATGCTGGTGTGCGGGCATGGGCATGAGGAGACAGGCAAGGAAAGAACACAGAAAAAAAAACACAAGAGTTTAAATACCGAGGTTCACACTGTGGCTCTAGCATTGCCTAGTCCTGGGGCCATGAGCCATTCACTTCTCCTTTCTGAGCTTCACTTCTTTCAGCCTGTCACATGGACATATTAATGTCAAAATGAGATAGGAGGCATGATATGTATGGCCATGGTATGTGCTCAGTGGACAGCCACTGCTTGCCATTTCTACATCTCCAGTGGAACTTGTGGAATCAGGAATCAAGTTTGTGGCAAGAACATTCAAGCCTTTCGAACTCTGGGAAGAAGGGAGCAGCGACCTAGAATTGACCACTCAGGGGAAGCAGATGGCAGAGTTCAATTCAGGAAACCAGTGGAGTTTAGGAGCTGAGCGAGGAGATAGCTCCAAGGCAATCAGAGATCAAAGGGGGTAACTGGACTAGCCCAAGGTCATGGATTCTGGCTAAGGCAGGACGAAAAGCCAGCCTGCCTTTCCAGCTATGTCTGAGAGTTATCAGGTGCTGCCATGTATATATCCCCTGGCAATAGAAGCAAAGGCCTTAGGGATGGAGGTTTCATCTAGGAAGGAATGCCTTGATGGCTTCATAGTCTTGAAGGGGGTGGCCTCTTTTTCTATTGCGCTGGAAGAACAGGAGGCAGCCCTTTGCCTGAGCTAGAGCTTAGGACACTCCTAGGAAGCAAGCTCGCAGCTCCCCATTTTAGCCCAGACCACTGCTGCTTCCTGGGCCCCAAGCACCTCCTTCAGGTGCCCCCTACTTGGCCTCAGAGGCCAGGGGAGGGGGAGATCAGGGTGACAGCTGCTGGGCTATGGGCTGGCGGATGCCGGGGTGGGGGTGGGAGTAGGGGAGTCAGCCCAGAAGAGGGCCAGCAGGCAGGAGCATGAAGAGGAAGTTCACAGTCTGCAGCAAATGGATTTTAAGGCCCTGTTAAGTGGAAAAGCCTCCAGGAACGTGGCAGAGAAAGGCCCCTGTCTTTGGAGAGGGGCTGTGGGGTTGGGTGGGGGTGTCTTGGCAGGGGGAAGCTGAGCTGCATGCCTTGAGTGTGATGGAAGGAGGTGGTGGTTGGGGGGTGGGTGGATGGGGGCAGCCAAGTGAGGCTGGGACCTTGGGATTGACGTCTGGTTGGGGGTAGGCTCCAGTCACAGCTCCAGCTCCAGAATTCTGGGACCTCAGGACTCGGTGTATGGAAACTCAGGCTGATGAGAGATAGAACCAACTTTTGTCTCCTGGTCCCTGGGCTCATCTCTCTAGCCATCCTCCACGGTGCCACTCAGGGCTGGGGTCGCTCGGGATTCAGAAGTAGGTTTGATCTAGGAAAGAACGCTCTGGTTCTTGCCCTCGTGGAGCATATGGTCTTACAGAAGGATCATTCTCAGGGACATGTCACTTTCCAGTCTATAAGACACTTTGCCTGTTCATTACCATTATCATAAGTCCGTGAAATAGTTGGAGCAGGGTGGAGAAACTAAGTCTCAGAGTAGGGAATTGATTACTCAAGTCACAGAGTGGCAAAGAGGAAAAGTCTTGGCCTTCTGCCTTTGCCTTGCTGGGCACCCCATAAACTCCCAGCCCACCCTGGGCCCTAGATTTCTCATTCCTCTAGGTGGCCCCTCTCCTCCCATGAGACGGCTTGGGCCCAGAGACCCCTGCAATCCAGCCGGACTTGGGTATTTTCTTGCCCAAATAGCATGTCTAGCTGCTGCATTCTTGGGCTGGATATCATGCAGCCAGCCACGTAGCCCCCTTCCCTCTAGTGGCCTCAGTTTCTCTGACATACTTCTCAGCCCTAGAAGGACTTATATGGGACAGGGGCTATAGAGCCACAGGGGCAGTGGCGGGGCTATGCAGGAGGCTTAGCGGAGAAGGAGGAGCCTCAGGTCCCTTTCCCAGCCAGGCCCCCTGCCCTTCGCCTGGCCTGGCCCCAGGCACAGTGCTCAGCCAGCTGTCCCAGGGCGGGCAGGCTAGCTGCATTAGCAAATGTGTTTGCGGTTATGAGCCGCTCCCGAAAGCAGAGAAGTGTTGCATGAGGGGGCGGGGGGGGGGGGGGCAGATTGAAGACAGACCAGGCTCTGGTTCCCAGCCCTAGCCAGGGAAATCAGAACCAGGCTGGACTTTTGGCCCTGCCCCCTCCCAACCTCCCTCACTGCCCCCTCCCAGTCTCCGTGGCCCAGGGAGAGGGCTGAGAGAGGCCAGGCCTCAGAAGTGCAAAGTGTCCAAGGAAGGTTAACCTTGTGCTGCTCAGGCAGCGCTGCTTTTGAGTGTCCGTGGTGGCGGCCTAGGTAGGCCATGTTGGGGGTATTCCTACATTCACCTTCTTGCTTCAAATAACCCTCGCTCACCCTCCTTCCTGCCTCTGAAGTGGACCAAACAAATGAAGAACACAGGCCCCAGTCCAGATCGTGCAGTCCACATGGCAGAAGCCATCTGAATTGGAACAGGACAAAACATCTTCCTGCTCCTTCTTTTCCCAACACCCCTACTTCTCTCCTACCGCCAGGCTCCTAATGGCAGGAAGGGTGTTAGTTGCCCTAAAGTCTGCCAGGAACCTGCTAGGGCCTGATCCTGTGGACTTTATCCAGAGGCAAGCCAGTCTGTCATAGAGGGGGGATGGGGGGTGGGTTCAGGGAAGGAGCTAGAGGTGGAAGAGGTGTGAAGGAAGAGTTGGGGAGAAAACTTGGAGGCAGAGCAGGATGGGGATGGGACAGGTACTGTTTGGGTGAGGCACCCTGCAGCCCAGTCCATTTTGAGATAATCCATGTAGTGAAGATAATGATGGCGACAACAATACTAGCAACTACCTAGCATCCCATACCAACTACCTAGCATCCTACACCAACTAGTTACCCAGCACTCAGATTGACAGACTGAGGCTCAGAGAGATTCAGTCCCTATCTAAGGCCACACATCTCTTAAAGAGCAAACCCGAGAGAGGAATCCAGACTCTTCAAACTACGCCCTCCCCAGAGGCATGGGTCTGCTGGAATTTACTCCAGCACTTATTCAGGATGTGTTCCTCTATCTAGGATGCCACTTCCTCCCTTGTCAGCTTGGCCAACTGCTAGGTATCCCTCAAGAGCCAGTTTAGGGGTCTTAGCCTAGCTGACTTCCCACAGATGGGAAGTTACACCCCACGAGCCCCATCCCTGTCCTTGCAACATGGCGGGAGGATTTATTTTGTAGAGGGCCAGGACTGGCCTCACAGAGCCTCTTGGGCCCTGTCCGCCTCCTCCCTTGTCATACAGCTAGAATGGTTTTGATTTTCCTTTGTGGAGCATCTTAGTGTGTTGGTTATAAGCACAGGCATTGGTGTCAGACGGGCCAGGGTTGAAAACTGCTCCTGCTGCATGTCAACCCTGTTCCCTGTGCTGAATCCACAAGTGCTTGGCATGCGGGGGCACTCAGTTGGGCCGGTGTTTTCAGCTTTGTGAGCCTGTTTTCCAGTGTGGGAAGTGGAGACAAGACCCTCTCAGCTGGCTTCATGGGGCTGTCAGGAAAATCCCAAGGCCTCAAAGCAGGTGCCACATAAAGTAAGTCTCCTCAATTCTATCCTATCTGCCTGAGAGCACCAGTGGCCAAACAGAGGGGAAGCCTTCTCTGAAGAGAAGGGGATGAAGTAAACAGAAGCTTCCAGCATCTTGTCCCTTCCCTTGAGCTTTGGGCCAGAAGGCCCTACCACACATCTACCACCCAGGGCCCCTCTCCACTGTCTCCACTGCTGGCATGCATTCTCAGGTCTAGCTTGAATCCTTTCTGTTGCAGGGAAAGCCTTCCTCAGAGAGCCTGACAGCAGCTTGGGGGTTGGGGGTTCTTGTTTGTGACCGAGGTGGACTGTGCAGCCCTGTGTCCAACATACTGGGGAGCTAGCTCCAGGGCCATGGGAGCAGGGTGCAGGTGAGGAGATCAGCCAAGGGCCTAGGGGAGAGCTGATTCTGGAGACCTATCCTTTCCTCCCCTGGAATGAAGAGAGTGATTTAGAGGTTCCCTTGCTTTCTCTCTCAGGACCCTGCTGGTTGCTCTATTTTACAGATAAGGAAGACTGAGCCCTAGCGAGGTAGAGGGACTTCCCACGGGCTACTGAGCAGCTAGGCAGCAGCATTAGAGCTTCAGCCTGGGTATGTTTGATGCCAACCCCCACACACTCCTGTCTCCCACAAACCAGAAGTAATGGGGGCCGGACACACTGGGCACTGGGGGCTCATCCTCTCACCTAGGGATGTGAATATGGAGGCCCTAGCAGGCCACGTGGGAGCCAGAGCATGAGAATAAGATGATAAGTGGGAGAAGGTACAGGAACAGTAGATGGATTGGAATGGGTTCAGAGGCAGGCAATGAAAATGATTAAGGGAATAGAAGGATTAATTTATAAAAATAAGATTAGAAGAGCAATACTGCCCTGCTTGGTTAAGGGATGGCTCGTGGGGGGGATGGTCCAGTGGGTGTTGGGGAGGGGTGGCTGTGCAGGGTTGGGGGATTCACTGACTCACAGAGGCCCACCAGCCTGGCCTACCAGCATCACTGGGCCAGACTATTACCTGCCAGGATGACCGTGAGGGTCCCCAAGTGCCTAGCAGCCTCGGCTCCTAGGGCAGCCCCAGAAACCTCCTCTGATCTTCCTTCCTACTACTGTGGAAGACAAGGGAGACTCATTTGAGCAGCCCATATAAGCTCATGAAGATTCCTCATGACAGCTTTTGGAGGCGGGGAATGCTTCTTCTGATGTATAGATGGGCAACTAAAGGTTAGAGAGGCAAGTGACCAAACCCAGGGTGTGTCTCACCACAGTCTAGGGTCATTCTACTGCTTCAGATTCTCCAGGCAGGATTCCAAGAGGTCTACCTGCTTCCAGAGTGGGCATCTTTCCACGTCTTATGCTGGAAGGTGAACCCACAGATTCCAGTGGGCGTTTCTTTCTGGTTCTAATCAGAAGTTCTTTCTTATGTCTGACCACAATCCTTCCTGCTGTCCTTCTACCCCTGTGTTCTGTTGGGTGATGGGGGTGCTGATGAGGAGAAAGACAGATGGAAGGGGAGGGACAGAAGAAGGGAGGGGGAGACAGAAAGGGACAGAGGAGAAGAAGGAAGAGGAGATTTATTGCACGTCCACAATGTATCAGAGATTCTGCTAGTTGTTTTCACCAATTTCAGGAGGCCAGAATTGATTTAAATGCTGTTTAAACCTAAGGACAAGTTTCTAACAGAGATCTTACTATCCTCACTTCACAGACAAGTAAACAGAAGCCTTCCAGGTGAGGCTCAGCAAAGGGAAATGATTAGACCAAGTCCTGGAGAGTGAGTGATAAAGCTGGGATTTCAGCCTCGGAGGGGCCTCCCAAGCCACCCTCCCTGTGCCTGTAGCCATGAAGAGAGAGATACGAGGAGCTCCTGTGATTTGGTCAGCTCAACAGTTCAGGAGAGAACCCCAGTGAGTGCTCAGAGGTCATGAGCTGGTTGGGTGGCCTGGTGATGGAGAGTAATACAAACTGTCTAGGAATATCCATGGGAGTGAGAAAAAGGGAAAGGGAGGGAAGAGAGGTCCAGGTGAGGTTAGGGTCTGGGGCCTGGGTGCTGGATGCGGATGTTCCCAGAGGCCTGACCTGCTTTGCCTGTTGACCCCTCAGGACCATAGGCATATCGCTTCCAGATTGCCCCTTGCCTCCTTTCCCCCTATGCCAGACTGCAAGACTGTGGTCTGCCCTCCAGAGCTAATTGCTGGTGCAGCATGGGGACAAGACTTAGTCAAGCCGTGACTTAAAGATGCTGTCTCTGCAGGCATGCCCCCCCCCCCCCACACTCAACCATAAGCAGAAGTGGGTGAGGCTAGAAAGAGGAGGAGGTGGGGGAGGGGACATGTGGTTTTTTTTTCTTTCTCAGGCAGAAATGAGCTCATGTTTTGTCTAATCTAAATTCTGTCAAGCAAGCGAAAAGGAGAGAGACAGAGACAGACAGTGAGCAAGAGAGAGAATGAGAGAGAGAGAGAGAAAGAGAGAGAGTGTGCTACAGAGTTAATAAAAAAATCTGCCAAGCACATGTTCTTTCCAGCTCAGAGACAAACCAAAAGAAAAAAAATACCAGGAGGGCTGAAAGGACAGACCAGACAGGGAATGTGTTCTCAGCTCACACAACTTCCTCTTCACTTCAACCAGAGAAAATTCTACCTCAAGTCAAACTCTCTGCTCACTCAGCCAGCCAGCTAGCTCCCTGCTTTGTGCCTGCAGGAGGGTGGGAGGGCATGGCCTCCGGTGGAGAATCCATTCCTTCTCCTAGCCCTCTTACCTTTTCAGTGATTGAGGTGGGGCCGGTCAGGGGCACAGAAGGGAGAAGCCTGTCCTCGGCAGCCTTGGGCCCTGGGAGTCGGAGAAGCCACACTGCTCAGCAGCCAGTGCATAGACACCTTTCCAGGCCCGAGGAAAGCCCAGGCAGCTCTCCCTGGGCTCCCCGGGATTAGATCCCCTTGGAAAGCAGGCTGTGGTACAAGAGAAATGAGAGGTCAGTGTCGAGGATGCACTGACTTCCGGGGGGCCATTTTTGCCCCTCTCAGCCAGTGAGGCACGGGGAAGGTGAGTTCTCCCACCAAAGCCCTCCATCCTCCTTAGCCGCCCCCCATCCTGCCTCCCATGGTTGAGAAAGGCTGGCTATGCAGTGTTGGAATGTGAAGCTAGTCCTAGGAGGAGACAGGGAAGTGAGGGGAGCTGAATTGGCCATGCTGAGCAAGACATTCAGCAACCCCAGCAATAATAGGGCTTTCATGGAGATGGCCAAGCTTGGGTTCTGGAGCTATTTCCACCCACAACCCGCCTTCCTCCCACCCTGAGCCACCCTGGTGGAGAATCCTCCTTTGTTGGGCTGAAGCCTGGGCCTGGGGAAAGAGAGGGGCAGGGCTTTGTGGAGGGGTCCCCAGGCCAGGCTTACTAGGCTCCCTGTTGTCTGGGTAGAGTGCATCTGGGCAGTGGAAGGGACCTAGGGCCGAGGCCAGGGCCAAAAGAGCCAGCCCTTCCTTCCCAGAAATTCCCAGGGCCATGGGTCTTACCTCCTCTCCTGGGCACTGAGTCGTGTTTTCGGGCTGGCATTTCCCACGTTTCTCAGTGGGAGGGCCCTTGAGGGGACATGTGGACAAGTGGGCACTCTTTGTCAAGAACCCTTTGGCTGGAGAAGCCTACTACAAAGCCACCTTTCATAACAGAGCAATAGGTAGACAGGCACAGTGGAAGGCTAGGAAGGATCCCAGGCCCTTGGCTTTGAGGGTCTAAGTCTGGGGGTGCACAAAGGCTGTGTGAGGAGCAGGAGCCAGCAGGGTGGGGGTGAGGCAGGGATTGGGGCTTGGTCTGGTGTGGCTGGGCAGGGTAATGAGATCCAGCTGAGAGGGAGGAGGAGGAGGAGGAGGAGGAGGAGGAGAAAGAGGAAGAGGTCTCCTTTATCTCTCGCTTCATGTTCTCAGGGCCCACGTTTTTTAATTTGTGTTGGATAAACAATATGGGATTGTGTACACAAAGAAGCTCTAATTATCCCCCGAGGTTGTGTTTCCTCAGAGGAAATGAACTGGGCATGGCATTCACGTTGGATCGCAGAAACGCACAAGCCCAATAGCTTCCAGATTGCTGCTCCGGCGTGCCATGCTGGGAGCCCCCCTCCAGTGGAGCTACTCTCTTCATACCCCCATCTGGGTTTGAAGCTCAGCCTGTGTCCTGCCTGACCTGGCCCTGGGAGAGCACTGGAAGGTTGTATGCTCTGCAGCCTTACTTCTTTCTGGGGCATTAAGCTGTCCCCTACCCCCTCCAGCCTTACCCCGGTCCCTCTACTAGAGACAGTCAAGGACTTGGGACAGAGGTGTGTCTGAGACAAGGGCTGAAGGTGGAGGTGAGCCCCGCTGCCTCCATCCCTTGTCACAGTTCTCCCTGAATTGTGTCCCTAAGCCGTCCTCATGAGGAGCCTAGGGTTCCTGCCTCGTCTCCCCCAGACTACTACTGCAGGGGATAGATTCCCATGGAAGCTGACTCTGGGCTGAGCGAGTACAGGGGAAATTGCCCCAGAAGCTAGTGGCTCTGTTCTGGGGGTGGGGGGTGGGGGGCTGTCCTTTTGGGAGCAGTCCTCCAAGCCTTTCCAGCATGCTGGGACCTAGGTACCACCCCTCATACAATTAGCTATGTTTCTACCTACCACCCGCAGAGACTAAACTCTTTACATTCCTTGGCAATGGATGGATAGGTGGCAAGGCAGAGGCCCAAGGAGGTGAAAAAAAAATGGACCTAAGGCTGGTGGCAGAACTGGGATAAGAACTGGGGCCCTAGATCACCAACCAGCTGAGTGGGACTGGTGAAGGAGAAAGTGCATCAAGGAGTAAGAGAGAAGTATAAGCCTACAGTTGAATCAAAGCAAATGACCCCTCCACTAAATATATTCCCCTCTGTTCTCATGAAGGAATCCAAGGCATTTCCAGAGACCAGGTAGGCGCATGGTAAAGAATGGACGATTTAAGTGTTGCTGCTACTTGATGTGTGTGCCTACCCTTGAGCCCACCCCTGCCTTGGAGGAGCTGACCAGCTTTGGGGTATGAGGAGTACTACATAGGTGGACTCTGGTGTTCAGAAGGATTTAAGTGGGGAGGGAGTGGGGGTATTCTCTCTCCACCACTGTCCAGGTGGAAGGCAGAGCAAGTAGGCCTCAAAGAGGCTTCCCTGGGGGAGCTGCAGGGACAACTGGGCTGGGCTGGGGCCCAGACAGCAGCCTCTGCTCAGACTCTGGGGATGGGCAAGGCAGTGGTGAAGGAAGAGGCAGGGAGGCGACTGACAGCCCTGGAACTGGACTGCTCCCACTCCAGTGGAAGGTTGGCCCCCATGTCTCCCTTTTATCTTTTCATTACATACAAATTAGGAGTGCGATTAACTTTATTAAAAGCAAACAAAGCTGGTCAGAGAATGGGGCCTCCAGACAGAGCTGCTGGAGTATGAGGAGGAGAAACCCAGGAGAGCAGGGGAGGGTTGTGGTTGCAGCAGTTAAAAGGGCAGGAGGTGGAGGGTTGGGGGAGGGGACTTCCCTGCAGGATTCTCCATCTCCAGGGATCCCACCACTTTTATGGCCGTCTGCATCCTTCTGAAGTTATGCCAGCACAGCCCAGCCTCCAGACAGAATTCCAGACTTTAAGAGCTAGAGTGAACTATAGAGACCATGGGGTCTGCTACTGACCCCTCACCCCAGCTGCAGATGGGAAACTGAGGCACAGGGAGGGGGAAGTATCAGCCCAAGGCCCCACTGCCTATAAGTGGTCGTGTTGGTATGATGGTTGCCGAGGCCTTCTGTTTTTCAAGATATCCAGAGAAAGACATCCACACTCTGCCTCCCCTCCCCACGGTGTATGGAAGGTCTGGTATAAATCCTTTTTGCTGCAGATAAACCCTATTTTGTTGTCACCCCGTCAGTGTAGCTCCTAACCCATACTAACATTTTTTTTTCACTCAAAGGCAGCCATGTCCTGCCTTAACCAGCCTCCTCTTGTTTTTTGGCTTTTATCATTTGGAGAAGCAGCAGGCTCTGACTGTGGGTGCCTTGATATAACACCGGACAACACCCACGACATCCCCAGGCATTCATGTGGCATGTCAGGTTCTTGGAAAAGATTTTCATAGGACCTCATTGTTTCCTCCTGGAAACAATGATGGCTGGGCCAAGACAAAACCCACTCACTTCATTTGTTTATTAATGAATTCATTTGGAAAACATTTAGTTGAGAGCTTACTTTGTGCCCAACAATGTGCAAGATGCTGAGGCTTCAAAGACCAAGGCAGATGTGGTCCTTGATTTCATGGAGCTTCCAGAGGAGAAACAGTTTCAGAGGATCGATAATGCGCCATTGACTTCAGGAGAACATGCACCCCACATTCACCCAGGCTTCCTCCTTGAGCCATTTCCCACAAATCTGAGGCTTCATCAAGGAGCAGAGACAGCACAGGCCCTGTTGCCTTCCCTTCTGTTTTGCTCACATAAGGCATGGCAGTGTCTCAGGGTTGCAGACACCATCTCCAATGACCCCAACCTCCCAGCTCCTTCAGCAGTGCCATCCATCTCCTTGATTACTCACCACTCATTTTCAGATATCTAAAAATAAAGGGTTTTCCCCCCAAAGTCCCTCTCAGCTTTAAATATCAAGGGCTCTAATAGTGCAAAATTGGTTTCAGGAGAAATGTTTCAACTTCTCAAGGAAGTAGTTTTTAAGCACTTCTGAAGCACCTACTGGAAACTAACTGGTTACTCTTTATAAAAATGGGTCAAATGTGCTTGGCAACCACCCTCTACTGAGGAGGTGAGGAATGAGTGGGGGGCCGAACCAACCCTCACCCTGCCCCCCAAACTGAACTTTGCTATTCAGTTAAACAATGTGAATTTCTCGTTTTTCTAGGGCAATAATTATCAAGCATTGGCAATTTCATAATGATCCAACCTGGTAGTTTTTCCAGCTGTTCTGAGGGAACTGGTAAAGTAGATCTTGCAAGGACCGCCCCAGAGCAATAGCCCTTCAAGTTGAATCATTAGAGCAGGCACCTCAACTCTGCTACTGGGCAATCCCAATTCTCACTGAGTCATTACAATAGGTCCCCTGAGGCTTCCTGCCGGGCCATTTTTTGTTGTTGTTGGTGGTGGTGGTGGTGGCGCAGGAATTTCTTGGGACACTGAATCATGATGAGAGTTCACATCTACATGGCAATTCCCATGTGCCAGACCCTGTCCTAAGTACTTCACAGGTGTTAACTCATGTTATCCTCACAACTATCCCATGGGGTGGGTGCTGTGATTACCTCAATTTTATAAGATGGGAAATGAATAGACAGGGGTATTAAGCGACTTGCCAGAGGTCTCACCACCAACACATCGGTAAGCTAGGATTAACATCTGAACTAGGCTGTCTAAACCATGAGGCTGTGTCTGCATTTTGAATGTGCTCTGGCGTCTGAGTCAGAGGCTTGTTCCTTCTGGGTCATGGGCTATGGACAGATTGAAGTCTGTTCTTACCTGCCCCTATATCCACCAACAGGGAGAGGGCATGTTTCCCAGGGACTGAGATGGGTCAGCAAATGAACAGATGGGATGAGGACAGAGGGGCTATATCAGTCAAGCTGGGCAAGGCCAATGTCCAACACAACTGATTGGTGATCCATGAAAAGAAAGGGATTCTTCTATTGCTTCTAGCTTCTCATCAGTTCCCTCCCAAGGATATTTGTCAGATGCAATGGGCTGTGGCAGAAGCCTGAGGGAAGTGGATCCAAAAGATCTGGGTTCAGGTTGGGCTCTACCATTTCTTAGCTACGTGGCCTTCAGTTTACTCATCTGTGAGACAAGGCTGATAATCCCAACTGCAGAGCAGTATTGTGAGGTTATTATGAGAGAAGTGGAGCCATGTGCTTGGCAAAATTCTTGGCCCAGAGATGGTGCGTGGAGCATGCTAGTCCCGTGCTCCCACCCTGAAAGCAGAACTCCAGCTGTACCTTCTAGGCCCCCACCAATCCTTGTCCATATAGCCTGTCATAGATGCCAGGGCTCAGAGGCCAGGGACTAGGGACATACTCTGGTAAACAAATGAGATCCAGTTAGTTTCATTTAAGTTCCTATTTCATTGTATTCCCCACTAATGTCTTGGATGGTGATCTGTTTTCCTCCCTGTTCTTATAGTCACTCTGACACCAAGACGTTAGGGAAGGCTCCCTGCTCCTGCCACCCCACTTTCAAGCTTGCAGAGAGTTCGTGTTGGCTCAGCGGAGAATGCAATGAGTCCATTCTGTGTCCTCAGCACGCCACAGAAAGACAGGGGAAGAAAAACTCTGAGGGAGAAATAAGAAGGGAAAGAACCACCTCACAAATGCCTATCCCTGCCCCTGGTCATGGTGTGGTGGGTCTGGAGCTGACGCTAATCGGTGTGGTTTTTCTCCCAGCCCCAAGTTTATCCTTGTGTAATTTAGCGTAGGAAAAGCTAATACCAATGTGTCAGGTTGGGTTAATGGAGATTTTGTTTCGAGCTGAGCAAAGGCCCCTTCTCCTCCTGCCACCTCCATTTCCCAGGCTTCTCTTTCAAAGGAGGGATCCTATCCACGTGTCACACATAACACTGCTACCAAGGGACAAGGATCTGGAGGGGCCCTGGCAGGGCTCTCCTCTTTCTGAGAGATCTCTGAGGCAATAGATGTTCTAGCTACTCTTGTTCACCCATTTCCATTTGCCCACGAAGCCGGCTGGCAGGAGGTAATTTCTTGCCAAACACGAATCCTTCCTCTTCCTCCTATTGCTCATCCTCACTGGAGCATCTCCAGGCCTGCCATGGGGCTCCGTGGCTCAGGATCAAAGACCTTCGTGGCAGTTCCTCTGTTTCCCTCTCTGAGTCACAAAGGATTGGGTTAGAAGACCTTAGTGAGTCCTGTGGCTTCAGATAGCCTAGAGCTCTAGACTTCTAGACCGATAGAAAGAGCTGGCTGGGTGTCAGCCTATCCTGAACTTCACTGGTGGAGCCATGGCCCCCGGGTGTCCCAAATTCCTGGCACCCCCTCCAGCACCCATGGTATTCTGTCATCAATGTCTCCTGAAATGTTACTTCAGGTATCTGGAATTCTACTCCAGGCTCTGTTATAGCTGTTGGGCACAGTCCTACCTTCTCGCTGGGCTCAGTCTCCCTATTTGTAAAAGAGGGAGAGTGGGTTTGGACAAGCTGATCTCTAGGGCCACCTGTAGCTTGTGGCTCCCTACCAGAGGGAGGAGGCTCGGGGCTTTTGGTGGGCCACTCAATTATCCCTGACTTTAGAGGCAGAGGACGGAAGCGATCTAGAGCAAGCCGGCTGGTCCGGTGCTGATGATGGGAGCAGAGGTGATGAGGGTGGAGGGCAACCCAGAGTACGAAGATGTGAGAAACAATAGAAGGTAGGAAGGCAGATAGGGAGGACACAGGAAGAAAGAGGAGAAGGAGGTGGGAGGGAGGAAAGGGAAAGAATAAACACATAATCAGGGTTACCGAGTTTCCTGTGCAGCTGGAGTCATCTTTTGCTCTTAATAAACTCAGCTGCAGCTCCACACCCCCTCCGGATGGGTGGCTGCTGTTCCTAATGCAGCTCAGCTTGCCTGAGACCTGGATAGCACAGGAGGCAGATGCTTAGGCCTGGGTGTCTGAGGCACCTCACTCATGGGTGCCCAGCAGCAGGACAAAGCTGAGCCCAGCCCTCCTGGGAGCCATGCCTTCCCTTGAGGCAAGATGGTGGGGAGGAGGGAATAAGGCATCTGGGTGAGGCTGGATGGAGCTCCATTCACTATTCATCCATTCTGAGCTGAGGGGCTTTGTACTTGTTTCCCCCTTTAGTCCAGGTCCAAGCTGATCTAAAACCAGTAGCCTCTCTAGCCTCATCCACCCAGAATCTGCCTTTTGCAGGGAGGGGAAAGTGTGGAAGAGCCAAACGGCTCAAAGTGGCCAGGGAATCTCTCCCTTGTCCGGATTCTCCCCCAGGCCTCCTTGAACTTCTCTTCCCAAACTGCCCCTTTCCCAACACACAGATCCTAGGGAGGGGTAAGCAGAGTGGGGAAAAAAGACAACTCTGTTCCCCAACATTGTTCCTGGGAAGCCATCTGGAGCCAGACTCTTTGAATATGTGGTCTTGTCTTTAAAGGTTCCCTAAACCCCTTATCTTTTTTTTTTTTTTAATTTTTTATTGGTGTTCAATTTACTAACATACAGAATAACCCCCAGTGCCCGTCACCCATTCACTCCCACCCCCCGCCCTCCTCCCCTTCCACCACCCCTAGTTCGTTTCCCAGAGTTAGCAGCCTTTACGTTCTGTCTCCCTTTCTGATATTTCCCACACATTTCTTCTCCCTTCCCTTATATTCCCTTTCACTATTATTTATATTCCCCAAATGAATGAGAACATAAACATTATATGTTCTAAACCCCTTATCTTATATGAAAAATTGGGCAGTTAGGTGGATTATTTTGGGGAGGCAGTCAAGGGTGTTTATTAGGGGGACACCTGGGTGGCTCAGTGGTTGAGGGCATGATCCTGTGGTCCTGGAATCGATTCCCACATTGGAATGTGGGAGCCTGGGATCCCTGGGTGGCGCAGCGGTTTGGCGCCTGCCTTTGGCCCAGGGCGCGATCCTGGAGACCCGGGATCGAATCCCACGTCGGGCTCCCGGTGCATGGAGCCTGCTTCTCTCTCTGCCTGTGTCTCTGCCTCTCTCTCTCTCTCTCTGTGTGTGACTATCATAAATAAATAAAAATTTAAAAAAAAGGAATGTGGGAGCCTGTTTCTTCTTCTGCCTGTGTCTCTGCCACTCTCTGTGTCTCTCATGAACAAATAAAATCTTTTTTTAAAAAAGGGTGTTTATTAGGCTATCAGGGGCTTCCCAAAAGTCAACAAGTCCTACTAGTTATGAAGAACTCAGTATCTGCTAGGTACCCTTGCCCCTAATCCTTGCCTCTCTAAGCCCTCCCTAAAGAGGAAATCAATACTTTAGGATCTCAAATGAAGTAGGGTCAGGACAAAGAACCACCTAGGATGGGCCTGTGGCTCAGCTTCTTCCACATGGACCCTAAAGTCATCATTCTAAACCCAAATAGGTGGAACACTTGGGTAGCTCAATGTTTGAACCTCTGCCTTTGGCTCAGGTCATGATCCCGGGGTCCTGGATTGAGTCCCACATCAGGCTCCCTGTGAGAAGCCTGCTTCTCCCTCTACCTATGTCTCTGCCTCTCTCTCTCTCTAATGAGAGAGAATAAATAAGTAAAATCCTTTTTAAAAAAATTAGACCCAAATCTAGGCAAGTCATTCTTCTGCTCACAACATTGACATGGCTCCTGTTGTCCTCAGGATAAATACCAGCTTCTTGATTGGGTCTTTGTGAGCCCACCCTCATCATCTGAGTCCTACTCAGATTTCATTTTTCTCTTGCCACTTCTGCTTTGGATGCCAGAGCTTTGGCTTCGTCAGCCATCTGTATTAAAACAAGCCATCTTCTTCCCTGCCCATCTGCTTGTGATGTTCTCATCTCCCTAAAATGCCTGTCCCCTGCCTCCCTGCCTGTCAACCTCCCACTGGCCATTCAGAGGGCATCCTTACTGGAATGGGAGCTCCAGGAGGATATGGACTCCTCTTGGTCATTGCTGTATGTCCAACACTTGGAACTGTCCCTAGTACATAGTAGGTGCTCAGCACATAGTCCCTGAATGTTGTCTACACAGATGAGTCAAGTTCAAATGCTACCTTCTTTGCGAAACAGACCAGGTTAAGCCCATTTGTGCTGCCAACATATTTCCACATGTTTTTACATCAGAGCACATGTCCCATTTCCTTACTTTTGTTTCTTTACTTATCTCCCCACTAGCCTGGATGACTCTTTGGGCCAGGAACCTCAGCTGAAGCCTCTTGGAATCATGTGCCGTGCCTTCTGCAGCATCTGGTGCAGGTGGTATCATTAGAATCATGTGGGGAGCTTCAACACAACTTCCATGCCCATGACCCAGTCCTGATCAATAAAGCAGAGTCCAGGCTGGGTGGAGCCATGGCATGAATGTTCTCAAAGCTCTCCACATGAAGATTCTAACATGCAGCCAGGCCAGAGAAATGCTGGGACAGACATTCTGTGACAGCTCTTTTGTCCAATGGTTCCGACTCCACCTGGCCTGTGAGCTGGCCTCTGAAGGGAAATCACTGGCTCAAAGGGACCTGATAAATGACCTCCAAGGACATCGGGCCTCCTGTCTGACCTAGCGTAAGGAGAAGAAGACAGAGAAAACCATGTTCTCCCCCTGGGGCAGGGAGCATGGGTGATACCTTCACACTGCCACCTGGCATCTCCTTTGTCCTTAAGCCTGACTGTGTCTAATCCAGCCAGGCCACTGATGGGTTGTTTCCAGTTTAAGCCAGTCAGGGCTGCCTTCACAGCGGGCACAGAGGGCCTGAGCCCAGAGGGGAAGAATTGATAGGCCAGCCAAATGGGCACAGAGTCAGGTGGTGAGCCGCTGGGATGGGCCTGGCTTGCTCAGTATGCACCACCTGACCACTATCCTGGCGCAGTGAAAGATCTTTGACTTAAAAATGACAGCTAACATGTGTTACTATGTGCCAGGCCCCACATGGAGCACTTACATGCATTATTCTAGTTCATGCTCTCAACAACCCTATGAGGTAGATATTATCACTCCCATTTTATATACTGGGAACCTGAAGCTCCCATGAGTTAGGTTCCTTGCTTGAGGTCACATAGCCAAGTGCCATCAAGTGCCAAAGGCCAGATTTGAATCCAAGCTTGAATGCTTAGTGACTGACCTGGATTAATGCTGTGACCAGGAGGCCAAGGTCACAGCCCCTTCTCCATCCCTTACTCTCTGTATGACATTGCAATTCCCTCTGGGGCCCCTCCCTGGACCTTAGTATTCTCTCTATTCCATCTACCTCTGAGGGCTTGCCCAACCATGACAGGGACAGATTCTATGAATCTCTGACAGAGCAAGGAAATGAACTGCTCCTCAGCCTCTATACTCTGGGCAATAGGTTTGCTTGGGGATGTCCAGGACAGAGCTCAGAGCAACACTTGCCTCTTGCCTCAGGCCCTGGGAGACAGCAAAGCTAATCTTTACGTCTACTATTCAGTGCCAAGTGCTATTCTATGCACTTTGCAAGCATTTAGTTTTTGTGATCATTCAATGATATATAAGAACTAGCATCATCATCCCCATTTTACAGATGAGACAGAAAAGTGTAGGATAGTTGGGTAACTTGCCCAAGGCTGCATGACTATTAAGTGGTACAGCCAGGATTCAAACTCTGGCCATCTGGCACAGGAGCCTGTGTTTTTAAACCAATATACTCTGCTGTTCAGGCACTTTCCGTGAAGTATGAATGGATGGGCAAGAGGAGGGAGAGGCCTTTTTTTCTGCCACCTGGGGCCCCAAAGGGTGAGTTAGACTTGGCTCGGGGTTCTGGGCCTTTCAGCCTCTCTTTTCCCAGTGTCTCCTGGAACAGAGGGAAGGGTCTGGGCACTTATATCGGTACAGTATGGGAAGGGGAGGTCCCCAGGAAAAGCAGAAGCTGCTAGTAAGGCTCAAGGCCACATGGGCTGGGTCCACTTGTGTGTGGGTAAGTCCTGGCACTCTGATGCCTAATCACCAGGGAGGCACTTGACTGGGGTAATGCCTCAGAGGCTGCCCAGCGTGCTCATTCAGAGTGTCTGCCACTAGGTGTAGGACTAGACAAAGGAGCTAGGCCAAGCCTTCCCGGTGGTAACTGTAGGAGAAGGAAGAAGGGGGAAAGGCTACCGAATTTGGCTGGATCCAGACCGAAGGCCACCAGCCAGCAGATTCTGGGCCTTTAGAATGATGTCAAATGGATAGGAGCCCTGCCTGCCCTTCCTGTCCCCACCCTCTTCCACTCGCAGTAGAGGAGGCAGGACAAGTTCTTAAGGGCTAATCCTACCTAGACCTGACCCCCAGGCTAGGTCAGGAACCTTCGTCATATACCCTTTTAGCAGCTCACACCTCCACTTCAGAGTAATTAATGTCAACCAGAATTACATCATTATTGGGGCAGGAGACATTGAATGTCTGTCCTCCCACTAGATTAAACTCTCCATGAGAGCAGGAATGGCGTCTGTCTCCTCTGCCACTGTGTCCTGGAACACAGCACTGTCTTAGCATGCAGTAGATGTCAAAAAAAAATGTGTGGAAGGAAAGGATGAATGAATGCCTCTGAGCCCACTGGAATGGAAGTGCTTAGTACATATCTCTCTTGTTTGCTCTCCCTCCCACATTGGGTCCTACATAGCTCTCCCTCCCACATTGGGTCCTACAGCTGAGTAGGAGAGGACGACCCACTTGTGCTCTCCCAACACACTTCAGGCCCCAGAGTCTGGGCCCCAGGACCCACTTCAAGAGCTCGGTGAGTGCACACCTTGTACCTCTTCCCTTCCTGCCTTGTCCTTTCCCTCTCCCTCTTATCTCTTTTTCCTGTTCTCCCCCATCTGCCAGAGGATAGGCTGATGGACATTGGCAAGAGAAAGGTGAGCCTGCAGGGCTACCTGGGCCACCACCAATCCCTGCCGGCCAGCCACTGTGTGTCCTGGGGCCTGTCTCAGAAAGGGCAAAACAGTGAGCCCCACGCCTTACTATAAGTCTTTGGCAGGCCAAGATTCCAGGAAGATTTTGGAGGCCAAGGAGGAGGAAGACTGTTTAAAAGGTCATATTATCAGGACACCTGGGTGGCTCAGTGGTTGAGCATTTGCCTTCGGCTCAGGGCATGATCCCAAGGTTCCAGGATCGAGTCCCGTATTCATCTTCCTGTGGGGAGCCTGCTTCTCCCTTTGCCTATGTCTCTGCCTCTCTGTGTCTTTCAGGAATAAGTAAATAAAATCTTAAAAAATAAATAAAAGCCCCTATTATCTGAGAGTTGCAGTGATACAGAGACATGTGCCTGGTAATTTGTGAGGCAAAAAGGGGGAAAAAAGGCATGAACAGCAACACTCTATTTCATAAGCTGGGTGATGATACCATGAATGCCTATTTCATTACTGTCTCTGAAACCAGGCATGCACATCATAGATGATCCTTTGGACATATATTGTATAATTTTATGCATGTTGAGGCAGTCTAGTATTGTTATTAAACACAGAGATGCTCAAAGTCAAGACCGAATGGGTACGTTTTCTAGTTCTGCCACTTTACTAGATGCATGACCTTGAGTTGGATATTCAACCTCTCTTTCCCTCAGTTTCCTCAATGGCCCATGGGGTTAATAATCTAAGGATTGTTGGGAAGGATAATCCTGTTAATGAACTCGGAGTGCAGAGGACCAGGCTTGTCACAGAGCAGGCCTACAGTAAGTGCAAACTATTATTATTATTACCCGTGTTCCTAAGTATATTGAAGTGTGTGTGTGTAGGTATAGGTAGACCTACACAGGGCTCTAGGCCGAAGCACAGAGGAGTGACAGCAGGGAATAAACCAAAATGTGAACAGGGATTGTATCTGGGTAGGGGTAGTAGGAGATATATTTTTGTTTTCCCCAGTAGTTTTTAGTGTCTTCCAAATTTTATAATAAGCTTGATTATCTTTCACAAACAGAAAGAAATTTCTTTTTCTTCAGCAATTTTCAATGTGCTTAGCAGCTCCATCAACGTTAAATCATCAAAACATAAAAGGAAAAGCAAACACATGGAGATGGGGTGACCAGAACTACTGCTAGACCTCTAGATCCCAGATCTATCTGCCAAGGGGAGGCCTCGGGCAGGGCCTGGGGAGGAAACCCCTCTGCCCTGCCACTTGAGCTCGCTCTGGTCTGCCGACAACCCCACCCCCATCTCTCTGCTCCTCTGCAGGTGCTCCATCCGCCATGCCACAGTGTTCTTGGCACCCCAGCGAGGAGGCTGAAGGTGAAGGGCTGAGCTCTGGAGGGCCCCTGGGAAACCTAGTTGATTTCATTCCTCCCTCCTCTCCTGTCAGGTGATAGGAGATGACATTAGTACCACTTCAGTGAAGCCTGAGTTGATTTAGAGCTGCTGCCTTTTTGTGCTCGTTGGGTGGAAGACAGTGGTGGCCCCAATTGTACCAATCATAGGGGATGAGGTGGGGAGGGGGAGGCACATATTTGGGGGTGTGTGCAGGCCTGAGTGGTTGCCCAGGCTGACTGACTGCTGGGAGATGGCTGAGGAGGCTGGCAGGAGGGAAGGCAGAGCCGGCTTTCTGCCCAGCTCATGAATTGAAGCTGGCGAAGCAAGGGAGGTTGGGATCTGGGTTGGATCAGGACCAGGGCCCCAGGACAGAAATAGGTCAGGCCACTGGGTTTTCAGATCAGTGTCCTGCTCTGCCTGCTCGTCTGGGCTACTCACACAAGCAAGTAACCACGTGGCCTCTGCAGGGCAGGAAGATGGGGCAGATGGAGCCAGGACCCCACTGCCTTCACCCTCCACCCCTCATTTGGCTTTATCTTTACAGTACTTACAACCGCTTGATGTTATATGAGCTGTTTATAGGCTATACCACCTCAAGAAAGGATGGTCCTCAAAGGCGAAGAGTTTGTCTCCCCCATTCATGGTAGCAGCTTGAGGCCCCAGAACAGTGTCTGGTACATGGCAAGTATTTGGTAAATCGTTTTTTTTTTTTTTTTTTTTGAATGGATTAGTAAATGACCACCCCCCAACCAGGGCTTGTGAGGTAGGTAAGGCAGGCAGGCACTAGAGTTTACCTTCATTGCGGAGGTTTGGAGATGTTCAAGGACTCACTTAACATCACACTGCTAGGAGATGGCAGATCTTAGGTATAAATGCAAGGGTCAGAAATCTTTTTGTTCCTTTTTTCAATATTATGCTGCTTCTTGTAAAGAAATAAAATGAGTTGGCTGTCTGGCAGGTGTTGGCCGGTCAGCCTTGTGGTCACACAGACCACAAAATGCAATCTTTGAGACAGCCATGCCAAGTGAGGCCCAGGTGTGGGATTAGGGGGTTCTTTCAACTGCTGGCAAAGCTTATTTAGGGACAGGTTTTGGTCACTTGGCCTCTGCTGAGGAATATCTGACCCTGACACTCTTACCAAGGGAGCCTCGGCATTTCAAAGTATGAAATGGGTAGACAGCATGGGAATAGTGTTTCTCCTTAGGCTCGGTGACCCGGCTGCATGGGGTCTTGGATGCCAGCTAAAGGCCTAAGTGTGGACTAGGAAAGGGCCAAAGGTATGGCCAGAGAACCACTTCCAGGCCCCTCAGTACCCACTGGGGTCTGTCTCCCATCCGTGCCAGCCCTGAGCAACCCAACCATCAGGTAGGGTCATCACACCAGCTTCTGCAGGGCTGGGAGAGAGGGTGGTAGTGGAAGAAAGACACCTGTCCTTTTCCCATGCCACCAAGAATGCCGTGTTCTGTCTGTCCCTGTAGGCAGTGAGTAAATGGGCTTTGGATTCTCTCATCCCGCAACCCCCAGGCAGATATTCTAGCTGAGATAAAGAATTCTTTCTTCTGGGTCTGGAGCATCTGCGCTATGTCCCCTTGTGTTAAGTATGGTCCCCAGGCCCTCAGAGCAGAACCTGTCACCTTCTTCCCCACCCCAGGAGAAAGCACATGGTTCTCTCGGAGTGTACGACTGGTAGGGTGCAGATTACCCCCCCACACACACACCTCCATGTGCACACACATATGCATGCGCACACACTTTAGCCTGGAGCCTGAAAGCTCAACCCCTTATGTAGCTTTGGGTTCCCATCACCTTAAACATCTGGCATAGGGCAGGGCTGGTGGCTGGTGGCTGGGTGCACAATGCCCCTGCCTTGCAATGTCCAGAGGAGAAGACACAGACATGAGGGCTCCAAGGTTGCAGGTTGAAATGTGGGGAGTGTGAGGGCTGGGAGGGAGGCACCCTCACTCTGACCCTCGCCTGATCCAGGCCCACAAAGCAGAGCTAGATCTTACCCTGACTAGCCCAATCAGGCAGAACTTGGATGGCAGAAAGAGGCTTTCCTTGGGTTCCTAGGCTCCTCTTCCTGGGCTTAGGTAGATGGCAGCCATGGAGTCTTTGAAATCTTAGCCAGAAGCCTGGCTTCCTGGGGTCCACCTGGCTGGCAGAGGGGAGGTAGGATTTGGGGCCCAATGGCTAGGTGATGGCTGGAAGGAGGCAGCATGTCAAGATGGCACGTGCATAAGGTAAGAGTAAAGGCAGAGCAGAGGGTGAGGGAGGTGGGTATACAAATGAGTATATAGGAGGAAAAGGAAGAAGGGTGGCCAACTGTGCTTAGAGCAGACTAAGGGTTTCTGGTGGGTCCCACAATGGCCTTGGGCCCCTTGTCCTCTGGCTCCTCAACCCAGCTAGTGGATCAGGTATGCTGGATTGCCAAGACACTGGGCAAACTGAGAACCCCAGGAGAAAGGGGGAAGCACCAAAGTGAGGCTCTCCCTCCCAACTATGGACTGGCTCTGGGGCCCTGCTGGGATCTCAGCAGTGTTTGAGGGGAAATATTCTCAACTATTTTGCCAAATAGGTTACAAGAGTGATGAGGTCTTCAGCCTTTCAGCTCTCTGCAAGGCCCAGTGAGGCCCAAGGTGGGCCACCCTCATCCCATTTTGCCATACAAATAGTATCGGTTTTCCTCTGTGTGCCTAGAATGGAAGAGTCTGGGGAGGGCAAAACAAAGGTTGGGAGGAGGGAGCAAGACTCTGGGAGGTGGGCCTGCTGTTCTGGCTATCCAGCCTGGGCAGAGCCGGGATGGCTCAGGCTGGGCCTCCACCTTGGGGCTCCCATCGCTGCTTCCTTAATGCTCCCTGCCGCTTCTCTCCACCCTTCTGGGCCTCTGCCTTCTTATACTGCTTCTGTCCATTTCTCTGTCCCTGTCTCCTTGCTCTGTCTTTGCTTTCATCTTTATTTCTCCGTCTGCCTCTAGACCTATCCACAGCCTATCTCTCTATCTCTATCTCTCTGATTCTGTGTCTCTCCAGTTTTTCTCTCTCTCTTTCTCTCTCTCTGTCTTTTCTGTTATGTTTCTCTCTCTTTCTTTCTCTCTCTCTCTTTCTCTCCTCTCCCCGCTTCTCACCAGAGTCTCCCTGGCTCTGGTGTGTCTCTACTTTTCTCTGCTTTGTCTTTTCCTCTGTCTCTCTCTGGGTTTCTTTCTTCTTTCTTTCTTTCTTTCTTTCTTTCTTTCTTTCTTTCTTTCTTTCTTTCTTTCTTTCTTTCTTTCCTTTCTTTCTTCTTTTAAAGATTTTATTTATTTATTCATGAGAGACACAGAGAGAGAGAGGCAGAGACACAGGCAGAGGGAGAAGCAGGCTCCACACAGGAAGCCCGATATGGGACTCAATCCCAGGACTCCAGGACCATGCCCTGGGCTGCAGGCAGGCACTAAACCGCTGAGCCATCCAGGGATTCCCCCTCCGGGTCTCTTTATACCTCTCGTTTCCTCTCTTGCTCCAACTCTGTGTGTGTATACCCGGCTCTGCCGGTACCCGGGCCCACATGGCAGCACTTTCCCTCCTCTAGTTACAATGGAAACTCTAATGGCAGGGCTCCAGGGGCCAGCAGGGTCAATCAGGCCTGCCTAGGATCCTAGGACTGGGGCAGTGCCAGCCACCTCTATCTTGGGTGGGGGAGGAGACACCAAAACAGGGAGGCACAACTGCTCATGGCCGATCACTCCATAATTGCCCCCAAGGCTTCTCTGGCCACCTCCTTCAGTCTAGCTCACTCCCATCATAAGCTGTCCAAATTGTAGCCAGAGCCCCTGCCTTGTGGCTAGACCTGTGTGGGACAAGGAAACAGTCACTTAGAGTGACAAGGCCCAACCGTCAGGGAGGTTCCCTGCTACAGCCATGACAGGACCCCTGAGCAGTAACACAAACCTGGCATCTGAATGTCAGATACTCTATCGTCTACTGACTATGTGACTTTGAGCTAGCAAAAGTGCCCATTTCAGGCACCCTAAATAGGGCCTAACTTGAAGGGTGGTTCTGAGTATTAAGGAAGATGATATTTGGGAAGGGACAGGCACTGTGCTTGGCACCGGGGGGGGCTGACAAGTGGGACACTCCTCTTTTCCCTCTCCCTTCCTTCACCTTCACCTGTTTGGGGTGATGATATTAGGGTTAGCATGAAGACTTCTGGAAGACTTGGACAAATTAGCAAGGCTCCCTGGGTCTTGGCCTCATCCTCAATTCTTCCAGGAGGGTCAACAGGAACTGCATGGTGGGTACAGGGGCAGAAGCAGGGGTGGCAGGGCTGGGGGCCAGAGGCTCAACTGAGGTCAAGCTGGGTGGGCAACTGGGGTGATGGTAGGGTAGTCCTGCCTCTGAGAACATGTGATCTTTCCTCCAAGAGGCCTTGAGTCATAGACAAATAGGGCGTCAGCAGACAGCTCTGTCTCCTTCAACCCCAGGCACAGACACATTTGGGATTTCCAAAGCTCAGTTTGTGCTATTTTTCATTACTGTGAGTTTCAAAAATGCTAACTGCCAGAGCCAGCCTGAGAAGGGCAATTTCTCTGTCACAGAATTCGAATGGGTTGGTACAGTTGGGTACTCTAAAGGTGACTAGGCCATTCCTACCCCTGCCCCCTCACAACCTGACAAATGGGACTGAGAGGCCTGAAGAGAGAGAGTGTCTGATCACAGACAATGATGCAAGACATGGCAGATCTGGGCTCAGAATCCAGACCTCTTGACTCCCATAGTCTCCCTTGCTCATCTCCTGGCTTATCCTCTCTCTACTCTCTCATCCCTCTGTCTATCTGGCACTATCTTTCTCTCTCCATCTTTTGCTGTGCCATGGATTCTTCATTACCTTTGTTCTGCAACAAGAGGCTGAATGGTTGAGACTCCCAACTAATTGGAGCTTCTTTCAGCACCCTCTGGCCCACCCTGCTGAAGGTGAGAAGCATGCTGGCTGGACCTGTGCATGGGGGTTCCATCTTTTGTGGAGTAGCCTCCTTCTTGCCCCCTCAATCAGACAGGGTCAGATCAGCCCACCAGGCATGCAGCCCAGCCCCACATGGCTCTGGGGTCTTTCTGAAATAGGGCATCAGCAGACCCTATTCCCATCTGCCTGCCTTCCTTGCCAAGCTTACCCTAGGGCAGAGCTAGAGCTGACACTCCTTCTAGAGAAGGGTTGGGATTTGCAGATGCCCCCTACTCAGGGAAATCCTGCCCCTATTAGAGACAGGAATTCATAGAGTCAGGCCTGGCTTCTGAGCACACTTCTCAGCCTCTACCCCCAACCTGAAGAGGCTGGAGGGTGGACAGGGGAGCTGCTCTTGGAAGTCCTGCCATAGCTCTAAGTGGCAGGGTCAGTGGGTGAGACAAAAATCCATCTGTCTCCTACTAAGAAGACAGATGGGAGCTCCTGCCTAGAGTCACACAGGTGGCATCTATTGCACATGGCCAGAGATTCTGATGTCAACTTACACAGATACTTTGTACCAGAAAGGATGGGCAAGGGTCGGCCATCAGACATCCAGAGGGAGAGCCCTGCAGGGGAGCTATGGGCCTTGGCATAGGCAGATCTCAGTTTAAATCCAAGTAGGGCTGTCCTTGCTGGGTGACCTTGACCGAGTTATTTAACTTCTCTGAGCCTTGGTTTCCCCATCTGTAAAAACTCTCCCTCTCTACTCTGCTGTTCAAGATTCCAGAAGGGCAGTGCCTACTAAGCACACACAATCTGAGGATGTTTGGGAGAAAGACCTCCTAAGAAGCCAATGCACCATGTGGTGGTGAACAAGAGAGTGAGCAGTAGAGGATTTGGCATTAGCTGATCAGAAAGCTAGTGTGAGTTAGCAGTGGGAAGTGGTGCCCCAGAGAGCTCCTGCACCAACTGATGGTTGGGGTGCAGGAGGGTGAAGGTATCCCTCCTGCTCTGGCATCCCATTGGAGGTGGGGTGGGTGGGCCATGGCCAAAGGGATACCTGTTTGGAGGAGAAAGAACAGCCTACAGAGGAGACCTACTCTTTGGCTCTCTGAGGCCCCCAGCACAGTCACCAGCCTATACAGCATCCTAGTACAAGTTAGTACCTTCTTTGAGTACCTGCAACCCTGCACCAAGACACATGGCTTGGTGTGTGCAGCATGGGCTGGTCAGCTCCCATGGGCCCCCTTTGCCTGAGTGCCCTCATGGCCATACTGAAGTCCTCTCCACCTCATTTTCTGACCCAGCCTTTATTTATTCAACAAATGTTTATTGAGTTCCTATTATGTACCTACTTAGGTACTGTTCCGTATATTGAGGAGGGGCCCCAGGAACTGGGGATTCTGGCTCTAGAGAAGAGAGGCTTACTGCATATCTACAGACTTTTCTGACCAAAGGTTGTCTGGACTCTTGCTCAGAATGAAACTTCAAGTCAAGGGATATTTACTGAGTGCCCACAAAAAGCCTGCCCCAGGTTACCACTTACTGGCTGTGTGGCCTTGCACGAGTCACTTTACCTCTCTGGGTCTCAGTTTCTCCATCTGCAAATGAAAGCTCCAGGCTAGATGAGCTATAAGGCTACTTCTTGACTTCCTGCAGGAAATCCTGCAGGGTGACTAGGGGAAGGGAGAGCAGACATTTACCATGTGGCCCAGGGCTGTTGTATGAGGTATATAAGCCAGAGGGACGATCTGGACTAGAAAATCTTGGAGATCCTTTTCAGCCTAAGACTCAATCAGCTTCACACCTTTCTCCTCATCTCTCCCAACAGTCTTGCTCTGGCTACACTAATCTCACCTTCCCTGCATCAGCATGGCCTCTCCAGTCCCCATGCCTTTGCCCAGGATATGCACTTGGCCCGGAATGCCATCTCCTATTTCTGCCTAGTGAAATGCCACTGATCATGAGTGTTTCAAAGAGGACCTAAGCATAAGAGGATTGGAGACAAGGGTTTGGACCCAATGCCCTCCACCTCCCTTTCAGCCTGAAGTTTTTCAAGGAAGGGGCTACAGCAGTCCAGGGTATTTCAAGGGCTTTTCTCCATTTTCACCTTTGGAGCATGTGCTCTGAAACCAGATTGACCTGCATTCACAGCCCAGATCTGCCCACTTCCTAACTGTCCAACTCTGGCTCTCTCTCAGGTCCCTTTATAGAGCCTGTTTCACACTCTGTAAAATGGGACTGATTAGTAGTCCCCCCCCTTCCTTTAAGGGAAGGGAAAAGAAGGTGAGGAGATCATGCCTGTAAAAGTTGCCTGACAAAAAGTAGAGGGCTGGCGCCATGGTCTACCAGCAGTCTGCTGAGCGAGGCTTTGGCACCTCCCATTGTCTGCGTCCTCCAAGTGACTCCTGATTCACAAAGCCAAGGGTTTCGTCCTTTCCTTTGAAAGCTTTTTTAGTGACTTCCGACCCAGAATTTCCCTGTACATCCATCCTCTCGAATCCTGTCCTTTTGTTCTCTCTTTAGGCCCCTTTGTGCGGCTATCCACATGCCCTGTGCCCATCAGCTCTGTGGAAGGAGCACCAGCAGAGACAGCAAAGATGTGCACTCCGAT
Organism: Canis lupus familiaris; assembly: GCF_011100685.1. NCBI lineage: Eukaryota > Metazoa > Chordata > Mammalia > Carnivora > Canidae > Canis > Canis lupus. Next base: position 53,699,018 of record NC_049260.1, on the reverse strand, counting down.
GTGGATGACTCTGCCCAGCAAAACTCATCCCAGTCTGATGTGGGGCTCCCAGGCTTGAGAAGCCTGGAGTGGGTGTTGGAGAGAGTCACCACCATCTTCTCAGGGTGTTGGAGGGAGCCACCACCATCTTCTCAAGGCCCCAGTGCACCCAGGGAGTGAGCAGGAGCCTTGCCAGGGCTCTCCTTCTCATTTGGGCCTCTCCAGCAGGCTGCCCTCCTTCCAAGAGATTACACATGGATTGAGTGCATAGAATTATTAGTCTGGGTGATCCGGATTCTACTTCCAGCTCTGCCCCTTTCTACCAGGGAGACATTGAGCATGTGTCTTGGCTTCTCTCACCCTTAATTTGTTCATCTGCAAAATAGGGGGTGATGTTCATAGTACACCTAACAGGACTCTGAAGATTCATGCACAATTACTACTTGCCAGAAAGCAAGTGCTCGATTAGCAGTAACTGCCTTAAAATTTTTTTTTCTGCTGTATAAGGGGTGCAAGTCAGAGGGAGGATCTGGACTAGAAAATCTTGGAGATCTTGGGCATATTGTGGACACTGGATAAACTACACATTGAATTGAGGCTTGATTCTGATTAAAAGTCAAGATATGGCCTTTTATCAGAAAACTGTATAGAGGGATGCCTGGGTGGCTGAGCGGTTGAGTGTCTGCCTTTGACTCAGGGCGTGGTCCCGGAGTTCCGAGATCAAGTCCCACATGGGGCTCCCTGCATGAAGCCTGCTTCTCCCTCTGCCTATGTCTCTGCCTCTCTCTCTCGGTGTCTCTCATGAATAAGTAAATAAAATCTTAAAAAAAACTTTATATATACTCTGTGGAGTCCTGAAGTTTGCTCTCTCTGCCCATCTCATGGCAGCCTGCCCACCTTCCTACTGTCACCTGCCCTCACTGCAGGTCCAAAAAAAGCCCATGAAAGGCCTTTGTGTATGGGGTATAAAGAGCAATCTCTGCTCAGGGCTGGGTCCCTGGGGGTGCTTGTGGCATTGGTGATATTGAATGCAGGCTGGGAGGGCAGGAGCCCTGAGCCAGCTTAAGACTAGACTGGCCAAAGGCAAAGGGTAAGACTTATGATTATTATGAGAATGACTTGGGCTCAGGTCCTAGTGATGCCATTAATTTGTTGGATGACTACAGGCCCCTCTCCAGTCTATGAAGTGGGGTAAGGGTACCTGTCCCCTCATCTTATAGGGTAAGAGTAAGGATGCAATGAGATAGCAAAAATGTGTGGAAATACCAGCGGGTAGAACCCATGTGTTTTGGGCAATTCGAATTGGAGCCCTGAACACCTTTTACAGAAGGCAGCAGGGTAAAAAGAAGAGCACAGACCTGGCTCAAATCCTGGCTCTATACTTTCCTGGCTGTGCAGCTTTGGGCAAGTCATGAAGCCTCTCTGACTCTCCATCTCCTCATTTGTAGAATGAGGATAATAATATAATATCTACTGCATTGTGGTGGGGGGTGCAATGGGGTGATGCATAAAGCACAGGCAGCCTGTGGGAGATGGCAGGGCCTGCTTGGGAAGGTATCAGGAAGTCCCAGGGGCAAAGCTGAGAGGCAGCAAGGTGGGTTCAAAAAAGTGAGCAAACAATTGTCTCCAATCTGCAAAAAGTGCCTGAGTCCCTTTGCCCTGCCATGTCCTGAGCTTGGTTCTTAGGATGTCTGTAGCCATCAAGCCCAGTCCCCGCCCTCCAGGACCTGACCCCAGGCTGAGTTGGATCAGCCTGGAGTCGGTCTGGTAACCTGGCAGCCAGGCCTTTGCCCTCTCCCCGGTGCCTCGTCTAACATTCCACACCCTGGGCCCACCCCGAAATCTACTCCTACACAGCACCAGGAGAAAATTCTCTTTTGTTAGGCACCTGCCATACCCATCATAGTTCCTCCCTCCCTGGCTGGAACCCAGAATCTCATTTGGAACAAATGGAATGAGACTGCCCAGAGCCAGGCAGGCTGGAGGGACCACCTTGTCTCTGTTGTGCAGCTCAGGGTCCAGTGATGATGGAGACAAGTTCCCGGCCCTCATGAAGATGGTGTTCTAGGGGAGGCGAAAGAGGATCTCAGGTTATGACATATGCTGCGAAGGAGATAAATGCAAGGGAAAAAACATGATAGGGTTAGAGGGGCAATGTTCAGTAACATGCTAAGTGATTCTTCCCATTTGATGCTTGGAGAGACAGAGGAACAGACTGGCCAAAGGTCACTCAGCAGGTGCTGGCAGAACTGGGGCAGGACTCAGAGGACTACAGTCCCCTGCCTCTCCCTACACCAAGCCATCTCCAGGACTTCCTCACACTCTCTCCCTCACCTTGTCCTGCTTTCCATGTACCCCCAGAGCTCCATGGTCTATTTGCTCCTTCCTCTCTTGGGCTGCTCTGGTCTGAGGGTTTCTTGAGGTCCCTGTGCAGTTGTGAGGAGGAGGCCTGGGGCCCCTGGGCAGTGGGAGTTGTGTTGGGGTCCAGGAACCTGCATGGGGAGATGGTGTCTGTGAAAACATTGGCTGCTGAAAGCTCTGACTGTGGGAACCAACAATGCCCCCAATGGTCCAGATGTTGGCCTCACCCAATCCTTCCTGCAACAGTAGTTTTTCTTTTTTTTTCTTTTTTTTTTAATAAAATAATTTTTATTGGTGTTCAATTTACCAACATACAGAATAACACCCAGTGCTCATCCCATCAAGTGTCCCCCCCCTCAGTGCCCATCACCCACTCACCCCCACCCCCCGCCCTCCTCCCCTTCCACCACCCCCAGTTCGTTTCCTAGATAGGAGTCTTTATGTTCTGTCTCCCTTTCTGATATTTCCTACACATTTTCAAAGAACCTCAGAGTCCATCTCAGAGAAACATAAGACTGTAGGTTTGGACAATTGGAAAAGGGCCTGATTGGGCCACCCAATGGGAACTGACAAGCCACGGGAAGCTGGCAGGCTCCGGCTTCAGCCTCCAAGGTTGTCTGGACAGCAGGGGTCACTCCTGGGCCTTGAGAGTCCCAGGGAAGGTGGGGCCATGGCCTCCCTGTCAGATATTCAAGGGTTCCTGCCCAGAAATTCAACCTGAATCCAAGGTGGACTCAAGTGCAGTGAGTCCAGGGCTCTCCCAAGATGTAATGAGCTTCTTGCTCCTGCAGATGTGTAAGCAGGTCTGCACACCCAGAGTGGGTGAGGGGATGCTGTAGAGAGGTGGGACCTGGGGCTTTCTCTCCAGTACCCCCTAAGTCTACAGTCTTCTTGCTCCGAAATGCAGAGCTCTCCAAGTCCACCCTCATCTCCAACACCAGGAAGGTCTGGAACCTACTTCCCCCGGTCCAGCCCAAGGTCTTAATGGAAACCCCTCTTTGCCCGCCACCACCACCCCCCGCCCCCGTGCTGCCCACCAACACTTCTCCTAATGCATTCTCACTGGCTGGCTGGGAAACGCAGACGGCACTGTGACAAGAGGGGAGATAAGGGGGCTCTCACATTCCCCCCTCTCACCCACCCCCAGCCGGGCTCCTGGGCTGCCAGCATTCATGCTAGCTGATTTCAACATGAAAGGGCCCCTTGAGAAGGAGAGCCCCCCTCCCTTTCCCCCCTCTTCTCTGTTAAGCCCCACTCCGAAGCTAACCACTGTCTGAGCCGCCCTCCCCCTGGAGCACCAAGCTCTGAGCTCTGCCGCTGGCCTGCCTGCCAAGACTTCCCCCAACTGCATCAGCCTCATGTCCCCTCCCCGCCCTCCAGGGAGGGAATCCCAGGGAGGGAGAATTGTGCAGAGGGCTGCCCCTCGCAGCACCAAGCTGGGCTGGCAGTCCCAACTGATGGGTGACACAGGGCCTGAGGTCTTCTCTGGAGATGCCACCCAGCTGGCTTTAGGCCGCTATGTTGAACAAATCTTTGTAGGGGACAGCTCTGAGGAGAGGAGGTCTCCCAGCCCCAGATCCAAAGAAGGCCAGAGCATTCTCGGGATCTCTGAGTACCCAAGGGTTCCACTCAGGCCTCTCCCCTGGCTTTTTTTCCTTAACGGCTCAAGACCAGCACCTTTCAAAAATCCGCTGAAAACATCTCCTCTTTCTGCCATCAGAGGCCTTCCCTGGAAGGGTAGCTGCCCTCAATCTTTTATGCTGCAACTTTTAAAACCCTTTATTCTGAACTAATTTTAGACTTACAGAAAAGTTGCAGAAAATAGAGCAAAGAGCTCCAATACACCCCTCACCTACCTTCCCCTGATATTACTGTCTTACATAACCTTAGTACAATGATCAAAACCAAGAAATTAACCTTGGAATCCTACTATTAACTGAGCTACAGATCTTATTTGAATTTTACCAATTTTCCCACTCTTGTCCTTTTGCGGTTTCCAGGGTTCTATCCAACCCACACTGCACTGATTTGTTATGTCTCCCTGGTCTCTCCCAATGTGTGACAGGTCTTCAATCTTTCCTCTTCTTTCATAATCTTGGCACTTGTGAAGAGTAGTAGTCAGGTGTTTTAGAGAATGTCCCTCAATTTGGGTTGGTCTGATGTTTTCTCATGACTAGAGCAAGACAATGCATTTTTGGCAAGAATAGCACAGAAACAATGTTGGGTCCTTCTCAGCTCATCACACCAAGAGGTTTGTGATATCGACAATGTCCTTTTTAAAAGATTTTATTTATACGTTCATGAGACACACACACACACACACACACACACACACACACACACAGAGGCAGAGACAGAGGCAGAGGGAGCAGCAGGCTCCATGCAGGGAACCTGATGTGGTACTCGATCCTGGAACCCCTGGATCACGCCCTAAGTGGAAGATTCTCAACTGCTGAGCCACCCAGGCGTCCCATTTTTTTTTAAAGATTTTATTTATTTGTTCATGAGAGGACACACAGAGAGAGGCAGAGACACAGGCAGAGGGAGAGTGACATTGACAATGTCTTATTGCTGGTGATGTTTACCTTGATTGCTGGGTTAAGCTGATGTCTGCAGGGTTTTCCCACTATAATGTTACTCTGCTTCCCTTTGACATATACAGTTGACCCTTGAACAACATGAGTTTGAACTGCACGTGTCCACTTATATGAGGTTTTTTTTTCAATAAATACAGTAAAATACTGTGAATGTGTTTTCCTTGCAATTTTCTTTTTTAAGATTTTATTTATTTCAGAGAGGGAGAGTGCACAAGAAGGGGGAGAAGCAGAGAGAGAAGAGCGAGTGCATAGAGATGGAGAAGCAGACTCCCCACTGAGCAGGGAGCCCAATGCAGGGCTGGATCCTGGGACCCTGGGACCCTGACCTGAGCCAAAGGCAGATGCTCAACCGACTGAGCCATCCAGGTGCCCCCCCTTGTGATGTTCTTAATAGCATTTTCTTTTCTCTACCTTATTTTAAGGATGCAGTATCTAATATATATAACAAACAAAATATATGTTAACCAACTGTTTATGTTATCAATAAGGCTTCCAGTCAACAGTAGGCTATTCAGTGCAGTTCTGGAGAGTCAAAGAGTTATATGTATATTTTTGACTGCACGGAGCAGGAAGGTGGGGACCCCTAATGCCTGTGTTGTTCAAGGGTCAACTGTAGTTGAGAGTATGCAAGTCCTGTTTCTCGTCAAATATTCCACATTCACCTGCTAATTGTAGCATCCATCAGCGGATCAACTTTATTAGTGTGATTGCCTTCCTAATGATCATGTTTTATTTCTTTCTTTCTACACTATTAATTGAAATTTTACCACAAGGAAAACTTTTACTATAAGTAAAAGCTGTCTCCTCTCCCCCCGCCCCGCCCCGTTATTTACTTATTTAGGTATTTACTTGTTTTAGCATGGGCCAATGGATATTTATTTTATTCTATCAGTTGAAATCTAGTATTCTCCCCTCCCAGAAGAGGGCAGACTATAACTCCCCACTCCTTGAGAACGAGCTGTGCATAGTGACTTCCTCTCAAGGGGGACTAGAGGAGAAATGGTAATGTGGAGACAACTTACAAACACTACCTCAGCCAGGTGATCCCGGTGAACATCGTCAGTAGACAGTATCCAACCACCAGTGATATGTGCTTCATCTCTGTGACAATCCCCCCTGACACCCACTCCCACTTTAACCATGAGCAAAGCATCGTGATTTTTCAAATCCAAATTGAGGGATGTTCTACAAAATATCCAACCCATACTCCTCAAAACTGTCAAAGGAATTTCTCAGAACTGTCACAGCCAAGAAGAGCTTAAGGGGTACTAACAACTAAATGCAATGTGGTATCCTGGATAGGATGCTAAGATAGATAATTGCCACTAAGTAAAAACTAAGTAAATCTGAAAAAAGTAGGGAGCTTACTTAATAACAATATATTGATATCGGTCCATTGATTGCAACCAATGTACTACACTGATGGGAGATAGTAACAGTAGGAGAAACTGGGTGTCCGCTATAGGAGAACCCTCTGTATGACCTTTCCACCTTTTTTTGTAAATCTAAAACTCTTACAAAATTCAAATATATATATATATTAAAAATCCAATACTATTATTGTTTGTTTTATGCTCAAATTGTCCCCACTTTGGCTAGTTGAAACCTCCTTCAGTTTGGTTCCTAAGTTATTCCAACAATCCCTTTTGGAAGAAAGGGGAAAGGAGAGAAAATGAGTGGGAAATATCAGAGAGGGAGACAGAACATGAGAGACTTCTAACTCTGGGAAATGAACAAGGGGTGGTGGAAGGGGAGGTGGGCGGGGGGCTGGGGTGACTGGGTGACGGGCACTGAGGGGGGCACTTGATGGGATGAGCACTGGGTGTTATTCTATATGTTGGCAAATTGAACTCCAATTAAAAGAAATTTAAAAAAATTAAAAGAATTAAAAGAAAAAACCAATCACTTTTGGAACAATCTTTTCTGAGCACTTCCTTATATTCTGGCACCACAAGATAGTCCAGGCATATCTTGGTGTTTCCCTGCCCTAGATCTGATTCAGTCATTTCTTCAAGAAGCACTGACTCCTCTTATTGGAGCCTGAACTTCGAAACTAAGACCTGGTTGCTAGGCATGTTCATTGCTACTGAGCTGTCCTTGCTCGTAGGTCCTCTCAGCTAATAGAGTTAGGAAATATATGCGTATATATCAACTCATTTTTGTCACAATTTTTAAAATTTCATTGGCTCTTGCTCTGTCCTCAAGGAATTTAATTCATTTACTTCATATTCCTTTTGCAGAGGTGGACCAAAATCATATTTAACCAGTTCCTTTTTTATTATTATATTTCATTTTTATTACATTATAGTTAACATACAGTGTGATATTGTTTTCAGGTGTAAAACATAGTGGTTCAACAATTTCCTACATCACCGAGTGCTCATCAGGATGGTGCACCCCTTAATTCCTTAATCCCCATTGCCTGTTTCAAACATCCCCCTACCCCCTCACTCCTGGTAGCCATCAGTTAGTTTAGTGTCTGTTTCTTGGTTTCTCTTTCTCTCTCTCTCATTTTCCTTTGCTCATTTATTTTGATTCTTAAATTCCACATACAAATGAATCATAGTATTTGTCTTTGTATGACTGGCTTATTTCACTTAGAATTACACTCCCCAACTGCATCCATGCTATTGCAGATGTGTGTGTGATATCTATATCTATGTCTATCACTTCTTTTTTAATTTAAACTTTACTTAGTTAACATACAGTACAATATTGGTTTCTAGAGTAGAATTTGATTCATCACATACATAAAACATCCAATGCTTACCATAAAAAGTGCCCAGTACACTTTACCCATCTAGATGTGATACACACACACACACACACACACACACACACACACACAGGCACACAATAGAATATTACTTAGCTATAAAAAAGAATGAAATACTGCCATTTGCAATGATGCAGGTGGACCTAGAGTGTATTATGCTAAGAGAAATAAGTCAGAGAAAGTCAAATATATGATTTCACCTATGTAGAATTTAAAATTGAAAACAGATGAACATATGGGAAGGTGGAAAAGGGAGAGAGGGAAATAAACTATATACCACTTCTTTTTTTATAATAAATTTATTTTTTACTGGTGTTCAATTTGCCAACATACAGAATAACACCCAATGCTCATCCCCTCAAGTGCCCCCCTCAGTGCCCGTCACCCACTCACCCCCACTCCCCGCCCTCCTCCCCTTCCACCACCCCTAGTTCGTTTCCCAGAGTTAGGAGTCTCTATGTCCTGTCTCCCTTTCTGATATTTCCCACACATTTCTTCTCCCTTCCCTTATATTCCTTTTCACTATTATTTATATTCCCCAAATGAATGAGAACATATAATGTTTGTCCTTCTCCGATTGACTTACTTCACTCAGCATAATACCCTCCAGATCCAGCCACGTTGAAGCAAATGGTGGGTATTTGTCGTTTCTAATGGCTGAGGAATATTCCATTGTATACATAGACCACATCTTCTTTATCCATTCATCTTTCGATGGACACCGAGGCTCCTTCCACAGTTGGGCTATTGTGGACATTGCTGCTATAAACATCGGGGTGCAGGTGTCCCGGCGTTTCATTGCATCTGAATCTTTGGGGTAAATCACCAACAGTGCAATTGCTGGGTCATAGGGTAGTTCTATTTTTAACTCTTTGAAGAACCTCCACACAGTTTTCTAGAGTGGCTGCACCAGTTCACATTCCCACCAACAGGGCAAGAGGCTTCCCCTTTCTCCACATCCTCTCCAACATTTGTTGTTTCCTGTCTTGTTAATTTTCCCCATTCTCACTGGTGTGAGGTGGTATCTCATTGTGGTTTTGATTTGTATTTCCCTGATGGCCAATGATGTGAAGCATTTTCTCATGTGCATGTTGGCCATGTCTATGTCTTTCTCTGTGAGATTTCTGTTCATGTCTTTTGCCCATTTCATGATTGGATTGTTTGTTTCTTGGGTGTTGAGTTTCATAAGTTCTTTATAGATCTTGGAAACTAGCCCTTTATCTGATACGCCATTTGCAAATATCTTCTCCCATTCTGTAGGTTGTCTTTTAGTTTTGTTGACTGTATCCTTTGCTGTGCAAAAGCTTCTTATCTTGATGAAGTCCCAATAGTTCATTTTTGCTTTTGTTTCTTTTGCCTTCGTGGATGTATCTTGCAAGAAGTTACTGTAGTTGAGTTCGAAAAGGGTGTTGCCTGTGTTCTCCTCTAGGATTTTGATGGAATCTTGACTCACATTGAGATCTTTCATCCATTTTGAGTTTATCTTTGTGTATGGTGAAAGAGAGTGGTCTAGTTTCATTCTTCTGCATGTGGATGTCCAATTTTCCCAGCACCATTTATTGAAGAGACTGTCTTTCTTCCAGTGGATAGTCTTTCCTGCTTTGTCGAATATTAGTTGACCATAAAGTTCAGGGTCCACTTCTGGGTTCTCTATCCTGTTCCTTTGATCTATGTGTCTGTTTTCGTGCCAGTACCACACTGTCTTGATGACCACTGCTTTGTAGTACAACCTGAAATCCGGCATTGTGATGCCCCCAGCTATGGTTTTCTTTTTTAAAATTCCCCTGGCTATTTGGAGTCTTCTCTGATTCCACACAAATCTTAAAATAATTTGTTCTAACGCTCTGAAGAAAGTCCATGGTATTTTGATAGGGATTGCATTAAACGTGTAAATTGCCCTGGATAACATTGACATTTTCACAATATTAATTCTGCCAATCCATGATCATGGAATATGTTTCCATCTCTTTGTGTCTTCCTCAATTTCTTTCAGAAGTGTCCTGTAGTTTTCAGGGTATAGATCCTTTACCTCTTTGGTGAGGTTTATTCCTAGGTATCTTATGCTTTTGGGTGCAATTGTCAATGGGATTGACTCCTTCATTTCTCTTTCTTCAGTCTCATTGTTAGTGTAGAGAAATGCCACTGATTTCTGGGCATTGATGTTGTATCCTGCCACACTGCCGAATTGCTCTATGAGTTCTAGCAATCTTGGGGTGGAGTCTTTTGGGTTTTCTCTGTCCAGTATCATGTCATCTGGGAAGAGGGAGACTTTCACTTCTTCTTCGCCAATTTGATTGCCTTTTCTTTCTTGTTGCCTGATTTGTGAGGCTAGGACTTCTAATACTATGTTGAATAGCAGTGGTGAGAGTGGACATCCCTGTCTTGTTCCTGATCTTAGGGGAAAGGCTCCCAGTGCTTCCCCATTGAGAATTATATTTGCTGTGGGCTTTTCGTAGATGGCTTTTAAGATGTTGAGGAATGTTCCCTCTATCCCTACACTCTGAAGAGTTTTGATCAGGAATGGATGCTATATTTTGTCAAATGCTTTCTCTGCATCTAATGAGAGGATCATATGGTTCTTGGTTTTTCTCTTGCTGATATGATGAATCACATTGATTGTTTTACGAGTGTTGAACCAGCCTTGTGTCCCAGGAATAAATCCTACTTGGTCATTGTGAATAATTTTCTTAATGTACTGTTGGATCCTATTGGCTAGTATCTTGTTGAGAATTTTTGCATTGGTGTTCATCAGGGATATTGGTCTGTAATTCTCCTTTTTGGTGGGGTCTTTGTCTGGTTTTGGAATTAAGGTGATGCTGGCCTCATAGAACGAATTTGGAAGTACTCCATCTCTTTCTAACTTTCCAAACAGCTTTAGTAGAATAAGTATGGTTTCTTCTTTAAACGTTTGATAGAATTCCCCTGGGAAGCCATCTGGCCCTGGACTTTTGTGTCTCGGGAGGTTTTTGATGACTGCTTCAATTTCCTCCCTGGTTATTGGCCTGTTCAGGTTAACCAGTTCCTTATTGGTGGCTATTCATACTATTAGATATTTTATTTCATATCATAAAAACAGTGCTATCCCTGTGCATAGTCATATGGCAAGTGTTTCTCCAGGGGCACTCAGTGCTTCTCAGATACTGAGATTTGAAACTGCTGTGTCATCTGTAGCATTGATGGAAGCTGCCAGTTTGCCTTTCAAGGTAGCTGTTCTAATTAACTGCTCACCATTCAAATTCACTCATGAGGCATCCAGGACCCAACCTTCCTTAGCTTTCATTTCTCACCTCCTTCTCCTACCTCTCAACTACCAGTCAGTCTCAATGAACTAACTAACTAACTAACCATTTTCTCTCAGGCTTCCAGGTCTCTCTCAGTGGTAGCACAAGGCATGATAGAGACCTCAGCCATGATTTGAGCCTTAGACTACAATTTGTTACTATCCTACTTGCCTCTGGAGCTCATGGCCTATCACAGGGCCTGGTTCAGAGCAGGGGGCTTCATTGGGATGGATGGATGGACAGATGGATGAATGATATTTGGGTAGATGGGCTGATGGCTGGATGGACTGGCAGCTGGTTGGATGGAGAGAAGGACAAGTTAAATGGATGAAACAAGCTCTAGTGGGTAGATGAGTTTAATGATAGAATGCTACTAAAATAGAGAATACTGGAGGAAGAAACAGTCACACTTCTGCCAGAAACCCTGAGAGTTACAAGTGACTATCATTTCCAGTTTACAGATGAGCAAACAGTGGTTCTCAGATGTGATGTGACTTGCTTGAGGCCATATAGTAACTAGTGGGCAGGGATTGGAAACTGGACCTGCTTGGCTCCAAAAATCGTGTTCTTTGTACAATATCACATCAAAAATGGTATGGGGCATTCTGGTATGTCAGCCTAAAAGGTAGAGGTTGAATATAGATTTTACATCTGATGGACCTCCTGTTTTTTTAATGAACAAAGGGTTTTCAATACTTCGTTCATTAAAAGTATTTCCAGAGCACCCACTGTGTGTGTGTGTGTGTGTGTGTGTGTTTGTGCGCGTGTGTGTGTGATTATAAAGAGTACACATGATGGGGTCAGACAAGTTAAAACTTCAGTCTGTCATTGGCAAACCTCATGGACTTTCTGTGCTTCAATTTCCTTGTCTATAAAATGGGTATTATGGCAATGCCTATTTCATAATCTTCCTGGTGGTATTAAAGGAGCATGTGCTTGTAAATCACTTAGTATTCTGCCACATACACACTAACACTGAGTGCCTGTCTTGGAATCAGGCACTGAGATACAGGGATAGGCCAAGTCTGTGTGGTCCTGCCCTCCCCCTCAGGAGGATAACAGTCTAGTACAGGTGACAAAAGTTATGGAAATCAACATATAGTCCATGGAACATGCTATGAAGGAATAAAACAGCAGCAATTAGCTATGAGCACGAAAACCTGGAATGAAAAATCTTATTTAGATGGGGATGACAGTGCAGGGCATGATCTTTCTGAGGAGGTGACATCTCAGCTGAGACCTGAGGGATGAGAAACCAACCACTTAGAATAGAGAAAGAACATTGCAGGCAGTGAAAACAGCAGATGCAAAGATCCTGAGGTGGAAATGAATTTGGTGAGTTCATAAAAGTGAAGAACAGGCTGGAGACCAGCAGGGGATGGAGGAAGAGGTGTGAAAGATCAGTGACCATTGAAAAGGCATACAGAAGCCAGCTCATATGGGACCTGGACTTTTTTCTGTGTGTCATGGGAAGCCACTGGAGGGCTTAAAGCAGGAAAGTAACATGGCCTTTATATTTTAAAAGAATCCCTCTGGCTACTGGGTGGAGAGTAGATTGTGGAAAGTGCATATGAGAATAAGAAGCCCAAGTAAGAGGCCTTTGCAGAGGTCCCAGTGAGAGAGGGGTGGTGCCTTGGACTAAGGTGGTGACAGCAGAAATGGGGACATGTGGACTTCGTTCCATATGAGGCATTCCTTGACTCCTTTATTTCTTCAACCCCCTACATCCCATCTGTCAGCAAAGCCTCTTGTTTCTATCTTCAGAATACCTCCAAGATCCAACCACTTCTCACCACCTTTGCTGTATCCACCCTCTGGCCCAACCTTGAGCCCTTGCTCCCACAGCTTCTTCTCCACACCAGAATCTAAGCCTGAGGGATACTGTCAAACTCACATCAGGTCCCAAAGTTCCCCATCTCTCTAAGAGTAAGGCCAACGTCATCATGGTGGCCAAAAGTCCTCCAAGATCTGGTCTTTTGTTACCTTTCACCTCGTTAGTGTGTTCCTATCCTCTTTGCTCACTCAACTCCAGCCACACTGGCCTCTTTGTACTTTCTCAAACTTGTCTGACATACAACCAACTCAGATACTTCGCAAGGAGTGTTCTCTGCATAGAATGGTCTTTCCACAGGTATTTGTGTGAGTCACTTTCTTACCTCTTTCAGAGCTTTCTCAAATATCACCTTTTCAGTGTGACCTTCTTGGCCAAGGTAGCTACACTTGTAACCATGCCATGCCCACAGATATTCTGAGTCTTTTTCCTTTTCCTTTATTTTTTCCTACATAGCACTTATCATCATCAAGTATATGGTATATTTTCTTTATCTTGTTTCTTTTTTGCCTCCTCTTTCACCAGATTACGGGCTTGATAAGGAAAGAGAGCTTTGTCTACCTGTTTTCTTCACTGATACATCTCAAGTACCTGGAAAAGTACTTGAAACATAGTAAGTGCTCAGTAAATATTTATCAAATGAGTACATTGTTGGGGAAAATGCAATGATGGATGGGAGAAAATTTTCCTGCATATGTTGTAAAGCTAGACAGAACCAAAGGCTGATTATTGCACCTATGCTGAGGTGGTCAGTGTCAGTGCAGGCCATGTCCTGTAATGTAGCACCTTCCCTGATCTTGCCAGGTCAAGACAGTAAAGATAAAGTGGATGCAGCTCAATCTCTTGGGGCCAAAGGACTCTGTGTTCAGATCCCAGTCCTACCAATTCTAAACTGTGCTCCAGCCTACTCTGCACTTCCATGAACTCACCAAATTCATTGCCACCTCAAGATCTTTGCATCTGCTGTTTTTACTGCCTGGAATGTTCTTTCTTTATTCTAAGTGGTTGGCTTCTTCTCATCCCTCAGGTCTCAGCTGAGATGTCACCTCCTCAGAAAGATCATGCCCTGCACTGTCATCCCCATCTAAATAAGATTTTTCATTCCAGGTTTTCTTGCTCATAGCTATGCTGCTATTTTATTCCTTCATAGCATGTTCCATGGACTATATGTTGATTTCCATAACTTTTGTCACCTGTACTAGACTGTTATCCTCCTGAGGGGGAGGGCAGGACCACATAGAGTTGGCCTATCCTTGTATTTCAGGGACTGTGGACAAATGGTTGAACCTCTCTGAGCTCCAGCTGTGCAGCAAGGATTACAATTCCTCTCTCATGGGCTTTCTCGAAGGCAATACAAGCAAGTGGGACTCAGTGTGTTTCCTGAAGTAGAAAGCACCGAGTGCAGCCCCGGTGGCTCAGCAGTTTAGCGCTGCTTCGGCCCAGGGCCTGATCCTGGAGACCCAGGATCGAGTTCCACATCGGGCTCCCTACGTGGAGTCTGCTTCTCCCTCTGCTTCTCTCTCTGTGTGTGTCTCTCATGAATAAATAAATAAAATCTTTAAAAAACAAAACAACAACAACAACAACAACAAAAAACTAAACCACCGTGTGCAGAGGGGAGATTTTATACCCCTCGTCTTCGAATGGGGCCTGGTTCAGGATGCTGAGTGTTCCAAATGAGAGCAAGGCAGTTTGCCCAAGGTTGCTCTGAGGGAGATAGGGGCCGAGTTGCTCCTGGGGCTGGGCAGCAGCCTCAGGGGAGGGAAGTTATTGTTCACGGAGTGCTCCCTGGTAGGGATGCTGTGCTGAAAGCATTAGATGCGTGGGCTCAGCCTATCTATACAACAGTGCTGTGAGCTAAGAACTATTACTATCCCTATTTTAGAAATAAGAAAGCCTGGGCTTAAAGGAGTGAAATGATTTCTTTGAGGCTGCAAATTTCATGGTGAAACAGGGACTTCACTCTAAGCCCCTTCTGATTCCAGAGCCTGCGTTGTTTCTCTGCCACATACAGTCAAGCAGGGAGGAGCTTGGGGGGTGAGGGAGAGAGGGGGTGGAGGCATGTGGACAGGCAGACTCCTAGCACAGGTGCAGCATCCCAGGAGGAATGCAGACAGTGCCGGAAACCTGGACAGCAATTTTCTAACCCTGGGAAAGTGGCCTGTAGTTTGGCCTAGCATGCTCAGCATGGGAACTGTGGGAAGGATGGTATCAGGACCATTCCTACTCCCAATTTTAGACACTGTATCAGTCATGGAATCTGAGTAGAAGTCAGGTAGAGGAGCGCTTAGGGAATGCCTTGACCCTGCTGCTCATGTGAATCCCTTGGGAGATTAGACCAACCCCTCGAACCTGATTTCAGAGATTTGGGGGTAGAACCTGGGCACCTGGATGTTCCCAACTCCCCAGTTAATTTGAATGCTCTGACTCAACCTGTCTTCCCTTACCCCACACTCCACACATACCATTTTAAAGGTGGAGAAGCAGAGGCTTAGAGAGAGGCCACAGTCTGGAACTTGGGTCTCTGATTCTTGTTAGGGCTCAGCCGCATGAGAATTAAATAGCTTTCTCAGAGTCCCAGTGAGGTAGGGTAGAAAGGGTTCCAGAGCTCCAAAGGGATGGGAAGACAATAGTTCTGACTGGATGGAGGGTAAAACCATTGCAGTACTGTGCTGGTTTCCCCTCCCCCTGGAAGCCTTTGGGCTCTCTGCAGCTGTGGGATATGGGAAGAGTCTTGGCCAAGAGACCAGGAGTCCTGAGTTTGGCTCCCACTTCTGTCACTAATTCCTTTTGGACCTCCAGGAAGCTCCTTTCCCTCTCTAGGCCTCAATGTTACTCATCTATAAAATGGGATTCAGCTCAATTGTCCCCTAAACCAAGGTCTCTTCCAGCTCTGACATACTTTAGTGCTAGAAAAGATAGCAGTTAGGAAGTCTGGATTGTGATCCTAACTCTGCATTCTGAGCCACAGCTTCTAACTCTGTATTATGGGAATTATTGCTATGTGACCTTGGCTACATTCCTTACTTTTTCTGTGTGTCCCCCTGCCCAGCCCTCATAAACTACAGTGCATGGGGACAGGGCGTGATCTCTACTTAGAAGGTCTGTGGGTCTCTGATTCTGGTTCTAACTGGCCGCTCCAGCTCCACTGACTCCAGAACAAGGTCAGATAGGGAGGAGGCTTTGGGAAAGTGGTCCCTGCTGGGGTGGAGGGAGAGCTTCTGCAGCCAGGGCTCTATTAATGGGAGTCAGGGTGTAGGGCCTTCAGCTGGCACAGCCCTCAAAGTCTCCTCAGAGTTACTTTCACAGCCTCCAGTGCTATGAGGAGAAAGGAAGTTGTGAAGTCAGCAAGTAAGCCTAAGGGCAAGAACAGAGAGGCTGCAGGGCCTGAGACTTGGGGATTAGAGCTCCTGCCCAGCTCTGCTACCTGAAGGTTATGAGCAGAAACCCTGAAGCACACCTCTCTGTCAGTCTCAATGGCAATTATAACAGCCACATGCTCTCCAAGGTCTTCTGTGGGCCGGGTGTTCATGTGATAGGGCTGAATTTTCTCACAGCCTCGGCAGCAGGCAACTTTTATTAATTGCACCTTGCATGTACCATAGATGAGGCTGCAACAGCACAGAGAGGGAAGGAACTTGTCCAAAGTCACACACAGTTTGTGTGACAGTCTGACTGGAACTCAGGCAGGCTGAATCTTGAGCCCCTGCTCTTTCCATCCCACCCAGGGGCCTCCAATAACAACAGCACATACACAGTGCTTCCTCTGTGCCACACATGGTCCTAAGTGTTTCATATATATACTAAGCTATTTTATCTGTACAATAGATAGATACCTCATAGGGGTGGTTACTACAATGAAGTACACATGACAAAACTGAGCCCTAGAGCATTCAGGTTAACTTGTTTCTAGAGTTGCAAGTTAGTACATGGAGGAGTTGGGCCCCAAAGCCCATTCTGTCTTCTTTAGGTGGCTGTTTAGGGTTGCACGGGGCCTTGGACAAGTAAATCACTTTATTGTCATTTCTCTGGGCCTCGGTTTCTCCATAGACAGTGACATGGCTGGAACAAATGCTCTGTAAGGACCTTTTCTGCTTGGCCATATCATTAATCCTAGACTCTACCCACATGTCTCTGGCTGGGGGCTAGGGCTTCAGGGTACCTCTGCTCTTTTCTCTACACTCTCTCCTTTCCTAGGAGTCAGTAGTGGTTCAGGCCAAGTCTTTTCAGGGACAAAAGGAAATTCAGTCCAGCCAGGCCTCACCCAGGAAAGCTGTTTCACATAATAGAAGGTTAGTATTGTGACCTACCAGAGTCCAGCCACCATTCATCTCCTCACCCATCGACCCATCTCTCTGTCTGTATATGGGATGCCAAGTCACCTTCCAGCCCCCCAGGCTCAAGGCCAGTTGCCTGAACCCTTTTCTTCCAGTTGCCAAGCAGCTTAACTCCCTTTCTCTGTCTTCAGTTTTGATTCATTGTTGACCTGGAACCTGCAGCCAGTAGCTATTCTGGCCATCAGGATCCCTCCATTCCCCTAAGGTGCTAACAATGGTGGCAGTCACTGACATACAAGAAATGTACTCATTGTTGTGAGATGAACATTCTGGCCACAGCACAAAGGACACAGTCTGGCTGCAGAATGGCAAAATACCACCCTGGAGCCCAACGTGGCCACATCCTAGATGTTTAGCTCGGGACAGTTTCCTCAAATTTTCTGAGCTTTGACTTTCTCATCTCTACAATGAAAAACATGATTACTATCTCACTGAGCTGCTGGAAGGATTCAGTGTTATAGCAGATGACCATCTCAGAGCACAGTACCTAGACTGTAGTAGTAGGTGCTCAACAAATAAGACTTGACTTTGAATCCTATATCTGTATGATCTTCAGCAAGTCAATGAATCTCAGTTTTCTGAGCTCAGAGTCAGAAATAAAATAAAAATAAAAATTCTTGTCCAATGAGATTTTTATAAGGAAACAATGAGATAATGACAGTAAAATTCCTAGCATGGAGTCTGGCAAATGGTAGGGGACCAAAAATATGCTACCATGCTCCACCTACCTCGACGCACAGAGATGAAACTATTTAACCACCAAACATATATAAGTGCATAAAACTGCATGTGACCAATAACATCGATATTACATAACTCCTTCCAGAGAAAAAGAAAAAGAAGGAACACTTCCCAACTCTTTTTATGAGGCTAGCTAAATAACTAGACAAATTTTGATACCAAAACTAGATAAGGACATTACAAGAAAGGAACATTTCAGATCAATCTGTCTTGTAAATATGGGTGAAAAATAAGAAAACAAAATGTTAGGAAATAAAATTTAAAAATCTATTAAAAGAACAATGCATCACAACCAAGTGTATGTTGGGATTTCTTTTTTTAAATTTTATTTATTTATTCATGAAAGATACACAGAGAGAGAGGCAAAGACAGGCAGAGGGAGAAGCAGGCTTCATGCAGGGAGCCTGATGTGGGACTCGATCCCGGGACTCAGGATCACACCCTGGGCTGAAGACAGGTGCTAAACCACTGAGCCACCCAGGGATTTTCCCTATGTTGGGATTTCAAGGGTGACAAATCAATGAAACAAAAGAATAATAATAAATAAATAAATAAATAATAATTAATTAATAAAATTGTCAAACCTCTAATAAGACTGACAAAGGAAAAAAGAGAGAAGCACACATTGTGAATATCAAGAATGAAAGAGAGAGTATTAATACAGATCCTACAGGCATCCAAAGGACAATAATGAAATACTATGAACAACTCTATACACATAAACTTGACAATTTAGATGAAATGGATTAATTCATTGAAAAGTATAAACTGCCACTACTCATCCAAAATGAAACCAATATTTTGGTTTCCAGTATTAAAACTATCAAAAATGAATTTGTGATTAAAAAGTACTCCCAAAAGAAATCTCTAGGACCAGATGGTTTCACTGGAGAATTCTACTGAAAGTTGAAAGAATGATGAACATAAATTCTACATAATATCTTCCAGAAAAAGGAAAAGGGAAAAGAAAAGAAAAAGGAAAATGAAGCCAGCATTTCTTGGACACCAAAACAGGGCAAAGACAGTACACAAAAAGAAAACCACAGACCAATATCCCACATGAAAATAGAAAAATTCTCAATCAAACATCAACAGATAGAATTTAATAATATATTAAAGGACTTATACACCCACAACCAAGTGGGATTTAGTCTAAGAATGCAAGGAGAGTTTGATACTTGGAAATCAATCAGTGTTATCCAGCATATTAATAGGCTAAGAAAGAAAAATCAATAAACTTACCAATTGATATAGGAAAAGCACTAAACAAAATCCAACACACACAGCATCCATTCCTGATCAAAACTTTTCAGAGTGTAGGGATAGAGGGAACATTCCTCAGCATCTTAAAAGCCATCTATGAAAAGCCCACAGCCAATATCATTCTCAATGGGGAAACACTGGGAGCCTTTCCCCTAAGATCAGGAACAAGACAGGGATGTCCACTCTCACCACTGCTATTCAACATAGTACTAGAAGTCCTAGCCTCGGCAATCAGCCAACAAAAAGAAATAAAAGTCATTCAAATTGGCAAAGAAGAAGTCAAACTCTCCCTCTTCGCAGATGACATGATACTGTCCATAGAAGACCCAAAAGACTCCACCCCAAGATTGCTAGAACTCATACAGAAATTTGGCAGTGTGGCAGGATACAAAATCAATGCCCAGAAGTCAGTGGTATTTCTCTACACTAACAATGAGACTGAAGAAAGAGAAATGAAAGAGTCAATCCCATTGACAATTGCACCCAAAAGCATAAGATACCTAGGAATAAACCTCACCGAAGAGGTAAAGGATCTATACTCTAAAAACTACAGAACACTTCTGAAAGAAATTGAGGAAGACACAAAGAGATGGAAACATATTCCATGATCATGGATTGGAAGAATTAATATTGTGAAAATGTTCGTGCAACTCAGGGCAGTTTACACATTTAATGCAATCCCTATCAAAATACCATGGAAAAAATACCATGGACTTCTTCGGAGAGTTGGAACAAATCATATTAAGATTTGTGTGGAATCAGAAAAGACCCCGAATAGCCAAGGGAATATTAAAAAAGAAAACCATAGCTGGGGGCATCACAATGCCGGATTTCAGGTTGTACTACAAAGCTGTGGTCATCAAGACAGTGTGGTACTGGCACAAAAACAGACACATAGATCAATGGAACAGAATAGAGAACCCAGATGTGGACCCTCAACTTTATGGTCAACTAATATTCGACAAAGCAGGAAAGACTATCCACTGGAAGAAAGACATTCTCTTCAATAAATGGTGCTGGGAAAATTGGACATCCACATGCAGAAGAATGAAACTAGACCACTCTCTTTCACCATACACAAAGATAAACTCAAAATGGATGAAAGATGTAAATGTGAGACAAGATTCCATCAAAATCCTAGAGGAGAACATGGACAACACCCTTTTTGAACTTGGCCACAGTAACTTCTTGCAAGATACATGCATGAAGGCAAGAGAAACAAAAGCAAAAATGAATTATTGGGACTTCGTCAAGATACGAAGCTTCTGCACAGCAAAAGAAACAGTCAACAAAACTCAAAGACAACCTACAGAATGGGAGAAGATATTTGCAAATGGCGTATCAGATAAAGGGCTAGTATCCAAGATCTATAAAGAACTTATTAAACTCAATAGCAAAGAAACAAATAATCCAATCATGAAATGGGCAAAAGACATGAACAGAAATCTCACAGAGGAAGACATAGACATGGCCAGCAAGCACATGAGAAAATGCTCCACATCATTGGCCATCAGGGAAATACAAATCAAAACCACAATGAGATACCACCTCACACCAGTGAGAATGGGGAAAATTAACAAGACAGGAAACAACAAATGTTGGAGAGGATGTGGAGAAAGGGGAAGCCTCTTGCCCTGTTGGTGGGAATGTGAACTGGTGCAGCCACTCTAGAAAACTGTGTGGAGGTTCCTCAAAGAGTTAAAAATAGACCTGCCCCACGACCCAGCAATTGCACTGCGGGGATTTACCCCAAAGATACAGATGCAGTGAAATGGCAGGACACCTGCACCCCGATGTTTCTAGCAGCAATGTCCACAATAGCCAAACTGTGGAAAAGCCTCGGTGTCCATCGAAAGATGAATGGATAAAGAGGATGTGGTTTATGTATACAATGGAATATTACTCAGCCATTAGAAACGACAAATACCCACCATTTGCTTCGGCGTGGATGGAACTGGAGGGTATTATGCTGAGTGAAATAAGTCAGAGAAGGACAAACATTATATGGTTGCATTCATTTGGGGATATAAAAAATAGTGAAAGGGAATAAAGGGGAAAGGAGAAAAAATGAGTGGGAAATATCAGAGGGTGACAGAACATGAGAGACACCTAACTCTGGGAAACGAACAAGGTGTGGTGGAAAGGGAGGTGGGCAGGGGGTTAGGGTGAGTGGGTGACAGGCACTGAGGAGGGCACTTGATGGGATGAGCACTGGGTGTTATGCTATATGTTGGCAAATTGAACTCCAATAAATAGAGGGGAAGGGAGAAGAAATGGGTAGGAAATATCAGAAAGGGAGACAACATGGAAGACTCCTAACTCTGGGAAACAAACTAGGGGTAGTGGAAGGGGAGGAGGGCAGGGGGTGGGGGTGAATGGGTGGTGGGCACAGGGGGGGCACTTGACAGGATGAGCACTGGGTGTTATTCTGTAAGTTGGCAAATTGAACACCAATAAAAAATAAATTTATTATTAAAAATTTTTTTAAATGAACTCCAATAAATAAATAAAACATTTTAAACCTTAAAAAACAAAATCCAACACACTTTCATAATAAAAACATTTAAAAAATTAGGAATACAGTGAACAAGAACTAATAATTAAGTTCATCAAGGTCACAGGATACAAGATAAACATACAAAAATCAGTTATATTTCTATATACCTTATATGCTGAAATTTTTTAAAATGCTGATGAAAGTAATCAAAGAAGACATAAGTGAATGAAGAGACATACCCAGGTGTTCATTGAATGGAAGATTCAACATAGTAAAGATGTCAATTCTCCCCAAATTCGTATATGTGTTTACCCCTATTGCTATCATAATTCCAGGAAGCTTGTTTTGTAGATATAGACATGATTATTCTAAAATTTATATGGAAAGATAAAGGAACTAGAATAGCCAAATGATTTTGAAAAAGAAGAATACAGTGTGAGGAAACACTTTACCTGATTTTATCTACCATATTTAAGACTGTGATGTTGGCAGAAGGATATATACAGATAAAAAATTAACTCAGTGAATCATAGATTTAGATATAAAACATAAAACTATAGATCATTTAGAAGAAAACATGGGAGAAATTTTCCTAGAATTAAATATTGGCAAAGAATTCTTAGATACACCACAAAATGCATGATTCATTAAGGAAGAAATGGATAAATCAGATTTCATCAAATTAAATACTTTTGTGATGAAAATGGACAAAAAGAAAAATTACAAACTGGGAGAAAATATTTGTAAACCAAATATATGATACAGGACTTTTATCTAGAATGTATAAAGAACTCTTATGATACTGTAGTGAAACGGGCATCCCTGGGTGGCTCAGCAGTTTGGCGCCTGCCTTTGGCCCAGGGAGTGATCCTGGAGACCCGGGATCGAGTCCTGTGTCAGGCTCCCTGCATGGAGCCTGCTTCTCCCTCTGCCTGTGTCTCTGCCTCTCTCTCTCTCTCTGTGTCTCCCATGAATAAATAAAATATTTTTAAAAAGATACAGTAGAGAAACAAGACAAAACAAAACAATCCAATTAAAAATGGGTAAAAGACATGCAGAGACATTTCACCAAAGAGGATGTACAGATGGCAAATAAACACATGAAAAGTTAGGCAACATCATTAGTATAAATTAAAACCACAATAAGATATCACCACATAGCTATCCAATGGTTGAAATTTAAAACAAAACAAAAGTATAACAATACAACTTGCTAGGGAAGGTACAGAGGAACTGCATCACTCATACATTGCTGGTAGGAGTGTAAAATGTATACATAAACCACATCTTCTTTATCCATTCATCTTTCGTTGGACACCGAGGCTCCTTCCACAGTTTGGCTATCGTGGCCATTGCTGCTAGAAACATCGGGGTGCAGGTGTCCCGGCGTTTTACTGCATATGTATACAATGGAATATTACTCAGCTATTAGAAATGACAAATACCCACCATTTGCTTCAACGTGGATGGAACTGGAGGGTATTATGCTGAGTGAAGTAAGTCAGTCGGAGAAGGACAAACATTATATGGTCTCATTCATTTGGGGAATATAAATAATAGTGAAAGGGAATATAAGGGAGGGGAGAAGAAATGTGTGGGAAATATCAGAAAGGGAGACAGAACGTAAAGACTGCTAACTCTGGGAAACGAACTAGGGGTGGTAGAAGGGGAGGAGGGCGGGGGGTGGGAGTGAATGGGTGACGGGCACTGGGGGTTATTCTGTATGTTAGTAAATTGAACACCAATAAAAAATAAATTAAAAAAAAGGAGTGTAAAATGGCACAGATACTATGAAGCAGTTTGTCAATTTCTTTTTTTTAAATATCTTATTTAAATTCAATTTGCCAATATATAGTATAACACCCAGTGCTCATCCCATCAAGTGCCCTCCTTAGTGCCCATCACCCAGTTACCCCATCTACCCCCCTCCAGCCCTTTGTTTCTCAGAGTTAAAAATTTCTCATATCTTCCTCTCTAATTCTCCCCACTCAGTTTCCCTCCTTTCCCTTATAGTCACTTTCACTATTTTTTATATTCCACATATAAATGAAATCATATGATAATTGTCTTTCTGCAATTGACTTATTTCACTCAGCATAATAGTTAATTTCTTCTAAGATTAAACATGCAGGTACTATACAACCGAGTGATTGCACTGTTGGACATTTATATCAGAGAAATTTAAACTAATATCCAAACAAAACTTTGAATGTTTATTGCAGCTTTCTTTGTAATAGCTCCAAACCGGGAATAGCCCAGATATTCTTCAGCTTGTGAATGGTTAAACAAACTGTGGTATATCTACATCATAGAGTGCTACTCAGCAACAACAAGAAACAAACTACCTGCAACAGCTTGGATGAATCTCCAGAGAGTTTTGCTGAGTGAAAAAGCCAATTCCATATGTTTACATACTGTATGTTTCCATTAGATAATGTTCTTGAAAGATAAATTATGAAAATGGAGAACAGATTAGTGGTTACTGGGGGATCAAGGAGGAGGTGGGATGGGTAGGAGGTGAGTGTGGCTGTAAAAAGGCAGTATGAGAGATCCTTGGGGTGATGGAAATGTTCTGTATCTTGACTGTATCCTGGTTGTGATAGTGCACCACCTTTTTGCACAATGTTTCTGTTGGGAAAAGAGGGTAAAGGATACACAGGGTCTCCTACATAGAAATAATACACTGTATTACTACTTAGAACTGCATGTGAATTTACAGTTATCACAAAAATTCAAAAGTTTAATTTCAAAAGCAAATATAAGGGGTTCCTGGGTTACTCAGTGGTTGAGCGTCTGGAGTCCTGGAATCTAGTCCCACATCGGGGTCTCCTCAAGGAGCCTGCTTCTCCCTCTGCCTATATCTCTGCCTCTCTGTCTCTCGTGAATGAATGAATGAATGAATGAATAAATATCTTTTTTTAAAAAAAAGGCAAATGTAATTCAGCAACACAGTAAAAACATAATTCATCATGACCAAGTGAGTTTTATTTTTTATTTTTAAAAATATTTTATTATTTATCCATGAGAGACCCACAGAGAGCTGCAGAGACACAGGCAGAAGGAGAAGCAGGCTCCATGCAGGGAGCCTGATGTGGGACTCGATCCCGGGACTCCAGGATCACACCCTAGGCTGAAGGCAGGCACCAAACGGCTGAGCCACCCAGGGACCCGCCCCACCAAGTGAGTTTTAATCTGGGAATTCAAGGGTGGTTTAACAATAAAAAATTAATTAATTCACCTAACATGAAAAAGGAAGAAAATCGTTTAATTAATTAATTAATTGATTGATTGATTAATTTTAAAGATTTTATTTATTCATGAGAGACAGAGAGAGGCAGAGACATACACAGAGGGAGAAGAAGGATCCCTGTGAGGAGCCTGATGTGGGACTCAATCCTGGGACTCTGGGATCATGCCCTGAGCAGATGGCAGACGCTCAACTGCTGAGCCACCCAGGTGTCCCAAAAAAGGAGGAAAATCATGATAGATACCTAAGAAACATTTAACAAAATTTGACAACCCTCATGGTAAACCTTTCAGCACACTGTGAATAGGGTGGAGTATCCTCTACTTGATAAAAGGAATGTATAAAAAACCTTCAGCAAACAGCACACTTAATGGTGGAATATTGAAAATTTTCATACACTGAGACTTAGTGTCAGACAAGAATGGCCACTCTCACCATTTCTATCCAATGTTGCATAGATGGTCCTAGTCAGTGCAATGAAGCAAGTAAAAGAAATAAGAGATTTGAGCAGTAGAAATAGAATTACCATTATTTTCATTTTACATGATTATGTACATAGGAAGTCCAGAAGAATCTATAGACAAACTATTAGAATTGATAAGTGAATTCAGAAAGATCAATTGTATTTCTATGTACTAGCAAAAAATAGACCAAGAAAGTTTTTAAAGATTTTATTATTTGTAATAATAAAACATCAAATACTTAGGAATAAATCTCATGAAAGATGTAGAAAGCCTGAAAACTAAAAACAAGCAAACAAACAAACAAAAACTCCTCTCCAAAAAAACCAAAAAATATTATGGAGAGAAATTCAAAAAGATTTAAATTAAGGGCTAAACCATAACTGTGGATTAGAAAACAATATTATAAAGATGTCAGTTCTCTTCAAGTTAGCCTACAGAATCAATGTGATCCCATTTAAAAATCCCAGCAATTGTTTTTGGTGGCAAAATTGACAAATGGGTCCTAAAATTCAGATGGGAATACAAGGGACCAAGAATAGTTCACATAATCTTGAAGAAGAATATAGCTGGAGGACTCTAACAGACACTAAGACCTAGAAAGTGAAAGTAATTAAGACATTGTGGTATTGGCACTAGGATATAGAAAGTGAAAAATGGAAAGAATAGAAAATTCAGAAACTGACCTACACATATATAATTACCTAACTGATGACAAGAATGACACTGTAGTATATTGGCAATTATTTTAAGAAAAAGATGGTGCTGGGTCAGTTGGATAGCCATGCAGAAAAAAATTTATCTTGACCCCTACCTCACATCACACACAGAAATCAGTTCCAGATGGATTACAAATATAAATGTGAAATGCAAAACAATGAAATTTCAGAGAAAACATAGGGGAACAACTTGGAGTAGACAGATTTCTTTTTTTTTTTTTATTTATGACAGTCACAGAGAGAGAGAGAGAGAGAGGCAGAGACACAGGCAGAGGGAGAAGCAGGCTCCATGCACCGGGAGCCTGACGTGGGATTCGATCCCGGGTCTCCAGGATCGCGCCCTAGGCCAAAGGCAGGCGCCAAACCGCTGCACCACCCAGGGATCCCCTAGATTTCTTAAATAAGATGAAAAAAATGCTATCCATGATGGAAAAAAAATTGATAATTTGGACTGTATAAAAATAAAGAGTGCTTGTACATGTAAGGACTGGGTTAAGAGAATAACAAGATAACCCAAAGAATGGGAGACTATATTTACTATAGATATATATGACAAAGGACTCATAATCCAGAGTATATTAGGCAACCCAATAGAATGTGCAACAAAGGATATCAAGGTGAACAATAAACATGAAAAAGTGTTCAAATGAATTAGTTACAAAGAAAATGCAAGTCAAAACTATAATGATATGCCACCATACACCCACCAGAATGGATTAAAGAAAAGAACATGGAAATGGCTAAGTATTGGTGAAAATGAGGAGCAGCCCAAACTCTCCTGCCCCTCTGCTGGGAGAGTAAATTGGCCTGACTCTGGAAACTGTGAGGCAGCATTTGCCAAAGCCAACATAGGCTTACCCTACAACCCAGCAGTTTCATTACCAAAACACATGCACAAGAATGCTTATAACAGTCCCCTTTATAATAGCCAAAAACTTGAGGTTACCCTGATATCCAAATATTAGGGTTGCTTGGAGAGCAGAATTGGATATCATGAGACAAAAGACCAGGAAAGAAAGAGGAGGCTGTGTGACGGCAGGCCATGCAGAAAATGGTTGCAGCAGCAGTGGGGAGGGCAGGAGCACAACAAGGAGATAAAGCCCCCTGACTTAGAAGTGGGAGGGTTGTGGAAGGTGATGGGGAAGCAAAAGTCTTGGCCAAGGTCCTCTAACCAAGGCTCCTGGGAGGATCACTGTCCGTTCACTGAGGAAAGAAATCCTGGAGGAAGAAGAAGTGTGGGGCAAGGGTGGAGGATGTTTAGTTTGGTCAGCACTAGGATTGAGATGCCTGTGGGACCAGGAGAGAAGGCAATTCAGAGATACATGACACTTCCTAAGCCCTGACTTCTTTACCCTCGAGTCACTAAAGGATACTGGGCAAATGGCATAATGAAAGGAGAGGTGGGCTTGAAGATAGAGGCCAAATGGACTTTGGCCTGATCCAGGACTGTGGAAGCAGATGGAAGGTAAAGAAATAAGACCATGTACTCTGTTCTTTAGTCTTACTGTCTGCCATTGCTGGGGTAGTGTTTCTACCTTTCCAGCCTCCAGTCCCTAACTCTGTTCCTTGGGTTCTCTGAATTGGATTTTGGCACACACAGGGGTGGGGGGCAGTGTGGGCATCATCCATCTCTGCTCTTTCCCATAAACCCTCACTGCTCAAGATGGCCCTGACCTCCCTCCTTCCAGTTCCTCCCTCGTCTTCCTCCAGACTCCATTTCAGGCCATGCTTCCTGAAGAGAGAATCTTATGCATCCCCTCCCTCCTTTCCCCAGCAAGGAATAAATACTCAAAAGACTTTCTAGCTTAGATCTCAGAGGTCAAATAAGTTAGAGCCCTCAGTGGGCAGATGTGGAAACTGAGGCCCAGAGATAGAAAAGGATCTGTTGAAGGTTACTTTGAAAGAGTTAATGACAGAGGGTGGGCAAATTCAGACCTCCTAGTGCCCTAGGCCTTGATTTCTTCCTCTCCTTTTGAGAAAGAAAACAGGAAAAAGGAAAGAAAGAAAGGGGAAAGATGGCAAGGCAGAAAAAAACTACTGAATAAAAGAGGCACAGGAAGGCAGAAAAGAGACAGGGACAAACTCCAAGAGAGAACTGAGAGAAAGGAGAGAGGGAGAGATGAAGACAAGAAATAGAGAGATACAGAAAGAGCAAAAATGAAAGAAGGAAAGAGGGAAAGGGAAAGGAAAAAGAGAAAAACGGAAAGAACAGGGCCAGTAAGTAGAGCAGGCTGGCCTTCCTGCTCCTGCAGGCACCGGCAGGAACTGAGCCCCCAGCCCTGTACAAGGCAGAGATGGGTGGCCCCAGAAATCCTTACCTGCCAAACTCTGGCAGCCCTCAGAGGCCCAAACCAGAACTGAGCAGTTGATCTAAGCAGAAAACAAACAGAACAAAATGAAAACACGCTGGTTGAGCCTACCTCCACCCTGGGCTGTGGCTCTGTGCATTCATTGGTCCCCGGGAGGCCGCTGGGTAAGCAACGCACAGCTTTTGTAACCCTCCTCTCTCTGTGCCCCCCCAACCCACAGCCGCCCCCCACCAGGAGCCATAGACTCAGCTCAGGATGGCTCTTGGGCCCTGGGAGGTAAGGGGGGGCATGCATTCTCTGCCCTTGGCCTAGCAAAGAAATGTAAGGCCGGTGGGGTGGAAGGCTGACAAGGAGAGGAAACAGTGGAGAAACAGAGCCCTGTCTCCCCCTCATACAGAGTTGGGGGTTCTTAACCAGCCCAAAGCATATCCTGGGTATGTCAGAGGTAAGAAGGCTGGCAGGGCAGGCAAGAGGAGCAGGGTTGTGGACCAGGGTTGAGAAGGGTGCACTCTGAACACCTGCCATTAGTACCATGTGTTACTTTTCATCTTCATTGGGTTCTAGAGCTAGAAACCATGAAGAAAGAGTTTCAGTTTATGTCATAAATATACATTAATAAGTATATATGTGTGTGTATATACTATACAGATATGTATATAACATACATACATATATACATTATTATTAATAATGACTCAAGTGATAACTAATATTAGTCTTGTGCTTGGTAGTTACCAAACACACACAGACAAACTCACTGAATCCTCTTAGCCCTACTTTGCAGTCCTATGAATAGCTATTTTACAGAGGGAGAAACTGAGGCTTAGGTGGTGAATTTGATTAGGTACCTAGCTGTGTTTGAGCCTGAGTAAGTGAGACAAGGTCAGTGGACTCTGGCTGTGATATAATTACCAGAGCAAGTATTCAGGGGTGAAAAGAGGCTTCCCTAAACTCAGAGGCATCACCCAGACCTAGAACCTTCTCATGTCATTCAAGGGAACACACAGATGCAAGCAGTGCATGTAGGGGAAGTTGAGAGGGGGACACAGGGTAGGAGTAACTATGGGCAGGTAGCAGAAGTCCTGTGGCAGGGGCCACCTCAAGATCCAGAGAAGTTCTCAGGGGCTGGCATCTCCCTTCAGGATTGGAATGGCAGGGGGCTCAAACAAAAGTATGGAGTCAATATTTATTATTAAGTACTTCAAATGATAGTGGTTAAGAATACAGATAATGATAGTAATTACTTTATGGAGTTTGTGAAGATTAAATGTGTTATTTCAAATAAAGCACTGGAAAGAGTGCCTGGCACATGGTGAGCCTCAAATATTAGCTCCTGATGTCCTTGTCACTGTTGGTTATTTGCCAGGCCTGCACTGAACACTAGGACAGCATGATTCTGTGAACAAAAGCACATGTGGTCGCCATCCTCATGGAGTTTTGAGTATGGTAGGGAAGATGGCCATTACTCACAAAGCACACAAAAAAAGTAAAATTACAATAGTGAATAATGCTATGGAGGAGAGGTCCATAGTATCATGAGAGTGAAATGCTGGGTAGCATGTCCTCGCCAGGAAAATACAGAGAAGTTCTCCCAAGGAAGATATATATAGAAGTAGGAGTCAAAAACAGAGAGAGGGAAAGAAAATCATCTCAGTTAGAGGACACAGCATGTGCAAAGGCCCAGTGATAGGAGGGATCTTGATAAAAGATGTGCGTGGGAAGGTAGGTAGGGACCAAAGCAGTGCAGACCCTGTAATCCATGCCCAGGAGTCTTGCTTTTATTGTAAAAACAAAGGGAAACCAGGGGAAGATTGTTCTTTAAAAATGTATGTATGTATTTAAGAGTGGGAGTGTGGGAAGTGGGCCAGGGACACAGGGAGAGACTCTCAAGCAGACTCCTCACTGAGCACAGAGCCCAACATGGAGCTCCATCTCACTACCCATGAGATCATGACCTGAGCCAAAATCACCTGTCAGACGCTCAACCTACTGAGCCACCCAGGCATCCCAAGGGAAGGATTTTAAGGCTGGAGTAGCATGATTAGGAAAAGACAATGCCTAACTCTTGGTTGGGAGAGATCTCTAGCTTGGGGGTGAGGTTAAGGTGCACATACAGAAGGGTGGGCTGGTTCCATCAATGTTTGGTCTTGGGTAGCCCCTTTCCCTTGGGCTTCAGTTTCCATCTGTATCTCAAATGGTCTGTGAAGCCAACTGTAGGAGCCATCTTCTCTTCTGTCTGCCTTCAGTGCCCCCTGTTAAGAGGAGAAGGCAGGGAAGATACCCTAAATGTAACCCAGCCCTCTCCTGTCTTTCCATCCTCCCTACACCTTCCTAATGCCTGCTGCCTCACCACCACATGGGACTCTGTGGGAAAGAAGGCCATTTAGGGGCCAAGATCCCTCCTCCTCCATCCATGGCTCATCTCTGTCAGCCTCAGGCCACCATGGGATTGGGCCCATTGAAGCCTAGGACCAGAAGAAGCTGAAGGGATTCCCACAGTGGTTGCTGGTTGTGCTGGAAGGCCCAGAACCACAGGCAGCTGGGAGAGGCTGCCCCCGCCAGGATGATGGAGTGGGTGTGACATAAATTTCTCAGGACAGGCAGGAAAAAAGTATTTATAGCCCCTCTTTGCCAAGTCTGGTTCCAATCAGGCCCCTGACTGGCCCACTCTGCTCCCTACACCCACCACACCGGGCTGGCTCCTCCAGAAACCAGAGTCATTTAGGGCTTTTGTCTTCTTCCTCGTCTTACTGTCTAAGAAACATACACAAAGACAAACACACATACATAGCCCTTTCCCTTCTAAGCCTCTGTGAATCCGCATGAGTATATACATATGCACATATCCATATAGACAGATGGTCCCCTGGGGTTCTGTGTCCCCATACACATACACAGATGTACAGACACACACACACACACACACACACACACACACATTACCACCACTACCACCGTCACCACACACTCACACTGTAGAGTGGCCCTGGTGGGTTGAAGAAGGCCTTAGCCTCAATGCCAGCCATGAGCCCCAGACAGCAACATATTGTTGAGTTGGGCACCAAAAGACCCAGGAAGTGCCTTCCTTCAGTAACAACCCTTGGCAGGGCTGCTTTCCCCCTGCTCCTGTTCTCAGCCCCCTGGCTGCCATGGCAACAGCCTTCCAGCTCTGCCATCCAAGGCACAGGAATGCCTTCTCTAGAGCACAATGAGGCTCTGGCCAGGCTCTGAGCAACCTAGGAAGGCCTTCTAGGGTGCTCTGGACAGGCATATGAGCCCCAGCTCCCTTAAGCCTAGTGGCACAGGGGCGTCAGGCGAACCCTACTCCAGCTCGGCTTGACCTTCTTTCCCAGGCTTCTCTGGTTCTCCAACTTATCCCTGCCCTCAGCTCAGGCCACCAAAGTCCTCACTCGGCCACCCAAGACACATTTGTCTCTCTTGATCTGAGCTGAATGAACTTCTCCTATCATGGGCCTCTCTTTCCTACATGAATGCTCAGGCCATTTGGTTCCTCTTGGTGAAGCCAGAAGGAGCCCTCCTGCTTATTCATGTTGTATGGATCTGGTCATTGCCCAACAGGTCCCAGAAGTCAGTTCCTCTCCACATCAGTGGTCTCACACCTGTGGAAGATCAAGTAGGGGTAGTGCTCACTCCAAGCACAACTTGGGGAGAACTTGGGGCTAAGAGAATCCAATGATTTCTTTGCTCCTTTCACTCCAGAACAAGCAGAATGGCCTAAGGGA
Organism: Canis lupus familiaris; assembly: GCF_011100685.1. Lineage (NCBI taxonomy): Eukaryota > Metazoa > Chordata > Mammalia > Carnivora > Canidae > Canis > Canis lupus. Next base: position 53,666,876 of record NC_049260.1, on the reverse strand, counting down.
GAGGCTACTTTACATGAGAGGGTACCATCCTCCCTCCTTGAGAGGCAGTATGATGCAGGGCTTGGGTATGCCAGAACTGGGTTCAAATCCCTCATTACCTTGTGCCAGCTCTGTGAACTGAGGAACTAAGTCAAATATATTGGTGGTGTTCTTGTCAAGATCTAACATGCCCAGAGCATGTGCCATAGTCAATACGTGCCCATTCTAGTTGCTTCCCCCTGACTCTGCCCCACTGCAATGGAAAGCCCCTTGGGAGAAAGGCAGAAGGAGGAAGAGAACTGCCATTTGTTACATTCCAGGTTTTTTTTACATTCATTACTTTGTGTAATACTCCTTGCATCTGTATGAGGTACTTAGTATCAGTATCCCTGACTCAGAACCCATTTTCTTTGGTTCCTGAGCACACAAGGGGACATTATCCCATGCTGCGGAGACAGCGGGGTGGGAGAGGGTTGGAGGGGTTGCTTTCTAAAAAATTTTTTTTTCATTTTTTAGATATATTTATTTTATTTTATTTTGGTACATTTTTTATTGGAGTTTGATTTGCCAACATACAAGATACCATCCAGTGCTCATCCCATTAAACGCTGGTTTTGACAGGGTTGCAGCCTGGGGGAAGAAGGTTTGTCAGGCTTCCCCAGCTGCTTTTCTCCTCCAGGGACACTGCACAAACCAGCTGGCTGCCAGGGCCTGGCCACACACTGGCTCCAGAGTGACTTGGAAGACAACTTTATGAGGCAGAAAATCCAGCATCCACTCCTGGGAGCAGCAGCAGCAAAGTAGTTTGCCTGGCTTGCAGTAAAGGAAACTCCATGCCTCCTGCCCAGATAATTCAGAGCCATGACCACACCTGGTCCCAGGTATTTCCCAGGTTCCTTGAGCAGGGAAACCTCCAAGAAAGGCTCCAGTAAGGGAGATTTCGGCCGCACAGGATGGAGGTCAGAGTTCTACAAAAGTGGACCAGTTGCTTAGAAGGCAGTGAGTTTCCTGTCAACTGAAGGTGTGTGAGCAGTGGCAAGCTAGAGAAAGGGTTAGCCCCTTCATACAGGTCAGGGGTTCTTGGCCTGGAGGTTGCCCATGAAAGGGACCCACGAGACTCAGGGGATCCCTGAGATCGTGTGTGCTTGTATGCTTTTATAGGAACTGAGCTCGTTGCTTTCGTTGGGTTGTTCAAAGGCCTGCAACCCCCAAGGTCACGCAGACAAGGACAGGGCATGGCTTTCAGGTTTGGAACTGGTGTAGGAGTCTATACTGTTTTCTATGACACAAAATGCTGTCTTATCATAGTGTAGGTTGATTCTCAGGACAGCTCAGAGAGATGGGTACTGTTGTTGCCATTTTCCAGAGAAAGATTCTGGGGTCAAAAAAGGGAAAAGACCTTGCCTAGGTCCCACAACCACTGAAAGAAGCCAAGACTAGATCCCAGGTCTCCTGCTGATTGCCTTTCCCCCAAAACTCCATTTAGTCCTCACTCTTTAGAGAACTAACAAGCAGAGATGCCCAGATTGAGAACTGAGGATACCTTCTTCCTGCTCTCCATATTCTGTGGGTTGGCCTTCCCATTGCACCCCATAGTCTCATTTGGGACAGTGGCAAGGGCTTGGAGAGGGCATGGGAAGAAGAGGTAGAGTAGCAGCCATCCCTCCTCTCCAGAGAATTTCCATTTCTACTTGAACCCTGCTTGCAACTAGATGTGATTCCAGGGAATCTGGGTGGCTGATACTCAGACCCACACAGATGTGCAGGTGCCCTGTATAAGCAGCTTCCTGCTGCTTGACTACTAGGCCAGAAAAAGATGTGGCAGTGGCCTCTCCAGAGTAAAGAGTGCTCAGGGCCAATATAAGGAGTTCAGCTTCTCTCCTTATATGCTGCCACTTCTCTGTTAGAATTGAAAAAATAAAAGGAAACTAGCATCTTTGTGGAACTCTCAGAAACAAATGACTGAGGACAAAATGTCCTCCTCTACACACACACCCCCTCTAACTTTTGCTATGTCTCTGAAATGGGGCTGACAAGTGAAGCCAGAGCACTCCAGGCATCTGCTATTCTGGGGATGAGTTGTGGAGGTGTGTATCCAGAAAGGAGCTATGAACAAAGGCCAGGAGGTGAGGAGGTAAGCCATTAGCCAAAAGTCTCATCAAGCAGGGACAGGGACTGACCAAGAGAAGCCCACAGGTATGGAAGTCTTGTCCCCAAGACCCCGAATACCACAGTCAAAACAGGCTGTGCAGTAAAACTGTCTCCAGCTGAGCTGATGAGCCTCTGTGACCCAGTAATGCACTCGATTTTTTAAAAAATCCCTGTGCATTTCTGTTCTGATTATAAAAACCAAATGTACTCATAGTGAAGAATTCAGAAAATAATGAGAAGTACAAAAAAAGAAAATGACTAACCACGTGACCTTAGGCGAGTCACTTAACCTTTCTGCGCCTCAGTCTCTTCACCTGTAAAAGGGCAAGATATAATATTTATCTTGTAGGGTAGTCAGAAGGATATTAATATGTAAAGTGATGAGTACATACATGAAAGTTTCTGGCCCTTTATAAGTGCTATACAAATGTTAAGTTGTTTTATTTTTAAGTAGTTTCCATGCCCAGCATGGCACCCAAAAGGGGGCTTGAATTCATGACCCTGAGATCAGGACCTGAGCTGAGATCAAAAGTCAGACAATCAATTGAGCCACCCAGGTACCCTTACAAATGTTAAGTTTTATTATTATAATCCAGTACAATTCCACTACCTAGACTCAGACATTGTTAATAATTGATTGATTTTCTTCTCATCTTTGTATGATAGTCCGAACTATTTATAGTTTGTAAAAAAAAAATAATTAGGACTAAACTGTTTATGTGAATTGGTATTTTGCATATTTTAACTTAGCATTATAGCATAACATTTTCCATGTCATTATATACCCTTCAAAACATCCTTCCAGGTTGTATGTAATTCTATTTACTCCATTTTCTAATGTTGGACATTTAACTTATTAAGATTTTATGGATAGCTTTTATATACATTTTAACCCAAATTTGCAAATACTTCTTTAGTACTGATTCCTTTAGGTGTAATTGTTGTTTTAAAATATATACCTATATTCACAGGTCTTGATAGTTCCAAATTGCCCACCAAAAAGGCTATACCAAAGTACACTTCCAGCAGCAGTCTATGAGATTACCCATCTCAGTGCAACCTCACCGGTATTGACCACTGCATTTTTAACCTTTGTTCAGTAGATGGACAAAAAGCTATGTTCTCTGTACTCCACTTGATTGGAGTCAGGAATGGGGTGGAGTGCCAGGGGAAGGTTATTAAGTAGAGTTGGCACTATAGTCTCAAGCTCAGCAAAGGGGCTGAGGAGTGGCTGGCCATGGCTGGATTCAGACATACTGCCTGCCTGAAGAACAGGCAAGAGTGACAAGAAAAGCTGTGGTCATGTGGGGTCACTCTAAGAAACTGAGAAAATATTGTAGTACTAGGGGAGTGAAGCCCAACAAGATGTGATCGCCAGTCCTTGTAGTTGGCCAAAAGTCCTCCCCCAAATTTGTGTGGAGTTCCCTGCCTGGCTAGACAATAATAATTATATTGAAAATTGGGCTTTGGAAATGCAAATATTGCAAAAATGCAAAGTTGCATGGAGTGACTAGAGGCCTGAATAATGACTCTGGACTCTGGTTGAAAAGGAACCACAGAAGCTTTCAGAGAAATAGAAGATGGGGAAGCCATAGAGCTCTGATAGCAGCTGGGTGTGCTATGGAAGATGGGCTGGCCACCAGGAAAGAATGTGGAACTGGAAGGCCCAGAAGAAATCTTGCATAGGCATGTGCAACTCCCTAGCTCAGGCAGGCATCCTAAGACTATGCAGACATGAGCTAAGGACAGGAGCTCATGGCTGGACTGGGAAGTACAAAATGCAGGCCCAGGCCACTCAGCAGAAAAGGGGCTGGCCTGGGGAGAATGTGAACCAATGAGTGCAGAGCACAATGCCATCAAGATGCAGGCTTATATTAACACTAGATTACAATTCTGTTTATTGAGCAGCCAACTCTTTGTCAAGCATCAAAGGAGGGATCAATAATACCTACTGGACGTAGGGAAACTGGGACACAGGATGGGTAAGTAACACATCCCAAGTTATACAGGCAGTAATGAACAGAGGTAGAAGCTGACCACAGGCTTTGTGTACTTAGCCCCTTTAGGCAATAACTCAGGCCTCTCTAGAAGATGTCCTTGGGTAGAGTTGCTGGCAATGTCTCCTCAACTTTGTCTTGAGTACAGGAACATTGCTGGCTAGGGCTCCTGAAGGAGGTTTTCTAAAGGATAGTGAAAAGTTGTTTGTTCAAGAGCACAGAGACCAACAAAACTCACTGGGTTGCTGTGAGAATGTTAATGAGATTGTATATTTGGTCAATAAATACTGCTGGAGCACCTGTGTTCTGCCACACCTAGGGCTGGGCAACTGCGGAGCGCAGTGACAAATAGGAAATCCAGCCCCAGCCCCTGGTCCCAAGAAGCTCTCAGTTCAGTGAGGCACCTTATGTGTGTCTCTGAGCTCCCAACACAAAGGTGGTCCAGAGCAGTGGCTCAGCAGTATTACCTTCCTGGGTTTGATTCCCATGTGTGTAGGGTTCATGGTCTACAAAATGCTTCTCATGCATCAGCATATTTGATACCCATGATTGGCAAGATCCATTAGATTTCAGGTGTGGAAATCAAGGTCCGAAGAGGTTATATCCCTCACCTACAATCATACAGATGGGAAAGGCAGAGGCAGGGCCTAAGACCCTGGGGCTCCTCAGTCACTTCCTGGCTTTGGCCTCAGATCTCCTACTTCCTCTTTAGGCGTAGCCACCTAAAAAGCAAGCTAGGAATACTAGGGGCTCCTAGTATTCCTGACCAGCCACCTGACCTATCCCTAGCTTGTTTTTAAAAATCCTCACATCCCATGTGAGCTATAGCACAAAATTCTCCTAGTGTCAGTGGGCTTAGAGGAGGAACAGGGCCTAGGATAGTACCTGTGTCCCCAAATCAGCCTTTTCTATGAAGTCCTGTTTCAATGTATACAGCATCTAGACTTATGAGATGAAATATCTTAAGCTTTCCATGGTGTGAAATTCTGAATATATCTTTTAAAATCCTTGTGTTGCCAAAATATCAGAAAATGGGTTTTCTGTGTCCATAGAGAATTTTCTAGGCATCTGGACAAGAGATGTTGGGTCAACCTGAGCCAGTGGGTATGAATAAAAAGGGCCATTGTTTAGGCATTGGGTTCAAGGTCTATTATTCATTCATTGATGGAATAAATCAAGAATAATCCAGAGAAGGCTCACATGGAGGGGTAGAAAGCCCCTCTTGATCCTCCTTGTCCTGAGAGACAGAGAGAGAAAGCTTCTGGATCCCCAGATTCTTGACCTAAGACTTCTCAGACACTGAGAGGTTGCTCTCAGTGTCTGACTACAGAGAAGGGGAAAGAGGTACTGAGCATGACAAGGACTGTGCCAGATGCATTCACATATGTGATCTCCTTCTTTCTTTGCAACCATTCCATAGGGTAGATGGTATTCCTATTTTATAGATTAGGAGACCACAGCTCTGTGATATGAGGCAGCTGGCTCAAGGCCCCAAAGCAGGTACTTGCTGGAGCAAGAATTAAAATCTAAATCTTAATAGACTGCAGAGGCTTTGATTTTTCCTCTACGTCACACACACAAGAGAGAGATAGGATGTTAGGAATGCTTCTGAGGCCACTGCGAACAACAGTGACAATGCCCCAGGTGCTTCCTCATGAGTTTTTCCTCAGTTGCCTGTCTCTTTCCTTCACAGAGTAAAGCCCAGAGGAAATGTCTCACCTCTCCAGGCATTTGTGGGAGGCTGAAGATTTGTATCTAGAAAGGGCAGAAAGAGGGCTGGTGACCTCAGCCCAGAGGAAAGCCCTCGTGGAGTGCTTCTGGCCCTCTCCGCACCCTTTTAGAGCTTCCCTGGAGCCCTTGCTAAGCCTCTCTGTTGGGGTTTTTCCAGAATTCCAGGGAAATTCCAGGAGTCAAGGATGTCAATGTTCCTCCTACACAGTCACAGCCTCTCACCAATGTGAGAGACTCATTGATCACACTCAGCTGGTCTCTCTTTTGAGTATGGCGTGTGAGTATACACACACACACACACACACACACACACACACACACACACACACTATAAGTGGTCAACTAAATTCACAAGCCACTAGCAAAATTCCACATCCTCTCATCCTGCTTATACTTCAGCAACTCACCTCACTCTGTGCAGGGGTCACAGTGATGCTTAGAGACCAGGTTCTGCCAAGTCTAGGCCTAGAGGTGCCAACCCTCTCTCCTCTGATCTCTCTTTCCTCTTTCTTCATCCTTCCTCTTCTCTTTCCTTTTTCCTTCTCCCAGACAGAGGTCCTTCCCTCTTCCAAAGACCACCCAGGGCTTAGCCACCCCTCACCTCAACACACACATATCACCAGTCAAGTCCCATCATCACAAAGAAAGAGGGTAAGACCAGAGTCTGCTGGGATGTGGGTGGCTATAGGCCCAGAAAGGCCAGGAACAGGAACTGTTTGATGGATGGGTTGTAGGGAAATGTGTGAGAAGAAGCATTTAGGAAGCAGTAGACCAGGCCAGAGAGCTCTGCTGGACACTATGGGCCAGGGTAAGAGGTCTGCTTCCAGAAGAGACTATCAAAGAAGTACAGTTAGAGACAGTACAACATAGTGGTTGAAGGTAGGGCTTTGATGCCTGTTTGGCATCAGCCAGACTGCCAGGTGACATAGGATAGTTACTTAATCTGTGTCTCATTCTCCTATAAAATTGGGATAATCATAGTAACCTGCCTCACAGGGTGGTTTTACAGGCTCTAGTGCACTGACACATGTAACATGCCTGACACAGTGGAAGCACTAAATAAAGGTGTGCTATTATTTCAAGAACCACCAGTATCAGCATCTCTCCATGACCCCCTAGCTCCTCAATCACTCATTTTTTTTCCTGCCTCTGCAGACATCAAATCAGCCAAAGATTTTCAAGCCAGTCCTAGCAGAGGCCATATGACTTAAGCAGCCTCAGTTCTCACTCATCCTCATCTTCTGACACTCTGCTTCATTCTTCTTCTAGCACCACCCATGGATTGGGGCTCCAGATTGCCCCTAACATTGTAGCTTTCCCTATGCTTGTATCCCTCGGTTCTCAGCCCTGGTAATTTGCTCTGTTTAGCCTCTGGCTGGTCCCTCTCCAAGAACTATAAACCCCCTTATCCAGACTCCCAGACCAGGGAAAGGCTGACACTGGCTCAAGAGAACTGCTTGTGCACATTTCTTTCCAAATCCACATTCAATGGTGTCGCGTTGATAGCTTGTATTCAGTCACTATGGGAGTATTTGCACCATGGTAATTGGTAAACACTATGAATCAGGGCTTTTTCCTCTCAGTGAGCAAGTGGTTAAACACCTACCAGCATAACAGCACTTGTACCAACTGATTAGTTCCTCCATATAGCACCCTGGGCTTCTCCCTATGTTATGACTGCTTTTCTCTCAGACACTGGATCCATTTATAGCAGACTCTCTGCACCAGTGTTCCCCATCTAATTAATATCCAGTGGATGGTTATTCCTTGAACATCAGGGCCCACTGTTATGTGAGTCTTTGCCCTTTGGCACCAAACCTTGCATACTTAGGAACTCCCCTCACTACTTCCCAGCCTTCAACCCAGCAGAGTTCAGGAGTCTCAGGTTCCCACCCCTTCCCCTTCTCTGCCTGTACAGTGTTGCCCCAAGGAGCCAGCAACCTCATATCCAAGTCCTGAGCAAGCCAGGAGGAGACAGATGTTGTAGTCTGAAAGGGAGAGTCTAAGATTTAGCAAGTCCTACCATTTGCTGTACTACGGAGTAGAAGGTCTAGGGGGAGTCTAATTCAGGGCAGCAACTTCCTTCTGTAGTTGACTATGAGTGAGCCAGTTCATTGTTATTACTTATGTATTCTTAAATAAAAGCTGCACGAGGGCAGGGATTTGATATCTTTTTGGTTTTCTCTTATGTTCCCAGTGCTCATCAGTGCTGGGCACATACTAAAGTTTTGATAAATACAGCTCGAGTGAATGAATGAACAAATTTGGTCATTCAACAAATGATTTCCCAAATTTTCACTCTGTACCAGGCCTTTTTGGATCCTAGTAATACAAAGAAAAGGAAGACATGGCCCCTGACCTCAAGGAGTGGCTGGTCCTCTGGTCCATGGAGATGAGTATTAATGGAGCCTGACAGTAACTGCAGGATGGCTTGTGAGCCTTGATGCCAACTGAGTGTGGCAGAGGCTCATAGCTTCCAGACAGGATGAGGTGCTGTGTGGGCCAAAGGAGACACGGCATTTATCTGCATTTGCTCAGTGGACTGCATTAGCTGCTGGCTGGAGTAGCCCCCCAAGGCCTTTCATTTGCTTCCTCACTCCAGCCTCACCTATGCAAGGGAGCTGAGGTGCTGACCATGAAAAGAGAGTCAGGCAGGGAATCCCAGCCCCCCCTGCCCTAGATTGGGCCCAGAAGGGCCTGGCATGCTTCTAATATCAAGCAGCAAATTCAATCAGGCAGATGAGAATTCCTATTATTTTAATATATTTAGAGGAGAGTTTAAGGTGGATTTTGTTCCACGCTGTATATTTTTACAACATGAGGTCAGGCCATTTTGATAAATGTTGTAGTGCAGGCAGGAGGCGGGTCTTGGGAAAGGGTAAGTGAGAGAGAGAGGAAGAGAAAGGGAAAGAGGGGGGTAAAAGACAGAGACAGAGAAAGAAAGCCAGAGAGAGAGAGAGAGAGAGAGAGAGAGAGAGAGACATGGATTCTATGTGTATCTATGGAGCTGTCTTTTGCACATGTGTCTGTGACTTCATGTGTATTTCTGTGTCTGTTTGTTGTTTGAGTAGACAAATCCATTTGGGAAAAATAGAATGATTTTTCCACCTGCAGGAAGCGAGGCAGCCAAAGGCTGATTGGGGCTGTTCTACTCTGTGGCTCTCAGAAGGTCTTGGGCTGGAAATTGGGTTAATCCTGAGGCCAGGCCCCAGGCTCTGCTTAGAAATTGAGATGCAGGCAGGCTACCAGAAAGGCAGGGGTCAGTTCCCGGGAGCCTTAAAGACCTCACTCTGCAAAAGGCCCTGAGCCCCAAGATGCCTCCTGGCTCTGCCACGTGACTCCTTACTCACCTTCCTTGGAGGGTCCCCAATCCTGTTCTTAGAAGCCAGTGTGCATGGCTCCCAAGCATTCTGTAAAGGTGGCTGAGGCAGCAGACCAAGACCAATGTCACTGGAGCCTTGTGGTGCCATTGTTGAGATCAGAATGCATGAGCATGGCTGGGGGGCATTGGCTACCAAGTTGGGAGAAGAGTTGAGGAATGCTGAGGAATGGATATGATGACCTTTGGAGGGCTCTGTCAGTACCAAAATATTTGCCTCAAAGAAATGTTTCACCCACTGTCAGGATAAGGGGAAGAGGATAAGATGGGATTCTATTTCTGGAGATCTTTCCCTACTTCAGAGTCCCAAGAAAAGTCCCCGAGTGGTTGAAGCTGGCACTGAAAGGCCTTCGGCCCAGCCTGGGCCTGGCAAGTGACCTGAGTGCCAATGGCTCCTTCCCTCTACTCCTAGGAAAGTGCTTCCCACACAAACCAGCTTGGTTTGCCCTTGGGGCCTTCACCACAAGGCAGCTAGTCATTTCCGTGGCAACTGAGGTAAGGTCAGCTTTGTAAACCTTTCCTCTAGGGCAGCAGAGGGACCTGGGTCTTCTCTTCCTTTGCCTCAGTCCTGGGCTCCATGAGGTAGCTACTTCACAGGAGGGTTGGATCTGCCCCAATTACCTCTTCAGCCTAGCTTGATGGCCTTTTTCTCCCCTTCTGAGAGGAGGGCCAGAAAACCACCACATAAAGGACCAAGGACAGGGAAAATGAGAAGGGAATAAGGAGAAAGACAAAGGCCATGTTGTTATCTCTTCCAAAACACAGTAGATGCTTCTTCAAACAGGGTGGTTGGCTGGGTTGTGGTCTCTTCTAACAATGAGTATAACCTTGGGATGGGCGTGGTGGCCTGTGAACAAAACATCAGAGTCAAGGAGGCTCTGTCTGTGCTCCTACCAGTCGCCAGAAGACAGCAAGTTGTTCTGTGGCTTGCCCCTCACACCCACCTTGCCATCTGCCCCACACCGTCATCCTCCAGATCGGACCTAGCCACTATAACCCTCAGGGATGGCAAGTGAGGCAAGACAAGTAAATCTGGCCAGCTCTTGTTGCCTTAGAAAACTTTTGGTTGCCAGCATTCAAGGGCTGAGGCTCAGGAGATACTAAGCCTTATCTTTTCTGTCTATCACACCATAGGCAAGCTTGCATCAGTGCCTATTGTATGTACTGGAGCATCAGAAAGGGGGACTTTAGCAGAGAAGGTAGAAAATACTTAAGAACTAGGAGCTCCTCAGGGAAACCTTTCCAGGCAGAGTAAGAGTCTGGATGGTGGGCTTACTGCAAAGGCCTGGAGCCAAATTCAGGGCAAACCAGAAAAGGTGACATTAGGGTCTGTGTAGCCATAACAGAGTGGTCATGAGCTATAGCACAGAGCTTGCTCAAGGAGCCATAAAAATGTCCAGAAAGCCCCCTGGGTGGGGACCACTGAGGAGGCAGCAGGGATGCTGGGGTACTCTTCAGCCTGGGTTATTATTGGGGCAGGTAGAAAATCCTCAGCACCCCAGTGTGGCATGAATGGTAGAAACGGGGTCCAGAGTGCCAGGGCAGTGAGGGGCCTGTGTGGTTCAGCCCAGGCCAGGGTCCCAGGATCTATGCTAGGGGTGTCCTGGAGGCATTGCAGTCTCCGATTCCCTTGGCCCAGAGGATTCTCTGTCCAGAGAGCATGCACCCACGAACACATGTAAGAGAGAGGGTATGCACACGCAATATGCATGCCAGTTTCTCATCTGTGCCCCCAAGGGGATATGGGCAGCTAACACTTGCCTGCAGCCTCCACAGTCTGTCAGAGCCAAAGAGAATGAGAGATGCTCCCACCTGCCCATCCAGTCCAATTTTTAACTTCCATCTCAGAAGCCTTTGCTCTAGAAACAGTCCCCAGAGCGTGGCCACCTGGTGTCTCTCTCCCACCTCACTGGCCTCCTAGGAAGCCAGCGTCTTTTTGCCTGGATCTCCAGGCAGTTTCCTGGAGTTCAGATGAAACCAAGCTCCCTAGCAACCCAGACTTATATGGTCCCTTTTACAGCTACTGTCTGAAACAAGTGTCTCTCTTCTGAGAACTCCTAGTCATCTTGCCCTCCCTGTCCCCATCCCCTGCCCTGTCCTCCACTCTGCTCCTTCAGCTAATAGCCATTCCCAATAGCCATACAACCTATAGCAAGCATTCTGTCATCCTCCAGTTTGGTGCCCTAGTTACTTCTCTCAGTGGCTCCCAACACTTCCTTTCCACTGTCTTGGAATTACTTCTTGACCTTTGTCCACATCTGCCTCAAGTCCCCTGTTTGTTACCTCCAAAAATCACCAAAGTCTAATTGCCCTGGCAACTACTGCTGCTGTAGTTCGCCCTGGATCCTTTCTGTCCCTAGCAACTTACAGAAGAATTCCTGTCCATGTGCCAACTGAAAAATCCCTAAGGTATCTTCATCTTTGCCCTCATCATCCCTTTCCTTCAGAAGGCAGACTTTGTTTGAAAAAGCCCCGGCCCCGGTGTTAAGGGGCTGGGTGGTGGTCACAGCTCTGCCACTGCTTCACTGTGTAGCCTCGGACAGTTGCTTGCCCTCTCTGAGCTCCCTGCTTCCTGCCTGTCACATATGGGGGTCTTTCCAGCTCTTAGATGGTCTCAGTCTATGTTTGCGTGGAAGATGTGCCAGCCGTTGCTGTGGCCTCACACTGTCACTGATATTGGTGCCTCCCTGTGACTTGTAGGCCTGAGCCCTGGGTGAGGCCTACATCATGTCAGAAGCCTGAGACTCAAAGAAGGCAGCTCCCAGCCTGCTGGCTGCCCTGCCTTAGGCCTCTTTCAGTTGTGGATTCCTTGTCCCCATCCTCCCATGCATCCCTTCTTTGCCTTGTTCTTCAGCCAGCCCCCAATCATTTTCATTAACCTTCCCTCCATCTGGCCCTGTGTCCCTCCCCTGGCCCCTCACCGTACCACTCCCTTCCCTGAAATGCTTGGCCCTGCTCAGGGATGCACGGGTTCCTTCTCTCCCTCCTTTCTGGCATCTCACCAGCCAGGAATTCCTTTGGAAACAGAGCCTGGAAATCCTCCTGTCTTTGGGAAGCACTGGCCCCTACTCCAGTGGCCCAGCTGCTGGGCCGAAGCCTGCAGCAGGTGTCTGTGTGTGTGTGTGTGTGTGTGTGTGTGTGTGAGAGAGAGAGAGAGAGAGAGAGAGTGTGTGTGTGTGTGTGTGTGTGTGAGTGTCTGGCCCTAGAGATTTATAACCTGTGGCAGGAGAGAGGCCTTGCCTTTGGAAGCATTTCTTCTGTCCTCAAAGGTTTGCAGCCAGGACCCTCAGGGGAGCAAACAGAGGAAGCAACAGGCCTCATTTTCACCTCCCCCTTCACTGCCAGCCACCCCCGGTTCTCCCTGCCTCACCCTCAGCTCCTGTCTCCATCTGGCCAGGCCCACTCTCACTCTCTTGCTTGCTTCTTCCCTATGTGGTGTCTTTTTACCTTGTGTCCTCTCTCCAGCCCACTCTCACTCTCTTGCTTGCTTCTTCCCTATGTGGTGTCTTTTTACCTTGTGTCCTCTCTCCAGTCTGGCCCTTTCTTGCCTCCTAATGGCTTTCTGGCTTTCACATCTGTCCCTTCTTTTCCATGCCTATTGTCTCTCCTCAGGACTCCTTAAGTAGCCTCCTCACCTCACTACCTGGCCTCAACATTGATAGTATTGATCATCTCGCCAGAGTGGCCTTCCTAACAGCAAATTTGATTACATCACTTCCTTGCTCAAAAAACCTTTTGAGTCCCAGTGAATTGACTCGGTATTCAAGGCTCCGTCCTCCCTTCCCACCACCATCTTCCACCCTTTGAAGTCATGGACTCTATGCTTGGGCTGTACAGGGCTCCCCTCATTCTCCCGTCCCATGGGCACCTCAGACTCTCTGTGTCCCATACTGAACACTTCACTGCCTCCCCAGTGTCCTGCCCCCACACTGGCCTCCTTACTCTTCCTCACACCAGGTATCCATTTGGGGACCAGGTTCTGCTAACCCACGATCTCTGCCATCTCATGATGGCATCATCACCCCCACACCATCCTCACTGCCACCCCCATAGAACAGAACAGGATAATCTCCTGCCTGACAATTGCAGTAAGCTCTCCTCAGAGTCACAGTGAGATTTCAAACCAAGCTCTGATCAGGTTCTGCTTCTTCTTGTTGTTTGCCTCAAGGGCCCATTGCCTTCCAGCCTTGCCTCCCAAGGCTACCATTTACTCTCAGTCCTTGCTGTCCTGATCCCTTGCCTTCTTGGAACCTTATAATGTCCTATTCCTTATTCTTTGCTTCTACTATTGCCTTTAGCTGGAATGCCCTCCCACCTCTCTGCCTTTCAAATTCCTTCGAGGCTCTTTAAAAATGCTGCTTCCTCCAGGAAGCCTTTCCAGAGTAGCCCTGTTGGAAATACTAGACTCTCCTCTAAACCTTTGCTGAGCTTTCTGGCCAGGTGAGGCACAGCAGTTAGAAGCACAGGTCCTGCGGTCAGCCCCCCTGGGTATGGAACCCCTGCTCTGACACTTCTCAGTTCCCACACAATTTATATAACCTCTTTGAGCCTCGGTTTCTTTACCTATCAAATGGAGACAGTTGTAGTTACTGCCTCATAGAGCCCTTGCAAGGAGGAAATCATTAATCTGTGTGCAGTGCTCAGGAAAGTGCCTGCCATGGAGTAAATGCTGTCACAGTGTTATTACTGCTATTATTAGTAATATGACCTCCTTAACTGGTCTGCCAGATCCTCATGGGCAGGAACCAAGTCAGACCCCTTTGGTTTGCCATATTGGAACTGCTCAGAGGCATTTGCTGACAGAACTGAGGTGACACCCCCCCACCCTCCATCACCTCAGGCCCCTACAGAGCCCAGAAGGGAAGAGGGAGGCTGAAAGATGCTGGAAATGTCCTCCCCTCCCTAATGTTAGTGGGGCCTGGGGAGTAGAACAGCCCACTGCAGCCCCCAAGTCTCCCCCCTCTCCTTTGGAGGCCACCGTGCAGCTGAACATCCCTGAGCATGGGGGTGATGGAGACAAATTGGAGGGAATTCAGAGGAGTGAAGAAGTCCCTAGGCCCTTGGGAAAGTGCAGGCCCAGCAGAGGAGGGAGATGAAAGCAGTTCCATGTGTGTGGCTTGGCTAAAGGACAGCATTGGGTGTGGCAGGGGACATGATAAATGGAGACAGGGATTCCAGCAGTGCAAACAAGCCAGAGGCGGGGATGGCTGGGAGCTCCATCGTGGGGCCACTCTGCTAAGGCAAATGCGCTCTTGAAATGCTAGTATGAGGCTTCTTGGAGCCCTAGGTGGGCCCACAAGCCCCCTCCTTCTATTGGCCTAGACAGAGGATCCTCCACACTGGTTCCCAGGGCTGGCAGTTTTGCATGGCCTGAGCAGTCTTGGCCTTGAGAGGGAGGCCATCCCCTTCCCTTGTCCTACCCACAGCTGCCTAAGGCTGGGCTCAGCTAAAAGTCTGAGTCCTTAGGCCTCCCTGTCAGTTCTCACAGTCCCACTCTGGGGGTGGTATACATTCATTACCTGCAAACCCGTGACAAGGCTTGTGGACTCTGAGTCCTCCTTCCCCACCCTCCAATCCCTGCTTAAAGCCATTGTTTTCAGACCATCACCCTCTGCCCTCTCCTCCCGGGTACTAAGGGGGCATCTCAGGAGCATGGAGAGGCCAGGAGGAAATATTGGAAATGGCCTTTCCATCCTCCCCTCAGATCCGGGCTTCATTGTCCTTGGGCCAAGATAAATAAAGCAAGAAAGGGAAAGGCCTCTGCATGCTCAGTGCTGATAGCTAAGTGGCCTGTGGGGGTGGTGGATTGAACCTCAGCCTACACAAGGCTGCCTCCAGCTCTCTTCCCAAAGGACTGTGGCAGAAAAGCTGCCAGGCCAGGTGCCCAGAATTTAGTGGCATAAGAGACAAAGCAGAATGCCTCCTCAGTCCCCCTCTCCTGGTACAGAGCTTTCTTGGGGTGCTGAGTCTCAGAGCTCTGGAGGGAGAGTTAGGGAACTTAAAAAGGATGGAGGAATCTAGAGATTGGGGGAGTGGCAGGTGACTGTCCCTGAATGGAACCCCAGTCCTCTAAACTACCGATCTTTGGCCTATCCAGGGTCCCAGGTCCATTTCCTGCAGTCAGAGAGTCTGAGGGCCCTTAGAGTGGGGAACCTGGAGGATCAAAGACCCAGAACCCTCCAAACTGAGGGTTCTCTGGTGGCCTTTGTTAGGCATCTTCCACCCTAACCCATGAAGGGTCTTGGACTTCACTCTTGAGCTCACAGCTTAACAGAAAGAGCACAAGTCTTAATGAGACAGAATTGGGTTCAAATCCAGCCTTCGTGCTGTATTATTGATGAGTCCTGGACAAACTCCTTTATTTTTTTTTAACTGGAGTTCAATTTGCCAACATATAGCATAACACCCAGTGCTCATCCCGCCAAGTGCCCCCCTCAGTGTCCATCACCCAGTCACCCCAACCCCCCGCCCATCTCCCCTTCCACTACCCCTAGTTCGTTTCCCAGAGTTAGGTGTCTCTCATGTTTTGTCACCCTCACTGAAATTTTCACTCATTTTCTCTCCTTTCCATTTATTCCCTTTCACTATTTCTTATATTCCATGAATGAATGAAACCATATAATGATTGTCCTCCGATTGACTTATTTCACTCAGCATAATACCCTCCAGTTCCATCCACATTGAAGCAAATAGTGGGTATTCGTCATTTCTAATGGCTGAGTAATATTCCATTGTATACATAGACCACATCCTCTTTATCCATTCATCTTTCGATGGACACCGAGGCTCCTTCCACAGTTTGGCTATTGTGGCCATTGCTGCTATAATTATTGGGGTGAAAACTCCTTACTTTAACTTGAAAAGTAAAGTCCGACTTTCCCATCATGAAATGGAGAGCAAAATCACCTCACAAAACCATTGGTAAGAGTCGATGGGATAATGATGTGCAAAGATAAGGTCCATGGAATGTGTGGGCTGCTTGTTCTTGTCCTGAACTGGATGTGGCCCCTAGGCCACCATTTCAGGCCACCATGAAACTGCCATGCTCCAGAGGAAGGAACTCTTGGCAACTGCAACTTCTAGGTTGACTCCAAGAAGCCCCATTGGCTCCTCTCATATCAAAGTCATACAGTGACTCTAAGAGTACCAAGAGCCTTGCCACCTGGGTCAGATGGACTCACCTCTCTGACTCTCAGAGTGCCATTGAAGGAGGTTCTTCCCAAGTGGCCCCCCAACTCTGGACTGTTCTCTGTTTACAGCCATCTCTGGCATGCCAGCCTCACACATAGCCCTCCTTTCAGTGTCAGGTAGTCCTCTCTGTCAGCTCTCTCATTGAGTTTTGCCCTTGCCTGTGGAGCTCTTTCTGTAGGTTCCACACTGTCAGGGCCATGCTTTGCTTTTTGGACTATCCCACTATGTCTACTCCATTCAAAGCCCAGAGCCTACTCCTGGGCTGGCTTTGTCATCTGCTTCATTTGGGAAGTCACTGGAGCAAGGACCAGCCTGCAAAGGTCCATCCATAATGGCAAGGGCCAAAGAAAAAGCCTGGGGCTGAAGGCCAGGAGATTGGAGGTCTAGTTCCAGTTCCTCAACTCACTTCTTGTGTGGTCTTCCTGAGCCACTTCCTCTTTGAACTTTTTTCCCCATCTATAAAATGGAGGTCCCAGTTCTTGCCCCCCATGGCTATTGAGAAATACACAAATGTTAATCAAGGTAGGGTCCTTGAAGGAATGCTCTTGCTTGAGAACCTGGAATTTAACCTTTTGTGCTTGGGGAGAGCTGGGGGATCTTGCTGCCCCTTGGAGGATATCCTTGGCTCTGCCGGGTAGGGGCTGGACCTAGTTGGGGGCAATGTGGGTTTCATTTTTCCTCTGCCATAAACTTGGGGCCTGGGCTTGGCTCAGTCCTATAACAGTGGAGTACTCACAGAACATGCAGGGACTCCAATACCAATTCTTGTCACTCAGCTGCTTCCATTTAGTTAGATACCAAGATCACCAACTCTTTACAGTTCACTGGTTCATCTCAATTCTTTGTGAGAAAAATTGGTCCACCAGTTCTGAGTCTTCACTCTGGAAATCCTTTGTGTCTATCCTAAATCCTTCCTACTGCAGTACCAGCCCAGGTCTACATACTCCAGATACTTCCTAGCCTGCCTTTTCTTTCTTCTCCTCCTCAACTCTTGCCCAGTATTCAGAAGGGAAAATAGGGTTGAGGGCAAAGGGTATCCGGGTACCTGGTCAGAGGGAACAGACTGTGAGTATGGCATCACTCTTCCAGAAACCCTTCAGCTGCCCTACCCCCTCAGTCTCACCCCTGTCTCATCCTGGCCCACACTGTCACAACCGGAATACTTGTGGTCTCTCACCATGCGCTGGAACTAGGATGCCAACCTTGACTTTAATCTCCCCTGGCAGCTCCAGCATCAGCAAGCCCTAAGTTTATGGCAGAGGAAAAATGAAACCCACATTGCCCCCAACTAGGTCCAGCCCCTACCCGGCAGAGCCAAGGATATCCTCCAAGGGGCAGCAAGGTCCCCCAGCTCTCCCCTGAAGGCATATAGAGGTGGAGTGGCATCATGATGAGTAGTGCTTCCAGACACACTCTCCTTCCTGAAGGCATGAGGGTGCACTCCAGCCCCCCAAGCCCTTAGTCACTCTTCTCTCAGCTGGGAGGGCTTTCCAAGCATTTGCAATGTGGGGCAGCTCCCTCCTGAGTTTGAGGCTAAAGGGGATGCCTTCTCCAGGAATTTGTAGCCAAATTGCTGAGCTGTTCACAGTGACCTGGAGATGATGCTTGGAAATCTGATTTGTGATAAAATAATGTTCCGTTTAAGTAATGCTGGCTGGAAAGGGAAAGAGGAAAAAAACGACCAAGAAAAACAACTTTATTGAGGTTTAAAAAGGGACGTGGTCGTGGCTGCCTCCTTAATCTCCCAAATCATTTTTCTCTCTTCCCCCTCCTCCTCCCACCCAAGACCTGCTTTTGTTTATAACAATCTCTTAGAAAGAAGATTGAAAGTGAAATATGTTTCCTTGCTTAAATATATATATTTAAGGGGGGGGAGAAAGCCTTTTCTCTCCACCCCCTGCCTGCTCTTCGCCTGAGTGCTGTGGGAGGGTTGCCTGCTCTGGGCTCTTTGGTCAGCATGGGCTCTCCAGTGCCCACTCATCACTCCATCACAGAAGGATCATTAAGGCAGAAAAACAGGCTAGGGGAGAGAAAGGAAACCTGGAAAGGGGGAAGGCAAGGGCACCACTTATTCACTGACTCAAGGTGGCTGGTAACCAGCAGTTTGCTAGCTCCAGAGGAGAAGAAATACAGTATGAAGGGACAAAGTTAGACAAGCCAGGACTTCTATTGTTATTGTTCTGTTTTTGGCCAGAAGTGAAAAGGGTTGAGAAATTTTAGGTGCATCTCTTAATGAAAGAGTGTCCTATTCCCCACACCTCTATGGGCTATGCTTGCTTTGTGACAGAGAGAGGGTTAAGATTAAACATTTCTGTTGCAGCAGAAGAGAATGGGGTGGCAGCCAAGGAGACCTCCCAATGAGGAAGAGATGGAACCAGTTTGGGATGGAGGTGGATATCTAGGGAGGGAACAACACACCTAGTAGAAGCCATCATAGTTATGTCTACCAACACCCCCCTCCACACACACACCCCAACACACCCATGTGCTCACACTACTTCCCTTTTCTGCTCTGCCAGAGCATGTGCCTGACATCTCAGGTGGCACCTAGTTCACCAACCATTGTTTGGCCCTCACCCTAGCCTTTCATTCTTCTTGGCCCAGCCTGAAGCCAACCAACAGGCAGCAGGGCACACTGCAGAGAGAAGGAGGTGCCGAAAGCCTGACATGCAGCCATCATGGCTGCCTGCCATCTCAGGTTGGATTCCTCTGATCCCAGCTTCTCAAGGACACCCACTTCTCTGGACCCTAGTGCTAGGATCCCTGCCTGCCAGGGGCTGTGCTTCAAGAGAAGGAACAGAGGGCTTTTTGACATTCTTTTAAGTGTGCCTTGCTACTCCCTGCCCCATCCAGAGCATGTTATTACTATCAGAAATATCAGAAATTTCGACTCAAATGAAAGTCAGGTTGAATGTCCCCACTGCAGAAATTCCACGTGGTTTCAGATAGAGAGGAGAATCTCCTCCTCAGTCTTCCTTATTTCCCTCCCTCCCCAAGAGTAGAAGAAATACATCCATTTTTTCTGATCTTATGTTTTCTAACCATTAAATCCAGCTTACAGATGGAGAAACGGAGGCCTAGAGTAAGGGATGGGCTTGCCCAAATTCATTCAACCAGTTCATGGCAGAGCTAGGACTAGGATCCAGGTGTCTTGATTTCTATTCCACAGTGTATATATATATATATATATATATATATATATATATATATATATATATATTTTTTTTTTTTTTTTTTTGTAGCACGTATTTGCAACCTTGTCAGGCCTACAACTTCATTTGACCTTGGAAACCTGAAAATTGGTACCAGTGGTGTCTTGGCATCTCTGATGCTAGGGCAGAAGCAAGAGGCAACTTCTCATAATGTTTGGCCTGCAGAAGCCACTTTAATATTGCTTGATACCGAAAAACCGTACAGTATTATTATGGGTTAGTCCCTACCCTTCTCTGAGTTTCAGTTTTCTCATCTGTAAAATGAGCAATGCAGGAGGCCATTGTTTTAATCTGCTCAGCATCCATTTCTTCTCTTCTAGTAGTAGCACCCCAAATTTTTGGGGAAAAACTACCCCTCCCACACTGTGAATTCATGTCAGTCAGCCTCAGGGTTGACAGATGACCCAGCTCTGGCCACTCAGTGCATTCCATCACACTGGATAGAGTGATTGGTTTATGCAGATTTATATGCACACAGCTGGGACAATACAAATCCTTCCGGAAGTTTTTGATGAAAGTATAAGGAAAGAGACACTGGAGATTGATCAGCCAGATGACTTAAGCCTAGGGTTTCAGGAGCTCAGTGAGAGGAGTCTGCCTGAGAATGATGACTACAAAGAGAAATGGATATCTAAGAAATGGGAAGGCCTCATTTGAGCTTGGGATCTAGCACTGCCTGACCAGACCACTGTTACACTTCACATTTATGTGAATTAACAAGATCCTGTTTTGGCTTAGACCATTTTGAGTTAGATTCCTGGCATCTGCAACCAAAACGGGACTGATTAATGTAGGAGAGATTGGGGATACCCTATATCATCAAAATGGTAGAGTTAGGAGAGATCTTAGGTGATTAATTGCCCAATAGACTTAGAGGAAATGTGACCAATGAATCAATGAGTCTGGGAAAATCATGCTTTTCATGATTAAAAAAATCTGGTTTTTTTTAATCTGGGCTGGTTATAAGATCTCTGCCATTTTTCCAGTTGCATTTCTCCAGGCCTTTGCCTGCAGTAGACAGAGTATAGGCTTTGGAGTCAGTAGGAACATGGTTCTTGCACTTCCCATCTAAATAATTTGTGCCATGTTTGCTTTCTAAGCCTCAAGTTTAACCCAACCAGATGTCAAAGGGCTGACAGGTCTAATCCAAAGAGAATGGGATAAAGCACCATGACAAGACTTGGAATGTTGGGGCAACAGACATTTATAGGATCATTTGCTAAAGGCAAAAAGATTGGCAAACATCTTTACAGGCAGCTGTAGCAAAGCTGGGCAGGGACACCTTATAGTGTTGTGGTGCACAATTCTGGCAGGGAGAGGGAAGGCATTCACAGTCTATGATTGGAAAGGAGCACCCTAAAGCTTTGTAGTCAATAGCCTTCATAAACTTACACCCTAGCCCTGGGGCTATGGCACATTGAAATTGACACCCATGTCTTCTTCACTGAAGGCATATTCAGGGTTACTCTTGATATTGTTAATGAAGTAGAACTTCATTAAATAATGTTACCGTGAAGCTATTGGTGGAAATCTAGTGCAATTAGTGCTAGTGCAATAGTGTTCTATTGTGGCCAAAGTTTCTGGGAATACCAAAATATTGCCCCAGACTAAAACTAGCTTGTCCCACAAGGTTCCCAGGAGAGGTATATCCACATAGAACAATAACAAGGGAAAGCAGAATACCACTTTGCTATTAGTTGGGCTTTGGGCCTCAAACCTCAGTGTGCGCTCAGGTACACCAGGCCACCAGGCAGACGTGTATAGCCTTAGAGTCCTGAGAGATCTCTTCCAACTGCAAGGCCAAACCCAGATGGATCTTACCTCACCTTCATTACCTTCATGGAAGAAAGAGACAAAAAAGAGTAATGGCTAACTAAAAGCTGTCCCTAAGCTAGGTTTCAGCCTTGTGTGTGAAAGAGAAAAAGAGGACCAATCTACACCTTTATCCTAATATATGATGCATAGTGACTTGACCTAATGATTGATGGCCCAATCAACATGGTGATAATTGACCAATCTTCCTGATAGGGGTAGGGGGACAAAGAAAGGGATGGTAGAAAGGTGGTTTTCCCAGCCCTAGTCCATAGATATTAGTGAGATCTAGGTTAATAAATAGGGATGAGAGAGTAAATGGTGGATCAAGTATCTTTAATAGACTCCTTCTCATATCCTAACTCTCTAGAAATGATAGATACTATATATTTTCAAAATTTTGTTACCATTCAAGAATATAGTTTGTGATCAATAGAAAGAGACCAGGTAAAACAAAAGCATTTTCAACATAATTCAATCAGTCAGAAAGCTTATAAGTCACAAATCCTCTGTGAAAGAACCAATAGTAAATATATTCTGCTAAAGAACTCAATGAATTTGAACACAAAGAAGTGAGATATTGCCAAGAAATGAGCAAATAAATCAGTAAATCTGTAAAAGAAGGTATCAGTGCAAGAAGTGACTGGGGTGGCAGCATGGGGAAGGGATGGCAAAGAAGGAATAGAGGTAAGAAGATGTATTCTAAGTTTCTTGCCTTGCTCAGAGAGAACTAGAGATACTGATTAATGCTAAATGTTGACAGAATTTATATGTTTTAATATGTGTAGTAATACTGTGCAGGTGAACCCTAGAAACTTAGAAATAAAATGTATAATTTTTAAACCATTTACAAGACACATTTGTAAAACAAAATAGTAGTACTAAAAGGTTGAAAAATAAAAGGATTGAAAAATATACTCAAGTGTCCATAAAAAGAATATAGGTATAGTAATATAAATGTCAGACAAAACAGAATTCAAAGCAAAGCAGAAAACATTAAAAAACTAAAAGTACTGCATCAATAATAGGTACAGGCCACCACAAAAATAAAATTTTGAGCCTCTACAATTTAGGTTTAAAGTAGAGATCAGCAAATTCATAATTGTAGCATAAAAACACACCTTTCGGGATGCCTGGGTGGCTCAGTGGTTGAGCATCTGCCTTTGGTTCAAGGCATGATCTCAGGGTCCGGGGATGGAGTCCCACATCAGGCTTCCTGCATGGAGCCTGTTACTTTCTCTGCCTGTGTCTCTGCTTCTCTCTGTGTGTCTCTCATGAATAAATAAATAAAAAAATTTTTAAAAACCCACACCTTTCACAGGAATGATCACATCACTAATTTACTAACTAACCTACTAACTAAACAAGAACCTACAGGATTTAAATAATACA
Source organism: Canis lupus familiaris (assembly GCF_011100685.1). Taxonomy (NCBI): domain Eukaryota; kingdom Metazoa; phylum Chordata; class Mammalia; order Carnivora; family Canidae; genus Canis; species Canis lupus. The sequence goes on along the minus strand of NC_049260.1, from coordinate 53,644,032 downwards.
ATTAACAAACTTGAACAAATGTATGTTTGTACTAACAAACGGAAAATGCACACACTTTTCAAATGCACATTGAAGACTTATAAAAATGGATGACATATTAAGCCACAAAGGAAATCTCAACAAATTTCAAATAATAAAAATTATATAGGGTCACCTATTAACCACAGGGGAGACAAAATTGCATTTAACAACAAAATAATAGTTTGAAATCAATGCCTTTGAAAATAAGAGGGGAAAAACACACTTCTGGTCAAAGGCAAAATTACATAAAATATTATAAACCAATGCAAGATAAAAATAAACGATAAGATCTCTGTATATCAAAACCAATGAGGTCTAGCCAAAGTAGTACTCAGAGGAAAATGCATGGTCTTAAATGCATTTATTTAAAAAAAAAGAAATATTGAAGGTAAATAAAAGCTTAAGAGTTAGGTAAAAAACAAATGAGCTGAATGAAAGTAAAAGAAAGGAATTGATATAGATAAAAGCAGAAATCAATGAAAGAAAAAAATTTAAAGTTGAACAATAAATGAAAAACTGGTTGTTTGAGGTGACCAGTGAAATAGACAAGTGCTCTTTCTGATAAAGAAAGAGAGGACAAAATAATAGAAATAAATTTAGGCTCCAAAGAAGATTGCTTTATTTTGCAAATAAATTTGAAAACCTTGATGAATTTACTTGCTAAGAAATTATAAATTACCAAAATCATCTAAGTAGTATAAAACTGGTTAGACTGTTAGCCAGCAAAGGAACTGGAAGGGTAGTCAAAGATCTACCTGTAAAAGTTGTGGTAGACAGCTTCTAAAAAGGGCCACAATAATCCCTACTTCCTCATATTCACACCTCTGGTTAATCCCCTCTCCTTGAGTGTGGATTGGACCTGTGGACTTGCTTCTAGTGAAAAGACTCTGGCAAAAGTGATGGAGTGTCACCTCCAAGATCAGGTCACAAAAAGATTAAGTTACTTTTGTCTCGCCAGCATTTTCTGGTTCTCCCTTGCTAGCCTTGATGAAGCAAATTGCTATGTGGTGAGCTGCCTTTTGGAGAGGTTCACATGGCAAGGAATTGAGGGAGACTTCTGGCCAACATCTAGTAAGGAACTGAGGTTCTTAATCCAACAACCCACAAGGAACTGAATCCTACCACTAGCCCCATGAGTGAGCTTGGAAGTGGACCCTTTTCCAGTTGAGCTTTGAGATAACTGCAACCCCAGCCAGCACCTTGAATGCAGGTTGTGAGAGACCCTAAGCCAAAGGTATCCAGCTAAGCCATGTCTGGTTTCTTGAGCTACAGATATAATAAATGCTTGTTGCTTTAATTATCCCAAAGCACAGTTTATTATATGGCACTGTATAACTATAATACAAATATAGACAACAGGTCTGGATAATTTTCTTTATTATATGAACTGTTTCTGAGCATAGAAAAAGATGAACAGCTATCCCACTTACTCTAAGAAGTTAGCTTAACCCTGATACCAAAGGTGAACAAAAACAGGATATGTAAAAAACATGACAAGCTAATCACATCAATGAAAAAAGCCATAAATAAACATTTAGCAAACAAAATCTAACAGCATGTTAAATGAACCATAACCATGTAGAATTTATCTCCAAGAAAGTAATACTTTTAAAAAGTATTGTGTACTTATTATATAACTAGAATCTGTTCTAGGTTCTAGGTATACACACACGCGCGCGCACACACACACACACACACACACACCATGGTCTCATGAGGTAGCTTCTAGAAAACTGAAGGAGTAGATAGAGGTTTATAAATCCACAGGAGTATGTGGAGGAAGAAGTGGGATTTGAACCTACCTCACTCTGCTGATCGACATCGGAAAAATCTATCAAGTAGTTCATTATACTGTCTTATTAAAAGGTAATAATTATACCACCATCTTAATAGATATTTTTAAAAAAAAGTTATGGGAGGGACGCTTGGATTGCTCAGCGGTTGAGCATCTGCCTTTGGCTCAGGGAGTGATCCCAGTCTGGAGATCCAGTCCCACATAGGCCTCCCTGCGAGGAGTTTGCTTCTCCCTCTGCCTGTGTCTCTGCCTCTCTCTGTGTATCTGTCATGAATAAATAAGTAAAATCTTTAAAAAATTATGAGAATGAATATTCATTTCCCATTAAAACAAAGCAAAACTCCTGGAAAACTGAAAGAAATCAGAAATTTACAGCAAACATCACACAGAGTGGTTAATTATTAGAAGCCTTCCTTATCAAAGTCAAGAACAAGACACAAGTGCCTATCATTACCATTCTTTTTCAACATCAAACTGAAGATCCTGCCAATGTAATATGATAAGAAATATAAGTTAATAAATATAAATATTGGAAAACAAGATAATAATAAGCTTGATAAATCTGTAGCCAGGCTAATATGAAAAAAGAGAGAAGACACAAAATTGCACATATTAGAAATGAAAGAGAAGCCATGACTACTGATATCATGGACATTAATAGTATAATAAAGTATAATAGAAGTACTATGGACAGCTTTATATTCACAAATTTGATAACTGGGATGAAACAGATCACTTTCTTGAAAAATACAAACTACTAATATTTACACAAGGAGAAATAGTTGAATTGAATAACTCTGTATCTATTAAAGTAAATTAAATCTGTAATTAATAAAATTCCAAAAAAGAAAACAACAGATCCAGATGGTTTCACTGGTGAACTCTATCAAAGATTTAATAGAGAAATTATACAAAATACTCATAATCTCTTCCAGAAAACAGAAGCAGAAATTCTATGCTTATTCTGTGAGGTCCACATTACCTAAGACCCAAACCAGATAAGACATTACAGAGAAGGGAAACTACAGAACAATCTCTCTCATGAACACAAATGTAAAAATCATGAATATTAGCAAACTGAATCCAATAATATATAAAATGAATTATGCACAGGACTGAGTGGGATTTATGGAAATCTGGTTCAAAATTCAAAAATCAATGTAATCTATCCACACATCAACAAACTAAAGAAGAAAACACATGTGATTATATTAATTATGCAGAAAAAGATTTTGATAAAATTAAACACTCATTCACAACAACTGTCTATAAACCAAAAATAGAGATAAACTTCTGCAACTTGATAAAGCATATCTACAAATGCCCACAGCTAACGTTATATTTAATGGTGAGAAAATAGATTCTTTCCCTTTAAGATTGGGACAAGGTGAAAATGTTCTCTCTCACCACTCTTATTCAACACTGTCCTGGAAGTCCTAGCTAGTACAATAACACATGAAAAAGAAATAAGAAGTATAGAGATTGAGAAGGAAATAATAAAATTGTCTTTTTTCAACAGATGACATGATTGTCTAGTGTAAAAATTCCCAAAGAATCAAAAAGAAAAACCTCCTGTAACTAATAAGTGAGTATACTAAAGTTGCAGGATATAAAATTCATATGCAAATGTCAATTGCTTTCCTATATATCAGCAAGGAACAATTGGAATCTGAAATTTAAAAAAAACTGTTTATTATAACACGAAAAAATGAAATGCTTAGATATAAATCTAATGGGTAGGTACAGAATCTATATGTGAAAAACTACAAAAGTGTTAAATAGAAGAATATCTAAATGAAATGTGCATATACTCTGTGTTCATTGACTTGAAGACTCAGTACTGTTAAGATGTCAGTTCTTCCCAATTTGATCTATAGATTTACCATAATCTTAATCAAAATCCTATCAAAGAGTTTTGTATTGACAAGCTGATTTTAAAGTTTATATGGAAAAGCGAAGACCTAGAGTGGCCAACACAATATTGAGGAAGAGCAAAATTGGAGGACTCACAAGCCATATTTCAAGACTGACTATAAAGCTATAGTAATCAAAACAGTGTGGCATTAGTAAAAGAATAGACACACAGATGAATAGAACAGAAGAGGCTAGGAAATAGAGTCATACAAATATAGTCAGTTGATCTTTGACAAAGTAGCAAAGGCAAATTCAATAAATGCTGCTGGAACAGTCAGACACCCATAAGTGAAAACAAAACAAAACAAAACAGAAACAAAACAACTACAATGGCAACAAAACACCTAAACACAGACCTTATACCTCTCAAAAAATTAAATCAAAATGGGTCATAGACCTAAATGCAAAACACAAAACTACAAAACTTATGGAACAAAATATAGGAGAAAGTCTAGGTGACCTTCAGTTTGTGGTGAGTTTTAATATACAACACCAAAAGCACAATCTATGAAAGAAAAACTTAACATGTTGTATTTTATTAAAATTAAAAACATGTACTGTGAAAGACGCTGTTGGAAAAATCAAAAGGTAAGCCACAGATTGGGAGAAAATACTTGCAAAATATGTATTTAATGAAAGACCTATATCCAAAATACACTAAGAACACAAAATACAAAAATAAGGAAACAATTAAAAATGGATAAAAGATTTGGGGAATATAAATAATAGTGAAAGGGAATATAAGGGAAGGGAGAAGAAATGTGTGGGAAATATCAGAAAGGGAGACAGAACGTAAAGACTGCTAACTCTGGGAAACGAACTAGGGGTGGTAGAAGGGGAGGAGCGCGGGGGGTGGGAGTGAATGGGTGATGGGCACTGGGGGTTATTCTGTATGTTAGTAAATTGAACACCAATAAAAAATAAATTAAAAAAATGGGTAAAAGGCTGTGCATTGTGTAGTATACACATTTTAACAATATTTGTTTGTTCAATCCATGAACATGGAATGTTCCATTTCTTTGTGTCATCTTTTATTTCTTTCATCAGTGTTTTGTAGTTTTCAGGGTACAGGTCTATCACCTCCATCGTTAAGTTTATTCCTAGGTATTTTATTATTTTTGGCAAAATTATACCCACTTTGAGATGGATCCTTAATTTCTCTTTCTGCCACTTCACTATTGGTGTACAGAAATGCAACAGATTTCCATACATTGATTTTGTATCCTGAGACTTGTATCAGTTCTAGCAGTTTTCTGATAGAGTCTTTCAGGTTTTTCCATATAGATTATTGTCATCTGCAAATATTGAAACTTTTACATCTTCCTTGCTGATTTGGATGTTTTTTTATTTCTCTTTGTTGTCTGATTGCAGTGGCTAGGACTTCCAGTACTATTTCAAATGACAGTGGTGAGAGTGGATGTCTCTGTCTTGTTCCTGACTATAGGGCAGAAGCTTTCAGTTGCTCCCCATTAAGGATGATATAACCTGTTGGTTTTTCATATATGGCCTTTATTATGTTGAAGTATATTCCCTCTAAAACCTACTTTGTTGAGGGGTTTTATCATGAATGGATGTTGTATTTTGTCAAATGCTTTTTCTGCATTTATTGAAAGGATCATATGGTCCTTATCCTTTCTTTTATTAAGGTGGTATATCATATTGATTCCTTTGTGAATATTGAACCATCCTTGCAACCTAGGAATAAGTCTCATTTGATCTTGGCAAATGATTTTTAAATATGTTACTAGATTTGGTCTGCTAGTATTTTATTGAGAAACTTTGCATCCATGTTCATCAAGGATATTAGTCTGTACTTCTCTTTTTAGTTGAGTTTTAATCTGGTTTTGGTGTCAGGGTAATGCTGGCCTCATGGAATGAATTTGGAAGTTTTCCTTCCTTTTCTATATTTATGAATAGTTTGAGAAGAATAGATATCAACTTTTCTTTAAATGTTTGGTTAGAGGAACGCCTGGGTGGCTCAGTGGTTGAGCCCCTGCCTTCAGCCCAGGGCATGATCCTGGAGTCCTGGGATCGAGTCCTGCATCAGGCTCCCTGCATGAAGCCTGCTTCTCTCTCTGCTTGTGTCTCTGCCTCTCTCTTTCTGTGTCTCTCATGAATAAATAAAAAAAAAATCTAAATGTTTGGTAGAATTCACCTGTGAAGCAATCTGGCACTGGCCTTTGATTTGTTGAGAATTATTTGATTCCTAGTTCAATATCTTTGCAGTTATCCATCTGTTCAAGTTTTTATTTCTTCCTGTTTTAGTTTTGATAGTTTATATGTTTCTGGGAATTTATCCATTTCTTCCAGGTTGTCCAACTTGTTTGAATATGGTTTTTCATAATATTCTCTTATAATTGTATTTCTGTGGTTTGGTGGTTATTTTTTTTTCATTTGTGATTTTATTTATGTGGGTCCTTTCTCTTTTCTTTTGATAAGTATGGCCAGAGGTTTACCAATTTCATTATTTTTTCTAAAGAACCAGCTCCTTGTTTCATTGATCTGTTTTTTTTTTAGTTTGTATATCATTTATTTCTGCTCAAATCCATAGGGGAGGTGGGTCAGGGGATGGGTTAAATAGGTGATGGGGATTAAGAAGTGCACTTGTGATGAGCACCGGGTGTTTTATGGAAGGGTTGAGTCACTATATTATACACCTGAAACTAATACTACACTGTTAACTGAAGTTTAAATAAAAATTTAATTTTTTTAAATTAAAAAATTTAAAACCGCGTGGTTCAGCGGTTTGGCGCCTGTCTTCAGCCCAGGGCATGATCCTGGAGTCCTGGGATCGGGTCTCACATCGGGCTCCCTGCATGGAGCCCACTTCTCCTCTGTGTCTCTGCCTGTGTGTGTGTGTGTGTGTGTGTGTCTCTCATGAATAAATAAATAAAATATTTTTAAAAAATAAATTTAAAAAATAAAAGATATGATTAAATACCCTCATTGAAGAAGGTCTACAGAGAGCAAATAACTATATGAAAATATATTCAGCATCATTTATCATTAAGGAGTTACAAATACAAACAACACTATACACCTATTAGAATAACTAAAAACAAGGGCCATGGGTGGCTCAGTCGATTAAATGTCGACTCTTGGTTTTTGCTTAGGTCGTGATCTCAGGGTCTTGAGATTGTGCCCTATTTTGGGCTCCACACTCACCATAGAGTCTGCCAAAGTTTCTCTCTCTCCCTCTCATACTTGCTTGCTCTCTTTCTCTCTAAAATAAATAAATTATCTTTAAAAAATAATAACTAAGACCCCAAACCTGACAATAGCAATTGCTGGTGAGTAATGTGGAATAATAACAAACTCTCATTTATTGCTGATGGGAATGCAAAATGATACAGCCACTTCAGAAGATGGTGTGGCAGTTTCTTATAAAACTAAACATTGATTAACATATAATCCAGTAATTGCACTCCCAGGAATTGACTAAACTAATTTGAAATATAATCATGCAAAAATTTGCACATAAGCGTTTATAGCAGTATTATTAATAATTGCCTCAAACTGGAAGCAACAAAAATTCTCTTCAATAAGTAAATCTATAAATAAACTGTGGTACATAGACAATGGAATATTACTTAGTGCTAAAAAGAACTGAGTTATCAAGCCACAGAAAGACATGGATGAATCTTAAATGCCTATTGCTAGGTGAAACAAGCCAGTCTAAAAAGGCTACATAGTATATGATTTGAGTTATGTGAGATTCTGGAAAAGGAAAAGCTATAGCAACAATCAGAGTAAAAAGGTCAGTAGCTGCCAGGGGCTCAAAGGGAGAGGGTAATAATTGAATAGGTGAAGCACAGGGGATTTTTTAGGGGGTGAAAATATTTGTATGATATGTAATGGTGGATATATGACTTCATTTTTAAAAAGTCATAGAACTTTAACCACAAAGAGAGAACCTTAATGTATACAATTTAAAAAATCATTTAAGAGATTGGGGATCCCAGCATGGAATGCAGAATGTGACAAAAATAATCTAAGTGTATTGCAAATGCATGAGACAATCTCATTGAAGGACAGTGAGGGGAAAGGTATTGACCACAGTAACTTTGGAAATGGCAGATGGTGGGAGCCAAATTTCTCACTGTCAAAGTGAGAGTTTACAAATAAACAAGAGGGAGAGGCTACATTGGTAATGATTTAGAGTCCAAAACATCAGTATGAACTCATGTTTAACTTGATATATAGATCTAGAGGGTTACATATTGAATTATTTGTAGATGTATACACACATGGATTAGTACACACACAGGTATTTCACTGTCATGTCAGCTGAGAGAGTCTAGAAGCAATGACACCCAGGTGGCAGTGAGCATACCTAGGGTCTATATCTTGGTTCTAAGTACCTTCCTCCAACAAAAGAAACCAGGGATCCCTGAAGAAGTGGCTGTTTTTAGGGCCAGAGCAGAATTATACAAGATAAACCTGAAGCATCTTGTAGTATCAGAAAGAAAGTACACACACACACACACACACACACACACACACACTAAAGAAGATGTGATGTATATACAATATTATCCATAAAAAAATAATGAAACTGGGGATCCCTGGGTGGCTCAGGGATTTAGTGCCTGCCTTTGGCCCAGGGCGTGATCCTGGAGTCCCAGGATCGAGTCCCGCATCGGGCTCCCTGCATGGAGCATCTTCTCCCTTTGCCTATGTCTCTGCCTCTCTTCCTCTCTCTCTCTCTCTGTGTCTCTCATGAATAAATAAATAAAATCTTAAAAAAAAGAGAATGAAACTTTACCATTTGCAATAACACAGGTGGATCTAGAGGGTATAATGTTAAGTGAAATAAATCAGAGAGAGACAAATACCTTATGATTTTACTCATATGTAGAATTTAAGAAATAAAACAAAGAAACCGAGACACAAAAAAACCCTAGACTCTTAAATACAGAGAACAAGCTGGGGTTGCCAGAGGGGAGGTGGATGGAGGATGGGTGAAATAGATAAAGGAGTTGAAGGGGCACCTGGGTGGCTCAGTGGCTAAACATCTGCCTTTGGCTCAGGTCGTGATCCCAAGGTCCTGGGATCAAGTCTTGCATCAGGCTTCCTGAGGCGATCCTGCTTCTCTCTCTGCCTATGTCTCTGCCTCTCTCTCTGTGTCTCTCATGAGTAAATAAATAAAATCTTTAAAAAAGGTAAAGGAGTTGAAGAGTACACTTAATCATGATGAGCAATGAGAAATGTATAGAATTGTTGAATCATTATATTGTACACCTGAAAGTAATATAACACTGTGTGTTAATTATACTTTAATATTTAAAAATGTAGAATTCTGGAAAAAATACACACACACACACACACACACACACACACACACACACACACACCAAAACCCACACATTGTTGGTGGGAGGATACTAAAAAAGGAGCACAGGAACCAACCAAAAGAACAATCTGCAATGGCTAAAGTAGAAATTTGGGCAACATAGAAAGGTACTATTGGATTATAGCTCAAAGTATAAAATAAATATCCATAAGTCCATATTGATAAAAATAGTGACTGGCTAAATTAAAAACTGGAGGAGAGATAAATCTCCTGTGCATAAGAATTCCAAATATTTTTATAATAAATTTATTTTTTATTGGTGTTCAATTTGCCAACTTACAGAATAACACCCAGTGCTCATCCCATCAAGTGCCCCCCTCAGTGCCTGTCACCCATTCACCACGACCCCCCGCCCACCTCCCTTTCTACCACCCCTAGTTCGTTTCCCAGAGTTAGGAGTTTCTCATGTTCTGTCTCCCTCTCTGATATTTCCCACTCACTTTTTCTCCTTTCTCCTTTATTCCCTTTCACTATTTTTTATATTCCCCAAATGAATGAGACCATATAATGTTTGTCCTTCTCCGATTGACTTACTTCACTCAGCATAATACCCTCCAGCTCCATCCACGTTGAAGCAAATGGTGGGTATTTGTTGTTTCTAATGGCTGAGTAATATTCCATTGTATACATAGACCACATCTTCTTTATCCATTCATCTTTCGATGGACACCGAGGCTCCTTCCACAGTTGGGCTATTGTGGACATTGCTGCTAGAAACATCGGGGTGCAGGTGTCCCGGCGTTTCATTGCATCTGAATCTTTGGGGTAAATCCCCAGCAGTGCAATTGCTGGGTCATAGGGCAGGTCTATTTTTAACTCTTTGAGGAACCTCCACAGTTTTCCAGAGTGGCTGCACCAGTTCACATTCCCACCAACAGTGCAAGAGGGTTCCCCTTTTCTCCTCATCCTCTCCAACATTTGTGGTTTCCTGCTTTGTTAATTTTCCCCATTCTCACTGGTGTGAGGTGGTATCTCATTGTGGTTTTGATTTGTATTTCCCTGATGGCAAGTGATGTGGAGCCTTTCCTCATGTGCATGTTGGCCATGTCTATGTCTTCCTCTGTGAGATTTCTCTTCATGTCTTTTGCCCATTTCATTTCATGATTGGATTGTTTGTTTCATTGCTGTTGAGTTTAATAAGTTCTTTATAGATCTTGGAAACTAGCCCTTTATCTGATACGTCATTTGCAAATATCTTCTCCCATTCTGTAGGTTGTCTTTTAGAATTCCAAATATTTTATGTAAATACCCTGCCCTCCTGGGAGTGATGCATAACTCGCAACTCTCTAAGTGTAAACTACCTATAGTCATTCCTCCCAAGGTACAATATGAAAAGAGTAACTTTATAGTAGACAAACGTGACAAACACACATCAGTCAAATGGTCACAGTTAACATCAACAGTGATAAGTCTGGTTGATTGCTCCCTTTATATGCTGGATTAAAACGGCGCTTTATCTCTGTGGGCTTCCTCCTCAAAACCCATAACCGTAGTCTAATCATGAGAAAAGCATTAAATAAATCATAATTGAAGGACATTCTACAAAATACTGAGTACTCCTCAAAACTGCCCAGCTCATCAAACAAGAAGTCTGAGAAACTATCATGGCCAAGAATGTAAGGAGACATGATGCCTAAATATAGAGTAGTATCCTGGCTGAGTTCCTGGAACAGGAAAAGGACATTTGGGAAAAACTAAGGAATTATGAATAAACTATGGATTTCAGTTAATAATGTATTGATATTAGTTCATTAATTATGACAAATGTACCACAGTCGTGTAAATTGTTTAAAAATAGGGAAAATGAGTTATTGAGTATATGGAAACTCTCTGTACTATCTTTAGAATTTTTCTATAAATCTAAAGCTGTCCTAAAATGAAGTTTATTTAAAAAGAAATCAATAGAAACTGGCAAAGACCAATTAGAAATAAAATAGATAAACGGGTTCCTTTCACAAATGCAAAAAAACCCCTATAAAATGTCTAAGAAAAAAACAAATAAGAAGTGTGCCAGACATATAAAAGAAGACTATAAAATTTTATTGAAGAACATTTAAAGAGTTCTAAATAAATGGTGAAACATACGTGTTCCTGAATGGGAAAATCAATATTGTAAAGATATCAATTCTTCCCAAGCTATTCCACAAATTTCATCCAATCACAGTCAAATTCCCAGCAGGCGTTTTCACAGAACTTGACAAATTGATTAGGAAATTCATGTGTGTGAGAAAACGCATAAGCTAGGACAATTTTGAAAGGAAAGAATAATGAAATGGGGGACTTTCTTTACCATATATCAAAATATTTTACACGTTCTTCAGAATGAAAAGTGAGTGATAAAGCGCTTATTCAAAATAGGTAACAATGGGTGTGGCATAAACTCAGACCAACCAGCATGGACAAGGGCTCTGAACAGACAATTTGGCCTGAGGCAGGATTACTGCCTAATAATCAGACCTAGCACAGTGATAGAGATATAGAACAAAGCAACTGAATAGAGACGAGAAACACATCCATGGGTATGAGGTAATTTAGTATTCAATGAAGGTGGCCTTTCGAATCAGTAGGGAAATAATAGTCTATTGAATAAATGGTATTCAGGCAATTGGCTATTTAGAAAAAATAGATATTTTCTTCACACCACTTAAAATTAGATTAAAGATATTTAACCTCACATTTAATTAAGAAAATAAAATATAAAAGGCATTTTATCACTGGGTGATATGCCATATGTTGACAAATTGAATTTAAATAAAATATTAAAACTGGTGGTAAAAGAGAATTCAGAGAATAATATATTAATTATATCCATTAAAAAAAGGCATTTTATCAAAGTATGTAGTTTGAAAGGTTTATACCAAAAACCAGACTTGAACAAATTTCTGTTTTACTCTAATGCTCAAAACTATTTTAAAACAAACAAAAAAAGACTCCTCCCTAGTACTTTCTACATCCAATTCCCACACAATTTAGAGGTAAATATTTTCATCCTTTTTAGCTGAAAAATATTTTTTCTGATATTTTGTTTTCCAAATTTCTGCACTATGTACTGATAGGTCTTGATTTTTCAGGTTTAGATATTATCTATTGACTTCCCATTCTAGAAGACAAGGATTTCACTCTTTTTCCATCAACCTATGTGCAAATGTTTCCCTTCTCCCCATCGTCCTGATATATCCATATCAGTGTCCAGTGCTAACATTAATAAGACTATGAGGCCTGAGTTATCTCATGTGTCCTTTTTGGATAATTTTTGTGTTACTCACAATTAATAATTGCCTCAATTTTTGTGTGTATTTGATTGGTTTTCTATGTACCTATAACTAATTCATTGGCAAATGGTCTGTCAGAAGAGTAAGTCTCATCTTAGTCTGTCCAAACATCTTTTCCTGGAAACACCTTTCCTGGAACCCTCCATCCATTATCTCCAAGCTTTTAGTGTATGGTTGAGGGAGTTTGATACTGTTCTAATTCTTGAGACTTTGTAGGCACCTGTATTTTTTTCTTTCTGGAACTTTTTAAGATCTCTTAACTAAGTGTACTAAAGTTTCACAACGATGTGACTTGTTGTTGGTCTTTGTGTATCTATTGTGCTGGACACTTGATGTGTCCTATCAATTCAGAAATTTATATCCTTCCATAATGAGAAATGCAATTGGTATTTTCTCATTCTCTCTTGTCTGTTCTTCTTTTCTGGTACTGTTTTTATTCAGATATTGGGTCTCTTGGAGTGTCCTAATGTTCTGTACTTTTCATTTATTTGCTTTCTGTTTACTTGCTATCAATTTGACCTTCCTAAACATTTATATAATGTTTTACTTATGTTTCCATATTGGCAAATTACAAAATTTCTTTTATTTTTCTTTGCCTTCTATTTTTCTTTCATGGATTCTGATATACTCTGGTGTTGCCAAAATATTTGCTACCCCTGTCTATTGGGTCTGTCTATGCAGTAGAATTATACTTCCTGCACTGTTGACATCAGATTTGGACACATCATTTATTTTGGTCAATGCAATGTGAGAGGAAGTGACATGTCCCCCTTTTGATCAGGAGCTTTGAGAGTGTGTGTGATTCTATCATCTTTCTCTCCCCTCTACTATAAGCCTGAAGATACACCAGGTAGCACCTGCTCCTTCACCTTGACTCCTGGAGTGAAGACAATATGTAGCAAAACTGTAGTCAACATACAGGTAATATATGACATGAGCAAAAAGTTGCCCTTTGTTATTGTACACCACTAAGATGCTTGATGTTTGTGTTTAGTTTTTTTCTAGTCCCTATGTTGTGTCTCTTTCCTCTGAATTCATTTTTCGGTTTGTTTCCATTTCTGTTTTCCACATTAAAGGCTTTGCTTAAGTGTCTGGTGATTCTTGGGTGTGAGATCATTTCTAAGAGTGAGGAACTAAAAAGCTTATTGGAGTTCTGTGTGCATAGTATAGGTTTTTTCAACTGGTCCCAGTAGAGTGAGTTCTCTGGGCTTTTCAGGGAATATCCAAATATCAGATTCCCCAGGGAGAAAGCCTCTAATCTCTTGTAGCAGTAGGGAGATGATATAGTATCATGATTGTCAGTATTTTTGGAACTGAGTGAGGGAAGAGGATATAGGAGGCCTCTCTGTTCAGTATGTAGATCATCACATTATTCTTCTGTTATCATCCTTGTCTTCAGTTGAGGCTGGCATCTCCTCTCTGGGGAGTAAACCTTTGGTGTTCTGCCAATATTGAAGAAGAAACTCAGAAATCTAATTTTTCTTATACATTCTTTCAATAAATCCACTTGTTTCCAGCCCAAATATACCTCCACTTCCAGAGGTACCTGGTGAGCTTCAATTCTTGAACATTTCTGGGGTTCTATGGAGTAAATTGATCTGCTTCTGGGCTTCCCCAACTGCCATCTTGGGTTTCCCTTTTCTCTGCTCCTCTTCATCTGCTTGCCAGCTTCCAACTTTTTGTTGCAGTTGTCTCTCCAGTGCTATTCTCTTAGTCCTTTAACCTGATGTCTTTTCAAAATCCATTTACTATCATTTCAGTGGGACTTGGGGAGGGAACAGTACCAAGTGTACTAATTCATTCTGTTTTGCTTAACTTGAAGTCCTGGATGACTAATGAACAGGAAGGTACAAAATAAAACAACAGTGAGATATAGTTCCATCCCTATCTTATTGGCAGTATGCTTGATACATTTTTCTAGGACCTGCCCTGGATCACAGTAACTCCTGGCATATCAATGGACAAAATAGAAGGAAAATGATGTACCTATGGTTTGATGAGATAGCCAGTCTGCTCTTCTCTTAAATTAGAGGGGAAGTGAGGCTTCCATAGCAGACTACAAGAGATGAGGACAATTGTGTCTGTAGAGAATCAAGTTGTTGGTAAGAAAGGAAGTTAGAGATAGTTTTAAGATTTAGGACAGTTTTCGCTCCTGGAGTGGGATTTTCAAAGGAATGAGAGGATTGGTAAAGAGTCTGAAGAACAATCAGCAAGAAGGAGGACAAAAAGGTTGGGAAGCCATATTGTTCAATGGGAATAAGGCTCCTAGGGGAAGCAGGAGGATTGTGCCAGAAGGGTAGGGATAGGAGAGTGAGTGGAGAGCAGAGAGGCAGGGTAAAAAACTGTTTCTGGTTTTCCAGAACTGGGATGGACCCATGCTTTGGACTTTATCGATTCTTCTAGACTTGCTTTCCTACTCCTAAGATAGAAGTGATCCTGCCCAAGTGAGAAAGTGAGGCAGCCACTTCTCTTTTTCCCATGACCAATTAATGAGATAGCTCACACTCACATTCAGTCAGCCAGGCTAAAGGGGGAAGGGTCCCCCTGTGCCTATGTGTATGTTCTGAGGCCTGGGACTGCTATGCAAAGGTTTGGCTGAGTAGACAGGTCAGATGTGCCCACCCATCCCCACTCTTCTCCTCTCCCACCATCTGGCTGAGTTCCTTGCTACCTCCTCTAGACTTCTACAATACTGTTCGTTCATTCATTCATTGCCAAGTAAGCGCCAAACTGTGTGGTAGGCACTGAAGGTACAGCAGTGAACCAAACAGACAAAAGCCCATGCTTTCTTGGAGTGGACGGTTTTAGCCTAGGATGAGGGTACAGGTAGAGCCCTGGGATCAGGTTGTGGCTGAGAGGGGCTAAGAAGGCTATTTCTATACTGAGACATGCTATATGTCTTATTCTTACTAAAGAGGAAAGGTTGCATTTTTCATTCTGGATTTGGAGGGGAATATGGACCTAGAATATCAGAGCAGAAAGGAGCTATGGTGCTAATTACTCCTCCCAACCTCCACTGCCACATCACCTCTTACTTAGATTTACTGTCATAGCTGCTATAGCAATGTTCTCACTTGCTTTCCCATTTTTCCTCCTTGACTCTTCCTCTTTCAGCCTATTTGCATGATAGCAGACAAAGTGGTCCTGTTAAGATATTTATCACTTTTCTGTTAAAAATCTTACTCTGGTTCCCATTTCACTCAGAGTAAAACTCAAAGTCTTACAGTGGCTGATGTGGTTCTGCTTGGTTTAGTGCTCATTTCCTCTCTGAATTCACATACCACTTCTTTCCCTTTTGCTAGCACTGCTTGGACTCTTTTCTATCCCAACATACCAAATCCCCTCCAGCCCCAGAGCCATTACACTTGTTCTTCCCTCTGCCTTGTATGTTCTTCCTCTAATTATCTACATGGTTTGCTCCTTCACCTTCTTGAGTTGTTTACCTAAAAGTCACTTTGTCAGAGAGGCTTTCCCTGACCACTCTATTTTAAATTGTACCTCACATTTACTCTTCTCATTGGTTGTCTTAATTTTTCTCTGGAGCACTATTGCCATCCCATAGACTATAGTATCTATCCTGTTTATCACCTGCCTGCCTTCACTGAAACACAAACTCCATAAGAGCACAGATTTTTGTCTGTTTTGGTCACTGCTGTATCCTCATAATTTAGCCCAGGTACACAGTACATGCTTGCAAAATATTTGTAAAATGAGTGAATGAATGAATGAACATGGATTGAAATGCAGGCCTTGGTGGATTATGTTGGTTTTGAAGCTTTGTTTTATGAGAAGATGTCAGGATTAGTTGATTCTACTAGGTCTGTTTGTTACTCCCCCACCCTTCTTAACAGGAGGGTGGGATTTGAAACACTGGACCTGGTCCTGAAAGGGGAGATCATTCATGCTCGGGGAACTCCTCATCTGAAGTCCCAGAGGACTCATGGATGACTGCTTTCCAGCTAGAATGTTGTGGATCTTTGAGACTATATTTTTCAAAATGGAAACAGTTCTACTGCTTCTTTTCTTCTAATTATAAAAGTAATTGGTGTTTATAGTAAAAAGATATCATGCAGTGTGGAAATCTGACTGCGTTCTCCTCTGCAACCCTGACCTTCCAACACTTCCTCTACCTGCAGTGTGGTAAACTGCTTTGATTTCCTTAACAACTGTATCAGGAATCTCTTTCCATATCAATACCTAAAGAGTGACATCATTGTTTTTAATGGCTGACATGTATGAATATGCCATAATTCATTTAAACAAGTCCCTGTTTTTCACTCTAATGAACAGTCTGGAAATGAACATCCTGGTACATACATCTTTACTCTCTTGACCCATTATTTCCTTAGGATGAATTCCCAGAAGTGGAATTGCTGGGTCACAAGGGCTCCCCATTGGAAGACTCCTGATACTATTGTCCAAATGTGGGAGGACTCCAATTCTAAAGGGATCAGAGCAACCCTCTGCCCTGTATTTCCTCCACACAGCTCCCTCACCTCTCCCACACTCCATCCTCTAAGGGAATCCACCAAGGATTGTGGATACTCATACAATAATTTTTATAGGTGGGTTATTGTGTACTATGTGCTGTTTTAGACGCTGCACTTATACTAACTCTTTTAATCCTCAAAACAATATTAGGAGGTAAGTACTATTATTAGCTCCATCTTACAGATGAGGAAACTGAAGCTAAGGGAGGTTAAGTAAACTGCCCAAGGTCACACAGCTGGCAGGGAACAGATGGGAGATTCAAAGCCAGTAGTCACAGACCAGAGCCTAGACTCCTAACGCCTCACTTTGCTATACTGCCTCCAAAGCCAGGCTTTGAAGTAAGATGGACCTGGCTTCAAATAAGACTCTGCCACCTCTTAGCTGCATGATGTTACAGAAATCATTTTGCCTTTCTACACCTCAGCCTTGTCAGTGTAAAGCAAGTCTGTTCACCCCTACCTCACCTAGTTTGCAGGAGGCATCTATATGGTAATGCATAGCAAAAGGCACTGCATAGAGTCAGGCCTTCAGAAATGTGATTTGCCGGCCCTCCCTACTCCCTGACCTCCAACACCTCTTCTAGACCCCATGACTACAAATCCCTTGGGAAACAAAAAGCAAGTTTGACACTTCCCCTGAGGTTTCTGAGCCTCACGTAACTGGCTCTTTCTCATGCCATCTCCCCCACAGGCCAGAGCCCAGGAAGTGTGATTGCAGAAACTCTGACCCCACACACAGCCAGATAACCCCATGGTGGCAGACAGCAGGGGCAGGCCAGCTTACAGCCCCTTCTCAGCCTTCTGTGCAGGAGGTGGGACCAGGAGGATGGTTGGCTCCCCTCTCCCTGCTCCCACCTTCCTTGCTCCCTAGTCTATGGGCCCAACTTACCTCAGATTCCGGGCCTCTGAAATCATTGCTCCAGCCCACCGGACTGGGCCTCAGGCCAGCTTCTCCGGCCCCAGGCTCACCATCAGAATCTTTGCCTTTGCTCCCTGAAGACTAATCACTGTCCTGTCAGCTTGGCCCTCTTTCCCTGTATTCTGTATTATTGTACAGAAATAGCCCTGGGCCCAGCCCCCAGCTCCCCCCCCCCCCCCCCCCCCCCCCCCCCCCCCCCCCCCCCCGCAACCCTGGCCCAAGCCAAGCTCCTCCACTGCTAGACTCATCGCATTTCCTTCTCTCCTCTCCTCTGCTCCTCCGTGGCTGGGATTTGACCTCTACCTCCTGGAGCCAGGCGCAAACAAGATAGCCTCTACTGGGCAGAGGGGCAGCTTCCTGCACTCCTCCTGCACTCCTTCCAGCCCCTAGGCCTGGAAGGGAAAGATTTGAGGGCATGCCAGTCGTGGGAAAAGTGTTTCTGGCTCTGGCCATTGCACTTGAGAGTAGGAAACTCCTTGCTTTTTTTTTTCTCATGGTGTGGGGCCTCGCGCGTTCAACAGAAAGGAGAAGATAAGAATGAAAATTCTTCCTTTGCACAACAGGGTCTCTGGAGGGTGGTGGACATAGTCAGTAGTGGGGGACCTGCAGGGAGCTGTGGATCTGCGGTGCCATAGGAAGTCTCAGGGAGGACGCAGCAACTGGCAAGGTGAGGAGGTGGCATCAGGATCCCAAGAGGGCTTGGGAGGCTGGACTTTAGCCCTTGGGGAGGCTAGCAAAGGCAAGGCAGTGCCCAGCCCTCAGGGCTTCAGGGGACAGACAGGTCACCAAAGCACTAGAAAAGGTACCCAGAGACCATAGCAGGAGGAGGTAAGGTTGGGTTTGGGCCATTGTTATGAATCAGAGCCCAGACCAAGACAAGAGATCAGGGCCAGACCTCAGATCCACCCCCACAAGCCTCCCCTCTCCCAGTCCAGCCAAACTGTGGTGCTGGCCACAGAAGGACAGCACTTACCAGGAATCTGGGGGACTCACGAAGCAATTCCCAGTCAGGCCTAGTGGAGACCCAACAGTGTGGGGCTAAGCCAGGTGTTGTTCCTGGGGAACAGGGAAGAGGTGCTTTCATATATAACCTTGCTGGAGTTGTTTTGTTGACCCATTTTACAGATCAGAAGACTGAGGCTCAGGGAGATGAAATAGCTTGCTCATGGTTCTACATATGGATAGCAAATGGTAGAGCTGGGCTTCCCAGAGCTTGGTCCTGTTTCTCTGTCCACCAAAGAATGAGTTTGGGAAGCACCTCAGCTAGGTCCTCTGAGGTAATCACCCACCGGGCCCTAGAGCAGAGAGTTAAGCAGATGGCCATACAGTAAAACTACCTGTGTTCAAATCTGAACTCTGCCACTTATTACATATTTTTGGGCAAGCTCCTAAACTTTTCTATGCTTCAGTTTCCTCGTTTGAAAGATAGGTCTAGTAATAGTACCTACCCCATAAGGCTTTTGTGAGGAATTTTGAAGAATGGGGCTCAGGGCCTTTGGGGAAGCCTCCCCACTCCCCAAACCCACCCTGAGTGTGGATGAGGAAATTCGTTGTTTCCCTCAATTCTTCCAGTAATTTCTCATATTCATCATTCCTTGCTAACAAGAAGGAGCCAGACCACAGTGGTTTGGAGCCAGGTCAGACCCTCATTGCAGCTTTGGGGGGCTTTGCCCAAGTCTGTAGCATGATCCTCCTTTCCTGGGACACCCTCCTCCACAATCCTGCACTCTACTCTGGATCTTCAAGCTAAAACATTTCCCCTTCTGGAACCCCTAGCCCCAGCCCTTGCAACACTAGATCTGGCAGATGGGAGCCCCTTGCTCTGGCCTCGACAGCTTTAGTGTAACTAGCAAAGAGGGAAGAGAAAAACAGGGAGGACAGAAGACTGAGTGGGGTGGGGTGGACAAGGAGAGCAATCTCAGCAAGAAGGGCTTCCATCCTCTTCCACTCCTCTCCACTAGAAGCAGCCAGGGGACTTTGGTTTTATGACTCCAGGCTCATAGTTAAATTACCGTTAACCAAAATGGGCATGTGTTCCTGGATTGGTTTGAATGTCAGCTCTGTTTCTTCCTAGTTATGTGCACTGGGCAGGGAACTCAACTTTTCTGACCCTTAGTTTCTCCATGTCTAAAATAGGCATGCTAATAACCTGCACCTCACTGGCTTGCTGTGGGGCTCTACATGAGAAAATAGATGTAAAGTGTCCAGCACAGTGCCTGCACACAGAAACACTTGATAAACGATCATTCTTGTTGTTGGTGGTGGTGGTGGTATTTCCAGGTCTTCTGGAATCTGGAACTACCGATACGGTTTATGACACAAGTATGTGAAGTAAGATGGTAACAGAGAGTACTGGGCAGTGCCCTTTGGGCTCTTTCTGTCTCGTACTAGTAGATTAAATGACATGTGACTCATGAGCCCTTCACATGCCTCTGGCTCAAGGAGTGTAGACCTAGGGTCCTTCATCAGACATCAGCCAAGGGACTTTGGCCCCTTCTTCTCCCAGGGCCAAGGGGCCTGTATCGCTTGGCTGAGGAAGCCTTGGCTTCTGCTCCAGCCACCCTCCCTCAAGCTCATGAGCCTTGGCTTGGCTCAGCATAGCCCTGCACCCTGCACCCCTGCCCTCCAGAGAACCAGGTAATGGAGAAGGCTCAAGCCTCTGGAGATGGCCAGGGCAAATGGCCTCGTCTGGAAAATGGGCTTGATGGGAAAACTAGTAATGCCCTTAGTGCCAACCCAGTTCCCAGCCTTTGACCCTGACCTGGTGTTGCAACTTCCCCCTCTGCTTTGATCAACCTTTCCACCCTGGAAGTCTTATAATTCCTATAGGATAGGAGAGAATGGCTAGTCAATTCTGCCTAGCCTGACGTAGCTTAGGGGTTGGCTGATTCTTGTTTCTTGACTGACTCAGCAAGTAAGGGAGTGGCTGGGGCTCTGCTTCACAAAAGCGTCTCCATAGAGGACTAGCTTCCAAGTCTTCTGGTTTCCCTCCAGCCCTGAGAGAAAAGGAGTTTATGACTTTGAGGCAGAAATCAGGCTGCTCGCCATAGCCAAAGGCACGTCACCTCTTTTTGCCTTTATCTGAGACTCTTTGGGGACTCTCTGACCACATTTTGGACTATTTCCCAGCCTCTTTAGATTGGTTTCTGTCTGCATCTTTAGCATTTCAGGGTTAGACCTCCCCCTGATCTTGTGTGGGCCCCTGGAATTGTCTGCACTCTAGGACATCCTGTAGGATTCCTTAGCCCTACTGGACTCCAGGAAGGTAGGACCCTGGTCAATCTAGTTCTGTATGCCCCAAACTTCATCCAAGGCTTGGCACACAGAGGGCTTCTCACTCTCTCACCCACATCTAGTCCTGCTAGCTTTACTCTCAAAGCATATCCAGAGGGGCACCTGGGTGGCTCAGTGGCTGAGCATCTGCCTTTGGCTCAGGTTGTGATTCCAGGGTCCTGAGATTGAGTCTCGCATCTGGCTCCCCACAGGGAGCTTGCTTCTCCCTCTGCCTATGTCTCTGCCTTTCTCTGTGTGTCTCTCATGAATAAATAATTTTTTTTTAAAAAAAGCATATCCAGAATCCCTCTATTGTGCCAACTTTGGGCCCCTGCAGGAGCCTCCTGCCCAGTCTCCTAGGTTTTGTCCTTTCTCCGTCTTCTATTTTAGGTTCAGTAGCCAAAAGGATGTCTTAATGTGGTTCAGTCAGATCATGTCCCTCTCTTGCCTGCAAATCTTGCACTGGCTTCCATGTAACTTAGGGCAAAAGCTAAAGTTCTTAGAATTTCCCATCACTCCATTGCTCTGTTTAGCCAGACCTGCTTCCTTTGCTTCTCCTCAAACATCTCAGAGCCTGTGCATTGATCTTTCCTCTATGTGAAATGCCCTTCCCTCAGCTATCTTATTGTCACTGCCTCACTTTTTTCAGGCTTTTGCCGAAGTGTCACCTTCTCAGTGAGACCTCTGGCCATGACCCTTCTCATTATCTGTCTATTCTGCTTTTATTATCTATCTCCCCTCAGATGTCAGCTCCATGAGGGCAGGCAATTGTGCCTCTCTGTTTGCAACCATAGCCCCGGTGCCCAACACAGTGTTTGGCACATAGTTGGCCTCGAAGGGCAAGACCCCAGGTACTAGATCCCAGTGAGGGCAGGGAAGCCAGTGTAAGCTTTGACCCTGACCTTGGCACTCAGCTCCTACCAGCCTTTGTCTCTCTGGTCTCTGGCTGAACAAGGCTCTTGTGTGAGTCCTTTCTGAAGAGTTCCATGGCAGAATGGCACTTTAGAGGGCTTTGGCCTTTAAGCAGAATCTTGAGAAGCCCACAGCTTCCTCAACTGTCTGGGCCTACCCTCTATACATGGGTGGACAGAGGCGGGGTTTTCTATCTGAGGATGTGCCTACACCGGATGTTCTGGACCTTCCCTAGTTGCTCCAGACAACAACACAAGGTTTTCAACTACCCTTTGGAGTCGGTGTCACCACTCCCACCTTGATTATAATTTAAAGGGCTGGGCAGGAATGCCTGGCTCCAGGGCCTCTGTTCATATGACTGGAAGGCACTCTCTGGCCAAGCAAGGGCCCCAAAATTACTGCTCAGGGCTGGAATGAGGCCTATGCACACTCTCCCCAGGCAGAAAAAAAGCAGCACCAGACTGGACTCCGGGCTCAGGAGCACTGAGAGAAGCACGACGGAAGGAAAGGATAGAGAAGAAGGCCAAAGAAAGAAGGAAGGGAGGGGGGAGAGATGAGGAAGAAAGCAGGGAGCATGGTAAGAGGAAGCAGAGGCTCCTATTCTGACTGTCGGAGTTGACAACACCAGCAGTTGTCAAATTTTGTTCTTTGGAGGCTCTAAGATGGCTCCAGGACCTCTGGGGCATGTGTGGGAACCCAGTAGATGGAACTATTGGGTTCCAATGCCACTAACCAGAAAAAAAGAGGCATTCATTACCAGATACACATCAGGGTTTCACATAGGTTTTGCTGGCTGAGAAGTTTCTGTTGCAAATAGGACAGGAGGAGGGAAGGAGAAAAGAAAAAAAAAGGGAGGGAGGGATGGAGGGATGGAAGGAAGTCAGGAAGGAAGGGAGAAACGGAGGGAGGAGAGGGAGGAGGCAGAAAGAAAATGAGAGGGGAGGAGAGAGGAATATTTGGAGTATGAGAACTCCATTACTTTCTATGCTCTGCATCCCCCCACCAAACAGGGGGATGATGAGTGGTTGGAGAAGAAGACCTCAGCCGCCCTGCCTCCTGGCCCTAGCCCTGGCCCTTCCTAGGGAACTGATGGGCTGCCAGAGGAAAAAGGAGAAAAGCAAGAAGGTGCATTGCTCCTTTTGGGGGTGATTTCTGGAGAAGGAAGTCTTCCCACATTTTTTGATTAGCTCTGGAGAGTCCATTGGGGGTACCACTGGTGTTCTTACAAACAAAACAGAGCAAAAACAAAAAGAAGTAATTCCTGCTCAACTATGAAGATGCAAAAAAATTTTGAAGAACTTATCAATTATTTTTCACTCTTGATGGCTTACTGGAGTCCTAATTAAGGACTTTTTTTAGAAAGGGAAAGAATGAAAAAAAAAAAAAAAAGCTTGAAAGCTACAGGTGTGGCCCAGCACTCTTGGTGAACAGCTCACAAGAGGCAGTTCCATGGCTGCCCCGGACCTGTGCACCTTCCACTGACTCTTTCTGGGGACTGAGTATGTGTGCTCGGGGAAGTGACTGGAAGAATACAGCAGCCCTCTCTGAAGCTTTGGGGAAGGGGAGCTGGGCATTGGACCTGGCACTATGTCAAATCCTGCAGAGGGTGGGGCATGTGTGGGTTTGGCTGGAATAGGGGGCAGGGGTGAGGAGGGCTGAAGTAGGCATACACTGGGTGAGTGAGGGCTGGCTGACACTGGCGCAGTTGAGGAATCCAGGCTGACCTTAGAAGGGAGGTTCCCCAGCCTCATGGTTGTTGTTTGGCAGGCCTGGCCCCTCCGCGTTGCCATAGTGCTCTGTGGGTCTTCCCAGCAGCCTGCCAGGCGGAATGTGGCCTGGATGATTTCCCAAGGAATGTAATCAAGATGTGAATGGGGGGGGGGGGCAGGCGGAGCTGGTCGATAGGGTTGTCACCTCCTCAGGCCTGTGTGGAGTCTGAGTGAGCTTAGACTGGCCTAACCAGGAAAATCTCCTGGTTGGGCTCTGCTTTGGGCAAAGTGGTGTGAATGCCAGCTTCCCTCTCAGCAGGCCCTGAGAGATGGAAGACGCCTGGTGTGGCGCACCCTGGGGTACCTTGTTGGCCCTCTTGCCCGCCCTTTCCCTGCACTCAGTAGGGCAGATCTTTCGCCGGGTGTGGGAAATGGGCTGGCAACATCTGGCAGATATTTGCATGGGCTTCCAGACAGCTTGGCCTCATTAGTGGAGTTCAAAGGAAAGCTCCCAGGAGGACAGCTCTCACAAGTCCAGAAAGGCAGGCAGGGGTTGCTCCAACCAAGACTGCCACCTTGGGTTCATCTGTCTGGGACCAAGCACTAGACTGTAGCACTGACTGAGGCACACTCAGGTATAGTCCTTTGCCTATTCTGTGAGTGGCTGTGCATCAAGTCTTGGCCTTCCTGCTCCCTTATGAGACACTGCTTTTGGATGAAGCTTTAAGAGCCACCTTGAACCTGAGAGGTCAGTGACCAAAACATCTGCTTCCCCTTCACCCCCAGGCCCTAGGACTGGCAGGGTTCCAGGGTCAAAGTGGCAGTCATGCAGCAAGGAACTTCTGGGACAACCCCAAATCCTAACATGTGGTCCCAATAACTCCACAAAAACATGAAAAATGAGTCTTAAATGCCAAGAGTTTTGGAATTCAAACGTTGAAGGTCTTTCTGGCACCCCTGAATTCACTCCATGGACTCCACATCTGAGTCATTTCTGTGTTCAAGTCTCTGTCTTGGCACTTACTAGGCAATGTGGCTCTGGGCAAGTCAAGCCCTTTCCCCTCTTTGACACTATTTTCTTCATCTTTCAGCCCTGAAACTAGGTTAGAACCTGCTTGCCCTCAAGACCACTTCTGGGTGTGACACTTTCTATTGGACATTACATAGGGCTTGCCAGGTGTAAGACCTCTGACACCTACACCCTTCCCCTCCAGGAGATCAAGGATTAGAGCCATCAACTCTACAACCACATAGACCTTGAGCAAAGTCCTACCTACTGCTCCCTGGATGTGTGACTGTGGGAAAGTCTTTTCCTCTCTGAGCATCCCTTCCTCAACCCTAAAGTGAAGCCACTGAAGTTCTCCTGAGTGGTTTTGATAATGAAAAGAAGCTGTGTGTGGAGTGCCTGAATCAGTGCCTGGTCTAAAGCAGGGGCCCTGGAAATGTGTGTGGGAACAAGATATGCTATTCAGAGGAGCCAGGAGCTATGCCCCATTACTGAGCACTCGGCACTCCCCTGGAGATAGGAGCTTAAGGGATGCCCCCCACCCTCCTGAGGAGTGAGTCAGCCCTCTGCTAGGCTTGAGGAAGAGTCAGAAGAGTTAGTGTAAAGGCAGCAAGGCCTTCCCTGAGCAGCAGTTTCTGCTTCCTGATGCTGGCCAGAGTACTAGTGCCTGCCCCCAAGTGGCCTCAAGCCAGTGCCCACAGCCCTGCCTTAACAGGCTTAGGACCAAAAAGGAAGCAATTGGCTCCAAGCCTCCGATTCCTGGCTCTCTCATTTTGCTCTGCCTGTATACCAGCCCATGGTTTGGTGGGATCATGCTTTGGAGAATTTGTTCAACCTCATCGTCTCATTACCAGCAGGGACACAAGCAGAGGAAAAAGCAGAGAATAGGGGTACCACCCATCATCAGACACCTGACTCTTCTCCTCCCACTACTCTGTCTCACTCTAACTCTCATTCCTCCTCCCTCCCTCCCCTTTATTCTTCCTCCATCCATCTGTCTTTCTTCTGTGTGCTCTGTTTTCCTCTCTGCATGATCTATATCTCGTGTCTCTGTCTCAACTTTTGTATGTTTGGGTTTTCTTCAGCCTCTGGTCTTTCCTGTCTCTACCTGACTTTCCCTTAGAGTGAGTGCATGGGACGTGGAGTCAGTACTGCAGGTAGCAGTACTCGGGCTAGAAGCCCACAGACTCTAATGGACATGATAAAAATAAACACACACAGTTTTCTTTCTGGTATAGAGTCTGTGCTCAAGAAATGTGAGTTCTAGTCTTACCTTCCTTCTGAAGCTCTCTTTTCCTGATATTTTGGCCCCTGAACCAGGCCCAGACTTGAAAAAGTCTAAGGACTCACCTTTGGTCAGAATTCTCAGCTCTGAGGTACTTGGGTGGTGCAGTTGGTTAAGCATCTGCATTTGGCTCAGGTCATGATCCCATGGTCCTGGGATCAAGCCCCGTGTCAGGATCCCTGCTCAGTGGGGAGTCTGCCTCTCCCTCTCCTTCTGTCCATCCCCCTGCTTGTGTTCTCTCTCTCTCTCTGTCAAATAAATAAATAAAATCTTTTAAAAATTCTCAGTTATGACCCAAGATGGGGGCACAAGGGCCCGTGCTGTCTCTCCACAAAACTCCTGGCCTCCTATGTGCATGTGGCCATCACTGGACACATGTCCCAAGCTTCTATTTCATCCATCCTCCTTTCTTGGGAGCCCTTGCCTTCCTTTGAGGGAGGAATACATGTGTTAAGAAAGCTCATCAAATCTGTTAGTATTTAAAGGTATCCATTATATGCCAGGACCTCTGGGCAGAAATAATCATGGCCCTGCACTCATGGAACTTACTGGACAATAAGGTAGACAGACATTGAACAAAAAGTTACAGCTGGATGAGCATTTTGCTAGAGCAAGCCAGAGTGCCCTGGGATTGTAACTGAAAGAGACCTGCCCTAGGCTGAGGTTCAGGGCTAGCCTCCCTTGACAACATGATGTTTAAGTCACGGATGGAAAAGTCAGAAAAGACCAGACTGAGAAGAATTCCAGAATCAGTTCTGTGTGCTAATAGTGACAGTTTTGTGCTAAACTCTATTTCAGTGTCTTATAGGTATCAGCTCACTTAATGTTCTCAACAACCCTAAGAGAAAGGTCTATTATTAACCCCATTTCTCAGATGAGGACACTGAAGCTCAGAGAAATAAAATGACTTGCTCAAGGTAATGGTACAAGATCACAGTAGATACAGGAGCTCAAGTAGTCTGACTACAGAGACTGATCTCTGGGCCAAACACCTCCTGAAATAGGAGAGAGCTGGAAGCAGAGGGAAGCACTGAAGGGATTAGACAGTGGAGAGAGTCTCATCAGCAATATGTTGGTAAAAGCACACCGTGGTAGTGTGGTCTGTAGGGTAGCGTGAATGGAAATACTGCACCTAGTGAGGTGGCCACTGCAGTGGTCCAGATGAGACGTGATGGTGGTTTGGGCTAGAGTGGTGGCAGCAAAATGGGCATTAGAAAGATGGATTTAGGACTTATTTTGGAGGCAGAGTTGACAGGACTGATGGTAATGTTTGCATAGTATTTTTCAGGTTACCTCACACCTCTGTGGGCATTATTTAATTTTGATCCATTCAAAGCTCCTGTCAAGTGGAGAAAGCAAGGATCAATATTATCCCTGTTCCACAAATAAGAAAAGTGAGGCCCAGAGAAGGGCAGCAATTTGTTTATGATCACAATTACAAGTGTGTGTTTCAGAGAGCAAGTGTGGGCACCTGCACCCATGCAATCATGCATGAAAACATGCATGAACCACCCAGGCTCATAGGTGTGTGATTGTACATATGCGTGCAGGTATGTGCAGGCACATGTATACACAGTGCTTTATGCAGGTGTGTGCATGCATCTTGTGTGTCTGCTACCTTAGGTGGGCTCCTGGGCTAAAAATGGGCCCTTGGAGTGGCTGAGTGTGCAGGAAGGGCATAGCCAGCCATGCCTGCTGATGAACACATAGGACCATGGAGGAGGTCTGAGGGGTGTGACCACCTCTGCTGGGAGTTGATTCATGGCCCCTGGGTCTGAATTTGGGAGTTTTTTTGGATTGGTGGGTCCAGCATAATAATCTTTAAACTTATTGCACATTTAGCCTGTCGCATGCATTATATTAATTCATTCTTACAACCTTATAAGGTAGCTACAATAAGTTTCCATTTAAAGATGAGGAAATAGAGGCTCAGAAAGTATGACTCATGTACCCGAGGTCATACAGCTGGTAAGCTGTGAAGTCAGGCTTGGACACTCATTTCACCTGACTTTGAAGCTCGTATTCTTTTTTTTTTTTTTTCATTTTATTATTTTTAATTTTTTGTATATTTTTTAAAGACTTTTTTATTTTTATTTATTTTTTATTTTATGATAGTCACACAGAGAGAGAGAGAGGCAGAGACATAGGCAGAGGGAGAAGCAGGCTCCATGCACTGGGAGCCCGATGTGGGATTCGATCCCGGGTCTCCAGGATCGCGCCCTGGGCCAAAGGCAGGCGCCAAACCGCTGCGCCACCCAGGGATCCCTTTTTTGTATATTTTTTATTGGAGTTCGATTTACCAACATATAGTATAACACCCAGTGTGAAGCTCGTATTCTTTTTTTTTTTTTTTTTTTATTTATGATACTCACACACACAGAGAGAGAGAAGCAGAGACATAGGCAGAGGGAGAAGCAGGCTCCATGCACCGGGAGCCCGACGTGAGATTCGATCCCAGGTCTCCAGGATCACGCCCCGGGCCAAAGGCAGGCGCTAAACCGCTGCGCCACCCAGGGATCCCTGAAGCTCGTATTCTTAAAGCACTCTGCTACTTTACTTCACACACATACACACAAGCATGCACACAGACAAAAATTGCACAAGCTCCCACATCTATAGATGTGTAGAGCCACACAGGGAGCCAGCACTTAAGGGTAATCCAGAAACAGACTCTGGAGCCGGGTGCCATGTCCAGCTGCATGCTGAGGGCACAGGGCTAGAGCCCATAAGGTTGGACAGCTCTGCACCCTTCCCCCTACTCAGGGCCTAGGTTCTGCCCCTGCTGCTCCTTAGATTGGCTGTCTCAGAACTTGCTCTGGACTCTGTGCTCTGGGCTTCAGGCTGTCAGTGAAAATTTATGGCTTGAGAAAGTTCTTGCAAGTCCAATCCCTACCCCTCTTCAACTTGCATGGTTTATCAAGATACTGGGTTCCCTCTCCTCCTTCTCCTTCTTCTCCTGCTATTGCTGCCTCCCTCCGAGCCTTGTCTCTGGCCAATGCAAACCTCTCAGCTCCCCTTCTCCCTACCTGCTGACCTTGACTACCTCTGTTGAACCCACTGTACAGCCTCATACTACAGATAAAATTCTTTCTCCTTTCTTCTCTCTCGTGGCCATGAAAGTTAAGAAAGTGGTGTGTGCTTGGGACTATTGTCTGTGTGCATGCACATGCTGGCATGTCTAGCAGGGCTGGGCAGAGCCATGTGAGGATGTGCATAAGGGGTCTGGTGGGGAGAAGGCATTGCAACTGTGTGGAAGGTGTGCCCCTTCCTGTTTTGGGGACCAACACCGGGCCTGGGCCACTGAACATAAGCAATAATATTTATAGCATAAATATGTCCATGTATGATGTGTGTGTATGTACACATACATTTCTCATGTGACTGTGGCACTGTGAGCTGAGTCCTAATTGCAGAACAGCTGCAAGTTCTAGACAGAGAGGCGGTACATTATAAGTGGTCAAGAGCATGGACTTTGGGGTGGACTGCCACTTACTAGCTATGTGACTCTGAAAAAATTACCTCACCTTTCTGTGGCTCAGTTTCCTCATCTGTAATATGGAGATGATAATAATGTCTATATAGAAGTGTTGTGAGGAATATAAGAATAAAAGTGTGGGCAGCCCTGGTGGCTCAGCAGTTTAGCACCACCTTCAGCCCAGGGCCTGGTCCTGGAGATCCGGGATCGAGTCCCACCTCGGGCTCTGCTCCCTGCATGGAGCCTGCTTCTCCCTCTGCCTGTGTCTCTGCCTCTGTCTCTCTCTCTCTCTCTCTCATTAATAAATAAATAAAATTTTATTTTTTATTTTTTAATAAAATTTTAAAAAAGAATAAAAGTACTTATGGCACTGTGTGACACATAGTAGGTGATCCATAGATGTTAGCTATTATTATGTGGATGAAGGAGAGATAATTCATACTGACTAGGCTCTTGCTACATACACAGCATGGGATTTAGTACTTTACATTATTATCTCACTTAGTTTCAGCACTTAGACCCCATAGGAAAAGTTCCATATATATTTGCTGAATGAATGAATGAATGAATGAGTGAAGTTTCCTAAAATCCTATGAAGTGAGAATTTTAGCAGATGTGGAAACAGACAAAGAAATGTAAATTCTATACAGAGTTGGACTAATGAGTGTGGATTTTGGTTAAAGGAATGTGTCTACAACTGCTTTGGATAAACCCTGTGGAAGGAGGGGGGTCAAGAAGTGACTTTCCCTCTCTAAGTACAGATATGAATATGGGCAGAGGTAGATATACGTACGTGCAGGCACACACAGACACCTATGTGGTCCAGGCTCCACCGGAAGTCAAAGAGGTTCTAGAAAAGGTGAAAAAAGGTCTGCATTACCATGGTTAAAGAGAGCTTCTTCTAGAGGAAGGAGGCCAATGCAGGTGGCATACTGCTTAGTCTGGAAGTCCAGAGGTAGGAGAGACGCTCTGGTTCAATGTTCTCTCACCTGGGCAAAGAAAGCCTGAACCTGCAATACAACCTCCAACTCCTGGAATTTCACAATTGTAAGGGCCCTTTGAGTCTACCAAGACCATCCTCTATCAGATTATTAATGAGGAAACTGAGGCACAGAGAAAGCAGGGATATTAGACAGTAGATAGGGGGCAGATCTGGGACAGTAGTCCTGGATTGGAGTCAGCCAGACCCAGAAATGTTAGAAAAAGTCAGCTGTTGGGTCCTGGGTAGAGGGGTTGTCCATGGGAGAGGGCAAGGGTTAGGCTCTGTCTGTCCTGGCTGGAGACAGGCCTCATCCAGACAGGCCTGGTCCAGAGATCAGGAATAAACCCAGTGGGGCTTTCCCTTACAGTCCATGTTCACTCTTGGAAGGAAAAAGGCCAAAGGTGGAGATAAGAGGCCTTAACAGCTACCCAAATAAATACCTAGGTTCACTAGGGTCCTCAGGGGTACTGCTTGGTGCTGGCAGCCTGAACAGGGTTGCAGCTGTCCTGGCCCTTATTTGTTGACTTTCACTCCTGCCAAGGGGAAGCTGTTCTGGATGGAGACACAAGAGAGTAATTTGTCACTGGTTGTCCCTGGCTCCCACTCTGATAGATTAGCCAACAGGGTAGCTTCCTGCTTAACACTTGCCCCACCTGCAAAGTCACTGTAGTAACTTGTTTCCTAGAGGGCCAGAGGCAAGCTCTGGCTGCATTGCTACCTGCTGGCATGTCAAATCTGGAGACTTCAGAGGGACACTGAGGCACAGACATGTGAAGTCACTGCCTCACCATTTCCCTCTGAAAAATCATAAGCAAGTCATTGTCCATCTTGTAGTTCTCACCCCATGCCCATGTGTAGTTAAATCCTGCTTTAGGTGTACCCTCCAGAACTCCTGTAGGCCTCATAGACAATGGTGGTGGATGCAGTACTTGCATACTACAAAATACCATGCTGAAAGCAGGCACTGACCCAATGCAGGCACTGTCACTGTATCTGAACCAGTTGTTTAACCCACATCCTCCCCCAGCCAAGGGTCACTGTGGTTGTTCCCTGTATACTTTGGCCCTGATCTCTTTGAGACTCTATTCTGATTCACTTGCACCCAGAGCTGCTTCATTTTACTGTGGGATCAGGTTCAATTAATGTGTAGGGTCCCTGGCATCCTTAGCACAAGGTAACCCAAAAGCCAGTGCATGAAAACCCCTGACAAACTCAAGCCTAGGGGATGAGCCAGTAAGACCAAAGGGTGAGTCCTGTTTACTATGACTTACAGGACTTACACATGCTGATCCCTCTGCTGAGACCGCTGTTCTTTTCTGCCCCTGTCTTCCCCTGGATAATGCTATCTTACCTTCTATTTCCCAGTTTAGATATCTCCTCCAGGAAACTTCCCTGATGACACATCTGGGTTGAGTCTTCTCCATTGAGCTCCCATAGCTCTCTGACTAAACTGTATTGTAATTGTTTATCTGTCTTTCCCACTGATTGAAAGTCCCTTGAGAGTGAGCCCTATTTAGCTCACAGCTGTATCCCTGACATCTAGTACAGGGCCAAACACGTAGTAGATGGGTAAATTATTGTTGAATGAATGGATGAATGGATGAATGAATAGTGCCTCTCTGAGGGGGCTGGGCTTTCCTGCAAGAGTGGGGAATTCCTGAGCTCAGATCTTTTCTAGGCCCCCTCTAGAATTCTGATTTTTTTGGGTGTTTGTCATGTAGACAACTGGCAGTGAGGGCTAAGCTCTTCCTCAGAGGTTTTCTCCCTGAGATTTACCCCTTGAGCAAGTTAGCCCGGTACCTTCTTCCACTCAGATTCTGATTTCCATTCAGTGATCCCCAGCCCATTTCCTATTAGACATATCTGAGCAGGCCTGAGGGTTGTTGCCCCTCCCCCTCCAGAGTTCTGCTGCTTGCCACCCTGACTCACTTCCTTGTCCCAGGACAACTCCCTCCTCAAGCCATCTCCCCAGATCCCACTTCAGTCTCCAAGGATCATTTACAGACTTCCTTTGCGACAGCAGTTCTTTGGGGGTGCTCCAGAGAATAGTGGTGGTCTATGAGGCCTTTAAGTGGTTCGTTGGCAAGCCCAAAAATCAAGGCATGCAACAATGTATGGTGGGGTGTTTGGGTTTTTTAAAAGCATATTTTCTATGGCAGATACAAATCCATATTTAAAAAACCAACAATGGCTAGTTTGTCAGTACAGTCACAATAATTGTTATATACCCAGTTAAAGGGCCATCAGGCCATTTGGGATTTGGGGAAATGCCAAGATAGAACTGACAGAGACTCCAAAGAAGCCCCTGAAACCAGATCATAAATGCTCCTAGAATATTGCTCCCTTTTTGCAAGTGGAAGAACTAAGGCTACAGTGCAGGCAAAAGTCTGGTCCCGGTGAACCTAGTCAACTAAGGCTCTATGGTAGGTCTGGCCCCAAAAGGCATTTGTCAAGCATCCTCAAAGGAAGGACTGCAGTCATGTCAGTAATCCTAGGACTGAAGTAGAGAGGGAATAAATATCTGTGCTCCCACCCCAGACTGAAGCCTCTAGAGGAAGAGATGACACATGCTGTTGCCCTCTCATTGGCCTCAACTCCCAGCTTTCTCCACAGCCCTCAAAACTGTGGCACTTTGGGGGATCCCCAATCCCTAGCTCCAGGCCAACCAAGCAGGCAGGCCCTCCCCCTACACACACACACACACACACACACACACACACACACACACACACAATCTGCATTCTTGAACAGCTGCCACCACTTCATTGGCCTCAGCCCCAAGAAGGAGTATGGAATGTGCTTCCCCGAGCCATTAGGGAGTGGTGTGTGTGTGTGTGTGTGTGTGTGTGTGTCCTGCAGAGAAGGAGCTGAGAATAAAAAGACAGGCTGTAAATGAACAAGAGGGATGATCCTAAGGGCCAAAGCCTCTGGGGGTGAGAGTAGTCCCCAGTGACAAGGCCAGGAAGGATGCATTAGACCTGGACTTCTTTACCTCTTCCCTGTGCCCATATTCATAGGACAGAGGAAGTCAGGTAGCAAGATTCTGTGGGCACACCCCTAATACTGTCCCCAACCAGAAATGGAGTAGGCATGGGTAAGGGGAAAGGCTAAAAACAACTTTAAAGGATGAGAGGGGGTTGATCTCTGTAGGTATTAAAATGAAATCACTGTCTCTCAGCATCTTCCTTTCTGAGAACTGGAGTCCAGATCTTCTGAATATCATTATCAAGATGCTCTGGGTGTTATGAGCAATTTGTCACTCACTAATTACAGTTAAAGAGTTGGGTATTGTAAATTATTTTCCTGGTTTTTTTTAAAAGATAAATTAGAGCAGATTTGTGGTTCTCCTATGGTCTTTCTTAAGCAGGAGAAAATGATAACAAAGGAGGACTTCTTATTCTAGATGAGAGGAATAGACACATTTCCCCTGATTCTTCCTCCTAAATACAGCTAAAAATTCTGTATATATAAGAAAAACAAAAGAAGACTATGAAAGGTAGAGAGGAGAAGGCAGACCAGTTAAAGAACTTGACACCCAAGGAACACTATGTTGGTGAGTTCCCTGAGTGCTAGAGAAGCCAACAAACAGAAACACCAATACTAAGCACAGCTAAAATCAGACAAAAGATTAAAAGACACAGCCCCACAAAAGCTTGTTCTCTTTTGACCAAAGGACCAGAAAAGGAGCAGTATAGCAAGACAGAAAACTTAGATAGTAGTCACCCTACTTCAACCTAACACTACAGAAAAAACTGTGTCTTCACCCCTACCCATGACAACAAAGTCTGAGTGGGGAGCCTAGACTTCCATCCTTACCAGGCTGTAACAGATACCCCAATCCTTTCCCTGTCTCCTGACTGGGATGATATCAGAAAATGCTGAGAAGGAGCCCAGGCTTTTATACCTGCTTAGTGGTGATGAGGCCTTTTCTGCTCCCACTTCCAGAAGATATCTAGTGGGAAACCTGAAATTCTATTTTCTACTTAGCAGTAATGAGGCATGCCTCCCTACCCTGGGTTATCAGAGGAGGCAGAGTGGGGAACCTGGGCTTTCACTCCAACCTGGGAGTATCTTTCTTCCCCTCCTAGTGTAGTGTTAGAGGACTCCTGCTAAAACAGAAGATTTAAATAAGATCCAGAGTCTCATATGATAATACATAAAATATCCAGGTTTCAGTAAAAAATATCCTGTCATACCAAGAACCAGGAAAATCTCAACTTAAATGAAGAAAGAAAAGCAATGGATGCTCAAACTGAGTTGACAGATATTAAAATTATCTGACAATGATTTTAAAGCAGTCATTATAAGAATCACTTCACAAAGAATGACAAACATACTTGAAACAAATGACAAAAAAAAGGTCTTAGGAAAGAAATAGAAGATATAAAGAAGAATCAAATGGAATTTTTTTAAAGATTTCATTTATTTATTTGAAAGAGAAAGAGAGTGTGTGAGAGAGAGCATGGGGAGGGGAGAGGCAGATGGAGACAGAAAGAGGCAGTCTACCCACTGAGCAGGGAGCCTGATGCAGGGCCTGGGATCATGACCTGATTTGAAGGCAGATGCTTAACTGACTGAGCCACACAGGCATCCTCAGAAAATTTTTGAGTGGAAAATACAATGACTGAAATGAAAAATTCAATAGACAGGCTTAATATTTTAAAGAGTTTATTTATTTATTCATGATAGACACACACAGAGAGAGGCAGAGAGATAGGAAGAGGGAGAAGCAGGCTTCCTGTGGGGAGCCCTATATGGAACTTGATCCCAGTACCCCGGGATCATGACTTGAGCCAAAGGCAGACACTCAACCACTAAGCCATACAGGCATCCCCAATGGATGGGCTTTAAAACAATGGACAGGACAGGGGAAATACCCAAATGTGAAGGCAGAGCAGTAAAAATTATTCAATCTGGACAGCAGAGAGAAAATACACTGAAAAAATTGAGAGGCTCAGGGTCCTATGGGTCTTTAACAAAAGATCTAACATCCATGTCATTGGAGTCCATGGAAGGAGAGAATACAGATGATGCCAAAAATCTACTTGAAATAATGGCACAAAGCCCCCCATCTTAGCAAAAGACCTAAACTTACAGATTCAATAAGCTGAACAAACAGGATAAAGAAATACACACTAAGACACACTTAGTCAAGCTTCTAAAAACCAAAGACAAAGAAAAAAATTTTGAAAGCAGCAAGAGAGGACACATTACTTAAGAAGGAAAAGAACTCAAATGACAGTAGATTTCACATTAGAAACCATGGGAGCCAGAAGGAAGTAGCACAGTGCTTTCAGGAGCTAAAAGAAAAGAACTGTCAACCCAGCATTGTTTACCTAGCAAACAAAACAAAACAAAACAAACAAAAAAACCCTGCAGGAATGAGGGTTTACTCATTACTGTTACTGTTACTGTTACTGTTACTGTTACTGTTACTACTAACAGACCTACACTAAAAGAGTGGCTAAGGGAAACTTAAAATGTAAAAGAAAGTCTAAAGGAATAGATGTTGGAAAATCAGGAAAGAAAGAATGACAGAAAGAGTAAAAATATGGGTGAATACAATTACCTTTCCTCTTCCTCTTGAATTTTCTTAAAGCAAAAATTAGAACAATGTTTAATGTGGCTGTCCAGGTAAATAGAGGAAATATTTAAGAATATTTTAAATGTACAGGGGGACATAAGAGGGAGTAGAGTTCTTATACTTCACTTGAAGTAATAAAATGTTCACAACAGTAGATGGTGATAGGTTATGTATATATAATGCATTGAACTGAATGAAAGGAAAATACAACATATTAAAATCTGTATAATTCAGCTAAAACAATGATAGAGGATTTCATAGCACTAAGTGCTTACATTAGAAAAGAGAAAAATATAAAATCAGTAATCTAAACTTTCACTATAAGAAATTAGAAAAAGAAGGGAAAAAATAAACCCCAAAGCAAGCAGAAGTAGTGAAATAATAGAGTAAGCAGAAAACAATAAAATTCGAATAGAAAAAAAGAGAAAAACAAATGGAACAAAAAGCTGGTACTTTGAAAAGATTAGTAACATTGATTAACCTCTAACAAGACTGATAACAAAAAGAGAAAAGAACAAACTACAACTCACACTATATAAATAGATTTGATTAGCTTCATAACTATCAAATAAATTGAATTTGTGATTAAAAACATTCCCCAAAAGAAATCTTCAGGCCAAAATGGATTCACGGGAGAATTCTACCAAACATTTAAGAAAAACTAACAATTATTCTATACAATCTTTCTCTGAAAATAGAAAACCAACACCTAACTCATTTTATAAGGCTGGTATTGCCTTGATACCAAAACTGGACACAAATAGTATGAAAAGAAAACTACAAATCAATACCCCTCATGAATATAGAAGCAGAATCTTTAACAAAATATTAGCAAATTAACATAACTTGACCAAGAAATATCCAGATAGCCAACAGACAAATGAAAAGATGCTCAACATCACTCATCATCAGAAAAATGGAAATTAAAATCATGATGGGGTATTACCTCACACCAGTCAAAATGGCTAGTATCAGAAAGACAAAAAATCACAAGTTTTGGCAATGATGTGGAGGAAAGGAAACCTTCATGCACTATGGTGTGAATGTAAATTGGTAAAGCCACTGTGAGTAACAGCATAGAGATACCTCGGAAAATTAAAAATAGATATACCATATGATCTAGTAATTCCACTTCTGGTTATTTACCCAGAGAAAACAAAAGCACTAATTCAAAAAGATATATACACTCTAATGTTTATTGCAGCATTATTTATAATAGCCAAAACATGGAAGTAACCCAAGTGTCTATCAATAGATGAATGGATAAAGAGGAAGTGGTATGTATATATGTTATGTGTGTGGGTATAATATGTGCATGTATGAGTGTGTGTATCTAGCAAAATGTGTGTGTGTAATACATGTGTGTATGTGTGTATGTATCTGGTGAAATGGAATGGAATATTACTCAACCATAAAAAATGAGCTCTTGCCATTTATGACAACATGGATGGACCTAGAAGATATGCTAAGTGAGATAAGTCACATGGAAAAAGACATATACCATACTATTTCAATTATGTGTGGAATCTAACCAAATAAAAACAGACTCTTAAATATAGAGGACAAACTGGTGGTTGCCAGAAGGGAGGTAGGTGGGGGAATGGGCAAAATAGGAATGGGATTAAGAGGCACAAACAAAGTTATAAAATAAGTAAGTCACAGAGATGAAAAGTACAGCATCAAGAATATAGTCAATAAGATTGTAATAATGTATGGTGACTACACTTCTCAAATCAATATGTTGTACATTGGAAATTAAATAACATTTATGTCAGTTATAATTAAATAATAAATCTTTTAAAAGAAGAAAGCAGAGGGGAAAAAAAGAATTGTGTAACTTGAAGTAGGATTATTCCAGCCATGCAAAACTTGAGAATCTATCAATATATCTAACTCTATCAACAGGCAAAAGGAGAAAAATCACATAGTCATATCAATTGATACAGAATAAAGCACTTGGCAAAATTCAGTGCCCATTAACAACTCTCAGACAACTAAAAATAAGGGGGAATGTCCTGAACTTGATAAAGAACATCTACCAAAAACCTACAGCCAACATCATACTTGATAATGAAAGACAGAATGCTTTCATTTTATAATAGAAAACAAAGCAAAGATGCCCGTTGTCACCACTTGCAATCAATAAGTACTGGAAGTTCTAGCTTGTACAATAAGGCAAGGAAAAAACATAAAAACCATGCCAATCATAAAGGAAGAAATAAAACCGTTCCTATTTGCCGGTGATGCAATGGTTGACATAGAAAATGCCAAGAAACCTGAAGGACAAATGAACGATTTTCCACAACTAGTAAGTGATTTTTGAAGATCTCAGGACACAAGATCAACATATAAAAATCCAACTGTATTTCTACTATTCATGAACATGTGGACACAGAAACTAAAATTATAGTACCGCTTACAATCACTCAAAAAATGAAATACCTAAGTATAAATCTAACAAAACATGGACAGGACTTGTATGTTGAAAACTACAAAATGCTGAGGAAAGAAATCAAAGAAGATCTAAATAAATGGAGAAGCAGTATGTCTATATATTATAAGACTCAATATAGTAAAGAGGTCAATTCTTCTGAAGTTGAAATACAGGTATAATGAGGCATCTGTGTGGCTCAGTTGGTTAAGCATCTGCCTTCGGCTCAGGTAATGATCTCGGGGGTGAGGGGGTTGGGATCAAGCCTCACATCAGGCTCCCTGCTCCAAAGGGAGTCTGCTTTTCCCTCTCCCTCTGCCTGCCATTCCCTCTGCTTGTGCGCGCTCTCTCTCTTTTCTGTCAAATAAATAAATAAAATCTTCAAGAAAATAAACATAGGTTTTAATGCAGCTCCTATCAAAATACCAGCAAGGTTTTGCGGGGGGGCACCTGGGTGGCTCAGTTGGTTAAGCAGCCAACTCTTGACTTTTGGCTCAGGTGATGATTTCAGGGTCCTGGAATTGAGCCCCACATCCTGCTCTCCACTCAGCAGGGAGTCTGCTCCAGGATTCTCCCACTCCCTCTGCCCCTCCTCCCTTTCCTTTTTACTCTCTCAAATAGGTGAATAAACCTTAAAGCAATAACAGCAAGATTTTTTTGGTAGATATAAAAAAGAATATTTTAAAATCCATATGGAAAAGCCAAGGAACTAGAGTAGCTAAAAAGAATTTATAAGAAGAACATAATGAGAGGAATCACTCTACCTGGTTTGAAGACTGATTATATAGCAATGTATAGGTAGTGTTAGTGGAGAAATAGACACATAGATCAATAATACAGAAATAGAACCACAAATATGCCCAGCTTATTTTTGGCAAAGGTGCAAAAGTAATTCAGTGGAGGAAAGATCACCTTTTCAACAGATGGTGCAGGAGTAACTGGACATTAATAGGCAAAAAGATTAATCCTGACCTAAACCTCACACCATACACAAAAATTACTCAAAATGGGCCAATTATTTAAATGTAAAATGTTGGGATGCCTGGGTGGCTCAGCGGTTGAGTGTCTGCTTTTGGCTCAGGGCATGATTCCAGAGTCCCACATCGGGCTCCCTGCATGGAGCCTGCTTCTCCCTCTGCCTATGTCTCTGCCTCTCTCTCTCTCTCTCTGTGTCTCTCATGAATAAATGGATAAAACCTTTAAAATAAGTAAATGTAAAATGTTAAACTGGAAAACTTTTTAAAGAAAACATAGGAGAAAATCTTTAGTACCTAGGCCTTGATGAAGAATTCTTAGATTTAACATGAAAGGCACAATCTATTACCTAAAAAATAGATCATTCGGAATTCATCAAAATTAAGATTTCTTTGCTCTACAAAATTCCTATAAAGAGGATAAAAAGACAAATTATATTGTGAGGGAAATATTTGCAAATCACGTATCTAGAATATAAAGATATCTCAAAACTCAATAGCAAAAATCAAGCAATCCAATTGGAAAATGGGCAAATGACCTGAAGAGACATTTCACTGAAGAAGATAGATGAATAATAAATACACACATGAGAAGATGTTCAAAATCAGTAAGCATTAGGAAACGCAAATGAAGAAAATGATGAGCTATCACTCCACACCAATTAGAATGGCTAAAAGGAAAACAAAAATAGTAACAATGCCAAATGCTGATGAGGATGAAGATAAACTAGGTTTCATATACTGCTAGAGGGAATGTATAGTGGTATAGCCACTTTGGAAAATAGTATGGTGGTTTCTTCAAAAGCTAAACATACTCTTACCATAGAACCCATCAATTGCACCTCTGGGTATTTATCCCAGAGCAGTGAAAACTTGTCCACATAAAGACTGTTGCATTGTTGTTCATAGAAGCATTGTTTGTAATTGCCCAAAACTGGAAACAACCAAAATAGCCGTAGGCAGGTACTTGGTTAAAAAAAACCCTGGTATATCCGTATTATATCAGCAATCAAAAGAAACAAACTGTTGATATGTGCATTGATGGATTTCCAGGGAATTATTCTGAGTGACAAAGCTAATACCAAATGTCACATGCTATACAATTATATTTATATAACATTCTTGATATGACAAAATTACAGAGTTGGGGAATAGATTAGCAGTTGCCAGGGGTTAGGGATGGTGGGGTAAAGGGGTCTGGGTGTAACTATAAAGAGCAGCATGAAGGAGGACTTTGTAATTATGGAACAATTCTTGATCTTGATTTTGGTGGTGGTTACACAAATCCACATGTGATAAAATAGCACAAAACCACATGCACACATTATACCAATGCCAGTTTCCTGGATGTGATATTCCACTTTAATTACGTAAGATGTAGTTGTTGGAAAACACTAGATGGAGGATACATGGACCCTATCTGTACACTCTTTTTTTTCTTATACAATTTTTATTAGGATATGACTTATATACCTTAATATTCACCCTTTAAAGTGTACAATTCAGTATTTTTAGCATATTCACCATGTTGCACAAATATTTCCACTAATTCCAGAACATTTTCACCCCAAAGGAAACTCAGTACCCATTAGAAGTCACTCCTCATTTTTTCCCACCCCTGGCAATCACTAATGTACTGTCTATCTCTATGGATTTGTCTATTCTGGACATTTTATATAAACTGAATCATGTAATTTGTGGTCCTCTTGATTGGTTTCTTTCACTTCGCATAATTTTTTTAGCATAATGTTTTAAAGCTTCATCCATGTTGCAGCATGTATCAGTACTTCCTTCCCTTTTATGACTAAATACTATTTCCTTGTATATGTGTATATATCCATAGATACAGATATCACATTTTTTTCTATCCATTCAACAGCTGATGGACATACAGATTGCTTCCACTTTTTGGCTATTGTGAATAAGGCTGATATGAACATCCATGCACAAGTTTTTGTGTAAACATGTTTCTGATTTCCTTGGGTATCTACACTAACAGTGAAATTATCGGGTTGTATGGTAACTTATGTTTAACATCTTGAGGAATGGCCAGACTGTTTTCCTAAGAGGCTGCCTCATTTTACATTCCTATCGGCAAAGCCTGAAGGTTCAAATTTTTCCATATCTTCACCCACAGTTGTTGTTATATGCCTTTTTGATTCTAGCAATCCTGGTGGGTGTGAAGTGTTATCTCATTGTTTTGACTTGCATTTCACTAATGACTAATGATATTGAACATCTTTTCATGTGCTTGTTGGTCATCTGTATATCTTCTTGCAGAAATGGATACTCAAATCTTCTGCCTATTTTAAAATTATATTTTTTATTGTTAACTTTTAAATGTTCTTTATACTCCAGATGCTAGTCTCTTATCAGATATATGATTTGCAAATATTTTCTCCTCTCTCATTTTGTGGGTTGTCTTTGTACTTTCTTGATAGCATCCTTTGAAGCACAGAAATTTGGATGAAATCCAATTAATCTGTTTCTTTTTATTTTGTTGCCGGTCCTTTTGGTGTTAAATCTAATAAATCACTGTCTAATACAAGGTTAAGAAGTTTTACACCTATGTTTTCTTCTAAGAGTTGTATTGTTTTAGCTCTTAAATTTAGGTCTTTTATCTATTTGGAGGTATTTTTATATGGTCTGATGTAGAGGTCCAAATTCATTCTTTTGCATGTGGCTCTCTATTTGTGCCATCACCATTTGTTGAACAGACCATTCTTTCCCCCACTGAACAGTCTTGATGTCCTCATTGAAAATCAATTGTACATAAATGTATAGGTTTATTTCTAGACTCTCAACTCACTCTTATCCATCTATTTATCTATATTCCAGTACTACACAGACTTGGTTTAATAGAGCTTTATAGCAAGTTTTAAAATTGGGAGTTTCAAAGAACCAACTTTGTTCTTTTTCAAGATTGTTGTATTAGTCATGGTTCTTCAGAGAAAACAGAATCAATAGATCTATATATACAATATAAAAATACATTTATATGTACATAAAATAAGGTATTGATTCATGTAATTATGGAGGTCGAGAAGTCCTACAACCTGTCATCTGCAAGTTGAAGACCCAGGGAAAGCTGCTACTCTAGTTTGAAGGCCTGAGAGGTGGAGAGCCAATGGTGTAAATTCCAGTCAGGTCTGAAGGCCTGAAAATGAGAAACATGGAGGGCAGGAGAAAATTAATTTTCCAGCTCAACAGTCAAGCAGAGAATGAATTCATCCTTACTTTGCTTTTTTGTTATATTCAGGCCCTCAACAGATTGTATGATGCCCATGTTTGAGAAAGCTGTCTGCTTTACTCTGTCTATTGTTTCAAATACTAATCACTTCCAGAAACACCTTCACAGAGACACCTAGAAATAATGTTTAGCCAGCTATCTGGATATCCCATGGTCCAGTCAAGTTGACACATAACATTAACCATCACAATTGTTTGGGCTATTCTTGGCCCTTGTATTTCCATTTAAATTTTAGCCACAGCCTGTCAAGTTCTATAAAACCCCATAAGTTTTGGTACTGTGGTTTTGTTTTCATTTGTCTCAAAACGTTTTCTTTTTTTTTTAATTTTTTATTTATTCATGATAGTCACACACACACACACAGAGAGAGAGAGAGAGAGAGAGAGAGAGAGAGGCAGAGACACAGGCAGAGGGAGAAGCAGGCTCCATGCACCAGGAGCCTGACGTGGGATTCGATCCCGGGTCTCCAGGATCGCACCCTGGGCCAAAAGCAGGCGCCAAACCGCTGCGCCACCCAGGGATTACTTAT
The DNA here is from genome assembly GCF_011100685.1 of Canis lupus familiaris. NCBI lineage: Eukaryota > Metazoa > Chordata > Mammalia > Carnivora > Canidae > Canis > Canis lupus. The sequence continues at coordinate 53,600,858 of NC_049260.1, read as the reverse complement.
TGAAACTTTTCTACCATATATAATCTACCTGGAGAAAGCTTTATGGACATGAGCAGAGAGTATGATTTCTGCTCTTGTTGGGCAGAGTATTCTTTTTTTAAAAAAAGATTTTATTTATTTATTCATGAGAGACAGAGAGAGAGAGAGAGAGGCAGAGACACAGGCAGAGGGAAAAGCAGGCTCCATGCAGGGAACCCAATGTGGGACTCGATTCCAGGACTCCAGGATCATGCCCTGGGCCGAAGGCAGGCACTAAACCGCTGAGCCACCCAGGGATCCCCAGGCAGAGTATTCTGTTGAAGTCTTTGGGTCTAGTTGGTTTATGGCATTATTTAAGTCTTCTTCTTCCTTGTTGATCTTCTGTCTTGTTCTATCCATCATGGAAAGTAAGGTATTGAGGTCTTCAGCTATTATTTTTCCCTTCAATTCTGTCAGTTTGTGATACATGTATCTTGGAGCTCTGTTGTTAGGTACACATATTTTTATAATTGTTATATTGCTTGCTAGATGAATCCTTTTTATCATCATAAAATATTTTTCTTTATCTCTAGTAACAAGTTTTACCAGATAGTCTATTTTGCTTTATATTAGCCATTCCAGATCTCTGTTGATTCCTATTTGTATGGTATATCTTTCTCTATCCTTTCTACTTTCAACATATTTGTATCTGAATCTAAAGTGTGTCTCTTTTCTACAGCATATATAATTGAATCATGGGCTTTTTAATCCATTTTACCAATCTCTACCTTTATGCAGAATATGTGATCCATTTGCTTCAATGCAATTACTAATATGGTAGGATTTATATCTGTCATTGTGCTATTTGTTTTCTATATATATTATCTTTTTTGATCCTTTATTCCTGCATTACTGCCTTCTTTTGCATTACATAGGTATCTTCTGGTGTATCATTTGAATCTTTTTTTTTTTTATTTTACCATTTATTTAGCTATTTCCTTTTTGGTTACCATGGGAATTATAATCAACATCTCGGTTTATAACAATCAAGTTCAGATTAAGACAAATTTAATTTCAATAGTATACAAAAACTTTGCTCCTATATAGCTCTATTCCTTCCTCCCTCCTTTATGTTTTTATTGTCAAATTACATTATTAAAAAAAAATTACATTATTATACATTGTATACACATCAACAGATTTATAATTATTGTTTTATGCAGCTTTCTTTCATGAGATGGGATCAAAAAAGCATTGCAAACAAAAAATATTGCTGTTCTTTATTTCTTCATGTGGAATCAAGTTATTGTCCAGCATTCTTTCATTTATACCTGAATTTTTTTTTTAATTTATGATAGTCACACAGAGAGAGAGAGAGAGAGAGAGAGAGAGGCAGAGACACAGGCAGAGGGAGAAGCAGGCTCCATGCACCGGGAGCCCAATGTGGGACTCGATCCCGGGTCTCCAGGATTGTGCCCTGGGCCAAAGGCAGGCGCCAAACCACTGCGCCACCGAGGGATCCCTATACCTGAATTTTTATTTTTAATAGGGCAGGCCTGGTAATGATGTATCTTCTCGGGTTTTGTATATCTGGCAATGTTTTAATTTTGTCTTCATTTTTTTGAGGGATTGTTTTGGTGAATACAGAAATCTTAGTTGACAACATTTTTCTTTCGGCACTTTGAATATGTCATCCCACTCCCTTCCGGCCTCCAATGTTTCTAATGAGACATCAGCTATTAATTTTATTGAGAATTTCTTTTATGTGATGAGTCATTTTTCTCTTGCTGCTTTTGAGATTCTATCTTTGGCTTTGGCTTTTGACTGTTTCATTGTAATGTGTTAAGGTATAGATCTCTTTCTGAATTTATCCACCTTAGAGCCATTAAGCTTCTTGGATGTGTAAATTACTGGTTTTTTTCCCTCAAATTTGTGAAGTTTTCAGTCATTATTTCTTAAAATAGTCTTTCTACCCCTTTCTCTGTCTCCTGTCTTTTAGGACCCCTCTCATGAGCATGTTGGCATGTTTACTGATTTCCCACAGCTCTCTGAGGCTTTGTTAATTTTTCTTCACTTTTTTCTTTCTGTTCCTCTGAGTGAATAATATTAGGTGACCTATCTTCAAGCTTGTTGCTTCCTCCTTGTATCTGCTTAAATTTGATGTTGCCCCCCTCTAGTGAATGCTTTATTTCAATCATTGTACTTTTCACATCCAGAATTTACATTTCGTACTTGTTATATAATCTATTTTTTTATATTCTCTATTTTATGAGACATTGTGAATACATTTTCCTCTATTTAAACTTGGTTTCCCTCAGTTCTTTGAACATATTATGAAAGTCTTTGTCTAATAAGTTTAATGTCTGTGCTTCCTTCGGGACGTTTTTATGGACTACTTTTTCCCCCTGTTTAGACTATACTTTCTTGTTTCTTTGCATGTTTATTTTGTTGTTGTTGTTGTTGTTGTTGTTGTTTTTGGAAAGTGAATAATTTAAATAATATGATATGACAACTACGAAAATCAGACTATCCCCTATCCCAGGCTGTGTTGTTGTTGCCGTTTGCTGCAGTTGTTGCTATTCATTTGTTTAATGAGTTTTCTGAAACAATTCCATAATGTATTCTTTGTCTTGTTTGGCCAGTAAAGTCTCTGCTTGGTTAGCTTAGTAGTCAGGTAATTATGAGACAGAAAGTTTTCTCAATGCCTAAAACTAATAAGTCGCTCAGTTTTAGTGAAACAGATCTTTGTGCATGTTGGGGGCACACTTCTAATACTCATCCAGGCAATTTACAACTACACCTTAGCCCTCACTTCCTACTTGTGCAGAGGCTCAATGTCAGCCAGTGCTGAAAGCTTAGGACCTTCTCAGTTATTTCACGAGCAGTTGTATAGGCTCGTGTGGTCTTCTAGATTCCCAGGAATATTGAAAGCTTTTCCAAAGCCTCCTATGGACATCATTCTCCACCTTTTTTATTAACTTTTTTTGTTGGCCTATTATTTGCTCCAACTCTTATCTACTATCTTAGGCAATCATGATGTTAAACAATTAAAAATTTCCTCTGATTGTTTTCAACAAATGCCACTGAGGAAAAAGCTGTTTACATAGGATAAGTTCTACGTCTGGTTAAATAAACACAGGCCTTGCAAGTAGTGTCTTCATGTGAGCCACAAGACAGGTCAAAGAGTGAAAATTCTCTGAGAATGGGGTTATCCTATTCCTTTTTCTCCAGTGGTTGCTACGTTGTTGATTTTCCTTGTGATTTCATGCTGTTAACATTCAAGGCTACTGTAAAGCTGGGGAGCATGAATGCGAATAAGGGAAATTAAAATACCAAAAAGCTCACTATCCTTACCAAGATACAGTCTCTTTTCTTGAATGAACACTCTTTGGATTGCTGCAAGCCTTGCCAATTTCCAGAGTTCTGAAAAAGTTGATCCTGACAATTTCTACCATTTTTCTAGTTGTTTTTATGGAGGAAAGGATTTTTGGAGGTCCTTATTTTATCATTCTTGCTAATGAATCTCTGTACTATCTTTGCAATTTCCTGTGAATCTATAATTATTTCAATGTAAAAAGCTAAAAAGTATTGTTAAAGGAAAGCTAGAGTATAGGTGTACTAGCAAATGACAAGTCATCTGTCTTGGCTGCCCTATAGCTTCTAGGACTGTCTATAACCTGTTTCTGAACAATCATTCTGTACAATAACCCTATAAAGTGGACATCACTGGGCCCACTTAACAGCTGAGGAATCTGAGGATCAGAGAGATTCAATGATTTTCCCAAAGTTGCAAAGTGAGAAAAGAGCTGAGCTGGAAATTCCAATTTATATGGGTCTGATTCACAAGCTTCCTGTTCCATTGTTTTGATTCATTTACCTATCCAATGAACCTTTATAAAACATCTACTGTTTAACAGACACCACTATAGGTGTTGGGGTACAGCAAGAAACAATACAAAGCTTTGTCCTAATGGAAGTGATATTTTAGTGGAAGAAGACAGACAAATAATCAAATCTACAATAACTAGACAATATGCTTAATAGTGACGAGTGCTATAAGAAAAATGAAGCAGTGCAATGGTTACAGAGTAATGGTGGTGATGGAGGTTGCTATTTTAGCTTAGATAAGCAGGTAAGGCCTCTCTGAAAAGACATTTGGCAGAAAACTGAATAAAGGAAAAGAGCTAGATATATAGGTAGCTAGAGAAAAATATCTCAGGCAGTGGGAAGAGTAAGTACAAAGACTCTGAAATGGGAGTGTGCCTGGAATGGTTGAGGAATAGCCAGGGCAATGGCTGGAGCAGAGTGAATGGAGGGACAGTGGGAGATGAAGTCGGAGAGGTGAGGGTGGTGATAGAGATAGATCACATTGGCAGTGGGTCTCACCTAGACTCATCGGAGGAGCTTCTTAAACACCCCACACCCAGGCTGCATCCCAGACCAATTAAGTCAGAACCTCTGGGGATGAGACCCAGATATCAGTATTTTTAAAAATGCCAGAAATCTAAATGCTAAAAATCCCTGGATGGCTCCAATGTGCAGCCAAATTTGGAAACTGATGATGTGGTGTCTTATATATCAGTACAAGGTATTTGGCATTTACTATGGTTGTTGAGAAGTCAAGGGATGGTTTTGAGTGCAGGAATATGATGAGGTATATGTTTTAACAGGATCCTACTGACTTTGTATTGAGAGTAGACTGAGGTGGGAAAAGATGGAAGCAGAGAGATGAGTAGCGCTAGTGTAGTCATTCAGGTAAGAGATAATGGAGGCTGCAATTGTGCCATTTGAAAAATTCAAAATCTTAAGGTCAGAGAGGGGAAGGATTGGCCTTAGGGTTTATGGCATCACTGGTAGCATGAACACCACAGTTAGGTCTCTTAGCTTCCTAGGCAATATACTTTGTTCCAAGTCTGCCCTCCTGGGAATCCTCAGAAGGTGAGGCCAGTCATGAGGTCATTCTTAAGCTCCCTCAATGCAGGGAATTGGAGAATGGCTGGGCTATAGTCTGTCCGAGGAAGCAACCCGGGCAAGGTCATGGAGAACTGGCCAGGTGGGCTGGAATCCATGGGGAATTCCCAGGGTTTCTGTATTCTGATTTCCATGAAGGTTATTGGAAGGAAACTGCCAGAAGACACTGACTCAGTAGCTATCCCTCCTCAGTCAATAGCAAATTTCACTTTAAGAAACACGTCAGCTGACTCTCGTACTGACCAGCTCACATCACTGCTGTAAGTGCTAGAGGCTAGACCGTGGAAGGATTCAGATAGGACATAGTTACTTGGGCCTCAGGATATGGGAAGAGGTCAAGTCATGAATGAAATGCCTCCCAGGCCAAAAGTGGCCAAGCTTTAGCCCATAACCAACCACCAGGGCCTCTTTCTAGCTCCTCAGTACAAAAGGGTAAGAGGTAACAGCTCCACTGTGTGCCAGATGGTCCATGCCCTCTCAGGCCAACTCTACAACTGCCTATCAGGTAAGGACGTTTTATAACTGGAAACTGAGACTTAGAGGGGCTAGGTCTGAGGTTACACAGCTGGAGCTTGGCAGGGCTGGGATTTACGTGCAAATCAGTCTGATGCCCACACCTCTGCTCACTTTCCCACATCATACCACCTACTCTCAAGTTACTTTGAGGCTACTTGGGAACATATGCACACACCAGTAATAAAAGACTGACTAGGCAGCCATGGGAGAAGATGAAGAGAGTGTTGGTGATATTCCAAGGCAGAAGACATCAGGAAAGGCTTTCTGGAGGAAGTAACATGGAGCAGCTGAAGGCCTTGATAGCTGGGTAGAATTTGACCATGTAGAGAGAGTGATAGAAAGGGTACTGCAGATCAAAGGAACCCAGTGAGCAGAAAAGCCTGGAGTTGGGTATAGATAATGCAGGTCCACATATATATTTCTGTATCTAACAACACTGGTATGGCTCTTGCTCTCTTCCAGCCACTTTTGAAGGGCTTTACATAGAGCAACTAATTTAATCCTCGCAACAGTTTTATGGAGCAGGAGACCAGTCTTTGATGAGTCCAGTTTGGCTGAGGAATAAGATTTATTAGTGGAAAAATAGAGTTAAAGTTGGAAAAGTGTATTGGACCTTTATGTAGAAGGCTCTGTATGGCAGACTAAGGAACTTGTACTTCACTCAGAAGGTCATAGGAAATCATTGAGGAGTTCTAAGCAAGTGTGCAATAGTATCCAAGGTGTATACTTCAAAGATTCATCTGGAAGCCACTGAGGGAGATGAGGCATGGGGAAGGGGAAAGTAGGAGAAGACTTGGCCCCAGGCAGGCACAGAGTGGATATAGAAGTCCTGATGGATTAGTGGCATACCTAAGAGGTGGAATCAACAGATGGCAGGGATCAGGAAAGGAGGAGCCCAAGGGGGTGAGATTTTGCTCCAACTGAACAGACCTAGGAGTCAATAACCTGGGCCCCAACCCTAGAACTGCCAGGAACATTTAGTATGGTCCTAGACACAGCCCTAACCCTCCTTAGGTCTCAGTCTCCTCATCCATACCATACAAGTGCTGAGTATGTTTTATCATTAAAGGCTCAGCCAGGGCTGATGTTCTTTGCCTGTGGTTCTAGATGTCAGGGGAAGGTATCAAACTGTTGTCCAAAATGGATCCTTCCAAAGAGAATGGGCTCCAGAGTGAGACTTTCTTGGGCTCAATTCCCACTCAGTAAATTGCTCAGTAGCTCAGATTCCCCTTCTATAAACTGGGGGCAATAAAAACAAGCCCTACCTTAGAGGGCTAGAGTGAAGACTAGATAAGATCATGCTCAATACATACAATGACTTCTATACTCATTAGATGTTGCTTCTCTAGCTGATGAGAATAGAGAGTATGAGAATCGGGCTCAGAGGCAGTCAGGGACAGGAACCCCAAAGAGCTGATGGGTTACTTCCCAGCTCCAAGCTTCAGGGGCCCAGCATAGCACTTTGCAGTCTACCAGAACTCTTTTCCACCCCCAAAAGGCCCAGGAAGTAGGAATGATGGTCACCGTTTTAGAGATGAGGCCTGGTTGGGATGTCAGGGAGCACGGCCAGAAGATTGTTTTTTCCATTGAGTCATGTGTAACTTGTGCAAGCCTGTTGGAACACCAGAGCTGTGAGGGCCCCTACAGAACCATCAGGAAACTCCTCATGGTATGCCAAAGGATATCCTTTTGGCCATCTCCAGAGCTACTGCGGACACTAAAGCCTGAGCAAGAACAGGTGCCACCAGGACCCTAGGCCTGGCTTTTATTTGCCACTGGGCTGGATGCCATGCAGCTTGCCCAGGGCCATGATTTGGGCCCAAATTGGGGTGTTTGATTCCTTTCTTTATGTCTCCTCTTGTAACTCCAGCTTAACACTCCCCAGATGGCCATTTCTGCCTGCTCCCTGCCCATGCCACCATTCAGATGGGAAAACAATAATTTTGCAGCCCCATTAATTAAAGACTAATTGCTGATTGGAAACACATTGACTAGGCCTTGAGCCAGTATCACATTGTGGGCCCTCTGGCCCTGATGAAGGCCTGGCCCTAACGAGCCTCTGGCCCCCCAGCAGCTTGCTCACTTACTGTGCAGCAGCAGAATTGGGACTGGACTTAGGCTAATGAGGTGTCAGCTGACTATTAGAACCACATTGATCGGGGAGGTTGGCGAGTAGACCAGATAGACGCTGCCACATGCAGCAGCTATTAGATCTGAAGTTGTTCCTTGGGGGCCACATCTGCCCCCAGCCCCTTCCCAGCCACTTACCAAGGGGCTCATCTCCCAGCTAGGTCTCCCTCCAAGAAAGCCAGTCTCCCCTGACCTAGGGTACTCCAGACTCCCATCCAGCCACCAAACACCTACTCTGTGCCAAGTCCTGGGGATACAGAAATGAGTAACAATAGTTGCATTTATCACGCACTCACTGTAAACTGGATGCTGGCCTAAGTGCTTTACATGGACTCTCCTTTCTTACAAAAGCCCTCTGGCAAGTTGGTTCTATTATTTTTTATTTTTTTAAGATTTTATTTATTTATTCATGACAGAGAGAGAGAGAGAGAGAGAGAGAGAGAGAGAGAGAGAGAGAGAGAGGCAGAGACATAGGCAGAGGGAGAAGCAGGTTCCATGCAGGGAGCCCGATGTGGGACTCGATCCCAGGTCTCCAGGATCACACCCCGGGCTAAAGGTGGCACCAAACCACTGAGCCACCTGGGCTGCCCAAGTTGGTTCTATTATAATCTACATTTTACAGATGGAAACTGAGGCATGTAGTGGCAAAGGAACTTACTCAAATGCACACATCTACTAAATGGCAGTACAAGGGTTCAAAGCCAGGCAGAAAAGCATTGCACTCTACTAGGCCTTGGTCTTCCCAGGATGGAATGGCCAGTCTTGTAGGAGATCACAAAGGAAGATGCTCTTATTACAGGATGCATGGGAAAGGCCCGTGGTGGAGACAAGCTCAGGAGGCTGTGGGAGTCCAGGAGAGGGCCATTTAACGCAAACGC